>NW_026622687.1:0-2400000 GCF_028827155.1 Penicillium citrinum
AGAGGAATACTTCTCATTTTTAGGGAAACTCGACTGTCTCCCTCCTGAGCTTATAGACCGGATCCTTCTACTCAGCATTTTTTCTGAGTCATATGGCAATGGATTTCACTCCGTTCTACATGTTATCTTATTGGCTTCCCAGCTCGAGGGTTTCCCGCGTCTTCAGAAGAATTTGATTAGCTCCATGAGAACCGATTTCCTACGAAAGGAGATTCTGAAGCGATCGAGTGCCTATAGCGACTACAACAGTGCCCACCCGGCTCGTCAAAAAATTTTGCCTAACGATATTATGCCGAATAACCTATTTGTCTTTCGCCATTGCCAATTAAGAGATGAGGATCTTTTGTTACAAACAATCATTGATTGCAGTTCATGCTTTGAATTCCTTCTTTCCAACCACACAATCGCACCATCATATTACAATCGTGATGGAGAAAGCCTTCTATATATTGCACTTACAAGAAGGAGGAAACGGATTGCTAGGATGATTATTGGCACCTCGACATTAGACAGACTAGCTTTACCCTTATGGTTGACCAGCGACAAGGTTGGACCATCAGCCCTCGATATAGCATCATCGGAAGATTTTGTCCTGGAGCGTGGAATATACAGAAACTCCATAGAGGAGGTAGGAAAGCCACAGTTTGATTATCACTCTTTTATATACAACGCGTTAAAGAAACACCCGCGAAGAAAAAAAATTGGGCTTAAATATATCGAACAGTTCAATCGGGATCACCCTGAAGTTATCCACAGAGAGATATCTTTCGAAAATATATCAGGAATGTGATGAAATGAGCATCGCATTTTCATATTCACTCACTTGTTGTACTATGTATCTACATACAGGTGTTTACAAGAATGCCCCATTGATAGGTAACTCAACCATCCTAACCAAGGGTTTACGGCCCTGCAGGGAAATGCTATCGAGCCATTGGCTCTTAAAGTTATGGATAATAGAGTATAGTTTCGCCAACAACAGAAAGATTTGGTATTCTGTTCACTGCTAGCACTCTGATCTTGAAATTCACAATTGACTATATCCCATCAGGTCTTGTAAACATATGACACAATAGGAGCTTGCACAGGTACATTGAAAGCAAATAAAACTGCTGAGTAATGAAAGGAGAACGTCCTTACTTAAAAGCTTTATCAATGCTGTCTGCTGACAAGCATAAAGCATAGTTCTGGTGGGAGACTTGAAGCTGCGACTATTGTAATAAATTTCGCGGCTTGGTTCGGCAATTAGGTATACCTCCAGCTATCTTTATCTGTCAAACGAGTGTCCGCCCAAAACTTCAGTGAGCTGAAAGGGTAAGAGAAGAAGTTCCATCCAGTCTTTGGATCAATGTATTGCTGTGTTTCGTGCTTTTAGCAATTGTCGAAGTTTTCGTCAAACATACCAAGATAACCTGTGTACATACATTGGAACAACTGCGGCCTAGCACTGTTTTGCTCAGAGCTGATTGAATAGTATCGCACCACCCAGTTTCAGCTTCTTTGCAAACCTCAACAGTCGTCGCTTGATTCTTGAGAACAGGCCTCGCTACCTTTATCACGAGGTCAATGGAACTATACATGGGTTAAAAAGGGGCCAATTCAACTGTTCAGAATAAGGAAAGATTATCCCCTACCACTCGATTGCGAAAAGAACAGAAGTATGTCCACTTCCCGAGTTCGGACCCAGTAGATAAAACATATTTGGGAACTCATTCACCGCGATTGTTTTGTAAGCACCAATACCGCCCTGTGCGTCCCAGTGTTGCTGCAAAGATGTTCCCTGCCGTCCAATTACACTTTTGGCTTGCCACTGGCTGAACTCAAAGCCAGTTGCTAGAATCTGCGTGCGGGACCTTTGTCAGTGTGTCACGTAGTATAAACCACAGGTTACTGACTATGAAATCGATATCAAACTCATTGCATGGCGTTGTCATTGTCCCCGGTCTGATATCTTCAATTGGGTCTTTGACCAGGCGCATTTTGGGGCTATGGAGGGAGCGAATGTAGTTGTTGTCAAGGATTCGCCGCTGAATATTTTGTGAGCTCTCATTTTGAATGGAAATATGTTAACGTACCTTGCATCCCAGGTCGGACTCAGGTATGAGTAATGGCCAATATTGCTCTGAAAACCTGATTAGCACCCAAACGACACAAAGGTCATAATGTGAATTACCGGGTGCATTTTCCATAATGTATCTCTGGCTCATCTCAGTCCTTATTTTTCTTTTCCGCTGACCGGCCGGGTTGTTGTAAAATTGTAAGAGTGTCGAGTCAAGTATCCAGAAGGTCAGCCACCGAAGAAATAAGAGCACAATAGGGAATCGGGATACAATCTTCCTGAAGGAATTGCCAAGACGATAGTTTCCCATGGTCATCGGGACATAGTGCTGCGGAGTCTTGGTGAAAAAGTGGATTAGGTGATTGCTCAATAATGAATACAGAGAACGTACCCTGATGAATTGTGTCACACTTTGGGCATCTTCAAGAATTGCAGGCACCACCTGTGAGCCAGAGCCTAAGAAAGTATCAACCATAGAAAAAGAAAAGGGTGGTAATCAATGTAACAAACATCCATTGCCAACCACAGCTACCTTCAATCCTCGGAGGTCATATTTGTTATCCCATTTCGCTGTGTGTACCACGGGACCTTTGAATTTTTCAAGCCCCAAATGCGATGGGAATTTCGGGTTTGTATAGCCCCCAACAGCGGATATCAGGATTTTCGTCTCATGTACGACCTGACCCCCAGTTCTCAAATCTAGAAGAAACACAGTCCAAGTACTAGAACCTTCATTCCATTCTGCACCTTTCCACTCGACTTGAAGCTTTGTCTTTCGAGGAACTTGATATGCAGAAGCAAGGCGCTGGATGTAGGAAAGGATCTCACTCTGACTGGGAAAAATGCTAGAAATCTCTTTATTCGGGAACCAAGAGAGTGAATATAAAACCCCCGGAATATCCACTCCGCAGCCGGGATCTAATAGCACTTAGCAAGCTTCTTAGAGTTATGGTTCGATGCTTCCACGGAGCTTTGATGGAACCGATTAAAGTGAAATTGGTCTCTCCTTACATTTGTTCGCGGCCCATGCTCCCCTGTCTCGGCAGCTCGATCGTAGATCACGTAGTCGTCCACGTTCAACTGCCGCTGGAGCTGACATGCCATATTGATACCCGACAGGCCAGCTCCGATGATAACCACATCGCTGAACATCCTATCTTTCATGTCCAGGTTATAGACTTGTTGCTTTTGCTGACAGAAAACGGACGGAAGGCGACTGCTACCAAAGAAACGGGTATCTATAAGAGCGGGCCTTCGTTTTAGCTGTTTCCAAGGTTGAAACGATAAAGTTTTCTGATTTGAATAATCAGACCATTCTTTATCTCTGGGTGGACTTATTACTCACTACCGATTAATTGCTTGGAGAGATTCTCGTATTCGTGCGGTGGACCAAAATTTGTCACCAGAATATGTTTAATTCAGTTAAAATAGCCTCTCTAAAATGATTGCTTTTGATCGCGAGCGAATGGCATTTAACCTTTTAGTATACATTTTCAAAGTACAGTATTATTTGGAGCAATAGAGAATGCATGAATACAGAGAATCAACAAACTACCTTAGGCTTGCAAACTACTCTAGTCTAATTTCTTATTACATATGGGTTTTGTATTTCCCGAGCCTGTACATGAATTCAGCATTTCAAATCTACACTGCAATTCCGCATCACAATGTGACCTCCGTAACTGGTAATTGTTAAGGCGTGGAATCAACGTCTTACACCTAGGTACCTCAACTCATGCACGGCCTTTTCTACCTCCTGACCAAATTCTGAGGATACAAATTTCCCTTTCGGCTCACAATTTTGAGAGCGCTTGCGCTTGCGATTCGCTGAAATTACAGCTAGGACTGAACGTAATTTCACCGACTCGGCTCGTTCGAAATCGAATATTACAACTTGCCCAATTTCAGGGTTATACCTCCAATTGCGAGGAGCAGGATCTTTCTGAATAATTCCCTCGTCATGGATTGCCGTAAGTGACTCCATCAACTTGGGAATGAGCGCTGCTTTGCCAATATCCCTTATGGCAGCATCAAATGATATCCCGCCGGGGCTGAGAAGCATCATATGTTCGAGATACGCGATTCCATCATAACTGTAAGGATGAACGAGATCAATGCTCCCCAGGTGCAGGGGTACATAAACCCCTTGGATTGGTGTGAGGCGATTGTAGATGAAAGCCTCATGGCGAAGTTGTTCGCGAAACTCCCGGACTGTGCATTTTGCAGGCATAGTATATCCATGCGATGAAAGAGTGACTTTCAGCAGGGCACCTCGCGAGCCGTGAATACCTAGTGTTTCACAGTCGGCATTGATGGTCTCAGTAAGTTGCTGTCGCAATTTTCTGAGAAAGGAATGTCCCGTGATGACATGATGGGTCTTGCCGTGGTCACGAACATTTGGACAGGCCATATCGAGTTCCCCTCCGTGGACTAAGCCACGAAGACATTTCAACGTACAATAACGGCGATGGTTGTCCTCAGAGAATGAGCCTGCTTTCGAGTGGGTGGGTGAAGAAGCATTGGTTGACATTTGTTTTCGTTCAATGCTACTGTGGGAATGTGGGCCCCTGCTCGGAGTATCTGGATCGTTTTCTTCATCTGAACTGCCATCTGGCAAGGAGATTCGGCAGCTGCTGTGGGTGGACTTGCGTCTTGTGCGACGTAGCTGTATTGGAGACCGGGTGAAATCCAGGAATTTTGCGGGACGGTATTCGGAAGATGGGACTTCATGTTCCGGGATTTCGTCCAGAAGTTCAGCAGGAATCACCTCCCAAATAGGAAGTTTGTTGATTGTATTTACACTCCAGGCCTGACTTCGAGAGGGCAGCTTTAGTGCTTGAAGCGTAAAGGCCAAAGATTGGCCCACGGCGGTCAGGTGTAAACGGTTGGGGCTACTTGAATTTGGATCCCATCCGGTGTCCACACCAACATCGCCTTTTGGAACAGACAGATGGTAGAGAAGCGTAGATGGATCGTCATCACTGATTCGAAGATATATGTCCGTTTCACCTGTACTCAGGACGGCCACGGGTCTCATAGCCCTCAGCATGTAGTCATATGGCTGAGAAAGCAGTGCGAGAAGAGCTCGCTGGAATCGTATCTTAGGGGCTTCATCATCCTTTCTAATAACCAGATCATCAACATCGATGTCGCCCAGGCCCTCATATATATGCCCCAGAGACACTTTATGTGGAGATTTGTATTCTTTTATGTAGGCAGCGACACGATGTACTGATTCGGAGGACTCGCTTGGAATATTGTAAACGCAATATTGATCGGCTCGGGGTCGTTTCATAGGAGGCCGCGAGGTCTTCGGCCCACTTTCTTGGACACTAGATGATCTATTTTCCCGAGCAGCTATACGTGGAGAACGTCGCCGTTCCGAGCGACCGCGGATATTCATACTCTGAAAGCTCTCTTGCAATTCGTCATCAGGACTTAGCGTATTAGAATGGTTCTCGAAACGGATGGACCCTTTTAAACCGAAGGTTTGTCGAAGCTGCGTGTCTTTGTAGAGCTCTTCAACAATTCTCGACACATGATCTTCGACAGTCTGGCGAAGGAAGTGATTCAGATCAAGCTCAGACCCGATCAGTTGCCGGCGGACATTTTCGCCCATCTCCTCAAGTGTATGAAGTGAGGTGAACAGTTTGTCTTTGACCAAGGATGATTCCATAAGCAACCGCCATATTTTTTCTTGTTCGAGCGGGAAAGATTCCCAGGCCCTGAGTTTCCGGGGGCGAAGTTTGTTACGAGCATTGCTGGGATCGCCGCGAGTCGACTGCGTTTCGTCCGTTTGAATGTCAAGGTTGAGAAATAAATGTTTGTGAAGGCCATCAAGAAATGTGGGGAGGTCGGTTTTCGAAGAACGCTGTCGCGAAATTGAAAGCTGCTGCTGGGATGCTGAAAGCCGTTCTTCAGCCGCTGCTAGCTGCTGCCGAAGCAGCTCAACTTCCGAAGACATGTGGATTCACGGCCGTGAATGCGCTTGTGACAGGAGATTTTCGAGCTGGACTGGTTTATGATCGCGTCGCAACACGTGCAAGGGAGGAACACGGCAAATGGAAAATCGTTTCCCCGACCATTCATACAATTCCTTAGAAGCGTCCCATGTTGACTAATTAGATTCCTGTAACTATTCTTTAGTGAAAACGAAGAGAGTTGCACACTGCATTTCACTGGTTCACATGTTGAAAGCCCGTTCACTTTGATGAGATACATATCCTGATCGACCATAACATAGAGCAGTTACATCAAGGTCTCGATCTCGGGTAAGGTTAGCAGTGAAGCCAGTGTGTTAAATCTTGCGTTGTCCTCGAGTGTCTCTGACCACTGTGAGATTCCTAGTTCGAGGCTGTCTTATCCGAAGGTCTATATTATTCAGGGTGTCTCCGCTAACTCTGTTGTGGATGTAGGCGATGGGACAGAATGGTCGTTGAAATGCCCGTCATTTCGAGAAATTTTTTTTTATCTCGGTCATCTCGCTTCGCCTGATTTCCCGGGGTTGATTTATATATTTTGCCTCAGTCGCGGCTTAATCGGCTGGGCGACATTGCGGCGATTCATTGTGAGTGGAATTTTCGATCACTGCCGCTGCCTTCAGCTGACGAGTCCTTCAGTGTATATTCGTTTTGGTTGACAACAGCGCGAGAGCGAATATATATATTTTCAAATCTCTTTTCAATGCCAGGCCGAAGATTTCTTTTCGGAGAGTCTCGAGAATTTTTCTCGCTATATCGAGATATTCGACAGATTGCTGAAGCATTGTACGACAAGCCGCATCCTCCTACATCAATCATCTGTGAATCATGACGTCCAATATCTAAGTCGATACATTTCCGGGATTTGAACTCCCTGGAAAGTAGTCTTACGCGCTGAGGTTATGAAAGCGAAAGGTAAAAATCAACAGCCTCGTTTTCAGGATGAAAGACAGGTATATGATCATATATGCTTGAATAAGCTGAACATATTTGTATACACAACCACTGTCTGTACCTACCACGGTCTCTGCCCTATGTCCATTAATTTCTCAGACCAACTGTTTGCTTCAAAACTTGATATACTATATACACCACTCGCGAGGCTTAAACTTCAACATGAACGAACTTACGAATGGAAATTGTGGATGAATGTATATGGATATTATATAATAATATGAATTGTATGCATAGTTATATCGCGTCGTTTACGTCACATATCAGATGAGTAAGCTGATCAACTATTTAACTAATTAAATAGCTATCCTATGCATTCGTTGACGAAATCCATGTCTTCAGAGATGGGGCTCAATCCGAGCTGTCCGTTGTCCCCTTCTGGAAACCCAATTTTTGATTGCTTCGGAGTTTCGACAAGTGTGCTCACGCTCTGTTTGCCCGAGATAAAACGTGACTGGATAAGGTAGAGAAGTATTCGCCAGGACAGGCTTTAAAGTAACCGGCGTCAGGTCGCCGCAGCAAAGCAAGGCCTGTCGAAGATGGTCAACACAGTGATCAAGATGCATTTGGCGGTACTCGGGCGGAAGAGCCATGGATTTTGCGTAGTAATCAAGGTTTAGATGTTTGCGGATGGCGTTCAAACAATGAAGACTGTGCAACACATCTGGACCACCGTAAACCCCTTCTTTGGGTATCCTCCCACCGCTGGGCATATTTGAGAGTTTGGGGAGTGTACTGTCAAGGTTCAGAAGTGACACCTCGGGCTCCTCCAAGCGAAAGTAACGCCCTGGATCCAAACCATGTTATTTTGGCTTACGTGCACAGAATGGACTTATACTTACCACCTATAAGTTCATTCCAGTTCTTATCGATTTCAGTGTTTGGGAAACCGGTGTACCGCGGTTCGTTCTTGTCCCAAGAGGAAATGAGACTTCCATCTGAATCGTCTCTGATAGCGTTTGTGAACCGCCGTTTCTCGGATTTGAATAACAGTTTGGAATGATCTCAGGTTAATACCATTAGCTTAATATCCACCAAAGCTCTAAGGGAGCAAAATCTGAGGTACTAACCAAAGTCGGGGGTAGCCCATATCACGCCCTCGTCCGGAACGCTAGGAAACAACATGCCTTCCCAAATGGGTTTGAACCACAAAATGAGGGCCACGAAGAACCATGCATTAAGACGGAACAATTGCACAAATAGCGTCGATGTACTTGACGTGGTTCTAAAGGTTCTCTCATCAGGGACAATGCAAGAACTGTCCCTCAGGCTAGTATACATGGGTTCACTTTGACTGTCAGTCATTCTCCAAAGGCGTTGGATTCAGGCCAACTAGTTCACTTTTCTTTTTCCAAACAACCCCAGAAAACTTCTGCTATAGGATATAAGACAGCAAGTATTCAATTTAACTTCTGATGACCCAGAAATTTGCCATAGTATGCTTTATTGTTGTAGTGCCCTATACTTGGCTCAATTGGATTCACATAGAAGAGTTGTGCTACCCGATCAATCAATAGTTATTAAAGTCCCCTTTGCTAAATACCGTACCAATATCGGTTGAAATCATATTTTAATCCAGTAAAGACAACAATGCTTTGACTAAACGGATCCTTCGTCCTCTATCCCCTCCCCTACATGTTAACGAGTCCCGCCAAAATGTACAATGTTTTCGCGGTCAATACTCAACCCGGATTAATACAGTAGCTCTCTAAGCCGCAAACAAAAGCACCTCCCATAACTCAATTTCCTACATGGTTAAGCAATCATTCATAATCTAGACTGGCATTATTGTAATTTATCAAATATTAAGAACTTTTTTAGATACACGCTGAAATATGCGTCCTGCATTGGTCTATTGATCTTCTCGAAGCTGTGATTAATCACGTTACTCATGAGTGTGCGCTTTGGAAGCTCTAACATATGATATGATTATTTTAATGTGTAATAGAATTATTTCAGCCTAGTTTCTAGCGAAGTGTACTTTGGGTCAGGGTACATACTGGGTTGTTGTGTGTGCAAAGGTAAGAAACACATATAATGCGGACTCCTTGCACCTTTCTGGTCTATACCTCAACTCAGCATTGTGCTCAAGTTCCCCATTATTGTAAAAAAGATCCAGAATTCACAGGGTGAGTTTTGTTCTCTCTGGTGCCTCAAATTCTCAGTTAACAAGTTAAGCTTCAGCACCCAAATAGTCTAAAATGTACCTCTGGGGCATGATTCTCGCTTTTACCATGGCATCATCTGCATTTCCCTTGGACCATGTTACCCAGGTCCCTTCTTGGCTGAAGCTCGATGTTCTCAAACGTTTCAATGAGGGCGGAGCTCCCATGAATTCTACGGTCCCTATCGACAATAAAGAGTCATCCACTGATGTCACCGGTCGCGGAAAAGAAGTCTCTATAGATATCGCAAGGCGCATCGAACAGAGCAACCAAACCATTGACATCGCCAAACGAGGTGATGAGCACGATGCTATCAACAGACCCAAACTTGCGAGTAGGCTCGGGGCGTCTGTCTTCGTGGCTTAAGTAGAAAGCCTTCCCCAAAACCTCAACCTATTTTCTGTGCCGTGAATTTGTGAAATCCATCAGCTTGTTACAAACCGTGGATTGGTTAATAACATCCATGCGAGTATATTGCGCTAGAATAAGTTTGAAGTTTTCAATTACATATAAATCAATAATTTTCACAATAGATACGCACATATGCATTCAGAAGAGTAATTACGTGGCCCTTATACAATTGAAAAATTGGGAGGGCGACTGTGGAGGAAGTCTAAACAAACCTTCTGTTGACCAGCCACCGACGAATCGTAAGGTATAAAGAGCCCAGCGAGTATCAAAATCCAATATTGATTCTTCGAGACCGTTACCGAGTTGGAGCTAGGCGGCAAAAGGGTCCCCTCGCCTTCTGACGTAATAGGAGGGAATGACAACAGACGCGTTAACAGCTTCCGTAGCAATTTTTGCATCGTCGTTTTCTATGTCTTAGATATCTGCACTGCATAAACTTGGTTGCCATAGCTAGCAGGTCTTGCCCTTCTGGCTGAGAAAATGATGTGACCGAGGCTCTTTGGCGTGATTCTTTGTCGAAAATTTGAGTACAGACTCACGTATGTAAAGTCGAAACATAGCTTTGGCGCACATTCAGTTATTGCTGGGAGACAGCTTCCATGGTAGATATGCATATCAAAAATTGGTCACATGAAGGCGTTTCTTTTCAAGTCTACATGTACACAAGACTTGAACATTATCAGAACCCCCCGAACTCCTGATCTATTGGTGCATCGGGGCTAGGGTGGCAATCTGCTATTAAAAATAGTATGCCTTGAATGCTCCTAGGAGCATTTTTCAGTTTCCTTAGGACCGAAAGTATATAAAACACAAAAGCCATCGCTATAATGAGTCTATTCGATTGCCGAATGAATCTATTATCCTTTCTTATTTTGGCCCCGTTATAGCATCAATATCTCACTAAGCGTCAGCTCTGCTATATCTTCTCTTTCAGGCAAGGATGCTTTTGTCACTCCCTCTTGAATTACTTGTATGGGTTTGCCATCATATCGACGAAGAAAGTCTTCTAGCTTTACGATATGTCTCCCGCAAACTATACCCTATTGCAACAGAACGACTTTTCTCTCTTATCAGCTCTGAGCAGCCCGGTCCGTTATACCGAGCTGTGAGAGACAAGCGACTTGATATCGCAAGGATTTTCTTGACGAAATACAGTGCCGATATAAATGCCGAGTATGCGGGATGTACACCCATCCTGCTCGCTGTCGAAGCACGAAATCTCGAGGCCGTGAAATTCTTACTAAACGAGGAAGATATCGACGTCAATTATCAAGATCACTCTGGCCACAGTCCATTACATTGTGCAATCCTCAACAGTAGTCTTGCGATCTTTGAGCGGCTCATCAGCTTCGAATCGACAAACGTGAACCTGCCAAACTGGATGGGAATCCCGCCAATTACAACAAGCCTGTTACACAACCAATCATACATGTTACAAGCGCTTTTACAACATCCTCAAATTGAAATCAACGCGCTTGACCGGTTAGATCAAAGTCCCGTCATGTGGGCCGTCGAACGGGAAAATTACGGAGCTCTCCACATACTTGGGAAGGATACTCGAGCGGACTTCAATTGTCGCGACTTGTCAGGAGATACACCACTACTTCGAGCGGTGAAAAAGCATACAGAGCCTTCGGCCATCAAACTCGTTGATTGTCTTCTTTGTTGCAACAACATCGACATCAATTCAAAGGACAAACACCTTCGGACAACTTTCTGGTACGCGGTGGACTCATGCAGTGAGAGCTTGGTCCGCTTATTACTGGACCGAGAAGGCCTGGAGATCAACGAAGTCGATGCAAATGGCTGGACACCTCTTGCGGTAGCGGCTACACGTGGAAACCTGTTAATCTTGAATCTTCTACTTGAACAGCGGAATATTTTGGTTAACGCCGTTTCACCAGGGGCAGTATCTCCTCTGCTTGCAGCATGCTCAGAAAATGATACTACTATAGTCGAGCGACTTGTTGAGCAAAAAGGCATAGCTATTAACGAAATAGGGGAGAGCCCATACTCGCCTACTCGCCTGCTCTGACAGATACAAGGATACAAGCTACTCTTTGTGCACTCCCCTCATACGCGCTTGTACAATGGGCTATCTTGACATTGTGAGGCTTTTGATAAACAACGAAAACCTTGATTTGAACGCTGTCGATGGCCAAGGCCGAACTGCATTTTGCTGGGCCGCGGCTAGGGGACACCGTAAAATTTGTTGCCTCTTACTTGCCCAGCCTGGTATTCGAATAAGATTGGAAGATGTGAATGGAGTAGCGGCATATCATGCTTCGAAAATTTATCGCCATCCACTTGTTTCAGTCTTATGCAAAGCCCTTAGATCTCAAAGTACGAAGGAACGTTTCAGCCGATATTCTTGACGTATCTGCATAACCGGGAAGTTGTATTCAGCCACTACGGCGTGAGGTAAGGTCCAGAACGCTGCTGGTTTCTTGGCTATTTCTGACCTTCCTTTGACATCATATAGGATCTATAGAATGAAAATGAAAGATAAAAGTAGAACCCAACCAGCTGGTTGATGCGTTACTATTTGAAGCGGATAACGATCCCTCTGTGCATAACGGAGCACACAGGCCCGCCCACTTTGAGGGTAGGGTGAAAGAATTGCATTTGTCCCAACTGATTCAACAAAAATTTCAAGCTTCGCTCATTGCATAAGATTAGGTCAAGCTCTCAATATTGATACAGTATCTAAGACATTCCACCGCGTAACTAAACCTTTTTCATCAAGGTATGAAAAAGAAATAGAAGTTTTTGATTCAGTGTTCTACTGTAGCGAGAATCATACTGTACTCGAGTTAACTAGAGGTCGGATTGGAAAGGCGCAATTCAATAAGTATTTCATTGATTCTGAGCATAAATGGATTTAGCTGATTGTCTCAGGTAAAGAACATGCATAATTCGTTTCCAATTTGTTGACCATGAGGATTCAATACTTACGAGCGGACCGAGAGCCCATCATTTACTCAGGAATATATTTAAGAGCTCTTGTCACTACTCAATGATGCTTTTAGCTTTCTATGCACCAAAAGTCAATTTGATGCTTCAGGTCCGCTTTTTCTCTCACGAGAGGATAGTAGTCGCAAGTATTATCAAAACTCAAGCATGCCACAATCGAATTTAATGCAAATCAGTGCAATATTGAATACGCCTCGTAAGTACATTACAACAGAAGCTGAATCGCTTCACTGGATAACAAATATGCGGCAGCAGTCCCTCAAAAAGGTAGACAGTCCCCAAGCGACCTCAGATCTTCACTACGCGTAGGTGATGTTTCTGTGGAAACAAAGACCGGCTCGTCCAATTGCTTTTCGGAGAGTCAAACTAGTGAAATAAAACTTTTCGTTCGAAAAAGAAGAAACGAAGAGGTGAAAGGGAAACGAAAAGCGAGAGAATTGGAAAGGAGAACATTGAAGCTTTTGCCTGAGCCCGCATATGCTCCACCCGCCCAAGTCTTGTATCGTGTCATGCGAGACGGTACTGCAGACCTCCGACCGATTCCATTAGGGACAAATTTGCCCTGGAAAAGCCTTCCTTGTGTTTTCTCAGCGTCACTCGCAGAATGGGAAGTTAACCGCGGCGACATTGTGATCGTGGACATAGGAGAAGAGAGGGATGATTTTGCCAAGGTGTCCGACCTGCGCCGATTACCCGACGGGCGTTATGTCGTCGTCTATGCGTGGCTGTACACAAGAGGGGAAATCTGCCGAGAATTTGAAAGGGGAGGGGTACTCACCCCATGTTCAAGAAATCACATTAACAAAATGTGGCCACTGGATACTTCGCGCAAGTTCATGCTTAGTACCAATCGAACAATCACGCTGTGGGACACTGCAATTGCAAAAGCGCCCGAAAATGTCACTGCAGGCGTTTTTGACGACAAAATATACAGCACAACAGCAAGATCACGACGAATAGTCAACGTCAATGATTCCCATTTCAAGTGGATGAAAGAAATTCTCAGGATGAAGCCGGGGGAAAGGGGGGGGGGGCATTGTATTCCATAGATAGAAAGGAGCCACGAAGAACACAATAGAACACCCGTTAGTAATGGGTTTGCCATCGAGCTTAGTATATGTCAATGGATGTTGAATCTGTATAAAGTTAGTCTCAAATCAATTGCGCATCGGAGTTTGGGAACCGAATAGCGTTATGCTCGAACGGACAAACCGCATATAAGGAGAGCTTCATTCACTAATCCTGTCTTTACACCAACTCACCGTCAGTGCCTCAATCTCCAATCCTTTCCCTATGAAACGAAATACATAATGTGAGTTTTGATCAGTTTTGCTGGCCAGATCTCCTTTAATCTCATGAACCTTCAGCCCTGGCTCTCAATTGTCGACGATGCAGCTTTAACTCATGATTAAAGCTTTTGCTATAGCTTCATCGATATTGCTACTGGTAGACGCTAAGCAAGTTTCTTCATTGCTGAGATTGAATATCTCTGAAGTGTACTGATGGAATGAGAAGCCTGTATGTATACTGTACTACGGAGCGTAACAGCAACAATGAGATTTGCATCGCCATCACCAAACAGCGTGATGAAAGTGATACTATCAATATTTCAAAACTGCAATCATGCGATAGAAAATAAGACCGACTAAATATCCAGTACTTGTATGACATGGCTGAAGAGGTCGATTAACATGATGCTGCATTCGTCTTGCCGTGCGTGGCGTAGAGATAATTGATAGTAAGGAAGAGGCAAGAAGATATTCTCTTCATGTGGGATATGTACTGTAACAAGATTTGTCTAAGAAAGTTCATTTGGGATACAGTATATTTTGAAAATTACGATCTGTCACGGTAATTTTACCTTCTACTTGTTCGCTGTGTCACAATTATCAGTAGGTGATGCTCGGCTCAGTAAGCTGAGACCCAAATATCACACTTGGCTTGAGTTATTTAAGACTAATAGTATCAAGACACGAAACATTTTTAATATAACTCAGTGAAGAAATATCCGCTGTGCGCTTGCACAGATGCCCGTAGGAGTCATCGCTCTTGGAGATTTTCCATTTACGGCTGTGGCGTTTGGGTCAGCCCCGGCAATCATTAAGGCTTTTGCTACTTCCCAAAGAGGGCTTATGGCCCAGTTCTTGGCAGCAGCAACGTGAAGAGGAGTTTGTCCCAGATCATTGCGAGAGTTCACATCGGCTCCATGTTCAATGAGAAGCACAACGACATGGTAGACATTTTTGACATTGACATGGTGCAGCTCTAAAGCATTATGAAGAGGAGAGTTTCCATGTATGTCTCGTGATTTAGTACTTGCTCCTTGTTCCAGTAGGACACGTATGATCCCCGGGTAACATGAACGGGCAGCAAGGGCAAGAGGAGTCAGCCCATCCAAGTTCTTCAAATGGAGATTCGCTCCGTAAAAGATCAACTGCTTGACCTTCTCCAAGCTTTGCGGATGAAAAAAGCCCCGGACGGCGTAGAATATTGGCGTTTCATTTTTCTTGCCATCGGTCCAGTTGACATCAGCCCCGAGTTCAACTAGCCATGGTACTAAGTCATTGTATTCTGTTCCTGCCAGAACTGCAATATGAAGTACAGTTTCTCCATGCGCATTGCGCGCAGTTATATCAGCCCCGCAGTCAACCAAAGCTCGCGCTGCGTGACTGGCTCCGTGAGCAATTGCCAAATGTAGAGGTGTCGACTGATCGACACATGTACAATTGACGACGGCGCCATATGTAACAAGTGCTTTAATGATAGATTTGTTGTTGAACTTTGGACGTTTGGGCACAGCTGCATAGAAAATAGCAGACCAGCCGTTTCCATCTGCATCGGTGTTGCGAATGTTTGGATCTGCTCCAAGTTGAAGTAATCGACGTACCGCGCGTGTGCTAGAGGTGTTGGCTGCTATGTGAAGCGGTGTCATACTTCTATCATCTTGAGAATCGATCAGGATGCCGGCGTCAGTTAACAAGTCCAGGCAATTCGGAGTGACATTCGTAGCCGCTGCCACATGTAACAAAAATACTGGCTTTCGATTGCACGAGTACCGAATTTCCGCGCCGTACTTTAGAAGTAGAGCAACTTTATGTACCTGTTTTGACCTAATAGCCTCGTATAGCGGGCCATGCTTGTCGCCTTCGATAGCATTTGCATTGGCTCCGTGTTCCAAAAGCAACTGGGCAATCCTTATCGGACTCCCGCAGGACGTAGCTATAACTAAAGCTCTATTGGAGCCAAGGTTTGTCGCATCGGGCAAGGCTCCGTGTTCAAGGAGAATTTGCACGATTTTTATGTGCTTGTTGCTCACTGCCACCATAAGAGGTGTATATAATTGTTTATCTGGCCCACGAAGATTGACGTTGGCACCTGCGGCCAGCATATGCCGAAGTCCGACTTCTAACCCCTGGCGTGCGTACCAGATGAGTGCAGACCCCCCATCCGCTTGAACATTCATGCGATATAATTGTGAGATGACTAGGTTGTGAAAGGTCGGTCCGACAAGCATAAGGTTCAGAAGCTCTTTTGAAGTACTTAAATAGCTTCCGACAATCAATATGAGCTCTGGTGGGAGGCGACTGAGCGACATCTGCTATAATTGGAGTGAAATATAAGATAGTGTCATTTATAGCCTGCAAGTGTTCCAATATGATAATTGACTCGAGACATCATCAAAGTAGATTTTTGACTTACCTGAAAATAAAATACTTTTTATCTGGAAAATTAGTACTGTCACTCGCGGTATTTTTGAGCCTTGGAAGCTGGAAGACGAGATAAATCTTGTCTTGCTGATTTTGAGTAAATCGGCTGGACTGAAAAGTCTAGGTATATTGAAGTACTACTATCGAGGAACGCAATAAAAAAGTTACCGCGATTACTTTCTATCTAGTAGCTCGTTGTAAGGTACCTGCAATCCATAGGGCTCAGTCTTCTCTTGGTCAAGCGGTTGTGCTACTTTGAGAGTAGATTGACTTTACTCCAAAATAATTGATAGTATGGTAAATAGGGCATATCCTCGAATGCTGGAATGAACAAGCCCAATGTCACGGCCTATTCATCATGGGGAAGCTTATCTCCCTCTTGCACCTCACTATTAATTTTCCGCCGGATTTTCATTGTGCTCACTTTCCCTGTCTTTAATCATATAGGGATTATGCAATACAGTTGTGCGCGCATCTTTATGATTGAGTGTTGGCGATAATGAGGGCCGAGTATAACTCGACTAGTGGATAATTTCCACTGCCCTTCGAAGCAGTAGGCTCAATAAATTAAGAAATGTTTGATTATTATCAAGGAACGGGGTTTCGCTGGAAGTTGATGGCCTCATGTGCCGCTGGATAGAGATGTAGAATATTCGTTTACTCTTGCCAAAATTTATAGCTCCTAAGACCAGTTAATCATTTCCCTAGCTGAAGTAGAAAAAATATTTATGTACTGGTTTCCTGATCATAAGTGCTGCAAAAGGCGCTGCGATTAATCATCCTCATAAAAATAGCTCTCATGAGTGGTCCTCATAGTGAATAATTGAGCGGCTTCAGTCTAGGTTTCGCGAGCTTTCAACGTTAATATGACGGTGTAAATATTGTCATTCTTGAAATTGCCTTGGCTTGTTGAAATTCAGATATTTCTTGATCCCCTCAATAACTTAACGCGAATCATTGGTCGGACAATATTGAGGGCCGTTGAGAAATGAAACGTGTGAGGTAGCAAATTCCTCCACCGTAAAATGCGTGCAAAGTTTCGCATGTGCGTAATTGTTGATGATTATTGTGCCAGATTAGTTGCATATCACAGTGGCGCATGACCAGCCTGATTAAATGGTCACGCTAAGGTTTGGCAGTGAGGACAGGAATGAATAATTTGTGAGCTTTGGACAAGTCATTTGCGATATTGACTGTATCACGATCTTGGCCTTCCTGACCTAGTAAATCACCGTGGCAGATCCAGTGATAGTTTCATACCATGTGAAGGCTCTTGATGCAGTATTGAATTAAACTGCCCGTGTGTCTTGCTTTTGCAGAGGGTTTTGCGGCCCTTACCAAAACTAATTATCTTACACTGGGGAGATCATGGTGTACTGTATGTACACGTTTGAAAAACCGCTCCTGCACTTAGAATGGAGAAAGGAATGTCTATCGAATCGTTTGTAGCAATTCACAAAGGACTCAAGAATGAGAAAGCGAATAATTTTTACCTAGGATCGTCATTTGAAGGCAAAATTACGCTTGCACCGACAGATTGACTTATCTATATCAGCACTCGTGGTCAACCGGAATTAGATATAGAATTGAAGATTGGAAGTGAAAAAACGGCCCGCTGTTAGGCTGCCACAGTTAGGATATCAAGAGTCAATTTATGTTGTATTTTTATAAGCAAAGCCGCGCTATTCCTTACAAGTAGCTAAACTGCGTACTGGTCTTGTAATTTGATGTCTTGGTTTTGTAGGCTGAGCCTGAGTTTAATCAATTACGATGCAGGTTTTCAAATGGACGAGGATTAGCAACCTGATCGAAGGTTTGACCTATGAGTGTCATCCCAGACAGACTTTAGGCACGCGGGGAGCGCTGTACATGGCCATATAGCCATGTAGCCTTAACGTCCTAGTCAGAGCGGCCAAAAAGGCTTGTAGAACAAGGTTGGTTAGCAGTCGCTATAAAGACAGTCCCGGAAAGCCGGGGATAAAAACCACTGCCGTGAAAGACGAAGATCGAAATTGAAAGAATATGGGTCCAAGCCGCCAGTTGACGGTCGAGCAGCCCGGCTGGCCGACAATCCCGGGATTGTCGGCCAGCCGGGCTGCTCGACCGTCAACTGGCGGCTTCACTGGCTAATAAGCTACGTGGGCGAATAAGCAAATGGCAACAAGACCCTCTGGGCCGCAATCCATGGCTGTTATGGAATTTGACTACAGACACTGTTATAAAATACTATCATCGGAACTTTGCCCTTCCTCGTGGTTCTTCCCCATGAGGGCATGGGAGACAGATTCCATTGTTTCCTGATTGACGGCAAGATTGCGGCCAAATGAAACGAAAATTGTGTTCATGCCATCTGCCACGGCTGCTTCGAAACATTTTGCAGGAGCTATTTGGCGAAGATTTCGGTCGTAAAATGTTGCCTCTTGCTCTCTCGCTTTCTTCTTAGCAAAAGTCTCTACTGACTCGGGGTTTGAGGGATCAACCCTCTCTTGGTGGATGATTTCTTTCCATTCTCCTCGGTCATTCCTTCCCCTAAAAATAATCGGGATCCTTGAGGCTCCATGGGCTGATGTGTGCTGAGGCCCGCTTGTAAAACTTTCATCACAGACTCCTTTCGTAGGCGCTGACTTCTCACCTCCTTTTTCATTGATCACTTCCTTTGCTGGTTGCGATGCGGAATTCGGGAATGTTTGCAGGACTTTGCCGGGTATCTTGACATCTCGGGGCTGTTCATTTCCCATTGGGGAGCTCCCGTTATTATCAGTAAAATCTTGAAAGTCGACTCTTGTCTCTCTGGATTTCTTCAGTTTCGCCTTTGCCCTCACTTTCCCTTCTCGCGGGTATGTGTATTCCTTGCTGTATCCAAGAAATCCAAGCGGCCTCTTTTGACTGGTAGAATGTTGTATCTCCCTGTGCATCAACTCATTTGTTTTCTGGCCGTCAATCCCGATTGCTACACCAGGTTTTTCGATACCTTGCGATTCCACAGTTTCTTCAGATGTAACTTTTTGTTCTTGTTCATCGATCGAACGGGATAACCTGTTGTGTGTCGACTCTAAAGAATTCTCGGAGTTTTTGAGGCCCGGGGGCATCAAGGCTTGTCCAGATGCTGACTGCTTAAATATCACTCCATCTCGTCGTGACTTATGCTCGAAGCCTTTTTGTGGAGAGATTTCAATCCCCTGTGAAGCTAGTTGATCTTCTTCCGTATTGCTGTGCAATGATTCGTGTTGCAAGTTATCAGCTCTAGCGGAGACATCATTTGCCATTGTTGGTTGTATGCCTTCCGAATTTGCACGTTTCTCTGCGTCGCCATCCTCCGTCCCCTCTAGGGATTCTGACGGCGGTGTGAAGATTTTTGCAGAAGTGGTCAGGGGCGCTTCTGGTGCTTCTTTTCCAGCTTCATTCGGAAGCTCCTTTGTCTGTGACTCCAAATACGAATCTGTTTGTCGTGTCGTCGAGTCTTGCCGAAATAGACGATTATTTGGAGCCGTTAGTTCATGAATCTCCCTTTCTAGTGATTTTTGATTTTCTTCCAAAAATGAACGTTGTCTTAGCTTTCTCCTGTTTTGAACATAGGGGCTCTCCTCTCCTCGGCCACTGGCTTTGATGTGAGCCTCAAAGGGACTTCGGCTTCTTTGGGAATCCTTTTCTGACTCAGCGTGACTTAAGGGACGTTCGCGGTGTGTGTTCCTTTTCGACATCGAGCTTTTGCGAAATCTTTGCTCAACGCCTATTGGGGTCCCATGCATCTATACTATTGGGCTGCTCTTCTATGGCCAAATCCTGAGGTGAGGGATCGCGCAATTGCTCGGCTTCCACCTCCATTTCACTAGCATTTTCCATTATTTGGCTACATTGACTGTCAATGTCACTCAAATTGCTCTTCATCGTGCTGTCGGATTCTATATCTTCCATCTCCGCGTCTATTGGATTTGAATTTCCTTCAATATGTGCATTTCCTGACAAAGAATCCGTGGCTTCGTTATCAGGTGGTATCTCAGTCTCTTCTGAGCACTCAAGGAACATTTCAGACGGAGTATCACTTGACGAAGAATCACACTCATCCATGGTTGAACTTTGATATTCCTCTCCTGCTCGGTTGTGCATTGTATTCGGGGATATCGTTGAGAGTTCTTGCAAGTTATTGCGGCAGACTTCTTTCTTCCGAGCGTTTCGTTTCTTCTGCTTCTCTAGACGAGTCATTGTTTGTGCCTCCTGCTTGTGCCTCTCATGGCGATTTCTGCGTTCTCGGTGTGTTTTCTTCACTCTAGTCGCTGGGCTTGCAGAGGGCATTTGCTCATGCAAAGGTACGAATAATGGAGACGCGGAACGAGCTGTGCCCTCAGCTTCGAATACAATATTTTGTCCCGGGAAAAATTTGAAGTAGACAGATTGTCGTACAAATAGTGACGTGACCTTTTGGGGAGTTGCTGAAGCTGGGTAATGAAAGTGATTCAGGAAAAGGAAACGGCGATCCCCCTTCTGGTCTTGAGGCTGCGGCTTGCCACGACGGGTCTTAAGCGGGGCCTCCCTCTGATGAGCAGTCACTGCTTGCGACTCAGAACTCTGTGGGGAAGCTAGTTCAAAACACTGGACAACACGTTCGACAAGAGACTCAAACTCATTGTTGTTGAATGTGAACAAATGAGGCTTCCGCGCCTTGAGTAATGCTTCACGGGCGATCTGTTTATCAGGAGATTCTTTCAACAAAGCATTGATTTTCTCGGATTTGTATCCAAGTTTGTGAGCTAACGAGGCAAATTCAAAAAGAGTCTTTTGGTCCGCAATCTGCCAGTCCTTTACTACCTGGTCTTTTTTTTGTGGCTCCTTGGGCATCTTGAGGTAATGACGCATAGCGTACAGCCAAATCTGGCGATAGGCAACTTCGGCTGGATCGACCTCGGGTAACAGGTAACTCCTAAACTCAGTTTCAGAGACTTGTATCAAGAATTCCGAGACCCCGGAATAGGGCAATGAGAACGCATGCTGCATCGCACGTCTAAGAGTAGGTTGAAATTTCGTTGGGGGGGATCAGCCGTTTAATGCAATTCGCGCAAGATTCCAAATACCAGGTGTCTTGAAAGAAGGAGTCAAGTGATGGAATGATACGTTTCTTCGCTTTCATTCTCTTCCAGATTGAGGTACGCTCTTTCATACTGAAATTTGAAAATGCTTCACCACCCAGCACAAGTCCCTTTGCGGTTGTCTCGTCTCTTTCTGAAATCCCCGGTGCCAACAGCTGTAAACATTGCACGGTACGAGGGTCAAGTCTCAGCATTCTCGCCTGTTTATGCTTGCAGAGAGACGCCCAATAATCGTACAAATCTTTCAGACCGTTCACCAATTCCTGTGCTTGTGAGTCATGACATTATGATTGAAGGTTTATCGACCCTAGCCACTTACCTCGTTACAGCCAATCGCCAACGCTCTCGCAACTGAGGAAAATTTCATGCCGTGCTCAAGTAGCCCAGGCAATGACAAGAGAGAGTCCATCGCAGCCCGAACTTCCTCGTGAGAGTCAAGCTGGCGAAATCGCTTTAGCTTATCGGCATCCAGGCGAGCTTTCCATCGCTTTTCGAAATGTGCATTGGCACTGTGTTGGTACTGCCGGATTTTACGATAGACTTCACCGTCAGTTGGCTTTTTCTCATTTCCGTATTCTTCCACCAAGGTAGTTTGAAGAGATAAACTTATGTCTTAAGATATCGTTAGCGAAAAGCTTCTTTACAAAAGAAGTGGGATTGAAAAAAATGCCATCATATCCCATTTTTTTTCATAGTGAGTGATCACCGACCATCTAAGTATAAATCGACAGCCCACCATTGATCATACTCCGATAGGAACTCCTCTCCCGCTTTCAAACGGTGCTGTCCGTGTAGACATTTAACTTGACCAGGAGAAAATCGCAAAAAAGGGTACTGATTGGAATGCGTGGTCATCAATTGTACTTTGCTCACACGCGACTTTCGTAACGCAGTATCAAAATCACGACTTGATACAACAGCCGTGATGTGGTTTGCGATCTCAAGCCGCTGACAACCCTCTCTATTGAAGATTTTGCATAATCTAGTCACATTTTTTAGATCGAGAGATCGACAAATTTCAGTGTGCGGGCTGATGTGCTTCAAATTCACACGTGCTGTGCCTTGATATTTTTCGTTGCTTTCCGTAGCCACTTGTGCTTCATAATCGGTATACATGGGCGGCTGCATTGTTTCGTTTCTGATGATATAAGGTTAGTGTAGTCAGTGTATGATATAGCTTAACATCCCTAGAAATGCTTACTAAGAGATCGCTGTGGATAAAGTTCGTTGCTCAGAGCATAATTCAATTGTTGTATTAATCCATTAATGAGGGCGGTTACCCTGATCTTACTACAATTATACACTCCATCCTTAAGTATTTTTACCTTTGTCTTCGAAATATATATCATATCCTTCAAGCAAGACACATCGCACCTTATAGTATTTGCAAGCATGGCCCTCGATTCTGACAAGCGTAACACATTTGTTGATTTTGGGGGGGTTTCGCGAAGTCTCAAGCGAAAAGTCGCCACCTGTGAAACACCAAGGCCGCCAGATGCCTTGGAAAGACAAGAGAACCATTGCACATTCAGGGCGTGGGACAGGAAAAGTCATCAAAGGGGGTATCAAGGACCTTGCGCTGCAACAACTAAATCAAGGTAGCACCACGCCCCAACCCTGTATTTTGAAACATGAATCTCCTTGGGATACCTATAGGGCGACACTTTCCTGTGAGATAGCGGGAAGTGTAATTATTGCTGCGCAACGAGCAGACCCGACTCGTGTAATTGCGATCCGGCAATATACGAATGAAAATTTACAGCCAATAATAGAAAATTTCCGTCGCTTGAGCCACGAAAATATTTTGTCCGCGCAGGAGTGTTTCATAACCGACGATTCACTTTTTGTTTTGGTAGAAGACTTGCCGCTTTCCCTGGAACATCTTGTTGGATGTCGTACGCTTTATCCCACTGAGAGTGAACTGGCGTCGATGCTTTGGCAGGTAAGTTTATCCGTTCGTACCACAAGCGAGAGACTTACTTATTTGTCTTTTACTTTTGAGCAGATTCTCGCCGGCCTTTGCTATCTAAGTGAGAATGGATGGGAACACCAAGCACTGCAATGCAGGAATATCCTTCTCGGGCTTGATGGGTCCCTGAGAATTGGTGCTTTCCACCCCATCCTCCCTCTACAGCCACGTCTTGCTAATTCTGATTCTGCCAGCACATCTTGAGTCATGTAAACATAAACCATCCTCAGGGGAAGAAGATGCACATATTAAAGGACTTACTTGTATTTCAATGGAGTTGATGCAGAAATATACCAAAGACGATGGCAGAGCGGGGGTCGATGACTTGGTTCGTTGGCCAATTGACTCAGACGCTTTTCGCTTTCTCCTTGCCATATCAGACACAAACTCCTTGAAGCTTTTGAAAAAGGTAAAAACTCAATGATTGGATTCTCGACTCCGTGTTATATGCTTGCCTTTGCTGACGACACCCTAGCAACCATTATTCCAACCTCGAAACTTACGTCGCGGTAAACTAGTGCTTCTGGCCCGCACAGTCATCGTTTCTGCGAGGATTTTCTATACACTTTTATAATTCATAGTCCTTTTGTTTCAATCTAGGGTAGTAGTTGCCATGAATATTTACTACCTGATCTAGATCCAGCACATAATCCTCAAAACCGAATAGGTTTTTGTTTGAATGTTTACAGTACTACTTGGTGTTCCTTTAGTTTCTATGTCACTTCCATTGCAGAGCTTCGTATTTCTTTCAAGGATATCGGAAGGTGTAGAGAAAGCCTGACTAGTACTTGCCAATCTTTTTTAGAATACCTACAGGCGCTTTAGTACACTCGAGTTCGAAATTGGCTTTCATGAGAAATACACATACTTGTGTTCTGAAACACTCTGCCATGACATATGATCCAATCACAGCAAAGAAAATCAAAGGCTAGACTCCACAGTAATGCTCAAAAAAGTATAGCCGCCTCTCTTATTGGCCCTAAATATTAGGATCTGAGATAGTTTCTCTGTGTAGAATACGGAAGCCGATTTCGAACTCGAGTGTATGGGTTTCAAAGTCTTATACATGTGAATTGGCACAATCTACTGTGTCCTGCGCTCCATTGGAAGATAACAAACTACTATGGTTTGTCGGGAGTTGAATATCTAAAAGTACTTGTTCCTGCCATTGTGCATTTCCCAGGTGGGGTTTGTGCTTTATACTATATACAATATCATATGTTTCACTCAAAACACAAAACTAGCGTCATGTTTGCAATAGACTCTATTCTACTAAAGATACAGTACAGTATCTTTGTCCGAAGATGCAATGGATACAGTTATTCTCGAAATTGCCTTGACCAGTATATGCTAAGTTTCCTTCTCTTGCCGCCACTGCCAAGCCCTTAGCGCGGGATATTTATTGGAGTGGGCGCATCAAGTTGAGGGGGGGCACATTGTGCAAACTTGGGTAGATCACACCAGACCGCAACTTAGTGGGGCGGTGCTCAATAAATTATAGACGCTAAGGCATTGGCAGTCGGACTAAGGAAGACTCTTAGTGTGTTCTGGTCAAGACAATCTCGAGAACGACTGTAACAGAACCTAACACTGAGAATACGCAGCGATTTACTTTAGCTGTATGTAGAGTGATTCTAGAAGTCGCCCTAAGCAGAACAAAGAAATTCTTTCCTGGTCTCACTGCCAAGACCTTAACACGATGTACTGATTGGGTGACCAAGAGACGCTGTAATATGCACTCTGTTTAACACAGTGATCAGCAATATCTGTTGCACGCATTTATAGTTGTAGGAGTCACGACACCATATAAGTGTATCTCAGCGCTGCCCTTAGATTGATGACCAACCCAGTTCTTGATCTACGCTAAGCCGCTGCCAGGGGCGAGGGAAAGGTTTCCAAGCGTGCACTGGTCAGGCTCATTTCGAAAATCACTGTATGTAGATTTTACTTCATTTTACTCATAATTTCGTTTGGAGTGAGTACCTCTAATAAGAGATATAATATGCTACAGTCACCACTCATTGCGACCTAAGGAAAATAGGCTAAGCATTTTGTGCTCCAAACCTCGCAAATATATGATGGTCCAAGTTACTGATATTTTAGTGAGGCTTCCGATGTCTCAAGGCTCCTGCATGAAATAACAGAAATCACCATTTGTCGCAATACCAGGTAAGATATCTAATCAATTATGAGGGCGGCAAGAGCTTCCTCGGCAAGCTCCAATTTGTTGTGGTTTCAAAGCTGGACAAAAAGCCAGGCGTCGATCTGTTTTAAGTGCTATTCTTCTACACGCTGATTCAGATTTAAAAGAAATGCGCAACCATGGTGCCGCTGCCAACAAATTATGGTACAATATGAAACATACTCCTTGATCTCAGTACTTTGCAGTCTTCCCGTCGGAAAATAATGGAGCTACTCTCATTTTACGCCATATCCGTTGGGGGAATTCTAGCCATTCTGGTTTTCAGACGCATCGCACCCTTCGTAACTCAGCTCGTTGACCAACTGAGAACATTTTTCTGGAGATATTTTGTATACCCGTATTTCGTTAACCGCCACCGCCTATGTGGACCATGGAGCCGCGCCAATGTGATCTTATGTGGTTCATATGCCGTCATCCAAATATTTTTCATATCATTTCAAGCCCACGACATAGAAATAGCAGGTCGGCGTGCGGGGACGCTGTCGGTTATTCACATGGCACTACTCATCCCTATGAACCACCTAAGCTTTTTCGCGAATATCACTGGAGTCTCTCTAGTGGTTTGTCGACGGATTCACAGGGTAGCGGGCTTGATGACAGCTGTTCTTCTGTGTTTTCACATCATTTTACTCATGAGTAACAAAGAAAAACCATGGAGTTTGAGTCGTGGTGGAAATCTTTTTGCTCTCCTTGTATTAATCCCTCGTTAAGCTGTTTATTCTGCGCGTTTCAAGATGACTGACGTAGCTGAATAACTCAGGGTTCTATTGCAGTAGTCGCCCTCGTTGTCTTTTCAATCAGTTTCATCCGGCGACGTTGGTTCGAGATCTTTATTCGTTCACACCAGTGCCTCGCTGCTCTCTTCGTATATTCCACATTGCGCCATTTGCCATCTAAAGCTGTTAACTCTCGAATCTACATCTATGTATCATTGGGGGTACTTACCACTACGACGAGCGTGCACGCCGTACTCTTCCTATTCCGAAATAGGATTTTCACAGCAAAATTTCACCCAAGAGCGTTGATCACTTGCGAGCGAGCTGAGCCTGGGCCGAATAATATGGGCCAAGAAGGCAAGCCGCTCAAAATTCGTATAGTTCTGCCCAGGCCACTTCGAGTGAAAGCTGGCCAGTATGTCAACCTTTGGTTGCCGACGGTTAGTATTATGTCATGGACACAGACTCACCCATTTATGGTGACTTCGTGGTCCCCAGAGAAACAAGATGTCTTAGAATTGTTCGTGGAGTCACGCCGTGGCATCACAAAGACTCTCCATGCCCGTGCATGTTTTGATGGCTCCTCCTCCTATTCTGCATTCGTAAGTGGACCGTATGGAGCTAGCAAAAGTATGAATGACTTCGAGTGTGTTCTAGCTATTGCGACCGACTTTGGCATTTCTGGGATTATTTCATACCTCAAAAAACTTATCTATGGGTATAATACCTCGACATCATACGTTCGCCGAGTTCACTTTGTATGGCAAGTACAGAGCTTAGGTGAGAAATTCAGCTTCTCAAATTTGGACTCCATTAATTATGTAGAGATCGCTAGGGCCTCGGAATCATTGCTAAACGATCTTCTTGCCGACGACCTCCCTGAAAATGGCTATGTGGGTGACGTCTTCAATATTTCAAAACACTTGACTAATGGGTATCAAGATGCTCGAAATTTCTTTCTATATCAAGTTCAATAGTCCTAAAGAAGCCTTCGGCATTCGTGCTCCCATTTACAACGGAGAACCCGACTACGAAGCTATTGTGTCAGAAGAGTCGACGGGGGTGAAGATTCCTCGCGTCACAAATACCAAGGAAGAGCAAGGAAAGACACTCGTTTTAGGTAAGACATAATCACTTCCGCGACTTGACAAATCGTCTAATCCATGGACTCAGTGTCTGCTCGATCAGGTGTCCGAGACAGGTTAAGGGCAGCCGTCAATATCCAATCAAATAGAAAGGTCTGCCTCTACGAAACCGACTTTCAGCCGAATTAAACTTGGAAAAAATTGCCATTCATGAAGAGACCTATACTCTTTCATTGTATTCAAACTCAAGTAACACGACGCACCATTGAGAAAGTAATAGAAATGTGCCAATATATTGAGACTCGCTTCAGCTATAACTCGAGAGATAAATCGACATCATTCCCTTGTTTATTGAATGAATTGAGTAAGGCCGCTCCAATATAGCGGCGATCTGCTTTCAATACTAACGTGGGTTAAACAGGTGGATGCTGAATTCATCTGGGACTAGTGTGGGAATACATCACCTGCTCGGCCGATTCCTCAGTGATCTAAAAAAATTTCTTTCAACGGCTATGACTGAAAAGCCAGAACTTATATTCCTAAACCTATAGATATAGATTGCTTAAAATGAAAGTAGAACGTTAAGATGATCAAAAATGTGTAATCCTGGTACTTTGCTCGCAATTCCCTCGCAATATTAAAACGGAAAGTGACCTTTCTTGTAACGTCACATGCACCTTCAATGTTCCTAAGAGTCTGTGAATTTCAAGCGACGAGAACATCTCATGTTTACATTTTTCGACCAATTTCGCGCCTAAGCATGATGTATATGATAGATATGTAATTTGCTCGATTTGCTTGTGGCTTGAATGTTCGGGCCTCAGTGCGAAAGATGGCCTCGGTCTTGATCCTTTTGGCTTGGATTCAAAAAAACCGGATTCTAGCAATGATCAAATGCGGGTGTTGGTGAAAAGTATTTATCGAGAGCACTATTGAAAGAAGTCGTATATTAAGGCTTAGTAAGGTATCTTACTTGTTAACTAATTATACTATGGATAAAGCAGGCAACACACAAAAGAATCACTCAACGCCGAAGTCTCGACTGGGTTATTGCGATAGATTCTCTCCATCCAGCTGATCCAGCATTTTGAAACTAAAAAAGGTTTCGTTTGCAATTAACCTCTTAATATATCTTATACTATCGCGAAAAATGAAATTAGTCATTCAATTTCAATTTTGAATATTCTGGTAAAAGCTGGTGCGATGAGACAAATTGGTTGCACAGGAAAGAGAAATAACGGCAAATTAAATAACAATCTTCGATGATGAAATTCTCAACCCTACAATTTTTTTTTATTTCGTTGGTAACATCCCTCAAAGTGAGTCAAAAAAAAATTATAGACAAATCGAAATCGTCAAGACGCGACGAAGTCTGTCACAACGACGAAAGATAGCATTTGGATAGTGTTAGGCTTGTTACATTGCCAACGTCGCGCGATCATTGATTTCCAAGTACATTTAATGATTTGCCATCTTCTGGAATGTCCTTCCAAGACCCATATCATCTCTAACTTCGGCTCCTCCGTCCTTCAATTCCTTGATATAAATCTTGGCTGCCGCTATAAAACTCGCAAAAATTTTATCATCAAGCTCCTTCCAAGGAATGTTTGGGTCAACATTCTTTTTTTCCAAGTAGATCTCATAGAAATCTTTGATACTTTCACTGGAACTCTCAGCTGTAGCTTGTTGTTCTCCAGAGGTTTCCTCGCTCGCTTGGTTCTGTGCAGTTTGGTTCTGTGCAGTTTGGCCCTGTGCAGTCTGGTTCTGTGCAGCTTGATTCTGTGCAGCTTGATTCTGTGCAGCTTGATTCTGTGCAGCTTGGTTCTGTGCAGCTTGGTCCTGCGTACCCTGGTCCGCATAGTCAGGCTCCGGTGTTTCTTCAAGTGGGGTGGGGCTTCTTTCGTCTCCTCTTCGATATACTCCAGCCCATGTAGGATCAAGCTTGTTTCCTGCCCAATCTCGGAATCTTTTCACTTGGAGGCATCCCATTTCATAAAACTTTCGGTCGGTTCGCGCGCTGGAATCTTTCCCCGAACTGCATAGTGCTTTATACTTTGATCGGTCAATCCAAACACTTTGGTTCTTATCACCTTTAGCTGTCAAACAACCTTCAAGCTCCACAAGTACACAACTGAAGGGGTAGATATATCTCTCCCGTTGTTCTTTCCGAATGGGGTTTAATTCTTCCACAGAGTCTAGAATGCCCAGCATAGTATCACCACCTCGCTTTGGCAGCCAAGCAATAGCTTTGATTGGGCCAATTCTTCCTTTGTATTTGAGAGTATCGGTTTCCTCGTCTCGCTCCATGGCTTTATCGTGAGGTGCTCCAAGAAGATTTGTAACCTTTTTGAGTTTTTCAGCCGCGGTGGCTCCATTCTTACTCCAAATCAACATCGCGCTATATTTTGGCCCGTATGATATGAGCGCTAGTTTGTGGCTTCTCGCGTGGAGTATTACTTTCCCATTATCAAGAGAAAAGCCTGTACTATATTGATTTTGCTCTGTCACGGTGGGGAGATTGAAGTCATCAAAATCCTCGGGCGCCCGATCATTTTCAGGATCTGACGCTAAGCCCTGTGGATGGTCGAATTCATCACCTTGGCTTACAGGTAATTCTGTGAAGTCTCTTGGGTTGTCACGATCCAATATGTCTTCAGCAGACCCTCGTATGTCAGCAGATGCATTAGCACCACTGGGAGGCACGATTTCAGGGTCTGGTGGCATCGGGGAAGCTGTATCTGCTGCTGAGTTTGTATTGTTTCTCTCTTGACCTGGCTCCACATTTTCATTGGACTCAGTTTCGTTATCTCGTCGCCTTTCGCTTCCACCCATCTCCTGATCCTCCTCCGTTTCGCTTGTTCCTTCCTCGCCGTTGTCTACCTCTCCGTCATCCAATTCCATCGGTTCACCACGTTCAAGCCGAGCCTCATTTGACAGTATTTTTTCAATTTCTGATTCAATTTCTTTCAATTTTCTCTCCGCCTCAGCTGCCTTGGACTGCAAGGTTTTCAATTCTTCCCCGAGCTTTGACTTTGATTCGTCATCTTCTTCTTCATCTAATTGAGTCTGGAGTTTTCTGATATTTCTAGTGAGTTTCTCGAATTCTTTCTTTTTGGAACTTCGCTCGATCGTTTTAGCCTCTTTTGATTGTTTTAGCTGGTTCTTTTTGGCGACCTTATCCGTTCTGGTGTTCCGTCCACGTGAGCTTGTCGCAGTTGCAGGCTTTTTGACCTTTTCTTTCCCCTTCGAGTCACCCGCTGCCATTTTGGGAATAATAGTAAATAGTTTTGAATTCAATCCAACCAGACTGTCCAAAATCGTCAGTTCCTCTCCTGAGGAAAGTGGCTTGGTTGAAAAGCAACTGTGTGATCCTCGTAGTTCGAGGGTAAGCGACTAATTAAATACTGCAGCTCGTAGGAGGAGGATACCCAATTCAAGGCTAGAATATCAATGATGGGACGGAATGTTTTCATCATTTATGACAGCCGAATAAATAGCTGCGGGCTATCCTAAAGGTGCAAAAATGTTTTTATTATCTAATCGTCTGAATTAGATTGGTGTGCCACTTAATCTGCGGGCCACTTCTGGTAGAAGTGATCAAAGAAAATAAAGGGTCGTTTTTTTGACAACCACAACACTTTTGCAGTAAATACTCTTGATGGAATGAGCACAAGTGCCATGTTATGTGTTTTCAAAAACCAAGGAAAGATGACATTTGATTCAACTACAAGCTATGTTTTTGCATGGTACAAATTGCGAGCGAGAGTTTATCTAGCGATATAGAGTATCATTACATTGATTGATCTCCCACGTGTGCCCCCAAACAATTGATACCCCTTCTAGTCTGCTACAACATAGGACATGCAGCATTGCATACACTACGACTTGGTTATGTACGTCGATTGTTCGCAGTAGATGTCGATACAGCATTGCTCAAATATAACAGTACGGACCCGAAGGGCTTGAAATTATCCACTTTTTTGAACCTTTCTTCTAAGCTATTCAAGAATCTCGAAAGTTTTCTCTTTGATAATGATGTAAGGTCACAAATTTTTACTAAAACAAGATCCGTAAAAGCTGTTCCTACCGCTACATTCGAATTCAAATTTACTGTACCCCCCACACTCTTATCGGGAAAAGGGTACAGTATATATTTCTTGCTGTCATTGACAGAATGAACTTCGGCACCGATCAGGGGCTGAATTTCCAATTCGTTGTTTTGACCAGGGAAAATAAAATCAGCAAAGTAACTACAGTAACTTGATTTACGCTAGTGTTTGTTGGTCTTCGTATTACGAAGCTCTAAAATTCACCCATACGAAGCCCAAGGTAAGGAACAATATTCTATGATTCTAGTTGCATCGACAGTGGATTTAGTAAGGTCCCTTTTTCCCTGATTGCCACCCATTATGCTAAGCAGAGCATGTCCTAGATAGATTATCGAGACATTCCATGATGCAAGGCAATCAAGACAGTATAGACCAGATGGATGGAAGCTTAATATTTTGCTTTTTCGGAGGGCCTTGTCCATGTATAATACCGGGCAGTGTATTCTCCGGGGTTATTAATGGCTTCGATATTTGGGGACATGGCGGAGATATCTGAGACGGACAATAGGATGCAGTTACCACAGCCTCTGTGTTGTGCACAACATGTCTCTTTCTTAGTCTTTGTAGACGGTAATCCGGAATGGCCCTTTAATATAAACTCATGTTATTTCGGGTTGATTGAATTTTCGACTAGAGAAACCTACTCTTTGCAGCATTCTTTATGCAAAGCCGCTCCATTCCTGACCCACCAAGCTGACGGTGAATGAAGGCTTTTGAATCGAAGTCGACAATCAAAACATGTTTTGCCGAGAAGAATTTTGCTGATCGCCGTCCAGGCGAGACCTTGTTTCCGCAACTCGATGAGGGTGTTGTCTTCGTACGTTGTCCACGTTTTGGGATTGCAATTCCTTTGGTGCTGACCTAACAGTCTGTCGGCTCGCGGTGGCTTTTGTCGATTCCGTGGTGCATTCTCACTGAATTCCTGTCTGGTGCCACAATGTGTGTGTGGAGGGGCTCCTACTTTATCCTCGGTTCGAGATGGTCCGTAGGAAGGGGTATACATAATGCTGGGTGGAGGAACTTGGTGAAATATGCTGTTGCAGCTGTTGAGAGGGGGGGTACCGAAAAGTTGCGAGTTCAGAGGCGTGTGATATTTTTTACAACTAAATAGCCCGTTGATCTCGCCTGGCTAATCTTGTAGATCTTAACTCAAATCAGCAATTGACGAATTGGTCAAATTAATCAAAAGATTATAGGAATTGGTCACCCGACTAATTGGTCTCGAGGTCATTCGTGCTTGAATGCAGGATTTCCAATGTTCGCCGGATTAATTATGGCCTTGTCAGGGTTCCAGCCGCATTTTTAATTGTAACATTTCAGCATTGAGGCTTGACAAGCCTTATTTGTAGTAAATATAGTTCTCTCTCTATTACCTCCGCCAGTCAATTGATGCGTCTTTCCACTCGACATGGTTCCAGCATACTTGCAACATAGCCCAACAAGACACAGCTCGAACACAATGATCAGAAGCAACTATACTTTGTTTGGTCAAGCCGAAGCTTTCAATTTCTCTTTGTCTCTTAAGACGAATCTTTGAACTCAAAAATCAGTAGCACTAAATATAAAAACAAGAAAAATCTCCGTGCATATGAAATTACTTTGACAATTATATCTAGAACAGATCCTTCCACATTTATACAGGAAATATACTCATCTTCAAAGGTGTCATACACACTAAGTGGTTGAGAAATAGAATATTGTGCAATTCTTGACTTGACGGCAAAGTCCGCAAATGCAAGTGAGATACAGAGCGGGGCCAATGATGCAACCATTCTCGAAATCTGGCAAGTACACACAGAGACGACCTTTCGAGAACCTCGGTACTGTACCGGGAAATGTTACGTAAAGCCCTCGAAGGCTGATCTGGTTCCAAGAGGTATCCTCCCAAAGCTTCTGTCACTAAAAATTGCTCATTGGAAGAGGTGAATTTAGAAGCCAATGAAGTTATAAAAGTGGATCAAAAGTCTTTGAGTTTCGACGGCTAGACTAAATCAACTATTATAGGACTGTAACTTGGTCGATATCAGTTTAGGCGTAGCAATCCAGGTCTAATCAAACTCGACCTCATTCTTCCCTAGCTGAGATAAGACGATTAGCCTTTGCCTTGCATAATGCAGGTGGCTTAAGTTCATCTAGAATTTTCAAAGCTCTTTGGCTCATTCAGCTTCGAAATAACTCATCACAAGTTGGCGAAAAGTTCTGCAACAAGAGCGAAGTTCCGGGAGGTCTCTTATAGACGACGAAAAACATATATCAGTGGTCCGCGATAGCTTCAGATACAATCCTACTATTATTTATCAAACTAGGTTTGATACCCCTTCCCCTTAATGGTATTCATACATATCGTTACATAGTATCGTATTGAGACTTGATCCTGCGTTGTGAACCATGGTTTCCAACAGAGCTAATATGTGCTAGTACCCGCCGGTGTGGGTCAAGCAGGGGGGGGGGGGGCGGGGAGCTATTGTAGAACTAGAGCATATGCAAAGAGATATCTCGGAAGCGTCGTGTTGTCATTGAATCCAGCGACTTCATTCCTGCCTGGACGTCCCTGTCTTGTCTGACAGGGGAGCTGAACAACGGTCTAAGGGAAAGTTCTGAGGGTGTCGGCTCTTGCTTTTTGGACCCTCCAGTAGAGACACAGAAGATATGTTCGAAGACTCTGTGATTTCCACCCAGATGACGGCACGGCAGAAATTCATCCTCACAAGTTTCTCCGAGTATGTAGAAAGAAGCTTCAAGCTCGCTGGCTGACTCGCAGATTTGGCGGAGCCGTTATGCGTCTCTGGTGATCTGCATTGCCTCATTGGACTAGCTGCATGAACCAACACTTGGTACCAACGCCCATCAAACGAAAGCGGCAGCTACACTAGCCAATGTTGACCAATTTCGTCCATTGACACCGACGTTCCATGTTCCTTCGGCTCTCTCCTCCTTCATATCCGGTATGTTCAACGAGCAGGATGATGAGAGACTTTGCAGACCCAGTTGGTCACGTGGCTTCCCGAGCCCCACTCCCACTCCCTGGATCGAAGGGGTTGTTGAACGCCCCGGCTGGGATGTCGAGCGGCGGCGTTACTGACAAACTGCCTTGAGGTGTTCAGTCTGTAAGGGTGCGCTGGTGTTTAATAAAAGACTGTATCGTGTTATTTGGTTGATCATGGTATAGACCATTTTCACGATATCAAATCAGCACATTTCATTCTACTGACGTCATAACTCTAATTCTATCATCTTTTGATATGAGTCTTCTGGAGAATCCTCTTGGAAAGTCTATAGCTGAGGTACATGGCCCGAAAGGGATCATCTCGATCAATCTACTTGGTTAGAGAGTACCGGGCCGCGTGTGCCCACGGAGAAACCCAATTCCAACGTTTCTATATTCAAGTGGTTCTATATATCCATTCACTGGCATTGGTGCCCACGCAAAGGCTGCTAAGCAGAACGAGTAACTCCAATGCCCATTGTCCTAGACCTCCGCGTCAGGTTATTTCAACCGTGATGCGCCAATGATAAAATTGCGAGTCTTCCAAAAGCCATGGGAATCATAAGCGGAGCGGCTGCGGCACTGACGGGAGAGACGATTGTCTGCGTGGTGACCAAGACAGTTACTATATGGTCCAGCGATCTCTAGCACCAGGGACGGGCATACTCACCTGGTCTGTGGGCGCCCCGGGGAGGCGAATGGTCAATGCCATTTGCGATAGATGCGCCGTACCGAGGACAAGTCTGAAGGCTTAACTGTCGCATCTGTTGGAGCATTCGACGAAATTGGGGACCAGGTTCTTTCAGGCTGAGAGGCGGGGGGGAAGCGGGCAATAGATCTGAGACCCTCTGCCATTGTCGAGCAGCCCGGCGCGCTGCTGCAATGTGAAGCTCCGCCGCTTTCTGCGAGATGGGGCGCTGCCGCCGATGTCCTTTCTGTAGCTGGCCAACTTTTCCTCGCAAAGAGTGTTTTTTGCGCGGGATCCCCGTTTCTCGAACATATTCTTCTCCAATTATTTCCCAGGGGAGATGCCCGTGGCGTTTCATGAACGGCAGGAGCCTCGCTTCCTCCTCTGGGGCCCAGGGAATATACTCACTTCTGCCCATTGTTCCTCGAGGATTTATCTGCCACTAGGATTGCGAGCCCCTCAAGATGAATATATTGATGACTTCCCAACCCGAGACGAGTCAATACTCTTCTCAGGGCCAAAGATGCCCAGGGGTGGTATTATGTACAAGAGCGATTGTTGAAAGGGGTGGACGAAAAGGTGTATTAATCCGGTCTTCCCGGATCCCACCAAGGGAAAAGAAGTCAAGATATTGGCATAATACACTTGTCGGCGGTATTGATTCAACACTAGACTAGTCTGAAAATGCCGGGCAGTTCGAGATAAGCCACCGATCCACTTTAGCAGCTCACGATCGGCACGACCCCAGTAACTTGTGGAGGGGCTTAGTGGAGAATACTGCCCACATCGTTTACGCCTTCTACAAGGGCATCAAGTGGAATAATCAGATATCGATTAATCCGATCAATTCCTTTTCGTCATATTTTCACTTTCGGTGGCTTAATGAGCCGAGGCATACCGTCATTTTCTCTTCCATTTTACTCGTGATTGATACAATTCAGAATTCCTACCGCTGCGACAATCCCTGTCCGTACGTTCAAGGCCCGCTCGTTTATCACCACATACGATTCAATCACCCGGCACCCCTGACATCATAATGTGCTGGCTCGTAGTCTGTTACACCTTTCGGTCTTCTCTTTTATTGGAGATATATGATCGAGGCAAGTTGCGAAGGGCCGAGGACTATTCGAGAGACGCAGGATCCGTTGAGAGCCATGTGCGTCAGGTTGATAGTCGAGAGCCTGGGGTACCTTCCCAGCTTGTCAGGCAGGGCAAATGCTGCCTAGTCTCTCAAGCATACGGGAAATTATCCGGCCAATCAAGTGCAATGTCTATCTTGAGCGCACCCTAGTGTGGTCTGTCTTGTACTATATATTTCGACTTTCTCTTCCCTTCTCCCCTCCCGTTGCCTGTAACTATTCGTCGGAACCAACGTGGCCACTTTGACCAAAACACTGACCTGAGAAATGTCGAAACACACCTTTACAAGCTATGAGGAGCAGTGGTCCAAGCTACGTGACAAGAAGTCCTCGGACGCCCTCGAACTTTGGACTGTCCCTGCTTACCGGGCCACTTCTGAGGACCGCGATGGGGATTACGAAGAGGATCAGTCGTTCTGTGCAGGCCAGGCTTATGGAGACACAGATCAGGTCCGTGAAGGCGATGGCCAGACTCCGCCAGGCGGGGACGTTGAGGGACCTCGCCCGGGAGAAGAAGAGTATTGGGCGGCGGCACTCTACCCTTTCCTCACTGGCGGGCAGTCCAGCTCCGATGCAGTTTTGATTAAACTGCCACGGGCGTTTTTGGAAGCATACACCGAGTAAGTCAACTGATAGATCTTAATTCGGGACGCGCTCCGCTGACCACTTGCTCAGAATCGATGGCCGTGTTTCGTAAGTGGCGCCTCGACCGTGGCGGACGGGTACCCCATATCTACCCTACTCGAACCTTCAAACTAATCAAAACCCGTAGATCCATTGCGACCCAGTTCTACAAACAGAATGAGTGGAACGATCAAATACAGCACAGCATGGAGACCATGTCTGAGCGGGCCGATGAGCTGATAACCCTCCGAGAGACGGTGGCCATGTTGGAAACCAGAGTCAATGAGATCTCCCAGGCCAGAGATGGTCTGGTCGAGCGCAAACCAGCTGGACGACCCAAGCGTTCGCAGTGAAGGCCCACCGTGGTGTCATGTCCGAGATGGGATGAGAAATCAAGGTAACTAACTACAAGGGAGAGAGGGGATGAGGGGGTGAGGGGGGAGCGCGAAGACCCTGTACCTTGCTACTTGCTGCCAGATAGTCCCGCTGCAAATTCAGCCGGTCAAAAATAAAATTTAGTTCTCTTCCTCTATACAATCCGTAGTCACTCCCATCAGTCTTGGCAGGGGAAGTACGCCACTGATCACCAAATGCCCCACACTCATCGATCGGGGAGGAAACAATTTGATCCGCCGGCCCACCCTGCCTGTCTGCGACAAAGGGACGATGCTAGCCTTATTTGAGCTTCGTTCGAACAATCAGTGCCGATCATTATATCGGGGACCCGCCTCGTCGATCGAGAGACGTTGAGCCGAGCCGGTCTCCGTTCCTGTCTGGCACCGGCTTCGTGCTTGATCTCGTTGCCCCCCATCTCCTCCCTGGCTACCTCACGAGACCATCGGGATCCAAGTCAAGGACCCAGCGCCGTCTGAATACGATATATGATGTCGGAGTGTGGTGCGTGGTGCGAATATCGCCTTCGCCACGTTGTTGTATGCCTCCCTGCCCGCGAAGGTCACGACCATGCTCCGCCCACGAGCAGATCACTTGGATATGTTACTCACGTTTAGCCTAAGCTTAGCCGGAGGCTGGTACTCCCTCTACTTCCGAGATCGACAGAATCACTTGAGAATCGCTCTGTTTTAAGTTTCGCCCCCAATTTTGGCTCAAACACCATTGTGACCATCGCCACTGCTTCACGAACGGGCTCCCCGAGCGAGATTGCAGCCCCGACCGCGGATCTTTACCCATACGGTAGCAAGCTTTATTCCTAGAATCTTTGATTAAAGATGCTAAGTATATTATAACCTAACTTAGAATATTTAAAGTTTACTAATAATTTACGTAAGAATTCAGATAATAATACTGAAATTATACTAAATGAAACAGTAAATACAAAAGGTAATATAGTAAATTTCTGATTTACTAGAATAGCCGCAAACCAATGGAATTGGCATGTAGATGCAGCTGCTGTGACCACTGCCCTGATCGGAGCTATGGTGGGTACTCTTCGCTGGGAGTGGCCCGAGTAGCTCGAAAACAAAGAACCCGCGTGGGTGGAGTCCACGTCCAACAGCCGATTTTCCTATTTCCCGCGTAATATCGTTCAATCTCTTCTAGAGGGCTCAGGGCCGGTCCCCGAAACTTGCTATTGCCACACTGTCCGATGGTCTTTATGCTTGGAGAGCTGCATAGCAGGCTCAGCCCTCGATAAGATTGCCTTTCCGGTCTGCTTGCTATTACTACCTCCGGAAGCTCCGGCAAGACCCCTGGCAGGTTTGTCGCACTAAGCGACTAGCGCAGCCGCCGGCCGCGAACATCAGATCCACGGCACGCACACCATCCATGGTTCGTGCTATGCCAAAAGGTACCGGCTTAACCCCTTTCTTTCAATGGTCGCCACGGAACAAGCGACGAGATTTTCAATCCACGCCTGCTTGCCTTGTCCGTGACGGCATCGTAATGCCTGCCCTAATCCCGCGCCCGACTTGCCTAGCGGAATAGGTGCACTTGGTTAGCCCCACGAAATTCTAGCCCTTTCGGAAAATCGGATAGCTTCCTCGTTTAGTCAACAGCACTTCTACCACTGGAACGCGATAGCTCGCGGATGCCTCCACCCACCCCTATTTTCCTTGCTACGGAACTTGCTACGAGAAGGTCTACTCTCAGTGTTAGCGATCTCGAAACAGCATAAGTCGGTTGAAGATTGCTGCAGCTGTAGGCAGCTGGCAGTGGATCGTGCACAGGACGCCCCAGTAGCACGGATGGGGAAAGGGGCGGGGGAAAGGGGTGCTTGAAGCTGTGCGACACCGGTTGACCAAGCCCTAGTTCTAACGGTTCTTCTTATTGCCATGAGACAATCGAGTCTAGAACGTCGCTCCTTGCTGTTTGTGGGAGGTAAGCCGAGCCACGCTGACCAATGAAAGCGAAAGGATCTGCAGACTCAACGATCGACAGCGGACGCTTCGCTCCGGTCCCTTTGAGTTTGAGCGGCTCGTGGTTGATAATATGAGATGGGCACGACACCTATGCCGGATACGGACCGGACCTCTACGATCATGGAATCAAGAGTGACAATGGTACGGTATAGATTTCACAAAGAACTATCCTAGATTTGCGCAGTCTCCATTCAAGTATTTCCCCCGTAGTTGTCTAAATTCGTCAATGGCAGACCATCGGCCGTAGACAACATGGGGTTGAGATGATGTGGATCGATCGTGTTATCGAATATATTGAGATCAACATTGGTCCACGAGTCGTCATGGAGAGCATCGCTCGGCGGCATTTCCTTGGTCTGGGAAGCATTCTGCGATGCGTCCTTGTTCGATTCGATCTTCTTTGTCACGGCGGCCGAAAGCGTGACCAGCTCGTCGAGAACTTGCTCATGTTCGACCCGTGGCACGTAGGACTGGAGGTCGGGGCTGGACTCATCCAGTTGCTTTTGCAGGGCCAGCTTCTCCTGCTCCAGGGCCTGGATGTCGTTATGGGCCTTTTGCAGATCCATATTGAGCCTTCGTGTCTGTGCATGAAGTTGAGTCTTCTCATGATTGAATTGGCGATCTTTATTGGCAGCTTCCAGGCCTTTTTGCTCAAGTTGTGAAATCAATGCCAGACGTTCTTGGTTGGCCCTCCGGAAGATGACCCTGCAATCGTTGTGGACAGGGTTTTGGATGTCCGTCTCATCGGGGTGCTGTTGACCACTTTTCGACGGCTGCTCAGGTGGTGGCTACCGCGGAACCTCGGACATTAGCATGATCTCTGAGCATGAGAATTCGTGGCTGATCACGTACCGGTGGCTGCCGCGGCACTCCCTGGTTGCCAGATTGAGGAAGGTTGCCAGGTTGAGGAGGGTTGCCAGATGGAGGAGGGTTACCAACACGGGGAGGATTGCCAACACGTGGAGGATTGCCAACACGGGGAGGATTGCCAACACGTGGAGGATTGCCAACACGGGGAGGATTGCCAACACGGGGAGGATTGCCAACACGGGGAGGATTGCCAACACGGGGAGGGTAGGGAAGACCTGCATGAGCAGATGGCGCCGCTGCACCTCGCGTCCTTGCGGTGCCTCGAGTCGAAGACGCTGCTGCCCGAGACCGGGAAGCTGGAGCCTCTCGTGGCATAATAAGCCGTTAGGGATGAACGGACAACAGTGATGTTGAAACGACTTGATTCAGCACGAGGGGCCTATCGAGGAGCTGCCGAGGGGACTAACTTCCAACGATTATTCCAGGGTACATGATTTGGGGTATTCCTTGCCTTTATGGTGGAAAGATAGCGCAGAGGAGATTAATCCGTGCCAAAGGGGTCATTTGTTCTTTGCGGGCGTATTCGAATTCATCACTCGGAGTCGACATTTCCTCGGATGGTACCTGGAGTTCCGGTCTTGAGATCCAATCCGCAACATCTTTTTTCTGGACAGGTATGACCCGTACTAAGCCCATTCTGACTGCGGATCAATCCACGGCAGTACTTTTGTTGTTGACGTGCTGCTTTAGCCGACATCGGCTGATGCTCAGCGATGCGTTCTCTGCGTGCCCCTCCCCAGGCTCCGCATCAGCTAGGTTTAGGTGTAAAAACGTCGTTTTTGAGGCGCTTACCACTTCGAACATAAGATCGCCTGTCCTGGGTAAGTTCGTGCCGAGCATTGGGTTCATCAGCAAATGGACCCTGCGCTGTTATCTAGCCAGCTCTTTGTTCGACGCCCACCTATGTGCGTAAGTGTCCATGTAGAATCCCCTTTCCAGATGACGACCGAGCTTGAGCCGGTCCCTCGTCTGAACTTTAACCATCCCATCGCGTCCTCGCGTTGAGGATTTCGAATGCGATTTCACGTGACGATATCAGTGCTCAGGATAAAGGGCTGACAGCAGCCTCGGTAGAGCGGCATGGCGATCATGTGGGTCATGGAGCCATCCGGTTCGATCAGTTACTAGCGGAAATTTTGAAAAACACCGGACAAGCTTAGTCTCGTAAGTGGGGACCGCCGGACCCGCTCTAAAGCGTAAGCCCCTGGAAGGCTCGGGCGCAGGCGATCGCGGCCTGGCTTGGATATCGCCGTCAACTACGACAACCCTCCCGCTACACATCCGAGATGTTCTTTACTGTACCAGCCATGTCACTATCCGGTGAGGTACCTGTGCGTATCTATAAGAAAAGAGTATATCATTCATCTGCTATTAACTACAATTCATTCCTTAGAGGGAGCTGCTCGTCCGTTTTGACCATCTGCCCATACACTCAGTCTGGTTCCAGCTCATCTTCCTGCAGTAGACATAATGCTAATAGAGAGAAGCCTCATCATCCAATCCGGGCTGTGTGGCAATTGGAAGTGATAATTGGAAGTGATAATTGGAAGTGATAATTGGAAGTGATAATTGGAAGTGATACACACGGATTCGAAATTGGCTTCCATAGAGAGATACACATAGTTGTGTTCTGGAACCCTCTGCCAAGACAGATTATCCAATCACAGCAAAGACAACCAAAGGTCTGACTCCACATGAACGCTCAAAAAGGTATAGCCGCTTCTAGTATAGGCCCAGTCTTAGGGTCCGAGATACTTTCTCTGTGTATAATATGGAAGCCAATTTCGAATTCGAGTGTAATTGGAAGTGATAATTGGAAGTGATAATTGGAAGTGATAATTGGAAGTGATAATTGGAAGTGATAATTGGAAGTGATAATTGGAAGTGCGTAATTGGAAGTGCGTAATTGGAAGTGAGTAACTGAAAGTAAAGAATCGGAAGTTAATAATTGGAAGTGAGTAATTAAAGATTTGGATCAAAGAGCATGAAAAATGGCGGTCGTGGTCAAAAGCTATGAGAGAAGCTCTGGGAGAATTAGTTTGATTCAATTGAGAAATATATCACAGCTTTGATGAATCTACTTAGGGAGGCCTAATCAGTCACAGCAGTGAAGCCAATGGTTTATGCCTCTGTGGTGCGAATTGCGGTGACAGAATTGATATCATCATGAACATACATGGATCAAGGTGTTACTGATCCCTTTTGTTAGGGCCATGAGCACAGACTGAAGTGATTATGCATGTCTATCGGCCGTTCTGACCGCCCCGGGGTATAAAAGCGTCTTCATTCCCAGCTTTTTGGAGGTCAGGATTCAGAACAAGTTCTGTCCTCCCCTGTCTGGGCTTGAGAAACCCAGGCGTTGTAGTGCTCCCGCGTAGCCTCATACGTCAGATCTCCCCTGTCTGGACTTGAGAAACCCAGGCGTTGTAGCGCTCCCGCGTAGCCTCATACGTTTGATCTCCCCTGTCTGGACTTGAGAAACCCAGGCGTTGTAGTGCTCCCGCGTAGCCTCATACGTCAGATCTTCCCTGTCTGGGCTTGAGAAACCCAGGCGTTGTAGTGCTCCCGCGTAGCCTCATACGTCAGATCTCCCCTGTCTGGGCTTGAGAAACCCAGGCGTTGTAGCGCTCCCGCGTAGCCTCATACGTTTGATCTCCCCTGTCTGGACTTGAGAAACCCAGGCGTTGTAGTGCTCCCGCGTAGCCTCATACGTCAGATCTCCCCTGTCTGGACTTGAGAAACCCAGGCGTTGTAGCGCTCCCGCGTAGCCTCATACGTTTGATCTCCCCTGTCTGGACTTGAGAAACCCAGGCGTTGTAGTGCTCCCGCGTAGCCTCATACGTCAGATCTCCCCTGTCTGGGCTTGAGAAACCCAGGCGTTGTAGTGCTCCCGCGTAGCCTCATACGTCAGATCTCCCCTGTCTGGGCTTGAGAAACCCAGGCGTTGTAGCGCTCCCGCGTAGCCTCATACGTTTGATCTCCCCTGTCTGGGCTTGAGAAACCCAGGCGTTGTAGCGCTCCCGCGTAGCCTCATACGTTTGATCTCCCCTGTCTGGACTTGAGAAACCCAGGCGTTGTAGTGCTCCCGCGTAGCCTCATACGTCAGATCTCCCCTGTCTGGGCTTGAGAAACCCAGGCGTTGTAGTGCTCCCGCGTAGCCTCATACGTCAGATCTCCCCTGTCTGGGCTTGAGAAACCCAGGCGTTGTAGCGCTCCCGCGTAGCCTCATACGTTTGATCTCCCCTGTCTGGGCTTGAGAAACCCAGGCGTTGTAGCGCTCCCGCGTAGCCTCATACGTTTGATCTCCCCTGTCTGGACTTGAGAAACCCAGGCGTTGTAGCGCTCCCGCGTAGCCTCATACGTTTGATCTCCCCTGTCTGGACTTGAGAAACCCAGGCGTTGTAGTGCTCCCGCGTAGCCTCATACGTCAGATCTCACCCCAGCGAATAGACAGACACCTCTCCGTGGTGCTTGGGACCAGTATTCAAATGATCGATTTGAAGAAGCTAAGATCTGTCTTTGGCCCGTTCCTCCCCCCTAGGATTCCTGTTACAGAATTCCGAGACTATGCAATAGGCGTAATATCGTAAATGCGTTGTAATCTGTTGGCCATTTCCCATAATTGTAAGATTATCCCTATATAATCTAGTTACATGTCGCAAAGTATAGCCTTGAAAAGATAGTATGCTCAGTAGTATTCGAAGTTCTAAGCGGCATGCTTCGCTCCTGTAGATTCCATTCTGTGCTTTGATACATATATCTCCTGCAAAGAGCTGGCACGCTACATACAGTATTTCCGGAAATCGGTGTCACCCCATATACTCTTTCATTGTTCCCCAAACCCTAAATGCCAAGATACACTAAACCTTATTGGGTAGGATATAAAAATAGCATTTTCCGGTATTTTTCACGATACACTCACTTACAGAATCAAGGTACGTACCATATGCTTATGTGTGTATGGCAAATACGAGTATTACTGGAACCTTCCGACACAATGCAAACAATTCAAACAACTCCCGCAATGCTGGATCTTGCGGATCTGACAATTTGCCATCTTCTCCATCCTAGCGCTTACCCGCAATCTTAGAACCTTACAACCCCACAACCAGACTCCACGGGCCGATCTACCAAATTCGACTGACAGAAGACCAATGATCCTGCTGATCACCGTACTCAGCCTGTCAGACACCTTCTCCTCTCACCCTATGCGTGGTTGCAGCCTCTTGTTTCCAGCTAACGTACAATGGCACCATACATAGGCTCCTCGGTAGTTTCTACTGCTTGGAGGGGATGGCCTATGCTGCTTCCGATAATGATAATATTTACCGACCTCGTTTGCCTGATCTACGGGACCCGACTCCCTCGTATGCCCCTACACCTGGCCGTGAGTGGACGCCATCTGTAATCTGCTCGTCCCCCGACCCCGAGCCAATAACATTCAGTGAACTGTCATCACCGTTGCACAACCCGCAATCCGATCAACTGGGTTTTATGCAAGAAGGTGAGGTAGATAACGGAGGAAGTCTCGGAGATCGGCGATTAGATTATATCCATTACCAGATCGAGTGGAGGGTAAAACTGAATAACCGTGTGGTGGCAAAGGACACAGAACAAGACTTGGCCCTGCCACCTAGTTCTTACTGGGAGAGGTTAAAGGATACGGCTGGGAATGTTTTGCGGCGAAAGATAGCCCATAACCGACGGGTGAGACTAGACGATACCAACCTAGTGGTGTCTGTAAATGAACGTTCCCAGTCTGATCTTATCAAGCGCTTTGAAGGCGCTAGTGTTGATTGGACCACGGTAGAGAACCAGCTGCTGATGTGGGCCAACCTCTACCGTCTTGGAAAGAAACTCCGAATTCATATAACCATTAACTATATAGATGACCATGGCCGACTTCCATCCAGAATCGACAAGAGAGGAAAATCGTCTGTCACTAAAGGAATGATCGTGGAACGTGATGCTGAAATAGACGCCGAGCAGGCTACTGGGGGTTATGAAGTCTGGCGAGATGTATATAGAATCATGCGTTGTCCTGGACCTCCATGCCGCCACGAAGGACAGTATTGCTGGCAGGATCCATACGGGAAAAAACATTACAAATTACGAACAAATCACTTGAAGATGCTCACCAGATACGTGCAGCAAGGAGGGGTCATCGAAACACATGACGACATTCCCGATAGTCTTCGGGAACAGCTTTATGCGGAGGAGAACCAGCGGCTTGATCGACGGAAGAAAAGCTCGGACATCTCTACATGTGGATCCACATGCCATTCAGTTCACCTTCATCTCCCATCTCAAGTGCCTATCCCTCCAACTACCGCTGAATGTACGAACCCAGCTTCTAAGCAAACTGATCCAATTGATATCTCCGGACTTCTCGATATAGCCGTCGAAGAATATGCTACCTGGCATCAATCACGGGTGAGCAGTGAGACCTTCAGGGAAAATATCCAGAAAGCCCGCGATGTGGCCCTTGAAAACTGTCTGGATCTCAAACAAATTCACGACGATCAAGATCCGGAGTTTTTTGTTAAAAACGGCGTGAAAGCAGGAGCCGCCCGGCGATTTGTTAGCGACATTGCCCGCTGGGTGACGCGAAACGGAGATACGAATGAAATTCCAGAGTAACCGTGACCTCTCCAGGCGTTACAATATATAGTTCTCAGAGAACAAGTGCCACCAGCATAATTTGTTTTAGTCTAGAATTGATGTCAATTTTCTTTCGTAATCTTTCACTGTCATCACTGGTTTAACAGTGCCCTGCTTTCTTCAAGCGCCGGTTGTCCCCAGCCTTTCATCCACTCGGAGTGCAAAACCTGCTCTGCTGTCGCTCTTTCATTCGGTCGAAAGACTAGCATCGACCGAATCATCATCTCGAAAGCCCTCTTCTCTTGCTCTGTTACGGTCTCTAGGCCCGCCTCAGCGCGAGGACCCTGTATGCAGTAACCAAACCTGTTTTCCCAGGTCCGACGCATGCCATCCTGACCCCAAGACGAGCCTGGTTTCAAATTTAACTCCCCGTCCTCATTAAACCATTCCAATCTTCTCTTCCAATTTTTCCACCACTCAGGAGGTAGGATTCCAAGGACGTCGACTTGCTCTGCGGTGACTCGGTCTGCTGTAGCGTAAAAAGCCTCGAACAAAGGCCGTTGTCCAAAAATCTCCCAGATAGTACAGGCAAGTGTCCAAATATCGGAGGCAAAAGAGAGCGGCTCATCGGAAAATCTGGCCTCAGGAGGCTGCAGGATAGGGAGGGTCTTTGTGGATAATCTGAGGGTCTTGTGCGGATTGAAAGATTCTCCAAAGTCGCTAATGATAATCTTCTCCTCTCCTAAAACAATATCATCGCTACAAGTACCAAACCAACCGGGTATGTATACATTAGCTGGTACACCCTCCGACAACGGATTTCCATCAATGCGGATAACAGCCTCTGGCTCAGGCTCTCCGAATTTTTTGTATAACTCCGACGTCGGAAAACGATCAATTGCTTCGGGAAACGGGATTAAAATGTTGCCTAGATGAAGGTCTGATGCCGTCAGTTATGCAACCCAGCTGCGATTATGCGTAAGAATCACATACCGCCATGTACAATATCTTCACTGTGAAGAAACGCGACTCCACGGATAAGTTGGGCAATAATCGACTGCGCAACCTTCGGTCGAAAAAGACGGAAAGTCGAAGCCTCTTTTGCATCGAAAAGGCTCATTCGTGCCGGCAGAGTGACGAGACACCTATGCTTTCCATTGGGACCGATAGCCCAGAATTGCTCGATGAGGGGCGGAATAATTTCTCGTCCTGGCTTAGAAGGCGACTTATTAAGAGAGCATAGGAGACTAGCCTCAGATGCATTTAGACTGGCATCGGCGGTGATTACCTTTACCGCAACATATCTGGCCATATGTAAATCACGGGCTAGCCATATTGTCGAGTATCCTCCGTACCCAAGTTTGTCAACAAGTCGATACCGACCGTCATTTAAGTCGTCTCCGACCTTCAAGGGATGATACCCCCCAGGTCTGTATCTTTCGAGGTCTTCGACATACTCAATCAGCCTGTACTGTGTCTTGCCGGGTCTTATACTCGATGATTGAGATTCGCTGGTTCCATGTGTATCACCATGAGTCTTTGCATTAAGGGGGCTGAAAGTGGACATTGATAATTGCTTTCGAACATGGGACTGGACTAAGACAGAGCCGCATAGCTGCGTAAAAGATCGTCGAACATTCAGGTAAGTACAAACGGACATTTGCGCAGACTGCGTCCAGCTCAACGACCAGACCCACCAGAAGTAAACGTGTCCTCACCGCCCGATGACTAATATATGCGCCTGAGGTGTCTAGATTCTGCAGTTGAGTCTATTCAATTCCATCTTTTCCATAAGGTGAATGAAGAACTTAAGTTAGCTCCTACATACCGTACTATTACGTATTACTTCTATTTTGAGATTTGCTTATTTCTTCTGTACTTTCGTAGAATGCTCACAGTAGGACCGTCGAAGCGCCACCAATTTTACTGCGCGTTTCACCAGACGCCCAGATGGCCGCCAAATCGGTAGTACGATTCAAACCAATTAGGTTGAACAGTGCTTAGCGCTTTAGCTGCACCTAGAAGTATCCCTTACCCTGACCTCTCCTACTGGTCGCTAAGAGCCATGCGAGGGTTTGGGAATGACCAATTCCAAGCGCTAACTTTGGAGGGGACATGCACGGGAAATTTATGTGGTATTCATCACCAAATGAGATGATGACACCGTGCGCACCTGGCGAGGTCCTAATAGAAAAGTCTATATATCGTCTAGTATCTATGCCATGAAATTATCCCTGGCTTGTTCTGGGACAAACTTACATTAGCAGTCAAAATTTCAACATATCCTTCTTTTACCCAAATGTCCACGGTCAATCTTGTCAAATATTATTTTTACAAAGGCAAAATGCCGAAGAATCCGAAAGATTTACGGGATGTCGTGGCCCTAGCATATCAGACTGCTAGAGATATGAAACTTTATCCGCGGGCGATATTGATCAGGTAGAATATGCTCGAGACAAAAGGCTGTTTGTTGTGACAATGACTAATTCGTCTGTGTCTGGAGTACAGATCGAAACATCATAAAACCACAACCATTAATGGCCAGACCGGAGAGGACCCGAAAGGCTGGCATTTGACCTTCTGTTACAAGGATGATAAACAACTTATCAACAATACCCACACTGCATGCCATGGATACACGAAAGATGAAACCTCCTGGGAACTTCTTGAGTCGACACACGCCGGAGATAAGCCGGATTCGGTGAAGCGCAGATTTTCGAGGAATTCCAATGTATGGCCCGAGCCCGAAGAGCTAGACGAGGCCCCAGAGATAGGCTACGGCCATTTTCTGTGAGGCTGTGGAACCGATACCTCCTGGGCGGTGTAGTTGTACTGTAAAGAATCGCCCAAGTTGGTCTTTCATACAATACGAGCATTTTTAGACACAAACTCTTTCAAATTCTTGTCACATGACTCTATATTCAAGAATGGCCAGACCAATATTTATTGAGCTTTTCTGAGGTCTCGAAACGGCAAAGAAATGGGCAATTAAGTGAAGCAGTGCCATACTTCAGATATGTACCGCACCTATGGCGTCATTTAAGTCTCGCATATGACATTGCTCGCGGGGTAATTCTTGTGAATGCAAACCGAAAATTCCGTAAGCCATCCTTTTGTTCGTAAGTGATCACAAAGTGGCGTGGTCGCTTTAACTGAAAATTCCTAAGACAATCCTCACAGCCCATATACTTGATTTCACGATTCAAATGCAGGCTACAGTCTTCGATAGGGTTTATGCCTTGGGACTTCTGCAGTCTACTGATCCTTTTCTTGAGGAAAGAGGACTTTCTAGACACTCATGGGCTAGCTTCCCCGATCCTTCCTACACTAGACCATTTTTAAAAGGGAGCCTTATCTGGACATGGATGATGAAGTGGAGGAGTCCAATGCAATTGATGACGCATATTAGATTCCGGAAGGAGACTGGTGGAAGATGGCTAGTACAGAATAACAGATGACGATGAATTTGAAATAGTGGTTCGGGACTGTACCGAGTCTCGCTTTTTACTCTGGACACAAATGGAACTCAAGGGATTTTATAGAAACCTATGGTGGACCTATGCCAATCATGTGGGGAAGGCCACCTGGCGCCAAGTTGATGATTTGCTGAGAGACATCATTTTTCCTTCCCGTAGCGTATGCTTTTTATCACTTGTCAGGATGTCACTTTAGTCTAGAGAACCTCAATAAGCGATATTATCGGCAAACAACCCTCCTACCTAGTTGTTTTTATCAGCGCACATGCCCTAGTGCCTAGTTTTCCAGCTCCTCATGCTTCTCTGGGGACGTTCTGTTCCAATATCAATGGAATTTCGTCCTGAACCAGCGAGTCTAACGTCAATTTCTCTTTAGCCTCCCATCCCAACTTCCGTAGACGATTCGCCCGACTTCTGGAGTTAGATCCCAACGCGATAGGGGTATGTCTGCCGTAGAGGTCTTTAAAGTTATCTGCTGGAATGCTTCGGGGGGTAGGGTCTTCAATCCGTCCCGCTTGGTAGAGAGCTTGCCCAATCTCAGACACACAATCATTCCAAGAAAGCTCCTGGCCATTCTCACAAAACCAATAAGGATTTGATAGTACATCCTCCACAGGAGCTTGTTCTAACCAATGTAGCAGTGTAATGTATCCTCGGGCCAAGTCCTTCACATGTATCTGGTTCCAAACGGAGCGGCCTTCCGCAATTTGGCCTGCGTATCCGTTTTTCAGAGCGTATTGGACCAGCGTAGGCAGCTGAATAGATAGTCTCTTATCGGGCATGCTAACACCATATATCAAAGGTGGCATCATAATTGCAATTTTTGCTCGATCACCCAGGTTCTGGCGAGTAATAGTCAAGTCCACTTGACGATGAGGGACTTCGTCAGGTAAGGTGTTGATAAAGTTTGGTGTTTCGTCGTCAAATATCTTGTCTGTTTTGAAAGCGCCGTTGCTGTCATCTGACAGGATACCTGCACCGCTCGTGTGGATATAAATGGTAGATTGATTATATTCAGCGCGTTGCCGAATACCGTCAAGGATAGTCCTTACGGACAGCTGATGATCGGCATTAGCAGTGTGAATAACAATATCACTGCCAGATACATGTTGCCGGATGATAGATTCATCGTCTAAAGTTCCCACAACGGTCTTGATGCCTCGTTGGTGGAACGCCGCTGCAGTGGAATCTTGACGAACAAGTGTTGTGACGTCGTATTTCTCGCACTTGACAAGAAGATTCAGAACTTCCCCGCCGATGAATCCTGGCCCAAGCAAAAAAACCGATTGTTTAGACATGATATCATATCACGTATTTTTGTAGAAGCTTTGTGACATAGAGCGTTGAAATATCCGCGGATAGATAAATATCTAATAGTTTGCACAGTAGTGAGCAAAGCTCGGGTACTTGATTTATCAGCCATTTGTCAACATTATTAATTGGTTTATGATTTTCCAAACCCTCATCTTTATAGTAACTTGGTACTAGTTTGGTGTATCTTCGGTGTAGATCTTCGTTCCCATTCCCTGTATGACCCACTCTGTGGATTTTAAGTTCCGAAATGCCGCTTATTAAGACGTGAAGCCTGCGACGGTATGGACCTTCGTCTGATGAGGGTGCCTTCCCATCTCTTTTTCAGCTGGTATGACTGCTTGTGTTCCGCATAGCGGCATTAATGTAGGCAAGGTCCGGACCACAGTGGAGACATTTGGATTCTCATTCGACTTCTCAGTCGCACGCGGACATAACTACTGCGTAGTACTTGTTGCAATTTACTACTGTAATGGGTCCCAATGTTTTTGAATTATTTACCTTCTTCTCCAAATACGAAGCACTAGTTCTGTTCGCCTAACAAGATAGCATGAACTTACCTCAAATGTAGTAACTAAATGACTGACATTAGGTAACTACTTCGGCTAGTTGAAGTTCGCTACCCGTGCCCTCACCCCAAACCTTCCGGTGTTAGGGCGTGGGGAGGGCACGGGTAACCAGTTAGATGAATCAAAATCGCTGAGTCAGCGGGTATGGAAACAACCTTCGATCCCGAGTTCGGGACGGGCATTGGCTAGCGCCTGGTATCTGCCACCGTAAAAGCCGACCTCTCCATGCATTTCCGTATGCAGCCGTTCAGGTACAACCCAACACTAGAACAACATAAAACCTTTAAATACTATCAAGGATCTAAGTCGAATGACCATCTTTTCCTCGGCAAGTCAAGTGTCGGCCCTGGCAAATTCAACCATGGAACGAGAAAATAACACCGGAATCTCCATCCTTGTTGTTGGGGGTGGCATAGCGGGTTTAACCTTCGCTATTGAGGCTCACCGGAAGGGTCACAATGTTCAGGTTATCGAACGACGACTCCGTGGGGAGACTGCGGGTAAGCACCGTCTTCAACTCTTTCGTATCTTAATATAAATCAGCAGAAGATGGACAACCACAACAATGCTGTACATATTAGCTGATTAAGTGCCATTAACGCCTGATGTAGGCGAAATGATTGTGATTACAAGCTCTGCCCTCCAGACCCCGAAGAAATGGCCGGGCTTCATGGAACGGGCGAGGCAAGAGGCAGTTGCCCCAGTGGTCACTATGAAAAAGTTCGACGGTACTCTGATCGGATCCTTCCCCATCGGTAATCCAGACGACCCATCTCTGGCTATCTACCGATCAAAGCTGCATAACGTGCTCTACGAGTATGCTGATCAGCTCGGCATCCCGATCGAGTTCTCTGCCACAGCTTCAGAATTCTTCGAAACCGACGACCATGGTGGTGTGGTCCTGTCTGACGGACGCCGTCTCACGGCTGATGTAGTGGTGGCGGCCGATGGAGTGGGCTCCAAATCATGGGCATTGGTTGTTGGCAGCAAAGAAGCCCCCATCAGCTCAGGATTCGTGCTTTACCGTGTCACATTCCCCGTGGCACCGGCCCTCGAAAACCCAGTCATTGCGGCGGAACTTGAAGGATTCAAAGACCGCGCATTCCTACACGCCGGTTCGGGAGCACACCTCGTTACTTGCAAATCTTCAAAAGATATTTGTTGGCTGCTCACTCGCAGGGTATGTATCCTCACGTGCGAAAGCCCGTTCTGTGCGGTTGCGTACTAATCTCACGTAGGAGGATGGCAGTAATGCCGAAGAAGACTGGGCGAAGACAACATCGATCGACAAGGCCCTCAAGGCTGTCGAGGGCTGGGAGCCGTTCGTAACCGAGCTTATCAAGGCGACACCCAACCACACCGTTCTTGACTGGAAGCTTATGTGGCGTAACCCTCAACCGCGATGGGCGTCACCTGGCGGCCGCGTCGTCCAGATCGGTGACGCCGCACATCCATTTCTGCCGACCTCGGCTAGTGGCGGGACTATAGCCATGGAGGATGCGTATTCTCTGGCAGCGTGCTTGCATATTGCTGGGAAAAAGGACGTGTCTCTGGCAACGAAAGTGCATAACCACTTGAGGTATGTGACCGTCAAAGATCCATATTTCCTTGCCCAATTTGGATGGCCGTGGGTGGGGAGAGGAATAGAAGTTACAGGGGCTGATAATACATACGTTGATAACAGGTTTGAGCGTGTCTCTTGCGCACAGAAAATGGGATTCAAAAATCGCGAGGTATACCACAACACCGACTGGGATGCCGTCGCCAAGAACCCCACGATAATGGGCAAAATGGTTCGAGACTGGCTCGTACACCATGACTCGGAGCAGTACGCATACGAGAATTACGGCGCATGTGCGGAGCACCTCCTCAAGAGTACGCCATTTAAGAACACGAACTTTGTACCTGGCTACACGTACAAGCCGTGGACTGTAAAGGAGCTTCTGGACGCCTCGGAGAGTGGTGAGCCCGTTGAAGATGAAGGAGACTGGTCCTGAATGGAAAGGAAACCTATCGGCGACATGAAAATGGTACAGATGATTAAGATATTTTTCTGGGCTGTTACGCTCGGTCTTGCAGTATAGTCAGGTACATATATAGAAGGGCATTGTTGACTCCGCAGTGGATCGATTATTGGCCCGTGCTCTGTCGAGCTGTTGTCTCTCTGATCTATAGATTTGCTCGCGAATCATACCAGACATCTCTCCATGCGACTGTAAAACCCCATCACTCCGCATATATATAACCAAGTTCTGGAGCTGATCCCGGTGGAGCTTATAGTTGACCCAGGACAACGCATCAAAGCATATACCTCTTTTCAGGCAGACGACTCTCCGGAAGCTGCTTCCTCAGCATAGATCTGTCGGTCTCGCTCTTGAAGCATCCACTGGGTGGCAGAAGAGGTGCCTCGTTTGTCAGTCATCTTGCTACTAACGTTGAGCTCGAAGCGTTCTCTATGTAATTGAATAAGATAACGAGTCTTAGTTTCTTGCCGCAAGACAAATGTCTCCCCAATCCAAAAGGCTGTTATTCCATAGAGGTCCAATCAATGTCGATTCGAATCAAACCTCAGAGTAAGGCCCTTTTACCAGTGGCGGATAGGACAACAGACGTGTCATCCAATCCAAGCTTTCGATTTGGATACTTTCGCAGAAGTAGCTCCTTTATCTTAGGTTGCAAGTAAAGCCTATAGTAAAATCGAGATGCTAGAGCCAGATCATGTTCTGTATCTTTCGCTACTGTCCTAGTGTTGAGAGTGACCTTCCACACGATTAAGAAGTAGATACAAGTCGGTGGATCCTCGTTATATATTCGACTTTCCCCTAATCACAGAACTAGAGTCACGGAAGACTATTCTTTTGCGAAGTAGATCCCTGTGGAGAGGCGTAATCGACGGGGAAGATAGGATCGATGTTGACGTAGCTTATATCGGACGGGAAGGTGGGCGACCAACGGAAATTGCTAGGTGTTGGTGCATATTATGATATATCGACCTACAGGTTAAGCGCCATGCTTTGTTGAATGCTATAATTATCATGGCTAACGAGAGAACTGCAAGTCATTTTCTTGGGCCTACGGTAACGGCAGATTAAGAATGAGTGATTACTAGTTGAGACTTACGGCGTCAGGAGCCGTTAAGGGTATTGTTCGCCTGTAAACAACCGCCAACTGTTCAGGATGGTCGTTGGCCGCTAATATCACTTGTTGAGGTTCTCTGGGCCAAAGAGACACCCTCGCAAGTGATGACTAGCACAAACTGCACAAAAGGAGGAAGAGAAGGAGAAAAGAGGTCTCCTAGCAGATCACTAAGTTACTTGGTGCAAGGTGGCCTTCCCCACACGATTTGCAGAGATCCACCATAGAATTCCATGGAATTCCCTGGGTTTCTTTTGTACGCGTAATGTAATCTCATGTCGCATATTACTGTAAGATACACGACGCATTTTACTAAGTCTCCTCAGTTTATTTAATGCGGCATGCTTAATGAATTATCTGCGCTAAGGCCTTGGCGGTGGCGCCGGGAAAGAGTGTCTCAGTGTATGTTGGCAAGGCGGTTTCGAGAATCACTATATCTGTCATTCAATATGGAAAACAGACCGGTGTCATTTGTCTAGGGCATGAAAGAGTCTCTCTGGGTTTAAATCTAGAAGGCGAGCCTAGGCTGGTTTGTACATAGTAAACAAAACGCCGAGAATAGTTCCTATGTCAACTCTTTCACTGGATATCTTCAATATCAATACCTGCATTTTTGAAATGGCCTCTTGCGCTCTGCTTCTTTGCCCCAACCTTTTCAACACACCAGTCGAGGAAGTAGTCGAATCCTTGATCCGGATTTTCGGCGTAAGATTGCCAAAGGCGCCGAATGAAGGCTTTTAGCTCCGCAAAGAACTCTTCAATTGGGTTCAAATCGGGTGAGTACGGGGGCAAATAGACTAGTTTGACTCCTTTATCAAAGCACATCTGCTCTAGTTTCTCAGAATGATGGAAAGATGCATTGTCCATGACAAGGACTGACTTAGGGGCGGGATATTTTCCACAGTGATGGAGGAGTTCTTCAATAAAACCTTCAAAGAATAACGCATCTGTCGCGCCTTGGAAAACACGAGAAAGTAGAATCCCATCTTGTGTATATGCAGGGAGAATCTGATACCGTTGATCGCGATGGAATTTTGACACTTGCACGGGTGTTGTACCAAGGGGAGACCAGCCAGTTCTTCTGATCCCTATCCGTTTATCACACCCAGATTCGTCCACGTAAACGAGATGGTAAGAGCTAAATTCCGAGATGAGGTGACAGTAATCATCACGTAAATCTGGGTTACGCTCTTTCGCTTTCTGTCGAGCTGTCTTCTTGGACCACCCTTTGCGATGCAGGGCATCGCTGATCGTAGACTTTGGTACAGATACTTCGAATTCATCAAGAAAGAATAGTTCCATCTCATGGAGGTATAAATCCGGCTTGTCGAGTAGATGGTCACACAGGGCTTCCAGCATAATCGGAGTGATGCTCTGTGGCCGTCCAGGTTTGATAGGAGGGGCTTTGACACTACCGAATAGTCGCAGGTTGGACCGGATTCTGATAATAGCGCGCTTGCTGCAGCCTGCAGCCTTCGCCATCTGTGAGGTAGTTAGTTCATTACTGGCAATCATATCATGAATCAACACGCGAGTAGACTTGGCTAGGTTGGGAGCCATGGTTCGTTGCCGCCAGTGGAAGTGCCAACCAAGAAACCCAGGTGAGAATTGGGAAAGTGGACGTGGGTCACTCAGGTTGCAGCTTCTCGCCTTACAGGTAATAAACACGGCTCCCGCTATTATGATAGTCCGGTAATTTACGGTACATCTTCAAACCGCTTTCAATACCAATGAGGCTCAACAAGCATCTTCCATAAGTAGTTTAGCGTTTCTTGGCATTAGGGTTTCAGAAACAAAGAGAGAGTGCCGGGGGTGACACCGAATTTCGGAAATACTGTACAAAATGTCTGCAAATGTAAACTCAAATCATCGAGAGCATACGGTACTGTACAGGGCTGCATTGGCGGATCTATTTCAGGAAGACGCTGGACTATACTCCGCGTGCCATCGATCGGTCAATGGGTTTCATCGATAGATACATACGTGTAACTGAGCAGTGACCAAGTCTGCACGGTATAATCCCTGCAATTGGTTCCTGACCTGACCAGAGTACTGTAATGCGCAGCCTAAGTCTATTCGTCCTTTTCCGCGTAATTGCTCCAGGTGAGTAATTCCTCCCAAGGTTTGACTAGTCGGGAGTGATTAATCACTTGCTAGCGATTAGTAGATCGGGACGACAAGTGAATGGATCGGGGTGATCAATCCATTCCTCCGTGTTTGAGAGCCAAACCTACAGATATTCTACGTGACTGGTAGCAATCTTTCTTAGCACAATGTGTGATCGTGGTTAGTGTTCAATTCTCGGTTACAAGGACATCACCGAGCCTGCTAGTTATTTACTGGTATAAGGGGCAGGCCAGAGAACCGTCGCTTTTGCACAACCATCACACCGTCATCAGAAACTCCCACCCCCAACAGTCTCCTGCGAATGCAGATGCGGCGGATATGCTATGGAACAAAGCAATTCTTCTCGTCCTTCAACACTCTCGTCGCAAGGTATTGGCAACCTAGAGACTCTCGACGACCTGATCCGTCTCCGTGCAGCAGAGGCTATTCAGTATCCCATCATTGAATGTCGTCGCCCAAGAGATGACGGAGTATCTCCCCATTTTTACACCGCGCGCGATTTAGATAGAATGATAGGCGAAGCGACTGCGATGCTGGTGTCGAATGGCTTACCTTCGGTACGTGTGAACAAAGCTCCTAGTTCTCAAATAGAATCTGACCTCGAGATCTGGGAGTCCATGAACACCCATCCCATTGTGGCGTTGCTGGACCGTCCCGACTTGAATATGGTCATCGCTTTCTTCGCTCTTGGGCGACTGGGCTACACACCCATGACGGTCTCGCCCGCACTTTCCCGCTCGAACTGTCAGTCCTTGCTGAGATCCGTCGGCTGCGAGACGATTATCCATGGGCCGGCACGCGAGAGCGAGGCTATAATTGACGAAATCCTCGAAAATGAGCGGGGAGGATCTCCGGAGCAGTCGTCCTATCCCTCCACGGGCCTGGGCCTGGTGAACACGCCGCTGGTGGCTTCTGCGCAGCATCGTGACCCGGGAGGCATAGCTCTGATTCTGCATTCCTCGGGTTCCATAGGCAGCCCCAAGCCACTATTTCTATCCCATCGAGCTCTCATGGCCCATCTCCATGAACACAAAGAGTCCGCAGCCGCCAATCCTCTGCCGGGGTACCACCTTCGTGTGCTATCCACTGTCCTCCAGGCATTGTATATGCGCACAACCGCGATCCTGGACATATCCGCCGATCACTCTACCCCAGCCGCAAGTTCTTGCATTCTCCCGGACAATGGATCGAAGGTAGGCTCCAACAAAGGGAGCGTCAAAGCCGCGAAAGGCACCGACGTCTTTCCCGTGAGCTGGGTTGCGTTTGCAGCGAGTGGGCAACCTCCACACAGGGCCGAAGGACGGGATATCCTACGTTCAGCGTCAACGGCAAGACCCGCCTACCTACCGGAGTCTCCACAACCCTTCCTGGAGCAGACCACCAGAGGAAATTGCCTTCCTGGTAGCGCGGGTATGATGGACCGCACCCAATTGGGACTGTGCGCTGAAAACGGGCAAGGCTTGACTATAAAGCAACTCCAAAAAGTCATCCACTGCGGCGACGATTTGATCCGCCATGTGACCACGGAGGGCTTTTTAGCGGAGTTCATTGATTTTTGGAGCAGCCGAACGCACTTTGCATTGCCAGAGGTCATGACATCGACCAATGGACACTACCTAGAAGCGTGCGTTGCAGGCTACCGCCGGTTGATCTCGAGAAGAAATGAATCGGCCAAGGGCGGCGAGGTGAGGCGCCGGCTCATCCAGGTCTGGTTGTATCGACATTTCGAAATGTATGTCAATCAACTGCAGAGCGCCGAGCATGACGGTTCGGTAATGATCGCCCGACGAGGCAGAAGCATCTCGACCATCGCGCGGGACAACATTTTGGCATTCATATTGAGCCCTCCACGTTCGCCGCGGAAGATCGATAGAGATGCGCTGAGTGACCAATGCCGCTGGGGAGGCCGATGGTGGAGAATCGCCAGCCTTCTCGGGTTTGGCGTACTTCTGCTTCCCAGTGAAAAATTGGCATGTCAGATGTTCGTTCTAGACGTTCCAGGCCCCTACCTTGCGTGGAAGAACTAAGACTGACGATGACAGGAATCGAACGGCCTTCCGAGAGAAGATGGTTGACGCGCTAGGAAGCTACGTCGTTAGTTGTTTCCCAAGTCTGGTCAGGTTCTACCGAGCCCTCGATCACATTCTTCTCCGCCTTCTGCTTGGTGGAGACAGTGCATGCTCCCCCGAAAAGGAGGACTGGATTATGGACACGCTTATAGAATGCCGGTCATTATGCGCACACGAGATGGAGAACTGAACGTCGTTCAGCCAGACTCTATCGGTTGATTGCGGAATTCTTCCGGCAGCATTGGCGCAACAATGGTTTTCACCAATTGAAGCTAGTGGGTGGTTTCGAGCGTCTTGTGCGGGGTATTTTGGTACCGAAGGATGTTCATTTGTGGTATTTCCCCAACTTCACCTTCCTTGGGGTAGTAGGCTAATGCGGTCGTTGATGCTGACGCGAGGAAAGGGTCGAGGCCCTTTAATTTGTTCTCCATATCACGTGACCTGATTCACGTGGAGAGAAACTTGGTCGAGTCCAACCGTCTAGACGTCTTTGCCGGGGCAATGACTTACCCGACGATTCTCAGCCTGAGCTTGTATGTATGAGGAGCCTGCATTTCTCGGGTCCATGGACGGCATGTCACATTCAACGAAGACTGATTCGTTTCCTGGCAAATGAAGTCTAGGGGGGGGTTAGCGTGGACCCCAATAATAGTAAAGGGTGGTCCACAGCGTCTTCGACTCATTCCTTAGCACGAGTGGGAATGAAGCGTGGGGAAACGGATAGCCCTACAAGGAAGACCATCGGCAACCGTTCCGCTCGCTCGAAAACATCTTGGACTCGCTGAGCCATGCGCGGCTCTCTCGCCCATGAGAGAAACAATTGGTAGTCACTTCTCGCCAAAATGGGTATTGTCAGAAGGGGGACCGAAAATGTGGTCGCTTCGGCGTTCAGAATGCTTGGTAGGCTCGCATTTATGTAAAGTGGAGTTCATTCATATATCTGCGACATATCAATGAATGTCTAAGCTATCGGAAAAGGCCGGTTCTAGGTTCCGGGGTTCATTCAACGGGACCGTGTGATATATATTTCTGGGATCAAGTATACAGAGTATCAGAAACACAATTTGGGAGCTACTGTGTCGCGTCATATTGGACACTTTGTAAATTAATGAAAGTTAGAACTTCATAGTTATTGTACAATATGTGTGACTTGTATGTATCAACATTTGTTTACCGATGGTGCACGGCTAGCGGAAAATAGATATCTGGATGTTCACCAAGGCCTTCGGGAACGATGAGTGATTGATAATAGGGACTTCGTCACTCGATAGAACACATTCTTCGACCTTCCACATCGAGATCTCTGAAGAGATTGAGGTCGTTCCGAAAGTGTCTTCCTTTTGCATGCAATATTGGTAAGCTCTTCTGTCGTCGCTCGATTACAGTGTAAGGTGTAAAGAAAGGCCAATTGACTAGACTTGAAGAGACCTAACGAACTGTTTTTTCTCCTTTTCTTGGATGGCCTCTTTGAAGGAATCCCGGCAATTGTTCCTCAATTCTCCACTTCAATTCCTCACTTCCAATTCCTCACTTCCAATTCCTCACTTCCAATTCCTCACTCCTAATACTGCACTCCAATTCTTCACTGTCAATTAATCACTTCCAATTCATCACTCCTAATTCTGCACTCCATTTCATCAAACCTAATTCTCCACTCCTAATACTCCACTTCCAATTGCTCACTTCCAATTGCTCACTTCCAATTGCTCACTCCAATTCATAGCTCCTGATTCTGCACTCCATTTCACCACGCCTAATTCTCCACACCTAACTCTTCACTCCTAATGTTTCACTGCCAATCTTCACTTCCAATTTATCACTTCCAATTCGTCACTCCCTATTCATCACCCCCCTCCAAACACCATCAATGCTTGTGAGTTGTGGAATTAATACATTGCGGTGTCATTTAGTCCGATCCCAAGCCAATGGCATCGTTAAATTGAAGATCAATTGTGCACATTTCACAATCATGCGAGGTGCAGTAGCTTTCGAATTCAGTCTGACCTGGCCTTCTTTGGAATTAATTCCGAAGTATATTTCGTAATACGCCAATTCTTTTAGGCCGTCGCTCTAAAAGATCTTATCTCAGGTATTCCTACCCTACATGGTATGGCACACGGCACATCTGCAGTCCGTTGATCCTAATGCGGCAATAGACCATTCATTCTATCGGTTTTCGACAAAATTCGATATCTTCTGTGGTACTAACTGGTAGGGATACCCCATAATTATGTTTTGGGACGCATTCGCTGACTGAAATCTACCACGAAAAGGTCTTTTCACCACTGTATTCCCACAATGGTAGCGATGGGCTCGGAAACCTTGCATTTCCTTCTGGCCGAGAAAAAACCTAGACAGGTGCAATAGCCTGATTGCCGCATCGCCTTGGACGACATTTATCATGAATTCTGAGTGGAAGGCGGTGGTTATTTGACAGAGGACCAGAAGCTCTGGGTTCCAAGCTGGAATGTGTTTCAGGAGCGAATCTTCTCAACACAGCAGCAATCTTACAATGATGATGACAATAAATTCAAGGGCAGATATACTACGAAAGGAAAGGTCGCGTCGAGCTTTGCAAAGTTTATTCCATTTGAGGCGACACCTGCCTGGCCGAATACCTTGGACGAGCAGGAATCCTGAGAACGGGAATTTTTCCATTTCTTCCAGCGTTGTAGATCAGTCCAGACGGTTTCGTACCGATCGGGCCCGGAAAACGATTGGAACTTTTGTCCGATAGATGAAGCTCATTCCATTTGATCTGGGGCTTGTAGTATCTCGTACGCAGCAATCAACCACCAATTTACTATTTCTGTGTAAAATGCATCAATCATGGCCATGAAGACGTATCTTTAAGAACAAAGACTAAAGCGGAAAGCAGTCTAAGATAGAAGTGCTTCAGATGAGATCCAATCGAAGCTTTTATAGTGGGGACTTTCTTTGCGGGAGTGGAGTTTCCCAGGTGAGTGGTCAAACCGATCGAGATCTTAGTACAGGCTCTCTAAGCATGCTCTATGTACGTGTTGTATTCTTTCTAACAGTTGTAACAGCGTTCCACTCAGCCAGTTACGAATGCATGATTATGCTCCTAAAAATTATGTACAGTAGAAAGATAGCCAATGAAACAGTCCAGAAAGGCAGCAAATGTCAAACGTCTCTTTGCCTCCCTTGTCCATCTGCCGCCGCATCCTGACAACCAAATGATGTGACAGTACATAGCATGAAATATCAGTTCCTATCTGGAATCCCGGGAGTGGAGAGCTTTCCGACTCCTGAAGTGCTGCCAGTCCGAGAGCGCGAAATGCGTTCATCATGCCATGTATCTACCCAGAGCAAATAAGGTATTGAGGCTAAAACACACGGTAAGTAGCTTCTTGAACAGCCTTCCATTCATCGTCAGCAAGTGTCAGAGTGATTTCCTGTCGAAGCATTAGCTCCATAACGATTCCACGGGCCTAAGCCAACTCTACCGTAGGGTGGTCAGGAGGAAAAGTCGACTGTAAGAAGCGGAGGGCCCCGTAACGTGATCGACGGACCACGACAACATGGACTACCTCGAGGCCGAATAACTTCGTTATCCGGGAAAGTAGCTTTGGCATGATGGAATGTGGTTGAATCTGGTGGCGCTGCTATGGCCGTCGAGAGGTTGGAGTGATATGTACAAAAAGTCTCAAGTACCAGAAGGGGAGAGGAGATAACCTTCGAAGTGGCTGCCACTTAACCCAATAAGCAAAATGGATCGCGGTAACGATCCAAGTGAGAACATGCATACAACAATCGTGGAGGCAGTGTTGCAAGGATATGTAGATTGTGTTTAATACATGGTTGAGCAATACGATGGATAGCAGTCGTGATCGGATTATTTTCGTTCACGTGCCACTTGCTCTTTGTGATTAAGCGGGATCGTAACTGTGTCGACGCGCAACGATCAATTGGCTGTCGAGTACAACACCCCGTAGAATTCTGTTCCATCCTACCGCGGTAGGTTGGGTGACAGATGCTCCCGCAACCCCATCCGGCCACCCATCATGAAATCGAGCTTGTTCAGACCGATACGGAGATGGCACCAGCAGCTGAAGATTTCCATCCCGAGCCGGCTATCTATAAAAGCCCCCGTACGGGTTTATCTTGCGACAACCTGACTATTACGCGTCAAGTCCAATATTTTCGTGCTTCGCGATCTGTTCCATGGCGAGCTATCGAGTTCCTCCCCCCACCACCAGCTTTATCGATATGGATACCTCGGTACGCTCCCTTGTTGATGCATGGGCCAATGGATGGAGGACTTGATTGACCATGATTAGGAAATACTGCGCACCATTGCAACCCTGAACTCGCGCTGTGTTCGGTCCGAGAAGATCATCGCAAAGTATGAACACGAGCTGACCACAGCTCGCCAATTGCACGCACAGACAAGCGCTGAACTAGACGAGACGGTCAAAGTGGCTGAGTTACTCTACGATGTCAACCGAAGACTCGGCTCCGTCACGGACTACCTGCTGAAGCAGCATGGAATGGCGTTGAGTGATAGCGAGCCCAAATCCATCGAGGTTTTGATCAACGCGTTAGTGACGCAAGCCGAAGAGGAGCCATCAAAGCCCGCAAAAGATGGCGGGGCCACTGCGACAGGCGACGATGGTCAACCGTCTGGCCCGGAAACTGTAGCTGCGTGACGCTCAGAATCGCAGTCTCTACAATCGCTTACCTATACGCCGGAGGGATGAACAATTCAGATACTCCAGGGGATCCCGGTTCCATTGCTAGTATACGTTTTAGAATTTGCTTAATCCACTTGACACTGCCTTATTTCCTCTCCCTCCAAACTCCAAAAAAGAATCTCTACCCACCGTTTTCTTCATAGAAGTAGACCCTGCCTTCTGTAGATTTTCAGCACTGGTGGATTGTTTTCATCAACCGGCTTAGGCCCTTTCGAGATTAAAACCCGAATCCCATCTTGTTCCTTCCAAGAAGATCCTAACGTCGAGCTGTCATAGCAATCCGTAGGCGATTTTAACCATAATGAGCACCAGTCTGCATGACCCACAAAGTCCAGAGGAGCCGCAGAGCCTTACACGGAAGCTCCATTCAGTGTTAGCGGAACCACTGCCCATCTCGATGGAGCGGGAGGAACACCGTATCTCCCATATCGGCCTCCTTCCCTCTGCGTTACCAGAGGAATACATTCCAAGAGACCGTGCGAAAAGATCCCAAGCACCCTCTCCAGAGGACTTTTCTCGCACCCCACTCGATCTACCACCCAACGCCCGACAGGTCAGTTGCCAGTCTTTCCTTCGAGCAACGCTTCTCTCAAACTGACAAAGGACCAAGGGGATTCATGGACCACGCAAAAAGGGCATGGATGGTGTTCGGGACACATTTCATTTTATGCGAGGCCTAATTACTAGGCTATCTTGCTTCCACGAGTGATGGTGCCCACACGCAGTCGTTTGGGAGGGACTGAGGAAGACAAGTCACTATCATTATGTACACACTCAGCATTAGCACCACCTTTCATTTGGGGCTAACAGAATCCTATCGTTTAATGAAATGCAGAGTCGTTGGCTTTCCAGTTTGATGCGCTGATGCCCACCCCAGACCTTTTTTCAAACACCTAGCTAGTGTAATCCTGAGATATAGGACAGTCTGTCGCCGGGCCAAACGCGTGACAGCGAAGACGTTCGGCCTTGACGACTGATATATTTCCTGCATTCTGAACACAGCAAGCGGTTCAATAGCCGAGATGGAAAGCTTTGCGGGTTGGTTTTGCAGGACAGGAAAAGCTCGGTGCTTGCGGTGGCACGGCTGTCGGCTGGAATCTCATGCGCACAAGGGCCTCCTGCTCGGATCGCGATGCACTGAGGATGAAGGCGTGGGTCGACAATGGTTGTAGGCAGCATGATATCATGAGAGGTGTGGTTCCCGGCCACGATCAGCTTCTGGGTTGTCAAATTCTGTCCGCATGCCATGGTAATACAAACAAATCGATAAACAGAACGAAAAAAATTCTAGGAAGAGGGTTGCCCGTGCTACTTAAGCGGTCGCGCTACCATCCAATTGCGAGTAATTGCTGTCGTTGATTATTCCGTGACTTGCGAGTCTGGTACCCAACACGGCGTACGAAGCCTCTTCTCCTAGTACATATGAATGAAAAGCTATAGCTGCATCGCGGTCTCGACGCTTCCACATGGTGAACATCCTTCGAATATGCAACATAGGATAGCGGAACTCAAGAGAAATGGACTAGTGATCTACTATTCCTCTACGTAGGACGACGCCGGTGAGGAAGAGCGAGACCTTCCCTGGCCGAATTCTACACTGCCGCCTCCCTTTCTTAGCAACTGTGTGCCTTCCAGGGCCTTCACGGCCGCACCTATCCCATGCCTGGCCCACTCCAGCTCGCTCTGTAGTTCATAGGCTGACGACCTGCACTCCTCAAGTTCCTCCTGGCGATCCCGCATCTCTGCTTGCCACTGTCGACCTTGGCTTTCCAGCTCCTCCAATTGGGCCCGGGTGCCTTCAAGCTCAAAGGCAAGGCTAAAATTTTCATCCTCGAGCTGTTTGATCTTGTCCGTGAAGGATGCCGAAGCTGGCTCCGGGGTGTGGGACTACATGTTCGAGTCAGAATCCGTTTTGTGCGCAATCTGCCCGCAGTCCGGCTCAGGCTACTCACCTCGACGCTCGATGTCGTGTCCGCATGTCGGGTATCCCGCTGGCGCGGTGCCACCGCTTCGATCATCGACCCCAGATGTTGCTGGATCTCTTGGTAAAGACCCACCGAGCCATTGCCGAGATTGGTGTCAAGAAGGTATTCCTTGCCTGGCATCACAGACCATGCGTAGTCGCTGTCCGTGGAGGGCTGTAAACGCACGTCTTGAGGTGCCACCGTTATGCCCAATCGTTCATCTGGCGAGATCAATCAGCTTCCCGTAGCAATTTCCTCGATGGGATACACCCGTACAGATATGGGCAGTAAGAGCCTCGCGGCACTGCTGTCGCGCTCGCGCGCGCCTTTGATTACTTGTCAGGTTCATCTTGTTCAGTGGTCAAGTGCAGGAATTGCCTGAGGTAGTTATGTGAGGCCATATGGTCCTTAAAAGTACGTTCGGGTGGTTGTGCCTGGAAATGTCATGTCAGAACGAGCCAATGGATACATTTTTGCTGGGCGAATTCATCACATCGCCCCACGTCGGATTAATCCATCGATTTGAGTCTTATCCCGTAATCGCCGATCGTCGTACAACGAGCTGGAACGGCTTCAGGCAATCACAATTTGTCTCCAACATGAACGCAAACGTTGAACAGGGCCAAATCTTCGATGCCTATTATTTGTCTTATCGCGAATGTGCGCTCCTGCATACTGTCCGTGTTATTAGAAGACCTTCCGGGCACATTCACGAAATCGCCTTGACCAATCCACAGCGAGTCTCTTTCTCTATCCTAGTGTGGCTACCAGTATATTACCGCAGACCTTTCATTGGGCCTATAACGTCAAGTTGCGGTTCGCTGTAATGTGTGCCTTTCCTAGTACAGCGACTATCATCGTTACCGTAAGCCCGCATTCAATTGTACGACGCATTTTGACGGGGACAATCTTAAGACCCTAAATTGGTCAAAATGATTTCGGGAATACTTCTGTAGCTAGCAAAAATTTCATATCTATATACCTTGACGATTGGATATGGCTTCATAAGTTTGGGACCAGGATCCTGCATTATCATATCGTCATTACCCAGCAAATATACGACTTCTGACAACTCTGGCAGACCCATGGCACATCTGTGGTGAACGTAATCGGTAGGTAATGGTTATTAGACGGGAGCTGTAGTTTAATCGCTGTGACATGTCATAGAAATCCTGACAAACGTCGTATATCATGCTTGGGCTTCCTCAACGGCCCCTAGAAGAAGACGTGCGATATCGATATCTTTCCACGAGGCTGCGACGACCTGGAACTCCCACGGTTGCGCTTGTTTCATGGCTTCCAAACGGTACAGGTCCTCCTCAGATATATCCACCGCGGGATCGATAGATGTAGCTGCTTTCCATCGCCGCCAAGGTGAAGAACGCCTATATTTGGTAACGACTTTTGCTTTAGCGAATGATCCTGACATAGCAGCCCCCGACGAGTAAACTTTGCGTGCGTGAACTTGGATATCCTTTTTCGCTTTTAACACTTGAAAGAGCTGATTGGGGGTTTTCTCTTCTGGAACGATGAAGGATATAAAAGCCCTTTGCCAGTGATCGTAAAGCTTGCCTCCATCTCCTCTTGTGCGTTCACGCACATATGGTTGGCTGGAAAACGTGAAGATGTGACGGTCATGTAGCTTCAACAAGGAAGGCACGAGAAAAAATGTCTCATCGTCTAGTGGACCGCACCAATAGGGGGATGATGAGATTTCGCCTTGAAGAAGCTTTTTATTCAACTCGATTAGAGCAGAAAAACTAGTGGAGGTGTTCCAAGACATAGTAAAATATTGGCATTAGGCTTGGTATCCGCATGCGAACGACACACTGAAGTCTAAGTACTAGAGTACGTGACTCGAATATTCTACAGTCGGGAGCGACATCTGCTTTTACATTGACAAGTACTCCCTCAGGCCACACGGCCAAGGTCTAAGCGCCGCTCATCGGTTGACCGGTCCATAATACAGAAGTTGAGGGCTACCGTAGCATACCACATCGGTTCAATTCAGTGGTCATATAGAGAGGGGCCAATTACGTCGGAAATGAGGTCGTCAACATACCGGCTCCAAACCTGATGGCACGCCTTCCATCGCGTATCATGCCTCCGGTTCACACACTCTCTATATGTATAGCCCTATCCTTTCCTTCCCGTCCTTGACAAGGCACTCTGTCGAAGCTGAGGGCATCCTTTCTCACCAGCAGTCATCAGCAGACCCAGGGCCGAGCGACATAGAAGTCCCTTCCTCCCCTCTGGAAGGATAAATACCGCTGGATGATCGGCTCCATCGCTGTTATCCACTTCTTCTTGGTCCTCCATTCGCAAATGGCCCGGCTTTCCAACAGGCATAGGCGCCACCCGCGGGGACCAGACATGCATCCTCTGCTGGAGCCGTCTAGCCATGCCCTTCCAGGGCCACAAATCGTGAAACCGACGTCTCCCCCGCGATGCCGGGGCTCCCCCCGACCGTTCCCAGAGCCCAATCTCGCGTCCCAAGAGCCGCATCACCCTGCGACTAACGGGGCATCGGCGGCAGAGGCCACATCAAGCGGACAGACGGTGGATCGCCCCGGCTCCACTGGTCGATCTGTCAGGGCACTCTGACCCGGAGGATGCCATAGTGATCGAAAAAGACCGTGAAGACTGGCTGCGACGGCTGCGACCGAGGCCCCACCGCGAGCCAGCACCAGTGCGAGCAAAATTTAGCAAGTCAAAAAGACAGTAGTGCTAGCGTGCACCAGTGGCCCAGTCGCAGCAGCGCTTAAGAATTCTGCAGGCACTGCTGCGTCATTCATTCAGTGATTGAGTTTGCGAATCAACATAATTTCTCGGTGTTTTATCTTTAATTTTATTTCTATCTTCTATTCTTTCTTTTTTCTATTTCTTTTTGCGGTCCTGTGAAAAAAGATCTCCTCTGCCAAATTACCCTCGCGAGGAAATAGGGTTGACCTAAATTTTGCCATCATGCTTTTTTGAGTACCCAGCAGATACTCGCGAACCGCCAAAACCCCAAACTCTTTATTTTTACTGAAATACATAAATCACAAACAGTTTATTATATGAGTGTATATAATGGTGAGAATATATCACGTATTTTCTTCGCAGGTTTTGGGTCAATTGTCAATACCCGACCCGCGAATCTGGCGAGGTCTAGGTTGAACTATTTAGCCAGTCATAACCCTATGTAGGGCTCCGAAAGGAATATGATTATTCGTGAATATTCATGAATATTTGCGAATATGAATAATATGAATTGAATAAGGTTGAGTATCACGGTGGTCAAAGCATGCAGTGGCGATGATCAAGAGACAGATAAATAGATGAGGAGCCCCACCTCCAACAAGATGGTTAACTTAACTTAATACAACTACTCTTAACCATATTCGCAGAGTGCGAATATGAATTTGCCGTATATCCGCATTCATGAGCCCTAACCCTACGCTTTACCAATCCCTCAGGCGCAAAAATTGAGGGCAGTTATTAAACGGCAAGGTGTAACAAATAACACTGAAGAGGATTTTTTTGGTTCTTACTCCAAGGCATTGTTCAAGGCGGCGAAGTAATCTGGTACCCATTCATGATCAGGAATAGATTTTAGCTTGGAGGTATAGAAGATCCGTTTGCCAAATTCCTCTGTGTTAGGTGGCGAAGAGTTCACACCACCATCAAGATTGGTTGCCACATGTTCCTTCGTGGGGTGCCGCACTCAGGAGCCGCAGCGAGCAACCACTGAGATATGTGGGGTCACATGATTACTGTTACCCCAATTTCATTTTGCTGCCACATGACCACATACGCGATCTGAGTACACCTCTGTGTCACTCGGGTTATTCAACACTGGCAAGCAAGCTCTAAGAAGAGTAATTTCGATCACTGAGGTATTTATCCACCATATGCATGTAAAATATTCCTTGCGGTACTGATATCCCAATTGATGGGGCGTGTGGACCCATGACGGCCGTCTCCGGTAGAGCTGTGAAGAGCAGGGTATCGGCTGTTGGTACAACCTTGGCCGTGTCGTTGATATGTGCGACGAGACCAATTTATAACTATTCGGTGGACTGATACGCTCTTCTCCAATCTACGATGTCATAAGAGAGAGCCTAATCCATGCCTGCTGTCAACTGATAGCATTAGTTAATCGTAGTAACTCCGTAGATGCCTCAGGCTATTTTTACTACCGAATTACAAAATAAAGATGGGTATGGAGTAACTGTTTCTGTGAACTGGAAATCCGTCTTTCACTGAAATAGCGGCCATCATTCGCCCTTCTTGCAGCGAATTACATTAGACTTCAAAAACAGATTACTCTTCAGACGCTGAAGCATCCTTTCCCGGGGCTGTGATCAGTCAGATTTTCTACACGCCGATATATAGTACTTTCAGAGACCAGAGTTACCACTCATGTACTATTCTATTTAATGCAAACACTTGAGTTATAGCTCACCAACGTTGTCAGTCTTGAACCGCAATGTGAGTTAATAGTATTACTATATTCCGTTATGGATACCATGGCGAAATTGACGTCAAAATTTTGACGACAATAGGTCACGTGCCGATTGGCGTCATACATATCGTTTATGAATTAAATAGAATCTGGACGGACTATACTGAGCGCTTGCTTGACAAATTTCTTTACAAATAGTCAATATTACAAAATGCAGGCAGGGACAGGACGCAGGGGGTCGCGGCCCGAAGTATGAACCCTCCCGCATCCTTCCTGATTGAGGAAAAGCTACTAACGTCTATCACAGCCACTGTCTGAAAGTGAGATACACCATTTCAGCAGCTATGCAAAAATTCCGCGTGGAAAATCGGTTGGCTCTGAGGTAATTACTTAGAGACATTTAAGTTGCTGTCTTGTGCTGACTGTCGAAAGAGTCCGGCCACTTTTTCCTCCGGCAAACATGCTCATCTAGCCACTGAAAATGACGGAATGCAGCCTCGCGAATCCGAATCACATATACCTCGAGACAGAGCCTCTCGATCCGGTACTTCTATTAGTTATACCGGCAACTTCGATGATGGGGCTGTCGGGAATTCGTTTAGAAAATTTTCCACCGCCCAAAAATGTCTTTTACAGCCTACTCAGTCTAACGAACAATATACCGCAAGCCAAGTGCAGCCTATCAAATGTGTCCCTGAGGAAGATGACTCTATCTTATTCTCATTTGATTGATTTATCTCGCAGAAGATTCACTGGGAATTGCTTGTCCTCGAGAAAACTATGTATGGCCTTAGAGAAATTTTGGCGTGTATATACTATCCAATACTGGAAACATCACTCACTATTTTAACAAACGAGGGTGGAGACTCCTCTAACTTTAATAAGTTTAGTGCAATGTAAAGGAAGCGATGAAAGAAAATATCGGTGTCTAAAGGGTAATCTGTCTTCGAATTCTACTGGAACTAATGACCGGCATGTGCTGAAAGGTTCTCGGTACATTTTCCTTAAGAGATTGTCATGGTGTGGGCCGCCTTAATTATTTTATACCATACTGGCCTGGTGTCCCTTCAAAATTTTAATTAAGGTAGTTTTTTTTTGTTTGAATTGCTTACATAGTCGAATTTAACGTCTTTTAGAGGATTTCCCAATTATTACTATTGCAACGGTTCACTTCTGCTGCACCACTCATAATGTATGTTCTAAGCAAGGAATCTAAGGAATCTAAGGGTCTATAACCTTTCTAGACATCAGATGACCTGTTTTTAGGGTTTAGGACCAAGCAAATGGATTTGCAATAGTGAAACTGCTTCCGAACATGGTGAAATATTCATTCCAGGCGCCGACTTTGCTCTACACTTATATGGGAACTTGGCAATAGCAGAGCAATTTTTCCAAAATGATATCGATGAAGAATTATTTCTCGGTCAATTCTCCTTCTGATCTTCAAGTAATAACTCACAAATTACTGGTTTTATGAATGTTGACTAGTTCCAAGCTTAATATGTTTATAGCCGGCGTCTTTTTTTGCTTGAAGGAGGTTCCGTAAACTGCACTAGTCGTCGAGTTCCGCGGAAGCAAAAGCATGGCCTACGTGGTGGCCAAGTATTTGCTGCGTGATCGGAACGTCCGAATCGCGCAGAGGCCTGTTGTTTATGAAGAATATCCTGCATAGAGACCGGAAACCCACCGATAGTACGTCGAAATGCAGAGTTAGCAATATCAATTGAAATGACCTCTTCCAGACTTTTCACAAAAAATGACACCTTTTTGCGATAATAGCCACATTCCCGGCAACCATTATCCTCACCCAGAAGACCGAGGTTATATCCCCGACTAGTCTCATAGCTACCTCCAGGGAACCCTTCGATAACTCTACCGACTATGCTCCTTGGATGCTGAGTCCTGCATAAAATAGATCCTTGGCAATGGTAGGACCCATTCTGGGGTGTTGGAAACTCGTCCAATTCAAAGAAAAAGCACCCAGTAACCAGTATCGCACTGGCCAAGTCATCAGGTACATTGTAAGTCATGCCTCGTAAAACCTCCAGCTTCTCCAATTCGTCTAATCTGGGGAGAGGGCAGTCTACTGCCTGGTTCAGCCTAAATATGCTCCCCATCATGTTATCGGGTACATAGTTCAAGGCCTCCTGAAAGGCCTGTTCACCATCCATGGTGGGCGAGAACATGGTTGCTCGGAAAAGGCGCGACACTGCGGCATCTCTGAATGGGTTTCCAGATGAATGGTTATCAAGCACAAGTTTTGGATCAGTGAATCCTGTACCTACAGAAATAAGAAGGTCATGCCCTCTGGCCGAGCGCCAAATAACATTGGACTCTCTCAATGCAATAGACATAGGATTGTTTGCGCGAACGCCACCATCCTGCAGGGGACCGAAGCCAGGGAGGTCTTGAGTTTTGAAGAATCTATGATTGGATATATCAATTGGAAGGATCTTCATAAAATTTCCTACAGCTCACTCACCCAGGGGCGGCGACGCTGCATCTTGCACTGATACATGAGCAAGGTCAGCTTTCGACAGTTACCAACAAAACGTAACTATCGCGCAAGCATGACATTGAAAAAAGTATTTATGGGCTAAGGGAAGGTGAAGACCTACGCCTGCCACAGCAAAGGGTCCTTTTGACCCCCTCCGGGTGTCAAAAACTCATACGCCGATTCGGCGGGGCGGATTCCAATACCTCTGTAATTCGCCATAACGCAAGCCTTTCCATCAGACACCCGACTTGCAATGATGCAAATTCGGCTGCGTATACCGGAAGTCGTACCAAAATCGAAGATGCGGCGATATGAACTCAGACCATGCTTCAGTATCTCCTCCAGGCCTTCTGCATCGTATTTTCCATCTTTCAATATCCCCGACAAGATCCGTACCCATTTGAAGTTGCCATAAATTGGTGTTTTCTCAAATTCGAAAACTTTTTTGGCAAATTCCGTAAACTTTTCGAAACACTTATCGGCAGACAAGTTATTTAAAACGAGATCCATTTCATTTAAGGCTCCTGTGTCTCTATAATCAGAACACACAGAAAAGAAAAGAAAAGATAACGAAAGGAAAGAAAAGGAAATGACAGTGAAGGATTCAAATGAAGTTAGCATATATATTTACCAACACTTGTTCCCGCCCACAGGTCAATGATATGGGTTAGCGATATCGCTGGCCCAAGCTTTTTCTCAAGCGTCTTTAGCAGACCCAATTGAATTATTCCCCTGATACCCCCTCCATCTAAGCTCATAAGGACAGGGCGTTTAGTGGGAGGTAGTTGTCGAACTACTACCTGAGCAGTATGGCCGCAAAGTGGGCAATGTGGAACGCTGTAGTGATATTCTGCATTCTTGCTTGGTAACCCAAATATCACGACGCAGTTATCGCAAATAGAATGGTGACAAGGAAGAACGTGTTCGGGTGGGCAACACAAGCACGAGAGGCATGTTTTTGTTGAGTAAAGGTCTTTCCACTTGTGGAAGAATTCATTTAGAGCGGCTTTTCGTATGTTCGCAGACGATCGAATTGGACTCAATCGGCCAAAATGAGAATCAAATTGGGTCATCAAGGTATTGCAACTGTCTTCTGGATCATAACCTTCACATACTGTCCAAGCTTCGTAGCATTGTTCTTTGTAAAGATGATTGAATGCATCTCTAGGATGGAACCCTTGGGATGAACCGTTTAGTAAGAATTTCGGAAGGATTTAGGAAGATTTGACGGGGAACTCTTGTCCTCTTGATTCATGGATTTCTTATTCTAACTTACTATGCATTCCAGGGGGATACGCATTCATTAATAATGCCGTCGCAATGAAGGTATGGACATCCATAGAAGTGCATTTCAAGTCCCTTGCGTGGTCAATGAAGTGGACTAAGTGCTCTGTGGTGCAATTAAGCTCATGGCCTTCGCGTGCCACCTGGAGGCAGTCCATAGGCAACTCCCCTGGCTTACTCATTACTGAATCAAGTGTTCGACTCCACAGTGAGCTCAAATGGGAGGCAGAAAATAATACTCCCTTTTCAAGTTTCTCTGTTCGAGCCATGTCGATTTGATCGAGTAGAACCTGCCTTAATGGCTCGAAACATGCCTTTGGCGATAACATGAAACGGTGCCGAAGATCTAGTATAGTAACATGTTGCTGGGATTCATACTGCAGTTTAAATTGACTTTGAGCCTTGTCACCACATTCTGTCTCAGAGTCAAAAGTTTGAACAATGATGAAACGTAGGCAACCAGGAACAGCCCTATTTCCGACTTTTATGCTGTGGCATGGCCTCTGAACCATTTCACGGGCCCATTGAAATTCCACAGGTGTATCTACAAAGAGACATAGTACATGTGTCCATGCGAGAAGGACGTTCGTATCCAGCTGCCGTCGTACATCGTTTAGATGTTGGCCGTGAGAGACAGGATACCTTTGGGTTCCTTCCCCTGGTAAATGACATGGTTTCGAATCACCCACCCCAGTGTCTTTGAAAGTGTTACTTTCCGCAACTAGGATAGGGTTTTCGGAGTGAGCAGTATGTGTGCTAACATGTAGCCGACACAACCCGGCTGGGCCCCTCCTAGTGATATTATTGTGCGGAAACAAGGCTTGAAGTGCTTTGATTCGATTTTCATTACCGGCAAACCAGACCAAAGATGGGTACTGCGATTGAGGATGCGGTAAATCCCCAACAATTTTCTCCAATTGACCTGTATCCACTAAAACGTTTCCAGTAACTCCTGTCACAAAATCAAGCCACACTCCCATTATGGTACGGGATAATTTAAGTTGACTATTGGTCTGCAGTGGATGTTGATCGCAATATTATATACCGTTCAGTCAATCTAGAGAATATGGCTATACTCCGTTGCCATCAACATTGCCATAACTCTAGTATAGTGCACTAGTGTTTCATTCTGTGGGACGAGACTCAATATAAAATTGTGAGTTTTGAGGATTCGCTCAAAATTAAAATGATTAATTATCTTGGTCCGCAAGTTCCTTACCTACTTTTGCAAGAAGCAATTGCAACGAAGGAAGCTCGTAGGAAGTCACCAATTCTTGTTGACTGCCAGCAGAAAAAACTTGACACCGAAGAACTTGCGTTACCTTTCTGAATGACTCCCTCAAGTAACTTTTTGCGAAACTGGAGCCTAAAATTTGGATGACAGCATGAATTTCTCCCTTCAGTGGTATGTTCCATCTTTATAAAAGGGTACCTGAGCCCCTTCACTCATCAGATCTGCTCCTTTGATGCCGTATTCACCATTATAGGAACACAGTGGGTGATACTTCCACTTGGTGCGTGGCTTGAAAATTGATCGAGACTTCTAGGTTTGCTCAAACAAAGGACTTTTACCATGCTAGCTTGGTGGCAGAGACTTTCTCAAAGCAAATCAACTATCTCCTCTGACAAGGTTTTCCAAGAAAGATGCAGTCATTGTGGAAATGTCAATCAAGATACACTGTACACAAAGATGTTGAAAGAAGAGGCCCAAATGAACTGGAAGTATAACCTATGTGCTGGGGCTGCAAATTGGGTGCTTCTTGCTGGATACCTTGTAGTTCCAGGCACGTTTACCTCATTAGAACACTCAGATTTAGTCGAACACCGTTTGCAAGGAAATGATGCGGGGCGCGTCCTTCTGAAAACAATACAAAACCCTCCTCTCCTTGTGATTGCCTGCATATTCCTAGTGGCCGGTAGTCTGGCACTTGGCAGGCTTTCTGTTAAATTCAAGGATAGCTACATTTGGCTAATCAATCGAATATTTATGTGGGGGGCTAAATCCGAAATCTCGCCTGATGAAGCTAAAGTGTATTTTAGGCCAGCTCTTTTGAATGCGGCGGCTGGACTGTTGACCACTTTAGTCAACGTCTTTACAACACAGTCAGGCGAATTATCGGTGATGGCGCTCGCAACTTTTATCGTGACCGGCACTACCTTTCTTCTTTTCCTGATACTCTTCCTTGAGTTCAAATTTTGGAAGCTTCAGAAGGTCATTGAGGTTGATGAACTTCAACATTTCTCAAGTCTGCCAAAAAATTGGCTTAGGTGGACCAAGAGATTCTTTTTCACCAGTATCTTTAAATCCATGTAAATTTGACGATCCTTGGAACATAATGTAAGTTCAATTTAGTAGCCGTCATCATTACGTCTAATGATTCCATCAATTTTTCGTTCTTCACGTTGCTGCTTAAACTAAAATGCAGGCCCTCTTCAAAGAGCCTTATTACAGCGGTTGGGGAACCACCACACCTTTCTAGATATGAGGAACACCCATTGCCACTGAAAGCCAGAGCTCCTGAAATTGGAAACACTTACTACTGTGAACATATCACTGAAGTGTTTCAATTTTACAGATAACCCCAAGGAAAGCATCCTGGACTCTACATAAGGTTTTGACGCACCAGGATGAATGTCTACGGCTTTCACTTTAAGCAGACGAACCCTGTTTACCCTACCACTTTGGAAATTGGTAATAATATACGATAAAATAGCAAGAAACTGCTGGTCGCAGAGAGTACTATAGTAGAGGTGGCTGAGTGCAGTTAGAAATCAATGATGGGAAGCACCAATTTTTACAAGTCGGTATCCTGAAGGAAGATGAAATTTCCCACGCAAACGCCAATAGTGAATACCAATATCTCACCGATCGAGTACACAACAGCCACGTTATACACAAGTTGACAAATCTTCCAGCTGTTAATATGCATTTGATTGAAAAATGACAATGCACTATGATTCGAAATTACATTCCCTAACAACCACTGATACTTGTATTTTGGAACTGTTTGAAAATGTAACTTACCCATGGGAACCAATAAAACTATGAGTTATGCTCCTCGCTATCTCTGAAAATATTATATAGCGGCGTCCGTGATTGGCTTAGCTCTAGATTTCGAAATATTTCTTTGTGTGAAAAGTATAATTCCGAATTCGAGTTGATTTCCTTGGAGTTCTGGAGAATTATCGCCGAAAAGGAAGGAGGATATATACTAGCATTATGCGAAACGAAGGCCGTTAAAGATGAAATTTTATTGGATGAAGACGACCTGTCTAACTCTACTCCGGGACTTACACAACTTCTCTTACGTGTCTTAATACTGTAGACGTATTTGGTCGCGCAAAAGCCTCGCTTTTCGGTTTGGGAAACGGATATCCCTAGAGCAATTAATCAAAGGACACGCATCATTGTAGCATTGCCTTCCAATTCCTCTACAAGCATTCTTAAAATCGTCCTGACTAATTTACATTGTCTCTTTCCCGGTCCTGCTGCCAAGACACTAGCATAACCATTCATTGGTTAAGATTTATCTGGTTCTCCTTTTGAATCTTGATATCGCATAAAAGCATCTACGCAGTGGGTGTGAATTTTCTTTACTGAAACTTCTTCCATTAAAAAAACAATATAAACTGGCAAATGGATATCCTCAAAATTGGATTGACCGAGTGCACCTAAGACACTCTTTCTAGACCACATGGCCTTAGCGCATATCTTTTATTCGGTCTGTAACGTATAATGGCGATCTAATATCCTGCAATGTGGTCCCTTGCTAGTACTGTACAGCGGCCATCAATACTCAGCCTGCATTCAAAGCAGACGATGTATTTTCCCGTAAGGTTTATTACAATGCATGTTGTAGAATGCTCAACTTAGCGCGACGACTTAGGAGGGCTAAAAATTATTATCACTCGAACTGCTTGTCCTACTTCACGCTGCCATGCATATATTGTACAGATGGTCCCAAGCTCGGTTGTCACGTAATGGAAAAGAAAGAGCGGGTGGTTTTGGAAGGAAGAGTGGGGGTAGAATATTAGGTACATAATCGGCTGGTGTTCTATGAACCGCAGGCTGTGAACGAGACCTCTGCTGGAATTAGTGTTTTCTCTTGTCTTTCTTATTACAATATCTTACGATTTCTTCCTCGGTTGGACATGGAACTCCAGGATGAGAACGATAGGTATATATTCTTCCGTTTGGCATCTCCATGGTTAACCAGCTTCGAATAGCATAGAGCCTCCAAAAATCATTATGACGACGAAGTAGGTTATTTCGTCGTTTCCGTAGTTGCTCTTGTTTGACACGACTCAGGACTGGGGCCATTTTGCGGCCCACTTGAATTCGATTCGATTACAGTGGGTCCAAAACAATCCTTTAGGAAAAGTGCAGGTCAGAACAAGAGGAGTCTCGCTATATGATAACTGGTGGTTAGGATACATATCCTCATGCGAATACTGAACTGCATAATAAGAGTCAACTAAAAAGTGTGCCTCATGAATTAATGCGCCAATAATTCAATTTTCAATAAATGGTTATTTATCAAACAATTTGAAATTCTGCAAAAGATCAGTATTCAACAAAAGACTGCTCCCAATAATAGAAGCTACTAGGTGAGGGGATGGGCGACCCATTATTGAATTATTGCAACAAAAGCCCTACTGGGTCGCAATTTACAGGTAATACGATTTGATCTCTTTTGTGACAGGGATTTAAAGACAATCTGAACTCTAATTCATTGATTGTTGAAATCAGCTAACATGAAAAGGTCTTGCCATCCAAATACCAGAAGATTATGTGAGGCATTAGAATTGGTAGTATAGTGAAAACCAGGGTTTAATTCGGGTTTAATTCGTCCGCAGAAAACGTAAAGTCATTTTCGTATTGAGCCAATCTCGAAGCCTCTCTAAAAGAACAAGTGTATCTATTCATAACCGGCTCTATAGGTATGAAAAGCACCTACATGAGGAATGAGGGTTACATAGTGTAACAAAGGGACTGTTATCTCTCTGAGGGCCAAGTTAATTGCGTCTCGATTATCAGACTTATTACGTCTCTCCAACAGCATGAGAGCTAGAAATTACACTATATAACTCACCTTTTCTTCCGTTTGAATTGTCAGTGTTTGCTATGATACAGGGCTGATAGAATGCCTCGTTTGCAAGGCCAACAGACAGATGATTCCGATTCTTCTCCGAGTGATGCTACCTCAGAACCGAACGATTCGGGCACCATCGATCTCACGTTTTCCGATGAGGGATCTGGCTATGTAACCTCAGAAGCAAATTCTGACCAAGGCTTTGTTGCTTCTGATAATGAGACGCTTTCTTACTTTTCAGACACTCCTTCCGAAAAGGCAAGGGTATTCGACAACTGGGGTGACCCCACTGCGAATCAAGACGAAGTTGTGAGTTGCTAGATCCACTGAGCGCAGACGAGTTTCTGATAACCAAAAGAAGCCAGTAAATATTGGCCAAAAGAAGCCAATGAAGCCAATATTAAGAAAAAGTTTCTACGTCAATGGCCGAGTCGAAACTTGCGTTCTTGTTGTTTGGTATTCTTGGGAAAAAGAAGAAAGCTTTGATAATCCAGTCGACAACAATGTTGGAACTTGAAATGGAAATGCATCAACCACCACAACCTTTGAACCACATAAGTCAGGTGTCTCATGTCGCCCCAACGACTTAGGGTACAGCTGAATTCGAAAACAGATTCCCCTCGAAGACACACTCGTTTTCTTTCTCAGAGACCCACTAGAGTGTCAACCCCGGATTGCCCTGTTTCATGTCGCTCTCACAGCCAATCACAGCTACTAAAGTTCCTAACAAGGAGCTTTCTAGCCAAATTAAGCTTAGAGTGGGGCGTTGGGAAAGAAAGCGTCTGTGTCTTCGAGGGGAATCTGTTTTCGAATTCCACTGTATTCTAAGTTAGACATGCTCCAACACAGTACATGAAGCAGACATGATTATAGAAAAATTAATCAACACTTTCCATTGAACAGTAGACAATGTTAGCCAAGCTATACGCGTATTCAGTCATAAACCCTCACGTAGATCAAGTTGGTTATAGTACAGTATGTAGTACTTTCTCGGCCATCAAATTTTGTCCATTCCCCACGAGATGCAGAACGTTACATTTTTCTGGGTTTTATATATTAATGGATTTTGCTGAATTCATGCATTGCTGACCAGTTTCATTTTCGAAGAATGTGGCATCTTCGTTCTTGATAGTATTCATGACGAATGCAATCCAATACTGCTCTCATCTTGCTTTTTATCAATACAGTACTACTAAACAAGAAATAGTTTGAGCATTCAAAATGCCCTTTATATTTCTCTCAATATTTACGTTCTCACTGGTGTCGTCAGCTTTGACTTGGTAGACGCTTCTTTTTTAGCCCAGACTTGGAATAAATCTGTAGCGAACGATGCACCATGAATTTTCCGTAAAAGGTTGTATAAAGAAATAGTTTGCGATGTGCCGCTATATGTACTTCAACGACCAGATTCGCAGAACAACAAGCTCGCCAGCGTCTAGCTTGGGAAGAACAAGGTTGAGACTTTGAATCGTAAAAAAGGAAGAAATTCTATGGTCAGATGAGATTACTATTGAAAGAGGTAATGGAGGACGATGGAATGGATATTTACTCGCGCGCCTCTTTACACTATAGTACTTTCCGTCCCACGATTTAGACTTATTGCGAATTAAACTAGGACTCTCCGAGTTCAGCCTGTTCGTGCATACACATAAGTCTTCCTGAGACTTTCCTTGACCTCATCGTTTATCCACAGCCCACGTTTAGATGCGTAGTTTTCTGGCAAGTTTATGCCCTTGATAGCGAGCTCATCTTCCCAGAACCATGCTATCGAACAGCCTACCTCGAGCTTAGTTGAAATTTGTCGCGGAATCTGCATTTTTTCGATATCAATAGAGTACCTTCGAAGTTCATACTCCAATACTGTCTCGAAAGAAGTGATAAGTGCCTCATGCATCTTTTTAACAGTGTCATCCGCCCTTTTGTCCAGTTGATCGTGAATATGCAGCAATAATGATCTTTCGTGGCCGTCGGTGTTCTGTTCTGCATTTCGCAGGATGGAATCAACAAGTTCTGTATCCAATCCTGACTTCAACACAGTCCTGGATAATGTATGTACAGTGCTTGGCGAAGGACCAAGGGGCCTGAGGGTGGCAACAATCGCTAGGAATAATTTTCTGATATGATTGTGGTTCTTCAAGAACCCCTCCAGACAATCGATATCGATAGTCCCCCTTAAGTGGACATCTACCAAGGACGGCCATACAAAATTATCCGGTAACCGAATATACTCCATGTCGATATGGAGTTTTTCAAGTTCGCTGAAGAGCGCTATTGGTAGATACGGCTCTTCATTGCTTATAAGCTGAATTTCTTCAAGAGCTGGGAGAGCTGACGGTGTATTTTGTGTCCCCAGACACGTGAGTGTAGATATGAACTCCCCTTCACGACGTTGACGAGTAACACAAGCCGTTGGTCGTTTAATTAATGGTCGCAACACTTCGTGGCTCAAGATCAATGAGATAATATCGGGGATTGTATCACTTGGTGCTGTTCGTCCGAACGATATGACTTTGATGAACTGTGACAGATCATCTCGCGCAAGTATTTCGTTGAAGGATTTCGAGTTTCCTTTGTGACACACAACTCGACGAAACAATAACTCCGTAGCTATTCGACACAATCTCCGACAGACAAGGTGACAGCTCTTCAAGGTCTTGAAGTCAGCTATTAGGAATATTTGAGAGATGATTTCCTGTATTCGTCAGTGACGTTTTATGTCCTCCGTGAGATTGCTCGTTCTAACCTCAGGAAAGTTCTCCATTGAGAACAACTTCAAAGCAGTGGTATTTGTAATAGCTGGAAAGGAAGTCTGTCTGGTAAGGAGAAAAGAGTATGATTTGCCGTCGACAAACCCCTCTTCGCGCGAGGCTAGTTATGCTCGGCTACATATTAATCCGATGTCGAGCATTCTCTCACTTCCATTGTATTTGTCGGAGCAATTGGTGTTATGTAAGCAAGCGTTGAATTCGCTAGTGGGTGTGTATTTCTCGCAGTGTTCTTGCTGTGTCAACTGTTGATTGTAACGTGATGCTTCAATGTTCATATTATTGAGGGAGTTGATTGTGCGTTCTGTTGCATGCTATGTCTTGTGTTGTCTAAGATACAATAGACCGAGTCAACTTGACTCAGTCAAGTATATATGTATGCACGTGATCCTAGCCTTATTATTATCTCAGCAACCGGGAGATTTTCAACAGTACCTGCCAAGAACCCGTGGGCGGGTTCATTAAGGCCAAAACCCGCGGTGGGCTGCGCGTGGGCGGATAAGGAAATTGAAAACCCAACCCAAACCCGCGTTTGGCGAGGTCTACCCATGGGGTTAGTAACCACTTCCACTCCGTTCCTCCGTTTCAGGACATTATGTACACGAACACACAAGAACAATATACAAGATTCGACGTTTGATTCATGATTTATGTATTGACTGCCGTCACTAACTGTTAACAAGTCTCATTCATGTTTTCTAATAGTCTAGATAGATAGTAATTACGACCAAGCTATGCCATAGCGGAGCTGCCAGTATTTCCAAATGTGTTTAAAGGCTATCTATATGTTGCACGTTTGGTTTTCTCCTTGACATGAAATACCATGGGTCATTTGAGATGGGAAGTACTGTACAATACTCAAAGAGCAGTGATCAATTAAGAACATCCAGTCAATGTATAGCTATTGAGCAAATTGGGTGTCCTCGCAATTATCTTGTGCGGAACAACCCACGGGCGAAAGCTCGGAAGAACCGGTTTCCCAATCTTGAAAAACACTAAAGATTCCACGCCGGATTTTTTCAAATGCTTCCCCAAAGTAGATCAGCATCGCCTCCTGACTTGCAAGACGACGCTGAAGGCACACTCTTTCTTGGCATAAGTGAATGTTGGTTGCACGAAGCGCCTCATTCTCACTTTCAACCCGTTTCATGTGGGCTTTCTTCGCGGAATAAGTTTCCCAAAGAGTTGAATAGAGCTTGAGCAAGTGAGAATCCACAGTCGTAGCTGGATCATTGCTTTCCATTTGACCCTGTAACCCTTCCAGCATCATTTGTGGATCCTCGCGGAGGGCTTGAGGCCGAGTACTTTGTGGCATGACAAATTCATTTGACTATATTATTTAGTTAAAAAAAAACCCTTATTCGCCTGAAGAGCATACTCACCAGCCACTGTTCTGCAACATTTTCTGCTGAGGGGACAGAGAATAGATCGTCATGCTCAGATGCATTGTATTCAAGTTTGGAATGTTCCATGATCTATATCAGTAGCAAGTTAGAGGAACACCCGGAAAGCAATACAATCAATGGATTCTTTATATTGGCTAGAATTATATGGAGGTACTTTATTTTTCTGCTATCTTCCCTTTCTCACCGTTAGTGAGAAAACTTGAGTGTCTTCGGTTGATCACTTTAACAATCTGCGGGGCCAAACTGTATTACTTTGAGTGATTAATCAGGCAGTGATTAAGACCATGAAGACACACTTGCTTTTGTGACTGATAGCCATCTGACTATCTTGAATAATCAAAATTTGCAATTTATAACACTATTCACCAATTTCAATATTGGCATTACGGATGGCAAGACGCTTCTGGTTCTGGCACAAATTACCTGCAACCTTTATTTCTACATGTACGTCAAAGTTTAAATACATGCTACCCAGCTGTATGGTCTCAATAACCCTCGACGTTTCTGATGAAGATCGAATGGATGTTCTTAGTCTTTGCCTTGAACTTGGTTTGTCTCTCGATTGATCCATCATCCATATACTCTGGCTCAACTAATCAAATACAGGCTTCAAGCATCCCTATCGACTCAAAATGTGTTGGATGCCATTATGCTGTGAGCAGAGATCTTTCTTTCCTTCCCAAGTGTCTAGATTATAACGGTTGGAATGAATAGCATTTGTGTCAGTGGGAGAAATTTTCTAGATGGTCTAGTGCACTTTCACCTCAAGCTGAGCGAGGTAGGGCAAAGCTGATCCTTCCAAAAAATCTCGAGGTTGACAAGATATAATGGCAGATTTGATTGAGTATTTTGAATATACGAAACATCGATGCATTTTTTGATCGTGGAGTTCCCTGCGTACAGAGAATTTGGAGCTACGTTCTCTCACTACGGGAATCCAAGCATGCCCCCAACCGACATCTTTTCATGTATGTACATAATTTGGGTAAATGAAGTCAAAGGATTACAATTTTGCCATGGAGTCTTATGTATAACGATTTTATTCATCAAAACGCTGGTGCCGATGTCTTGTTAGTGGGAACTGAAGGAAAACCGGCAGGGAAGTAGACAATTATCATTAGAGACTGAAGTAAATTTATATAAGATTGAAAGCAAACGCAACATGTAGATAAACCGAACTAGAGAAACTTTGTTGGGAGAAGAGCTTATTTTGCTGAATGTGAACGCGATATGTATCCCATCCATAAATATAGGCTATCAAAGCAGATACTCCATTTTCTATTGACGAGCCAGACACGAATCTAACCTAGCTAGCCTTTTGGCGTCAATATTGGATGTACGTTACAATTATTTCTTTTTTTTTCGATTAGTCAACTAGAACCCATTGGCCCGGAATGCATACTACGTAGTCCTTGCATTTTCTTGATATAGGACTTTCACGGTTACAGAGGTTGAATATACAATATGTTTCATGACTAGAAGATAGTTTCCTTGGCGGCCATCTAAAAATAAATTTAACGACAGATTTTACTAGCGGCATTATCTTGGCAAAGTAGAAGGAAGAATGGCAGGTACAGGATTGTGCCTTGACATCTAATCTAGTTCAGTTCCAACTAGGTAATTAGAAGATCAAGCCACTGGATTTTTAGAAGCATGGTAAGTGATCGTTGGATTATAATGATACCAAGTATATAAATGCACTTACATCAGGATACTTTAAAACGTTTGGGCTAGGCTCAAGATGGCAGAATGGGATATTAAAGACCCATCTCACTATGCGCATGAAGATCCCAGGGCATGTCACCAAAAACAGAAACGAACTCTGCTTCTCGACCAGGAGAATAGGAGTGGAAATCAGGGCTAGGAATATCAGTGGAAAGGGACATAAGTCCATGAGGGATACTTGATGCTTCAAAATCCGACGGTACTTGGCTACCTTCGACCGAGCCCAGGGTGTTTCCCTCCTGAGACCAGGTTGAAATTTGATTGGGGTTGTGGTTATCACTGCCATCATGTCGTAGGTATGAAAAGAAAGAATTGAAAACGCATCGACGGATAAAGCCGGCACTGACACGTCGCCCGGGCCATGCACTGTTTAATGATTCTCGAGAAAGAGCAAACCTGTCAGCATCAATAGAATCCGTGAAAGGCTTTCCGGAGCGTCTTTCTATTCCAACATCATCCGAGGAGTCTGCTGGGAAATCACACGGAGAATATTGTGGAAGATCTATCGTGTCAAACTGGTCCAGACTCATGGATGGGACTGCGAAACCGTAAGATCTAGCTAAACAGAGAAAGTGGTGTAGAAGAGACAGTGGACTTTGGACCAAGCGGTCATTTAAGCCAAGGTTGGTTGCACGCAATTTATCCTCTGTTTTCCGCGGCACCCGTCGGTGATGATCCTTCTTATGAGTAAGCTCAAACGCATACTGCAAACTAAACCTCCATAAATCGCAAATCCGTGCATTCTGCTCCCGCATATTCGATGTGAAAGGTTGACCCGACGCAGAGACTTGATGAGTGGCCTGGCCTCTCAAGGTGTTATCGATCGTTCTGTTCTCCACGAGAGGAAGCAAGCACAGTTGCTTCATAACAGTTTGGCCGACTTCCAGGAAAAGAATATCTTGAAAGAAAGTTTCAAGGGTAGGAATTGGGTAGTCGATGGTTTTTAAGCGGTCCCACGCGAGGTTCCGCTCCTGTGTTTCCATATAATCGAACAATTTCCCTTCATTCCAATCCTGCTCAAGATCAATCAAATCCTGCTGAGATAACCCCGGAGCTCTGGACTTGATCAGCTTGATCGTTTTGGCATCAATCCTGGACAACCTTGCCAAGTCACCGTCTACTAGGTAAAGGAAAGTTTGCCGGATACGATTCAAGTAGCAGATGATCGGCTAATGTTGCTCTGTCAATATATGGTAGATTCCTCTCTCTTGGATCTTCTCTTAAATGCGAGTGAATACTGTACTTACTTCATCGCATCTCATGGCATTGATTTTGTGAAGCACACCAATACTCATGTCCGACCATATGCCTGTTATCGGAAGGAGATCATCAAATGCTTCGCTGATATTCGAGCGCAATTCTCGCAAATATCTCACTTTCCGACTCTTAGGCTCAGTCTCCAAAATTGCCCACCAATAAACTTCTGCTGACCAATCACGGGGGCAGCCTAGAAAACCTTGATTGAGACGTATATTGCGATAAATGCTACCATCAGAGGGTTTACTTTGATTTGAATGATTCTCACGCAGACTATGGAGGAGCTCTTCTCGAGAAGAACAATTTGAATCTGTCGAAGAAATGGTCAATTTTGTACGAATGGGATACTTTCTTTTTTTTTTTTGATCAGAACTTACTGGCTTCTGTTACGTAGAGATCAACTATCCACCAAGGTTCTGTTGTCCCAAGCTTCTGAAAGTAGTCTTTTGCAGATGTGATGAGGCTTCGTTGATCAAGTGCAATAAAATTATAGTCTGAAGTTGTTCCTAGCTGCGGTATGTCCAAGCCAGGGACAAGTGTCCGGTCTTGGAAGAAAACTTTGGACTGCCAACTCAAACTATCCACAAGCACTGGAACATGATATCGCTTGTTCAGTCGTAGACAACCCTGAATCTTCAAAATCTGCGTAATACGATAGGAATTACCACCGTCATCAATCAAACGATGCCAGTCATCCCCAGCCGATAAATCAGAAAGCCTAACAACAGCTGCACCTCTGAATGAAAGGTTTTGCTGCACATTGTTCTTAAGCTCCTCTGATTCGGCTCTCGATTGCTTAGAAATTTGAGAACCATCACCTCGGCGTAATCGAGCCCTAGTTAACCTCCGTGGCATGTTTCCAAAAGTTGAAACCTTAAGGATAGTTAGTTCGTTAGAGATAAGCGAGAGCTCATACAGAAAATTTATATTTCTTAGACTTCCAAAAAATTGCGGGCCGTCTTCTTGGTCATCATCGCAATAATTCGCTTCCACGCAAGAAATAATTCTCTGATACCAGCTTTTATCTTAGCGATTGATCAATTTGTAGAGTGACAGGATTCATTTTTTGGATGCAAACAAAAAGGCAACAACATAGCATCCCTCGCGTACTGCTCCTTACCATGCTGCGTCATAAAAGAAACCCCTATTCAAGATAGTGCTCTACCTTGCTCTGTAAACATTGCCTGAAAAGTAAGGTACATAGAAGAATCAAGGAGACCTGTTGCTCTACTCCATATATGTTCGCGTGACAAATAGGTGTTCAACTTCAATGATTGCGAGAAAAGCGCCTCAGCTACGGACATGGGAGCGATCGAGCGCATAGGCCACTCTATAGCAGTAGTGAGCTCTGTACTAACCTTTGTTCTACTGGCAATTCTATTCATTGGACCAAATTCGCCCTTTTTGTCGCCATCTTTATGTTTCTTCAAGGTGATTTGTGGCAGAAACCACGACTATGAATAGTGCTGATACACGGAAATACTTCGTACCAGATGAATCTCAGTCACTATCCCGAGAAAAACGTGAGAAAATTGTAGAATTGGACTCAACTCAAAGTTTCTAAAGGATATATAGGCGACTTTCATCAGCCGTCCCAATTACGTGAGGAATCTACCAGAAGCGGACCAGCTTACTCCACCTGTGGATATATTACAACAAGGACAAACTCTGGGAAGCATCAAGTTGTCATACCTTGTAGCACAAATGGAATACGATGACACTCATACATCGTCGAAAGGCTTACCGGTGCAACGCAGCCCTACTCATGGATCTGGTGAACACTATAATGCGCTCAGGGATCGGTCATCACCCCTTCGTACTTACCTCGTTGGGTTGCTTAATATATGCCATGTTGCAAAATATCCAGATAATGACAAAAAGTGCTCTAAGTCGAACATTATATCGAATATTCCATCAAATTTGTGCCAGGAACTTGCTGAGGGAGGCCTTGATCGAGAAACTTGCGACGAAGGCATGAAGCACACTTATTCCGTGCTGTCAAGATTATCTATCTGGGCATACCTGTCGGGTTCCTTGATGACGTTCCTAGCTCTTGCTATCGGCATTCGATTGATCATTTATTGCAAGGGTAGTACCTTAGCGGTTCTTTCTACGTTGGTGTGTAATTACGTTCTACTGGTTATACAAATGATTGATAACTCGACAGTTAGGATTCATTTCAATATCACTTGCTGTGGCATGTTCAACAGCACAATATGTTGGGCTAATGGCGACAATAAACAGCTTATATCCGACAGACCAGATAGAGACAACCTTTGGCGGGCTGTTTCTAGTTTCGTGGTGTGCAGCAGGACTTTCTATTGCGACTCTAATAACATGGTTGATAGTATTTTGCTGTTGCTGCATCTGAGATGGGCGTAAAAACCCAATAATTCTAGAACACACCGACCCGAATTAGGTGCGAATTTGCTTTGAAATAGCTGGGCGCCGGGTGTAAATTTAGGTACTTCCTGATTGTTTTATACTTCAACCCGAGGTGACAACAGCGGTCTAGCGCACGAAGACATGGTCTGCAAATTTTCTGTAAACACATAGGAGTGCAGTTTTATATCTGGAAGCCTAGTTAGATTCAAGTTAACTCCTGGGATTGGTGAACGCTGATTCGGGGTTTGGAATTGACGATGTCCCACCCTGATGCTGGCCATGAAACCTCACCCCCGTCCACTTAATAAAATTGGTTTATTTGCCTCATGCAAGGTGAAGCAGCGTCATTACAGAGACTCACAGAGAATTGCCTTTGAACCGAATTCCTTTGGGTCGGAAGCTGTCGCTGGGGATCCTGCAGATTTTGCGCTAATATCGCCCGTCTCGGAAAAGACCAGGGTCTACTTCGCCTCCTTCGACGATCCAGCACTTGTCCCAGGGATGCTGCGGGCCCGTACCAATTTCTGCAAGAATGAAGGTTTGCAGAGGCCCTGGAGCATGACGTAGTTATCCGTATCATACGGACGGCTATTTTGATTGTTGCCATGTGGCCAGCCCGTGTTTGATGCCCCTTTCAATTCCGTTGTTCTACGACATCTCATGTCATCTATTCCTTGTTGGCTTTCTGCTCTCATTACTTTTTGGCCTTAGAAGTGTCGCCGGCTGCTGGTGCATTATCTCAGATCACTATAACATATACTGCCATTGTCAAATTGTTTTGTCGGAAACTGAAGCTTCAAAGGTACTTTAATGTAGATCTTCCTTAGTTTACTACAAAGATTTCCCCGACGCTGCATATCCTGTCGGTTTGTTGTTATTATGATTAACAGACAGCGTTATTGCTCAAAGACGGTGTCCCTTGCAACAATATGCGCGTAGGTCTACGGATACAGCTTGGTCCAGCAACTTGCTCACCATAATGACACAACCCCAAATCTCCCGCTGGAGGAAATAATAATACCGACACCAAGCGTCAGTGGCAGAGGTCTGGTCATTACATAGACCTGACGAGAGAATATATTCTTTTGTTCAATGCCTGTATTCCCGTGAAGACCATGAGACATCATCACTGAGCCCCGTTTCCTAATTCCACTTGGATTCATTGTTCAGTATCACACGCCGGGTAGTTATGCGATTCGCGACTATAAACCAGGATGTGCATAGCGTTCTTGGCCATCAAAGGCTCTGAGAATGGTTCAGGCGTAGTAAAATACTATTTGACGATTGATACGATTCTGGAATTCAATTTAAGAACCGCCTGTCGATCCTGAATTCCCCAGGCTCATAGTATAAAGCAGCAAGCATTCGGCTTCGAACGATTCTGCGGGACAGAAAGGCGTACAGTAATTGTTTCTCTTCGTATCTTGTTATAGCCTCAAGCCAGCTCCTAAGTCTTAAAGACTAACCTCGGGGTTATACATGACGCAACCATGCGAAAAACTAGACGTAGAAAAATGATTCCGTCACTGCATTTCTCACGCTGGGGCCTAGGGAAGTGACATAGCCAATCTGCAAACTAAGGGAACTATCACTTGCCCGGCGATAGATGAGGTCTGGGATGCTATACACTCAAATTGGCCTTGCCAGTCTGTTTATCCGAATTATCGAAAGCGTCAAGCATCCTAGAAGCATTTCAAGTAATAAAAATGTTTTTAATCGATTGAGTGGCTTTGGAAAGACCTCAAAAAAGATGCCTACCGGTATCTTCACTTGTCCTCAACTCACCAATTTCATCCAGTGCCAGACAAGCGTAAAAGTATATTAGATGCATCATCTTCCTACTTTACAAGTTGATGATGTTTCTATCGTCCCTCAATACTCTATCCGATCGGTTCTTACGCTCGCAGTGTCCTGTCATTCTCTTACTCTCTTCTATGTTCAGATCCCCTTCGACCAATCTCACCAAGTTTTCTATTCATCCCCGTCCAAGCTCACCCGATAAGCTTGTTAATATCGCTCGAGCTAAAATTCTCTGCGTCTAATTGCATCACTGAGGATGAACGCAGAGTTTAAGCACCTGAAAGCCATCAAAGGGATTGCTCGTAATCCAGACTTGGTGGCTTTTGTTGAGAAAGCTTGTCTGTCGCTTCGGGCTCAAGAAAAATTCAAGAGTTTGGATTGTCACAAGAGATCTCTCTTACATTACGCTGCCATGGGGAACTGCACAAGACTCCTTTCGCGTCTCCTGGAAAGTGAGCCAGACGTGGAGCCTCGGGACCAGTGGGGGCGAACACCACTCTCTTGGGCTATTGAATACTGCTCGTTGGAGGTTGCAAAAAAGTTATTGGAGCGAGGAGCTAATATCAATGCATTGGATTATGAGGGTGGCACACCCTTGACATGGTTCTCGAACGCCGCAGACCCCAGAAGGGGAAGCTGGGCGCCCATCGAGGCTTGTCTTAAAGAGATGGGCGCGAAGGATGTCAAATTGGACGGTATCAAGTTAGCCTGGGTTTGGGTGTTGACTCATGCGGGCTTACTCCGATACGTCCGTCCTCGCGTTTAAGCTGTCGATCGCATGGAGCTGCTCGACTCCAATAATATTACATGTACGTAGATCAGACGATGGGTAAACTGAGACTAGCCACTAAAGTCTTTGGTGAAAGATTCATGCCAACTATTGTCAAGTCTTGGTACTGTATAGTACCTGGATCCCGAAGGAGTTATGAGGAGAAAACAGGGGCCGTTTCAATGGGCACTTGAAATTAATCTGGAATTAGAACTACTTGGATGTGGCCATCCTTGCATGGGTAGCACTTGAGAACGAACAGAACCTACTTCAGCAACTCCAGTGATGGATGAGCGTGTACTAGCAAGTTATGGCGAGGAGTTTGGATATCATAATCTTTGACGGTAATTAGCCGCAAACTAATGCACGGTAGACTTCGTTCGTTCAATACGCAAATCGTGAAGCAGCTTCATAGTTTTAAAAATTAGTCTTTAGTATTGAATGCAAGGACGGCATTCAGTATGTCTTGAATTCCTCTGCGTCACTCCATACTTTAATAATTTTGTTTGGTCCTGTGATTGAGGCGGCATCCTCTTCAACGTCAGGATAGGGAACTCAGGAAACATGCAATGTCCCAAAAATCACCTAGAGCCCCCAACTGGTATCACCAGCTAGTCCATCTTGCAAAGTCGCTAGTTGGCGTCTCAAAAGGCCAGACTCCTACCCCCGACTAGTTACAGAGGAATTCGAAATCAGATTCCCCTCGAAGACACAGACGCTTTCTTTCCCAGCGCCCCACCCTAAGCTTAATTCGGCTAGAAAGCCCCTTGTTAGGAACTTTAGTTGCTATGATTGGCTGTGAGAGCGACATGAAACAGGGCGATCCGGGGTTGACATTCTAGTGGGTCGCTGGGAAAGAAAACGAGTGTGTCTTCGAGGGGAATCTGATTTCGAATTCCACTGTATGCATTCTACGATGTGCATTTACACAGCCTCCGCCCAGACCACTGTTACCGTGCCGCCACAGTCGATGGCAGCAATGCCATTTTCGTGATTTCGGCACTAGAAGAGAGCCAGCTTGCAGACGCTGAGAGACTTGTTCAAGAGAAGCAGCTGGCTTTCATGACTTCCCAAGTTGTAGCTGGGACAGTGGAACTTGAATGTAGATTCACATGAATGGTTTTTAGTGTAGCCTTGACCTTTAAATGTGAGTGTTCCTAGTCAATCTTCGTGCGGATGTGAGTCAAATATCTACCTAGAGGTGCCCTTTCGGCTTGATGTCCTCGGGTAATGAATTGTGAGTATACGAGCAATCGATCTTTCGGGGCTCTTGTTTCCAGTACCCACAGAATCCAATGATTAACAAAAAACGAATAATAAAGGGAAAATGTTAAGCAAGTGCCAGGCATACTCCCGAATAGCACCATCATCATTCCGCGTCAAGTCTAAAGTCTTGTATCGACAAGTATCACTCTAGGAACAGTCAATTAGGATTTGGAAGACAGCGTTCGATTTGTAGCCCATAATTTATTCCTACAATATGCAATTTATTAACCCCTGCCATCATATTGGGATGGGTGATTTCAACCAGGATTGAATGAAGTAGGAGAGAAAAGGATTGTTAAGAATCCATCGAAAACCGTGAAATTTCTTGATACCCAGATAAGTGCGCAAGTGAGGCAGCATCATCTCTTGGAGTTACAGCGTTCCCGACAGCTGGGGGTCTGCCAACCTTGGATTTTCTCATCCATGCATAGCATGGCCTATGTAGAAAGAATATCGCGCAAACAATAATACCAGAGCCAGCTACACACCCAAGGACAACGCCCAGGCTTCGTCTTTTGAGACGATGGGTTGCGTCATTCCCAGTGAAACTTGGATCATTACCGCTCGATGGCTCTGCCGTAGCGGGTTTTGAAGGGCCAGTGGTTCGGGAAACTGAATGATTGCTAGACTCGTTATCTGGGTCTTGCTTGAAGCTGGGGAACAACGTGGCTGATTTAAAAGACGTGCTGTGTGAAGCAAATCCGGCATTCAACTGGTTCGGTGAAGATTCAACGGAAGTAGACGTCACCGTGGTAACTGAATAAAGGGACTCATGAGAGCCAGTTGGGATTGATAACAATGGATTCGAGGTTTTTTGATCCTGAGTCCTAGTTCGTGAAGCCCAAAGTCCACTCAGGGGGCCCTGCGTGGAAAGTGTATTCCGGGAGTCTGTACCTCCTGAATATGACAACCCAGGTACCTGAGGAATATGGAATATGCTTGGATGGCTTGAGATACCTGGTGCCTGAGCTATAGGGGAACCATCAGATCTGTATAAAGGTTTCATATCATCGCCAATAGAATGAAACGGTAGATCGGTTATAATGGGCTCGTTGCTGGCAGCTGATGTCTGTTTCGCTGTAGAGACAGCCTTTAGATTTGAATGAGATTTTTGGAATTGAGACTGATCATTTCCAACGCTTTTGATCTTTTCTTGGCTGAAAAGGTCACCAACTAATGCTTTTGAGGAGGGTTCTTGGGGTGAGCTCAACAAAGAGTTTGCAACTGATAGGGCTTTGCTTTCAACGATTGCCGGCGTAGTTAGGACACCATCAAGCAAACTATGATCCTTCATTTGGAGTACCGTGACCGATATCTCCGGGGGATTTGTAATCCTGTGCAAGTCTGGAACTAATGAGGATGAATCTGCGGCTGATAGGTGGCCATAAAGCGTCCGCTCATCGCTGAAAACTGATCTTTGTACTTCCACCCTTCCCGGATCACCTAGTAGAGGTGATTCTGTAGATACGTGCACATTTCGACCATTAATACATGAATGACAACTAAGATCGGATTAGCAACCTCGAAAACCAGACGTAGTGCTTGGATTGACGCACATGACAGATGACATAGTCAATGACATGAAGCTTCTCAAAATAGCCATTTCACATCTTTTCACCCACAAAGGCCGTCTGGAACATTTTGCAGTTGAATGTGTCCTGCGCTGTGAAGGGTTCAACACATACCTAGTAAATCGATCCATGCAACCCCATAACATAAAATGGATTAGGACCATACCTTGTGCAAGTTCTGGAGGATCTGAATGAAAACTTACGACATTTGACAGGCCCTCTCTTTTCTGATGCGTGTGGACTCAGTTCTCCGCTGGAGCCAAGTCTGACCTTTTGCTGGCAAAAAACCATTCCACTGAATTTGAAATAACATTAAATGCACGCGCAGTTTATAGAGGCACTCCGGAAGAACACTTAATATGGACTGGTGTGTCTTGGAGCAAAGAGAAGGGGTTTCAATCAGAGATTGAAGGTAGTACATTCGTCTTCCGATCGAATGTAGGGCAAAATTTCTTGCAGCGGCCAGCAAACGAACAAAAGGTTACGGGACTTTACTGTTCCCATAAGCTAGAAATTTGATTACTACTTCATCCACTCTGTTGCTGGTCGTGGAACCCTGGGGGCCAAGATAATAGATCAGCCTCAATCAAGTTGAGGGTCCACAAAAAGGTCACCTATTAGAAGTCGCATTCGACCCTCAATTGGAAGAGGCCCAGCAACACATGGAATCTAAATGATTTAGTCAATCCTTTTGGACAAGAAGTAATAATACATATTAAGTAGTGCAGTGCGATAAATCGACAGCCTCCCACCACTAGTGCCACTTTATTTCATCTGATTTCTTTTCTTTTCTTACATAGTCCGCAAGCGATTTTCCATCTCCTACGAGAGACAGAGACACACTCGTATTTCATCATAACAAATATAATATCAGAAAGCATCAGAACTGTGTGCCGATTGACATGGCGTTGACAGGGAAAGAAAGTGAGATACTTGGCGCAGCACCTCTAGTTATTCTTATGATTCTTGCTAATCTTGTAAGTCTTAGGAGATCGTGAGTCTTGCACAAAACTCGGTTTTGACCGCTCGAAATTTTCGGTTGTTTCAAAAAGCCTCGACAAGAATGATTGGCCCGGAAACATGATGATTCCAATTATGCAGTCACCTCGGATGCCACGGCGATAACTAGCTCAGAAGCAGCAGGTATTCTGGAACGCTTACCAGAAGACAAACATGCAATCGAATTTGAGGGGATGTAAGAAAAGAGGGCTATTGATCGTTCACAGGCTCCGCCGAGTCGTCGAGAAAGAGAAGAATCTCGTGTACCATTCATGATGCTCCCAGAAATGATCAACCTTCGGGCAAAAACAAGAGAATAGTTCCTCACAACCGTTAATGGAAGTTTCTATCAATAATGGCCTGGTAGAAAGCGTACACGAATTTTTGAAATGATCTTGAGTTATCTCCATTATTCTGCACGGGAGGACTCGTCTGAGATAATACCAGAGATGAAGACAGCATTGCAACTCACAACTCAGTTGCTGCAACAGAGATACGAAAAGAAGACCAAGAAAGTCGTAATAGGATCAGTTATTGCGAGAGATTAAAACATCACAAAAAAAAAAGAAAAAAAGTATCTGCAGGATTGAGTTGGCGAGAATGCCGATAGTGAAGGCTGAGTGCTTTTGGGGCTAGCAAAATTCTTCGTTAACAAAAGCTCCGCAGAGATATATGAGAAGCAGGAAAGATGGCAACCGGATAAATCCACGTCAAAGTCACTATTTTTGATATCAAGTCTCTCGGCTGGTGGATACAGTATTCATTTCAAATTTGATATGTGGTTTAATGTTCCAGTCGGGTGGTGCTGCCTTAGTCATCCAGATGAGAAGAATGTAGGCGTCATACTGTTATAAAAGATACCTCCGTGTTCGCACTTTTCAACATAACTTTCAAAATATTTCTTCTAGTATACACAAGATGCCATCTAGGGAAACCCTTGTTCAACCTGTTCGCGCTCTTTGTCATTCATTGTCCTCTGCTGCGGCTATACCAGATATTCTCCGCCACTTTACCGTTAGCCCTCCACCTGTAGCGGCGGAATATGGCTTAAAGAGTCTTGCTCCTTTCCTCGGGCGAGAGTTTGAGGGACAGAATGGCGTCGCTCGTTATTTCCACCTTGTTACCGATATCCTGGCAGTACATTCTATGGCATTCGAAGAAGAGATTTCTTGGATGGTCGACGAAACTCTTCATTTAGTTGGATTAAGAGGGAAAGCTTGTTTCATTTGGAAAGACACAGGCCAACTTTTTGAAGAGGCATTCTTTTATCGTATTGGGCTGGCTCAAGAAGAAGAAAATGATGACTTGCAACAGCGGCAATGGAAAGTGCAGGATTATCGAGTGTGGTCTGATACCGGAGCAGCGTATTTGGCTCATTTGAATGAATTGGGTAATCTTGCCATGGAAAGATAGAGCAGGAAAACTACTAACCCCCATCCCGGTGATATGAAATGCCCTATGTGATGAAATACCCACCAGGTACCTGCACATTCAACCACCATCACTCACAGTCAATACATTGAATATTTCCTGAGAGCAGCAGGAAGAATTATTGGTTGATTTTTCATTCGATAGCCATCCTCAAACAAAGATTACGAAGAGTTTAGGCGACGGATTACAGGGCGACGCGCACAACTAGAAAACTCGCTGTTTGGGACTAGGACGCCAGGATCATCCACAAAAACGTTTTAGATGGATTGAGATGCCATCATTGCATCGTTTCACCTACTTGGCAACCCATGTTGACTTTTTATATCATCATAATAATGTTAGCTGAGAATATACCAATTTTGGTGGATTTCTTGGCAACACAAAGGTACATGAAACGAGAGTACTGATACTGCCATTACACGGGGAAAAACACTCAAGTAATTTGATGTATGAAAAATACTAGCGCGGGTAAGGGAAGCAGCAGCCCCACAACCCTGTCCGCAAGTAGGAGATAGGCGAAATACTTCGGGACCGCATTAAATTATGAGAAACAGTGCTTTAGGACAAAGCATTAATTATACATATCACGTCTCTATGTATGCTGCCTTGACACTAAAACCTATAGGTACAGGTCTGGATTTATAAAGCCTTTTCACGTTTCCCTTGCTGATCCAGAAATCTTAACAATATTGAGAGTAGCGACCGCTCGGGATATTTACGTCCACACATCTCTACCTGTTATTCTAGTGCCTGTTGATTCAACTCTTCCGCCTCTTCATATTTCCCTTGCCCGGAAAGCACTGCGCCAAGGTTATCGACACTGGTGAGTGTGTCAGGATGCTCACGTCCAAGCACCTTCTCTCGTACTTCCAACGCCCGTCGATGCATCGCTTCCGCCTCTTGATATTTCCCTTGGCTGAAGAGCACGCCGCCAAGGTTATTGACACTGGTGAGTGTGTCAGGATGCTCGCGTCCAAGCACCTTCTCTCTTCCATCCAACGCCTGTCGCCGCATCGCTTCCACCTCTTCATATTTCCCTTGCCTGGAGAGCACATTACCAAGGTTATCGACACTGGTGAGTGTGTCAGGACGCTCACGTCCAAGCACCTTCTCTCGTACTTCCAACGCCCGTCGATGCATCGCTTCCGCCTCTTGATATTTCCCTTGGCTGAAGAGCACGCCGCCAAGGTTATTGACACTGGTGAGTGTGTCAGGATGCTCGCGTCCAAGCACCTTCTCTCTTCCATCCAACGCCTGTCGCCGCATCGCTTCCGCCTCTTCATATTTCCCTTGCCCGGAGAGCACGCCGCCAAGGTTATCGACACTGGTGAGTGTGTCAGGATGCTCACGTCCAAGCACCTTCTCTCGTGCTTTCAACGCCCGTCGGTGCATCGCTTTCGCCTCTTCATATTTCCCTTGCCTGGAGAGAACTGCGCCAAGGCTACTGACACTGGTGAGTGTGTCAGGATGCTCGCGTCCAAGCACTTTCTCTCGTACTTCCAACGCCCGTCGATGCATCGCTTCCGCCTCTTGATATTTCCCTTGGCTGAAGAGCACGCCGCCAAGGTTATTGACACTGGTGAGTGTGTCAGGATGCTCGCGTCCAAGCACCTTCTCTCTTCCATCCAACGCCTGTCGCCGCATCGCTTCCACCTCTTCATATTTCCCTTGCCTGGAGAGCACATTACCAAGGTTATCGACACTGGTGAGTGTGTCAGGACGCTCACGTCCAAGCACCTTCTCTCGTACTTCCAACGCCCGTCGATGCATCGCTTCCGCCTCTTGATATTTCCCTTGGCTGAAGAGCACGCCGCCAAGGTTATTGACACTGATAAGCGTGTCAGGATGGTCGCGTCCAAGCACCTTCTCTCTTCTATCCAACGCCTGTCGATGCATTGCTTCCGCCTCTTTATATTTCCCTTGGCTGGAAAGCACATTGCCAAGGTTATTGAGACTGGTAAGCGTGTAAGGATGCTCACATCCAAGCACCTTCTTCTGTGTTTTCAACGCCCGCCGAAGCATCGCTCCTGCCTCTTCATGTTTCCCTTGGCTGTAAAACACAGTGCCAAGGCTACCCACACTGATGAGTGTACTAGGATGCTCATATCCAAGCGTCTTCTCCTGTGTTTTCAACGCCCGTCGATGCATCGCTTCCGCCCCTTCATATTTCCCTTGGTTAGAGAGCACATTTCCAAGGTTAGTGACACTGATAAGCGTGGATTGATGCTCACATCCGAGTACCTTTTCTCGTGCTTCTAACGCCCGTCGATGCATCGCTTCTGCCTCTTCATAGGACCCTTGAAGATCTAGAAACAATCCACACTTCGATGAGAGGATGGCGGTATTTAATCGACTTTCATCATCTATATCATATATAGAGCTCAGCACACTTTTCGCATGCGCAAGGAGCGCTCGACATTGTGTCCAGTTTTTATAATCGCCACCTGGAAATACCCGTGCCATAATCCCTCGTGATTTAGCCCGCCAACCATGGAGCTGTTGGTGTATTTCCAGCCACGCCCGGACCGATAACTGCACCAAGTGGTGCATACCAAACAACCGTTCATTTATCTCCATTCGTATCAGGGAATAGCTAAGCAGTGGCGCCAAAGCGTCATGAAAGTCCAGCTCGTCTTGATTAGAGTCGCGCACCAGTTCTTCGGGTATTCCCTGCCGATCGAACATACTCATCAAGGCTAGGAGATCGGTCGCTGCCGGCTGCTCCTGACGAATCTGGTCAAATGTTACCTGCCAGGTTGTGATTACCGCGTACCGAATGCTCAGATCGCGCCGAAGATCCGTGGAATCCTCATTCCGGAGAAGTCGTGTCCGCTTTGACTCGCTCTCATGAAATAGTCGAAGGTATGTGGAGACCGTAATAAGGGGTAACCGGTTGGCAATATACGCCGCAGCCTGCGTGATTGCCAGTGGGATATATTCAAGTGTCTGGACCAGTGCCTTCTCGTCTACTTCGGATTCTCCAGATTGGGTGGCTGGAATCCTTGCCCGTAAAAGGGTGAGCGACTCTTCCTCGTTCATTGGCCGAACCTCAATCACATGACTATCGCTCCCCACCAGATTCCGAGCCGCACGACCATTTCGGGATGTGATCAGAATTGATCCATGCTCGGCCTCGGGCAGGAAGCTCACCAGTGGACCTCGTTCATTGCATTCATTGCCCCTGAAAAAGATACCATCTTCATCCGCATTATCTAGCACCATCAGCCATTGCCCATTACGTGCATCACGCAACCAATTATACACAAGCTGGAAGATGTTCATCTTCAGATCATTTCGCCCCGGAATCTCCGCGACCGCCGCAATCTCCTGGTAGCCCTGTTCGAACCGCGCCGCATTGCTGGCGTGAATCCAAAAAACCCACGTGTGTGGTGTGGATTCTCGCACGCGATGTGAATACTCGATGGCTGTCTGGGTTTTTCTAAATGGCAGTGGGATCAGTTGTTATTCAAAAAGCTTTCTCGTAGGGACAGCTAACCCAACGCCGGCCAACCCCACCAACGCCACACGCTCATGACGCTGGCCGGTCGCCCTTTGTCTTTCCTTGATCGCACGGATCACAGCTTCTCGGCCCACAAACATCGCATCCTTCTGAAAAGGCACTGTAGAGCACGGCTGGGGCGGGGTTTTCGGTTGGTCTCAACCGAAGAACGGCAATTAGTCCTGGCTGGATAGGGAGCTATGTATTGTAAACCTCACTTTGAGGCAGATAGATTACTCCATAATTGTTTCCCACTTGGTTCCCCCGGTTATTGCTGCCGAACAATATGGAGGACATAGTGTCTTCGTAATGCATGTCTGGGTGAATCAGCGTCAGGGCTTCCAGAAACTGGCAGAATATTTATTCTCAGTCTCCATATCGTGTGACCTGGGTGCGGAGATTGATGAGATGCTCTTGTTTTATCTTTGGATTTAACTCACCAAACCGAGCCACCGCTGCTGTGGTTTGTACATACTCAAGCTTTATAACAGAATTATCAGAGAGATGAGAGCGGTTTCACTTGATGGATGACCACCTCAGCCTGCTTAGGCTGAGTCGATCGACACGTGCGGGGTAAAAACATACAACTACAATCATTGCTTTATAGACACTGCTGTATACCGAATGCAACTGCCTCCCATATCATTTCTTGATACAGTACTCAGGCCACATGCCAGTGTATTTATTATCAGTCTGCTACGATCGAAAAACCATTTTCCTACAACAGCTAATTGCTATACCTGTGACCTTCACTTCACTTCTTGGCTTATGACATGATCCATTGTCCTGACATCACGTGTCACAAGCTGAAACTAAACTATCCTCGGTTTAGCCCAAGGCTAGCCGTGTTAGACTTAGCGCCTAGTGACAGAGCTATTGTCCTGTATGTAAGGCCACATCCAGGGCGAACCGAAAACTGTCCTGTACCTCAGGGGAACGCTCTGACCCGGAACTCCACGTGACCAACGTCCTGTTTCTAGGCAGCAGATGCGGGTCTCCATCAAACACTACCAAACACAACCAAACACAACCGTTCAACTTCAGTCGTCAAGCACTCTGTTGAAAAATGCTGTTAAAATTTGCCAGCTCTATTCTTTAGCTCAAGCGCTGCTAACGATCGAGAATTATGCTTTCTCATTCATCATGATCACCCAATCAATTTTGCTTTTGCTCAACTGACCACTCCAATTCTCTTGTTCAACGGTCAAAACACGCGCTATCTGACTAAAACCAAATACTGTAGCTACTTTATCCATGCTGTAGTTGAAAGGCTGTTGATAAGGGTCCTAAGTGTGGTTGACATAATTACAACACACACCAAAACATTGCTCAAATCGCAGTACTCCAACCCTCGCTTGTTGGTCAACGGTCAAGAAGGCGCTTCTTCAGATAATTATTTGAGGCTAGCACATACACCAATAATAATGAATTCCAGGATTGAGTGATTTCAGCATTTTCTAGATATCTGTAAAAGCTGACTCAGGTATGTAAAGCTTTGTATGGTATGGAGATTCGATGTCATTTAGGATCCTCAGGATTGCGATGGTATTGTTAAGTCAAGCTGGTGGAGTTTGTTTCAAAAGAACCTCACCTAAAGCGAGTCGGGAAAATTCAAGTACATAATAATTGAGCATACATACTGTAACGTTTTCTCGAATCTGCTTGCTGCTATTCGCGTAATCTGCGGCTTTCATACTCCTATGCTCTTTTAAGGCCTGAATAGTTCCATTTCAAGTAGGAGATCCCCCTCAGGAAACTGTGCTTAAAATGACCATGATGTCTCCAGCCGATTGACGTCATAGCGAAAATTATACGCTATTAATTCGAGATCGACCGGGATTCCCGCATCCACCTTGTGACAGTAAGCCAATGACAAGCCTTCTTTCGCTGATAAAGCCGCCAATCAGCAATATTTCATCGACATGTGACACGAGGATCCTCACACGTTCGCCAGCTTCAATATCCTTGTTTTACTGCTTAACAATCAAGTGAAAAATGAAGAAGATTAATAATTCCAGATCAGTTTCTATGACCTCTAGTGCAATAGCAGCGTACATGTCGTAGTCTCTAAATTGTTCCCTATTTGCGGACTCGATTATAGGGCGGCTGTTCTGTTAAGCGGCGCTAGTATTTTTCATACATAAAGTTACATGCTTGTTTCATTCATCTGTATTCATCTTATCTGTACGTTTGTTTTATGTAGCTTCCTGCTGCCAAGAATTCCACCAAGGTTAGAATATCCCAGGGAAACATGATAATGATAATATAAAAAAGTAATATATATAGCAAGGTGAGCGAATTAATGCAAAATCGTGTTTATTATCTATCTCGGACGTTTTTGTGGGTAATCTTGGCGTCATAGTAGAAGACGGCGGATTTCCTGGTAGTTCGTGTTGTCCTGTAATCCGCTACTCTCACAATTTGTAATTTTTGTTTGAAAAGTGCGATCGGATAAATAATCAAATGACCATTATTTCTGCTGCTCTCAGGCGATATTCAACTTGTGGATTGGGTGCGACGGTGCTCAAATGCGCAGGTACCTGGGGGACGTTTCATCACACAGGGCATTTCATGTCGCCGGGATGGGGGTTAAGTGTCGAGTGGCTTTATTGCTTTAGATGACGCAGTGGACTCAGTGTAGATTTCCTGGCTCGTGCTGTCCATCTATTTACATTAAAAAAATATGGAAGCTATCATTGTGCATATCATGAATCAAAACGAGACAAGAAACTCGGAAAGATGCGGTCTTTCATTTGGATGAAAAGCCTTGTTGTAATGTTGTCGAAAACTTCCGGGGAAGGGGGTCTCGAGGCCTTGAAATGCACAGAAATTTCTTGATACTCTTCCTCGGTGAGGTTGATCTCTTGAGGAGACCCGGGTAGAAGAAATTCTGAAAGAATATTTCGCCAAAAATTGAAGAGCATGTCAATTTCTGGACGACCCCACGATTCGCCTGTCAAAGGGCCAAGCTGGACATAGATGGTGCAATAAGTATCACAATAGTTCTTCATTTCTTCTAGATAGCGCAAAATCCTAATGCACTGATTACGGCGAAGGAAATCCCGAAGGTCTTCGAGAGAAAATGGCCGTGGCGTGTTCCCAGTGAGAACTTCGTTGATCGTGGGGATATTTGGCTCGAATTCCATTTGGTATTTGTGGTTTGTCTCAAAACCAACCTAGAGAGAAAATGAGTATTGCAATGAAATCTGCGAGGAGATCAGTAGCAATTTGCGTGTCAGGCGGACAATAGACCACGTGATTTTTATATTGAACCGGATATTATTTCGCTTTCTTCAGTGAGAACCGTAGAAAATACTGTACCTATTCTCCTCTAGGGTCGACTAAATACTAGTTGAAGTCTCTAGCAATTGCTATGTATGATGAAGGCGGTCCTCAGTAATTAGTTTCTTCTCTTCCTTTCTTGAAGATTTCTTGTATTCGTTCTAGTTTCCTGATGCCTTGCATCTTCAACTTAATAAACTATAGTACGTACTTGAGTCGCATTCAAACTCAACTTAGCCATAGGCATTCTTCATTGTCAGTTACCAATTGTTAGCGCGCAATTTATACGCAAACGGGGTCGAGGAATTTCTCTTAAATGCGTAATATTGCCCTCTGATCAAGACCGGATTGATAGATTCTTAATGCCGAAAGGCTGCCACCAGAAACAGCCCATAGCTTAGGCTCTAGGTGCCATATTGCGTAGGCCTGGGCTGTAACTCACCAAGTCAATTTCACTGAAACCCTCAATTTAAAGCAGTGCACTCAATAATGGATCTGGACGACGCTCTTGGTAGTGAGACCAAAAGAGTTATGAAGAGTATGCCGGCCAAGACGATTTCGAGAATAACCGGACCGCAGAAAACGAAATTCCCTTATTCCAATTTCCATATTAACCCCGTATTACGTTGAATACAGAAGATTGCTGATAATCCATATTTATTCCTAAATTTAGACTACTGTTCTGGAACGCAAAATCAAAAGACAGTCAAAGAGTTCGAGATACGCTGCAATTGACTAGATCAAAGAGGCCACCGCAAGTCATTGCGATTATTGAATAATTTTGAAAGGTATGTCTCTGGTCGAAATCTCTCGACCCTCAGGTTCGACCCCGTGTCAAGGGCACCAACCGTTGGCCCTACTCTGGGATTACTTTCATGTTTTACTCATTTTTTGAGTGGCCGGTAGAAAAGGCTGATCACAACCAAGGAGTTCACTTCTAAGCTTTTCTAACGGCACGTACACATATTTCAAAGGCAAAATAGATTCCGTACAGAGTGTCAATTGAAACCTGCCGTAGTTATATATTCTAGACCACTATCAAGGATCCGTTCCAATCCATTGTACAAGTATCGATAATCATCTATCTTGGGCTGAAGAAGTGGACCGCCGTTGCTTCAGCAATATTTTTGATCGCGGACTCAGATGAATGATCACCGAAGTGTTTTCCAATAATAGTTAGCCCTATGTCGCTACCTGAGACACCTCACAGCCATCTCATCGGACACAGGGTGTCCCAAGTGGTCACTGAGAGAGTGAGCGAAATGCCAATATCAGGGGAAAATGATTCAGCTCCACGACATTCTTACGACGGAAAATCAAATGCAGTAGGACAGTCTCACCGATCTCCATGCTCCTCTGGAATTGATGATAGAGGGCAATGTCTCGATACTATTCTACCAATACAAAAAGAGCTTGGGTTCCATCAACTCCAGGGAGATGACGTGTTTTATCCGGCATTTTTAGATGACCCTAAAGCCTTACGAACTAGATCGCTTATCTCTCAAGCATCTACAGAGTTGATGAAGACCCTGCGAGTAATTGAGGCTACAACTGCACGTATGCCACTTGCGGATAATTTATTCGGACAAGATGGCGTAAAGTCACTTTGTGAATCCACAGAAACACCCGTCGGAAATGTATATACGCATGATGACGCTTCAGATGTACAGGATGACCAGACTAATTACAACTTCAAAGCCTTGTGCAAGAGAAAAGGCAAAATTGACAAGGTCATGCGAAGCAATCCGGGAACCCGACTCTATAGAACAGGGACTTTGAGAAATTACAGAGACCAACGTGTTAATCGACAGTTGCGAAATAATTGCTACCAACAAGCATTTCAGGCTCTACCAATCATGATTCGATGCGTCCCCGAGCCATTAAGGAAGAAAATCATTGCAAGTACCAAGGAAAGAGCATTGAAGCTAGCGGCCAAGTTTCTCAGAAGCTGGTGTAACTGAATACCCCCGGTGGCAACAATTTGATGGGGAAATTGTTCAGCGCCAGATCTGGTTACTTCAGATTTCCGCAGAATCGCTCTGTAATGTTTACTGTGCAATAGAGTCCCTTCAGCATCCCATCCAAAATTCTGTCTCTGTCAATTACAGTTACGCCACAGATAGGGCACCGAAAGTTATTAGTGCATTCGGTTCTGCGATTTTTCATGATTCAGCTTTCTACTACCCTAAATAGCTTTTATAAAAAACTATCGAGTTCTTTCGATTAATAGGGAAAGATTGTCTGAACTCCAACTTCACGTATCTTTTAGATATTCTCCCAAAATTATAATATTATTGCCGATTCTAGACATGAAAAAATAAATACCACAGAATTCCATAGGGCTCCAAGCAGTATTTTCAGACATCCCTGATGAGTTTGTTATGCAATCCATTTTAGTTGCGCGATGTGGTATTAGTCCGAGACGTAATATAACGCTCGACTAGTTTAAAAAATTACATGTTCAAATTAGAGTCTCAATCTCCAAGTTATTAGGCTTGCGAAATGGTGGTTGAACTATTACACATATTTTTGGTTTGGCCAGGGGACTATCTCGTAACACCTTAATTCATCGTGACCAGATCGCCTGATGATTAAAACATGCACGAGCTCTAACGTGAGCAATCCCTTGGTTACGCTCTTAATCTCCATGTTCTATTCACTTTAGTAAGGGTGAAATATTGCGATCGGCTATTAGTTTACTGGGCGAAGGAAGCTCGTCCTTTGAGAATTAAATTACACGTGCTGTTAAGTCTGCAAAAGCAACTATTAACTACTTTCATGACGGTCGGGATCTCAGAAATGGGAGAAGCGCCCGCTTTAAGCTGTTGCAATCCCGCAGAAAGGTGCTGGAATCTCGTCGAAGCCGCAAGTCAGTGGCAAATGCCAACTCTCGAAGGCTCAGAAATTGGAAAGCCTACTCTTTCTTCGTGTTGATTTCTGAAACAAAAGACCGTTAGACAAATTCATTAACGCGAGCCACATTGCGCTTTATTTTTTATTCTCAGTCTTGGTCTCAAACTCGGAATGTTGCGCTGGGAGATTAAATTCTTGTTCACATGATAAATTTTAGTATTTAAGGACTCGTGAATTCTGGTCTATGATTCATGGATCGTCTTTTATGATTCATCGAATTGATTATGGAAGAAATTATAGGCTTGAGAAACCTAAATACTGTACGACACAAATGTTTCTCTGATACATGAAAAACAACCGCCCTCCAGATCACGCTTCCTGTCTCTATCTATAGGAATTGGTTGAAATGGATCCTCGGCGAGGATTTCTCGGCTCCATCTGCTTGAAAACGCCGAAAAACTTCTTCCGTCGATCTGAAATTGATAAGTCTCTGAAATCCGAAAAGAAAACCGAGAATCAAACTATCAAATTGCTTTTGCTGGGTAATAGAAAAGCTGGAGTAATGCGCGAATTTCCACTGACGAGAAAATCAATCAGGCGCCGGCGAGTCAGGGAAGTCGACGATTCTTAAGCAAATGCGCCTTCTGTACAAGAATGGGTTTACCGATGAAGAACGCCGCCAAGCGGGCTTGACTATTCTGGCAAATCTTCTTGATGCTTTTAGAATTCTTCTGGATATCATGGCCACCGAGCATATCAAATTCGGCAGCGAAAGTGCTAAGGTGACTGCGGGATTTCGCTATTCAACGCCTCACTCTCTTTTCTGACAGGGTTTATGCTGTAGTTCTCTGCCGGCTTAATCAAACAGAAGGTTCCCGAGAGTCTTCACGATGAAGTTCCACTAGAAGGGGCCACTAGCGTTGCCATGAAGAATCTTTGGCAAGATTCTGGGGTGCAGGTGGCCGTCTCAAGGAGCCGTAGCCTTCCTTTCCATGACAATCTGATATAGTAAGTATGACTCTGAAGTAAACTTCTTGGTCATTTCTGAAAAATTTCAATCCTATTCAGCTTTTGCAATACAATTGATCGCATATTTGCGCCCGGATGGATACCACAAGATCGAGATATCCTCAAGGCCCGGCTCAGAACCACCGGGGTCTCCGAAATACACTTCAACTTTGGTCAGATAATTTGGAGGATGATCGATATTGGAGGACAACGATCAGAGCGGAGAAAGTGGATACACTGCTTTGAAAACGTTGACTGCCTGATATTCGTGGTCGCTCTCTCTGGTTACGACCAATGTTTGGCTGAAGATCACAACGCTGTATGTCCGAAGTTGGTCCTGTGAGCTCGGTACAGATGAATAACAAGTTTCACATAGAACCAAATGCATGAAGCAATGAAGTTATTTGACTCGTTGATCAATAGCGTATGGTTCAAGCAGAATCCTGTCATTCTTTTCTTGAATAAGCTTGATATTTTTAAGAAAAAACTACCGTACTCGCCGATATCTGCTTATTTCCATGATTTTCACGGTACGAGTCTGGCTTCTGCCGCAAACTACTTTGCCGGTAGTTTCCAAGATATCAACAGAACGCAAAGCCGACGAATTTACATGCACTATACAAACGCCACTGATACGAATTTATTGAAAGTAACCATGGCTTCGATACATCACGATATAGTGCGGAAAAACCTCAGTTCCTTGGGTCTTTTACAGTGACGGAATAATGGCGACGTACCTCCTGGACTATACTAGAAATTAATCATAACCCTCATGGAAAGCCCTCAAAAAACTTTGTTCTCCATCCCGGTGGCATGAAGAAATGCTTTCAATTGCAAGATATCCACCTGACCAGGTTTGTTTCTTTGCGATTACGGCTCCTTCCTAGCCACTAGTCTTGGGATTTGCTGAATGTCGCCCTTCATATCTTGTCTGACAACGCCCACAAGAAAAGTACTTTAGATATTTCGTAGTTCCACTGCAAATAATGATTAAAGACCGGCGAGGGTTATTGGCACACGCTACTGCGGTTTTGCCCGGAAGCTCAGCTGAGTAATAAAGTTTCAACGCTGCGCCAGGTAGCCCCTGCGCTGAGCTTGGAATGCAACTGTCGAAGATTGCATACTGTGTCAGTTGGGAGACTAGCTCGACTACCAAGCTTTCGATGTAGATCCCACAGACAGTCTAAAGGATCATCCTCCATACCGCCCGCCTCAAGGCTTGGCACCTAAGGCTGCAGACATGCCGCCACATCTGCCCATTAATGGACACGTGCAAGTTGAGACGTGGCCATCAAAAAAACCCTTCATCTGATTTCAGCCACGGCGAGCTTTTGGTCAAACCACGGACGTATGATATGGAAATTTGGCCACTATCGATGAATGGCCTCGCGCTTCCACCCACGGAAGCCAACTATCGTCCGCTAATGTGCGCACCGGGCGGTGTAAAATGTTTCAGCGGGGTCTGTGGCTTATTAACAATGGGAGCAGTGTTAACTACTAGCCAATTTCAATCTGCTCTAGATCGGAGCCGACGAGTGGGTGGTCACATCGGGCCAAAACACCCATTTTTGCAGAAGACATGAACGAAACCGCCACCAAGCAATACTATTTTAGCCATGCTATCCCCTCACCTGTTTCGAAACTTTGTCTTTCTCACTAGGGGTTTACGACTCACAATTCAATCCAACTATGGCTGATGATGGCGCTGTCCTTTGGGGCTCCTTGGCTGCTGAAGCATACCTGGTGGTGAATCGTCGTGTCTACTCGAGGAGTCTCCCAGAGCTAACTCAGGAGTAGGCGAAATGGGATGATTTATTGAAAGAGTGTCCCGAGCAACAGCGATCAAGAATAATACAGAAATATCTCGACTCGGATATTCCAAGAGAATGGACTGTCGCAACCACACGTCTTGAACCCACAGCCATGCAGATCGATACTATTCTTCGACCCTGGAGACCCGATAAGCTTCGACGACAAGCTCAATTCATTTTCACAGAAGAGACGCCTATTGTCCTCAGGACTCATTACCAACCAGAGGATGAGGAGAAATTTCGCAACTGGATCACAGAACCTCTTACTTCCAGGAGGATCCCGTGGTGGGCTTTTTTAGACGACAAAAATTTCTATGATTTCGGTGCAGACTGGCGACGTGTTTACAATGTGATGCCGGAGATTGCAGGGCCCATGGGTGGCCAGAGCAGACGCTCTCCAGATCATAGAGAGATCAATTATTTTCGAAAGGAATTCAAAAGAAATCTTCGGCGGCAAGGTATTTGGGAACCAAAGGTAAAAGGATTCCCTTCAGATTAACGAAGACATAGCACTTCGTTTACAACGAGTCGTCACTGCAACGTATATACTTATTGCAGACCAAGAGGCATTTGATACGGGTTGTCTTTGGCTACTCTATCTAGATTGCTACCGCAATATTGTGCGTGAAGCTCACATTAATGCCGAGAAGGTCGGGATATCTGAGGTTATTTTGCACTGGGAGCAGACTATGGAACTATGGGAGCAGTCAGATGTAGGGGAGAAATATCGACTTGGAGGAGAATTGGGAGAAGGCCGTTATGAGTTGAATGAGGAAGGCCCAGATGCGAGCTTCAACATGAGTGGCTAATAGACGAAAGGCTCTGTGTCAGATCTATTCGAATATGTAATGGCTGCCGCGCCTGGTAGACTCGCATGTAGGAACCGAGAAAATTCCAAAGAAAGCATTCTTCAAGTAATACATTGAAACTAACTTTTACTATTTATTTCCCCTCAACTTGTTTTCCAGCAAGTTCGGCCATGAGTTCTTCAATTTCTTGGGTCAACCTCTCATTCCGCAGTTTTGCTGTCTCTTTCACTTGTTGAATAGAGTCTTCCAAGTGGGTCTTGTCTCGTTCATAGAACTGCAGCATGCTGGCTAAGTTATTCCTCTCAAGCTGGAGCATACTGAATTCGTATTCCACGTTCGCAAGCGCAATCCCTATCCAGCCTTCTCTGATAGGGACTCCTGCATGGTAGAGTATGATCAGCTATCCCTTTCATTGAAATGCTTCAATGACTTACCATATTGTCGTGCTTGACAGTCATCTGAATACGGCTGGAGTCGAATATTTCTCTGAGGTGGCATGTCAACCTTTTCCCTTGTTCTCTTTTATTTGATGAAACCCCCTCGAAAGAGCGATTGATAATATTCGCCAAACGAAACTTCGAGAAGGATTTCATGGACGTTGGGACTGCGGGAGTACGTGGGCGGTGGGTCAGCATATGATGTACGTCACCACTGGAATTCCTATCTTGCTACCATACTAAAAGGCTTCTCTAAAAAGGAGGAGGCTCAGACAAGTATCTAGGATAATGCAAAAAATTGACGTTCGAGTTAGTTGTTCTTTGACATCAAACACTCAAGTTTACTTAATTAGATCCTCTACCGGCTTTCTGCATAGTACGCACAGGAATTTGTGAAAAGCTTTCATGCCTTGTTCAGTACTGTACGCTCCTTGATTCTCTCCGTGGACTTGTTTTTCAAACGACTATCACTGATGGGAACTCTATACAGTGTCAATTGAATGGAATCCAAGCTAGCCCTCATTGTAGCCTCGGAGTCTCAACCTTTCGCCAGACTCTCTGCCTGTCATAGAAAGATGCTGTTTTACTTTGGCAGATGGAGCTTGTATCCATTCAGCGAGGGAAGAATATAGCTGCAGCCGGGAAACCACATCGGCAGCTTATGGGTTGCAAAATGCCGCCGAAGAGCATTCTTTACAGCATGTTGGTAATTCTTGCTACAGCGAAGAGGAGCTCTGTCGAGTTCGCTAAGCGAAATTGGCACTTGAGTATTGGTTTCGCTTGCTACAGTCGTTTCGTCTTTGGCAGAGGCTTCAGCTATTATCCGATTCTTCTGATTCGTCGCCCGATATGGTCTTGACAGTCTTTTGGTTGAACCGAACGTGGGACTTCAGACCACGGGGTACATAGAGTTTGTGTATTTCTAGCCGTAGCTCCAATGACTGGATTCGGTCCTCAATCAACTGAGACTCGCCGATCTGGTCCACATCTCAATTTTGAAACTCCAGGTTGGCTAGTGTGATCTGCTCTGGTTATATCCGGCTGTCATTGGGCGTAAATGTGAGTTGCTTCCCCAGCTGGTTACTATGGCGGCGAGTAACAACGTTGTGGGGGACACGTCTATGCAACATAAACTGAGTGGGTGTGGGAAGTGCGTATAGTATGTTGTTTATAATCTAACTATAAAATAAGATTATGGAAGGCAACAAGTTGTGCTTGAAATGAAAGGCTTGCAAGATTCTACAATCTAGTAGATAGTATGAAGACTATTACTAGGGAGAGAGAGATATAAAAGAGACAGACCTGATAATTTGGGAGAAATAACACTCTAGATGACAATAAACTATTTAATTTAAGCTCCAGCGAGACTTCCATTTCTGGACAAAAACACAGGAAGCTCATCCTCCTACCCATTATCAAAATCCACCAGGTCATACTATTGTTCTTGGTACAATAAGCGACTGAACAGGGCTTATACCTCAACTAACCTCCTAACGGGTACACCATGCTCTAGCTAAGTGCGTAATTATTTGTCAGGGAAGCATAATATAATCCCAGATAGCCACTATAATGTGGGGGCAGGATTTTCAGAAAGTAAATTGGCCTCAGTCACTCCACGGAACGTCTGCAGACGTGTGTATTCGTTGAAACTGACGCCGGAGCCGATGTTCGATCTGTAATAGATGTTCCGCGAGCCGAGTGACTGGCGGCTAGTGAGGTCGAGCTCTGACTGCTTCTAGAAGTCGATTCCAATACCGGAGTTTCCGCTTCATCCGACCGGCCGGCAGAAGCCGAAGATGGGGATTGGCTCTTCATAGAAGACGATCCGGATACCAGAGTCGGTCTTTGATCCGACTGAGTGCTTGGTGCTGAGACTGAGTATTGACTACTCGCGGGCATCGACGAGAAGGTTTGAGACGAAATTGTATTGCTGATGCTACATTTACTACCCACACTGAGACCTTTATCTAGTCTACAGCTAGATGTGTCTCCTCCTATATTATGAAAAGTAACAGTACTTTCTTCGTTAAGAGTCACCCAGGCAATCTGATGTCCTTTCTTCGTACCGCATATGTCGAGTTTGATCATATCATCATCGGGGTTAGCTTTGATCAGGCCTTCGAACTTAGTTAATAAAAAGCTTCCTAGTTCCGAAAGAGGCACCTACTGGAGCAATCTCGACCCTTGAGTTCAGAGAAAGGTGCCGAATAGCCTGTACAGCCGTAATTCCTTTCAGACCATAACAAACATTGATTCTCATGGTTAATGACAACAAAAGAGCTGGCGAGCACAAGGCCATTGATAAAAGGGAAGTATGTGAACAAATTCATGGTAATTTATGTCCGAAATACAATAAAAGACAACAAAAATGGTCGCAAATATTGGGATCGGTCCTTTTATCCGTTCTTGAAACCGTGTTTGATCAGCAAAGTTTGAGCTTCTTGGTTTTTATAATTCTGGGCTATTCGTAGGTAGGCAAGGAAGAGGTAAGATAGCGTGCCAGCAGAAAAAACATTGTCTCACCATGGCAAACTGTCTTGGATGACGCATTTTGAAGGCTTTTTTTCAGCATTTAAGATAGGCTAAACCACCAAATCCTAATTCTGTTCCATCTGCCAGTATAAAATAACGGAGCGTCTCGGAATCTGATGGTTGTTCGTTCGTGCACAGCTCAATAATATGCTGAATACAGATATGGTTAGACACGTCGTTCAATTCATTCTTAAAATCCTTGAGTTATTGCATCATTTGGATTGATCAACGTGCTGGGTTTTATAAGATTACATTACTATTACTGTGCTTGTGCATTTCGCCATCTGATCAATTAAGAACTCGGTACAGCAAAGAGATGATCAACTCCTCTTCCACACGAGCAGATCATGCATCATACGTTACCAAGCTGGCTGTCAATTAGACAATTTGTTCTATCAAGATTGAGTGCCTTATTTTCTTGGGTTTATTTTAGACTGAAAAGAAGTCGCTATCTGGGGCCAGTGCTTAAATGGGAATCCAGTACTCTATTCTGTGTGCATAATTGAATGTTCCTGACTCCATGCGAAACGAACGAATACTATATGCACCACAACTCTACCGAATAATGCATACAGTACATTGTGTTATGTTTTGGAAACATATGTTTCGAGCTGAAACGTAATTATCAATATTTTGGATTGCATTAATCGAAGGAAGGCGCTAATAACACACGCATCCAAATTATTTTCTTGTTACACGAGCCAAAGGCCTTGACTCACTAGAAATATAAAAGACATATAAAATATATCATCAACTATGAGATGGAGCATATTACTGTCAAAAAATACTACACACATTACGCTCCAAACTCCCTGTCCGAATCAGCAAACATGGAAGCCCCTAAACTTGAGACTCACATTCCGAAGACTTCAACCTTCCATTTCCCTTGGTCTACGGTCAGCCAGCTGGAAGATAAGCATGAAAAAGGCCTAAGGACCGAGAACCAACAAAGCGCAAAACTTACTGGCTATGAGAATGCGGATCCAGGTTGGTTTAACGAACTACAACCAATTATAGAAGCACAAGAATCGAAAAAACTGGCGATGCAACTTCTTCATGTTAGTTGGAACGCCTTCAAACACCTCCGGCTTGGAGATTGGGTAATGATGGTCATGGGTATGCCATGTACACCTTTGAAATTGTTCGAGTCATTTCATAAGGACCTATACCATTTTATATCTTCACACCTTCTCAAATTTCCTTGCGACCGCAACCTGTTTTGGGAAGCTAAAAAGGCAATATTGTTCTCGCCGAATTGACTTATATCTGTTCTCTGCTAACTTGCCATAGGCAATTGAACCAATCGACCCTTTCCTATGCTCCACAATTTTCCAGTCGCTTTCTCTTCTCGAAGATGCACAGCCTTGCATTGGACTAGAGATGCAAGACGGACTTATCGCTGAGCCTCTACGAAGATTACTTTCCAGGCCGGAGAACTTTATCATTCAACGACTGAAAATATTGGAGTCTCGGTACACAAGGTATAAAATAAGTGAAGATATAGCACACGGGCGCGCATTTGATACTAACACAGACTTCTTCACGGCCTTGAGCACTAAAGAAGCTACCACACTGGCCTTGGACATGACCCGTGACGCTCTTAGATCCTTCAAAAAGCTAAGTCTCGTTGGCTTAGAATCTTATGATAAACACCTAAGGGATCTAGCAACCCAGTGGGACAAGCTCAATCGTGATATTGAGGACGTCGTATCTGCAAGTAGAGAGTACGACAAGTTGGCCTATGTTGCAATGGTATGATCTTAAACCCTTTTCAGATTTTCAGAAACTCACATCAAACTAGGAGCTTCATAGAATGAGGAACCACTTTAGTCTGAGTGCTGTTTTAAGTGGATTAGTGCAAGGTCGCGGTCAGATCGATAGGACATACAGTGGATTCGTCGATGCTCATGACAACTATCGAAAATACCGTCATCAGCTTCACAGTCACCCGTCGATCCCATTTCTTTATCCTCTTATAATTGAACTGAGAAGAGGTAACGGTACTGTGGTGAAAGATATATTCAGTTTCGTTGCGTACGATGGGTTTCTGCGGCGGATTAAAAAAGACATTTATCCGGCGAAGCATGAGTGACAAATGTTACATGATTAAAGAAAGTTTGAAAGATTCGGACCTCCCGAACTGGATCAATGTTTGGATGAATTACAACTCGCCGCTTATGGAAGCCTGTAGAGCTAGTTTGTCAAATATGATAGTAATCCGAAAATGTTTGACATGTTCCCGTATGACTACAAACAGGATGTGACAGGCCACACTCATGCTCAAGTAGAATTCGGGTAGGGAATATCTACTCGGCGACCTCTGGCTTCCAATTGACCTATCCTCGCTTTATCTAGGCATTGAGGGTGTAAAGCTTGGTCGGCTTGGCTCGATATCTACCAGTTCGCTTCATGTTCCACCTCTTGTGAACACTTACCTAATTGAAGTCCATGTTCTGGGAGAAAATCCATTCGACGTCAAAGACATACATGTTAGCTCACTGAGGGGTGTACTTGATGACTCTCAGGTCCCCAAGGTTGTCTCCGACATTCGAAATGATTCACTCGCACTGTATAGCCATTTTGGATTCTGTATGAATGGCGTTATTACCCTTCAGCTGTTGGAGCTTGCAACACGGGACTACTCGCTAGAATATTTGGCAGGGCTTTCGAAGCGCTTATTGAATGATGCACCTTTAAACAGCTGTCAAAAACGACTGGCAACTGGTAAAAAATACTGGTCGACGACTATTTGACCCTCAATGAGGTGGCCTATTTGAGATCTTCAATGATAGGCCCCTTGGAGGCGAACTAAATCGCTATTGCGCGCAAGATGTGCTATTACTGCCCCCTCTCTATGAAGCGTATCGCTATAAACTTCGTGGTCCAGAGAATGAACTGTGGAGACCGATTGGTAAGGAAGAAACCGTAGCAAGAATTCGCATCTCACAGAGTTAGTAAGGTTTGCGGGCCTTGGGATCGGTAGAATGTTGAAGATGCGAGAGAAGAGTGGAATAACGACGTGATTATTTTGATGCAAATTGTGCGATGATACTTGACGGAAACAACCGTTAGAGGAGCCATACTGTGAGGGGGGAATAACCTATGATTCGGTTTTTACACTGATGGCAGAAGTCTAGTGGAATGTACACGAAGTTCCAAGAACTGAGCCTTTATTTTTCATCCACCGCCATTCTCACCACTACCACCAGTATCTGATGTTGATCAGACCCTGTCCGTTTCAAACGATTTTCCGTCCCTGGTTATCTTCTTTCTCCCCACACATAAGATGGCACAGGAACAGTTCAAAGAGGAGATGCGTAACAAAATGCTCAGTATCTCTGATTCATATATTTAAGCAGCGATGGCTTCGAACATATTCAGTCTGGTCATTTCCAAGCATGATCAGTTTCGAAATTCATGAGAATATAGTACGGTATCAATTTTATCAGGATTAATGACCAGAGAGGTATTATGATTGTTAGCCTGGTCTGCTACCATTTAGCTTGCGAGGCAGCTGAGATTATATTGAATGTATCTCCTGTATGCACGAAATCACTTGCTGAAAAACATCAAATTTACATGCAATATATTTCTATGATACAGTAGATAAATTCAAATCGATACATTCTAAGGGACTTGGGCATAAACTATGGCGGGCTATGTTGCCTTAGATCCAGTTAGATTGTGGACGCAAATAATTAGAACTGTTCCATCGAGACCTCCACGTTTGCTCAGCTTGGGCTTCCTGGAATCTTGAATATCTCAATTTCTCACGTAGAATATTGACCACCATGTGAACATTTTTCATTCCTTCTGTCTCATAATAGGGATTGGGTGTAAGAACGCGGATAGCCGCAACGACGGTATTCAAAAGCTCCCAAAAGTTTTCGAGACATGCCTGATAAAATTCATTCTCGTAATTTTGCTTCTCCCATTGGCGTAACTTCTCACAACGAGATTCGGGAAGTGATCGTCTACGTTGAGTCTTTGATTTCTGAAGCCTTACACTAGTAGTTTCTAGAGCTATTGTCGAGCCGCGAAGCATGGCGATTTGGTGGTCAAGAGTATTGATCTCAGGCAAATCATGTTTAGCTGCTAGACAATACGATCCCTGTTGTGTTGTGACTAGCTTTGGAGAGTCGGTCGATCGGCTGTAAATGCTTGAAGCATCATCACGAGCTGCACGGTCAAAGCTCATTTCAAACAGTCGACCTTAGTAGCCAGAAGCCAGAAGACAAAACATAATTCGAAAGGATAATATGCAATATATACTGTACAATTATATTCGTCGATACTTTACTTTAGGAAAATGAGTATCCCAATGCAAAACAAGAAAAATGAAACAATGTGCCCTCAATATGTCCTCAGCAAATGAGCAACCCCGACCGATACACTGAGGAATCAGAAAATTGGGCGATGCCCTGTTTTTTTTTTCTTTGCGTGACGCAGTATGCCTCCTGAAGAGCAAAATCTTTGCTTTGAGAGTATACGATTTATCTTCAGTGAATTGGTACCAGTGCCTTTTCCATGACTTTTTTCATCTACAGCGCAGCTTGTCCTGATTGTACAGTACTTTCATTCTATACTCGCGATGGTACAAAATAGCTCGTATTTAGTTGATATTATAGACAACTATTAGCTCGCTTGAGAGGAGTAAGAGTCTTCTTCGGCCCATATGTTTCAAGCAATGTCACCAGTTACTTCATAAGCGCATCAAATTACATCAAGGAGTAACACCTCAGTTTTAGTATGGTGGTTAGGAGCGCCATACTCAGATTACACCCTCAAGGACGGCCCAACGGGGCCCTCTTTCTTTCTGTGATCTACAAAAATCTTTTTCAATCAATCAAATTGTTCACTTACTCGTCTCCATGTACACTATCCAATAGAGATTTGGTCCGCTTTGACTAGAGCTCAGAAAAGAAGATCAATAATGTGATTTGGAAAATACGAACTTGTATACTGCAGTTTTGATTTCAAAAATTTGCTTATTTCGTAGATGAAAAATCTGGCGAAGGTGGACATTGTGTATATTTGCAGCCCTTCATTAATTCCGGAATCCTAGTTTTGACAACTCAACATTGAAAGTTGTAGGTAAAAGGAAAGCCATTTCTGGCTTCGAAAGTGGTCATTTTGGCATCGATTTTACTGGTCCTCAGATTTTCCTTGTAAACATCGAATAGCAAGATCAATGAAAGGTGTAATCTCAAAAGGTGGTTCCTAAATAAATTCACGTTCTATTATAGTTTCTTCCCGAAGGGCCCACGAAATCCGAATAATCTATTTTTCTGTTCATACTCACCGGCAGCCAGCAAGTTGAGGTAGCCAGACGTTTTTCAGCTACCAACGTCCATTTCCTATCGTCATCTGGACTTGGATTTAATATAGCTATGGGCGCTGAAAAATTTCCAATCTAATCCAGTTCCTTCATTAGACTACGACATTCATCCAAACTCCTATGTCCCCTTCTAAATCTTGAACTTGATTACAATGGAGGAAATCGCCGAGATAGTCCGTGAAATAGGTAGACAGCAAAGTGAAAATGCATACTACCGCACCTGCTTTCATTTATTGAAAAGGTTGCAGGACTTAACCGATCGTTCGGCTGGAAAGCTATCCCATTTGTATCAACTCAATAACGAGACGGGTCGATATACATCTTCTTGCGAGTTGTACACTTCTCAGCAGGTAGCAGGGGAAATGCAAACAGAAGTAGATACCCTGAAGCAATGTGAAGAAAAGGCTCGTTTAGAATTGGCAGAACTTTATTCTTTATGAGAATATGGTTGGCCGCCGTATCTTCGTGTAAGAGGGATCTTGCAACACTATATAGTACAATGAACCAAATCTCAATCAAGAATTGGTGTGGAGGTCATGATTTTAGGACTCAGAGTCTTCCAAAGGTCTCACTACTGGCTTTGGACGGCATATTGTACTACACTCGAGTTCGAAATTGGCTTCCATATTTTACACACAGAAACTATCTCAGATCCCAAGATTGGGCCAATAAGAGAGGCGGCTATATTTTTTGAGCATTACTGTGGAGTCTAGCCTTTGGTTTTCTTTTCTGTGATTGGATAATATGTCTTGGCAGGGTGTTTCAGAACACAAGTATGTGTATTTCTCATGGAAGCCAATTTCGAACTCGAGTGTAAGTGTAGCAATCTACATGGCCGGGTTCAAAAAACCATATAATACATAAAGACAATAAAATACAGATTTTCTCAGAATCAATTTCGCCGTGGTCTTTATTCATTTTTGAATCTTTTCTTAAGATATACGCTATACAAAGTTTGTCTAGATTTTAATACTGTATTTCTCTGGCCTTCGCTGGATTTTGATTCGAAAATGTTCATTGAGCTAGACCCTTTACTGTACCAACATATGCGGACCATACCAAGACTTGGAAGCTCGAAGAATAGAGAGTAATAAAAGTGATCTCGAGCGGCTCTGCACAACTCCCCCCCAAAGCTACAAAGCCGATGAAACAATTCATGCGCTTGTTTGCAGTCAAAATATACTATACGAGTCACATCCCCAAACAATTCTAGCAAGGTGAACCGGTAGTGAGAATGTTTTTAGCCTCTTGTGCATACGTACACCGACTTTTGTGATTCTTGTCCGAGAAGCCAGCAGACCACAACATCGTTCCGCCAAAAGCGGAGTCAGTTCTGTACTGATCAACAAGTTGCGAAAGAGCATCCGGCCTAAGGTAATATTTTGCACCGCTTTGTTCTCCCGTGGCAGCATCCGGAGAAGCAGGTATACCAATAAAAATTTTAGCATCGGCGGACGATGTCCCGGCAATGTTGTCTCTCCAAGCATTATAGTTGATAGCACCATTGACAGAGCAGCCAGGATTATTATAGAATTGAACCCAAACGTAATCAAATTGGGCATTGGTGATGATATCTTGCATAAACGGCTCTGGAACAGGGCATTGTGGTGCCCCGGAAATAAAGTATTCATTCCCCGGATCCGACGCAAAGTTAGAACGGAGTTTATCAATAAGGTACTTGTAGTACTGATTACCATTGGATGTCTCTATATCAAAATCCCACCCATTCACGAAAGCCGCACCGAAGGGTCGCGAAACGTTGCCGACTGTATTCCCGTACGCATTCCAAAGGTTTTGGCCGATGATCTCAGCCTCCTGTTGAGATGAAAGGGAGTACGCCCCCATTGAACCACCGAGAGAAATGAAGATTTTGACACCGTTCGACTGGCATTTCTTGATTGCAGCTGCCAGTTCTTCGCATTGCGCGCCTTCACCCGAAGTTGAGATTGAGCACGACTGCCCAATACTGCCCCCTGGGATAGTTATACCATTTCCATATTCATATAGGAAGGCCAGGACAATGATGTCAATACCGGCTGCGGATGTACAGTAGGCTGATAAGTCATTATTCTCAACGGCATTTCCTCCATTCTGTCCCCAGTACACAACATTCCGGTAGAGAGACCCCTGATCACAATCTGCAATTGCCGTGGGCACTCTTAATGCGATCGTGCTCACTAGACATAATCTTAGTAGGAAGTCTCGTGCATACATTTGTTGTGGGAATGGTCGAGCACCGTTATGTAAAACTAATGATTTGACATCCAAAGTTCTCACTTTAAGATATAATAAAGACAACTTTGAACAAATTCTTCTAATCAAAGCCAGTTTCAAACAACAGAAAAGTTAGTGACCTTCAAAAAAGACAGTCTTAGTACTGTAACATCAAGTCAGTATAGGGTAGAAGGTGAGGGCCTAAATTTTGATTGAGTCAAGTCGGTGGTCCCGCCGTAAATGGAGGCGGACTAGGGTTCTCCTATACCATCTGACCTCCGGTTTTTTTTGGCATTTTCATTAATATAAAGCCGTTTACCGTGGGCCAAGATTCCATTCTCATCCCACTGAAGATTTAATTGGCACTAAGCTATGTTCCAAAACGCCAAAAGGGGACAGAGTCTCGCGTTGGTTGCTCTGACCGTATCTATTCTTGTATTTGTGCCTCTAGGAATAACTTTTGGGGGTTGTACATCAGCGTCCTCTGCTTCTAAGCTTTACTTTCAGAGGGTACAACTAACCCGAGAAAATGTTATGAACTGTGTACAATACTAATAATCATTGCAGTTGGACCTAACAAAGTTTCCTCGTTTGGAGGGCCTTCATCTTCGCCGGTCAGATGCATTGGGAGAGATAAATAGTTCCAGCTTTTCAGAAAACACCCCCCCATGTACCAGATACCGTGACGAAAATTGCCGCTAGTAGCATTTCACAAGCATCTAGCGCTGCGGAGAGCGGAATTAACCAATCCATAGATAAAGTTCAATCCTTGGCGGATGAGTTGAAATCTCAACTTCCGGCCAAGTATGCCGTGGGCCTCCGGAGCTACTGCCAAGAGAATCGAGGAGATAATCTCTATAGTAACTGTTCTAGAGTGAGCAACTCTTTCGCGTTCGATCCACTCAGGCTTTTTGGTTCATTCACAAATGAAATTGATTCTTTGCTTCCAAGGGAAGCAAAGAGTCCCCTGGAAGCTTACGATAAAACATCACATTTCGCTATCTCAGCCTATGTAATTTCCATGGTGGTCAATTGTCTAGCCATTTTATCAGGGACTGCCTGGACTATATCAAAACGGAAAATTCCATCATTTTCAGCCTCATTGTCCAAGTGGTTTGGGTTACTCACTCTCTTTTTTTCAACGGTAGGTGAGACAACGCGCAAGATATCAAGTAACACGTTAATGATATTCTAGCTCTCCTCGATATTCCTTCTTTGTGCTTCTGCCGCTATAACTGCCATCCATGTCTCTACACACAAAGTAATATCAAAGTTCTTGCAGGACGTGGGAATCTCAGCGAGCTTAGGGGGGTTTGTTGGCTGTCACATGGGTCGCTGAAATACTTGCCCTCTTGGCATGCTGTTTGTTCTACGGTTCTTGGCTCTCTCGGTCCGCTTCTTGGTAGACTGCTTTTATTCGGGGAGGTTCAGAGCGTGTTGACGTATTCGGTATGATTCAAAATCCAAAGGCTTGCCGGCAGTGTTCATCGATGTCCCCCGAAAGAGATACTACAATATCCATCTCTTCTAGACAAGGAAACATTTTATAGTCTAATTTTCAATGAGAAATAGCATTTCTGCGAAGACACTCAAATGATCCACAGATAATCGAGAGACAGTTTCGAATGGCAATAAGCCCACGTTCGACCTCATTCTTGGTACAGCTGAGAGCAAATTTTGTTTTTACAAGGTATTAAAACTTGATTTACAATATAAGAGAACAAATCAAGTACCGCCAGAAGTAGGATAACTAAGCAAATATCCAATCTCCTACCTGTATTGCGAGGCACTTGCAGTGCTTCTAGTATAGAGCCCCGCACGGCGATATTCAAAAATAGATTTACCTCGTACTTTCTTCATATCTCTCTCATAGCGTCCAGCCTTTGCCTAACGCGCTAAGATACCGTCAACCTTTGTAGCATCGATGAGTCATGATAAATTACCGCAAGTATGGCGTATGCGTTTTATATATAAATTGTCTCCCTACTGTATTTATTATTTGAAATGAGCAACTGCAATCTGTACTTCTCCGGTTGTCTGCATCAGCTTGCTGCCATTGAAGGTCTCTTATTATTTGAGATATATTACTGAATCATATCACGGACTCTCCAAAACTCGGAAGCAAGATTTGGAGGCATAAAGGCTAGGTTGTTTGGTAGAGATCTTCGCAGTTACGTCCATTGAAGACAGAGATGGAAAGAATTGAATTACAAGCAAGGTCATATTTCTGAAGGTCAAAAGTTGATCTGATCGTTAAGATTGGCTTGACTGAAGGGAATTCACTCGAGGCCATCCTTTCTTCGGCTTCACCATTCACATATCCTCATTTCCCCCACTGGTATTCAAATGGTTTGTATTCGAATGGTTTAATTTCAAATCTGGAGGAGGCCACATGTTGAGGGTTGGACGGCTCACTCAAATACTTTTCCATGGTGGCTAAACAGAATTCAGTAGCAAACTCTGGAAATGCTTTCAAGAGATCAGAATCAATTCCTGGGGTCGATCCTCCTTGAAGTTCTCGTAGATTTCCCACCAGCAGTTTCGTCGCTAGCTTCCTAATATCACGGTAGTCGGCTCTTGCTGAGTAGAGTTCCTTGATTGTCTGCACCAAGATTTCCTTTTCAGGGCAATTTGCAAATGAATTTCGAAAGTTCTCTTCTGCTCTGATTTTCAAGTCGTCAATCATGAAGTAATCGGCTTCTCCATACATGCGTAGATGGAAATAGCATGGGTGACAATTGGCCAATGACTCGTCGATAACCTCAATTTGTTCGCTTGTGCCTTTTAAGGGAGCCCCACCAGCTACTGCAGACTTTTTCTCCATTGGACTATGGTCCACGAGACTCGCTGTAGTTTGATTCAACGGTGTCACTGTATTTACGCCGATGAAGTTGTCTTCAGTTGAAAGATTCTCCATGGCGGCTTGACCTTTTTGAGAGACTCGCAGAGCCTCTTCCGACTTACATGTATCTGGTTCCGGTACTATTTTGCTACCGCTCGGTGGAATCTGAACTACAGCCTTATTATTTTTGACTGTATAATCTCCTGTGTAAAGAAACTCTAGCATTTTCTCTACTAGTATTGAGCTTCTGGTGTCCAAAGTAATCGATCCCTTGGATTCCTGTGTCAATCACATAAGCTTCGCTTCGAGGGTTCCACGAGGATCTGCCTGAATCTACCTTGAAGAAACCACAGCAAGCGCTTTGGAAATACTTGGATCTGGGACACAGGACAAGCTTATGAGCTGGGAAGACTCTATCTTGGCATATAATCTTGAGATCGCTGTAGTCGGAGTTGAGGTGCAGTCTGTGTCGAGGTCAGCGCATCCAAAGTAGAACCATGCATGATTCTAGGTACTCTTTGTAAACATTACCTAGCAATGATACCTAAAATTATATCCTGGTACTGCCTCGGCTTTATCTTTTCTTGAGCACCAGCATTGGATTCATGGGGGTCAGGTGCAGGATCACTATCCGTTGATGACCGGGATGTATTGCGTCTTCTGTTCACCATAGTTAGGGCGGAATGGAAAAGGCCAAAATTTGGTCAGTTTAGCAGACATGCGGCGAGACAGCACGTAAGATATATATGTCTCCGAAAAACGCGCGCCGAATGCATAGCTGCCCGACCCCGCCTCTTTGCAGAACGTCACCAGCGAGTCCTTATTGGTGATTCGAAATTGGACTTGAAGGGGCTGTAGGGGACTCTATGTATCAATACACAGCTATTACAATACGGCCGTGAATGAGGTTTGGGAATTTCTATTATCACTCTGTCTAGGTGATAGAGCGGTGGCCTTAATTACGATTAGCGTATCCCGATATACCTACCGGCAACCAAGTCTGCAGAGTTAGAGGTCAAACTAAATTCGAAAACTACTGTATTGTAACCCCACAATGAGCCTTTACAATAAGGCTCTCCTCCGGATGGCCCGACACTACCTACCCGGTAGTCTAACACTGAGGGCTGTTTGCGCCACGCCCGTGTATGTCAGTGTGATTTTCTCAAGGTATTGCCTGTCCACGTCTACTGTAACACATGCGTCTTTGCAATTCAAGTCATAGCAATTACTGTCAGAACTAATCCATCGTCGAGTTAATACTATACCATTTTTTGAACATGTGGTAAAATTGCTTTGATCGAAGATGACGAACACGCATCATATAATTGAGGTATGCACAGGAAAATCACATTTCAGATTTCAATTTGATGTAATGCCCTCTTCAAATTTATAATTCAGTTATGCACACACCCTTATGATTTTGATGGTGCTAAAAACAAGCGGTGTTAATGTCGTGTCAGAAATTCGTACTTGATCAATCCCCCTGCCGACCCTTTTATTGTTGCTATCATGGAGATATTGTTGAACCTCTGAAATTGTCTTCTATCTTCGGGCTGCCTATAGCCTAATGTCTTATAAGAGCGCTTGCTCCCTCATTCCCTCATAGTAATTTTCGAGTCAGAAGCAATTTCGAGTCACAGAAGCAATGGCGAGTCAACAAACGGAAAAACTGCGTGACAGCGCAGTTATCGCGATCATTCATATCTTCGGGGCTTCATATTTTGTTTTGTTTACGATTCATTTCCTTATTTTCCACTTTCCAACGAGTCCCAGTGCCATCCTTGATTCACTAGCCATACTATTCTTCTGTATTGGGGTTTTATTCTGGTGCCTCTCAACCATTTTATATCGCACCATATCCGCTGCTACCCCCTACTGCAGACCCACAAGTTGGCAGAACCTTGAGTTCATGGGAACATTGATCCTAATCGGTACGACAGCGGTGCCTTTTGTGGTTCTTCAATTTTCGTCTCAGTCTTCTATTCAACTTGGCTATTTATCGACATTGACGCTGGCAACCGTTGGGTTCTTGGTGGACCTCCTCGCTGTTGACCCCACGGTTCCGGTGACTAGCGAACGATTTCCGTACCATTGTGCATCCCTTGGGTCCTTGATGTTAGTACCTGCGATACACGCATTCTCAGAAAAGCCGTTTGTCTTGTTGCCATTGACCGTTCAGTTCGTCAAGGTGGCACTTCTTAATAGCCTTTTCGCTCTCAATTTCTTAGTCAGGCCAATGGAAAGAATGCGTGTAATTACCGGGTGGAGGCCTAGTCTATATGCAATGCATCTAGCTGTGGTTTATAGCGCTGTGACTTATTCTAGAGATATTCTACACCACGTCATAAATCATTGATACCGGCCATAGTTACTAGCTCCTCAATTCTTGGGGTGGAAAATGTGAATCTAACTTCCTTAAAATGAAGTGTTTCTATTATATACGCATTCAAACATCATCGCCGGGATGCCAGTCTTTCGCTTGGGCTCACCAATAACTCGAAAATGCCTAGTAGTCTTGTCGTCATTTTTGATCTTGCCCATGGGAGTTTAAAATGTCGATCAAAGGTGCCATCGGTCGCTCTGGATAGCATGCTTTGCGCAACATGTTTAAATTGTGGCCAACAGAAACTTCGCACTTGACTAGATTCAGATTTTAAACTTCAGAATGAGACCTGAACTACTGCAATGTAATATACTTCATAAAATAGCATCCAACGCATAATGGGCTTAGCCAAATCTTAGTCGGCTGGTAATTCATATACTAGATCATGGTTTCGTTCAAACGCCGACACCGATGCAAACTGGCTTTTTGCTGTGGTACATCCCGTCCTTCTGCGCGAGCAGGTTCCAATTGAAGGATACTTGCGTGGATCCTGCTCGTGTTTACTGTGATATGATGGTGAGCGTTGCCCGCGACATCGCTCACATCGCAAGTATTTTCTATTCGATTCTTCCAATCCGTTTCCACGAACTGATACATCGGTTGGTTTACGCGGTGGCGTTTCGTTTCTGTGTATGAAGTACTGTCGATTCCATCTAGACTTCAATGTCAGATTTGTTGTTGAGTTCTTCATGGCAAAGGTGGAAAATTGATCACTAACCTCGCGATTACCCACAGCTTAATGCCAAGAACTCGATGCATCCTTGAGAAAGTGTTTCGTATATGTTTAGGACTCTTTCAGGGTTTCGAACTAGGAAAAAGAAAATGTCTTCTTGGAAGATTCTCTACGGTAAGTTTAAGTGTGCTGATTTCAGAAAGCCTGGTCAGATTGCTCAACTCGATAAGGCAGTGAATTGTGCTTACCTGTGTAATTGGGACAGGAATTGAGGAAAAGCCTTGTGGTTAATTAGTGTGGTAAGATTATTACCCTGAGACACGGCCTTAAAAAGCCCACTTATCATTGTGAATAATCACTAAGAAACTCCACCAAATTTAAACCTAAAATGTTTGTAATGCGATTTCTTCTTGATCATCATCACCATTCTATATTAGCTCGTGAAGATACAAATGACGAATCCATCTCAACCACAGGACTGTCGTGGAGAAACTGAGATTTGTGTCTGATCATTCAATTCATTTGAAAAACAGCTTCCGATCCTGGAGATATGAAATAAATTCCATGGCCAGGACATCGATTCCTCACAACTTCGGCAACAACCAACATGTTGAATATCCTGCCGGTCGAAATTTTGCTCGCTGTCGCAGACCTCGTATGTCAGATTGGTCGGATTGCTTGTCAGAACGCTCACTTCTGAATAGGTATATCCACAAGCCTTGCGTTCCATGAGCCAGGTCTCACGTAGGCTCCGTTCAATATATATTCCGTTACTCTATGAAGCGATTGAGTTTCGTGCTCCAAGTGAATGGGCGTTGAATATCATGGATATTGACACGTTTTGCCAATCACATCCAACTTCACGGGATAGATGTTACCTCCAGCATACGCGGCATCTATGCATTTCCGCGCCCATTGTCTTTGCTCGCTTCAATCGCTGCGCATATTTTAATATTTTTCGCCTGTCAACTAATGGTCCGATTTCAAGCAGCCTGGGAACTTCTAACGAGGCCAAAGCACATGCCCAATTCTTGGATGACCTATCGCGGCAACTCCGAATGGTGCAGCTCCAATTGAAACAGTATCGGCTTCATTCACTCCAGTAAGTGCTCTGGACGGACTTCGTTTTCTTTGAGTTCTGCAACTTACCACTTGGCTAAGGTGGCATTTAGGCACATGTATACCTCCTGGCTTTCTGGACTCAGGTGGCTATATCCGCAGATATCAGAGCAGCTTGAAACGGCTTTCATTGATCACGGATGGCTCTTGTCCACATGCAGGACAATGTTTAGGTGGCCTGTGTGGGTTGCTGAGCCTCCAGTCTCTCGAATGGGATGGAATTCGACAAGGTGCCGAATTGGAAATTTTGCGCGCATGCATTTCTCGGAACCGATCTCACCTCAGTACCTTATCGATTGGCTTAATCACTCCTATCGAGGCCATGGACTTTTATACAGATGTTTTGGGCGTTCCGCTAAATAAGACTGAGGCAAGAGGCTCAATTGGGTCTACGGCGATCCAGTACCCATCATTATTAAAATTAGCTCTTTCTAAGATTTTATTGCCTCAAACAGCATTACCAAGTCCCATGCCCGGATTTACTTCTCTGAAGTCCCTCACTTTGCGATATTGTCCAAATTCGCTTGAATTTCTGGACTCATTTACCAGCACCCAAGCTCCTCCACACCTTTTGCATTTTGAGTTCAGTTACGAAAGCTTCACCACCAACGAAATCGACCGCGACGTTCGCCCTCTGGTCACATTTCTCCTTCTGATTAACGGCCTCAGACACCTTTATTTGAAGTTATCGAACTTCTCAAACTCTTTCCACGTGTCTAGAGCCATTTCAAAGCACCGTCCGACTTTAGAGAGCTTCGCTTATCACGAGCGCAATCTCTCTGCTATCGACAATGAAGGACTCTTCGAGGAGGTCAGAGACCAAACGCCAGCATGGCTTTGTAGGTTGCCAGGCGTAGGTCAGCCCAGCTTCGCTATGGCCCTATCTATATGTATGGAGCCAATTATTCTTGTAAGTCGCTATTTCTTGTCAGGGTCGAAGTTTCACTAAACGTTACAGCAATCGCTCCTTCAACAAAATCCCAGAAAATCAAGTCTTCGGGTCCTTCACCTTAGGTTCAGTGGATCTGAACGGGCTCATCGGAATATACGAAAGGAAATTTTGACTCAATTGTGCAGAATGCACAAAATGCAACCCGTTGAGGCTAGTGCGGACAAGATCTTTCAATCGCAATTTTGCTACACAAGTACAAGTGAAATATCTATCTCTGAGATAGACCCTTTACTTTATTCTCTCGAATGACTTAGTGGATTTCATTCATGCCATCAACGTGACTCTGAGGTGTCCGAAGCGGAGAAATATTCACGATTGATCAATTGGGCATTCGGTCCTTTCGGATTACCGTGCTTGCGAATACTAGCTATTGGTGATTTTTCATTTGAAGGCCGATATCACAATCAACAGCTTTTGTTGCACCGAAATAATGGGACATCCGCAGATAGTAATAATGATCACAAATTCTGCGTGGTGGATGTTAATCAAATTTCGGTTAGGGATGCTATCTTGGTAAATGATTCCAACTTTCTCTCTGTGTGCCCAGAAAATGGATTGATGGATTCGCCGTACGAGTAGATAACTACTGCTCACTGATTTTCCCCTACTTTCAGGGCTGGCTATATGTTCCAAATACAAATTACTTCCAAATTTCTCGGTTCTGACTGCGTCTGTTTCTGCTACTATCTTCGTAGTTTCTTCAAAGCCTGACTAAGCAACCTTTCTCAAATATTGCAGTAATTTGACCAGTGCAACGTAAATATAGAAACGCACCTATTTGGTCACTTGCGAAATGACTTTTTTCTCTTCTGTGTATCTTCTTGCCAAAACTATCTCTTCTGCGCATTCGAGCGGTTTGACAGTTTGACAATGAGACGTTGTTTTTGCTTTCTACTAATTCCCGATCGCAGCGATTTCAAGATGCACCAAATTCAGAGCAGGATGTAAATTACAATACTTCTGAATAATTGAATTATGTAAAGGGACAAGTTCTACACCTGGATTCATTCCATTTAATATCTCATGAATCACGGTATATACCTATAGTAGCACAATAATGCAGAACTCAGTTCAGTTTACTTAACCATCGGCGGTGAGGCTATAAGATAGTGATCAAAGGTCTGAAACAGGCTAATTTCATTAATGCCTATCAATTGTCTTAAACCATCATGTTAACACAATTTGACTATTCGGTGATTGAATGTTTGATTAATTCGAGGCATGTTTATAGGTATCAAGCGAGTAAAAGCCAATGAAGATGGTATTACACATAATGGTCACTTGCCCCATATGTATTATAAATATATCCCGCTCACCACAACCTTTTGGCTCCATGAGATAAGCAAAGAAGGGCTTCCGCTCCTTGAAGTGCATTCTCTGTATGAAAGCCACTTGCATTTTGTGCGAGAGGCTTTGGCGTACGGGGATGGAAAACATCACAAAGACGGGTTGGTCTGCGGTCAAAAAAGCTACATTGCTCTGTACTCACTCTTCTCTCAGGCTGCGACTCTGAGGTTGACCTCGAATTACTGTGGAATGAATCAGATTACATTCCAACGCCACCTCCCTGTTTAGCCTCCAGGCATGACCTTCCGGCTACTTCGGTTTACGACAACCTTCCCTTCATCAATGAGCAGTTACCATTCGTTGAAGCAATATTTTGCCCTCGCTATGACAGCAATTTCGGCTTTAGTTGGCCAGGTCCTGACCCATTTTCGTTCTCCACATCCGCTGAGGATATGCTTCTCTATGCATCAACTTTCCTTGTTGTGGAAAAAATACAATATCTTGAGATTCGACTTTTAAAACTCAATGTGGCGGGTTGGATAATGGAGCAGTTTGTTTATTCCATATCACAGGCTGAGACAGGGCAGCAGAATTTCGGCTTCGTAAGAGCCCAATTATTTGAAGTCATTTCGCGTCAAGGTATCAGTCCCGACCCCACCGGGGCTTGTCGTTTTCAGCTGGTCATATATCCGCAACCGAAGCCACCGTCCCCGTCTATAACGAAGGAACCAGCTCTTTCTTGTCCTAGTAATCCAGCTCCGGGTACCTACGCGCTCGATCCAGCCTTTTTCGTGCAAAATATTGTTCTGGGATTAAGAAAATAGCTTACTGGACTAGAACCAATGTGATACTCGTACTTCTTCATGTCAGCATCCGAATACAAAGCATGCTCCTTAAGAGACACTGCGGAAGAAACCGCAAACCTGCAAGATAATCCATTACTGCTAATTGGAATTTATAGGTGTTCGGTGTGTTATCTATTTTCACGTCGCCCGTTCTCAGATAACATTGGGTCATTGCGAATGGATACGAAATTGGTCTGCCAATCACAATATACGTTTTTGATTAAGTAACTAGTGGTATCCAAGCGCTAAATTACGCGAGGATCGAAGATTTTGTAGACATGGGCTATTATACCGTAGATATGGAAAAACAAAGAATTTATCGGATACGGAAAGCGGAACGAGAATCATCCTCACACCACGATTGATAGCTAAGATAAGTCCAATAAGAGAAAATCATTTTCGAGTTAGGAAGGCTCTGAGTTGTGCTCACCGACGGAAGCCGTGCTCACTGTAATAATTGGCCTAGGAAAGATTTCTACATAGTTATTTCAGAGACGCAATGTAAACCTCTGAACCGGCAACCTACAACTACGAGAAACGCCATTATGGTTTCGAAACTGAATAAGGAAGGCACCACCCTTAGAGCTAGATCATTAACTCACACATGAGCTATTTTGGCAGCCAAAATTTCTCACATCTAACAAAGGGGTCGCGAAAAACCGGGAAAGTCTTGATTTTCAAGCTCCTAGGAGCACTAATACAATTAGAAAGGGGCTGCGCGTATTATTTAAATATCTGATTCAAAACGCCCCAGTGCATCCCAAGTTTGATGATTTAAATCAATTCACGCCATGGAACTTCCTAAGATTGTACATGTCGCATTGGATACCATCGTCCTCTCTATAACATTTTTACGGCTGCTTCTATGTGGACGCACGTTCCCCGGTAGATGGTACTATCACCTAATGGACCTCCTCATATTCTCTCTTGCATTTTCCGGACTTCTCGTCGTCACAGCCCTGAGTTATCTTTGGAAATATGAGAATGGTATAGAATATATCTTGTATATCTCTAACGACCAATGCTTACCGCACCCTCTTCCTATTTAACAGCTCAAAACTATGTACTGGGAATCATCGCCATAATTCCACCCTTTGCTGAGGTGGGTAAACCTTGAAATCAGCCTTTGGCTCCGAGTCTCATATCTATTATATAGTTCCTTCGATTGTTCAGCCTTCTTGATCTAGTGTCTCTTGCGTTGCAGAAGCTTTGCGTTGCCGCAGTGACGACAGGATGCATGCTCAAATTATTACTCAATTTCTTGAGTGGCTTCAGTGGACAACCTCTGCAATTCGGCATAATTGCTCTACTGGTGATAGAACATCTGTTTGTTGCTGCAGTACTTGGATGGTTAACTCAACGGTCAATTCCTGGCCACTTGAGTCGCTTGATGATGAAGAGATCGACAACACACACCTGCATTATCACTGCTTTGTTAGCTCTAATCGCTATACCGGGGGCATGCTGGCATAATTGGCGATTATCACTCGAGGTAATAATGGACTCCTGATCTGCGACGCCATGCTGACTTTCTAGGGTCAACTTCTACTGTGGAGCATATGGTCACATAACCAGGTTTTCCGTGGCAAGTTCGAACAGGCCAGAGAAGAGCCACCGCTCCTAGACTATCTTGGCCACAGAAGCTCCACATAAGCATTGGCATTCGAAATTATGGTTGTGATGTAAACTTTTAGAGTTGGTTTACCTTCGTCCGTGCTTTTCGGAAACTCAATATCGCCATTTCAATTACCTTATGCCTCTATGTACAGTAGCAAAGAAGTTCTCCGTATGGTTTCAGGTACCGTATCATACGTCTCAGTGGAGAGCCTCCAGGTGTCTAGGTTGAAGAGCCCTCCCAGCTCCTCATGACACCCGCGATTTCCTGACGTATTCTGTGAAATAGTTGACCATAATAAGCTAACAAATATTCTTGATCGGCATGGCGGCGTTGCAAAGTGCCTTTTTCCTCAATCAATTGATAATTTGCGGCACGAAGTATCTTGTTTTCCTTTTCTAGGCGTTCGCTCTCAACATTTTTGGTATTGTAATTATCCAATAAGAGTGTATAAAATTCCACGACCTCCGACTTTTCGTGCGATTCTATGCAATTCAAAGGAGAAGCTTGGGTTTTCCCTTCAAAGAGCAATTCAAACGACTCATTTAGGTCGTGCGGCTGAGTCTGTTGAGACATGGTTGGCTCAGGCAACTATACCAAAAAAGAGTTAGCAGGGGACAGCACACTTTATGAGTACATACCCTCCAGTGGTTTAAAGCGTGATACCCCAAGTGAAGGGGGAAAAGTCCTCAAGATTAGCCGTCTGAGAGAAGAAGCTTAGAATGGACAAGTTTTCCCGCGTGTTAATAAGAATTGGCAAGGTCGTTCTTTTTACAAACAGAAAAATTCGTATTTGCAAAGCTACATTTATATCAAGCCTAAGACGGGGGTAGGAGGAGGGGGGGGGGGGGTGTAAAGATGTAGTGAGGGAGGTTTGGCTAGTCTATCGTCTTCAAATTTCCCGCATCTCATTGATCGCGCAGAGCCAGGGCCGTTGTAAGTGCCAGCAGTAAACTCGGTTGCGTTTTTGATTGAGAATGATTTTTCTGATGGTCCGGTTAGTCATTCCGCGTGGTTAGATTTATGATGAAGTCACTCTGTAGACAATTGCCATTTAGACGTAGGGGATGAGCATTTTTTGCAATGTGGATAGATAGTAGAGTGATTGTCGAAATGGTTTTTGGGCCCGTTTACGCTCTGATACGCTCTCTTGGACCCATTACCAAGACCTGAGCGCAGGTAATTCATTGAGGCTGTAACGTGAAGTTGCGATCCGCTGTAATCTGCGCATTCGCTAGAACAGCCACAATTAACGTACATTTAAGCTATATTCAAACCATCAGGTGTACTTTTATGGAGGGCAGGTTACAGGACCATATAAGGCAATTTCAAGAACGCCTGTATATCTTATTTACCCATGCCCCCGAAGGTGAACTATAATCCATAATGCCCTGGGCTAGAAGAGGACCTGTATTGCGATGGAGCTGGAGTGAGGTGGTTAGCATTCTACCCCAATTATAATTCAGTCTGCCAAATGGAATAATCGGAGAGTGATTAATTGGGAGGCTGGTGGGTTAGCACCTTGCCCTGAGGGCATTTCAACCCCATCTTCACCATGTCTTTAGCACAATAATCATCAACATGATCATACCTTCGACTTTGTTCATATCATGTCAACAAAGAAACACATTGTCTTGCATTATTGACATGTAGTATGTACTGTACAGTATATGAACAATTAGTTGAAACGACCGAATTTACAGTATCCCCCCGCGTCCCAGGTTCCTGGTCAGCAAGGCGAAGACAAAATAAAATAGGCTTGGTCTATATGTCCAATTTGACATCGCGGAATTTCTTATTTGCAAAAAGAAGCATATCATACATAATTGATGAGATACTAGATTTTTCTGGGTCTGCTGATTAATTGGTGTTTTGTGTGTCTATTTAGAACATGTAATAGTGCGGTCAGAAGGGAATCAGTCCGACGTGATTTCGTCCAATTTACAGACCAAAATTCTTCGCAATTCACCGGATTTCCAACTCAGTGACGTATCACGAATACTCAGATTTGTATTGAATCAATCCACATGCTTTACAAGATCGCAATAATGTCCGCTCAATGAAAAATCTTGCCCGGTGATTTGGGCTTTATATTATAAATAGGGGATTACAGCCAGCCATTTTATCAGAATTCAGTTAAGTTCTTATCATGGCCCAATCAAAGAGCCAGTCCCCTGTAACTGGCCAGGGCGAGCACCTTGACCAACCTCAACTAAACCCGAGCGAGCAAGTCAAATGCGACATCCAACATAATGAGCCGAGCAGAGAAGATGTACGCTCGGGCAGTCAGCAAACGTTTTCACTCAACATTTCCCCATCCTATGTGGCAGATTGGGATACAACGGCTGCATTTAGGGAGTTGTATCAGAACTGGTAAGGCGGAGTAGCTTCTATCAAATTTGGAGACTAACAACTCATAGGAAAGACGCAATTCTGGAAGAATTCGACCTAGACCGCTTAGAATTCCAGCCGCTCTACGAGGAAAAGGAAGACTATATAGCTATCTTTGTACCAGATGTCTCCAACCAGCATGAACACTGTCAAGCTTTAGGATTTATTCGATACGACAAAATGACTGGCCAGACGATTCTAGTCAATCCTTGTGCTCAACTGAAACCCGAAGCCCTAGATCTTGGGCACTCGTCGAAAAGAGAAAACACCAACCTTACCGGTTGCCATGGAGAGGGTCTTAAGCTGGCTGCTCTAGTCATGTCACGAAATGGTCATAGTATCAAGATTAATACTGCTAAGAGCCACTGGAACTTTTCTTTTTCTGGCTCAAGGTTTCGCTGCACGATCAGGCCAACAAGAATGATCAATTCCGACCCCAAAACCGACCCTACCAAGGACATGGCTCGAATGCAGCCCAATATTGAAAGAGATGTGATGGTCGTGATCGCACCTGCCAGGGGTAAGCATGGCCAGAGAATTGCGCTTGCAACCTTTCAGACATGGTTGAAAGTGACACTCGATATACGTGGGATTTCCTATCCGTCACATGTTATCGAAACCGACGCCGGAGACTTGGTCCTTGATCCCAGGTATTCTGGGAGAATATATCTGAAAGGCATGCTGTTGCCAGCTGCCTTTTCCGAGATCAAACCATACAAGCTTGGGTACAATTTTATTCAGGGGAGAGTCAACCGTGATAGGCAAATCATGGTTGATAAACACGAGGAAGCGAATACAGTGAGACAAATCTGGGAGCTTGCTATCCGCGAAAATGAGAAAGCTGTGCTGCCGATCTATATCGACTTTCTGCAAAACTTTCCTGAAGCGCCGGATGTAGAATCAGCGGACATCCTGCTGGCAGACACTACTAAAGCACTCATTTGGAGACACCTACTTTGCAAGGCAGATGGTAAAATTTTCTATTACAGTGAAAAGTCTCATGCTCAGGTTAGTTCATCACCAAATGCTTGATTTTAACCGTGCCTAATATCAATGGAGCAGAGCATTGGACTTATCAGAGATTCACTGAGAAAGACACCCACAAGGCTTCCGGAACTCCTCTGGAATCTACTTCGTTCAAACTCTCTACTTCGGACCCCAGAGGAGGAACAAATCGAGCAATTTAGAAATGCACAGATATGTGCGCCTCCTGATACGAGCTTTGGACGTACGATCCAGAGAGCATTGAAAGCATGCTTAGCATTGTTTCCTTGGTCAAAGAATGTTGAGGTGTATTTTGTCCAAGGCAAGGGAATTGGCGTTGATATCTTCTTTGATGCCAAGCATAAAGTCCTCAAAATTCACGATAGGTGGATCAATTTTCAAGAGATCCATCGAGGTAATCCTTGCCGCGACTTTTTCCCGAGTGAAATGGCCGGAGAAGATGATCCATTTTTCTGCGAGCACGTCATCGACGAGCTCCTTAGGATCTCTTTGAGCTCAATATTCAGACCTTCTGGCATCTCAAGAGCATATGAAACCAGAATTTTTCGGCAAATCCAGCTTTTGCTCCGGTATATGCCTCATAACATCAAAATGATACCAACCTCTCAGATAGGGTGTTTGATGGTTACATGGGAGGACAATGAGACTGAATCGTTCCGAAAGTCTCGTGTCTCCAGTACCTCATATCACATCGTTCTCCATGAAGAAAAGTGCGTTAGCGCAAGGACAGAGCTCCTGCATGGCAATACAGGTATGCAATGGCCGCTCCCTATGGAATATCGATCACTAATGGATAAGTTATCTGGAACGCTGGTCGTGCACCATGCGGATGCCCTCATAAATTCGCCAGCCAAAATGATAAAGTAGCACTTTTCGACCACTTAGATTGCTCGTCAACCTACTATCCCATGGTCGCCTTGAATCGTCCAGAAGCTTTTTATGGGATGCCTCCACAATCAAGTATCCCGACGCCTTCCTCTACAATTCCCCAACTAAAATCTTTACAAGCAAGGTCTCAAGTGACGGGAACGCAACCCATAAATATCGGTCACCAATTTGAGTTCCAGCAATATCCTCTTCCCGCACAAAATCAGTTTTCCGCTGGGGGAATGCAGTCTGTCAACGATCGAGCGCAGTTTACGGTGCAGCAGCAGCATGCACAGGCTTTGCATTCTGAATGGCAGCGAGCAAAATCCCGCGCTGAGCTCTTGCGTCTGTCACGACAGATGACGCACGCGGCTCATGCAGCAGAAATATCGCAAGCTTTGCCAAAGAGACAACTCGAGACTTCACACGACGTGGACGAGCCTTGCCAAAGGAAATGGGCCAAACAGTCTTGATTTATGGAAAATTTTGTTAGCAAAGACCACAATGTTAGCTGTAGAACTATCATCATTTATTCAAGATTTACAGGATTATTATACCTTAACTTACAATCTAGACATACATTATTAGAAAAATTCGCGTGTTTTGTATTACAAAGGTGATGAAATTTTTACCTGATGATACAAATTGTGACATCATGTGATGAGTATATTGTGAAACCTCCTGCTGCGAGGAATATATTTCACGATCTCGCTAAGAGTAAGCCATGCGACAAAGCTATCGGCAGAATCTTGCTTTTCTTATTCAGCGTCTTTGCTACGGAATCCGCCCCTGTAGGCTCTAAATTTTGGTGAATAGACGTCACGCAGTTACTAGCCGATAGACCTCCCTGAATACTCAGAACTCCCTTAGAAGATAAGTTCTACTTGCGAGATGTATCAACTGCCTTCACTGGTTACAGCAGTAGTAGTAGTAGTAGTAGATTTCATTTACACTGACCCCTCGCAAAAAAGCGATATGCAGTATACGACAACTATATATCTGAGTGTGTACATCTAGAGTGATCCACTTTCTGACATAAACTTAGAGCCTCGTCACGGCCTATCGTGGCCCATTGCCGTTCCCATTATTAGGCTGCCCTCGTGGCGCACGGCTGCGAAACCGCTGTGACGCCTCAGCAAAGTCCAGCACAGCTTGTACTGCCTTGCTTCGCGAGACGATGTCTGGATTACCTTTCTCACCTTCGGTTGAGCCTCCCAGCAGGCTCGGGATGCTATTCAACGCTCCCTCCAATTTGCTTCTCAATTCCACGCGAAGCCCCCGCAGCTTCGGGCAAACCAACAGGACGTGGGAGACGGTCTCACGCGCACCGCACTCGCACAGGTCATCATCACGGAAGCCGAATTTCTTCGCGTAGGTGGATAGCCAGTTATGGCCCGTACGTAGCTGTGTCAGCAGATACGCGCGGTTCCGCGGGAGATTCCCATAAAGTTTCCTGGTGTAACGCGCCGGGAGTGTATCGTCAATCCTCCGTAGGTGTAAGCCTTTGATGCTCGACTTCCATTCTTGCCTCCATTGAGCGTGGATTCGGTCGCGGATGAAGGCATTCTCCCTTGCTAGCAGTGGTCGGAAGGTGTGGCTTTTGCCCGGTTGCGCGGCATCCTTGGCGAGTCGGTCTGCTGTATCGTTGCCGGCGTTTTCACAGTGCCCTGGCGTCCATTGGAGCCGGAGCGTTATATGTTTTGCCTGAACCTCGGAGGCTGCTCGGAGAATTGCATGGACGATTGGTTGGCCCGACTTGTTTTTCACATTTTGGATTGCCTGCAAAGCTGATCTGCTATCGCAGAGGATTGTTGCGGTTGTGTGTATACTGTTTTCGGTGCTTGAGCATTGGTGGGCCAACTTGTATACCATGTTGACCGCGTAGAAGATGCCAATGAGTTCCGCTACATGGACCGACCACCGGTCCATCGGCCCCACCTGGATCTGTTGAGACTCCGTCGCCTCATCGTCATCATTGAGTGTGACCACGGCCGCTCCCAGGTGACCTTCGCGCCCTGAGGCGTCTGAGTAGACGACGATATCCGTTGCGTTCCTCACAGTCTCTGCTCTTTCTCTCGCCGTTTCTCGGTCGTGCCCAATCTCGATCTCCGTAAAGGGATCTACACGCCACGGGGGCAGCGGGCGTGGGTCAATCGTTTCCAGTTCGTTGAGTCTGTCGACGTTCATGGTCTTCAACGCTTCGGCTAAGGGGAACCGGGCATATGATCCCACATTGTTTCTACGGTTCCGGGCTCTTGATAAGGCATTCCAGATGGGATGGTCGCGGGGTAGCGTGTGGAGTCTCGCTATGGTGCGCTGTGCTCGGTAGCGAAGGCGGAGGTGCGTGGGGAGTATGTGGGCTTCGATTTCCAGCGTTGCGGTTGCTACCGTCCTGAACGCTGACAGGATCCTGATTAACACCGTTCGTTGGACCGTGTTCAAGTGTCGGAGGTGAACTTGTCCCTGAGCGGGTCGTGCCAGACTGTCGATGCGTAATCTACTATAGGCGCGACACATGCTTGATAGAGCTGTCGCATCTGCTCTGGGCGTAGGTGCCGTAGCCCGCTCAGCGCGAGCGTCGTCTTGGTGGCGCGTTTGATGGCCTGCTGAATGTGTTCTTTCCAGCGGAGTCCCTGGTCGAACACCACTCCCAGCAGCTTAGCTGTGGGCGATGGTTTGATATCGGTCCCATTGAAAGTGATATGTCCTTGAAGATGTACCCCCCTTTTCCTGGTGATATGGATGAGCTCAGTCTTCTCTGCAGCGAAGCAGGACCCGGTCCGCCGCGCCCATTCCTCGATGCGTGGGACATCCTCGGATTGTATCTTGGCTAAGGTTTCCTCGGGTGAGCCTCCCACTCGCCATCGGAAGTAGTCGTCGATGAATGCCGACGCGCCTCCGCGTGAGTTGACGGGCTGGTCAACCAAGTCGGCGTTGAAGAATGCGAACACGATGGGGGACAGTGGCGAGCCTTGCGCTAGGCCTGCATGTACTAACAGCTCTGTCTCAGTGCGGTAGTCGTCGAATCCAATATTGGCGTGCCGGTCGCTCATGAAGCTTGCAATCCATTTCCTGGCTACCATCGGGATCCGTCTCGCTCGTAGTGATGAGTCCAGGCTCGTCTTGTTCACCCCATTGAAGGCGCCCTTGAGGTCAAATGCAATCAGGGTTACCACCTTGTGCTTGTACCAGGCTTGATCGATCGCACTGGACAGTACCAGCAAGGCTTGCTCGGTAGTCCTGCCCGGGCGTCCGCCGAACTGGCTGTTCGGTAGCAGTTTATGTTTCTCTGCGAGGTAAGACAGCCGTCGAGCCATCACCGCCTCAAGGAGCTTGCCGAGCGTGTTCAGCAGCGAAATTGGACGGTAGGCACCGGGAACCGAGTAGTCAGGCTTTCCTGGCTTCCGTAAGACGATAATTTTCGCACTCCTCCATAGTTTCGGGTGGTGACCGAGTTCTATACACGCGGTGAAGATGCTGACAATAACGCTCTTTAAGTGTCTCCACGTCTTCTTCCAAACCAGCATTGGCAGATTGTCCTCTCCTGGCGCGGTCGTCCCGTTCGCGTTTTTCAGTGATCGTTCAATTTCGTGCTCAGTGATTGGGTGCCATGGTAGTTCTGTCTCTGACGCGGCTGGTGGGCTAGGGTCCGGTGTGTTCATTGCAGGGAAGAAAGCTTCCAGGAAAGCCTGTGCTTTGTCTTTGTTCTCTATAAGCTCCTCCGAGCCTACTCGTAGTGCTGGGACGCAACCCCATGCCTCTCGAGGTTTCATGTACGTTGCCGCTTTCCAGAGCTTCCCTTCCCCTGCCTCGTCCAGGAACCGTCTCCAGTGTGTGGCTTTAGCTTTCTCGATGGTCCGCGTCCACGCTCGCCGTTTCTTTTGCATGGCTTGAAAGGTCGCCGTCGTGCTGGCATGGTCTCGTCCACGTTCCGCACAGCTCGCCTGCCATCTCCTGCGCAGCTGGTTGACTTCGACTTGTTGTACCTTGAGGTCTGGTGTAAACCATCGTTTGGAGTATGGGGTTGGGCGTGTGTCGGGTGTGAAGCGGCCGACTGCTTGGGCCATCGCTGCTGTAAGGCTCTCCACAACCCGGTCAAGTGTTGGCCGGGTCTTAATCTCTTTCCATGGGCTCATTTGACGAGTGACTTCCTCCCCAATTCTGGCCCAGTCTGCTCGGTCGTACAATTTTCTTGCTTTGAGGCTTGGCCTGCTCTGAGCCTGAAGATTCCATTCAGAGTAGGTGGCGCGGTGGTCGGATCCATAGTTCTCATGATACAGTTGGCATTTAATGAGCAGATCTGGTCTGTCTGTCACTGTCTGGTCAATGGTTGAGTTTTGTCCTGGGTTGTTCAAGGCCCAGTACGTCGCTGTGCCCCGAGGGAGGCAGCTGGACAGGTTGTGAGTTTGGAAAAAGGTGATCAGATCGCTGGCGTGTTCGATAAATCTGGGTGGGATGTTATTGCCGCCCCACATTGGGTGATGTCGGTTGAAATCGCCAGCAATGATGATATTAGTAGTCCGGTGTCCGGTTTGCGTCGTGGCTGTGATGGTGTTTTCTATTGCTGTAAGCGTTGGTATTGCTGATGTGTCGTCGGTTGCAAAGATCGGTGCTGGTGGGATGTAGATAGAAAAGAAAAGCGTCTGGGACTCAGCCGTCCAGATCTTGATGGCGGCAACGTCCGGGTGATCGCAGGGAATCTGACGGTGAGAGGAGGTGGAGATTCGCCTGTTTACATAGATAAGGCTGCGAAACCGAGTTGCGTCGGTCTTTGTAGTGGGTCGATATAGTCGCCAGGCGCTGTGGTTGACGTGTGTGTGATAGGTAGTAATAGATGGCTCCTGGATCAAGAGGATGTCTAGATCCTGGTTCTGATGATCATTGATCAGTGCTTCCATTCTCGGTGCTGATTTCATCATATTCAACTGTAGTATTCGTAGGTTTGTCTCTAGCATCTGGTAGAGTCGAGGGTCACTGGGCTAGAGCACCGTCGATCACCGGTAGGGTGCTCGCCACTGCAATCGAGGCACCGGGCTCTCACTCCCGGTGGGCATCGTTCGCGCTCGTGCTGTCCTGCGCAATGCCCGCATCGGGGCGTTTCCTTGCACGACCATGCTAAGTGTCCAAAGCGTTGGCACCGGAAACATCTCTTTTTCTTGATCTCGCGTCGTTCAACATAGGGAATGTAGTGCTGGTTGACAAGGAAACCGCTACGAAGCATATATTCTGCGCCTTCTGCGGAGTCGAACCAGATTCCTAATGAAGCGAATTTCCCGAGCACCTTGTCCTTTGCTTTCATCCAGGCAAGTTCTTCGATGCGGAAACCGTGTTTTGCCAGGTCGTTCTCTTCGATGATTTTTACCGCGGCTTGGATAATCTGTTCCGCTGTCGGGGGGGAAACACCTGTACCCAGGTCAAATTCTTCGGTTGGGGTGCGGTGTACCACAACACCAAACCGTGGTTTAACCAGCTTTGTGTTGTTACCCAGTTTCTGTATCCATCCAGAGTTGTTACGCGCCACTTCAGCTGACTCGGTATCTTGGAATCGGATGAGATAGCCAGTTTTGGTGGTGCCGATACCGGCCACTTGGGCCTCCTGTGTTGCAGCATCACTCTGTAACGCTGTGCGGATGTGGTTGTTGACGGCATCGGTGGGGAGATATCGTCCAAACACGTTTCCGTCGCTGTTGTCGTTGTCTCTTGGGTCAACGACTGTTCTCTGGGTGCTGATCCGGATGCAATTCTGCTCTTTCTCGGACTGTCGGTGGTTCAGTGAGGGTGTGGTATTCCTACCGTTGGCTGCCACTGCTGCCCAGGTCCTCGTGGCGGCCGCTACAGGGGCGCTTTCAACCTGAGCTCGTAGGGCTTTCACTTCCTCATGAAGCTTCTCGTTCTGCTCCTGTAGGACATTTTGGCTATGTTTGATCTCCTGGAGTTCGTTCTGAGTAGTCTCGATTACTGCAGTTTGGCGACGGATGACCTCCTTTAGGGAGCTGACGAGTTTCCACACCTCTCTGGTTGTGATCCGACTCGCCGGATCCGAGGGTGTAAAGGCATCACTGCTTCGAGTCCGCTTCCGTCTTTCGTTCAGCAAGCAGCTCGTGTCAGTGACCGCTTGGGCTTCATGATCGTCCTCAACGACATTGGTGATGTTCTCCTGGGTGTTTGTGGGATGGGGCTCGGGCCCTCCCGTATGTGGGTCCGCCATCGATCTGCGGTTAGCTCCCGCTCGGTACACAACGCCGCAGATTTATATCACAGTAATATCAATCACAACGCAGTTCTGTACCACTGTACAGTCTCGTCTACAATACACTTGGATTCGAAATCGGCTTGCACTGGTTACAGCATTGCAGCAGGTTTACAGCATGGATCGAAATCAGTTTCACCATTTGAACACAGAGATTCTTTCCCGCGGGCCCACTTTCCAGCGCTCTAATCTATATATAGTTCATCCTAGTCTCACGGGGCTGAGTTGTATTGAAAGACATTTTCATGGAAACTAGATCTGATAAAGGACGTGAAATACCATAACCATTAATACAGCATCACGTAGTTCCTCAGCTCGCTCATGTGACCATACCCCACTTGGCAACGATATTCGCCACGTGTTCTATTCAAGCATTGTCAAGCTTAAGCTTTGAGCACCAGCACCTCCCTTCGCCAATTCAGGATAAAGAGACATTGCCTTCCCACCAAGAAGACAAGGCGAGTTCTATCTACAGTAGAATTCGAAAACAATTTCCCCTCCGGACACACATCGTTTGTTTTTCGATCCGTACCCGAAACAGCGCTAGGCATTATTAGGTCACCCGTAAAGAGCCCGTGTTTCACCGAAGTGCCGTTCTGCGTCGGTATTGGATTTCAGTATTGAGACTTCTCAGCATATAACCCGGGCATAGCCTATCGGCAATCATTGGCGGAAAGGCAGATATTTACGGCACCTTGGCATTACGGCATAGATTCATAGTAGATTCATATCAAGTAGATGGGCAGAATCAAATGTCGGTAAAAGCGGAGAGAATCTTAATAGTATTATTCTTCTATTCAACCTCCTAGACTTCCTACTTCATGATTCCCAAGGTACTTATTGGTAAATCATCATTGGGGCGCCTCTGAGCCTTACTCTCAGATATTTATAGAAAATCACGAAAACAGCTGTTTAATACTATAATCATCCACAGCATGTTCTCGTAGACGGAAGGGGGGGAAGATCTGACGATGTGTCCTGTTTTACTGAGTCTCGTCGCTTTACTCCTCTCTAAATGCTTCTTCATTGTATTTCAATCCACGATGAGGACCGGACTGGTTTGTAGACACATGACGCATATTTAATCAAAGTAAGAGGGTTATGCTGTTTCAGAAGTACAGTTAAATTTGTAGGGTCCTGGCTAAGCTCGCAATGGAGATATAAACTTGATAGGTCTGGGATGATAGATTACTACGTGGTCCTATACAAACATTCTGTCTAGCACCTTTTTGAGTAAACGCATAGGGACACAACAAAACTCTAGCCAGGCTGTGAATAAGAGAAACCACCTACAATGAATGAAAGGTCGACATCATTGTTCCCTCAGCAACTTAGCGTCATTCTGGGCCTTCTCGGCATCCTGAATCTGCTGAAAATAGTCTGGAATTCCACCGGACTTGTTATCCATAAAGTTCTTCATTTGTGATACGACTTCCAGCAGAGTCCGAACAACGGGAGTCCACTCCATGAACAGAGATTTTATCAAGCCGATGAACGCATTTCGAGACGTTTCATCCTCAGCATAACGTTTCGCCACCTCTTTCTCCTTAGGCGGGAAGTCCCGCTGAAGCACAGATAGCATGAATTCATCGAGAGGTATATGTACGTTGGCTTAGCAATGTGATGGGCTTAAAAGAAGAAACACATACCCTTTCTTTAACAATTATCTCACCGCCGATGGTGTCTTGATAGCCAGCCTGGTATGCCAACTTACAATCCTCTCTCAAATCATCCCATTCAGGTACTTCTATTAGTTGATTGTAGAGACCATTCTCAGCGACAACTTGCATCCTAGCAATCGACATCAATAGTCCATGTTTCTCTCCAGATATGCCTTTTATCGCGTAAAAGTTGTAATCCGGTACGAAAAAAGACGTTTTAGGATCCAAATAGGGGTCACAATACGCTTGAAGATACAACGACAGGTTCAAGGCCAGCTTTTTAGACAAGCTGTTAATCACCTGGTCATCTTCATGGGACATTTTGTTTGTCGAAAGGTAATCAAACATTGCGGATCGAATCCCCCTATTTCGATCTAAAGTGACTTCCCAGAACTTTTGGAGACTTTTGTCGATTATTTCGCGGCACTTCTGAAGCCTGTCCCATTCTTCGTTGCTCATTATCTTTACTTTCCCTGAACCGCCACGAATCTCCTTCTCACGCGCCTCCTGGACGCTGTCAAATCTCTCCCATGCAGCATCGATTCTCGACTGCCTGTCGACAAATTGCTGGATTGTCATTCCATTCTTGCCCATTTTGCTGATTGTAACCGAGGCGGATAATATGTAAGTGTTAAATTGAGAAGGAATTGGGAATGAATTTCGAAATGATCTAGTCTGAACAGTCTTGACTCTTATATCCTCGATTAAACCAAACATTGCACGCATCTACGTCATACCGCTCTTTGAGCTTCCTTATTCCACGGCTCATTAACGAGATTAATGCGTCACCGGTACTATCACTAAATACTATCACTAAAGCGCTTCTGTGTATAAATTCCTCCTACCTGGCTCCATCTCATTGGCCGCTTGCGGATAGCGGTCTGCAGCTGGAGGTGGATGAACATGCATAGCAATCGTATTAAGGTGGGGCAAACCGTTCGGGACCAATTATCAAAGGCATTGAGCCCAACGTACATAATTGGCACAGCAATCGATCATTGCAAAAGATATGATAACCTGAACGCAGTAAGGCCATCTGTATCACCGTGGCAGTGTAACGTTGTTGAATACTTGAGGAGGTGATAACGTAATGTATTGGATTTCGTAGTTAGACCGTGCATAACGTTGTGTAATTCTCTAGCTGCAGCAATGGAAAATGACGCAGTATTGCAAATCGACTAAGGCATGGATACGATGCACTCAACATATTTGTCTGTATCACCCTAGTTGTGTAACGTAGATGACGATCTAATATGTGACAACGTGAAGGTTAAAAGTTATATAATCTTTCCAATAAGTGCATTGTGATAAGCTGGTAAGGTTACACAACTGAATGATAGGTAGATGTCGCCACCAAAACCTCTTTCATCTCCAGTTGGGGGTGACTAGGCACATGGCCGACCTAGATGCTGGTAAAGCCGATAGCGCAACGTTGAAGATAATCTAAGTTAATAGATAGAAACCACTGATCTGAAGGATCTTTCTTCCGTACAGTATCTGGGCCACGAATACACGCCATCAGTAATCTGCCCCAATGGATCAGGAGGAAATAGTTGACCGTTCATTCTTGTGCCAACATCAATCCGGGCAAGCAGTAGTTACTGTAATCCATTGGTTAGATGTGATTATGATAATGCATAGGGAGAACAGTCACCTGATTGTATATTACCAGATTTAGTAAAAAGCTAAACTGAATAATGGAGCTGTGGTGAATGATACAAAGCAAGACTTAACTCTCTGGCCTAGTTCCTACTAGGAAGATATAAAACGAGAAACCAGGGATATTTTACGACGGAAAATAGCCCGCAGCCGACGAGTGAGATTGGATGATACTAATATGGTTTTGTCGGTAATATCCCAACGGGATGTTGACAAGCGACTTGGGTACAACTATTGATTGGCAAGTAGTAGAGAAACAGCTACTAACTTATGTGCCTTTCTGCCCACAACAACGGGACTAGTGTGGCGGCGTAGGTGGGCAGAAGAGGAACAGAGAGCCTGTCGATCATGTTCCTGGGAATGGATCCACCCGATCCAGACTTCGCATCCAGGCACGGCCCACGATACAGGAACCAGCCAAAATTTCCAGATCATACGCTTTAGCCCATCACTCGAAGAGGCTGCTTCCAATAATTTCAAGCGCACAATCTAAGGATCATCAAATTATATTTTGTGATTGCTACTATCGAAAGCGGAGGACATGATGCACTTGGTCTTACCAAAAACATTTTTTGAGGGCCGCAGCTTTGTGAGGGACATGAAGCTCTCAGGAACTCTCCAGATTGTCAAGTCACGTGCATTTCCTAATACCTAGCATCCCCCAGACCTTTGCCCCGAAATCATTTCACCTGCTCACTGAGCAGAGGGTCCAGCAAATGGGAGCAGATGGAGCCGGTCCTCGTTCCCCTTTGCAGCTTTCCATTACCTTGCTCGCTAAATCTCTCTTCACCACCATTCAATCCACCCTCCCGCCTCTCCGCAACATGGCACCAAGACTGCCTCTCTCAAAGCTTGTAATGATTCGCGATATGATATTGAGCAAATCACTGACCACCTCACAAATGGCTGAAGCTGCTGAATATAGTAAGCGTTCAATCATCAACATTAACAACAACCTTCGCCAGTTGGGAAATGTTAGAGCACCCCCAACTCGCGTCGGCCGATGACGAAGCATAATCTCTCCGATGCTAGCAGCCTTGTATAATCGTCAATTCGAAAAGCCTGGGCTATATACAGACAAGATGTTAATCTTTATATGGTACGAATTTTATGTTCTGGCTACAGATTCGAGCATCAAGCAGGCTCTTGCTTCAGTGGGCTGGTTGAAGAAGGTGGCTCGACAGAGGGCGAAAGAACAGAATGCCGATTTACAAGATTATTATTTGTATAATCTGTCGGACTTTCAGTTGTATCAATTGGTTTATATGGATGAGTCTGGATGTGATAAGCGAATTGGGTTCAGATGAACGGGCTGGTCTCTGTTGGGCGTGGCACCGTTGTAGGTGTCCAATTTCTATCGCAACCAGCGGTACCAGATTCTGTCTGTATATGCCCAGGACGGCGTCGTCCTCTCGTGTGTATTTCAGGGCTCTACTGATGCTGCAGTTTTCGAAGACTTTATTGATCAGCTTCTTCAGCATTATGGAAGGTGGCCTGAGCCGAAATCTGTTCTGATTATGGACAACACATCTTTTCATCGTTCTCAATGTATAGAGGAAATGTGCACCGATGCAGGAATAAAGCTGGTTTATCTGTTATCTTACTCACCAGACTTGAACCCCATCGAGGAGTTCTTCTCAGAGTTGAAAGCATTTATCAGACGGAACTTTTTCCGGTATGCAGAAGACCCAGACCGAGAGTTTCAGGCTTTGCTCGGATGACGCATTGAAGTTGTTGGGTCTCGAAAACAGAGCGCTTTAGGACATTTTAGACATTCTAGGGTGGTTGTTGGGGACCATAACTAATCGATAGGTTCTATAGCGGTACAGTATGGCGTTGGGTTGTAGCAGTATATGTCATCAGTTACTGTACCACAGCGACTCGATCTCCTAGTTCTATATCGCGATATGAGCCTACAGGGAGCCTGGTTGAACAAACTGCCCACCTCGTTCCAGCTTCCCTATATCCCATTGTACCACCCCGTGGTAGTCAGCAACAGGTTGGCTATCCACCACATCACCCAGGTCGACCTTCGATGGAACTCCACCGCCAATCCCAACCATCAGTCCGAACCTGATTGATTGAAATGTGTTTATCATGGAGGTCGCAACAGTCGCGGCAGGGTTGGTTCCAATATTAGGTAGGCAGGCTATGACGACGTTGTGGCCGCATATTGAGCCAAGACTATACAATACCAAAATTGAAACGGCCTATATACAGAATCCCGTTTGAATAATTATATCGAAGGCTTCTCCTTTCACATCCTCTGCGTAAACGGGGTCAAGTTTGTCTTTTTCAATAATGCTGTCAACAAATGCCGCCACGGAGTCATTTAGCATCTTCTCAACTTCGCGTCGGGAATCAGGGGATCCTATATATGTTACTCTTGTTGCCTTGCTTACTGGGATGGGAAGTTTACCATATTTTTCACAATGATCGTCGAACGCTTTCACCGCCGCATATGAGGCGGCCTTAATAATGAGGAAACGATGGGGATCAGCTCCATTGGGTGCGTCGACGACCTGGTTGTAGGCCTCCACCATTTTTGGGTTATCTATCACAGGTCAGCTCGCAATGGGAAGAGATATGGACGGTGCACATTTCCCACCGGTAAACAAACTCATGATTTGTTTGTTTAAAGAACTTGCTGTTCTATTAAGAGATAAAACTTTGTGATGAATTAACTTAGAATTATGAAGGCCCTCGGGTAGTGGTGGATTTATATAGTTACCATCATTCTACTGTGTTCATTAGATATGCTTTGCCGATCAGTGGCGGTGAGGTAGAAGTATAGAAACACAAATGACGTCATCCCTTGTTCTACCTGGTACGCTTTCAGCCGAGTATATGCTGCGGCCTTCTCTTACGTCATAATTACGTTGTCATCACTGTACTTGGCAGATCTACTGTATCTTGGCGCAGAATATACTATGGTATAATTTCCAAAGTAAGAGGGCAGGGAGCGTCAAGCACGACTGGGGGTTCGCTCACGACTGGAGAATCGAACACGACTAGGCAGTCCAGTAAGACTAGGCAGTCCAGTACAGTGCCGGCCGTTATTGCCTTCCCTGTAAGAAGACAGAGAGATACTATTTCAAACCCTAATCACATGATACCATAACCAATGTTGCCTCTGACGTAAATTACACATACCGTATATACGGCGTAATAGTACTTTGCTTTGTACCCCTTTGTACAAGTACTACAATTAATGGCGTACGGATATAGTCTATTTTTGGATATGTAGCAGTACATGCCTGTACGGCATTGTACTTTCAGCCTTCTTACAACGTAAACTTGTAACGGATTTTTAATTACATGACTAACCATATTTGGGTTATCGTGTCATGTGATTAGGGCTTGAAATAGTATAGCTATGTCTCCTATATGGAAGGCAAAAACGGTCAGCACTGTATGCGTTATGGTCGTTGCGAGGGGTCGGAAGAGGTTCGTGCTCTTCATCTAGCATGGCTCTCGCTGCGGTCTGTTCTTTTGGAAGGGCGCATACCCATCCGATGGTATAGGCATCGTGTCGAAGGTGCTTTCGGCATGGGAGTGTTTCGGGACTAGTATTATTTTCTGGTGGCACTGATTGCTCTAGTTGTGATGGGGGGGTTCTCAGCCATCTTGAATGGAGGACGACTCGACGAAGCAGGGTGTCTAGACGAGCGGATAGTACTGAATCTGTCAATCAGAACTCTCTCTCCTAGCATAATAAGAGATCTCAGGCCTGATTATTCGAAAGAAAGGTCGGCAAACTAAATAGCTGACGGAGGACATTGCTGAGGACGGGCAGAGGTACAACAAAATTGGCCAGTTCAGGTAAACTATAATTGTCACGTGGATCTTCTGGACCTGAGCTGAAAGAGGGGTACGTCCTCAGCCTCATCATCATCCGCCGTTCCACCCCCACACCGCTTTCTGAAGGAGCTTCTGTCGATCATGTTTCCATGTGGTGGGGCTTGTGCCTGTTCCTAAGAATGGTTCGACCCGATCAAGAATAGTCAGATCCGCGATAACCAGCCAAAGTTTTTTTAGATAAAAACGCTTTAAAAATGCTTTAACCTCAGCACAAGAAGAGCCTCTTCGCGGCAATTTTCGCAAATTTCTAGAGAGAAAGCAGATTACAGTTTGTCTTTGATACTGATTGATCGAGTAAAAATGCGCCGGTCTCTCAATCACCTTTTTTTGAGGGCCGCAGCTTTGAGAGGGGCCGCAAAGCTCCCAAGAACCCAACATGGTCGCATCACGTGCATTTCCTAGTACCTAGCATCCCCCCGGACTTTTCGGCCAAAATGTTTTCACCTGCTCCCTGAGCAGAGGGTTGAGCAAGGTGAGAAAATGAATTGGTTTTCTTCACATTCGGTGGTTTCCTACCCGTCTCTTCCGCCCAATACCACCTCCCTCAACGTTCTGATGCTTGGACAGTACCGTCCTTCTATGTACAACATGGCACCAAGACTGCCCCTCTCAAAACTTGAGATGATCCAAGATATGATTTTGAGCGAATCACTAACCACCTCACAAATGGCCAAAGCTGCTGAATGCAGCAAACGATCCGTCATTAACATCAGCAACAACCTTCGCCGGTTCGGAAATGTCAGAGCACCCCCAACTCAGGTCGGTCGACGACGAAGCGTAACTCCCCCGATGCTACAGGCATTGTGCGACCATCTGTTGGAAAAGCCAGGACTATATGTGGATGAGATGACAATCTTTTTATGGGACGAATTCCGTGTCCAGGTGACAAATTCCAGTATCAAGCGAGCTCTCGCTTCGGTGGGTTGGTCCAAGAAGGTGGCCCGACAGAGAGCAAAGGAGCAGAGTCCAGACTTAAGAGACTTCTACCTACATAATCTATCGGACTTTCACTCGTATCATTTCGTCTATGTGGATGAATCTGGATGCGATAAGCGGATTGGGTTCAGACGGACAGGCTGGTCTCCGTTAGGCGTAGCACCTTTGCAGGTAGCCAACTTCCATCGTGATCAGCGCTACCAGATACTGCCTGCATATTCTCAGGATGGAATTGTGCTCTCTCGAATTTTTCAAGGCTCCACCGATGCTGCTCTATTTGAAGATTTTATTGACCAGCTGCTAAGGCATTGTGGAAGGTGGCCTGAGCCTAAATCCGTTCTAATCATGGATAACGCATCTTTCCATCACTCTGATCGTATAGAAGAGATGTGTGCCGATGCAGGAGTGAAGCTAGTATACTTGCCACCTTACTCCCCTGACTTGAATCCTATCGAGGAGTTCTTCTCCGAGTTAAAAGCATTTATTAGACGGAACTGGGTGCGGTATGAAGAAGACCCAGAACAAGGGTTTCCGACCTTTCTTGAATGGTGTATCGAAGTTGTTGGATCTCGAAAGCAAAGCGCTTTGGGCCATTTTAGACATGCTGGTGTGGATATTGAAGATAATTAATCGTTAGATTTGAAACAGCTTGGCGTTAAATATATATTATGAGCTTACCACCTACTTTATACCCTAATCATTCTACGTTACGCCTCATTCTACAGCAGTAGTAGTAGTAGTAGTAGTAGATTTCATTTACACTGACCCCTCGCAAAAAAAGCGATATGCAGTATACGACAACTATATATCTGAGTGTGTACATCTAGAATGATCCACTTTCTGACATGAACTTAGAGCCTCGTCACGGCCTATCGTGGCCCATTGCCGTTCCCATTGTTAGGCTGCCCTCATGGCGCGGCTATAGTGAAATTGCGGATGAGACGGATAGCAAGGACCCGATTTTGGTTGCATCTCTATTAGGTACCGCGAAAAAGCGGGCAAAGCGGAAGCTAAGAATTTGGACAGAGACTTTGTGGCAGATACTGATTTGTTCCGAGTTCGTTTGCTTGAGCGTCGGCTTTTCTTATTCTCAATCTGGAACGGTGGCGGTTTATTGTGAAAACGGCGGCGAAGATCTTCAATTGTGAGTATAGGTTTGGCGGGGAGAGCGGGTTTTTGTGCTGGGGGAATTGGTTGCGGTATGGATGTGGCAGGTCGCTGGAGGACGGAGGCATATGTGTTTTGTTGGTTTTGGGGCGAGGAAGTGACGGAGGGTATTGCTTGATGAGGCTGGGGAGAGTGGGCGGTTGGAGGTAGTTGAGGTTCAGGGTCGGTGAGAGTGGTAGATGGAGGTGGAGTGTAGGAGTCAATCTCTACAGTAGAGGGTGCGGTTGGTGTTGACTGGGTCGGTGTCTGTGTGCTAGCGTTTGCGGTGGTTTTCTTGTGAGATGTCCTATTCGAAGTAGAATGGTGGGGGTGGGTTGATCTAGGCGACGGACGTGTGTTGGTTGAGGGGGTAAGTGTATCGGCGGTTTGGGAGTGTTGTTTCAAATCATTGTAGATGGTCTGCCATAGGCAGTCTTTCGAATGTGGAAGCTGTGTTTCTTGGAAAGATCCACGTTGGAAGCTATCTAGGCGCTTGAAATTTTGACAGGCAAAGCAGCAGGCCAGACCGCCGCCAATTGTGTGTGGTTGGTAGTAAAAGCCGTTTTGAGCTAGTTGGAGCGGGGTGACGCCATTGAGCACTTGTCCCTGGAATGACAGAGCCCTGGCAGTGATGGTAGAATAGGTGGTTGAGATGAAGAATTTCTCCTGGATGGGACGTTGTGGGGGAGGTCGATGGGTTGGAGTGGAGGGGTTCGCGGATGTGGAGGCGGGAGATGAGCGGCGAGACCCTGGAAGCTGGGATTTCATCCCCTTATTTAGAGCTCTCGCCTCGAGTACAAGATCGTCGAACATGTCCGCCATCGCTCGTCCAGCGATACAGCATAGATGGATCGATCGAGAAGTTCGAGGTGCATTTATCTCAGGTCTACCTCCTTCTACAGTCGCGCTTTCACAGAGCCACTCGAAATCAGCTTCATCTGTCCGCTTTCGCAGGTCTGCCTCATTCTACAGCATGGATCGAAATCAGTTTCACCATTTGAACACAGAGATTCTTTCCCGCGGGCCCACTTTCCAGCACTCTAATCTATATATAGTTCATTCTAGTCTCAAGGGGCTGAATTGTATTGAAAGACAAATTCATGGAAACTAGATCTGATAAAGAACGTGAAATATCATAACCGTTAATACAGCATGACGTCGTTCCTCAACTCGCTCATGTGACCATACCCCACTTGTCAACGATATTCGCCACGTGTTCTATTCAAGCATTGTCATGCTTAAGCAGTGAGCCTCAGCGTCGCCTTTTCCTAAGCCAGTATAAGGAGACACTGCCTTCTTGCAATGAAGTGAAGGTGAGCTCTATCTAACGGAACAGTCCAAAACAGTGGAGATAGATGGCTCGTTCTAGTGAGACTATCTCATTTTGTCACTCTTGACAGCGTGAGATCACTAAGAAATTATGCATTTAAGTAGCCATGCCTAGAAAATTTGATGAAATCATAAATGATGAGTTATGGGGTTATGTAGGACTTGAACAAAATAGTAGAGGTTAAGGAAAGAATCAAGGTTTCCCAGAACGTGCAGACGGCATAAGAGTGGATTGTTTCACAGAGTTTGTTGGAATTATACTGTAGGGCCGCACTACTCTAAAGATATAAGAGACAACCAAGCGGTCCGACAATGCCTTGATAGCCTTTTGTTGAGTCGAAAAGCCTAATGAGTATTGCCGTCTTCGCCGCCCTCGACGTTGACGTCCGGTCCTTGGCCCAAGAGCAGTTTAACAATCTCGCGATGGCCTTTCGACGAAGCGGCCTGAGGAGCATTGCCGTGTTCGCCGCCCTGCACGTTGACGTCCGCTCCTTTATCCAGGAGGAGCTTCACAATCTCGCGATCGCCATCAAATGAGGCGGCCTGGAGAGCATTGCCGTAGCGACCACCCTGCGCGTTGATGTCTTCTCCTTTACTAATCAGATCTTCTACAGGCGCCAAGAGCCCATTGAGGCAAGAATAGTAGAGTTTCGAAGCTCGCGGAGGACCAGGGTCATTGTCCCAACCCCTATCAGCCTGATACAAACGACTCCATCGTTGGAATGTCACTTCCTCTTCAAAGAACTTGACAGTCTCTCAAATAATCTCTTCAAAAATCCCCGGCCAACGAAGCATAGACAGCCCAGAACTCAGCCGCATATCTTGCCATCGGAAAAAGCCTCTTTATCTCTTTGTGACCTCCCTTGATGTCTCTAAGATAAGTCAAGCATGTCCTCGTGATAGAAATGCTGGCAGTCATGACTCTGAAGCCGTTGTCTCTGAGAAGATATTGTAGATCGAAATGCAGATTTCTTGATAAAAACAATAATAATGGCTGTGGTTCACTTTAAATATCGGCCTGTGCTAACTCATCCATAAAATTAACCATAATTGACAGTCTGCCCTTTTCTCTATCTTTCAGGTTACCAAGCGCAGAGTCGTATGGATCAGAATTCATCCACGCTGACCACTTCTTGACTACTGCGATCGCATTTTTAGAGGAGATCTTGAACCATTCATGATGCTCCTGTAGGCACCCTGTACAATCGGTACGTACTTGACTGTCGACTAACTCTGCATGACATAATCGCTCGACGCGTTTTGCTCTTGGGACCAGTGTTGGGTTAGGCAGCGTAGGATATATCACTTTAAATTGTCTGTTGCATCGAAAGCGTAACTCTTCGAGTCGACTGGCCACAAGTTGAGTTGTATATCCAATCTTTATAAATCCTGGAACTTTTTCTGCTTCAAGCACATAAATATACCCTGGCTTCAATTCCGTGGAATTCAAATCTTTCTCAACATAGCCCCGAATATAGCTGTTCAACGTTCTCTTTCCCCGTGCATTTTTTCTGTTCAAAATACGGAAGGGGGTGGTGTCAAATCCTTCCAGTTCAGATAGAACTGTTTGTTTGTCGACGTTAACAGAGAGCAGAGCTCCCAAAGTTGGTATATTGTGAGAGTCAGCATCAAGAGCCCTGCTGCGACTACTCCTCCCAAAGCCTCCGAGTTGTCTTTCATATTCGTCGATAATAGGGCATTGAGAAAAGCTTTTCGAATCTGAGTCGGCCCTGGCGAGGATCTTCAGGATTTTCGACCTCCACAAGTCCCGTCTTTTTACAGGCATCGTAAGCTCATGCTCCACGCAATAAATATTTTTTTCCAGAATTCTCAGATGATTGTCGATGTCTGTATCTTTCGAATATGTGAGAAGTTGAATTATTTTACCAATTTTCTTCCGGTATTCTTGAACTTTCCATCCTCCAATATTCTTTCTGCACGGATTTCTGTCCGCCTTTATGACGGGGCATAAAGCCGAAGCAGGCTCAAATACTTCCATGATTTGCAAGACAAAAGGAAGTACATCCTTTTCTTGGACTGGAAAAATCGATTTCCATTTAGCCTTTCGTTGGTCGTGTTCATCCTTAAGTTTATGTGACCCACAATACGCAATTTTAGCTAGTTCTTCTAGCTTTGAGGCCAGTTCCGGGGATTCCTGACTGAGTAAAATCATGGAACGTATAAGAAAGTCAATATTGTCTCTGTTCTCGATCAGTATTGATTTGGAACAAGTTGTCTCCGGCCCAGTAGAACGTTCACACTTCCAGTTACCCAGCCCAAGGCGACCCCGCAGATTCCAATCATTGGCTGGAGGTTGGCATCTCAACGATTGCCCCTCAAGGGCTTTTGATTGGGTTGGAGTCAAAGGAAGAGCTTTAAAAACGGGCCGCTGTACTAGGACAAAGTTCTGTGATGTGCTATACTGGCTTTTTGGAAAATGGGTGGAGTCCGTTGACATTTCGATATGCAATTGTATGATGTATTAGACAGTGTATATAGCTAGTAGCTGAGGAACGGGCTTGGTTGGACTTAAACTAATGTAGGACGACGAGACTCATGTTGGACATAATTCACGAATTGTTTTTGCTGTGAAGGAACCCATTATGTTATAAGAATGCTCGTAGCACGGTTGTTAGTTACAGTATGGGTACCTGATGGAGGCCCAAAACAAAACAAGGCGACAACCTGCCAACGCATCTTCTGACTAAGATAACACCCGCCCAAGAATACCCTAAAACTCACGGTCCCGATTGTTCTTCTCAGGCACGCTAGTCTATTTATAGTTACTTCATACTTTCGAGGGTGGTGAGTCGAGTCGCCTTTGAGTCAAAGGCTTTGACTCAGTTAAGATTATTTGAAGATCCTGATCCGAAACCCAAACGGGTATCCGTATATCCACAATAAGTGGGCGGAGATAATTTTTTCCTAAAAAAATGAGATAAGTAGGGATTAGAAGAAAACCAGGATGAACCCGATCAGAAAAGATACACGTGCATAATGAAAGCGACCACATGAGGAGAGCTACACGTGACGGGCAAAGTACCAGACCAATGAGAAGCAGGCTTGGCACGGATTTGGTATACACAAATCCGAGCGTCAACCCAGCGACAAGTCAGCCTCGCGAAGACCTGCGGTTTGTAACCCCTTCCACTTCGTTTCAGGGCACTGGGGACGCGCTGCCGCACGCCGTAGCCCTGAAACGGAAATTGGTGGGAACCGATGCAATTTGACTTGTTATAAAATGAAAATCCATTTTATGTACATCTTGTCAAGAATCTTTTTTCCATGGCCTGCTTTTGAATATCCCATATAGGCTCAGCAAGAGCAATTAATTTCTCTCCAAATGAGTGCATGATGTCTTCCATAGTCTTGGAAGTATCATTTGTCCCAGAAAAATCATCGGGTAGCTCCACATTAAAATTCCGAACTGTGGATCTAGTCCATGAAATCCGCAGTTGGCAAAGTAAATCGCTAGCTTTCTCATGTTCGGAATCTACATTCTTCGCCACAAGATAAAATGAACTCCGATGAGCATGACTGGTGGTTGGTTTGAAGAGAGAGATGTTGGAAAACTGGCTGAACAATTCAAGAAGTCGGATAACGTGAGGGCTATACACCTGATGCAGCAACATAACCAAAGTCCCACCGCGTTTTATTCTGCGTAATGCGATCATAAGTTGGGCGGCTGTGAGTCTTATGGGCTCATGTCTGGATCCTCCGACCCTTGTGTGCGTATGAAGAACCTGTCCATCGCAAAAAACAATGTCGAACACTCGATCTTTATATGGTATATAGTTAGAGAATTGAGATGAATCCGGGAAGCCATGGGAGACCAGATTAGGAAATCCTATCTCCGCAGCAAGCATGGTGATATCCATAAACTCGATTTGGACGCGCTTGTCTGGTTGCCAGTTGGGAAGAAGAACATCGTGCCCGCCCTCATTTTTCGGCAAGCTAAGACCGCATATCATAGCCCGAGAGTTATATTTTAGCACTGTCGCAGAATAGCCTCCAGGTGCCATACAGATATCAAGAACTTCGAGATTTATCGTTTTAGATAGAGATGGGATCACTTTTTCTTTTGCCTGGATCTCATCGCCGATTCTCGTCATCATCTTATAGAAGAATCTTTTTTGTTTTTTACTCGGGGAAGTGGCATGCTCCTTTTGTGTTTTGAAATACTCGTCTGCTTCAGGGCTTGCTTTAACCTGATATAATTATAATTTGGTAAGTACAAATATGATGCGCTGAGTCGACTGCGGATGAATAGATCATCTTACTGCTTCTTGAACAAGACGAAGCTCTTGAAAGATTCTCGATCTAGAGCTTAAAAAAAGCTTCACCGTTTTATAGTCTTTTTCAATTTCAGAGTCGGCAGTCACGATAGTATCCGTCATATTTGTTGCTATTGCTGGCATAACTAACCCCCGAGGAAATAATAACGGATTGGGCCAAACAAAGTATTCGTATGGGAAGGAGTGAGACTTTAATCTACTGCATTGACGGAGGTGATGACGTGGCAGGCAGGGTATTTACGTACTTACTTCAAGGAAAGCACAAATACGAAACGAAAACGCCCGCATGAAGCATCGCACGAGTCACACTGAATAGGGAAGTAGGATCGTGCAAAATCGTGAGGTGTAACATTTGCAAGGCAACGCGGTCAATAGAAAAGATTGGCCCAGTATATATGAAGAGTTAACCAGTGAGGGACGGTGGAGAGCGAGAATTGTGGTCCTCATTTCAGGGCGAACAGAAGAACAACACACATCACGTGCATTTCCAAGTACCTGACCAATAATAGCGAGCCTTGGTACGTGTGCACAGTGGGGGCGACCGCGCGAGGACAGCAACACGTGAAGGGTCAAGTACCAGACCAATGAGAAGCCGGCTTGGCGCGATTTTGGTATGTTGTAAATCCAAGCGTCAACCCAGCGACAAGTCAGCCTCGTGCAGACCCACGGTTTGTAACCCCTTCCACTCCGTTCCTTCGTTTCAGGGCACTTTTCGGCCAAAATGTTTTCATCTGCTCCCTGAGCAGAGGGTTGAGCAAGGTGAGAAAATGAATTGGTTTTTCTTTCGGTGGTTTCCTATCCGCCTCTTCCGTCCGATCCCACCTCCCCCAACGTTCTGATCATTGGACAGTACCCCTGACTTCCTTTCTTGGCAGTAATCCCATACGACTGTAAATTACAACCTAAAATAGCTTCTGCATTGAGCCTGTATGGTCTCAAGGGCTTCTAGAATGTTGATTCTGCAAACGAGGCAAACAGAAGGGGCGCTACCTGCCACGTTCGCATTTCAGCATGTCAATCTCTCAACATGAGTCTCTTGAAGCAATAAACCAGGCTTACATTTCATACCGCTTCTTCGTCATTGGCCCTTGAAGTACGCTCTCCACTCTAGTGTCATTTGTTGTTCTCCCGCTTCGTAGCGACTCCGGCAAGTGGTGAAGTCAATTCCTTACCCTTCGTGCGCATTTAGCCAAGAGCCGAAAGGGCATAAAAAAAAGAATAGTTCTAGAAAGATCAAGCCGGCGGCAAGAAAGCTGGTATTTCGACATAAGATATGCAAGTATTTAGCTTATCTACGGACTAATACTCAATCCGCCCGTCTTCGACAGCGGCGCTGTTTCAAAACAAGATACAGGACACAGATGGTTAAACCCAAGGGGCTAAAATCCCAACATGCTATGTAGCTTGGATGAGTCACGGTAAATTACCGTAAATGGTGTGTACGCACTTTCCCTCCGCCTGCAGGTACCGTGTTACCTGAGACAATGTCCAGAACAACCCAGGTTCACCTTCCGTGCTGGAGAGACTCTTTCAAACCCAAGTCATGTGCCACTGAAGTAAAATAGAGTCTATACCGACCACTGATAATACTAGTGCCTTTACTAGGTCGTAAGACAGATGATTAACTTACATAGACTCTAAAGCCTGTGTTTCAGGCAAACACAACAAACAATGCTAATGGAGCAGGACAGTCTCAACGCCAAACTTCTGTTTCGACATACACTACTGCTTCTCGTCATGGGATGAGACTTACTGGTCAGCGCAGCGCCTCGTAGACGCAGGTCAGTTCATCAAAAAATACGATGTTTCTCGATACGCAAAAGCTATTTTGAAGATACGACGTTCATCCTCTCGTGTCATGTCCAAAATCTAGATCAGATTTGGTTCCAAACAAGGTTTAACCGCCCTTCGCCCAGTTTATACATCTTCAGTGTGTTGAGCACTTCCCTCACGTCCGTGCATTCAACTGCAATGCCCTTGTTCCCTTGGCCAACGAATTTTTGCTCTACGGCCTTCGCAAACCAGGCCAATACACCATCCCAGAATCCATTGATATTCAAGATGACAATGCCTTTGTCATGGATTCCTAGCTGGTTCCAAGTAATCATTTCTGCCACTTCTTCTAGAGTTCCGTAGCCCCCCGGCATAGCAACAAAGCCAGACCCAGGTCCTCCTGGAGGACTTGTTCTACCATCAACCTCTTACGGGTGTGCATGCCGCTCACGATGGTTATGTTTCCAAAATTGTTTTGAGAATCAACTTCAGAGATCTGTCGCTCCGCTTGTTTCGAGTTCTGGGCCGAACTAACATTCGCCTCGGGGTGTTTCGCGATTAAGGCTTCAGGTATGAAGCCCTGCACTGCCGTTGGGCCGGAGAGAGATACCATTTCACGGGCTATTTCTCCCATTAAACCTCTCGTGCCGCCTCCATAAATGAGTTTCGCGTTTGCCTTGTGGAGCTGACTGGCTAGTTCTCGCGCTGCGGTGACATATTCCGGGGATGCACCTGGCTGAGCACCACAGCTACACGCCGCTTGTCAGCATGATTGACATAATTATTTCCCTCCGAGTCAACTCACAAAACGCAAATGACAGGCTGTACTATCTTTGCTGTATCAACCATATTACGACAATCAAAGTAACTACCAAGATGCTTTGACGGAGTTAGAGCACAGTCTGTAGGAAATGGAACGGCACCATTTACGTAGAGAAATTGTGCATATGAGATTGGGAATGGGCAGGTATTTCGAGTTTGCTACAGTTTTGTAGTAATCAACTGCTCCACTTTAAAAATCCACTTAGTCATCAAAAGAGGATAAAAACTAGCGTGGACTAGGCACCAGTCACACAGAGAAGTTGCATATATGAGATTGGGAATGAGCAGGTATTTCGAGTTTGCTGTCGTAGCAATCGACCGCTCCACTTTGAAAGTGGCGTTTGCGTTCTAGACCCACAAAAATCAAAGTATGTGTATCTGGCTACGGTCAAGTAATTAAAGAGTCTTGGAAAGCTTTGAAGACACTCTAGCAGCGGGTTATAAAAACGCTGCGGATCTGGAATATATTCCAGAGAATTATGTTCTCAAAGAACTAGAGCCACCCTTGTTGAAAAAGGTCTCGGTCATTGCACTTCTTCATTCGTTCATATCTCTCAAAATTCTATCTCGCCATGGCCTTACCAAACTTATGCTCGAATTCAGTCCTTCGCGGGTATCGGGACATAATTAAAGACCACCAGGACCGGTTTATCCACAATATGCCAAAGATCGAAATGCATGTTCATATTGAAGGCACTATGTCTCCAGAGCTACGGTGGGCTCTTGCCCAGCGACATAAGATTCCCGTTCTCAACTACAGAACCGGAATGGCTTGTCAAAGCTTGCTAGAGCTCAAAGGCTTGTATCAACTTCTAGATGATGTTGAAGAAGGGGGTGTAGAAGGAGGCATGCCCCGCTTCTTCGCACTGTACTATGGTGGCTTCGAGGTTTTGAAGGACGAGGATGACTTTTATCAACTCGCTATAGATTATTATCAACGTGCCGCCTCAATGAATGTCCGCTATTGTGAGCCTTTTTTCGACCCTCAAGGCCATACACGGCGGGGTGTGTCCATGTCGGCGATGCTGGCTGGGTTTCGAAAAGCTCAGCTTGAGGCTGCAGAAAGATTTAATGTAGGTGTGGAGAATACCGCATCATAGAATAAGCTAACACCATACATCAGGTACAGTCACAGTGGATAATGTGCTTTCTGCGCGATATGTCATCAGAGTCTGCTTTGGATCATTACCTTGCTGCTTTGCCCTACCGTGAAATGATTATCGGCATTGGGTTAGACTCGCTAGAAACAGATCGTCCGCCACTGCTATTTGGAGAAGTTTTCTCACAAGCTCGGAAAGATGGATTCAAAATCACCTGTCATTGTGATGTTGGCGATAAAGATACATTGCGAAATATCCATCAGGTCATTCATCATTTTGGTGGTACCGGTGCGGATAGAGTAGACCATGGCCTTGATGCAGTATATGAGCCTACGCTGCTGGAAGCCTTGAATGAAAAAGACGTGGGCATGACTATCTGTCCTTGGGGTTATCTGTGCTACTCTGGACAAGAAAATGTTTTGGATCGTGTGCGCAGACTTTATAGCACAGGCGTAAAAATTGCAATTGGGAGCGATGATCCAGCCTATATGGAAGATGTCTGGCTAAGTCACAGCCTCTATTTGCTGCGTGTCGCATGTGGATTCACGAACGACGATTTTGTCAAGCTACAGCGAAATGCCATCGAAGTTTGCTGGGCGCCAGAGGATACAAAAATGGCGATCATGAACGAATTGGAATTGTTTTCAGCAAATTTCAAAGGGATGAAGATAGAAGCTCGGGCTATCACACCGTGAATAGTTTTGTCATATAGCTCGCACTAGCCGCCCTTACCTCGTTTAGATCAGAAATGCAATCGCAGTTTTAATTCACCTGGCCATTACACACAAATTATTCGGGGCCAGTTTCAGAGACTCGCCTCGTTTCTGAATTTACTCTGCGGTGATAGTATCTTCTGAGATAATTAGGTAGTAAGGGGACGCTTGTGACGGGACGAGGATAATAACTATCAATGTATCATCATATTTTACAGCTCCAAACATGAACCGAGATACAGAAGTTGCCATATAAGGAAGACCAGATTATATAAGTAGGGTCTGAAAGGGTCTCCATGTCTCCAGCGCGGAAGGTGAAGCTGGGTTTGTTCTGGACATTGTCTCAGGTACAGTAGTTTGCAAAATCGCCTTGCGTTTTTACTTTTACTCTTTCTTTGTCAACCTCCATTACCAAGATTACGCTAGCCGTATACAGTTAACTCATAATTCATTTCTAGATTAGGAAATTACATGGTACAGGTAGAATTCAACAACAGCTTACCCCTCAAACATTCAGACTTATCTTTCCCTGATGCCCCCGTTTAAAAAGCGCTAAACTAGATCCAGTCAGGGAACACTGTATTTCCTTTGATGTCTCTCAGGTAGATCGCAAAACTTACTGTCATTACATATCCCGGCGAACAACCATGTTACCGTTGTTCCAAAAATAGACATGGATGATAGACATAGATAAAATTTAGAACCATTGCAATCCGAATATCGCCGAATATACATTGTATAAATTCATCCTTATATATTTATCCCGTTATTCACTCATCTAACGTAGAAAATCAAATTGTCATACTAATGTCCTCACCCCTCTTTAAAGTTTTGACAGCGAGTTCATATGCCTCATTTCTGGCTGAGACGAGCATTTCGCCAGTGAGTTTCTTATCAAACGCATGCCCACACCCTTCCATCCTTCGAATTATGACCTCCCTCTCAGAGTGTTCATCTTTCGCTCTCTCAGCTAATTCTTCTGCCTCTACTGCTGAAGCGTCCAACTCCCCTGTAACAAAGAGCATATTGGCTGGGAAACGGTACGTATCGGCAAATGCGGGAGAGATTCTTGGGTCGCGAGGATCCATTTCCCTGATATAAGCTTCTCGGAAAACCCTTGTCCAGAAGGTCGAGCGATCTTTCCCGCCTTGCATTGGGGCTTTCCTCAAACTTGGGTCCTGCAAAAGGTTTGTCGCAGGGTAGAACGCTAAAAGCGACCGAAAAGTTCCACGTGGGAGTGTTGTGGAGGCAGCAAGCGCGAGAGTGCCCCCCCGATGAGAATCCGGACACGGAGAGCTGCGAGGCCTGGTACTCATCTGGGTGATCAAGCACGTATCGAACAGTATCTTCAATGTCATTGAGAGCTGCGGGGAATGGGTACTCGGGAGCTAGGCAATAATTGACATCAAGCACCACATAGCCAGTAGCTTTGGTGATATATCGGCAAAAGTCGTCGTCAAGACCATGAAGAGGAATCGCGAGGCCCGACCCGTATAAATTAATTAGGACAGGAAGGGGCTTTGAGCTTCCAGCATCATCTACGGATGGCTTGTAGACATGGACATTGATAGTGCGGCCCTGATCACGAGACGGAATTTGTAACGACAAGTCAGGTTTCGGACATGGCGACGATGTAAGACATTTGATGAGGAACCTTGAAAGAGTGACTAAAAACTTCAGATATAAGTACCGCAAAAAAGCAAAGAAGCCATTCATTGTTAGGGAATAGCTAATGGTGTTAAGCTGTATGAAAATGCCAACAGGAAGTGCCCATGATCATTCGAAAATCGGCTTTGTGGAGATTTAACTAGTTAGTTAGCGTATTCAATGATGACTCATTGGGCGATAAAACATGGCGTGTGTCAGGGAGTGTGGCCGCAGGGTGCTCCGCTATGTATTACTTGCCCAGTACCGGAATCTATAAGTTACGGTAAATTTAGTACGAATTCAAGGGTAAATAAGCAGAAATATCAGTCTATCGCCGGGTATCGGAGGAGGTCGAATGCTGAGTACTCAAAAGTCTTTCGACAGAGGGGCAAACCCCAACGAGAAGTGGTCTAAGAACACCAAAGCTTATGTCAGTTGGTGTTGCGGGTATTAGTCATCGAAGCGTTCTTCTTGGTTGGTTGGGTTGTACAGCACCCCGTTTATGCTTCGTATTAAATTTAACACTAACGTTACTTATCCTTTTCTACTATCTGAGTAGCTCCCCTGACTTTCGTTTCAGAACCGATGCGTGCGACGCGCGCGTCTTCCGGTTTTTTACCAAACCATTCAAAGGGCTCTAGCCAGGGGCCGTTTTGAGTTCAACCCAATATGGGTAAGTTGGACTTGGCAAAGGGGACTAGAAAGATGAACAGTGTGCAAAAGCGCAAGGCGATATTGCAAGCTACTGTAACACGGTACCTGCAGGCGGAGGGGAAGTGCGTACACACTATTTACGGTAATTTACCGTGACTCATCCAAGCTACATAGCATGTTGGGATTTTAGCCCAATGGGGAAAAGTGGAGCTCCGTGAGATAGGAAGAGAGAGTATGGAGGTAAATCTGATTTCGAATATTACTGTACGAGTCAACAGTCATCGTCGCTGTTCTAACGGTCCTACCGATTCTAACGTCAGCATGATTTAGAGCACGCAGTCTGGCGGGTACAGGCCCCAATCAGAATGCCAGGATTGTTACACATCGTATACGAAAGCGTTCACCAAACCAATGTTATCTCTATAAACGTCGTTCTTTCACAGTGGTCAGTCCTACGGATGCCGAGTAGTTGACAGAGGGGAGAAGTCGAATTCAGGCCAGGTAACCACTGACAAGGAGAAATGCCTTCTGTTTGCCTTGTTTGCATGAGCAACGTTCTAGAAGCCCTCGAGACAATACCAGCTTAATACGGATGCTATTTTTATGCTGTTATTTACAGGCGTACGGGAATACTGCCAAGAAAGGAGTTCGAGGGTCGGTTAGCCGTAATAGGTATAGCGCAGTTTCAACAGAGGGGCCCAGAAAGAATCTCTGTGTGAAGGTGGTGAATCTGATTTCGATCCATGCTGTAAACCTGCTGCAATGCTGTAACCAGTGCAAGCCGATTTCGAATCCAAGTGTATTGTAGACGAGACTGTACAGTGGTACAGAACTGCGTTGTGATTGATATTACTGTGATATAAATCTGCGGCGTTGTGTACCGAGCGGGAGCTAACCGCAGATCGATGGCGGACCCACATACGGGAGGGCCCGAGCCCCATCCCACAAACACCCAGGAGAACATCACCAATGTCGTTGAGGACGATCATGAAGCCCAAGCGGTCACTGACACGAGCTGCTTGCTGAACGAAAGACGGAAGCGGACTCGAAGCAGTGATGCCTTTACACCCTCGGATCCGGCGAGTCGGATCACAACCAGAGAGGTGTGGAAACTCGTCAGCTCCCTAAAGGAGGTCATCCGTCGCCAAACTGCAGTAATCGAGACTACTCAGAACGAACTCCAGGAGATCAAACATAGCCAAAATGTCCTACAGGAGCAGAACGAGAAGCTTCATGAGGAAGTGAAAGCCCTACGAGCTCAGGTTGAAAGCGCCCCTGTAGCGGCCGCCACGAGGACCTGGGCAGCAGTGGCAGCCAACGGTAGGAATACCACACCCTCACTGAACCACCGACAGTCCGAGAAAGAGCAGAATTGCATCCGGATCAGCACCCAGAGAACAGTCGTTGACCCAAGAGACAACGACAACAGCGACGGAAACGTGTTTGGACGATATCTCCCCACCGATGCCGTCAACAACCACATCCGCACAGCGTTACAGAGTGATGCTGCAACACAGGAGGCCCAAGTGGCCGGTATCGGCACCACCAAAACTGGCTATCTCATCCGATTCCAAGATACCGAGTCAGCTGAAGTGGCGCGTAACAACTCTGGATGGATACAGAAACTGGGTAACAACACAAAGCTGGTTAAACCACGGTTTGGTGTTGTGGTACACCGCACCCCAACCGAAGAATTTGACCTGGGTACAGGTGTTTCCCCCCCCGACAGCGGAACAGATTATCCAAGCCGCGGTAAAAATCATCGAAGAGAACGACCTGGCAAAACACGGTTTCCGCATCGAAGAACTTGCCTGGATGAAAGCAAAGGACAAGGTGCTCGGGAAATTCGCTTCATTAGGAATCTGGTTCGACTCCGCAGAAGGCGCAGAATATATGCTTCGTAGCGGTTTCCTTGTCAACCAGCACTACATTCCCTATGTTGAACGACGCGAGATCAAGAAAAAGAGATGTTTCCGGTGCCAACGCTTTGGACACTTAGCATGGTCGTGCAAGGAAACGCCCCGATGCGGGCATTGCGCAGGACAGCACGAGCGCGAACGATGCCCACCGGGAGTGAGAGCCCGGTGCCTCGATTGCAGTGGCGAGCACCCTACCGGTGATCGACGGTGCTCTAGCCCAGTGACCCTCGACTCTACCAGATGCTAGAGACAAACCTACGAATACTACAGTTGAATATGATGAAATCAGCACCGAGAATGGAAGCACTGATCAATGATCATCAGAACCAGGATCTAGACATCCTCTTGATCCAGGAGCCATCTATTACTACCTATCACACACACGTCAACCACAGCGCCTGGCGACTATATCGACCCACTACAAAGACCGACGCAACTCGGTTTCGCAGCCTTATCTATGTAAACAGGCGAATCTCCACCTCCTCTCACCGTCAGATTCCCTGCGATCACCCGGACGTTGCCGCCATCAAGATCTGGACGGCTGAGTCCCAGACGCTTTTCTTTTCTATCTACATCCCACCAGCACCGATCTTTGCAACCGACGACACATCAGCAATACCAACGCTTACAGCAATAGAAAACACCATCACAGCCACGACGCAAACCGGACACCGGACTACTAATATCATCATTGCTGGCGATTTCAACCGACATCACCCAATGTGGGGCGGCAATAACATCCCACCCAGATTTATCGAACACGCCAGCGATCTGATCACCTTTTTCCAAACTCACAACCTGTCCAGCTGCCTCCCTCGGGGCACAGCGACGTACTGGGCCTTGAACAACCCAGGACAAAACTCAACCATTGACCAGACAGTGACAGACAGACCAGATCTGCTCATTAAATGCCAACTGTATCATGAGAACTATGGATCCGACCACCGCGCCACCTACTCTGAATGGAATCTTCAGGCTCAGAGCAGGCCAAGCCTCAAAGCAAGAAAATTGTACGACCGAGCAGACTGGGCCAGAATTGGGGAGGAAGTCACTCGTCAAATGAGCCCATGGAAAGAGATTAAGACCCGGCCAACACTTGACCGGGTTGTGGAGAGCCTTACAGCAGCGATGGCCCAAGCAGTCGGCCGCTTCACACCCGACACACGCCCAACCCCATACTCCAAACGATGGTTTACACCAGACCTCAAGGTACAACAAGTCGAAGTCAACCAGCTGCGCAGGAGATGGCAGGCGAGCTGTGCGGAACGTGGACGAGACCATGCCAGCACGACGGCGACCTTTCAAGCCATGCAAAAGAAACGGCGAGCGTGGACGCGGACCATCGAGAAAGCTAAAGCCACACACTGGAGACGGTTCCTGGACGAGGCAGGGGAAGGGAAGCTCTGGAAAGCGGCAACGTACATGAAACCTCGAGAGGCATGGGGTTGCGTCCCAGCACTACGAGTAGGCTCGGAGGAGCTTATAGAGAACAAAGACAAAGCACAGGCTTTCCTGGAAGCTTTCTTCCCTGCAATGAACACACCGGACCCTAGCCCACCAGCCGCGTCAGAGACAGAACTACCATGGCACCCAATCACTGAGCACGAAATTGAACGATCACTGAAAAACGCGAACGGGACGACCGCGCCAGGAGAGGACAATCTGCCAATGCTGGTTTGGAAGAAGACGTGGAGACACTTAAAGAGCGTTATTGTCAGCATCTTCACCGCGTGTATAGAACTCGGTCACCACCCGAAACTATGGAGGAGTGCGAAAATTATCGTCTTACGGAAGCCAGGAAAGCCTGACTACTCGGTTCCCGGTGCCTACCGTCCAATTTCGCTGCTGAACACGCTCGGCAAGCTCCTTGAGGCGGTGATGGCTCGACGGCTGTCTTACCTCGCAGAGAAACATAAACTGCTACCGAACAGCCAGTTCGGCGGACGCCCGGGCAGGACTACCGAGCAAGCCTTGCTGGTACTGTCCAGTGCGATCGATCAAGCCTGGTACAAGCACAAGGTGGTAACCCTGATTGCATTTGACCTCAAGGGCGCCTTCAATGGGGTGAACAAGACGAGCCTGGACTCATCACTACGAGCGAGACGGATCCCGATGGTAGCCAGGAAATGGATTGCAAGCTTCATGAGCGACCGGCACGCCAATATTGGATTCGACGACTACCGCACTGAGACAGAGCTGTTAGTACATGCAGGCCTAGCGCAAGGCTCGCCACTGTCCCCCATCGTGTTCGCATTCTTCAACGCCGACTTGGTTGACCAGCCCGTCAACTCACGCGGAGGCGCGTCGGCATTCATCGACGACTACTTCCGATGGCGAGTGGGAGGCTCACCCGAGGAAACCTTAGCCAAGATACAATCCGAGGATGTCCCACGCATCGAGGAATGGGCGCGGCGGACCGGGTCCTGCTTCGCTGCAGAGAAGACTGAGCTCATCCATATCACCAGGAAAAGGGGGGTACATCTTCAAGGACATATCACTTTCAATGGGACCGATATCAAACCATCGCCCACAGCTAAGCTGCTGGGAGTGGTGTTCGACCAGGGACTCCGCTGGAAAGAACACATTCAGCAGGCCATCAAACGCGCCACCAAGACGACGCTCGCGCTGAGCGGGCTACGGCACCTACGCCCAGAGCAGATGCGACAGCTCTATCAAGCATGTGTCGCGCCTATAGTAGATTACGCATCGACAGTCTGGCACGACCCGCTCAGGGACAAGTTCACCTCCGACACTTGAACACGGTCCAACGAACGGTGTTAATCAGGATCCTGTCAGCGTTCAGGACGGTAGCAACCGCAACGCTGGAAATCGAAGCCCACATACTCCCCACGCACCTCCGCCTTCGCTACCGAGCACAGCGCACCATAGCGAGACTCCACACGCTACCCCGCGACCATCCCATCTGGAATGCCTTATCAAGAGCCCGGAACCGTAGAAACAATGTGGGATCATATGCCCGGTTCCCCTTAGCCGAAGCGTTGAAGACCATGAACGTCGACAGACTCAACGAACTGGAAACGATTGACCCACGCCCGCTGCCCCCGTGGCGTGTAGATCCCTTTACGGAGATCGAGATTGGGCACGACCGAGAAACGGCGAGAGAAAGAGCAGAGACTGTGAGGAACGCAACGGATATCGTCGTCTACTCAGACGCCTCAGGGCGCGAAGGTCACCTGGGAGCGGCCGTGGTCACACTCAATGATGACGATGAGGCGACGGAGTCTCAACAGATCCAGGTGGGGCCGATGGACCGGTGGTCGGTCCATGTAGCGGAACTCATTGGCATCTTCTACGCGGTCAACATGGTATACAAGTTGGCCCACCAATGCTCAAGCACCGAAAACAGTATACACACAACCGCAACAATCCTCTGCGATAGCAGATCAGCTTTGCAGGCAATCCAAAATGTGAAAAACAAGTCGGGCCAACCAATCGTCCATGCAATTCTCCGAGCAGCCTCCGAGGTTCAGGCAAAACATATAACGCTCCGGCTCCAATGGACGCCAGGGCACTGTGAAAACGCCGGCAACGATACAGCAGACCGACTCGCCAAGGATGCCGCGCAACCGGGCAAAAGCCACACCTTCCGACCACTGCTAGCAAGGGAGAATGCCTTCATCCGCGACCGAATCCACGCTCAATGGAGGCAAGAATGGAAGTCGAGCATCAAAGGCTTACACCTACGGAGGATTGACGATACACTCCCGGCGCGTTACACCAGGAAACTTTATGGGAATCTCCCGCGGAACCGCGCGTATCTGCTGACACAGCTACGTACGGGCCATAACTGGCTATCCACCTACGCGAAGAAATTCGGCTTCCGTGATGATGACCTGTGCGAGTGCGGTGCGCGTGAGACCGTCTCCCACGTCCTGTTGGTTTGCCCGAAGCTGCGGGGGCTTCGCGTGGAATTGAGAAGCAAATTGGAGGGAGCGTTGAATAGCATCCCGAGCCTGCTGGGAGGCTCAACCGAAGGTGAGAAAGGTAATCCAGACATCGTCTCGCGAAGCAAGGCAGTACAAGCTGTGCTGGACTTTGCTGAGGCGTCACAGCGGTTTCGCAGCCGTGCGCCACGAGGGCAGCCTAATAATGGGAACGGCAATGGGCCACGATAGGCCGTGACGAGGCTCTAAGTTTATGTCAGAAAGTGGATCACTCTAGATGTACACACTCAGATATATAGTTGTCGTATACTGCATATCGCTTTTTTGCGAGGGGTCAGTGTAAATGAAATCTACTACTACTACTACTGCTGTAAACCTGCAACGGTCATGCGCGTCAAAATGTCTGAAGAGCCAGTTAATGGAGTATGTATAGGCGAAGACTTTGCATGATGACTCCGAGTTTTGATTTAAATGGGCAACTTTGAGCAGGTTTTGAATGGAAGGTGAGCGGGTAAACTCAAGTATTCCGCATGGAAAATCACTAAGCCGACGAACTTCTCATCTCATAACAAAGGATTGATCATATAGTACGCCGGTTTACACTGAGACTCTACCTTAGCCCTACCGGTGGGCTAGGCATATTACTTTCGTTGGAGGATGCAACATAAAGTTCCTGTCCGCTGTACGTGATGTGCTTCTATGCTAGTAAATGGGCCATATGAGTTTATTCAGACCGTACGACGTATTCACTTGAAGGTCAAACTAGAATAGTACGGTATACAAAACTCATTTAGTAGCATTCAAAGCTAATTTCCTTGAGTTAATGTGAGCTAGCTACATAGAAATGCCAAAATAAAAATAAATTTGAAAAAACCACCGATGGTTATGTTGATTCGCAAACTCAATCACTGAATGAATGACGCAGCAGTGCCTGCAGAATTCTTAAGCGCTGCTGCGACTGGGCCACTGGTGCACGCTAGCACTACTGTCTCTTTGACTTGCTACATTTTGCTCGCACTGGTGCGGGCTCGCGGTGGGGCCTCGGTCGCAGCCGTCGCAGCCAGTCTTCACGGTCTTTTTCGATCACTATGGCATCCTCCGGGTCAGAGTGCCCGGACAGATCGACCAGTGGAGCCGGGGCGATCCACCGTCTGTCCGCTTGATGTGGCCTCTGCCGCCGATGCCCCGTTAGTCGCAGGGTGATGCGGCTCTTGGGACGCGAGATTGGGCTCTGGGAACGGTCGGGGGAGCCCCGGCATCGCGGGGGAGACGTCGGTTTCACGATTTGTGGCCCTGGAAGGGCATGGCTAGACGGCTCCAGCAGAGGATGCATGTCTGGTCCCCGCGGGTGGCGCCTATGCCTGTTGGAAAGCCGGGCCATTTGCGAATGGAGGACCAAGAAGAAGTGGATAACAGCGATGGAGCCGATCATCCAGCGGTATTTATCCTTCCAGAGGGGAGGAAGGGACTTCTATGTCGCTCGGCCCTGGGTCTGCTGATGACTGCTGGTGAGAAAGGATGCCCTCAGCTTCGACAGAGTGCCTTGTCAAGGACGGGAAGGAAAGGATAGGGCTATACATATAGAGAGTGTGTGAACCGGAGGCATGATACGCGATGGAAGGCGTGCCATCAGGTTTGGAGCCGGTATGTTGACGACCTCATTTCCGACGTAATTGGCCCCTCTCTATATGACCACTGAATTGAACCGATGTGGTATGCTACGGTAGCCCTCAACTTCTGTATTATGGACCGGTCAACCGATGAGCGGCGCTTAGACCTTGGCCGTGTGGCCTGAGGGAGTACTTGTCAATGTAAAAGCAGATGTCGCTCCCGACTGTAGAATATTCGAGTCACGTACTCTAGTACTTAGACTTCAGTGTGTCGTTCGCATGCGGATACCAAGCCTAATGCCAATATTTTACTATGTCTTGGAACACCTCCACTAGTTTTTCTGCTCTAATCGAGTTGAATAAAAAGCTTCTTCAAGGCGAAATCTCATCATCCCCCTATTGGTGCGGTCCACTAGACGATGAGACATTTTTTCTCGTGCCTTCCTTGTTGAAACTACATGACCGTCACATATTCACGTTTTCCAGCCAACCATATGTGCGTGAACGCACAAGAGGAGATGGAGGCAAGCTTTACGATCACTGGCAAAGGGCTTTTATATCCTTCATCGTTCCAGAAGAGAAAAACCCCAATCAGCTCTTTCAAGTGTTAAAAGCGAAAAAGGATATCCAAGTTCACGCACGCAAAGTTTACTCGTCGGGGGCTGCTATGTCAGGATCATTCGCTAAAGCAAAAGTCGTTACCAAATATAGGCGTTCTTCACCTTGGCGGCGATGGAAAGCAGCTACATCTATCGATCCCGCGGTGGATATATCTGAGGAGGATCTGTACCGTTTGGAAGCCATGAAACAAGCGCAACCGTGGGAGTTCCAGGTCGTCGCAGCCTCGTGGAAAGATATCGATATCGCACGTCTTCTTCTAGGGGCCGTTGAGGAAGCCCAAGCATGATATACGACGTTTGTCAGGATTTCTATGACATGTCACAGCGATTAAACTACAGCTCCCGTCTAATAACCATTACCTACCGATTACGTTCACCACAGATGTGCCATGGGTCTGCCAGAGTTGTCAGAAGTCGTATATTTGCTGGGTAATGACGATATGATAATGCAGGATCCTGGTCCCAAACTTATGAAGCCATATCCAATCGTCAAGGTATATAGATATGAAATTTTTGCTAGCTACAGAAGTATTCCCGAAATCATTTTGACCAATTTAGGGTCTTAAGATTGTCCCCGTCAAAATGCGTCGTACAATTGAATGCGGGCTTACGGTAACGATGATAGTCGCTGTACTAGGAAAGGCACACATTACAGCGAACCGCAACTTGACGTTATAGGCCCAATGAAAGGTCTGCGGTAATATACTGGTAGCCACACTAGGATAGAGAAAGAGACTCGCTGTGGATTGGTCAAGGCGATTTCGTGAATGTGCCCGGAAGGTCTTCTAATAACACGGACAGTATGCAGGAGCGCACATTCGCGATAAGACAAATAATAGGCATCGAAGATTTGGCCCTGTTCAACGTTTGCGTTCATGATGGAGACAAATTGTGATTGCCTGAAGCCGTTCCAGCTCGTTGTACGACGATCGGCGATTACGGGATAAGACTCAAATTGATGGATTAATCCGACGTGGGGCGATGTGATGAATTCGCCCAGCAAAAATGTATCCATTGGCTCGTTCTGACATGACATTTCCAGGCACAACCACCCGAACGTACTTTTTAAGGACCATATGGCCTCACATAACTACCTCAGGCAATTCCTGCACTTGACCACTGAACAAGATGAACCTGACAAGTAATCAAAGGCGCGCGCGAGCGCGACAGCAGTGCCGCGAGGCTCTTACTGCCCATATCTGTACGGGTGTATCCCATCGAGGAAATTGCTACGGGAAGCTGATTGATCTCGCCAGATGAACGATTGGGCATAACGGTGGCACCTCAAGACGTGCGTTTACAGCCCTCCACGGACAGCGACTACGCATGGTCTGTGATGCCAGGCAAGGAATACCTTCTTGACACCAATCTCGGCAATGGCTCGGTGGGTCTTTACCAAGAGATCCAGCAACACCTGGGGTCGATGATCGAAGCGGTGGCACCGCGCCAGCGGGATACCCGACATGCGGACACGACATCGAGCGTCGAGGTGAGTAGCCTGAGCCGGACTGCGGGCAGATTGCGCACAAAACGGATTCTGACTCGAACATGTACAGTGTCGACCGTTATTGCCTTCCATATTAACAGAGAGAGATAGTGTTTCAAACCCTAATCACATGATAAGCTAACCCAATACGGATTTACCGTAAATTACAAATTTGGTACATACAGTGTAATAATACATAGCATTGTACCCATATGTATGTACTACAATGAAGAGTGTCGTTTCTTTTTCTGAACCTTCGCTGAAGACACGTGTCTGTCCTCTTTTTGGACACCTCGCCTGCTCGCTCGCCCTGCATTCAGCCGTAATGCAGAGCGCCAATTTTGGCATCCCCCGCTCCTTATCCATCGTATGATTACAGTAGGGCTCAGGTTCAGTGTTTGCCTTCACTTCACAATGTTTGTCCGTGCGAAATACAGTGCACTCACTTTCAGGCACGGGTCCCCTCAGCACACATCTTAAGTCGAATCAGGTGTACACGCCACTTATTTTTGTCATCCTGGAGTGGTATTTAAGGGTTCGATATCATATACTCTATACATAGGCCTCCTGCAGTGTGGTGTCCGGTCTTGTTGACTTCCTCTGTTTTGGTTAAGGAATTCTCTAGAAGCTTGGTTGAACTGCCCGCCTTTGTATCGCCCGATTTAGACCTTCTGCCATTTCCAATCCGACATGCCGATCGACAGCAACGGACGGAGTATGTTGTGTGAAGCCTGCCAGAAAATATTTCGCGGCCGGCAGATGCTGACCGCCGACTCGACAACATCCGATGGCCAGACCTCCCAATGGACCTCCCAGGGCCACCAGCCCTCTCTGCAGTCCTTTCTCAAGGCCTCGGACTCGGGTTGCCCCATCTGTTATGAGTTCCAATCTTTAATAGGAGCAGCGTGCCTAGAGATATTCTCAGGGTTGTCCACGTCGAATAAGTTTTCGTATTGGGCTTTGGGACGCCGAGAGGGCGGTGGATATGACCTCAACCTTGCGCTTGATGACGTGTACAACGAGTTCATCGAAGACCGCTTGGAGTTGGACCTCGAAGTCCTTCCACCGCATAGTATGTTGGCTAAGCAAATATGTACTGGGTTTGGCTGAATGAATTACTTGTAACATTTTCTTAGTCTATGATGGACCAATGGAGAATAACTCTCTGTTCGTGGGTGATAGCACAGCTTCAGACGCAGCATGGGCCCAAGCATTCAGATGGTATCGAGAATGCCTTTCCATGCATACTATGTGTACCTCAAGTGGTCACTATCTACCTTCAAGACTCCTTAGTCTCTCTGAAGACGACCCAGGGGTTATCCGGCTGGTTACTACGAAGGTCGAAAAGAAGGGAATAGATTGCTACTCAACACTCAGCCACTCTTGGGGCAATGCAAATATCCTCAAACTTGAGTCTTCAACGCTCGATACGTTCCAGCAGGGCATCTCTCTCAAGCTACTGCCAAAAACCTTTGTAGAGGCAATTGCCGTCTGCCGTCGGTTCTCAATACCCTACCTGTGGATTGACTCGCTCTGCATCATCCAAGACTCTGTAGCCGACTGGCGAGCCGAAGCCGCGTCGATGGAAGATGTCTATAGCAACAGCAGGCTCAACATCATGGCCACCGCTTCTCAAAACAGCCACGAGGGGCTCTTCCGATCACGCGATCCGAAGCACCTCGCACTCTGCATCGTTGAATCGCAATGGGTTAACGCCACGAACGATCGATTCATCATACTGCAAGACGAGATGTGGCAGACAGAGATGACGAGCGCGCCTCTAAATCAGCGAGGCTGGGTCCTGCAGGAACGCATCCTACCGCCACGCGCCCTCCACTATGGCCGGCACCAGCTACTCTGGGAATGCAGGGAGTTAGACGCATGCGAGAAGTATCCAACAGGTCTGCCAAAGTCCCTCCGCAATATATTCACGGGAGTCAAGATCACCGATCCAGAGGTCTATCAGCGTTACCACTACGGCTGGTATCCTAGAGACAGTTGCAGTGTTCACAAAGGAGAACGCTTGAAGACAGTAATGGACTATGCGTACATGCTGTGGAATCGCTGGATCTCGGTGTACAGCATAATGCGGTTCACTCGTTACTCGGACCGGCTAATCGCCTTCAGCGGGCTCGCCAGTCGCATGCGGGCCATCCTCCAAGACGAATATGTCGCGGGGTTATGGCGGTCCAGGTTCGTCGACGAGCTGATGTGGTTTACCCTCGGTGATGAGTCGATCGAGGATGAGTTCACTTACCGGCCGCCCGACGGCGGTGCACCTAGCTGGTCATGGGCGTCCGTCACCGGAAACGTCGCCACTGGCATGGCCGTTGACTTTACCAGCAAGGTCTATCACCTTGATCTGAAAGCAGTCAATGTTACGCCGGTTTCCGTGGGAGAAGAAGCCTATAACAACAATGGCACAGGCGCTGTATTGGACGGCCAGGTCCGGATAAAAGGATTTCTCAAGCGAGGAACCCTAATCAAAAACATATATCACATGCCAGAAGAAGATTATGAGGCTCCTGCGACGGTGTACGAGGTTGAGGTCGATGGAGTAAAACCAGTTATCGCGTTTGTCGACGAGCCCATGGTGGATCGGAACACAATGAGGATTGTCGTTCTCCCTGTGCTTACGAATTTGAAGGATTCGGATTCGGATTCGAAGGGGAAAAGGCTGTATGCATTGCTGCTTCGGAGGCCAGCCGAATTGCCTAGAGGGTTTTATGCAAGGGTTGGCTATGTGTCCGGGCCAGAAACGGAGTTCTCTGGCAGCCAGTTGGGTGAGTTTTTTTGCAACTACCAGACTGCTACCTCAGCTCAAGGAAAGGGAGGAGGCGGTATGGGGTTTCGAAGTACGCTGCGAAAGCTGGTCCGGGCAAAGGAGCCGAGTGGATCAGGAGACTCATGGCCAAAGCTGGGGGACGAAAAGCTGTACCTTCCAGATGCCTATGGGGAGTTCATCCTTGTTTAAAGATCGTCTGAAAGAAGAGTTTACAAGTTCAGACTTGAGTGTTGGCAGCATTCATGGCTGACCAAGATTATGGTAATCTTGCGTGTTTGCAAAGTTTCCTATAATTGAGCCTTGGAAGCTTTCTAGTTTGCGAGTACAATAGGATCATAGAAAGGATATGATTTCCCATCCTAAGCGGTTGTTAGATCGCATGAATAGGACACACAAACTGTAATCTTATTCAAGTCGTACTTCTCAAACGCCTTCAATATAATTCGCTTGAAATTTGTAGAAATATTCAGATCAAACTCACAGAGTTCTTGCGGATGTTAGCGATAGAGCGCTCACTGCACTGCGCTAGCTTTGCCATTTGCGATGTACTAAGTCTGTTTTTGCAGCATATCATATGAATAATCATCTTACGTTGCCAGGACTCGATGTTTCTTGCCATTTTGTCAGTGGTTTGGTGAACCGCAGTTGCTGGGTTGGGAGAAGTGTGAAAAAAAAAAAAGTCGCCATGGTGTTTTGGGGAGAGGGGCCTTTCGGGAAAGGGTTGTACGTTGGGGACAAGGTGTTTATTTTTGGATATAGGGAAGTGGTTATTTTCGGACATGTAGCAGTACATGAGTGCACGGTTGTATACTTTCGTCCTTGTTACCGCGTAAACCTGTAACAGGTTTTTAATACCAGGCTAACCAAACTCGGCTTAGTGTAGCATGTGATTAGGGTTTGAAATAGTATGCCTTTGTCTCCCGGTATGGAAGGCAATAACGGTCGACACTGTAGTCCCACACCCCGGAGCCAGCTTCGGCATCCTTCACGGACAAGATCAAACAGCTCGAGGATGAAAATTTTAACCTTGCCTTTGAGCTTGAAGGCACCCGGGCCCAAGTGGAGGAGCTGGAAAGCCAAGGTCGACAGTGGCAAGCAGAGATGCGGGATCGCCAGGAGGAACTTGAGGAGTGCAGGTCGTCAGCCTATGAACTACAGAGCGAGCTGGAGTGGGCCAGGCATGGGATAGGTGCGGCCGTGAAGGCCCTGGAAGGCACACAGTTGCTGAGGAAGGCAGGGGGCAGTGTAGAATTCGGCCAAGGAAGGTCTCGCTTTTCCTCACCGGCGTCGTCCTACGTAGAGGAATAGTAGGATCACTAACCATCCATTTCTCTTGAGTTCCACTACTCAATATTGCATATTCGAGAGATGGTCACCATGTGGAAGCGTCGAGACCGCGATGTAGCTATAGCTTTTCTTTCATGTATACTTACTAGGAGAAGAGGCTGCGTACGCCGTGTTGGGTACCAGACTCGCAAGTCACGGAATAATCAACGACAGCAATTACTCGCAATTGGATGGCAGCGCGACCGTTTAAGTATCACCTCTTCCTAGATTTTTTGGTTCTGTTTATCGATCTGTTTGTATTACCATGGCATGCGGACAGAATTTGACAACCCAGAAGCTGATCGTGGCCGGAAGCCACATCTCTCATGATATCATGCTGCCTACAACCATTGTCGACCCACGTCTTCATCCTCAATGCATCGCGATCCGAGCAGGAGGCCCTTGTCCGCATGAGATTCCAGCCGACAGCCGTGCCATCGCAAGCACCGAGCTTTTCCTGTCCTGCAAAACCAATCCGCAAAGCTTTCCATCTCGGCTATTGAACCGCTTGCTGTGTTCAGAATGCAGGAAATATATCAGTCGTCAAGGCCGAACGTCTTCGCTGTCACGCGTTTGGCCCGGCGACAGACTGTCCTATATCTCAGGATTACACTAGCTAGGTGTTTGAAAAAAGGTCTGGGGTGGGCATCAGCGCATCAAACGGGAAAGCCAACGACTCTGCATTTCATTAAACGATAGGATTCCGTTAGCCCCAAATGAAAGGTGGTGCTAATGCTGAGTGTGTACATAATAATAGTGACTTGTCTTCCTCAGTTCCTCCCAAACGACTGCGTGTGGGCACCATCACTCGTGGAAGCAAGATAGCCGAGTAATTAGGCCTCGCATAAAATGAAATGTGTCCCGAACACCATCCATGCCCTTTTTGCGTGGTCCATGAATCCCCTTGGTCCTTTGTCAGTTTGAGAGAAGCGCTGCTCGAAGGAAAGACTGGCAACTGACCTGTCGGGCGTTGGGTGGTAGATCGAGTGGGGTGCGAGAAAAGTCCTCTGGAGAGGGTGCTTGGGATCTTTTCGCACGGTCTCTTGGAATGTATTCCTCTGGTAACGCAGAGGGAAGGAGGCCGATATGGGAGATACGGTGTTCCTCCCGCTCCATCGAGATGGGCAGTGGTTCCGCTAACACTGAATGGAGCTTCCGTGTAAGGCTCTGCGGCTCCTCTGGACTTTGTGGGTCATGCAGACTGGTGCTCATTATGGTTAAAATCGCCTACGGATTGCTATGACAGCTCGACGTTAGGATCTTCTTGGAAGGAACAAGATGGGATTCGGGTTTTAATCTCGAAAGGGCCTAAGCCGGTTGATGAAAACAATCCACCAGTGCTGAAAATCTACAGAAGGCAGGGTCTACTTCTATGAAGAAAACGGTGGGTAGAGATTCTTTTTTGGAGTTTGGAGGGAGAGGAAATAAGGCAGTGTCAAGTGGATTAAGCAAATTCTAAAACGTATACTAGCAATGGAACCGGGATCCCCTGGAGTATCTGAATTGTTCATCCCTCCGGCGTATAGGTAAGCGATTGTAGAGACTGCGATTCTGAGCGTCACGCAGCTACAGTTTCCGGGCCAGACGGTTGACCATCGTCGCCTGTCGCAGTGGCCCCGCCATCTTTTGCGGGCTTTGATGGCTCCTCTTCGGCTTGCGTCACTAACGCGTTGATCAAAACCTCGATGGATTTGGGCTCGCTATCACTCAACGCCATTCCATGCTGCTTCAGCAGGTAGTCCGTGACGGAGCCGAGTCTTCGGTTGACATCGTAGAGTAACTCAGCCACTTTGACCGTCTCGTCTAGTTCAGCGCTTGTCTGTGCGTGCAATTGGCGAGCTGTGGTCAGCTCGTGTTCATACTTTGCGATGATCTTCTCGGACCGAACACAGCGCGAGTTCAGGGTTGCAATGGTGCGCAGTATTTCCTAATCATGGTCAATCAAGTCCTCCATCCATTGGCCCATGCATCAACAAGGGAGCGTACCGAGGTATCCATATCGATAAAGCTGGTGGTGGGGGGAGGAACTCGATAGCTCGCCATGGAACAGATCGCGAAGCACGAAAATATTGGACTTGACGCGTAATAGTCAGGTTGTCGCAAGATAAACCCGTACGGGGGCTTTTATAGATAGCCGGCTCGGGATGGAAATCTTCAGCTGCTGGTGCCATCTCCGTATCGGTCTGAACAAGCTCGATTTCATGATGGGTGGCCGGATGGGGTTGCGGGAGCATCTGTCACCCAACCTACCGCGGTAGGATGGAACAGAATTCTACGGGGTGTTGTACTCGACAGCCAATTGATCGTTGCACGTCGACCCAGTTACGATCCCGCTTAATCACAAAGAGCAAGTGGCACGTGAACGAAAATAATCCGATCACGACTGCTATCCATCGTATTGCTCAACCATGTATTAAACACAATCTACATATCCTTGCAACACTGCCTCCACGATTGTTGTATGCATGTTCTCACTTGGATCGTTACCGCGATCCATTTTGCTTATTGGGTTAAGTGGCAGCCACTTCGAAGGTTATCTCCTCTCCCCTTCTGGTACTTGAGTCTTTTTGTACATACAGTATTTCCGGAAATAGGTGTCACCACCTACAGTCATTTATTGTTCCCCAAACCCTATATGCCAAGAAACGCCAAGCCTTTTTGGGTCCAGGTTCGGAATATTAAATTCCCGGTTTCTTACGATTACTTTCTGTTTCGCCGCCACGTTACATGACACGTGCTTAATGGCGTATGAATGATACATCAGTCTTGCAGGAACTTTGAGAAAGAACAAACATACCAAAGAACTCTAGACAGTAGTGGATCTCGCCTATAGAGACTGTACAAATGCCTTTTCGATCCCTAATCACATAAAGCTGTCCATATTTTGCTACGCGTAATGAGCTCTCTTTGACTACCACGCACATATACATGCAGTTGGTCGTTACGTCCCAATGATTATTATAAAATCTCTCTCGGCTTTCCACCAAAAGCTATTGGATGCCTCTTCTGGTTAACTTACTAACTACCAAGATACCTTTCCTGCATATCAAAGGGATGGCTGAGTTCTAGAGTGAGTTCAACGTCTCATCGACGTCATCATCCAGCGAAAACTCACACTGTGGTCAAAATATCGGGAGACGGGGGCTTCAGAATAGAAAGAATGGCTCTCAACTCGTGAGTTATAACCTCATCAAGTCTTGTGACATCCTCACACTGTCTGTACTTTGCAGGAATGTGTCACCGTGTTACCACATGCAAGTGGAGCCCTGGAACTTGACGAGGATTACCAATTGTAGGTCTTGAATCATTAGACTTTCTCCCGAAGTCTGCTGTGGTGTAAACAATCGATCTATGTGGGTCTGGAACAAGATTTATTAATAATCGTCCTTTGGCTTTTTGGTTTGCTTGTGTTCTTATATGACCTATTGCGTGTTTTCATCTATGAGTTTGCCGAGCTAGACGCAAAATATACTCCACGTGCTCAGGCATCATGGCCCTCACCTCGTCTAAGAGTTTTGATCACAACCGAATCCCTTTGAGTGATATACCTCCTTAACGTATCACTTTGGAGGATATTCTGTCCGACCAATCACCCCGACCATACACATTCAATGCTCTTCTGGATTTCCTCACTCAGAATCTTTGTATTGAGACACTAGTTAGACTTTATCTCTGAAGCCAAAAACTATCGTCACGCATATGGCGTGTACTCAGCTTCTATCGACAATCACAATATAGTCCAGGACCCTACATTCGTCACCAAGCAGTGGAAGCGTCTCATAGCCACCTAGATATTCCCAGGGTCCCTAAATGCAATTAATCTACCAAGTTATATCCAGGATGCTTTACTCGGTATCATTGATGTGACGGGTTTTCCACCAAGTCCCGAAGAATTGAACCCTGCCATCAATCATGCTTATGAAATTCTGATAGAGGACGCACTGATCCCCTTTATCGGAAGCTTTCATTTGGCAGAAAATCAGCCTATTAATACAGCGTATCTTCCAGGCCAGATCCTATGCACCTCGAATCTTGGCCAAAGTTTTCCTCGGGTGTCAAACACGCCAAAGCAAAATGACTTGTAAAGTACTCCCATCCTATAATGAACCACCCAGTTCTCACTTGGATTTGTAGATCTTCACCAACTTTGACCCATGAGAAACCTAAACACTTCGGGGTATTTGAAGTGATATGTCGATTTACTGCCTATTCTTGGACGATAATTTATAAGGGGTTGGAGGATTTAAGAGGCCACGGTTGATTAAACAACTTGTTCATAACTCAATGGAACGGCAATTTACGAGGCATACTATATTATGCATCTCGAAGAAAGCAATTTTCTGCAAGAATGAGAGCCACCTCAGTTCTCACACTGGCTATTGATGATCCCGACCGCACAATATCGATAATATGCTGGACTTTATCATCATGGGAAGTTCGGATTGCCTCAAAGAAGCTTTCCACAAATTCCTGATAGTAAAGGAGTTCTTGTTCTGTTTTCTTTATATAGCTTTTGCGTCGTTTGTCAGAACCCGCATCGAATATGCAAATATAATTCCGCCTTTGGCATTCTGAGCACTGATTTCCCCCGGTACACTAAATTGTGGATTAACAATAATGAATGGCCAGGGTAAGTAGTATGTTCTCAAATTCCCTACCTTTGTCCGCCGACGCTGACATTCCCTGCAAGCGGTTGATGATCTCCGTTCAGTCTTTGTCTCTATTTCGATAGTTGAACTTTTGAATTCGGCAGCCACCAGCCCTTCCTGATTAGTTGTGGACCGAGGCCGAATGGGTCTGAAACGTGAAACAGGCATAGACTGGTGATACACGGTGGATGGTTAGGAAGAAGAGGACGATTAGCGCAAAGTGGGAAGTCATTTGTGACTGCTTTTCTATTTCACCCCCTGCTCAGATACTAGCTATGATGAAAGGGAGATTGGTAGATGGAATGTGGTCTCTACGACAAAGAGGCGTTTTTCGGTCCCACGGGTTGCTGTTGAACCCCCATACTATGAATTTGCAACCTTTTTTACAGAGAAGCATGTGATATCATGACTCGATACATCCATTTCTTCTACTGTAGTATTGGGGATCTTGGGAGGATACTACATTGACCAACTCGGGATTACACTATCCTATAACATGGGGGGTGGGCTTCTGGTTTTGGTGCTTCGGTATTTCTGTTACTGGTACTGTCTGAGGGTATATATCATCATATATATTACATATAGCTTCAAAACCTGTAATTTTACAATCTCAAGTGATTAGAACTTGAAAGAGTGGCTCTATGTCACTGGCATAGAAGCCAACCTTGGGCGGGTCCGAAATTTAGTGATGTTATCTTCAGTTTCGTTCAGAAAACATTGCAAGCTCCCAATAGAACCTTCGAATGATAGGGACTTAGTTTTTAGACCTTACAGTAATAAACATCTCTCCTGTTAAACCATAATCCGGTAAATTACGGTACAGTTATAAAACATACGAGGCTGACGTAACTTCTTCGAAAGTAGTTTAATGTATCTTGGCATTTAGGGTTCAGGGAACAACGAAAGATTGTAGAGGATGACACCGACTTCCGGAAATACTGATACCTGAGGTTTCATTAACTAATATTCGAAAAAATTTTCCCCTGCAGAGACTAAGACTTTCCACACAGCGTGTAATTAAAACGATTCTTACAATGGAATAATCTAGCCAAAAACTATCCTTGGAAATGATTGGCCATAATCTCGAAGATGTGTCCTATTCAGGTTTAGCTTCGCAACGTGTAAAACTCGAGAAACATGATGTGTGTCCAAAGGGGAAACTATTTTCGAATTTCTATGTACATCTAAACTTACCTGTCTAGACTATTGGATGCAATATTCGCCTTGAATTCCCTCAACTGCCGAAAGCAATGCTCAGATATGTTTACAATATCGCCCAAGTCGACAGTAAGCATTAGTATTGTAATACTGTGGGATGGTACCTTCCGGACTCCTTTCCGCCAATGAGACCACACAGGGAGAAAGTACCCCGCAAGCTCCGTGATGAAGTTGGTCGAACCCGCTCTGTGATTGGGCTGGTTACAGAGCCGGGAAGCTTCGAAAAGCGAACGCGACATAGGCCCATTTTTCACTCCCCGCATTTATCGAAAGAAACTTTTCCATCTCTTTACTGTCCATTTTGATTTGAACCTGAATCCATTGACTAGTGTCTTTTGCTTGCAGTAATGGCTACTTTCACAGTCAAGCAAATTATGGGCACATCCTTTCAGATTACCGAAAGGTATTCTGATTTACAGTTGCGAGGCCTTGGTGCCTTCGGAGTAATATGGTATAACCAAACACCTTCCCGAAACCTGCGATACATTCTTGACAAATTTTATGGGTAGTTCTGCAAATGATTCATTTACCAATCAAACAGTTGCTATCAAGAAGATTGGTAAACCGTTTAGCTCAATGGATTTAGCCAAGCGTACGTATCGCGAGGTACATTTGTTGAGCAAATTGCGACACGATAATGTACGCATCATTTGAAAGCTTAGAGATGGACAGAAAGACTGACTGTTGTAGTTGATAAACCTCAGAGACATCTTCATCTCACCATCTGAAGACTTGTACTGGACCAATTTCAAGCATTCTCCAACCTAAGAGTTACTAATCCCATTTTCCTTTTAGGTATGTTGTGACAGAATGTTTTATGACGGATCTTCGTCAACTTTTGCAATCTACCTCAAAGCCTCTCGAAGTCGAATTCGCCCAGTTTTTTACGTATCAGATCCTGGTGTGTTATCTTAAAGCTATACTTCAGTCGAACAAAACTCATTTGTCAAGCGAGGTCTAAAATACATACATTCGGCTGGTGTTCTTCACCGCGACCTGAAGCCAGGTAATATTCTGATCAATGACAACTGCGACTTGAAAATTTGCGATTTTGGATTAGCTCGAGAACAGAGTCACCAAATGACTGGCTACGTCACTACAAGGCATTACCGAGCGCCAGAAGTCATGCTGATTTGGCAGAGATACACTTCTGCTGTGGACCTTTGGAGTGTCGGCTGTATCGTGGCAGAAATGATATTGGGCAGAATTCTTTTCCCTGGAGAGAACCATGTACATCAATTCACACTGATCACCGAACTTCTGGGCAAGCCACCTAAGGAAGTCATGGGAAGGATTTACAGTAGAAATGTATGGTCAGCCTCAAGGCTAGAGTCTGAGGAATGGATACTGATTACAGTCATAGACTTTGGAACACGTCAAATCGCTTCCGGACCCAAAAACCCGCTCGTTTAAGGCCACCTTCCAAAATATACATCCTCAAGGTAAGCGCTTTATTCCATCATTCATCCATTATATTTCAGGCTATTAATGCCACAAGCCATCGATATATTGGAAAGACTGCTCGAGCTCGATCCGGAAAAAAGGATTACGGCAGCAAATGCTTTGTCTCATCCATTTGTTACAACCTATCACGATCCCGAAGATGAGCCAATATCTGATAACCAGCTTGATTGGTCATTTCTCAGCTCAGACCTTTCACGAGATTCTTGGAAAACGTTAATGTAGGCTAACTGAAACTTCACAACATGGCATCTTGAATCCAACTAACGTGAGAAAGGTACTCCGAGATTTTGGATTTTCATCGAAATCCCCTTGCCGCCACGAATAAGACTCCTGTGACGGATGATTCTGTCGATTTCTTCAAGCAAGTATGAAAAAAAAAAATCATTACAAGTCTATTCGCACTGCTCGCTTGGCCCCAGGAAGCCAGCAGGAAATAAATACGCTCTTGTATGAGAAACTAGTTTGGAGCCATATTTCGTTGCCACCAGCGGAAGTGCCAACCAAGAAACCCAGATGGGAATTGGGAAAGTGAACGTGGGGCAGTCCGGTGGTAGCCTCTCGCCTTACAGGTAATAAACATGGCTCCCGCTATTATGATAGTCCGGTAATTTACGGTATATCTTCAAACCGCTTTCAATACCAATGAGGCTCAACAAGCCTCTTCCATAAGTAGTTAGTGTTTCTTGGCATTAGGGTTCCAGAAACAAAGAGAGAGTGTCGGGGGTGACACCGAATTTCGGAAATACTGTATCACTCCAAGGTACTACATAGCGATACAATTTTTTGGTATCCTTACGCGATCAATATTTCGCTGTATTAAAATAGATCCATCATTGATCACTGTATCCTTTTGAGACGACGCCTGATCGACCCCGAATACGATTTGTGGAGAGCCACGTGGCTGTAATACCGATTTATTGTACGGTGAGCAATGACGGGACGGGCCGCGATGCGAACCCCTGAACCGCCCGACCGCGACGAAGGGGAAAATTCACCCCCGCGATTGAGACCGAAACGAACCACCAGACCACCAAGAAACTATGCCCAAGAACAAGAGATCGACAATGAACAGAGAAAGACGCGACCTCAGCAAAGGAAGAGAACCGAAACCGAGTCTCAGCCTGATGGGGCAAACTCGGATGACTCCGCGACCGAGAGCGACGACCTCGATGTGAGCAATTTGGTGAAAGAGATTGCCGAACTTAGGAGAGAAATCAGACTTCGAGACGAGCTGCACAAGGAAGAACTACTAAAGGCTAAAGCAGACTTCGGTGCTGCCCTCGCCGAGGTCCGACACGAGCTACAAAACCTGACAGATAGGACCCCGACATCGCAATGCAACTCCGAAGCATGCACCCAGAATGGTCACGATGAAATCCTCCGAGAGATCCAATCCTTACGTGAAGAAATCAGTGCTCCCGCTCTTACAGGTTCCCCGTCCTATGCAGATGTCGCCCGCACTCCCCCGCTCAGCCACCCGAGCAATATACGGAGTCTCTCGACATCAAACACAACACCAACCACGTTCACCGAAACACTCTATTGCACAATCGACACCTCCAAGATGGTAGAGAACGAAAACGAGAGAATGTCTGCAGGCTCGATTCGGGCGGCTGTCGAGACAGAGATCCGAGCAACGGCAGACCACACGCACTGGCGCTGTCGCGCCGTCACTGTGGATCCGAAGAATACGAACCGAATCCGAATAGCGTGCCGCGACGAAGCCGAACATCAGCTGGTCAAGAAAGTGGCGGAATTACAAATCGGCGCAGGAGCACGGGTCCTTCGGGATGAGCTTTATCCTATCAAAGTCGACAGCGTTAACAAAGCCGCAGTGCTGGATGACAAAGATGAGATCCGTGCCGGAGTAACAGCCGCTTTCAGTGAGGAAAACGAAGCCACCGTAGCGAAAATCGCATGGCTTAGCAAGAAGGAGAGCGCAAAGGCATACGGGTCAATGGTCGTTTACCTCACTAAAGGCAGTGACGCACGCAGACTGCTAGCCGACGGGTTCTTCCACGCTGGAGGAGAGTCCGGCGTGACCAGCACTTTCGAGCATCGACCTCGACCGAGGCAATGCTACAACTGCCAGGAGATTGGGCACAAGGCTTTTCAGTGCAAGAATGCACAGAGATGCGCAAAGTGCGCCGTAGAAGGCCATCGCCACAATAGCTGCGACCAGACAGTTCTGAAGTGCGTTCCATGCGGGGGCCCTCACGAATCGTTCAGCAGGTCTTGTCGGAGGCTCTACCCGCCACACAATGAATAAAACGCTCCGAGTGATGCAACTGAATGTGAGGAAACAGGGTGCAGTGCATGAAAGCTTCATGAATGACAAGGATACTGGAAATGCAGTGGCACTAGCAATCCAGGAACCCCAGGCGAGGAGGATTCAAGGCCGGCTCTTGACCACCCCGATGGGACATCATAAATGGACTAAGATGGTTCCCTCCACGTGGAGGGAAGGGAGATGGGCGATCCGAAGCATGCTGTGGGTCAATAATGAGGTGGAAGCGGAGCAAGTGCGGATCGAGTCCCCGGACCTAGCGGCGGCCGTCATTCGGCTTCCCGAGCGACGGATCTTGATAGCATCGGTTTATGTGGAAGGAGGCGATGCCGCTGCGTTGAACGACGCATGCGATCATCTCAGGAAAGCAATCACTAAAGTACGACGAGACTCGGGAACGGTGGTGGAGATCATGATCATGGGGGACTTTAACCGCCATGATCAACTGTGGGGAGGAGACGAGGTGTTCTCGGCCAGACAGGGCGAGGCGGATCCGATCATCGATCTCATGAATGAATTTGGACTCAGCAGCCTGCTCAAACGAGGCACCAAGACATGGCACGGCGGAGGATATTCGGGGGACTGCGAGTCGACGATCGACCTCGTTCTCGCCTCGGAAAACTTGACGGACTCGATGATCAAATGTGCGGTACATGGAGCAGAGCACGGCTCAGACCACCGGACCATTGAGACGGTCTTCGATGCTCCTTGGACAGCTCCGAAGCAGACGGAGCGGCTGCTTCTGAAGAACGCACCGTGGAAGGAGATCAATGTCAGAATCGCAAGAGCGCTAGCTGTCACCCCCGTGGGAGGATCCGTACAGCAGAAGACCGATCGGCTTATGTGCGCGGTATCGGAAGCGGTTCGTGCGTTGACACCGAAGGCCAAACCGTCACCGCACGCAAAGCGATGGTGGACGGCGGACCTGACGCAACTTCGTCAAATCTATACACATTGGAGAAACCACGCCCGTGCAGAGCGACGGGCAGGGCGAAAGGTGCCGCAGCTGGAGGACATGGCCGCGAGCGCCGCGAAGCAATACCACGACGCGATTCGGAAACAAAAGAAGAAACACTGGGACGAGTTTCTGGCCGACAACGACAACATCTGGAAAGCGGCCAAGTATCTGAAAGCAGGTGAAGACGCAGCCTTCGGGAAGGTACCGCAGCTCGTCAAAGCAGATGGAACATCTACTACCAATCAGGAGGAACAGGCGGAAGAACTTCTGACCAAATTCTTCCCACCGCTACCCGACAGCATTGACGATGAAGGAACGAGACCACAAAGAGCGCCTATAGAGATGCCGGCCATCACTATGGAGGAGGTAGAGCGACAGTTGCTCGCAACGAAGTCATGGAAGGCGCCAGGTGAGGATGGCCTGCCGGCCATCGTGTGGAAGATGACCTGGCCGACGGTCAAACACCGGGTCCTTGATCTCTTCCAAGCATCACTGGAAGAAGGTACTTTGCCGAAACAGTGGCGACACGCAAAGATCATCCCGCTGAGAAAACCGAACAAGGAAGACTACACCATTGCCAAGGCTTGGAGGCCGATCTCACTGCTCGCAACATTGGGCAAGATCCTGGAATCGGTGGTAGCAGAAAGAATCTCGCACGCAGTGGAGACCCACGGCCTGCTCCCGACCAGCCACTTCGGGGCCCGAAAGCAGCGGTCCGCGGAACAGGCACTCCTGCTTTTGCAGGAGCAGATTTACACAGCATGGCGCGGCCGACGGGTGCTGAGTTTGATCAGCTTCGATGTCAAAGGAGCCTACAATGGGGTCTGCAAAGAACGACTGCTCCAGAGAATGAAGGCGCGAGGAATACCAGAAGACCTTCTTGGTTGGGTTGAGGCGTTCTGCTCCCAACGGACAGCGTCCATTCAAGTTAATGGGCAAATCTCTGAGGTCCAGCACCTGCCACAGGCTGGACTTCCTCAGGGTTCGCCCCTGTCTCCAATCCTTTTTCTTTTCTTCAACGCCGACCTCGTACAGAGACAGATCGACAGCCAAGGAGGAGCAATCGCGTTCGTGGATGACTTTACCGCGTGGGTGACAGGACCAACTGTGCAGAGTAATCGGGACGGTATCACGACCATCGTCAATGAAGCGCTCGACTGGGAGAAGAGGAGTGGGGCAACTTTTGAAGCGGACAAAACGGCAATTATACATTTCGCACCCAAGGCTCGCAAAGTAGATCAAGAGCCATTCACTATCAAGGGACAGACGGTCGTGCCTAAGAACAAGGTTAAGATCCTCGGGGTCCTGATGGACACGCGATTGAAGTACAAGGAACATATTGCCAGGGCAGCGTCCAAAGGCCTGGAGGCAGCGATGGAGCTTCGACGACTTCGAGGTATCTCCCCAGCGACAGCGCGGCAGCTGTTCTCGTCGACAGTAGCCCCAGTGGTGGACTATGCCTCGAACGTCTGGATGCACGCCTTCAAGAATCAAAACATGGGACCGATCAACAGGGTACAAAGAGTAGGAGCGCAAGCAATTGTGGGCACATTCCTCACCGTGGCGACCAGCGTAGCGGAGGCGGAGGCCCATATCGCCACGGCACGGCACCGATTCTGGAGACGAGCCGTGAAGATGTGGGCAGACCTCCACACACTGCCAGAAACCAATCCTCTGCGCAGAAGCACAGATCGGATCAGGAAATTCAGGAGATACCACCGCTCGCCACTCTATCAAGTGGCGGACGCGCTGAAAAACATCGACATGGAGTCACTGGAAACCATCAACCCTTTTACACTGGCACCATGGGAAGAACGCGTGCAAATGGATAATGAGCCCATCTCGGAGGGATCAACTGTACCAGGCGGATCAATGCAGATCGCGTTCAGCAGCTCGGCGCGGAATGAACTGGTCGGGTTTGGAGTGGTGATCGAGAAACAACCACCACGCCAGCGGAAAGTGAGACTGAAGACCTTGTCTGTCACGTTGAGTGCGAGAACAGAGCAAAATCCATTTTCTGCGGAGCTCGCGGCAATGGCGCACACATTGAAGACACTCATGGGACTGAAAGATTTTAGGATTACACTGATCACGAGTAACAAAGCGGCAGCTCTCACGCTGAAGAATCCGCGACAACAGTCGGGTCAGGAATTTGTCTGCCAAATCTACAAGCTGATGACAAAACTGCAGAAAAATGGAAACCGGGTCAGCGTCCGGTGGATTCCTACAAGTGAAGACAACAAACTTCTAGGTCTGGCGAAAGAACAGGCCAGAGCTGCAACACAAGAAGATGCCGCTCCGCAAAAACTGGTCCCTAGGATGAAATCAACAACCCTGAATATAGCGCGGTCTCAAGCTGCCCTCAGCAGTGAGCTACCCGAGAACATAGGAAGACATTCCAGACGAGTGGATGCCGCACTTCCAGGAAAACACACGCGACAGCTGTATGATCGATTATCGTGGAAAGAAGCCAGCGTGTTGGCCCAGCTCCGCACGGGTATGGCAAGACTCAATGGATATCTCTTTCGTATCAATGCCGCCGAGACAGACCAATGTGCATGTGGACAAGCAAGAGAAACGGTGGACCACTTTCTTTTTCGTTGTCGGAAGTGGACCGCGCACCGAACGGAATTGCTGCAATGTACCCACACTCACCGAAGTAACATGTCCTTCTTCTTGGGAGGGAAGTCACCCTCCGATGATCAAAAGTGGAAGCCGAATTTGGAAGCAGTGCGAGCGTCAATACGATTTGCGATCGCTACGGGCCGGCTTGAGGCCACCTAGACTTGCCGACGAGCTGATAGAATACCTCTTCTTACTAACCCCCAGCGCCTTGTGGCAGATGATAGACGCGCTTCAACTGCCGAGGATAGGATGTTGAACACTTGAAGAAGCACCTTCAAGCCAGTCTACTAACCAATACTAACCCACAGGGACCAGCTACGAGATTAAAAACTAAGATGCCAAATACGGAAGGAGATACTGTATGGGCTCCAAGGAGACACGGCGTATACTCAAACATGCATGTACTGGTAGATTAGTGATAGTTGCCCTTTCGGTTCAGCCGCCGGGCGTTAATGAATTGTGTGTGTGTGTGTGTGTGTATCACTCCAACCTCTCGACGGCCATAGCAGCGCCACCAAATTCAACCACATTCCATCATGCCAAAGCTACTTTCCCGGATAACGAAGTTATTCGGCCTCGAGGTAGTCCATGTTGTCGTGGTCCGTCGATCACGTTACGGGGCCCTTCGCTTCTTACAGTCGACTTTTCCTCCTGACCACCCTACGGTAGAGTTGGCTTAGGCCCGTGGAATCGTTATGGAGCTAATGCTTCGACAGGAAATCACTCTGACACTTGCTGACGATGAATGGAAGGCTGTTCAAGAAGCTACTTACCGTGTGTTTTAGCCTCAATACCTTATTTGCTCTGGGTAGATACATGGCATGATGAACGCATTTCGCGCTCTCGGACTGGCAGCACTTCAGGAGTCGGAAAGCTCTCCACTCCCGGGATTCCAGATAGGAACTGATATTTCATGCTATGTACTGTCACATCATTTGGTTGTCAGGATGCGGCGGCAGATGGACAAGGGAGGCAAAGAGACGTTTGACATTTGCTGCCTTTCTGGACTGTTTCATTGGCTATCTTTCTACTGTACATAATTTTTAGGAGCATAATCATGCATTCGTAACTGGCTGAGTGGAACGCTGTTACAACTGTTAGAAAGAATACAACACGTACATAGAGCATGCTTAGAGAGCCTGTACTAAGATCTCGATCGGTTTGACCACTCACCTGGGAAACTCCACTCCCGCAAAGAAAGTCCTCACTATAAAAGCTTCGATTGGATCTCATCTGAAGCACTTCTATCTTAGACTGCTTTCCACTTTAGTCTTTGTTCTTAAAGATACGTCTTCATTGTCATGATTGATGCATTTTACACAGAGATAGTAAATTGGTGGTTGATTGCTGCGTACGAGATACTACAAGCCCCAGATCAAATGGAATGAGCTCCATCTATCGGACAAAAGTTCCAATCGTTTTCCGGGCCCGATCGGTACGAAACCGTCTGGACTGATCTACAAGGCTGGAAGAAATGGAAAAACTTGTCTTCCTGTTCTCAGGATTCCTGCTCGTCCAAGGTATTCGGCCAGGCAGGTGTCGCCTCAAATGGAATAAACTTTGCAAAGCTCGACGCGACCTTTCCTTTCGTAGTATATCTGCCCTTGAATTTATTGTCATCATCATTGTAAGATTGCTGCTGTGTTGAGAAGATTCGCTCCTGAAACACATTCCAGCTTGGAACCCAGAGCTTCTGGTCCTCTGTCAAATAACCACCGCCTTCCACTCAGAATTCATGATAAATGTCGTCCAAGGCGATGCGGCAATCAGGCTGTTGCACCTGTCTAGGTTTTTTCTCGGCCAGAAGGAAATGCAAGGTTTCCGAGCCCATCGCTACCATTGTGGGAATACAGTGGTGAAAAGACCTTTTCGTGGTAGATTTCAGTCAGCGAATGCGTCCCAAAACATAATTATGGGGTATCCCTACCAGTTAGTACCACAGAAGATATCGAATTTTGTCGAAAACCGATAGAATGAATGGTCTATTGCCGCATTAGGATCAACGGACTGCAGATGTACCGTGTGCCATACCATGCAGGGTAGGAATACCTGAGATAAGAGCTTTTAGAGCGACGGCCTAAAAGAATTGGCGTATTACGAAATATACTTCGGAATTAATTCCAAAGAAGGCCAGGTCAGACTGAATTCGAAAGCTACTGCACCTCGCATGATTGTGAAATGTGCACAATTGATCTTCAATTTAACGATGCCATTGGCTTGGGATCGGACTAAATGACACCGCAATGTATTAATTCCACAACTCACAAGCATTGATGGTGTTTGGAGGGGGGTGATGAATAGGGAGTGACGAATTGGAAGTGATAAATTGGAAGTGAAGATTGGCAGTGAAACATTAGGAGTGAAGAGTTAGGTGTGGAGAATTAGGCGTGGTGAAATGGAGTGCAGAATTAGGAGCTATGAATTGGAGTGAGGAATTGGAAGTGAGCAATTGGAAGTGAGCAATTGGAAGTGAGCAATTGGAAGTGGAGTATTAGGAGTGGAGAATTAGGTTTGATGAAATGGAGTGCAGAATTAGGAGTGATGAATTGGAAGTGATTAATTGACAGTGAAGAATTGGAGTGCAGTATTGGGAGTGAGGAATTGGAAGTGAGGAATTGGAAGTGAGGAATTGGAAGTGAGGAATTGGAAGTGAGGAATTGAAGTGGAGAATTGAGGAACAATTGCCGGGATTCCTTCAAAGAGGCCATCCAAGAAAAGGAGAAAAAACAGTTCGTTAGGTCTCTTCAAGTCTAATCAATTGGCCTTTCTTTACACCTTACACTGTAATCGAGCGACGACAGAAGAGCTTACCAATATTGCATGCAAAAGGAAGACACTTTCGGAACGACCTCAATCTCTTCAGAGATCTCGATGTGGAAGGTCGAAGAATGTGTTCTATCGAGTGACGAAGTCCCTATTATCAATCACTCATCGTTCCCGAAGGCCTTGGTGAACATCCAGATATCTATTTTCCGCTAGCCGTGCACCATCGGTAAACAAATGTTGATACATACAAGTCACACATATTGTACAATAACTATGAAGTTCTAACTTTCATTAATTTACAAAGTGTCCAATATGACGCGACACAGTAGCTCCCAAATTGTGTTTCTGATACTCTGTATACTTGATCCCAGAAATATATATCACACGGTCCCGTTGAATGAACCCCGGAACCTAGAACCGGCCTTTTCCGATAGCTTAGACATTCATTGATATGTCGCAGATATATGAATGAACTCCACTTTACATAAATGCGAGCCTACCAAGCATTCTGAACGCCGAAGCGACCACATTTTCGGTCCCCCTTCTGACAATACCCATCTTGGCGAGAAGTGACTACCAATTGTTTCTCTCATGGGCGAGAGAGCCGCGCACGGCTCAGCGAGTCCAAGATGTTTTCGAGCGGGCGGAACGGTTGCCGATGGTCTTCCTTGTAGGGCTATCCCTTTCCCCACGCTTCATTCCCACTCGTGCTAAGGAATGAGTCGAAGACGCTGTGGACCACCCTTTACTATTATTGGGGTCCACGCTATCCCCCCCTAGACTTCATTTGCCAGGAAACGAATCAGTCTTCGTTGAATGTGACATGCTGTCCATGGGCCCGAGAAATGCAGGCTCCTCATACATACAAGCTCAGGCTGAGAATCGTCGGGTAAGTCATTGCCCCGGCAAAGACGTGTAGACGGTTGGGCTCGACCAAGTTTCTCTCCACGTGAATCAAGTCACGTGATATAGAGAACAAATTAAAGGGCCTCGACCCTTTTCCTCGCGTCAGCATCAACGACCGCATTAGCCTACTACCCCAAGGAAGGTGAAGTTGGGGAAATACCACAAATGAACATCCTTCGGTACCAAAATACCCCGCACAAGACGCTCGAAACCACCCACTAGCTTCAATCGGTGAAAACCAGTGTTGCGCCAATGCTGCCGGAAGAATTCCGCAATCAACCGATAGAGTCTGGCTGAACGACGTTCAGTTCTCCATCTCGTGTGCGCATAATGACCGGCATTCTATAAGCGTGTCCATAATCCAGTCCTCCTTTTCGGGGGAGCATGCACTGTCTCCACCAAGCAGAAGGCGGAGAAGAATGTGATCGAGGGCTCGGTAGAACCTGACCAGACTTGGGAAACAACTAACGACGTAGCTTCCTAGCGCGTCAACCATCTTCTCTTGGAAGGCCGTTCGATTCCTGTCATCGTCAGTCTTAGTTCTTCCACGCAAGGTAGGGGCCTGAAACGTCTAGAACGAACATCTGACATGCCAATTTTTCACTGGGAAGCAGAAGTACGCCAAACCCGAGAAGGCTGGCGATTCTCCACCATCGGCCTCCCCAGCGGCATTGGTCACTCAGCGCATCTCTATCGATCTTCCGCGGCGAACGTGGAGGGCTCAATATGAATGCCAAAATGTTGTCCCGCGCGATGGTCGAGATGCTTCTGCCTCGTCGGGCGATCATTACCGAACCGTCATGCTCGGCGCTCTGCAGTTGATTGACATACATTTCGAAATGTCGATACAACCAGACCTGGATGAGCCGGCGCCTCACCTCGCCGCCCTTGGCCGATTCATTTCTTCTCGAGATCAACCGGCGGTAGCCTGCAACGCACGCTTCTAGGTAGTGTCCATTGGTCGATGTCATGGCCTCTGGCAATGCAAAATGCGTTCGGCTGCTCCAAAAATCAATGAACTCCGCTAAAAAGCCCTCCGTGGTCACATGGCGGATCAAATCGTCGCCGCAGTGGATGACTTTTTGGAGTTGCTTTATAGTCAAGCCTTGCCCGTTTTCAGGGCACAGTCCCAATTGGGTGCGGTCCATCATACCCGCGCTACCAGGAAGGCAATTTCCTCTGGTGGTCTGCTCCAGGAAGGGTTGTGGAGACTCCGGTAGGTCGGCGGGTCTTGCCGTTGACGCTGAACGTAGGATATCCCGTCCTTCGGTCCTGTGTGGGGGTTGCCCACTCGCTGCAAACGCAGCCCAGCTCACGGGAAAGACGTCGGTGCCTTTCGCGGCTTTGACGCTCCCTTTGTTGGAGCCTACCTTCGATCCATTGTCCGGGAGAATGCAAGAACTTGCGGCTGGGGTAGAGTGATCGGCGGATATGTCCAGGATCGCGGTTGTGCGCATATACAATGCCTGGAGGACAGTGGATAGCACACGAAGGTGGTACCCCGGCAGAGGATTGGCGGCTGCGGACTCTTTGTGTTCATGGAGATGGGCCATGAGAGCTCGATGGGATAGAAATAGTGGCTTGGGGCTGCCTATGGAACCCGAGGAATGCAGAATCAGAGCTATGCCTCCCGGGTCACGATGCTGCGCAGAAGCCACCAGCGGCGTGTTCACCAGGCCCGTGGAGGGATAGGACGACTGCTCCGGAGATCCTCCCCGCTCATTTTCGAGGATTTCGTCAATTATAGCCTCGCTCTCGCGTGCCGGCCCATGGATAATCGTCTCGCAGCCGACGGATCTCAGCAAGGACTGACAGTTCGAGCGGGAAAGTGCGGGCGAGACCGTCATGGGTGTGTAGCCCAGTCGCCCAAGAGCGAAGAAAGCGATGACCATATTCAAGTCGGGACGGTCCAGCAACGCCACAATGGGATGGGTGTTCATGGACTCCCAGATCTCGAGGTCAGATTCTATTTGAGAACTAGGAGCTTTGTTCACACGTACCGAAGGTAAGCCATTCGACACCAGCATCGCAGTCGCTTCGCCTATCATTCTATCTAAATCGCGCGCGGTGTAAAAATGGGGGAGATACTCCGTCATCTCTTGGGCGACGACATTCAATGATGGGATACTGAATAGCCTCTGCTGCACGGAGACGGATCAGGTCGTCGAGAGTCTCTAGGTTGCCAATACCTTGCGACGAGAGTGTTGAAGGACGAGAAGAATCGCTTTGTTCCATAGCATATCCGCCGCATCTGCATTCGCAGGAGACTGTTGGGGGTGGGAGTTTCTGATGACGGTGTGATGGTTGTGCAAAAGCGACGGTTCTCTGGCCTGCCCCTTATACCAGTAAATAACTAGCAGGCTCGGTAATGTCCTTGTAACCGAGAATTGAACACTAATCACGATCACACATTGTGCTAAGAAAGATTGCTACCAGTCGCGTAGAATATCTGTAGGTTTGGCTCTCAAACACGGAGGAATGGATTGATCACCCCGATCCATTCACTTGTCGTCCCGATCTACTAATCGCTAGCAAGTGATTAATCACTCCCGACTAGTCAAACCTTGGGAGGAATTACTCACCTGGAGCAATTACGCGGAAAAGGACGAATAGACTTAGGCTGCGCATTACAGTACTCTGGTCAGGTCAGGAACCAATTGCAGGGATTATACCGTGCAGACTTGGTCACTGCTCAGTTACACGTATGTATCTATCGATGAAACCCATTGACCGATCGATGGCACGCGGAGTATAGTCCAGCGTCTTCCTGAAATAGATCCGCCAATGCAGCCCTGTACAGTACCGTATGCTTTCGATGATTTGAGTTTACATTTGCAGACATTTTGTATGTAGCGTGCTAGCTCTTTGCAGGAGATATATGTATCAAAGCACAGAATGGAATCTACAGGAGCGAAGCATGCCGCTTAGAACTTCGAATACTACCGAGCATACTATCTTTTCAAGGCTATACTTTGCGACATGTAACTAGATTATATAGGGGTAATCTTACAGTACAATTATGGGAAATGGCCAACAGAATACAACGCATTTATGATATTACGCCTATTGCATAGTCTCGGAATTCTGTAACAGGAATCCTAGGGGGGAGGAACGGGCCAAAGACAGATCTTAGCTTCTTCAAATCGATTATTTGAATACTGGTCCCAAGCACCACGGAGAGGTGTCTGTCTATTCGCTGGGGTGAGATCTGACGTATGAGGCTACGCGGGAGCACTACAACGCCTGGGTTTCTCAAGTCCAGACAGGGGAGATCAAACGTATGAGGCTACGCGGGAGCGCTACAACGCCTGGGTTTCTCAAGCCCAGACAGGGGAGATCAAACGTATGAGGCTACGCGGGAGCACTACAACGCCTGGGTTTCTCAAGCCCAGACAGGGGAGATCTGACGTATGAGGCTACGCGGGAGCACTACAACGCCTGGGTTTCTCAAGCCCAGACAGGGGAGGACAGAACTTGTTCTGAATCCTGACCTCCAAAAAGCTGGGAATGAAGACGCTTTTATACCCCGGGGCGGTCAGAACGGCCGATATACATGCATAATCACTTCAGTCTGTGCTCATGGCCCTAACAAAAGGGATCAGTAACACCTTGATCCATGTATGTTCATTGATGATATCAATACTGTCACCGCAGTTCGCACCACAGAGGCATAAACCATTGGCTTCACTGCTGTGACTGATTAGGCCTCCCTGAGTAGATTAATCAAGGCTGTGATATATTTCTCAATTGAATCAAACTAATTCTCCCAGAGCTTCTCTCATAGCTTTTGACCACGACCGCCATTTTTCATGCTCTTTGATCCAAATCTTTAATTACTCACTTCCAATTATTAACTTCCAATTCTTTACTTTCAGCTACTCACTTCCAATTACGCACTTTCAATTACACACTTGCAATTACGCACTTCCAATTACTCACTTCCATTTGCCACACAGCCCGGATTGGATGATGAGGCTTCTCTCTATTGGCATTATGTCTACTGCAGGAAGATGAGCTGGAACCAGACTGAGTGTATGGGCAGATGGTCAAAACGGACGAGCAGCTCCCTCTAAGAAAGAACTGTAGTTAATAGCAGATGAATGATATACTCTTTTCTTATAGATACGCACAGGTACCTCACCGGATAGTGACATGGCTGGTACAGTACAGTAAAGAACATCTCGGATGTGTAGCGGGAGAGTTGTCGTAGTTGACGGCGATATCCAAGCCAGGCCGCGATCGCCTGCGCCCGAGCCTTCCAGGGGCTTACGCTTTAGAGCGGGTCCGGCGGTCCCCACTTACGAGACTAAGCTTGTCCGGTGTTTTTCAGAATTTCCGCTAGTAACTGATCGAACCGGATGGCTCCATGACCCACATGATCGCCATGCCGCTCTACCGAGGCTGCTGTCAGCCCTTTACTCTGCGCACTGATATCGTCACGTGAAATCGCAGTCGAAATCCTCAACGCGAGGACGCGATGGGATGGTTAAAGTTCAGACGAGGGACCGGCTCAAGCTCGGTCGTCATCTGGAAAGGGGATTCTACATGGACACTTACGCACATAGGTGGGCGTCGAACAAAGAGCTGGCTAGATAACAGCGCAGGGTCCATTTGCTGATGAACCCAATGCTCGGCACGAACTTACCCAGGACAGGCGATCTTATGTTCGAAGTGGTAAGCGCCTCAAAAACGGCGTTCTTACGCCTAAACCTAGCTGATGCGGAGCCTGGGGAGGGGCACGCAGAGAACGCATCGCTGAGCATCAGCCGATGTCGGCTAAAGCAGCACGTCAACAACAAAAGTACTGCCGTGGATTGATCCGCAGTCAGAATGGGCTTAGTACGGGTCATACCTGTCCAGAAAAAAGATGTTGCGGATTGGATCTCAAGACCGGAACTCCAGGTACCATCCGAGGAAACGTCGACTCCGAGTGATGAATTCGAATACGCCGGCAAAGAACAAATGACCCCTTTGGCACGGATTAATCTCCTCTGCGCTTATCTTTCCACCATAAAGGCAAGGAATACCCCAAATCATGTACCCTGGAATAATCGTTGGAAGTTAGTCTCCTCGGCAGCTCCTCGATAGGCCCCTCGTGCTGAATCAAGTCGTTTCAACATCACTGTTGTCCGTTCATCCCTAACGGCTTATTATGCCACGAGAGGCTCCAGCTTCCCGGCCTCGGGCAGCAGCGTCTTCGACTCGAGGCACCGCAAGGACGCGAGGTGCAGCGGCGCCATCTGCTCATGCAGGTCTTCCCTACCCCCCCCGTGTTGGCAATCCTCCCCGTGTTGGCAATCCTCACCGTGTTGGCAATCCTCCCCGTGTTGGCAATCCTCACCGTGTTGGTAACCCTCCTCGTGTTGGTAACCCTCCTCCATCTGGCAACCTTCCTCAATCTGGCAACCTTCCTCAATCTGGCAACCAGGGAGTGCCGCGGCAGCCACCGGTACGTGATCAGCCACGAATTCTCATGCTCAGAAATCATGCTAATGTCCGAGGTTCCGCGGTAGCCACCACCTGAGCAGCCGTCGAAAAGTGGTCAACAGCACCTCGATGAGACGGACATCCAAAACCCTGTCCATAAAGATTGCAGGGTCATCTTCCGGAGGGCCAACCAAGAACGTCTGGCATTGATTTCACAACTTGAGCAAAAAGGCCTGGAAGCTGCCAATAAAGATCGCCAATTCAATCATGAGAAGACTCAACTTCATGCACAGACACGAAGGCTCAATATGGATCTGCAAAAGGCCCATAACGACATCCAGGCCCTGGAGCAGGAGAAGCTGGCCCTGCAAAAGCAACTGGATGAGTCCAGCCCCGACCTCCAGTCCTACGTGCCACGGGTCGAACATGAGCAAGTTCTCGACGAGCTGGTCACGCTTTCGGCCGCCGTGACAAAGAAGATCGAATCGAACAAGGACGCATCGCAGAATGCTTCCCAGACCAAGGAAATGCCGCCGAGCGATGCTCTCCATGACGACTCGTGGACCAATGTTGATCTCAATATATTCGATAACACGATCGATCCACATCATCTCAACCCCATGTTGTCTACGGCCGATGGTCTGCCATTGACGAATTTAGACAACTACGGGGGAAATACTTGAATGGAGACTGCGCAAATCTAGGATAGTTCTTTGTGAAATCTATACCGTACCATTGTCACTCTTGATTCCATGATCGTAGAGGTCCGGTCCGTATCCGGCATAGGTGTCGTGCCCATCTCATATTATCAACCACGAGCCGCTCAAACTCAAAGGGACCGGAGCGAAGCGTCCGCTGTCGATCGTTGAGTCTGCAGATCCTTTCGCTTTCATTGGTCAGCGTGGCTCGGCTTACCTCCCACAAACAGCAAGGAGCGACGTTCTAGACTCGATTGTCTCATGGCAATAAGAAGAACCGTTAGAACTAGGGCTTGGTCAACCGGTGTCGCACAGCTTCAAGCACCCCTTTCCCCCGCCCCTTTCCCCATCCGTGCTACTGGGGCGTCCTGTGCACGATCCACTGCCAGCTGCCTACAGCTGCAGCAATCTTCAACCGACTTATGCTGTTTCGAGATCGCTAACACTGAGAGTAGACCTTCTCGTAGCAAGTTCCGTAGCAAGGAAAATAGGGGTGGGTGGAGGCATCCGCGAGCTATCGCGTTCCAGTGGTAGAAGTGCTGTTGACTAAACGAGGAAGCTATCCGATTTTCCGAAAGGGCTAGAATTTCGTGGGGCTAACCAAGTGCACCTATTCCGCTAGGCAAGTCGGGCGCGGGATTAGGGCAGGCATTACGATGCCGTCACGGACAAGGCAAGCAGGCGTGGATTGAAAATCTCGTCGCTTGTTCCGTGGCGACCATTGAAAGAAAGGGGTTAAGCCGGTACCTTTTGGCATAGCACGAACCATGGATGGTGTGCGTGCCGTGGATCTGATGTTCGCGGCCGGCGGCTGCGCTAGTCGCTTAGTGCGACAAACCTGCCAGGGGTCTTGCCGGAGCTTCCGGAGGTAGTAATAGCAAGCAGACCGGAAAGGCAATCTTATCGAGGGCTGAGCCTGCTATGCAGCTCTCCAAGCATAAAGACCATCGGACAGTGTGGCAATAGCAAGTTTCGGGGACCGGCCCTGAGCCCTCTAGAAGAGATTGAACGATATTACGCGGGAAATAGGAAAATCGGCTGTTGGACGTGGACTCCACCCACGCGGGTTCTTTGTTTTCGAGCTACTCGGGCCACTCCCAGCGAAGAGTACCCACCATAGCTCCGATCAGGGCAGTGGTCACAGCAGCTGCATCTACATGCCAATTCCATTGGTTTGCGGCTATTCTAGTAAATCAGAAATTTACTATATTACCTTTTGTATTTACTGTTTCATTTAGTATAATTTCAGTATTATTATCTGAATTCTTACGTAAATTATTAGTAAACTTTAAATATTCTAAGTTAGGTTATAATATACTTAGCATCTTTAATCAAAGATTCTAGGAATAAAGCTTGCTACCGTATGGGTAAAGATCCGCGGTCGGGGCTGCAATCTCGCTCGGGGAGCCCGTTCGTGAAGCAGTGGCGATGGTCACAATGGTGTTTGAGCCAAAATTGGGGGCGAAACTTAAAACAGAGCGATTCTCAAGTGATTCTGTCGATCTCGGAAGTAGAGGGAGTACCAGCCTCCGGCTAAGCTTAGGCTAAACGTGAGTAACATATCCAAGTGATCTGCTCGTGGGCGGAGCATGGTCGTGACCTTCGCGGGCAGGGAGGCATACAACAACGTGGCGAAGGCGATATTCGCACCACGCACCACACTCCGACATCATATATCGTATTCAGACGGCGCTGGGTCCTTGACTTGGATCCCGATGGTCTCGTGAGGTAGCCAGGGAGGAGATGGGGGGCAACGAGATCAAGCACGAAGCCGGTGCCAGACAGGAACGGAGACCGGCTCGGCTCAACGTCTCTCGATCGACGAGGCGGGTCCCCGATATAATGATCGGCACTGATTGTTCGAACGAAGCTCAAATAAGGCTAGCATCGTCCCTTTGTCGCAGACAGGCAGGGTGGGCCGGCGGATCAAATTGTTTCCTCCCCGATCGATGAGTGTGGGGCATTTGGTGATCAGTGGCGTACTTCCCCTGCCAAGACTGATGGGAGTGACTACGGATTGTATAGAGGAAGAGAACTAAATTTTATTTTTGACCGGCTGAATTTGCAGCGGGACTATCTGGCAGCAAGTAGCAAGGTACAGGGTCTTCGCGCTCCCCCCTCACCCCCTCATCCCCTCTCTCCCTTGTAGTTAGTTACCTTGATTTCTCATCCCATCTCGGACATGACACCACGGTGGGCCTTCACTGCGAACGCTTGGGTCGTCCAGCTGGTTTGCGCTCGACCAGACCATCTCTGGCCTGGGAGATCTCATTGACTCTGGTTTCCAACATGGCCACCGTCTCTCGGAGGGTTATCAGCTCATCGGCCCGCTCAGACATGGTCTCCATGCTGTGCTGTATTTGATCGTTCCACTCATTCTGTTTGTAGAACTGGGTCGCAATGGATCTACGGGTTTTGATTAGTTTGAAGGTTCGAGTAGGGTAGATATGGGGTACCCGTCCGCCACGGTCGAGGCGCCACTTACGAAACACGGCCATCGATTCTGAGCAAGTGGTCAGCGGAGCGCGTCCCGAATTAAGATCTATCAGTTGACTTACTCGGTGTATGCTTCCAAAAACGCCCGTGGCAGTTTAATCAAAACTGCATCGGAGCTGGACTGCCCGCCAGTGAGGAAAGGGTAGAGTGCCGCCGCCCAATACTCTTCTTCTCCCGGGCGAGGTCCCTCAACGTCCCCGCCTGGCGGAGTCTGGCCATCGCCTTCACGGACCTGATCTGTGTCTCCATAAGCCTGGCCTGCACAGAACGACTGATCCTCTTCGTAATCCCCATCGCGGTCCTCAGAAGTGGCCCGGTAAGCAGGGACAGTCCAAAGTTCGAGGGCGTCCGAGGACTTCTTGTCACGTAGCTTGGACCACTGCTCCTCATAGCTTGTAAAGGTGTGTTTCGACATTTCTCAGGTCAGTGTTTTGGTCAAAGTGGCCACGTTGGTTCCGACGAATAGTTACAGGCAACGGGAGGGGAGAAGGGAAGAGAAAGTCGAAATATATAGCACAAGACAGACCACACTAGGCAGATAGACATTGCACTTGATTGGCCGGGTAATTCCCCGTATTCTAGAGAGACTAGGCAGTATATGCCGCGTCTGACAAGCTGGGAAGGTACCCCAGGCTCACGACTATCAACCCGACGCACATGGCTATCAACGGATCCTGCGTCTCTCGAATAGTCCTCGGCCCTTCGCAACTTGCCTCGATCATATATCTCCAATAAAAGAGAAGACCGAAATGTGTAACAGACTACGAGCCAGCACGTTATGATGTCAGGGGTGCCGGGTGATTGAATCGTATGTGGTGATAAACGAGCGGGCCTTGAACGTACGGACAGGGATTGTCGCAGCGGTAGGAATTCTGAATTGTATCAATCACGAGTAAAATGGAAGAGAAAATGACGGTATGCCTCGGCTCATTAAGCCACCGAAAGTGAAAATATGACGAAAAGGAATTGATCGGATTAATCGATATCTGATTATTCCACTTGATGCCCTTGTAGAAGGCGTAAACGATGTGGGCAGTATTCTCCACTAAGCCCCTCCACAAGTTACTGGGGTCGTGCCGATCGTGAGCTGCTAAAGTGGATCGGTGGCTTATTTTCGAACTGCCCGGCATTTCCAGACTAGTCTAGTGTTGAATCAATACCGCCGACAAGTGTATTATGCCAATATCTTGACTTCTTTTCCCCTGGTGGGATCCGGGAAGCCCGGATTAATACACCTTTTCGTCCACCCCTTTCAACAATCGCTCTTGTACATAATACCACCACTGGGCATCTTTGGCCCCGAGAAGAGTATTGACTCGTCTCGGGTTGGGAAGTCATCAATATATTCATCTTGAGGGGCTCGCAACCCTAGTGGCAGATAAATCCTCGAGGAACAATGGGCAGAAGTGAGTATATTCCCTGGGCCCCAGAGGAGGAAGCGAGGCTCCTGCCGTTCATGAAACGCCACGGGCATCTCCCCTGGGAAATAATTGGAGAAGAATATGTTCGAGAAACGGGGATCCCGCGCAAAAAACACTCTTTGCGAGGAAAAGTTGGCCAGCTACAGAAAGGACATCGGCGGCAGCGCCCCATCTCGCAGAAAGCGGCGGAGCTGCACTTTGCAGCAGCGCGCCGGGCTGCTCGACAATGGCAGAGGGTCTCAGATCTATTGCCCGCTTCCCCCCCGCCTCTCAGCCTGAAAGAACCTGGTCCCCAATTTCGTCGAATGCTCCAACAGATGCGACAGTTAAGCCTTCAGACTTGTCCTCGGTACGGCGCATCTATCGCAAATGGCATTGACCATTCGCCTCCCCGGGGCGCCCACAGACCAGGTGAGTATGCCCGTCCCTGGTGCTAGAGATCGCTGGACCATATAGTAACTGTCTTGGTCACCACGCAGACAATCGTCTCTCCCGTCAGTGCCGCAGCCGCTCCGCTTATGATTCCCATGGCTTTTGGAAGACTCGCAATTTTATCATTGGCGCATCACGGTTGAAATAACCTGACGCGGAGGTCTAGGACAATGGGCATTGGAGTTACTCGTTCTGCTTAGCAGCCTTTGCGTGGGCACCAATGCCAGTGAATGTATATATAGAACCACTTGAATATAGAAACGTTGGAATTGGGTTTCTCCGTGGGCACACGCGGCCCGGTACTCTCTAACCAAGTAGATTGATCGAGATGATCCCTTTCGGGCCATGTACCTCAGCTATAGACTTTCCAAGAGGATTCTCCGGAAGACTCATATCAAAAGATGATAGAATTAGAGTTATGACGTCAGTAGAATGAAATGTGCTGATTTGATATCGTGAAAATGGTCTATACCATGATCAACCAAATAACACGATACAGTCTTTTATTAAACACCAGCGCACCCTTACAGACTGAACACCTCAAGGCAGTTTGTCAGTAACGCCGCCGCTCGACATCCCAGCCGGGGCGTTCAACAACCCCTTCGATCCAGGGAGTGGGAGTGGGGCTCGGGAAGCCACGTGACCAACTGGGTCTGCAAAGTCTCTCATCATCCTGCTCGTTGAACATACCGGATATGAAGGAGGAGAGAGCCGAAGGAACATGGAACGTCGGTGTCAATGGACGAAATTGGTCAACATTGGCTAGTGTAGCTGCCGCTTTCGTTTGATGGGCGTTGGTACCAAGTGTTGGTTCATGCAGCTAGTCCAATGAGGCAATGCAGATCACCAGAGACGCATAACGGCTCCGCCAAATCTGCGAGTCAGCCAGCGAGCTTGAAGCTTCTTTCTACATACTCGGAGAAACTTGTGAGGATGAATTTCTGCCGTGCCGTCATCTGGGTGGAAATCACAGAGTCCTCCAAGATGTTTCCTCCGTCTCTACGGCTTGTTGCTTAGGCAACAATCAGAAATCGCTACGTTCACTTTCGTTTCAAATGGTCGCTCTGGGTGACAAGGATGTAAAACCGATCACGTCTCCACTGATTACTGTTCGTGTATCTTCAAACCTAGTCATTGCTTACTAAGGCTATACGCGGGTTTTGCCGATGGTCTACGTGCTCTCCGGTGGAGTCGCTCAGAGCTAGATTATAGCCATTGCGGACAAACATGTGAAGTTATTAGTTTTCGGGGTGGCACTATGGGCCCGTAACGGCTCGTCGATCGGCGGGGTCGAATCAAAATCTTTAAATTTCGCTTGCTCATTTGTACAATCCACGCCCTAGCGAGGAAAGCACTAGTCGGGGGACCTCATAGTAATTTCGGGTATGTGTAAGGTCTGCTGTGCCAGCCACTTTCCCCTCGGCCCACACTTTTCGTTCCCCATCCAGACATGTATAAGGTTTACCCGGTATCGAAGATTTTGCCGATTTCTGGACCAAGGAGACCCCTAATTCACTTCAGTTATAAGGATAAGAGAAGTTTACGCTCAATATTGAATTAAATGGCGTAAAGGTAGGCCAGAATTTTTTGATGGTAGGTCGTAAAGAAAGCAAATTGCTGGGGGGTGGCTGCGAGCTGAAAAATTGTGGTCTAGAGTTTAAGTCAGATAATTATTTCTCCAATTTATAGCCAATAACACCCTGTATGCGGATGAAAAAGTATTGTATCAGTCCGGGAACAATTGAAACCTCAGTGCCGGCGCGGGCGAAGCAGTAATAGTCTAGTAGTAGCGAATAACTGACAAATCATGAGTGAATATTGTCGAGCCTAGGTCTCGGAGTAGTTGCTAATTTAGGATGAGACTAGTCGGCCAAATCCTGTTTACTAATTCTAGCCTATATGTTACAACTTCCGTGCTCGGCGTTCGAGAGACTTAAGCGAGTCTGGGTGGTAGTGTAAATTGAAAAGCTGCTCGACCATTTCCCCTTTTCTTTACCTGTGTCCCACTACGCTCTACAAACTTCTTGTGTCCTTGAATCATCAAATCTCAAGTTTATTTCATTACCATTGTTCCGCTTTACGTCACGGGCTCTTCATCTCAAGATGTCCTCCGAAAGAAGAAGCCAGAACACCCACATTCCTTCTTCCTCAGTAGCAGACATTTGCAATCAAATCATCACGCAATATTTCAAGCCTTCGGGGCACACGTTGAGCTATATTGTGGATTTGTTGGAGTCTTATCGAACAGTCTTGGATTCTGACGTGAACTTCGCACAACTCTTTGGAGTTCCGCTTGCCAGTGATAGCAAGGCAGCTGCGCTAAATCTGCTGTTCAGCAAAGAAAAGCCTCAAGTTGTGCGAGTTGGGAAATCGAGTAACCATGATATCAACTGGACTGATGTCTTACGCTCCACCCCCTATGATGCAACGTTGCAGGAGAATGGGAATTATCACGTACAGATTGAAAAAGGAGACGCATTGATCGAGGTGACAAAGGAAGACCATGATTTCATCCTCACCGAGATACCTCGTCAACTTATCAATCCTCATTCGTATCCGGGAGATCTAGCTTTGGAGACCAGTGCTCTCAAGTCCATGATCGACCAATTGACATTTTGGCAAGACTCGGCCTTTCGTTGTGAGTCTTTGACTTATAGTCCTGTTTCTGATGTGAGTTGTAATTACTAACGCCTATTGGCAGTAAACAAGTTAATAAAAGGAAATCTTTCCAAACTGCACGAACAGGTTGGTATTCTGGAAGAGAAAAGCCATGCTTTCAGCTCTCAGGTGTCTTTTCCCTCAGGAAGTTCCAATGTCGACAGGTGCTGTTCCATCACAGCCGCACACATCGAAGGACATGCAATTGCTGCAAAACCCCCCCAAGCCTAACTGTGAGGATATATCACCACATGTATCAATTGTACTTCCCGCTGACCTTTCACAGTAAAAGGTGGTTGCGAACAGTGGTCTGATGATGAGTCTGACAACTTACCGGGATTTTTTAAATCTAATAGCCACCTCTCAAAGGAGGAAATTGTCCAAAAATACTCTTTTTTGACAGGAAAGAACAGAACCTACGGCTCATTACAGACTCGATTGTATAAAATTGGTCGTGGAGATTTGACCCTAAAAAAGAAGGGATCAGTAGCTGAATCTGTTGAGCCCAAACCGACTCCCACCATTGCGGTATCTCCTTCGAGGTCGGGTCTGTTTACGCCCAGGCCATCAAACCCTGCCATCTTATCAAAGGCGAGAGATTTTATATCTGGCTCTGCTCACAAAACTCACCTGTTTAATATAGACCCCCCAATCCAGAATCGCGCGGTCGAGATACAAGAAACATCAATTTCACAAATTCCATTGTTGGGCTCGAGGCTGGATCCAACAGATCATGACCTTCATTCAAATGATTACTCAGTTATGCTGCCACCGGAAGGTTTAAATCCAGACAGCTGGAGACTCAGTGGTGAAAAGAGAAATGAGGTGCGAGACCAGATTGAAACTGAATCTTCGAACGAGGCATCGCCTTCAAGGGTTGAAAGGTCAGCCTACAATAATTTTGACCTGGGTAAATCGCGGGCCCAAACTCCGAATGCTGGATTTGTTCATGAGTCGCAGCAGCCAATTGCAGGTAAGGACCCGCCTGCGCATGATATCTACCGAAGTTCCTATTGCGTACCGAGATCGCTTGTTCCACGACGGCGAAATGAAAAAAAAAGAAAGGAGAGCATGAGTTGACTTTTTTCTCCAAAATTCAGGACAAGGCACACAATGGCCTCATGTGGAGGAAGACTCAGCACCAATTGATGATCGGCAAGCATGTACGACCTCAGAAAACACCCAAGCACCGAATAAGGAAGATTGGGTGATCAGCAACCAAACACGTCAACCAACATCCCCAAGAGCTGCCCTTGAAGCACTGGATCGTAATTTTGAGAGGCGAAGCTCTTCGATGGGCCTATTCGGGGAAGGTTTAGAAACCATAAACCAAAGGGGACAAGCGCACCGCGAAGACTCTCTTGCCTTTCCAATTTTAGAAGCTGAAGGTTGCCAGGTAAATGATGTTCAATCTTCAGTCAATGCAGAAGTTGGGGACAATTATCATTTACTTAACTCGAATTCGGTTATTGCGTCTGCACCGCAACCGCCGAAAAAGCGAAAGCGTGGGTACGCACGCAGAAGCAAGTCTGGCTGTATCACATGCCGTCGCCGAAGAAAAAAGTGTGACGAGAAAAAGCCATCCTGTAGGTGCACCTGATCATATATTTGATTGATTATCAATATTTGCAAGGCTTTTTTATTGATCGATATTAGGTGACAATTGCTTGCGGTCTTGTTACCAGTGTGAAGGGTATAACCAGTTCAATGCCAAATCGCCGACTGGGCACCCAGCAACAGAGCAACACGTAGCATGGGATATCTCAAAGTCGGGAACGACGGACTTGATCGAGCAAAACCCATATCCCCCACTGGCAGGCACAGCGGGTGAAAAAGCCAGGGAGCTTCTGCCACATGATCAAAATCCAGCAAACATTGGATCCGGGCAGTCAACGCAAAATATACCGTCGATTCACAACATTCTTCACGGCATGCTCGGCTTGCCTCCCAGAAATAGCCTACCCACAGAGTGGAAAGAAACAAGAGATTGCATGTCTGGATTTCGTAAGTAAAAGGAATGGATCGACACATGGAAGGAAGCTTTTTACTTTTGGTCAGGTTTCTGGATCGCAAGATATTCTTTATACACATGATTTTGCTTCTGATGCAGCCATTTAGTTTCTGTTTCAAATAGTAACAAGTATATTATCATTATCATTTACTTAGAGTAGTATCGAGTATGCAGTCAATGAATGCCATGTGGTGAAAAAATAAAATCGATCGTTTTCGCCAGAACTTGTTAAAACTGTGTCCTAAATTTAGAAAACGCTGCTACTATACAGAGAAACAAAACTAGCAAAGCTAGTAGGCGTTTTATCATCTGTAGCTTAATCAACAGTACGGATTAATCCGAAGAGTATGGTCCGCGCGAATTGAAACTTTGTATGTTGACAAACGTATCCACGCCATGCAATTAATCACTTCTTTTTTCCCGTTCCGAATGGGACTGACCTTCTAGAGCCATTGCATGAACCCCATTTGATTTTGTTCCTGTCTGCATGTGATTTCCATAGCTTAACACTATATATTTGAGAAAGCACAAACCCTAATTCAGAGATACACAGCAAACCACCGTTTCTGAACCCTGACAGTTCTTTTAATTTACCCTTCAAAATGCATTGTCGCTCTGTGACCTCACTGTCATACTTGCTTCCTCGCCGGTATCACTCTTTGGCAAAGACGTGTCGGCCGGGTTCACCATATGGGAACAGTTCTGAAAATCTTGAATCCCAACTGGTAAGACATTTACTCGCAGTGAAAACCTACTTGCTAATATGTCGAACCCCAAAAGGATCCTTCGCGTAGTATCAGCGCGGAGCAGATGATGCGTTCTTTGTTTGAAGGCTATAATCCTGTCTTTAAACCCCACCGCCTAGGCTATGAGGTGGAAGCTCTTTTGATTCTGGGGCCATCGCAGCGCATGTGCTATTACGAGGGAAAGTTATTCGGTGGATATACTGCATTCTTGCTGGATCGGATTTTGGCAGACTGCTGTAAACCTCCCCATTGGGTGACCCAAAAAACCTGTGAGCCCGCCTTCACAGCGTATCTCAAAACGACTTATCTGCTTCCCATATCACCAACCGCACCTATGTTTCTACGTGCGTGGCCGCACAAGGTTGAGGGCCGAAAGATAGAGCTCAGGGGCTCTGTACAAGTCTCCGGGGTAACTTCTGATCAATGGGTTGATGCAGTTCAAGCAGAGGCCCTCTTCATCAAACCGAAAATTTGATTGGGCTGGGAATGCCTGAAACCTGAAACCCTTCACATTCATCATGTTTGAAATAGGTACCAAGGGAACTGTATTTTTTTTTTTCTTAATTGAAGTACAATTTGATGTGTTTTCCGCGCTTATGATAGACTGTCCCTAGAGTAACACACAGATAATTTATAGGTGCCGTAGTGTTATCCGATCGTAGACGAGTTCGATTCGATTATCTTGAGCAAGTATGGGACTACATATGATGTGAGACTCAAATTGTTGATATGAAGGCTTTTAAGGTTCTTTGCCTATTTTCAGAGTAAAAATATAACAATGAACTGGTGGGCTTGCGATTTTGCATATCTCAGAAGTGGGGGAGGGGAATCACTTAACTTAATGAACAATTGACCAAGTTGCCCCGAACAAGCGACCAGACTTTAAATCCGAAAATTGACGGAAAAGTGCAATTGAGAGATCGATTGACTGCTCATCACATCCATTGCATTTGTCAACAACACGCCCAACTTTCGATATTCCTTTGTATTCTATGGTCACATCTTTTCCACAGTCGGATGGATCCATTATACTTTGCGGTAGCGCGAGTACAAGTTCCGTTTCCCCGTTGTTCGTCGTACCGCATGCACTTGGGGAGGATGGGTCGGTTGTGGTAACGAAAAAAGTTAGGTCACCTTGGGATTCTTTGTTCAAGCGGGCATCGTTCTCCAGTGGGGTAGGTGAAGGTGTCTGAGGACACGCAGTACTATCAAGGACAGAAACATAGGGACTAAGAACTTCACTATGCGTGCGAGTTGGTACCCTGGAGATTGTGGATGATGTAGAAACTGGTAATCGGGTCAAGGTGAGTGTAGTGTGTACTTCGGCAGCTATCCAGGCAGTTTCAGTTTTGGTCGAAAGCATGTCGGAGCAAAATGGAGCGGCATAGGCAGCCCCAATGAACACAGCCCAGATTTTGGCCTTTGAAAGCATCTTTGTGAGACCAGAGAAGGGCACGAGAAGCCATGAAAATGGCATTGGGCATACCTAAGCCCCCGACAAGATACTTCTAGGGTTTTAAGAGGCTAGCGAAACTTTGCATTATTTCCCTTCAGATTCAAATATAAAGGACCAGACTTTCTCCTTTTATTCCACGCTCAAATCCTCGTTTTAACTCGTGCGAGATGGCTTCTGTTTGATATTTGAAGTTGCTGGCCATCCAGGCAAAAAAAGTTGATGTCATTGCCTCACTTTTCTTGACACAATTTGGAGACATTTGACTGCCTCAAAAAGTGGTTGAATATACTGAACTAGGCAAATGTCCTCTGATACAGTACCTTTAGGCGCATCCATTTTTATCCACTTTCTAATCTCTCAATTCTGTGCTTGTAAAACGAAAGACTCAAATTCACCCCGAAATACTTTTTGCCGATCAGGAAGACCCTGTACAGTATTGTTGGTGTTCGATAATCAATTTTTCAAATATAGCTCTTGGGAGGTCCTTTCATGTAATTAATTATTGGGGGTGCCCTGAGGTTCTTTGATTGATTCTATATTTTAGCACTAATTTTAACCTTCTGACAACATTCATCTTAGAGTACACTCGCTTTATTGCTTTGCTTGCGTCAATATCGGTTGAATCACACATCTGACTTTGAAAATTGGGTTGTAAATTTAGCCCAACTTGTTTTAGAAGACGAATTGATAGGAAAGGGTGGGACAAGAGTAGATAGGGCGGAATGAAGATCATTTGATACAGTGGCATGATTATGGACTCTGGCCATAATTCAAGTAATACTGCATTTCCTTCAAATACTCTTGATGGCTACCAATAGCCTGCGGATACGGATTATGTGTGTTTAATTATATTTTTCTATCCGAATCACAGTACCAAGGTTTCCCATGGACTGGGCCGGGTCCTCTGCCTCCCACGGCCCAGGCAGACAACCTCTTTCTGTGCCTGTCGGCCCTTCTCCTGCCAGAAGGAATTACCTGGGAAGAGTTCCGACTTTCGCGGCACAACCAGCTTAGGGATGACTTCTTCGAAGAATGCCCTTCCTTCGTGGCACGGACCAAGACCTCCATGTTGAGCCTCTCCGGCTGCGCAGACAGACATTCGACCTCATGGCTCAGTCATGTATTGCGGTCGAGGCTACTCATTTCAAACTGTCTAATTGGCCGCGTCTAGATCCTAGACCATATACGCAGCATTCAGAGCTACTCCTGCGGTCTTCTATGCCTACCATGCCCTGCTTAGACCCGGTATTCTTAATTCTTCGTCAACAACATATGCGGCAACTTTTCGTAGAACGCGGTGGCCCGCGAAAAGACAGTGGAATTGTTCTATATGGAGATTGCTACAGAGCTTTGAGATGAGCACATCGAGACCCAGAGAAATTACTTGATCTATAGGGACCAGATGATCCTCGCTCCGGGACTGTGAGTTGTCTCTTTTATACCAGAGAGTAGATAGACTTGGAGACAGCCTCAACCATGGCAGAAACGTTGAAGTCTGATATGCAGTCGGCCAGCTGTTTCCCTTCTGCCTCTAGATAGGGGTTTATGTATTAGGTATTCCTTGTCTATATATTGATGCCCGGATGCAATATCGGGCAGCTACGCAACTGCTAGGATTATTTTCTCAATTCGCAGGGTTGCGTATGCAGGCGTCTGCTGAATATATATAAATACGCTGTCGTTACATGTACCAAATAGGATTATTCATTATGCGTAATGAGTTTCCGGATAGACGGTACGACAAGCCAAATGAATGTGTGGATAAACAGTTGAATAATTATTATTGAAAGAGTGATGCAGCAGAGAAAAGGTAATAGAAGCAACTGGCCAAGTGAATGAGCACAATCGGTAATGGATATATCTGTCTACTTCCAGCCCGCAGAAACGATTTAACAAGAATTGCGGCGACGTTGTCCTCGAATTATGCTTGATCGAGCTTCAGTCGCATTCTCTAATCCCTTCTGTAGCAGACGAAGACGTGCTTTGCCCCATTTGCGATCCGGATTCGGGAATCCTGGTTTCCTGTAGGCCCGCGTGGTGCGCGGTCCAATTCGACGAGGATTAGGGTTGGAGCGTTGTATTTGGGATGCAGGTTTTCCACAAAGAAAGCCAATGTCAACCCTCTCATGAACCGTTTTGGCTCTCTGCATTTCATCGCACCCATAATTCCTTTCTGCCTCACTCTCAGTCTTTTCAGAGCCATGCTCGCTCTCATCATATTGTTCAAGATTTACCCTCACACTGCTGCTGAAAGAATCAGTTAGTGATCGTTTTTATATCTTTGATACTACGTACAGGGCTTACAAGAGTAGCCTTACCTGTCCAGTAGAGCAGATCGATTCATCGTTCTCGAATGGTGGCTGAAGAGCGCACGTTCCAGGCAACCTTGCGGCATGGGATTTTGATGAGTGTTGTTCATAACAAAGTCGTGGGAAAGCGTTTGCTCTGCTGGAGACCCAGATGCTGTTGTCAGCCCCACATAATGATCTTGCTCGTTAGGATGCCGCAACATGCTCAGGTCAACTAAGTCGCCCATCGGGGTTCTCGGGTGGGTTTTCGTGGCCGATGGTCTGCATAGCAATCGTCTCGGGACTATGAGAAATAATGTCTCGACCACCAGCGACCCTTTTATGTTCTTCTGCGTAGGCACAGCTCCATTCAACGCAACGGTCCTGCTGGCATCGTTCATGGACCAGCTGGTCCACCTGCAAACGCAGCTGGGTGGACAGGGCCCAATACTGCTTGGCCGCGGAAATCTTAAAAGCCCGTGTGTATATCATACGATACAATTCAACCTGGGTGAAATCTATACGACTTCGCTCAACACGGTACCATGTCGGTCGATGTCCAGGTAGAGGATTTGCTTTGAAAAAGAGATACCCTTCGTACACATTTTGAGAATGGGGTTGATCCATAGCTGGGGTGGAAAAGGCTGAATAGGTTCAGGGAGTGATCGTAGTTCCAGATTCTTTGGGAATGCTGAAAACATCCAAGAAGGCCCCATCCGCCAATGAGTCCTTCTTATAACTTACTCTTTCGATTCCAAAAGATTGGGTCCTCATTCAGGGGTAAACCTGGGTAAAATGACGCTATTTCTGACGACGCTTAGTGATTGACCATTGGAATCCTCAAACTTAACTCCGCTGAGACAAGCTCGAAAGATACCAGGCGCGATTGGAAACAGTCCATCACCTAAGCGAGCTAAGACCATGCTCGCCAATGCATGCGGACAAATGCTAGGAGGACGAACGTTAGTGCGAAAGAACACTCTAAGGCAACATGGGAAAAGTCGACATATTTTCTCATCTCTGAGGAGGGGAAGGGAAAGTTTCAGTTTCATGCTCTGGAGATTCTAACTAGAAAGACAGGCCCAGCCCCTTTTCAAAAATACTCTAGTAGTTTGCTCGCTCCTTGAAGCCAAATCCCTATCACTAACAGGGCTTGTCCATAGAATGACCGCAAAAAGTAAAAGCCTGCCTTGGTGCGAAAATACTCAGAGGAAGAGAACGGTGGGTTTTCCAACGTGATCCCGTAGAATATGCATCCACCTTTCCTACGACGTTAGTCTTTCAAATCCGTCATAATTAATATGGGGACTCCCCCGGGACCATGAGCCCAGTCTGGAACCAATTCTAATGGCAATGACGCCTGTAGATGTGGGATATAGCGCGTGGGATGTTGTCGATATGTGTAGCGTAGACTTTACATTGTCAGAAGGGACAGAGAAGGGTTTGGTTGGGAATGCTGTAGCCCATCGTATACCTTGAAGTCAATAAAATAGTTCACACTTCCGGAACCTATAGAAGAGGCTTGTAGCACCCGGGCTATATCTCTCGGACCTGAAGCCCATCAGCCACTATCTACTTACCTGGGCGAGAACTGGGACCCGATGATGCCGTATACACTCCATTGTATAAGTCTTTCCAATACTGGACCATAATCGGATGGACCCAATGGTGTATGATGGAAGACGATGTCATCCTCACGATGTGTGTCGACACTGCGTTGGTTCCTAGGGTACTGCAAGTGGCATTCTAAGGGCTCTAATCACATACGGCAGGAACGTGTACGTTCTAAACACCCAGGTAGGTATAAATAGTCGCATCAATTGGGCTGTTGCTCTTTTTGTAAAATCGCCGGCCAGAGAACGATTCTGGAACCCGGTTGGAATATTGGAGCGGACGTCGTGGCATGCTGGGAGGGGCGAGGCTCTTCTAATCACTTTGCAAGATGATATAGTTAGCATGTATTTTCTTTCAGGATGGTCAAATTCGTCGTGGATTTGGGTGAATAGGCCCAAACCACGGAACCCCTTTACCAACATCTGAACGCCATAGATCTTCTAGAAACACCTGGCACCGAAGCTCCCACCAACATAATCAAAAGATAAACGCTGCCAAGGGGCCGAGAAATGCGAGGAAAGACTTGGTCTACAAGTCAATCCCATTCCAACTGCTCCCTTCCCCCGCAGATGGAAGGCTTCGGTTGCAACATCATCCTCAGCTCTTTGATCACTGGGCCCTCCAGTCGGTACATATTGTCGAGATAGCTCGGGGGAAGGATAAAGGTTGACTTGCTGGAAAGCAATCAATTTACTGTATAGGCTGTTCTATAGATCACGATCGCAGATGGTGCCGTAATGAATGGTGGTGAAACCAGGCAGGAACCTGGTAGTCGAGACTGTCGATCACATAACGCGATGAAGAGGATTATTCACCTTGCACAACAATTCGATTGTAAGATACTTGTATATGGGGGGGAACCTCAGGCCGGGGGTTGCTGGTTTGGATGGCAGTTGGTACAGCGTAGGAAAGTAATTTGAAGTTGTGTGTTGTAATGGAGAGAAGCTCTTAGTAGACGAGACGGCTGTTCCACTCCCTTCCTGCCCAGCATTTCTTCCACGAGTACCCCATTGCACCCGATGATCTTTTCAACTCACACCATCTTCACCTCTCAATGCCCGACATCTACAACGAGGACGCCTGCCTGGCCCATGAACACAGATCTCATCGAGAATGTTAATCCAGGCCATTGGCAAAGCGCCGGAGACGTTCAACGGGCTCCCTAATCCACCAGCAACGGTAACGGCCAGTAGACTTGATTCAGGCATAATACGTCAAATGCAAGCTTCGAATTCAGTTACAAAATCAGCTAATAGCTCTTTAATTTCTTAGTTCTGTCCGTTCCACAAGCCACGCCGAGCTCCCCTGTCCTTACTCATTCTGACGATCGAGTCCAAGCGTGACACGAGGTGCAAAAGATGAAGATCCAAGGCCTTGTCACCGACACCGTTTGGATATTTTGGTTACAAACGACATAAAAGAAGAGCACCGTGTCGCTGTCTTCCAGTCCCACCGATTAGTTCGATTCCGACGGCTGACCTTCGTCAGGGCCTGATGGAAATGGAACGACAATCCCACCAGCAAATTGGAATCATGGCCGAATATCTTCAACCTCACCAAGGTCAAGGGTAGACAGGGCACACATGGTCTTGATGCCTGGTGTCGGATTACTCTTTCCCATTCTACGCATATGTTGACACCGAGGGCAGTGACCGGCCAACCATAACCGCCAGAGAACCGTCTAGACATCCCCAATTATACCTCCTTGCCATACAGGATTACCTTCGCTACGTATCTTTACTTCGAGCCTACCATCAACCAACCTCCGAGGCCAATAAGCCATGTACCGACCAACTGATCTAAGAATGACAACGCGGAGGAAAGAATAAGAAGAGATATGTCCATAGACCATCAAGGTTAGGCTGCGAACTAGCTAGGGAAGAAGATATCACAACATCCTCAATCAGCTATGGACAGGCTTCGGATATAATGTTGATAGGGTGTCCATGCGAGCTTGTCTCCAACCCCATCTTGGCGAATATGCGACATGTCAACGAGAAGGCGACCTAGCTAGCCGGGACTTTGGAAATGTTGCTTGATCTGATACAGATCATTGAGCTCGCTGGATGAAATGCTACCCAGATTGTTCTGGTAATATTTCAAAGCGACTTCTGCAGCGTACTGAGCCTCCTCTCTTGAGGGTATGAAAGACTGCACGGGGCGCTGGGCTGGTATGTCGGGTGCAGCCTGGCTGGTTGGTCGTGTTTCCACACACTTCGAACCATGCGAGGGTTCGTCTGGTCTACCAGCGAATTGGCCGTTAGATCCAACTCGGAGGGAACTGTTGCTTTCGCACGGGTTGTTTGACATAGTCCTAACGTGGCACATTAGCAAGAGCCAATAAGCATGATACAATGGAAGCATTACCGTATTTCCGAATTGGCGAACGGTGTCACGTTCATGTCATTAGGCATACTGTTTGGTTCTGGTTGAGGTATTATTTATTTGACAATGAATCCGCGCTGAAATAGAAAGAATCAGGGTTCTCATAGTGGTAAATTGTACAGTAGCATCAACAATGCATGAGTCCAAGCCTTGCTGGAAAGGACTTGCCGAGTCAGCCTTCTAAATTCTCTCAAGAACATGCTGACCGTACAGCTGTTACCCGTTTAAATTTAGAGCGATAGCTCAAAACTCTTTAAGCGAGACCCTCGATGCCAGAGTCAACCGGGTACTCGGAGCTATCAAGATTCCCTAGGAGCAGCCAATCCAGGCAATGCTCTATATTGACTCTCTGTGAACAAAGACAGGGTTAGTTCCGTCAGATACTGACGTACCTTCACAATGTTTGCATGTCCTCCGCGTATTCTCTAGCATGGGTGGCTCCTGGGAGTGTATGTGGAGGTAAGGCTATATCACTTGAATGGTAGGTGAGTTCAGTCTACTCAGAATGGGCCCTTGTATTGGGATTGTCCACGGTGGAGCCGAGGGCAATACATATCCACGAGGACGCCATCGATATAACATGGGCCATACGCTAAGATTGATCCAGACTTGAACCAGCCAGATATAGCGAGTTGCCTCAAATTCTACCGGTATATTATGGCAAGGACACTGCCGATCATCCGGATTACAGGAGAGACAGAAGCAAGTAAACCAAAGGTCTCTTGGTTTTGACCGGAACGACTACTTTGGGCTTTTAATAGAAGTGTTTTTAATAAGAAGGTGCATCGACGAAGTTTGAATTGAGAATTCCGAAGGTCTGTCACGAGAAGGCCTCCCAAAGAAAGGCCAGCAAATTCTCACAAGGTGCACACCCCCCGAGAAACCCCACCGAGCCTGCAAGCCCCGAAATGCCCTGTGGTCCCTCTTGCCAAGCAAGAATTTTCGAAACTTGCTTGTCAAGGCAATCTGACCAGAGCAAGACTGCGAGGTCAGAAAATTACCACGGTTTTGACGATAAGTGTAATACAGCCAGCCCCACATCCACATGTATCTTTGATTTTTCAGGGCAACAACTCTCGTCGTCGGTAATCTATATGCCATTACCGCACCTTGCGTCAGTGCGCTATTGGCTTCAGGAGGCATTGTTCTGTTCAATTTCCGCCGCAACAAGTTGGTGGGTTTATATAGCTACACCTCCTTTCATTTCCTCTCATTTTCTTCAATACTAATAACTACACTCAGAATTATACTCAGAAGAGAAACTCAACTGCACGGACACCTTCATACTCGCCACTCGACGATGGAACGAAACGCAGGGGAATTCATGCATGCGATTCCACAAACTTCTCGAAATACCATCGCCTATCTTGTCGAGATGATCATGGTCAATGTCGACTTCTATGAGCTCACCGACCTTTTCTTGAGCACGCTCACAGTCACGGAAGTCTCCCTAGTTGCGCATCTGCTTGGAATTTCGAACAAATTTCTCGACTTTGAGAAATATATGAACCCCTTAAGAGAGATCGACCCCACTATGCGGCTCATGGATACTGTTGTTCAAGAACGTTGTCGAGTGCTTATTCTCGGTGATGGTGTCCCGGCCCTGGTGGAAATGATTCGATCTCCCGCAAGCTTTTGGGCTCGGCATCTGGAAAAGAATTCACGGAATCTACATGTACACCAGATCTGCATTGTCAGCATAAAACCATCCATGCAAGGTCACATGCGCTTGGTAGAATTATGGTACGCGAACAGAGATGTAACAGAAGTGGGGGTGAATGATAGAGGTCTAGATCGAAACGTGCTAGTCCCTACATGTGACGACTGGCAAGAATGGACGATGTGTTCAATCGGTGGAACTTGCTTCGCAATGAAGTGGGAGGACATTTACGAAAACGCCAGCAACAGCTCTGTTCTTCCCTATGTTGAGATAGCAAAAGCTTCCTACACCTTGAATCACTCAGAATTATGCAAAACTATGGCGATAAAGACGGACACCTTCATGCACAATAGCCAATTGGTACTGTGGAAAAGGAACTACTGTCTGCCCCCGAACTACCATTTCACTGGAAGGACACATATGGAGGGAGGCGTGTTTATGGATGAGATCGCGTATGCATTTATATTTTGAGTGGACTGAGAGGACAGAAATGAAAATTCTCGAATTACTTCAATATGAGACATAGGTTGTGGTACACCTTAGCCGGTAAATGCTAAGACAAGTTGATGCGAAAAGGTGGGACAAGAGCAGTTTAGGGCGGTATAAAGATGGCTTGATACAGGGGCACAATTATGGAATCTGGCCATCCAGGAGATGGTGACTTTCCTTCAAATTCTGTTCATGTGTAGCAATAGCCTCCGCAATAAAATTTGAAAATCTCGCTGGAATTGTGGTGGGAAAATATTCACCATAAAGTGCCGTTCGAATTGAGAAAGCGCTAGATCTCGTCAGTGTCAGAAGGGAAGGTCTTGCACGAAAACCTACGTATATCGACGAGCAGTGCAACTGGTCGGATATTGTTAGATATGTAGCCTGAGCGAAACTTGGGGCACGAACCTAAATTCAACTAGTATCCTGGCTTTTCCTATCGTCCTATCTCTTCTCAAGGCCTCGGAGACAACCTCAATATTGAATGTACTTGTGCTATAGTTACACGACAATCTCAATTTTCCTTCCTGAAATTCAGCGTTCAAAAGAACTCGATCGTGTCTTTCAAATGTCAGTTCATTTGTGAAAAATGGGGCGGCTATCTCATACCTAGGGCAGCCACCCACGAGGAATTCCTGAACCTCGAGACAAAACATATGACTCAAATCGGCTTGCGGGTTTTTCGGCGCAATACCGATATTGGTGCAGCATGTCGAGCTTTCTTCACTATATGGCAGTACGTACGAAGAGTATCGCTGGCAAAGAGGCCAAAATTCTTCCTGTACAAGCAGGCACTGCGCGCAAGTGTTCGTTGCCAGTGTACCCCTTGAAAGATCTGTATAATATTCCCTGTCTCTAATTGACACTTTGTTGAGGTCAGCACTGAAAAACCCACTTTTGTCAGTCATGAAATGCTTCCTAAAGTTATCCTGGAAGGAAGATTTACCTGCCAATGGATGCTCCATAGGCCAGTTCACAAGTAGCAATTGAGGAATGGGCTTCCTCCTGCAATTGCTCGCCAGTATTCTGTTCTTTCCTGTTCTGTAGTGAGGCTCCATTGATGCCTCCCTCAGAAGAACCATATTCATCACTGCCAGAGTATATTGTCTTCCTCCTTTTCTGCTGATGTTCCGGTTCCAGATAAGGCTTGCTAATTGTGGAATTTCTCGTTGGAAATTTTTGACCGGGCTAGATACACTTAACATCAGCTTGCAATCGGACATAACCGCGCAAAAAAAGAGCCTTACTTCACGAAGTTCCAACGATCCAACGGCTTCGCAGCTAGTGGGCATAAAGGCAAGTTGTGAAGATTTGTCGTATTCGAGGAAACTAGCTGCTTCCTGGTAGTGACAGGAACGCAAAGTTCCATGATGCTGTCCAACACGTGAGTGCACTCGCTTCTTTCCATCCTTCCCAACTGCATTGGTAATCAGCCTTCAGTGTAAATTCCTCCTGATGGCTATTTGTTGGCAAGGTACATACTTTCACCGTTTTCCCCGGGAGTTCTGTTTTCGCAGGGGGAAGGGCAGGAATTTGTGTTGGGAGGCAGACAGTCGACGCGAGCTTGCTTGCATTTGCTGCAAGGCCACCTTTGCCTGAAATCACATCTTTCTTTCCTTCGTCGTCATCGCTCACATGACTGAGTAACTCCTGTATCCTGCGTTACTTAAATCCGACGCAGAGTCTGGGCTCATGGAAGTATACCTTTCCTGGAACTTGAATTCTGATCAACGAAAATGAAACGTGACAGGCCTGCCATATTGCAATCACCAAGCAATACGCAGAGAGATGTATATCTTATATTATACAATGAGGATTCAGATTCATTTTCGACGTTATGCAATCTTAAGTCCCAGATAGCACTCCGATCGGTCTTATGAAAATGTCCTTCGCCGCATTATCCCCACCCAAACTTACGGGCCAGTGTACGGAGCTAGTACAGAATATAATACAGTCTACTCTGTGTAATTTTTGTACTTTTGTCTCTACGGTCGATTAACTTTAGTGACTGGATATAGAGAGACGAAGAGGGTCCATGCACATGAGCGAGCGACTGCCTTTCGGCCCCCGATGCTCCAGAGGATCATAAAATCACTATGTAACACTTCAGTAGCAGGTGGGTCACACTTCTCGCGCCATAGTCCGTATCCAATTGCCTCGAGTGATAGTCCGAGCGAGGGTCGATCCGTTTGCTAAAAAGAAAGGATCATAGCCATCTTCATTGGCAGAGCTCAAAGGGTCTTATTTTGTAGCGAGTTAATTTCAATTCCGGCCCGCAAAATTCGCATATAAGAGAGATAGAAGAATTGTGGAAAATCAAAATCTCTCAAACCCAATGCCCAAATTCATGATCCCATCACCTGCTCAAAGTTCTGCAATGCGCGGGCCCACAAAGGTGGTTCTGAGGCCTGACCCTCCTGAGTGGCTCTTAGCAGCTACAAAATATCCTGGGCGGAAAAAGAGGAGCTCTTTCCATGTTGAACGACATGTTTCGGAGCTACTATCTCAAGATCAATCCCTTTGGACGCTGTGCTCTCTCCTTATTGAGATACCGAAAAGAGACTCAGGAGAAGATAACGTGCTACTTTATCGAATGATACATGTGAAGAGTTTTGTTATCCATGTTGACATGGTGTCGACACAGCAAGAAATGACATTCGGTCTTACTGGTGAAACACTTCAATCACTGTCCGAAATATATCGCACTGTTCACCTGACCAATCCGGCAAACGGCGCGCTTTGCGAATCGCTGGATGAAACGCAGCTGTCCGAAATGCAAAGATGTTTCGATGAAGCCTCTGCCAAATTTGTGTTTCGCACAGATCTAACGGCGTTAGAAGAGATCGAAGACGATGGCTGCGGAATGCTTCCGGCCAACCTAAGCGAAATTGCTAAAGCAGCCGTTCTTGCGCTACTCGAAAAACCAAAAATGGCACCGAAAAATGTTAGAGCGCAATTCATTGATAAATTTCGAAATCGGACAACCAGTGTTCCGTCTGCATCATTCATCTGCCACACAGATGATTTTACAGCTACAGCCTCTATCGACAGGGCCCTCAGTATTGACTACGAAGATCATGCGCAATGTTCATTCGTCCCAGCTTGCTGTAGTGGGCAGTGGCATCAGAAGACTGGCGCTCGCAATGAGCCTTATAAATTCTACTCCCCGAGCCATCTTGTTTTTCCGTCGACGAATCGCAGTGCTGTCGCTGAGCCTTACTCTGTACTATGCTAGTTCGTTTCAGTAATTCAGTCTGTTTTGACATTCCTTTCGCTCTACAACTCTCACTTTCCCACGCGGACGAACTAAGCATCATGGGCGGATTACTCTATTGAACAAAACAAAATTCTCTTTCGAGGAAAAGATGTACAAGGCCGAAGTATTGTAGTAAGACGTGGAAAGACACTTTCAATGAATTTGAAGCTGGTTGATGATGTGTCATGACAGATTCTTGCTGTTCTTATGCCATCGGTTAGGCTGATTCTGCAGCTAGGGAGCTCCGCAATAATAACTGATGCAGTGATATTCTCAAGAACGCACAATCAGGATGCAACGATCCTCTGCCTTTGGATCAGATGTGTTGAATAGTCTTTTCACCCAAATACAGTATTCCCAGAGTAAAGTGATTGGTCTCCAGGACCTTTTGCCCAGTTGCCTCAAGCTTTAAAGCCCGTGTTTCAGGCTCCTTGTTCGCCCGTAGGTACGGAATATATTCATACTTCAAGCGGAGGAGAGGTATTCCTGGAGATGGCTTTCATGCCGTCTTAGCGGAAGAATGGAATGGATTCTTGACGCCGGGCTTGGAACCGATGGTTTGTTGATCAGTTACATTTTAACTCAAACTCAACCCGAAGATAATTCGGCCGGCTGTGTCAGGGAAGACAATGGAAAATTCTTATATTAATAATGGTCTGAAAGTGAGGTAGCCTTGACATTGTGTATACAAGACATTTCGCTCGTTCCCAATGGCGATGGTATATGACCATGTGCTGGGCGTCTGAGATCTATCGTAATTTTGGAAGACTTTTCACTGGGGCCCTGGGATCAAAGTTAATTGATTCTTCACTCAGTAGGTCCATGGCATGTCAGACAAAATTTGTGACCACAACAGAGGATGGTTTGTCAGAAGCTCAAAAAGGGTGTGATTAAAGGCATCGTACCTCAATCCCCAAAAATTCGAGTTTTCTCACAGCAATGCTCCATTTCAGTACCCGCTCATCGAATTGATCGATCTCGATACACTGCAACGCGTGAGAGAGTTGCCTAAGAAAGATTGGCTGTGACTTTCCAAAATCTTTCAATAATATATCCAAAAGCACCCCGCCTGCATCTTTGCGAAATTAGTAAAGGCAATTGATCGAGAGCTCGTATGACCTGCCATTGCCGTGATAATTTGTGCGTTGCGTATTGTCAATATAATCCTTCCACGCACCCATAACCATTGATAATGTTGCTGGTTTGAGTGTGGCAAATGCGTCGCGGTATAATGTCTTCAGATCCAAAGCAATGGAGCGAGATTTTCGGTACATCAGCGATAAAAAGATATTGTTCATAAGTTCGCTAATTCGTTCTCTTTGGCTACCTATTCATCGAAAGGAAGGTCAGTTCTGCCATGAGATATGCATAATGTAACACACCTTGCGGATTATCTTTGGCATATTGGTTTCCCGGATATTGAGAAATTCTAGCAGTTGTAAAAGGGCTGCAAGGAGCCATGGTAGGTCGATTCAACGACTCGTTGGGTACCCACGAATAAGCAAGCTGCTGCTGGTTACTCTGGAGGATCTGCTGTCGACACATTTGGCTGGGCGGCGGCCCTGTACGAGTAGAGATGTGCTCGTACTGGTTAGTAGAGAATTCAACACCTAAAACATGAATTCATTAGCGCGTTTTTTGTAGGAGAGCGTTGATCTGTGTACCCTGCGCTTGGGACATTACAGGGAGGATATAAACGTCGGGCTTATTGAAGAGTGCCATAGTGTCGGTCACACGGAACTAGCAAAATATGTTTCTCGTTTCGCAATTCGGACGCGCAGGGATTCGGCTGAGCGAGGCTTGGGAGATGAGGCCATTTATAGACAAGGAATGGCATACCGAAACATGTTCGTGGTCAGCAGGACTGCGGATCGGCAATCCTCGCATATTGGATAGGGAATAGCGCATGAATGAGCTCCTTACGATATTGCAGGTCAAGGAGCCTACAAAATGCATGTACTCAGAATCAGGATGCGACTATGATGGTTCCGGAAAGACCGTCTAAATCCCCCTCTCGAGGGATCCATACCAAGCTGTCCGCGGTATTGTAATGTTTACAATACGTACGAAATATACTTACGCCATAAATGGTTAATTGTGGGGCTATGTGTCCAGTGCCTGAATACAAGAATGTCCCATAAGCTGCATCTGGTTCATGCCTCTTCGTCATCAACATCGCATTTTGGAAAATCTATTCCACTGCCCTCGGTATCGCCATGCCAGAGAAGAAGGTCAGACAATTTCTCCCCTGAAGTGAATGAAAACTTAATTTTTCCGGCAGCCTTGCATTGATTACATAACAGTCTTTTCTGCTTTGATAACATTACGCTATTCACGATCTTCCTCCACGGCAGACCGAACGAAGTTTATTGAGGAAAACAAACACGCATGCGAGGAAATCATCCATTCCCTTGGGATATTTGACCTAGTAATGCTGGGACTTTTGAAGTGGGAGCACGACAGTTCTCTATCACCTGGGATAATCGAAAAGATGATCGACTTTTTCAAGGAAAACCAAATTCAGAAGAGAATCAAGTTTTGCCGTTCACTTGAGCATTCATACGCGAGACAGCCATGGGCCGTGCCGATGGATCAGGAAGAGTTTCGAGCCACCGTCGAAGAGTTCTGTGAGCGCCTGGAGGATTATGCCAAGACCTCATAATTGAGGGCTCGCCTTTGGCCCAGATTCGGTCGAAGTGACGGAACAAAATAATTTTTACCAAGACTTGATTCGTAACACCCTCATGAAAGAAAGTCTCAACGGTCCAGAAACGAAGACTGACTTGGCCGGCTATCCTCATTAAACCGATACATCACTCACAAGGAAAATTGAAAAAGTTGATTCCGAATGCTCAAAAAGTAAATAATGGTACAGCTTTGAAGACAAGTAACCCCAAACACTAAAAGTCAACACCTAATACATGACAACTGGAACCAATACTTCAAACTAGAGATTTGAAAATGCTTCAACCAGTGGCCACTGTCAACATGTTCTGAAAGTGGTGAGGGGTCGTAGAGCATTTGTTCCTTTGTCAAAGCATGGGCGTTCATACTTCCACCATGGCAAGAAGATGAAATTTCGGTCGGGGAATCTGAGACCTTCTGAACACACCTATTAAGCTGGAAGGTTTCCCAAACAGATTCGTCAGTATGCTTTTCTCTTCTTCCGAAATCTGATGAATACTCCGCGCTCCGGGCTATTATCTTCTTAGCGAGGTCCAGATCTCCATGTATCATTGCGTTCCTTCCAGCATGGTAGAGAGGAAGAAGACAAGGCATCGTGCTGTTCATTTCCACTTTCAAATTGAACAAGCTATCAACATTTTGTTTCATTAATTCCGATCTGTCAATTGCCGTGAGGCCTGCTCTGACCGCATCAACTCCGTAGAAGTTGCGAAGAGAGGAGAGTTCCTTCCAAAAAAATTAGATTGAGTCTTTGGTAAGATATTTTTTACAAACCTTTGCACACAGAAACCACTGCCACTTGCCCACGATTTGGCAATTTATACAGTCCGAGACCAAAAACATCATACTATTTGAATGGAAATTCAAGTTTGCCAGGGCTTGTTCCTCCTCCCCAGTCCGTTCGTCTTTCTTGAAAGAGTTGAAAGACAGCTTCGAGTACAACGCACGCTGCATCTTTGTGAGGGATCTAGCGAAACCCAATGGCCCCAATTCCTGGAAATCGTCGATAAGTCGAGTGCAAGTATCTAGTGGGGTTTTCCACTCTTCATTGACATATCGCTTGTAGCGAAATTCAAGAACTTCCAGTTGCTGTAGTACAGCCTTCGCCGATATAGGCTTACTGAGGTGGATTTCCAAGGGCCCGGTTATAAAAGAAGAGAGGGTCGGGACCAGATCAAGCTCGTCAAACATGCCTTTTTGGACACATTTGTGTGCATCTTCGAGAACATAGAGAATAAAACAATCTGCACCAATTTCTTCTAGTTCCTGCCAGTTCGCGTCAGTAAGTGTCTGCTCTGCGACCAATATTTGGAAGCATACTCCTTTCACCTTGAGCAAGAGATCAGCTTTTTTCATGTTCCTCATGAAATAGCTATATAAACTTGTGTGAAGCCACTTGTATTCCCAAATTGTACTTTTAAGCTCAGAGGTAGGAATTTCAAGTGCCTGCTGTACCATAGAGCCAAAACCTATTCGCTTTACCTTATCCAGGCTTTCCCAGTATAGTTCTCCAGCAGCACGACCGCACGTCTCCGAATCCAATTCCTTCGGATTAAAATCCCAGCTATGACTTAGAGGTTTATATGTTCCCCCGAGTAAATTTCTTCTTCCGACAAACCTGAATTTCTCCAATAGAACGATTGAATGTGTGTCATCTTTCTGAAAGAGTGTTTCAACATCATCCATCCGCCAAACGCATTCTGGAAGCTGTTGGTCTTCATTCCAAGTGCAATGACCTGATGATGTGTCACAAAATGTAGACCCGGCTTCTGTGGAAGCTGTGCTGAGGGAAAATTGTTGAATGGACGATCCCTTAGAAAACAGATTGTCAGCACGCATCTCGAAGTCAGAATCACAATAGTATTTAGCCTATTTTATAGACTAAAGTTCGCTCACTACTGACATTGGACAGCATAGTAGAGTAGATGTCGTTGAGTATTCGAGTGCATATCATTCAATACATGGGTCATGAGCGAAGATGTGGTCTTATACACTGGTGAAAGCGTGGATTCGTACCAAAGATCCCACCTCGCATTGGCTCGCCCAGTCCCTGAAAACCAACAGCTCCAAAGTACCACATCGATGTATGCCATGCTTCGGCTACACTACCCCGGTCGGTTCATGCAAAAGGAATTTTGGTCCAATCTCACTTGTATGGGTCATTTTTGTCGCTTGTAAGGTATTCGTAATACATAATCCAGACCACACTTACAGATCTATTACGGATCTACATGGGGCTAGCTTCCAGATCGGCGCCCCTTATTATGTTACGATACCTTCCAATAGAAGATGTCACAAAGGGTTGTGGGTCACTGGAAATATGTCCAATCAAAAGCCTCTAAGTCACTATCTGCCAATGATATTTGACCATTTTTTCGAAAATGAAACAGGAACCTTTGTATTGACTTTACATAGGAATGCACGTCAGCTTTCACTATGCATGAACTGGGCGAGTGGCCCACTTCGAGATTGCTCATGCTAGCCAACTTTCACTTCAAACCCTGATTGCTGTGATGTCAGAAAAATGGCCCAAAGCTAGATGACTGTGTCTTACCGTTTGTGTTTGAGAATCTCTTCAAGTCGAAAGCATTCGCCATAATAAGGCTTGCCGGATTCGTTGTAATTGATCGTCACCGTGCCACAATTAATCCTCTGGCCCATAGCCTTCTCATAGAAATTCAAGAAATCGCTCTGTCCCTCCGACAGAAGACCCATGTGATTTTCGTCTTTTTCTTCCTCGCAGTGGTTGGATACGCCATGATAGGTCGCAAACCCTTTCATACACGATGGGCAGGCGTAATGTATCGCTGCTTTCCTGGCTATCTCTTTCATGATTGCCAACCTCTTCTCCATATTGAGAGGGTCTAAGCGAGTCTGACCGTCGACGATGAATTTAAATTTAAGGCAAGCTCCATAGTTTCGGGGGCCTGGTTTATCAAGTCGCAACGGCAGATCTTCTACTGTTATATCTTCCCATCCAATGGCAATTCCAAGGCTTGACAAAAAGCCGCCGAAACCACCCTTTTGATTCACTGCCCCGATACCCTTGTGTAGTAAGTCCGTGGGGTCTCGCTTCCCTTTATCTCGGCAATGTTTGAAAAGGGCTGACGCATCAGAATAGAGAATATGGCACAATGGACAGAGGTATATCTTTTTCGATTCCAACAGTATTTGATCCAATAAGATACAGGACTTTTCGTGATAGGCCAGCCCCATAGTTTGCCGAGATAAAAGAAAAACTGAAAGAATTTGTTTGTATGCGAGAGGCCGGCTATTCGGGGAGGCTGATGACCCTTACGGTGTCATATACCTTCAAATTGCGATATAGCTGAACATCTATTACATGAGTGGGAAAAATCCCGTTTTCTTATATACATGGATTTCCTTTTTGAAATGCCTTGGCTGAGGCAAAGATGCATTTCATATCCTCATGATAGCGGTGAAAGGACAACGAAGCAATGGGAAATAGGATGAGCTCGGAGCCAATGATCCCTGCAGTACCTACCATGCAATGACTATCATTCCTCGATGCAAACCTTGCAAATTTGATTTGGGGACTAATGATATTGTGACGAAGCACGATATCCATCGATTAGAGGGCTGTTCCTCCGCGTCCTGTGTGGTAGCCATACTAATCTTCAGGAATTTCCTGTAAAGAGTTTCGCTACCCCAAATAGCTGATATGTTTTGAACCAGTTAGACAATTGATCCCCCGGTAATGGTGGGAGCAGCAAAATAAAAGAATTTAACTTACCAGTCCTTGACTTCTCTTAATGTGACTGGGAATAATGCGAGTGGTGTATATCAGAGGGAAGATCATGAAGGTCTGAATCTCGCTAGCGAATCAATTGCTGGTCCAGTTTCTTTACCTCTTTGTGTTAATTATGACGCCTCTGCACCACTGTATGTGGCCTATGTGGTCTAGGTCTGCATATTGAACATATCTTCCGTCATTCGCGTTGACATCTGAAAGGGACGTTTAGTCAAGTCGATTACGATGAGCTAGCGGCCACCAATGAAGTCGCCTTGCCGGTCTTGACTCTGAAACAGAGAATTTGGGCGTAATCACTATAGCCAACCGAAACTTCAAACTGGCTGCAGAGACCGAATTCCCTGGCCAATCCTAAGTCTCATCTGTATGTAATTCGTCTATTATCAAAAGTGAGCGTTATTTACATACTCAGCAACCGCGGAGCCGCGTAGATAGGGTTAAGACAAGCCCCACCTAGTTCCCCACCTGATTTCCCACCTGATTTCCCACCTGATTTCCCACCTAGTTTCCCACCTATTCTTTCATCTATTTTCCCACCTAGTTTCCCACCTGGCTTTCCACCTGATTTCCCACCTGGCTTTCCACCTGATTCCCACCTAGTTTCCCACCTATTCTTCCATCTATTTTCCCACCTGGTTTCCCACCTGATTTCCCACCTAGTTTCCCACCTAGTTTCCCACCTAGTTTCCCACCTATTCTTCCATCTATTTTCCCACCTAGTTTCCCACCTGATTTCCCACCTGATTTCCCACCTGATTTCCCACTTGGCTTCCCCTCTTTTTCCCAGTTTTCCCACCTGATTTCCCACCTAGCTTTCCACCTCGTTTCCCACCTATTCTTCCATCTATTTTTTCCCACCTGATTTCCCACCTGATTTTCACACCTAGTTTCTCGCCTGTGTTTTTACTACTTTCTCCAAACCCGCCTCGTGCCTCCATAGGTCTAAACACCCTTAATTAATTATGCTAGTCTTTTATCTGCCCTTGAATTTAATGTGTTCCTCTGAACAAATGACGAATAACGTTCTGTTTTACAATTTTCACAAGAACCACAATTAGCGGATGAATGTTACACCGAGCCGACAATGGTCCTGTGCTACCCCTCGACATCCCACTTCCTTACTCAAGTTGGGCACTCGGGCAGACAAGCCAGACGGCCTAAGGTATTGCGGCACGTTCATCTCATTTTATTATCAGCAGACCACTTGTACCACTGCAAAGGATTCCCTATTCTCCGATTACCTGCGAAGTCCCGTGAAACAGCAAAATTGTAAGTAGGTCCCTTGTTCGTCTTGATCTTCAACTAGCTAATAGACTCTTCTCATCATAGCCCTCCCCTTTCACCAAACCGATATCTCAAGTACGTTGTGGTTGCAATTTTTGTGGTGTCTTCTACTAAGGTACGATCCCAGAAGTTGCTTAAGTTAATCTAGCGGGCGACGTATTACAAGTAGCCGGGTCACCCAAATGGCTACGTCTAGCCAAAACTCCCCTGGCACTGTTGCCCTCAGAGGCGAAGAAGAATATCTTACTTTCTGGATATTCGAAGCGGCGGATGAAGAAAGAATACTGGAGGGCAAAGGAACTCTGATCATGATAATGCACCCGTCAAACCCATCGGAAACAAGAACGCATGACAACGTACGCGAAAAACAAAGATTTCCGATACCTCCGGGACACGAAGTTAAAGTGATAGATGCCCTTGTGAAGATGACCAAGTAGGCTGCAATTTCAGGTTGTTGAGTATCTCCATACCTGCTCGTTGCCCCACCCAGAACGTGATCGGAATATCAGCATTTTCATCTCGGGGAATCATTGTCGTCAAGCAATTTGTTCGAGAATCGTTTGCCTGTCTTTCTGAAATCCAGAGTTGACTCGACTGGATGGCATGAGGAACGAGCTTAATTGAGTGGTCAATGAGTTCCACTGGAGCGCGTGAGAACATGTATTCAATATCTATGTATTCATTTTTAGATTGCTGAGTATCAAATAGCGAGGTTTAACTTACGTCTCCCCTTCATTCCAGTCGGGTTGTGACCGGTCTCATCTGTAGTGGATGGATTTGAAGGTTTTCCTGCGAGTTCATGCAATATTGTACAGTTGAATTCGCTTTTCATGGCAATGAGCTGACGTGCAAGATTGTATCTGTTGCTTTTCGTCATGTTTGCAACTTTGACTTGGCCGAGGGCTATAGCACATAACATGACAAGAACTAAATCAGGGTTACCAGCGTCGCCAGCATCACCAGCGCCACCAGCATTCTCGATAAGATCTTGTAGGAAGAGCCTGTAATAAACGCGTTTCTTAGACTTCTGCGTATGATCAAGCAAGTGCCGGGCATCCTCATATTGTCTTTTTGAGAGTCCGTCGAGAGTTGCAAGGGACTGTAACCTTTTACTGCAGAGCTGGACTCTTCGTATCGCTTCGCTGACAGTAAGCGGCTTATGATGATTGGTCACCATTCTCGTGATGTGGTTATCAGCGTTCCGTGTGCAGGCAAATGGGAAACTAGGTGGGAAACTTGGTGGGAAATCAGGTGGGAAATCAGGTGGGAAACCAGGTGGGAAAATAGATGGAAGAATAGGTGGGAAACTAGGTGGGAAATCAGGTGGAAAGCCAGGTGGGAAAACAGGTGGAAGAATAGTTGGGAAACGAGGTGGAAAGCCAGGTGGGAAATCAGGTGGGAAATCAGGTGGAAAGCCAGGTGGGAAATCAGGTGGGAAATCAGGTGGGAAGCCAGGTAGGAAGCCGGGTGGGAAAATAGATGGGAAAACTGGAAAAAAGAAGGGAAACCAAGTGGGAAATCAGGTGGAAGAATAGTTGGGAAACGAGGTGGAAAGCCAGGTGGGAAATCAGGTGGGAAATCAGGTGGGAAATCAGGTGGGAAATCAGGTGGGAAATCAGGTGGGAAATCAGGTGGGAAATCAGGTGGGAAATCAGGTGGGAAATCAGGTGGGAAATCAGGTGGAAAGCCAGGTGGGAAATCAGGTGGAAAGCCAGGTGGGAAATCAGGTGGGAAATCAGGTGGGAAGCCAGGTAGGAAGCCGGGTGGAAAATCAGTTGCCAAGTGTGCATCTCAGCCAATCGGTTCTTGCAATTCCTAGGAGCTCCTGCATAAGTGCCGGGCGGCTGTTCGCATGCTAGATTGTTCGCAATGCTGGGATGCCTAATCGGTAGACACCGAATATATGCCCCATTGGCTATCATCTCTATTTGTGTCATTTGCCTTCGGAGCTAGCTGGCTCTCAGAAGCCAATCGATTCATGGTACGGGCTTATGACAAGTGTCGGAGTTTGCGTTCATACCCCAATTTGACAGTCACATAACTAAGAACGAAATGTATAGGGCTTTGACACTTGAAATCAATGCCCGCACAAACAAGTGGACCGAAAAGTACCATACATGCAACGGAAGATTGTACGAAGCAACGGTGCGATCGATGACGTTTGCCCATGTGCTAGCCTCATCTTCTTGCACTAGGCTGGAGCTGATAACCCCATAATACGGCCATCAATTCTTGGAGGAACATACAAAAGCAAATTGAAAACCACACTGCAGAAACGATCAGCTTCAGATCATCAGTGTTCGAATTTGCGAATTTGCGACCATCGGACATATCAGAAAGATCTGTTTGCCGATCGAAGTACCCTTAGAGGAAGAACACAGCCGATCGGCACGGCAAGTACAATACAAAAGATATTGTATATAAAACAGCAAATACTTGCTTCGAACACAGCTGTCATGGCCCACCGACCACACCCCAAAGGATTCAAATCAAAGATAGTAGCCCAAATATCAACTATGGCTTCAAGGTTAGATTGTGCATTTCCTTCTTGAAAAGGCATTTTATGAGATCGAAGTACTGAAAAATCTCAAAGGGCGGACGCCACATCGGTGCTGATTGCTTACCAGCTTTGGTTTATGGGAATCCCACCGGTTGCTAAAGCGTTGAAACTGGGCAACATCACCAGGGACTCAGCCAGGCTGATAGTCATTGGTTGTCAGAATCTACGAAAAAAGCGCTACTGCGGAGAAGCATTACGCAACTTGTCTAAGAACCAGGACGTCAAAAATGTCGCCCACGCCATGCTCAAGCTTCACAATGATAAGGATCTTCTTATTCTAACCCTACTGGCTCGGCATTTCGGATCAAGAAATGGGATTTCTTCACGCCGATTGATTACGTTCATTGCCCGCCCGTTTCATCAGTTGAACTATGTGATCGCCAGACTTTACAATTCTCCCATTGTCAAGGAGACATGGACTTCTCTTGAAGAATTTGGCAAGTCACTCAAAAATGTTCTGGCTTGTATTGAGTCACGCACTTTCAAGGAGGAACCTATGTTATTCCTACACGCTTGACCGGTCTTCACGTGGTATATAAAAGGATCAATGCATTTTTGCTTCTAGAAGATGATGTTTCAATTATCTCAAGCAACTCCTAGGAGCCTCTGCCTGTAAGGACACGTAACAGGTCTATGGCGTCGTATTTGACCACTGCATTAGCGTCTTCTCTTTCTTTCTAGACCAATCATCTTGCTTCGACACCCTGGACATCCTGACCAGGAGACAGATGCTGACAAGAACATGCCGTATGTGCCAGCGCCTGTATCCCACTACGAGTAGCGTAAGACAACTCTGGACACTTAGCCTGCATGTAAGCGTGTAAACCATTGAAAAATTACAATAGCTCCTACTAACATGGCGCTACCCATCCTATTACTGATACAGAAACTACTTTGCTGCTTGTTGAATGCCTGCTAATAGAGTAATTGAATGCAAGGCTCTACAGTCAATAGCGAAAATAGCTTCTACCCTGGTGACAGCTTTTGTTCTCTGGGGCACCAACTGCTAAGGCCCTAGCGTAGATCATCAATTGACGGGGTGGACTAAATTGAGCTTTGGGAATATGCTCTTGAGGTATGTCTGTGTCAGAAAAGCGTTGAGTGTCGCCCGTCAAATGTGTTTTGAATACATAAGCTTTGATCTATAGAAGCAAATTGACCCTAGTAATTATCCAAGTATATATTAGCATTTTAAATTTCTTTTAAAAAACCTAATATTGAAGATGCACTCGCAAAACCATCCCCTCGGTCATAGTCCTTATACCAGGGACAAGGCTACAAAAGACTCGACATGTTTCGCGGCTCCAAGTCATCACGTGCCATTGGGTACATATCCTTTCTATTTTGGAGTAACCTGTCATTTTTCAGTGGTCCCTCTCAATTCTGTTCGTTTTTCACCCTTTTCATCGACTGTATTATGTCATCGCCACCCTTCAAAACCTTCACATCGTAAAGATGGAATGGACCTCACGTGAGGAGTTTCGGGAGTCCGTCAAAAATGTCCTTCCCAGTATTGAGTCACGCATCTTTAAGGTGCTTGCAAAATTTCTACACAATTGACTGGCCCTATCATGGCAGCCTCGATTTGTCAAGTCCTTTGTCCAGAGTAATAAAGAAGGAAAGATGATATTGCTGAAGGAAAAGATGGAGATATGGCTAGGACTTTTGCTGGATTTTACTGGAGGGAGAGTAAATGACGGGGTGTAGATGACAACGAGGCAAAGTCGATCCTAATTATTCATTATGTACACATATCAGTATCTGAGTCTTACAATTCCAATGAGGTTGAATAATCAAGATGCACTCGCAAAAGCATGGTTTCGGTCGTCTGCCTTGTAATTTGCAGCGGGCCCACCATCACGTGCCACTAGTATCACATTTCTCGTGACCGGCTATGCCTTTAAGCTTCCCATCTCTCCGATCTTACATTTCTCATCCTCATTTTCGTGATTCTTACTTTTCCTGCCACATAACGCCTCATTATGGACATTTCCGTTAACAAAGTAAGAGGCCTTCAATGTCTCTCTTTCATACAATACTGTGAAATACTAACAAGAATCCAGTGCACATCGCACGATAGTGACGCAGGAAAATGTGGGGAATTTCTACGAGAGGAATTTATTCCATCTCGAGTACCCGCACAAGGGTCCTCTCAGTTGGCTTGCGTTTTTATTTGTGTAGGACAACCAAATAGCAAACGGGGATTCGAAGCATGCTGATGAAGTAGTGTGAATGTTATAAAGGGCCTCAAGTTTATCTTCATACAGGTTCCACATGCAGTAATTGCGCTCACGACTGTTGCGCTGTTTGCATCTATCTCAAGAAATAGCTAGGGTACTTTGTTTATCTATAATATCTCTAAATCTCCCCAAATTAATCACCAGTTAAGGCTGCTAGCTCTATTTATCAATTTTGTGAATCACAGCGGGTATTTTAGGATATCTGAGCAATTTCAGTTGACTTATTCTGTAGTCAAATAAGAATGCACGAGGTATGATTCAGAACATTCAAATCGGAAGGGTTTATCTACTTCGTACCGTCAAATATTCCGGACACCTCGTCTTGAAAACGGCTCCCTTCATATTTAGACAAAGAAGTCAATATGGTGGAAAGCCCTAAGCATGATTTTAAACCATCCTGAGTGCTGGATTATTAAACCCCTTGAGCCGCAGCAATGTCATCTCTTCATGTGTAATATTATCTAAAGCAGCTTTCATTGTTATCGCATTGAGTTGTATAGCACTAGCAATGTTTAGCCTGGATCAAAGTTAAGTATCCAATACAGGATGTGCAAGTGGCCTAGCTGTCGTATTAACCGTCCTCACACTGTTGCATTACGTCTCAGTGGTTGGCTCAAGAATCGTCCAATGCCAATTTCCCTGGTCATCCACTATCAATCATATGCCGGGTTCCTCCTCCTAATGAAAACTCAGATCCTGTTCCGAAAATACAGTGCTTCCGGAAAACGGTGGTCACCAACTACACTCTTTCCTTGTTCCTGTAACCCTCTTGCCTTCCTAAAGCACTATATATATGAGAAGTATATCGACTCTTCTCTACTTCTACCAAGCAAGCGAGACCCTCGTACCACTGCTCACATTCTGTAGGCCTTGCCCATTTTATACGAGGAATTTGCACGGCGGTAAAGTAAAGCTCTTAACTTTAAGGGTTCAGCCATCTGGAAATTATCGGTCGAGGTTACTTTTGCCCATCCCTCGTAATTGATCTCTAGATGTCGAATTCCAAGCTCTGTATGGCATTCTCACAAAGCTCTGTTCCACTGACAGGGACTTAGTGTTCCTTCTCTGTCTTTTCGCTGCAGTGGCTAAAGGCAGGATAGGATGTAGATCGCAGACCCCTCACTACATCATGGACACACTGGCAGTACGTGGGCCACTTTAACAATGAAGCCTGGCCAAGTGTCTAGCTACAGTACATAGATGGTACGTTTGTTTCACCGAGTTTCATTAGCGTCTTCGCAAAGCGCAGGGACATAACGTGGCTCAGGTCGAGAAGCGAGGGTATCTTGCGGTGTGGTGGCATCCCCTGAGTTTCCGTCCGTATTTACGAGTCCAATCTTTGCCACTCAGGGTATGTATTCCGATGAGGCTGAGGGATCAGCAGACCGGGGTCTTGTAGATTTTATCCAGTTGCAGGCTAGCCTGCATGCTACGGCTCTGGGTTTCCTGGAATTTTTTGATTGGTAGACTTTTCTCGCAGTAGGGACATAAATTCTGGTCCCTGCGCTATTATATTGATCTCAAATCGAGGAATTTCTCCAAGTTTTTGCCCTCCGGAGCATATTTCAAGCTCTTGTAAAATCAACCCGCAGGCATGCCCTTCACAACTGAGCAAACGCATGCAAATCGTCTATGGGCTCTCCAAGATCACATTCTCGGCATGTATCCATGTGCAGTTCCCGTCTTTGTCAAATTTCTCGCGGTTCACTACCAATTCGTCCTGCCTTTCCTGGTAGCCACTGCTTTTCTGGGCCATAGATTGGCTGGGGCGAACAATACTGTCAGAAATCAACTTTTGTCTGTGCAAAACACTATAATCTTCACAAGTGCCCGAGACTTGGCCAGTGGAGTGACGCAAAAGGTCAGCTGTCTTCGATTGATACAGCTCCCAATCTCCTTGCAGAACTGTTTTGCTGCATTCAGACTCGTATGGCCCCCAAAGCCACGCCGCCTGAAGATTTACGCCATAACGTGCCTTATTATTGTCTTTCTTCGACGTACCGCAATGCAGCTAGCACCTCTCCGACTGGCCCACATCGCTACTGTATTCAATTCTGAAAATGATAGAGATTCTTCTGCTTTGCAGGTGGCGATTTTGGCGTACATCTCGCTCCAGTGGTTTCCAGGTTCCGACGGTCCCTTAGATCTCTTAGTGACATATCTTTGGACCCCGGTCAGACATGATATAAAAAAAGAGATCAGCCTTGCTGTCTTCATGCAAGTTCAAAATCTCGGGTTGGAATTTCATACCAGACAAAAAAAAGGAGAAATACTGTCATCATTACAAGCAGACACGTTGAGTGAGCTTCCGGAGCGGGTCATGTTTCATCTTGCTCCTTTACTAGCGGATGCAGTGATCGCCATTGTCTCTTTGGCAGTTCACTTTGACGCAAACTATTCTATTTTTCTTGCGATGTTATCCAGCACTTACATCTATCTCTCACTCAAAATCTCGAAGATGATCACGGACAAGAGGAGAAAATTCAACGATGCTAAAGCGAAAAGGAGTGCTCTCAAGTGAGCCCACCTCTACTCAAACTATGCTCACTCAAAGCTGATTGTAAATAGGAATGAATCTTTGGAGTCTTATGAGACAATCCAGCACTTCAACGCCAATCAATATGAATTAGACCGCTACTCCAATGCCACGGTTCAAGTTCAAACTCTTGAAGGCGCTCTGGTGACCTTTGTCAAATTACTAGGATTTTTCAAGAACACCTTTTACAAACTGGGCTTCCTATGTCTATGTCTCTCTGCCAGCTCTGGACTAACTGACCAGAGGGGCTTCGGCCGTATGATTTTTTTATTTACCTCTCTGGAGAAGTTGCAGCAACCACTGGAACATTTCAACCTTATATACAATTCCATAAGATCGACACTGGTCGACTCAGAAAAGTTACTGGCATTATTTCAGCTACGGCCCAATGTCACAGATCAACCTACTGCTGTCCCACTAGATGTGTGCAATGGTAGTATCGAATTCCGAAATGTGAGCTTCTCATACGAGAATAGACCGGAAAATGGGCCAAAAAGATTAGCATTGGACAACATTTCCTTCCATTGCAAGCCGGGAGAAAAGATCGCCATCGTGGGAGAGTCTGGAAGTGGCAAGTCTACGGTGTTCAATCTCCTTTACCGATTTTACAACCCTCAAAACGGTTCCATTGTGGTTGACAGACAAGATTCACAAGAGGTTACCATTGATTCTCTCCGAAAATATATTTCTATTGTGGCTCAGGACACATTTCTCTTCCACGATACATTGATGTTCAATTTGAAATATGCCAATCCTGACGCCACAGATGACGCTGTTTATGAGGCATGTCGAGTTGCTGGCATCCATGAACAGATCCTGGGATTTCCCGACAAATATGACACCCAGGTTGGCCACCGAGGAATGCGCCTGAGTGGGGGTGAAAAACAGCGTGTCGCAATCGCTCGCGCTTTTCTAAAAGACACGCCAATAATACTGCTGGATGAAGCAACGGCTTCACTAGACAGTAACACCGAAACTCAGCTTCTGTCCTCTCTGAATTCTCTTTTTGCCAATCGTACCGTGATCATTATTGCCCACCGTCTAAGTACTATCACAACAGCAGACCAAATTCTAGTGTTCCACGAAGGTCGTATCGTCGAAAGGGGGACTCATCACCAGCTTCTCAATCGTGAGGGTGGCCGGTACACTAATATGTGGTTACAACATATCAGAGACGGTTTCAAGAGTTGATGGACTACGCAGCCTGTTTATAACTTATTTTAGAACCTACACTACTTTCAATTGAACTTGATTATTCATTCCTCGGGACGGTCTTATCTGGTCATTCAAACGTGATGGGCTCCTTGTGGTAGCATTATCTTATGACACTTTATAGTAGATAAGTGCAAGAAATCATCACAAAGAAATGAACAAAGGAATTTCCAAAAGAATTTATACATAAACATTTATATGTGATGTAAAACGACCTTAACTTCGAATCATGATATTACTATCCTACTCGGCGTTAATCAGGAAACAACACTAGCCATCGAATAAATACCCAAGCCGAAAAGAATGAATTTGCTGCCACCAAGTATGTCATACAGATCCAAATCATTCATCCTTTCACTCATCCTTTCACTACCAAAACTACTCCCCAAGAAGTAGCCTGCAGAACCTATATCTCTCCGCCGCTGAGTTTGCCAGTGGGCTCAATAAAGAACTGACGCTAAGGCCTTGGCAATGATGCCGAACGAACGAGTCTCACTATGTACTGGCCAAGACGATTTCGAGAATGTCTGATTGAAGCAATGGATTTGCTCTCCATATTTTCTCGATCATCGTGGCGAGGACATCGATAGATTGCTGACAGCAACAAAGCTTATTCGTCCTCCCAGTTCTCTAGAAGCTGCTTTTGAAGCCTCTCCAGGGCATCAATGAAAGTTACACGACTGGATATGAGACGAGAGTCCTGACTGGCAATTCTTAGTTCAAGCTGCTCCATAACTCTAGACAGTTGATGCTTGTCACATCGGAAATTGCTGCCTCGTCTATTTCTGAACAATGTGGCCAAAGACGCCCCATCGAAGGTGTTCAAGAATAGAGGTAAGGAGGATAAGATGTCAGCTTTTTGGGTATAGGAGTTAATGCTGCCCAGATTCTGGAAAATAATTTCCAGGAGATTATAGAAATCGGGCTGTAGGTCTTCATTGCAAATTTCTGGATAATCCTCTTGGAGTTTGAGCCCACGAAGTGTTGACCCAAGGTGTGCGGACGTATAAAAGTGACCACCAACAGCAAGACAGCCATCTGGAGTAAATACCGCATGGGGACAGCTAGGAGGCATTATACTGAAAGATATATATATCAGCAAGATTTTCTGATGTATCGGAATAAAATGTACATACAGAAGATCTCCTGGGCATAGTTCTACCCGTGCCCAGCCTTCTTCATATCCTTGAGGCCCCTGTGAGCCCGCGAGGGCTAGCAATCGAACAGATTCACTCGTTATCTTGCGTGGAAAGTACCAGATCTTCCGCCCCTCAAGGATTGAAATCCATGTTAGCTGGGCTCCATTGTCCACATGGATGGAAGATATCGCGTTTGCTCCACTGAGGAGAAAGAATTCCCGTCGATTGTTCATCCATTCTGAGTTGGTTTTCCCCACATTAGTCGCGAAGGAGCGAGAGATTTTGCAGGAAAGATCATGTTGGATGACTTCAGTGGGGCAGAAGTCCCCAATTCTATTCTCAATATCTAGGAGGTTGATGGCATGCCGCTCATGCCCCGGCAGCTTCCAATGCAAAAGTACTTCCTGGACAGTCATTCTCCGTGTTCTTGACGAGTGTTCTGCCACAGAGTAGTCATAAACGTCGATCGCTTTGTTTGATTGCTCATGTAAATACGCCCAGAACATGTCTAAGCTGAGCTTGCGACCACAAAGTGATTTCCCAGACATCGAGGTTCGGTGAAGTAACGGCTTATTGAAAGTTTTTCCGAGGCAATCATAGAGATCTTGCGCGCTGTCCAAAAGAATCATGTCCCCATTTGATGCCGGAAATATGGACGGTACTAATGTAATCATCTCCAAGGGGCTCTTAGATGCATGCAAACTTCTCATAAAATCTGCGATGATTTCCCGTCGTGATTGAGCCCACTCTGCTTCGTTGTCCAGCTCACGTATAAAATTTTGGAGCTCAATGATACCTGGGTTGTCAAATGTCGGAAAATCCAGACAATATGAGCCCCATTGAACACTTTCTGGAATATGTAGCTGCTTTCGCCGCTTTCTGCTTTCTTCTCTCCATACCTTTTGTTGTTGTTTCTGGCGCTTATGGTCCGACATGCCTCGTCTTGGGTGTGAAGCGGAGATATGAAAGAATACGGCAGGTAGAAAATGAGAGCAGAGAAGAAGTTCACTTGGAGAAGGTTGGTGTGGGGTGGGCGGTGGAAGGACTTTTCTAAATTTGCAGGGAAGCTCTCCTAAAAGGAGGGGAACTTCTCACAAGGCAGAGCGTACCCTTGCATGAGACAAAACGAGCTTCGTATGGGGTAAGCGAAGTCCCTTTGTTGCCAATAATGGTAACAAGCTATCTACTCTTGGTTTAGTTCTTACAGCCAACCAAAGATTGCTGCTCTTCATTCAATAGGAAAAGTTCTACGGGCCGAATTAGAGTATTTAGATCGGGCGCTTGCATGCAAAACCGTCTACCTGCCTGGATGACATGTTTGGGAATGGCTATACCGATGCACTTCCTCTCCTCTCACACTCCCGGCACTGTTACTCATGTAATAGATATGGTTAATTCAATTGATACTTTCAGTCTTCCGGCCATAGGCTTTCAGCCCCGACGCAATTTTTTTTTTTTTGCTTTTGACCAGTCAGAAATAGATGGAGTTCCTGAAGAGCACAATAACGTGAATTTACCACGCACCATTTTCACTGGGATTGTGGTCCAACCGCCATGTTCTCCCTGACTAGTCAATAGAGTGGTATAAAATTGGAACATAATGTGCAGTTGACATCTACCAGATTGAACATATTCTACACAATTTTTATGCTCAACGTCTGCTCTGGCTATGCATGCTGGGCCAAATGTACGCTCTCTGAGGCTGTGCCAGTTGATCACTGGGCCACTATATATTGGCTTCGAGATCTTAATTTTCATCATCGGCGAGACCTATAGGCCTTGATTTAACGAGAAAAGGGCTCTGAGATAGGTTTTGTACTGTGTAAGATGCAAAAAGCAATCATTGAGAAATAGGATAGGAGCCATTGCCGAGTTTTTTATGAATGAATTCTTCACCGCTGCCTAAAAATTCCAATAATGGGCAATTTGATTAATTTATTTACCGAGTAGCATACAGTATTTGGGGATCGGTGATGGCCGGTCTATTTGAAATGTTCCTCGGACCTGGATTTCCACAGCGAATGGACGTTTTGAGGTACCCAGGCTTTCAGGTACTCTTTTTCGGCAGCCATCCAAACTTCTTTCATTTTGATTATCCTTGTGAAGATTCCAACGGCCGATGTCAAAGTAAATTGTGGAATGTCGGGTGAGAAATTGTGGCAATGACTTCAAAAACCTACCTGAACTCGAGTATGTCAAGCTCACTTGCTCACTACCGGGGTTTGAATTGCTCTCAATTCAGGTGCTTAGCTTCCAATCCATCACTCGTCCAGTCCATCACTCGTCCAATCCATCACTCGTCCAATCCATCACTCGTCCAATCAATCACTCGTCCAATCCATCACTCGTCCAATCCATCACTCGTCTCAATTCCTCACTGCTCCAGTCAAGGCAAAGAAAGTGCTTGGAAATCTTCTTCGGATTAAATATTTCGCTAGAATCTGTTTTCATATAATGCATTGGTCGATTATCAACGTCCAATATTTAATGACATGCTCATATGATGGCTAATGATTTCCCCCTGGGACCAATATTACTGGATTCGATTGGCGAGAAACAATTCATTCACACTTGATCTTTCCACGGGAACAGAAGCGCCTGACATCGGCTCCTATGCCACGAAGTACCAACACTCCAGTGGACATATAACAATTCAAATAGAGCAGCCTGCTTTGTGTGGATGGTGATGGGTACAGTTGTATATATGGTACATCTTGTATGCACGAAAGAAGTAGGAGGGTGACTCATGGGGCATATTTGGAAGATTCTACACAAGTGAGACGACAGATTAGGAGGAATGGCATGCAGAATATGTATACAAGCGGCCCGAAGGCTCGAAAAAATGGAGATAATGGGTGAGAAGAAGCCAATTTTGATATAGTAAAACATACGCACTCTGTACCAACAGCCACTGGGACAATAATCGAAACGCAATATTGCGGAAGGAAGCAGATAGTCTATTATGAACAAAGGTTTCTATAGAAACGCCACCTTTTTTGTGGACGCCAACGCCCTGTGTGGGCTATATAAGTTAGTATCTATGGAAGCACTGGAAGCACTCGAGTTGAGTTTTTCATACAGAGGGCCTTGGAACTCACCATCACCCACCTCAAACCGGCGGAATTGGTATCTCCTCAACCCCATTTCTATTGATCACTTTGTTCACATTTCCCCGACCCGTGACAGTGATCGGATTACGTATTATCCCACCCTCAGTCTAGAATGCTCCTTTCCGCCAAACGAAGAAGTATAGCAACATGCGCATTGGCGCTATATGTCCTATTTTTCACTTTTAATAGGCTGATGAAACAGTATCCTACGGCCCAGATGATACATCCAACAGCCTCTATGAGCAAGCTATCAACAAAAGCATTTGGTGGCGTAAATCCTTACTGGACAACTGAGCAAGATAGACCTCGGTTTGCCTACGTCCAATATGCGACCGACTTTGACTACTTGTGTAATGCGGTATGTATCGCAACGCACGGTCCGGAATTTCCCCAGCTAAAATGCCGCAGATGATGAACTTTGTGCGTCTGGATCGTGTCGAGGCATATTTCGACCGCGTCCTGATTTACCCAAAGGACTGGGAAGAGGTTCGGCCCCAACAATATCTTCAGCACGGCTCATAAGTTATGGCCCCCGAGAATTAACTGATAAAAATGCATATAGCCCGGCTCATCCGATGAGCAAATCGCGCTCACCAACATCCGGAAGCAATACCCGCACCTCAACTTGCGAGCAGTCGAGATCATATCAACTTCGAAGGGAGACCCAACATGGCACAAAAGCTTGACCAAGTTCCACGCGTTCGCACTAACTGAGTACACTCGCGTACTGGTTTTTGATTCCGACTCCATGGTGTTGAACAATATGGACCATTACTTTCTCGCACCTTTAGCCCCCGTAGCAGTTCCTCGTGCCTATTGGCTCAACAAAAAGGGAGCCAACCTCAAGGACCAGATGCTCGGATCGCATGTAATGCTCATTGAACCGAATGAGGGAAACTACCATCGTATTATCCATGAAGCGAAATCATCGGGGGCCTTTGACATGGAGATATTGAACCACCTGTTTCGCGACTCGGCGATGATTTTGCCACATCGTCGGCTTGCCCTATTGACAGGCGAGTTTCGGGCCAAGAATCATGATGAATATATGGCAGAGGATAAGGACGAAGAATGGAATCCTATGGCGGAAGCTTCACGGGCCTATCTGGTCCATTTCAGTGACTGGCCACTACCCAAGCCATGGTTGCGGCATTCAGATGCGCAGTGGAAGGCTGCGCTGCCTGTTTGTCGAGATGATGATGATACAATCGACAGGCCCAAGTGCGTTGATACTGTTATGTGGGCTAGCTTCTATGATGATTATTATAATGACCAGAAGGAGGTTTGCAATCCTTTGACGATATGAGTCATCGTCAATATGAACGGTGGGAAGTGTGTAAAAATAAAGTACATTATGATCGAATGAACGAGATTTTTTACTTTCTTGTACAGTACGCCATAACCTTTCAAATTAAGTAACTGGACCTCATATTTCTCATGATATACCTTGAAATATATATTCCATATTTCCTTTAATTATCGACGCACGTTGCGTCATCTCATGCACAACAGAGTACACCTCATCTTTTGTCATGCAGAAATGGAGGTTAGCCATGGACTCCGAGACCAAAGAGCGAGGATTGCAAGATTAACAGGGAAATATCAGCAAGTATAATAGTCACTTTGCCTCTCTCAATCTCGGATATATTCATATTAAGTCTCTAAATGGAAAAGGTGGTTGCCAACCCTTTTCAATCAATCCTACCTTCCAGAGACGACCTCGTGCGAACGAGCAACTTTTCGTCATTATCTGCGGCCTCATATTTTCTTGAAGTCTGGATTGCCCCTTCAACAAATCCGTTTCCGCGATCTGCTCATTCAAGCTACAATCAGGCGCTCGTTCCAGATCTTGTTCTTTAACATAATTCAAATACTAGTGCTACCAATTACTTGAGAGCCAATGGCAGTCGTGAGAGTATTCCCTCACAAATAAAAGGTGTATTAATAGTGAATACGCATGAATTTTACAATTATGTAGCTGGTATTAGACGCGAAGACAGTAATTACTGAGTACAGAACTTCTAAGAGGGTGGTACTGAAGCTTTAACGACAGTATTCTGTTGGATAACAAGCATGACTAGGGGGAAGGCCAAAATCTGGAGGATGTACTGTAAGTGGGCGACTGCTTGCTTTTCTTCTTACCTATTTCGATAGCCTTTAATAGAAGACCAGCCAATCTAATGACGTGTGGAAAAATTGAAAGATATATTGTTGAGGGAAACGCTTTTAGTAACTTCGACAATGATTCCATCAACTTTCATGTCTCCGCTTTTCTCTGGATCTTCATGCCATAGACTAGCCGATTCAAATATTCCACAGGTACTTATTCATAAAATGTAGGGGATCGCCCTCCCACATTGGCATCAACTACACAAGTCTATCACGTGCGAGCGTTGCCGCCATATCAATATGAATTTGAGACCTTTTGTCTTAATTACCCAATTCAATATTCTAGTTCTAGCTAGTAAAGTCATGGCAACGGCGCATCAGGTACCGAGTGTCTTTAACACGCGAGGACCATCTTCCTATTGGGTTGGAATCTACAGTGAAGGGGATAAGCATGGGGATATTTGTAGAGTTTGGTCACACGTATCCAGCTGCTCTGGACCTTCCGAGCCGGTTGGAAAGTATGATGCGACAAAAGGGGAATGCGTTCCAGGTAAGTTTCCCTGCCCTGTGAATGCTCTTGCTAATGCATGAGCAGATAATGATTGTGACGAGCCCAAATCATCTTTCGTCGGGGTTTGCGGCAAAGTTGGGTCTCTAAAGGTGTTTTACAGCGACGAGGACGTGTCGCCCGCTGGATCTCTGCAAATTACCTACACGTGGAACCGGGATGATGATAGTGAACAGTCAACTTATTATTTCCCCATGGGTGTCAAGCCAGGCTGCCAATCTTGGTCTGCAGTCAATAGCGCTCAATTCTGGACGGAGCCTCGTTGTGGTGTTGATAAGGCTCAATTTCATGACGCATGGAAGAAGTTCTATAAGCTGCCTGTGAAAGAATGGGACAGAAAAAGTCATTCCGCTTCCATCAATCCGTCTATCTCGGCAACTTCTTTCGCTACATAGCGTCATGTACCGGTAATGACTGGTGATGTCGATCATCCATTGATCTAAACACCAACCATGCTGATGGTTTTGTCATCAGTGGGTCATGGCAATCTGAAGATACACCAGGTCCGGTCCATTTGTATTTTTGAATCAAAACAAAAACTTATTCTAGCCTGCAGCAAGTAAGACCCAAGCTATGTACAATGAATGTAAAAATAGAGAGCCATCAAAAACGTCAAAGAAAGGCCAGTCAACTTTGACAAAAATAAAAAATGATAACCGAATGAGAAGCCGGTCCCCCTACCCTGCGGGAGTATATCGTTTGAGCCAATGCCACTAGCCTCGGCCAAAGAAGGGCTATGCGTAGACAGCGATAACGGTGTCCCAGTGAGCGGAATTTGCATCCAATTGAGATCTTTCGATGCAAGCGTTCCCTGTACAGTTATCGTCTCCTTCGCATGGCAAGATGCGTAAGTAGTCCCTTCAATTGCGCAGGAGACGGATGCGGTGCTGTAAAAAGTTAGAAAATTTCTCTATCCGCAACCGCAACGTACTTATCATCATTATCAACATTGATCACCTGTACGAAAGTAGGGGATTTGATGACAGCCATTCCTGATCCGAGAACACCGCATTCTCCGGCAGCCATAGAAGCAGGGCACGTTACCAAATAGGTGGTGGAGCCCAGTTCCTCCAAATCGTTAATTAATGAAAAAAAAAAAAAAAAAAGAAAACAAAACAAAAAATTAAAGAAATAAGTCAGGGATTACATACTGTATCCAAGACGCTGGCTTGTAGCTCACGGCCCTGAAAGCCTGGAAGGAGCAAGTCGACCCTATCCATCAGATACAAAGACACAATAGAGAACCAGTGGAATGGCCTTCTTTGAGTTGTCCGGGTATGGCTTGGGCAGGGCTTTCATTAAAAAATCGAGCCTCATGGTATCCCTGGCTAAAGCTACTTAATGTGATGGCTAGAATTAAACATACATTAATGGTGTAATGGTTTGGTGATGATACTCTATTACTGCTTTATTTTAATTATTCATTTATTTGTAATCCCAGAATTTTCTGACTGCTGAATTGAATTGTGAAAATTACTAGTGATTAATCGGTATTGCGGATATATTCAAGAAAGAAAAAAAAAAACTTCGGCCTCCGTCGCAATAATCTGTTCTCTTCGCCCAGCAATTTCTTGCGCATTCTACAGGAGACTAGCATTATCGGGTTGCCTGAACTTCCACGAAGATTTCCCCTACCAAAATCCCTGTCAATAAGTCCAAAACGAAGATTCACACTACGTTTCTTTTGAATACCGGGGGCGCTCCCATTCAAATGTTGATCATGCGAATAGGTGTTTTCTGAATATACTGTATTAGCGCCTTTCACAATATCGAGGTATATTATGGAGTGTGACAATAGCACAAAGACTGATTGTTTCTCAGAAAAACACCGCGACTTACTTTAAACTTCATCCATCTAGTCCTCATATTCTAGCATCACCGCGAGGTAAACTGGCCCTGCAGGTAGAATGACACCTATCCCGTCTACCGTTCTAACGTCAAACGTGTAGGCATTCTTCGCATTCCTTCCATTTGAGGAAATAGATGAACAGGTACCCGTGGCAGAATCACATATGCTCATACCATGGACTTGCTTATTACTTGCCTGTGCAGCGATTGCGGAAACATCAAATCCAGACCATCCTGAATTTATGGTAGAACCGAAATCAAATTCCCCCCCACGTTGAAGCGTAACCCCCGTAGTCATCAACAGGGATCGTGTAGCCTGGTGCAGCCGCCCAGCCTCCCTGAGAGTTCTCGTCAAAAGCAATGTGCTGTGCTTTTCCATCCTTCAAAGTGAATGTTTGGCATGCGTTACCATACCAGCCATCAAGAAGGCCATCAGGTCCAATCTTATTCCAAATAACGACGGTCCACGCTTCGGAGCTTTTTGCTCGAAACTCAGCAACGTACTGGTAACTTGCAGAGTTTTCTGCGGGTATTTTGATAATATTGCTCCCATAGGGCTTACCAACATTTCCTTTGTACCCTATTCCAGCGCCAGATGCCTTGGAAATGCCTCCAAACCCAGACTTTGAATAGGCCTGACGGGTGCCTAGTAGGCTTTTCGCTGTATTTACAGGTGTTGTGGAGTTTAGAGCGAACTCAATAAGCATGGGCTTTTCCTTCCGGTCTATTGGGCCCTGGCTTGCACAGTGTTCAGCTGCAATAATCATGAACAAAATCCAGGGAGTCATGAGCATTGCACAGCTCCGTCAGTGATTAAGTTTAGGTCCAATTCACACTGCACAAGATATCTGAAGTTAAGGTGAGAAAGTAAAACACTTTGCTGTATTTTATTAGTTCAGAGAGTAATACCCCCCCCCAAAGGGTGTAGCTTTATAGCTTTTTGGCTTTGTGAGCATTTCAACTGCCATTAAAGGCCTCCTCAATTTCTTTATTTTGATATTGAATGTTCTCATCGTATATACAAGCACTCACAAAGATGAGGACCTCCTCAGAATAAACGTAAAACCTCTCAACCGATACTGAATTCATTCAAGTGTCACATCCTCTATTTCCGCCATAAAACTGCTCCAAATACAGCCAGGTAGATTTTATTGAAGATTTATTTACAGTCATTCTCGAAATCGCCTTGACGAGTACTCACTGGGAATCTTTTTGCTGTCCCCCTTGCCTAGGCCCTATATCAACCGGCAACGAAGACCAAACATATAGTAGACCAATTAGACGAAGAATTTAGAGAAGTGCGTAGCAAAATCATGCAAGCAATTATCGTGGGCGTATATCAAATGAACAAGAAGTATGAAGCACGGGCAATATGGTTGAGGATTCAGCTATTAGGGTTATAAAAAACCACAGCCAGTAAACCAGGCCAAAAAATGCCAACGTTAAACCCAGTTGATGAAATCCTGTACAGCAAGTAGAAGAGAACGTGGAATGAAAAAGAACTGAGTCAGAAAGTGAGTCAGAAGAAGACAGTGGATCAGAATAGCGGATGAGTAGTCATAATTTGGCAAACAACAGCCGAAAATGTAAAATTTTCAGAATAGGCCCCACCGGTGGAGAATCCCTTTCTCTCACCTCGTTCATTTCAAAACACGATCGTAGATTAATTAATAAGCTTATGCAATAACTAACTAACTAGTTGACTAGTTAACACTGTAGGTATATACGACCCGTATCCGATTTTCTTGGCGGGTTTTGGGTCAAGTGTCAATACCCGACCCGTGAATTTGGCGAGGTCTAGTTGAAGGTCATGTGGGAACCGCCACCGATACGTTTACTCTGACCCTCATTTAAGTTTGTTTGGTAACACCAAATCACTCAATCGCCCTTCACATATGATTGTTTTTCACTGTCATAATGATACCATTTTCAAACCTTGACCACTGTCAGATGAGAAGTAGGCCATTTGTTGAACGCCTCCGTCTTGCTTTTATCCAACCAGTCAATCGAAGAAAATATTTCGAGTAACTTCATTAGGAGGCGCCGATTCTGGCACTTCATGTCGGTGGTATGTGATAGGCTCTTTTCATCTCGTTCTCTGTAATGCGCCACTGAATGAATATTGATTGCGTCCGAGGCTTCAAGGTCAAAGATCGCTCTGAGGCGAGGTCATGAGTTCCGTCCTTCTTTCGTGGTAAATCATTCTATTAGCTTCTTTTAATGTCAAGCTGTGGCCCACGAAATTTTCCAAAACTTCTGATAATACTTGAGCAACAACATACGTATGTGTACTTCGGCCTCTATCGAAGAGTTACGCAAGTTCCTGTCTATTCTAGAAGCCAGGCAGATATGCCACCAGTTCCACACTGATCACTGGCAACAAGGATGTCAGGTCATGTGGAGTGGATTATGCCGTCAAGTTGTACAGACTTGGGCCGATAGGCATGGAATGCAAACTTTGACTACGGCGATGGGACCTTTGATGGAACATGAGCACCCTCAATGCCTGTGGTCTCAGAAATCAGACAAGCAATGGAGCCGGTATATGAAAGGCGCATCTGCTATGTTTGCCTACCACATTGCGCAAGACGGAGGTGTTGTTACTGTCCTGTCACCACCACCTCCAGGAAGATACAATCCCTATGGGGGATCGAACTATCAGACTTTGGAAGAGCCAATCCTGAAAGGAGTATTGGGTCCTAGAGTTACGAGAATCGAAATGGTGCATCCTACAATAGTCGATGCTGAGGATTTTCGTTACCAGCTCTGGCCGCACGATCAGAGAAACATCTGGCGGGATAGGTTTGGTCACCCTTCGGTTGATATACACTGGCGCCATATAGTACCACGCCCATCCCTTGCTTTGATTAGGGTTACTTGACTGTGAAAGTCTTGCACCAAAGGTGCTTTTCTACTCGCAAAAAAACGAAAGGGCAACAGTTTGCTCAGCTCTATTCAAATATCGGGAAGGAAATATCACCAAAGTGGTGTAAAAAGAGCAGGTTTCAAAAATGATCCATTTGCTGTCTACTGAGGCACTTGAAAACGTCGCAAATAATCGAAAATATGCGTGTTTTCCGTCCCAAAATTTCTTGAATGTACGACGATGTGGTGTTTTCGCTCCGATTGATATCATTTCTGTTTAACGGTCAGAATTAGTTCCCGAATGTAACGTATGAATTACCACTTCAAGTGTTCCTCAAGCTAGCACTTGCGCCAGAAGATAGCAAGTGGATCATTTTTGAAACCTGATGAAACGAAGTCCCCGGATGCACAGCTCTGGTAAAAGAAGCATCGCTATGCGTGACAGGGCCATGACGTCAAACTGACGCATTCAAACTGGTTGCCTTTGGAACGAGATTAACTTGTCATCGACTCTAGGGCCACTGAGTGTTTCGGTATGTATACTTTTCTCACTTCTGGAACTTGGCTATATACATATTGCACACTAGATGTGGACGAACCTCCGTACGCTATCGGAAACCAATCCTCTCCGCAGGAGTACAGATCGGATCAAGAAATTCGGGACATACCACCGCCCACCGCTATGTCAAGTAGCGGACGTGCTGAGAACGGTCGACATGGAATCTCTGGAAACCATCAACCCGTTTACGTTGGCACCATGGGAAGCACGCATGCCGACTGATGAGCGCATTTCAGAGGGATCAACTGTACCAGGCGGATCGATGCAAATTCGCGTTCAGCAGCTCTTCACGGATTGAGCTGGTGGGATTCGGGGTTGCGATCGAAAAGCAACCACCTCGCTGTCAGAAAGTGGCTCTGAAGGTCTTTTCCGTCACGTTGCGGGCGAGAACAGAGCAAAATCCACTTTCCTCGGAACTAGCGGCAATGGCGCAGACACAGAGCACGCTCATAGGTCTGAAAGAATTTATGATCACACTGATCACGAGCGACAGGGCGGCGGCTCTCACGCTGAGGAGCCCTCGACAACAGTCAGGTCAGGATTTTGTCCGCCAAATCTACAAGCTGATGAGAAGACTGCAGAAAAATGGAAATCGGGTCAGCGTCCGGTGGATTCCCACAAGTGAAGACAACAACCTGCTAGGTCTGGCGAAAGAATAGGCCAGAGCCGCAACACAAGAAGACGCCGTTTCGCAAAAACAGGTCCCTAGGATAAAATCGACAACTCTGAATCTTGCACAGTCCCAAGCTGTCCCCAGCAGTGAGCTGCCCGAGAACGTAGAGGACACTCTAGACGAGTGGACACAGCACTTCCAGGGAAACACACTCGACAGCCGTATGACCGATTATCGTGGAAAGAGGCGAGCGTGCTGGCCCAGCTCCGCACGGGTATGGCAAGACTCAATGGATATCTCTCTCGAATCAATGCCGCCGAGACAGATCAATGTGCATGTGGACAAGCCACAGAGGCTGTGGACCACTTTCTCTTTCGATGTCGGAAGTGGGTTGCACACCGGACAGAAATGCTGCAATGTGCCCACACTCCGAGGGAATATATCCCTCTTCCTAGGCGGAAAATCGCCCTCCGATGACCAAAAGTGGAAGCCGAATTTGGACGCAGTGCGAGCCTCAATACAATTTGCCATCGTTACGGGCCGACTTGAAGCCACCTAGACTTGCCGACGAACTGATAGAATACCTCTTCTTACTAACCCCCAACAGCCTGTGACAGACGACAGACGCGCTTCAACTGCCGAGGATAGGATGTTGAACACTCGAAGAAGCGCCTTCAAGCCAGTCTTATAACCAATACTAACCCACAGGGACCAACTATGAGATTGAAAGCGGATCTGTCACATACGGGAAATACTGTTTTGGCTCCAAGGGGGCATGGCGTAAACCCAAACATGCATGTACTGGTAGATTAGTGATTGTTGCCCTTTTGGCTCAGCCGCCGGGCGTTAATGAATTTTTGTGTGTGTGTGTGTGTGTGTGTGTGTGTGTGTATTCTGCACACTGAACGAACGGTTAGTGCTCTGCGATTCTGTTTTGTTAATTCTTCCTGATAGGTCGTGGACTAAATTTAGGTCTTACGTATTTTGCTTAGCGTATTACATATTAGGACGAGGATGTACATCAGTGCAACCTATTGAACGGAGGAGCAGAAAATGATCTCCTCGGTGCTTACTGCGGACCTGCTGTGATGAATGCGTGGTCCTTAAGGATTCAATGGGGTAGTTTTTTCAACTCTTTACCATTGCCTACCTGCATTATAACTGGTTATGGACCCACGGACTACCTTATAGGAATTACGCTATTAAGCAGGTGTTTAGTGTGACAAACATCCTAAAAATAAAGAATCAAAGAGTTCAAGTACATTCGGCACAACGGAGCTGAATTCTGTACAGTATTGATATGTATATCAAAGTAACCACATATGACTCTTAACTCAAATTTTGCATACAGTATCTTGACTCGAAACATCACTCAGTCTGATGCGACCGCTCTGAGTCCTCTGTATCCGGCCGCAAACATTGTTCTGAGTAATCGAGTGCAAGCTGAGAAGAAAGAAGTTGTTTTTTGAGATCGTCTATCTCCAGTTGTAAATGTTGCTGCAAATTACCCATCGCGAACTTGGTCGACTTAAGCTGTTGTCTAAGTCCTCTTATCACGAGTCGGAAATTTCGCTGCGAGTCTTCCAGTTCGAGTTTGGAAGTCTGAAGGAGTCTATTCTTTTCTCGAAGAGAGGTGCGCAGTTCTTGGTTGCAGGCGACCAACTTCATTTTCTCGTTCTGTAAATCGTCGAACATCGCTCCTGACAACACCGCTTGACATTTTGTATTATGCGGCAGTTTTTGCTTGCCCATTTCAGCTTTCTGCTGCGGCTCCTCGGGACTCTATCATGGTCTTTATCAGTACAGTAAAAATGGCACAGATCCATAGCGCATTGTCTAATCCCAAATTCAACGGTTGGATTCGATGAGGTGCTTACCATATTATCTACCCAGTCGTGTGCCGAATGGGAACGGCTTGCGGCTCTCGTCAATTGCTTCATAAAAATGTAAGCTGGTGGCGGCGGGAAAGGAACCAGATATAAAGCATTATTTGATCCAAGGGGGTATTCAAAACTCCAGACTCGTTAAATAATGCATTAGGGCAGATTCAGATTGGAGGCATTGACATATTAACCGTGAGCAAGCTGTGGCGGTCAGATCATTTCGATAGGCTTGCCTAGGCTCTTTTGATTCCTGCTCATTCACGGCTGATGTTGGCACTGTTTCTTTTGAAAAACAAAGTCCAATTACCCATTCACAATTACTCACTCTCAATTACTCACTCACAATTACTCACTCTCAATTACTTACTCTCAATTACTTGCTCTCAAATAATCACTCTCAATTACTTACTCTCAATTACTTACTCTCAATTACCTACTTCACTCTCAATTACTCACTCTCAATTACTTACTCTCAACTACTTACTCTCAATTACTTGCTCTCAATTACTCACTCTCAACTACTTACTCTCAAATAATCACTCTCAATTACTTACTCTCAATTACTTACTTCACTCTCAATTATTCACTCTCAACTACTCACTCTCAATTACCCATTCACAATTACTCACTCTCAACTACTTACTCTCAAATATTCACTCTTATCTTTGAGATCCCTTGACAGATCATTCCGTATTGGATCTGGCAATTCCTATCTACATACCGTTACCCTCGAATTCAGAAACTAACTACAAATCGTAAGCTTAAAATTAGACGGATACTCAGAGTAGTTATGTACTATAGTGGGCAGAAATAGTCCATGGAGGAGTTGCTCAGAGACCATAAAAAGTCAGCATCATCGTCGAATCCACCTATAGTATTCCCCTGTACTGTACCAACAAAGTTCCATCCATTCTTGGACGCCCGGATAAATGAAGTAATTAGCTCATTACTTTTTCCGCGCAAGGAGTAGTTATAAGACTCTTTCACCAGGATGAGAACAACTTTGCTTGTTGTCTAGATGGATAAACCAACTTCGTGGACCATATGAAGAGCTTAACACGTATATATACATAGGCATCATATCAGCCACGTGCGGCCATTCATATGAGTATTTTAGAATGAGTTTTCTTTTGTTGCGATACTTACACTCGTAATTTGAAAGCAAAGCTTCAAAAAAGATCTCACAAATATCAATAATCTCACTTCAATAAAGGAAATGAGCCGCCTAAGCTGGAAATAATCCATTAACACGACCACTATTTGTATTCTGCTGTATAACCCAGAGGTGGCTGTAGAAAAGTTTCCTCCCTAATGTTTTAAGGCTCATGTCGAGGAATGTCGGTGAGCATATGAGGATGGAATTGCAAACAGTATTGATGGCCTTCAATAAAGGTCTCTCAAGCCGATCCAATTCTAGAGTCTAGATTATGTACAATAATGTGACGAGGACGATCAGGGTTCATCCTCGCCCCATCAGCGGGTATTTCACTCTGATGTCAAAAATGTCCCATTTAATGGCGAGGTCAATGGCTCGATAGCCATTCGCATCCCTGGTATCAATTCTCATCCCTCCCTTTCCGTAGAGCCATCCCACTAAACTGGCCCATTCACACATCCCCGACTTTCTGAAATCGAATGCAATAGCTTCCACGGTCAAATGGCCAACGCAGTTTCGATCTATTCCATCGTAGTTCTGCCAGCAGTTCGATTCCAGTAATAAGCGAGCGACTTGGGCGTTGCATTTGGTAAATGCGAGATGAAGGGGAGTTCGCCCGCTTCTGTCCAAAACGCAACCGAGTTCGGGAATTTGATCCTGGAGTTTCTGCACCAGTTCCAAGTTGTCGTACACCACAGCCAAATGGAGGATGTTCCAATTGTCCAAATTTTGTCTTTCAAGCATCCACGGTAAAACATCTAACCGCTGCTTTTCAATAGCGCGATAAAAGACATCATGGGTGTATACATTGTCAAATGCGAGAGGCGGAATAAATTTCAACGGGCTTTTATTTTCAGCCAGGAGGATCTTGAAGTCCTCTGCAGATGCATTTTGTTCCAAAAGACTATTGATCTGAGAAGACAAGGTAGGCCCTTGAAAGACGCCGAATGGCTTCTTGGTTCTTCGGGCTTTGGGTGCTCGAGACGGCTTTTGTACACGAGAACAGGCTGTGGTGACTTTCTGACTTGCAGGCGTCTCTTGAAAAGCCCGTTGGCGGGCTTGGTGGCGCGTTTGCACCATTTGGATTGGTTATGTGTGAATTGGTATCTAGAGAAATGATGTGGTAGTGTAGGCTTGACAGGAAATAAGAATTGATTAATAAACCTCGAAATGGCTGGTATTTCTTTTTGTATGAGACGGAGAGGCTACTTATATAGCCTAAGAGGAAGTGTGTAATAGCAGGGATCTTCCTGACTCAAGCTGTGTTGGCTCACAACCCTAGGGGATATACTAACATAGCCTCTATAGACACAGGGTTCCTGGGAGCAAAAAACACACTTATCCATCCACAGTGACTGTATACATATCTGTCCACGGACATAGGGACCTCACGTATCACAGATAAGTGCAATGTTTTCGTATGCTGTATCGATATTCAATATGAATACAGTCGAGTCTAGGAACCGGATTAAGCACCAAAAAAAAAAAAGAAATCTATAGGTTCTCCGCATTGAGAAAATTAACATAGAACCTGTCGAGCTCGCACTCCCCGCTTGTCGTCCAAACCGGATTCAACATCTTCAGAATCGTACTGGATGCTCCCAGGAACCACCTCATGCACGTGAGGATAATCCATTCGTTGAGGTGAGGAGAACACTCATTAGAAGGCAAACCATGACACAGTGGCTAATTGCCTCTCAAAATCCGCATTCTTGGCCAGCGGCAAATATTAGATTGTTTTGTACCAGATACAATTTTCATTCCTTGTCTTTGAGGTAAAAAATATGCCGTGGATGTATGATACCAAATTGGAAAACCTAATGGGGGATTGTGTGCTTGACAAACGTGTACTTATTGTGGGGCTCTCAGAATGGTCTCTTGAAAGAGAAAGAATCTTGCTCTTAGATTTGACAATCCAGCTCCTCCGTTACGTTCACCGTACGTATTAGACGTACTGCAAAATGATTCTGAGCTCCGAAAGCAATTCCTGTAAGTAAAACACGGAAGCCAACTTCAAATGCGAGTACTGTATCAATCTCGTCTCACTTTCTATTGTTTGATTTATCACCCCATCAATTAGTTACTGGGTGCGATCTATTATTCCCACTTGTTCAAAGAGTTACTTTCCTATCGCTTCGTCTATCAATTTCAGCACCACCAGAATTTAGCTACACAGAAGAATTGAGTGTAAATGGGTTACTTCATATTAAATTTTCAACATGGAGGTATCTGAAGATTTTGGCTGATCAAAACAAGACTACACTTTAATGGTTAATCTTACGTTGGAAGGGACAATAATCTTATTTCCGGTGGAGAGCAGACTACAGCCTATTAGAGTTTGAAGCATTTTTAGAAGCACAAGGGGATATAGATAGATCCGTTGGTATCTTGATAGAGCTCCCGACGTCTAAAGCCATCACATTCCTCATTCAATAAAATTCCCCCCAAGCAAATCATCAAAGGAATTCACCAAGGTAAGTGTGGGGGATATACCAGCATCACTCCTTGAATCTCTTGCATCTGACATCTCAGTCCTGCTATGAGCCATACTATTGACACTAGTTTGAAACTCGTCCGCAGTCTCCCGTAGAAATATCGAAGGCTGACGGTCTTCAAAGCCGGAAGATTGCTCGCATCGCAGGTGGTAGAATTTAGATATAAATCCATCAAGTACTTTGCGATGATAGCGCAGGGCTATCCGATAACTCTTTACCTCACAAAATATGCGCTCTGATTCTTTTTCAATGAGCTGATGAGCCCGTTCCATTTCATTAGTCGCAATGATAGCCGATAGAACTGCATTTTCATTCTCTAAAACGAGGTTCCACCTTCTGTCATCCATCGTCTTTGCGTTCAAGGAGTGGAATCTAGCCAGCGAGCCAATTAGCATTTGAAATAAAGAATTTCAAGCATGTTCCAGACCCACAGTGGTGAATTTTCATTTGCTAGATCAATTTCAATTCTGAGGAGGTGAAGCTTTTCCTTCAGAATCACCGATTCAATGTCCAGAAGGACATTATGGAGTTCCCCTGTCGTGCCGCTTTCACGGGGGAACCTCCATTTTTTGAAAGCTGCATAGTATCTCTCGGAAGCTTCAAAGGTATTATTTATCACCATTTGGAGCGATTCCTGTAGTTGGTACCCCAGCCCTGAGGTCGATGCGTAGTTAAAGATAGAATCAAAATGCCCCAGCGCATCTTCTGCTGAAGAAAGTTCATCTAGAAGCTGACTTGAAGCCTCACTTGTATGTCCAGCTGTGTTTATACCGAGCGAGAGAGTATTGAGGCTGCGTCGTGCTGCCTTTGCAGACTGCGATAGAGGCCCATGGGCATTCATTTGTTCTATCATTATAATTTAAAGTCCCAGGATGTAATGAATCGCTGTCCTTTGCTTCGATGGTGTTAGGAAATAAAGGATAAAATGAGGGTTAAGAGGCTTGAAAAGACAGATTTCTGGGGTTATGTATAGGATCGAACAGTTTTGGCATGGGCAAGAGCAGTGCAATTATATTCCATACTGTAACCCAATCGGCTATAATTAGCGAAATTGGATTCAAAATGACGAAGATACTCCCGGGAGCACCACGCTACCTCAGAAAGGAACAAATATTTGAAGTGAATTGATATTAGCTAAACTATTGCTTCTGAAAGAAATCGTGGGAATATGCTATCGGAAGGTTTAGTCACAGAATACGTAGGCAGAATTTGTGTCCGTGGCACGATTAATTCGGCCCAGAAGCACTTAGGTACAATCTGTAGCAATTATTTCAAGGGGGTGCGGTTCAGAATTTATTGTTTACGCGTATTGATCAACCTTTTGTTCACTGGCAAGAAGAAAAAGCAATGAGAAATTGAGGCGTGAGTAAATCACCATGGTATGCCCCACGCAGGGTTCCGCTCGGAGACTTCTACTGCTCAGACTCCGATCAGTGAGCGGGTCAGATTGTGCAGACTATGATCAGTGAGCGAATCAGACTGCTCAGACTATGATCAGTGAGCGAATCAGACTGCTCAGACTATGATCAGTGAGCGGATCAGACTGCTCAGACTATGATCAGTGAGCGAATCAGACTGCTCAGACTATGATCAGTGAGCGGATCAGACTGCTCAGACTATGATCAGTGAGTGGATCAGGCTGTTCAGACTATGATCAGTGAGTGGATCAGGCTGTTCAGAGTCGCGACATGTATTATGAGAATGGTATTTGCTTGATAACCGAAATAAGTTCTTCCATTGGAAATTTTCAACAATCTCATACAAATTTCTTGAACCCCGTTTTCTTAATCAACTTGCCAATACATAGAGAACATGTTGCAGCGTTCAAAGTGACGCAGTTTGCGATCCCCAGCGTCCATTTCTTTTACACTCAATTTCTCTTCCATGAATTCAAAGCTAATACTCTTCCTTCTTTCTCAAATGTCAGATTCGGTAACTATAAAAAGTGATTTGGACAAGTCTTAGGTACACGTTACCATAACATGATGTGAAAGTGGATGAGCGATAATTTCTTTCTAAATCGAAGTCCTCTCTATCTACATAGTTACAAATTCCTAGTCGTGGAAAATTCAAACAAATGTCGCAAACATAAAGCTTTAAAGGAGCCCAAATATATCACAATATAACCACGCCATGCTCAACGGGAAATTTTAATAGCCACAGTGAGGATTGATAGATGTTCTACTCAGCTGCGACGACAGCATTTGCTGATTTGGACCCCGGACGACTGTTCCATGAACCTGCTCCGCATGATTCACAAGGTTCGACTTTTGCTGGAGACTATGGTTTCCACACACGTTACATGAAACACCCTCAGCTGGCCATGGGGGGGTTAACGTGTTGACGAAGGAAATGTCTTGTGAGCGATCCTGGGGTTGTATGTTCCAGTATTCGATTCTTCATTGGAAGATTCGGATTTCCGACGCAGATAAAACAGACTCTAGGACGGTCATGACGGGACTTCACTCGTACAGCTTCTATTGCTTGAAGAATCTCGCCCTCAAGCTCATCTTCTGATCTGCACCGCTGTCTTTTTGCTGGAGACGCAAAATCGTCGCATGCTGGGCGGCGCCTCGATATCATTGGACGTGGTGTAGGGCGCCCTTCCTCGACTCCACAAAAAGCAGTCACTGCATTTATCGCTTTGATGCGACGTTGACGCTCTGCCTCGACGGTAACCCCAGGCATAGTCAGCATGGTGTCGATCACCGTTGTAAACTCTGGAGTAACATATGGCGTATGCTGCAGGGCTCCCATCACTTTAGTATCCACCATCAATCCTTGCAATTGACGCTCCAGATCAATAACCGGTTGCTCTTCCTGGTAATGACGTAGATTTTCACGAATACGCTTATTCCGCTGCCTTTGCTTTTCGCTGCGTAAATCTCTCACGGCTCGATTCCTTTTTTGATTGGCCTCGACAACTTTTTCTTCGAGGGATGTCAGCTTTTCCTGCCAGCTTTTCTGTCCTTCAGAGTAGTTCTCATGTTGCCCGGTAAAGTCTTGTTTTTCGAACACGTTAGTGACTTGCTCAAGCTTGGCTTGCAGCTTTTGCCATTTTCGCTTTCGCAGTTCCACTTGATTTTGCTTTTCACGGATCGCAGGGAGCTCATTAAGGGATAAGGATTCTTCGGGCGAGAGCTTAAATGGTCTGTCTGGATCAATCGACGCACTTAATGAACAGGCAAAGCGCACAAGAGCTGATTGGGAACCTGTTTTGCGCACGATCCCCTGAACGTCAACATCGACATCAACCTCGTAATGACGTACAAAGGTACGGATATCGGAATGCTGAAGTATGACGTTCTGCAGGGCGTCGGTAACCTCTTCTGTTCTGATATCAGCTACCATGTATATTGAGAGACACCTTGGTACAAACCACTGTGATTGAAAGCTTTAGCTCCAGCATATCGGAGTAGATATGGTTTCGCGATTCCTTCGATGCCTGTGATCTCGCCCACTCGGCGCATCCGGGAACGCAGCATGGCTGCCGTCATTGCCTTTTCTAAATTGATATGACTGCCAACGCTATCGCGAGACACCTGACAGAACACGAATTTATCCAAAAGATCATCTTTCAGCAACAGCGGCTGCTGACCTAGACCGTCCAATACTCCAAGACTATAAAGATTTTCCGGGCAATCTAGCACTGGACCACTGGAAGACCTCGTCTTGAACCCTTTGATGTGAAACAACATACCAAGTAGGCATACATGTGGGCTTAATACCAAAGTGGGGTCAAATATAATCTCGGGGATCTTGAACTCGTTACTATGATTGTTGGTCAGCAATGCGGTCTCATCCAGTAATCAGATGTACAGGGAAAATCTTCAGCATATGGAGTCCAGTCCACGGAAAAGGAACAGGGTAAATACGGAATCGTGTTAGCTACTCACGGCGCTTTTTTCCCAAGAAATTTTTTCGTGAACTCAGGTCTCAAAAAAATGAACAGCCGGGGGCTTCCTCCTTCCGGGTCACGAATGAGAGTCAGAGCAAGATCCCGATATCGAAGCCCGAGAAGGGCACCCGGGCGGCTTGCAGTGATAGCTGCGAGTTGACAATACAGCAAGACCTGGATTCGTTGCCAACCATAATCAAATGTAGTTTCAGTTGTAGTTAATAGAACCCTAGCAAACTCGGCCACATCTTCAATGAACATGTTCTTTTTTGGCCGACGCGTGTGCTTGAGGCCTTTCTTCTCGGCTATGATAGCAATGATCTTCGAAATATCAGCGGAATGTGCGCACTTGCTATCTAAAACTTCACATCCGATACTCACATCTTGTACTTTCACAATTGTTTCCTTGGCAAGACCTGACTCAGTCTGCTGTTTGAGCGCCAGGTGCCACCACTTCCAGAATGACTCTAGGGAACTTTTGTATTCAATGCCCGGGCAGTGTCGTCCATTCTTACCGCGACGGATATCACATCGCCAGTCGAAGAACCCATACAAGAATCGAATTGTTTCATCAGAGTCAGAGATCAATTTCCACTGCTTTGCAGGGTCAAGCTTGACATGCTCGCAATATCTTCAAAAAGGCTGGTAATTAGACACTGAAAATACAACCTGGGGTGGAACATACCTATTCCAATATTTGGCCGTTTGATCTAGCTTCTCTTGGGTCAGGTCACTGTATCGCTTCTGTCGAAGCTGAGATACGTCCAAAGCTTCTGCCCCTGCTAGATAATGCTCAGGAGGCAGCTGGCCCTCATCAATGTCAAAGTTATCGACTATGTCATCGTCATCGGAATCATCGCTTTCTGTCTCCGGCTCGCTGTTGGATTCATTGTCAGATTCGTCTGAGAAGATTCCGCTTACGTCCGAACTGGCATCGGAGTAATAAGGACTCTCAACCTCAGCCATTCCGACCGGCTCGGTTCCAGACATAATGGCCAACAATAGGCTCTAAGCGACGGTAAGAGAGAATGGGCGTCAGGGTTGAGGGGAATGTAGAGACCGAGCGAGACAAACAAAACGACGGGTAGGAAAGCGATTAGTAGGAGTGGGTGCAAGGGAGCTTAAATACAAGATTGAACGGCGGCGGAGAGACTTTGAGGGAAAGAGTCAGACTCTGGAGTGGATCAGAATGAGCTCCAATTTGGAATGCAATTAAACACACACGCAACAGTGAATTCAGCCAGGATATGGATTGCTCAATTCAGTGCGTGGAACGAATCTTGGGGGGGGCGTGGCATTGGCTCCTTACCCTGCCAAGACTTTGCCTGGTTAGCGGGCCTCGTAAAGCGGCGGCAGAGGAAGCCATTTTCGGCCGCCCGCTAACCGTCACATCGTTAAATGGAGTAAATATCTATATTCTATAATTTTTTATAGATCAATATATTAATTTTTATTGAATATAAAATATTCTCTCTATATTTTTTCTCAAATAGTCTATCAACTACAAACAATTTTTGAACAATTATTATTGTTTCAGATCTGAATCAATTATAAAAAGATTTCAATATATTTTAATAAAAGAGAATTTCTCGATTCCAGAAATTCAAAATAATTTATCAGCAGAATTTGTTTTATCTAATCAATATAAAATAACAAAATCAAATAGAATCAAATATAGATACTATCTAATCTATTTTTTATTGATCTTGGATTACTATATAAACAATTTTAAATTGTATCACGGAATCCCTGACAAAGGATCTGAGAGATGATACAGTGAAGCTATAGAGCTTACCTCTTTCGGTGAAACTACTGATCTTTATGCTTCGTACCCGATTCGATACTGCTTCTTTCTCGAAGAAGACATAAGAAAAAGGTTGAATGACTTTGTTTGTGTTATTCTGATTGCTTGAAGATTCTTCAAGAATCAGTCTCTTTGTATATTCTACTAAATAATTGAATTGATCTTCTGTTCTTTTTCTTCTATTATTCTCTTATCTAGTTAACAAATATTAGTTTGTATTTTAGTACTGTTACAATTCTGATTCTTCTTCTTTGACTATCTGAGAAGGATAATGATATTCTCAATCTGTTGCAATTCTATTGCTGATCCTAAAATCTCTATAGAAATTGTACCGATAATCCGGCAGAGATTGTATTTGATTTATATCTGATCTGATCCGATCTCTGAATCTGAGATTGAATCGGTATCTGAGATTGATATTGGAGAAACTGTTTATAATAGAATAACTAGTCTGGATATCTCAATTTGAGAACAAGTGAAACAAGTTGGTCTCAAATCAACAGTGGAAGATTTTAGTGAAATTGATAAGAATAAAGATAAAGTATTTGATTCTCTCAAGCAAATTTTTAGAAAACAGAGATATCAGAAAAAGATACTTCAGAAGACAATTGAAAACAAGAAGTGTACTAGATTTTTTGAGAAAGAATTCAAACAAGAATTGGCTCTTTTATTCTGTCTCGGTGTTGATTTGTATCTGAAATTCAATAGAATTAAGAATATCAAGATTATAAATTTTATTACTAAATTTATATAACAAAAACATAAATTCTGGATCAACAATCTAAATATTATTTTTGAAAATAATTCTAATATCTATCAAATAAATAATATCAAGATCAATAAAACAATACAATATCTAGATATCTATTATTGAGACAAATAAATATTGTATTATATCTGAAGATAGTATAATTCAATCACAAATATATAGAAATATTTTTTAGAATAAATCCAAAATCTTATTTATAATATATAGAATTTTGAGAGAGATATTTATATTGAATATAACAAATTTCAACAGAAATTCAAGAAGAGTCTATAGAATTTTTATAATCAGTTCGAAAATTATAAATACTATTTGATATCTATATCTGAAAAAGAATATATTGTACAATTTTGGTCTAAATTGAATCAATATTTTACTATCAGAATTGAAAACAATATATATCTGATTTCTATTACAAAAGAATAATAAATCAATATTGCTGAGAAATACTGATATTTCATAAACAAAAAAAGATAGTATCTAAAATACAAATATAATAAAAGAAACAATAACAATTATTCTAATTATTTCGAAACTATAATCAACTAAAATATTTCTCAAATCAATCAAATTAAAAAGACAATAATTTATTCTATTCTTCAAAATAATAAAGAATTGATCATAAAATAGATTTGAATTCTTTTTACAGTAGTTATCTATTTTCAGATTCTAGAAAGAGATTCTTCAATATCGAATATTATAATTATAAACAGAAGAATTATATATATTCAGAATATTCTAAAGCTCAGCAAATCTCAAAAATCCAATAAATAAAGAATAATTTAATTATAAATCAATAAAGAAAAGATAAAGAATTGAAATAGATTCTATAGATCTAGATTTATATTCTCAAATAAAAATAGTTATACAAATTTATATTTCAATCTATATTGGAAACAATATTAAGATATATACAAATCTAGATATATATATAGAGATCAATTTAGTTAATATTAAATTTGCGAAAAAATATTAGTTTCAGAAAACAGAATTTATAGTATCTATTCTCAAAACTGTTGAAAATAAACAAATATCTATCTATAATATTTGGACTATTTTTATTGCTCTTAGAGATTTGAGAGATATTGAGAAGATTATAAAACAATTCTATATTGCAATCAATAGAGATCCAAGATTTGACAGATTTCCAATACTTCTATCTAATACAATTTTAATAGACTATTATATTGTATTAATTCTATAATAGAATTATTGATAATTCAAGAATAAATTATCCAAAATAAAGATATTTATAGTATATCAATTTGATAAAACTGCAGAAAAAGAGTCTATATATATACAATTTTTTAGTTCTCTGACAATAATTCAATATTCTCTGACAAAAACAAATATAATTCAATAATAAATTGAAATCAAGTTTCTTTAGAATTCGCGGAGTACAAAAATATATTTCAAATACAGAATTCATAGATTATACTATTTAGAAAGAAAATAGATTATAAGATTGAATTTCAAGAAAATACTATATTCTTTTATAGATCTATATATTTTTTTTATAGATAGAATTGAAGACTCTATAAAAATATCTCAATAAGAATCTGAAAAATAGTCAAATCAGATTTTTTATAAATTCTGCTGAAATTTCTATTTTGTTTATTCCCAAAAAAAACAGAGATTTTGATTGTATATTAATTACTGAGAATTGAACAAGATTTCTATTAAAAACAGATATTCTTTATTTCTTATTTCAGAGATCTTTGGCTATCTATCAGATACTAAATTCTTTAGTAAAATAGATATTCAGAATATATATTATTGTATCAGAATCAATAAGAACAAAAAATAGAAAACTATATTTTATATTTATTATAGATACTATAAATATATAATTATACTATTTGATTTTATCAATATTTCAGCAATATTTTAGAGCTATATTTATACAATATTTGCAGAATTATTAGATATTATTTATATTGTATATCTAGATAATATATTGATCTTTTCAAAAATCCGCAAAGAATATATAATTTATTTTCGAAAAATATTCAAAAAACTATAAGAAATTCAACTTTTTGCAAAGTCTGCTAAATATATATTCTATCAATCTGAGATTGAATTTCTTGAATTTATTATAGATTGACAAAAGATAGCTATAGATCAATAATAAATTGAAACTATTTCAAAATAGAAACTATCTCAAATCTACTACAATATATAGATATTTCTGGACTTCTATAATTTTTATCAATAATTTATTCAAAATTATTTGTTTATTATTTTATTATTTATTAAATTTTTGAAAGAGAATAAAAATAGAAAGAAATCAGAATCTATATGACTGAATAAAAGAAAGACAAAAATATTTTATATTCTATTTGAAATATTTATAAAAATACTACTACTACAATTCTTTGATTCTGTAAAATCTATTTGTATAGAGACAAATATCTTTAGATTTAATATAACAGAAATATTATTCCAATTGTATAAAAAGATATAGTATTCAATTGCATTCTGATCGAAAAAATTTATATTTATAGAATATAACTATACTATCTTGGATCAAAAACTATATATTATTATATAGTTCTTTAAATACTGACAACAATATTTTGAAGAAAACAGATATTATATTGAGATTCTCTCTGATTATAATAATCTGAAATTGTTTATACAGTAGTTCAAAATCAATAGAAGATAGATTAGATAATATCTGTATTTGATTCTATTTGATTTTATTATTTTGTATCAATCAGATAAAATAAATTCTATCAATAGATTATCTTGAATTTTTGGAATTAAGAAATTCTCTTTTATTAAAAAAATATTGAAATTATTTTGTAATCGATTCGGATTCGAAATAATAATAATTGTTCAAAAATTGTTTGCAGTTGATAGATTGTTTGAGAAAGAATATAGAATAAATATTTTATATTCAGTAAAAACTGAAATATTAGCCTGCAGAGAATTATAGAATATAGATATTTACTCTATTAATAGCTTATTTAACAATCTGGTCTATAAAAATATTGTATATATAGAATATATTTTCTATACAAATTGGATATAAAATATAGATAATAGAGATAATACTATTGATTATATAGATTATTCTCAAATTGACTCTAATAGAAATTGAACTGAAAATAATATTGATATAGAGAATACTCAAATCTTTTGTGAATCAAATATATTTCAGAGTACAGGAATTAATAGTATATCTATAGATTTTTATAGAATAATTGCTGTAGAAAATCCAGATTAAAGAAATAATATAATTATCTACAAGAAATTGAATTATATTCAATTTGTGTTTTTTAAAATTGTATTGACTGCAATAACAGTTGAAAATATTTTACATAAAAAAATTTTAGAAAAACTAGAAAATTTTGTTATTTGATTATAATTCAAAAATATTATAATTTGTAAACAAAAGATTATATTATCAAAGAACAAATATAAAAAGAAATATTGGAATATAAATCCAAAAGAATTGCTTTGCTATACTAATAGATTATATATTTCTATTGCTGACAATCTGTAATCCAGATTGATCTAAATCTGTTATAATAATTCTTTAGCAAATTATTTTGGAAGAGTTTATATAATTGAGCTGCTTTAATAGAAATACTATTGGAAAGAATTTCAGAATAAAATACAAGACTATATTATATTATATATAATTTGTCAAAGAATCAAAGCTCTATAGTATTGATTTTATAGACAATTGCAATTATTCTCTATTTCTCAAAAATCTTTTGCAGAATTGATAATAGATTTTATTATAGAATTATTTGAGATAGATTATCAAAAAAAAAATAGTTGATACTATTTTTGTTATTATTGATAGATTTATAAAATATTCTTAATTTATTTCTATATCTATTATAATCAATACTATTGAATTTATAGAACTATTCTATAATTAAATTGAATTAGAATATAGAAATCCAGATAGAATTATATCAGATTGAGAATTTATTTTTATCAATAAATTCTGGTCAGAGCTATACTATTATTTAAAGATTAAACTCTGATATTCAACTGTTTTCTATTTATAGACAGATAAACAGATTGAACAAATAAACCAAATCTTGGAAAATTATTTATATTATTTTATAAACAAATAATATATAAATTAGATTTGATTTTTTAAAACAGCTCAATTTGTATACAATAATATTATAAATTAAACAATTCAAGAAATTTTATTTTAAACTCTTATAGATATCAATCTAAATTTTTAATTCTATAAAAATAATAAAAAAATAAAAATATTCTCAATAGAATTGCAGTTATTATAACTATAAATTATATACAAAAAAATTCAGAAAGCAATATAAAAAGCCCAAAAACAGTATCAGAAATATTACAACAAAAAATATATTCCAAGAAAATTCTAGAAGAACAAATTGATCAAATTATCTATTAAGAATTTGTATTTCAAAGATCAGACAAAAAAATTTCTATCTCAATAAATTGATCTATTTTGAATCCAAAAATAAATTAGACTATAAATATATTGTTTATAACTATCAGACAAATATAAAAAATTGTATAATATATTTTCTATCTCTCTTTTAGATAAATAGAATATAAGACAAAAAATAGATAAATTATTATTATTATCAGATTTAGATAAAAACAAAAAAAAGAAATTAAAGAAATTCAAGATAAGAAACAAATATAGAGAGAATTCTATTTCTATATCAAATAAAAAGAATAGTTTTCCGAATACAATATATAGAAATCAGAGATTTATATAGACAATATCTATAATACTATTTGTATCTATTAAAAACAAAAAAATAAAAAAAAAACAATTATCTAAACAATTCGATTCTGAAAAGAGTACAAAAAAAATATATCTAGAAAATAATATATTGGTTTAGCAGATAATCTTGAATATTTATATAATAATAATATAACAAAATTCTGATAGTTTCAATAAAATTATATTTGATTTTTATTCAATTAGTATATTCTTTATTTTCTATTATACAATAAAAATATTGATAATAATAGTATTACTTTTTTTGAATATTTTAGAGATTGTTTTCAGTTGGATTTTGACTATTCTATAGCAATATTTATAAATAGTTCTTGACAAACAAAATATATATAGTAAAATCTATTTTCTTTATTTTAGAGCAGTAGTCCAAATAGAGAATTCTAAAATTCTTTGAAAATACAATTATTATTTTATAAAATTGTTTAATACAACTTCAGTAGTAAACTAGAAATAATAGAGATTTGAGAACAATCCAAATCTATTTCAATAGATAATTATAATTATATATATTTTTATAGATAGTTATAGACAACAATCAATATATCAAATAATTCTTTATATATTTATTATATTTTGAATAACTACAACTTATATAGCAATCAGAATAAGAAAAAACAATATTTGATTTATTTTTCTTTAAAAAACTACTGATCTATAAAATTAAGTAAATATCACAAATCTTGACAATATTTGTTGACTGTCAATCTAGAGAAATCAGAACCAAAAATATTTTGGTATAGAGATTTATTTGAGACAAAAACAAAATCTGAGAAATCTATACAATACAATAAAGTTAACAATATAGAACAGATTGGTATAGAAATCTTCTACTGAAATTGAGAGACTCTTTCCAGAATCCGAAATAGAAAAAAGATTAGACAATACTATTTAAATAAGCTGAAACAAATTGATATTTTTATCTTGAACTGAAGAAACAGAAATAACAGAATTAATATTGATTCGAATATAATTGATAGATATAAAATATAAATCTTGAGAAGATTTATTAGTACTGGAAAAGTGAACAGAAATTATTGATTCAGATTCTTGTTCTGGAGATTCTATATCAGAATAGCTATATCAATAGATTGAAGTCTTTGACAAAGAAGAGATATTTCTCCAAGTCTATTTAGAACTGTATCAGATTATAATAAAAGAAATAGAGATAGAATAAAATAGATAACAGATAAAAGAAAAGAGTGAGAATACAAAAAAGAGAATACAAAAGAAGAGACTGAGATATAAACAAAAAAAATATTGCTATTCTATAAAGAAGATATATATATCTGTCCAAATAGAAAGATATAACTATTTATCTCTATCCGGAATCTTCTATTATATAATTATATATATTCTATCTATATCAATATCTATATAGTCGAGACAATTTCTCTATAAGAGAACAAATCAGAATCGATTAGAAATTGATTCTATTATAACCCACAAAAATTATCTGTCAGCTTCAATATATTATCAATATATCTGATTTTGCTGAGATCTAGTCTATCTGTTATTGATCTAAAGAAACTTTGAACAGCTGTTTACTATAAATTATATCCAGAATTCTTGTATTATAAACAGTATAAAAAATTAATAGAAAGAGAATTAGAATACTGAATAAGAATCTGTTTTCTCTGCAAAATTTTGACAAAATAGTACTGACTTTTTTTTATTTTATTGATAGTATTAATTGTAAATCCAAACTGGATATAATATTGCCGAATTATATAATAAAATAAAAAAACCAATATATATAAATAGTATATTGTCTGTCAAATATAAAATATAATTTAGTCAATCTGAATACTATTATAGTTAAGAATTCAACCACCAGATAATTTAGTATAATCTGCTATTTGAATTCAAATAGTCCAATCTAAAATATCAACAAATATTTTAGTATCTTTTATTATTATAGTAGATATCTAGAATTTATTAGTCTGTGAAACAACTACAAATCAAAATCGAAGATATATCGATTTGCAAATATTGTTTTTATTTTTATTTCAGCAGATATAACAATATTTAGAATTAACTATATCGAAATAACAGTCAATACAAAATATATAGTTGTCAGAACTATTTGCTTTGTATTGAATAATCTCTCTATTAAAATATCAAAGACAAAATAAATATTTGTTTTGCAATACAATCAGATTTTGATTATCTATACTACTACTACTATTTATATTCGAAATATTTCTATTATTGCTATTATAACTACTGTTATCACTGATATTGCTATTATTATTACTGCTATTACTACTACTATCTCTGTCTCTATCTCTATTTTCTGTCAAAACAGCAGCTGTTCATTATTTATCACAGACAATTTTTTATTATTTTGTCCGCTTTTTCTTTTTTTGATACTTTTTCTCAGTGGCAGAGAATTATTCCAATTTCACTTTCTGTATATATCTACTACAAATATAAAATAGATTGGCAGCTGTTGTAAAAACTGTTGTAGTACAACTGAATACTGCAATTACTGAAGCAGAAACTATTGCCAGTATTGCTACTGTAATCTCTATAATTGAATAAATTACAGAAGCCAATCCAGAAACTACTGCTGATACAGCTGTCCGCTGGCGAGATATTGTCAGAGATATAGATATAGATATAACAATCTCAATATAAATCGAATATACTTTATTATAAGAACCGAGACTGAATATTTTCCAAACAATATTTTCCGGAAGCACCGATTTTTTGCTGGTCTTTTATATCTATTATCTCTTTGAAAAAAAAATCTTTTTGAGCTTTTGCTACAAAGTCAATATAGATTCATTTTGTCTATATATAATAAAAAGAATAAATCTGGAACAAAGAATTCATTTATATTTCTACACCATTCTTTGAAATATCTATAGATATATCTAGAACCAGATTCTCAAAAAAAGAGAGAATAGTTGTCATGGGATTCCTGACAAAGGATCTAAAGAATGATACAGTGAAGCTATAGAGTTTATCTCTTTCGGTAAAGCTACTGATCTTTATATTTTGTATCCGATTCGATACTGCTTCTTTCTCGAAGAAGGTATATAAGAAAAAGATTGAATGACTTTGCTTGTATTATCCTGATTGCTTGAAGATTCTTCAAGAATCAGTCTCTTTGTATATTCTACTAAGTAATTGAATTGATCTCCTGTTTTTTTTCTTCTATTATTCTCTTATCTAGTCAATAAGTGCTAGCTTGTATCTTAGTACCGTTACAAATTGTTATAATCAGAGAGAATCTCAATACAATATCTGCTTTTTTCGAGATATTATTGTCAGTATTTAAAGAACTATATAATAATATATAATTTTTGATCTAAGATAGTATAGTTATATTCTGCAGATATAAATTTTTTTGATCAAAATACAATTGAATACTATATTTCTTTATACAATTGGAATAATATTTCTACTATATCAAAATCCAGAGATATCTATCTCTATACAAATAGACTTTGTAGAATCAAAGAATTGTAGTAATAGTATTTTTATAAATATCTCAAATAAAATATAAAGTATTTTTGTTTTTCTCTTATTTAGTTATATAGATTCTGGTTTTTTTCTATTTTTATTCTTTTTCAAAAATTCAATAAAAGATAAAATAATAAACTATCAAGACTAGTAGTAGAAATGACTAATAGTCTTAGTAGCAGAGGGGAGTAGTCCCAAATAGGAAATTTTCAAATTATTGAGATTGAAATAAAATAGAGAAGATAGTTCTAATCATCTAGGCTGGGGATGATGGTCCTATTTATGTTAATTTGATAATAGTGAATAGAATGGTTATTTGACCTGAATTGCTATATAGTGGCAATTAATAATATCATCATCATCGGCAGTTGTTGTCAATACTATAGCCGATATTATAATATTATATAATATATATAATATTCAGATAAACAAATAATTTTAAATAAATTGCTAATAAAAATTATAGAAATCCAGAAATATTTATATATTATAATAGATTTGAGATAATTTCTATTTTAAAATAGCCTTGATTTATTATTGATCTATAGCTATCTTTTGTTGATCTACAATAAATCCAAGAAATTCAATCTCAAATTGATAAAATATATATTTAGCAGATTTCGCAAAAAACTGGATTTCTTATAGTTTTTCAAATATTTTTCAAAGATAAATTGTATATTCTTTATAGATTCTTGAAAAGATCAATATATTATCTAGATATATAATACAAATAGTATTTAGTAATTCTATAAATACTATATAGATATAGTTTTAAAATATTGCTGAGATATTGATAAAATCAAATAGTATAACTATATATTTATAATATCTATAATAAATATAGAATACAGTTTTCTATTTTTTGTTTTTATTGATTCTGATATAATAATATATATTCTGAATATCTATTTTATTAAAGAATTTAGTGTCTGATAGACAATCAAGAATCTCTGAAATAAAAAATATCTGTTTTTAACAGAAATCTTATTCAATTCTTGATAATCAAGATATAATCGAAAATCTTTATCTTTCTTTGAAATAAACAAAATAGAAATTTTAGCAGAATTTATAAAGAATCTGATTCAATTATTTTTCAGATTCTTGTTGAAATATTTTTGTAGAATCTTTAATTCTATCTGTAAAAAAGAATATATAGATCTATAAAAGAATATAATATTCTCTTGAAACTCGATTTTATAATCTATCTTTTTTTTAGATAGTATAATCTGCAAATTCTATATTTGAAATATATTTTTGTATTTCGCGAATTCTGAAGAAATTTGATTTTGATTTATTATCAAATTATATTTGTTTTTGTCAAAAAATACTGGATTAAAGTAGATGACGGCAGAACGGCTGCCATTTTCGGCCGCAAGTGACGCTGTTTTTGGCCGCCCATCTGCCAACCTTCCTGCCACGCACACCAGAACGCCCTGGACACGCACTGTGAAACCGGCCGCCGTGCACACCAGTCGAGTCCTGGTTCGCACCCGCCCCGAACTGCTCTCTTGGCCTTCGACCCTGGACCCACCTCTCTATACCAACCTGTCCCTCCCAGATCCCTCGAGGCCGTCAGGTCCCCGACCTCGAAGGTGCCAGAAATGGCTCCCCGGGCAAGCGATTCCTTTAAGAAGCGGTTCCCTCCGCGGGGCCTCTTGTTCCAATTCCACCTTTGCAATTCCTCTCACCAAACTGCCTCGCTGCGTTTGCTCTGGAAAGTCCCCGTCCACCCTCGATATACCGAACCGGGAGCTTGAAGGACTTGATCTGATCTGGGCTTACTCAAGCTGCGTTCGCCCTTCATCCCCCCGATCATGGCCCGTCGCTCGCGGAGGGCCCGGAGCCCTTCCTCCACCGAAAGCGAGAGTTCCGATCAAGAAAGCGTCGAAGACAGTCGATCCGACACTGATCTGACGGATTTCGAGGACGACGCAGCTCCCCCTGGCGATTCCAACGATGCCAATGATGCGGCATTGCTTTTTGCTGACAATGAGCACCCCCCCGAGTACTACATCCAACAACTCCAGAACTTTGACGAGACCATCTACACCCAGGAGGATTATGGCAAAGGCACTACAGACCTCCTCGACCGAATCGAGGGCAAATGGACCCAGTAAGTCTCACGTTATATGGCTTCATTTCGCTGATCCCTTTGATTTATTCGCTCCCTTGGCTTGAGACTCTTTGACACTCATGACTGCATAATCAAGATATTGCCGCTTTGTTCGAAAGGACCCGAACAAGGAGTATAGCCGTATCTCGATACCCGTTCTATATAACTTCCTCGAGTGGGCTCTCAATCTACGACGCGGGAAGGATGGGCGAAGGCTTCCAGGCATCAAGTGCAAAAGCTCCTTGAACACATTCTGGAAAGTATTTCGGCTCGTCTACGAAAGATATACCTCCCGCAAAATTGAGAGTCGGATGAACAGGAGGATGCGTCGGGTATGTACTGTCCTTCTTCTCCCACAGCGGATCAATTTCATGGACATTTCCTAGTTGACTCGCGTTTGAAATGCAGGTAATCCGCCGATTGGCAACGAAGTACAAGTTGTCTATCAAAGGGCGAGACAAGCCTCCCATGGATGTAGAGGATCTAGCGAAGGTCGTTGAGACTACGGTGAGCACAACAGAGAAGAAGTTTGGCCATGGTCGCCACCGCATTGAGCTCGGGCTGTTCCTGCAGCTCGCAGGTCTCACAACCAACCGTCCTCAGGCCATTCTCAACCTGCGATATCGTCACATACAAGTCGGTCTTCTGCGTGATCCTCAGGGTGGTCCACACCGAATTGTCATTGAATTCACGTTTGAGTTCACCAAAGAGTGGCTGGGGGCGAAAGACTCGTGAGTTCACTGAAATGCAATCCTTTCTCGTCCTTCATTCTGACATTTGACATCCCACCAGGAACACATATATCCTGCCTGAAATCATCTTTGATCCATCATTGGTCCTCAGCCCACATGTCTTCTTGTTAGGTCTTCTCTTTGCAGACCGTGCATTTGACCGGGTTGATGGTGGGGAAGTTCTTGTGTCTGCAAGTCAACTTGCGCGGCTTCAAATCCCTGACCAGTGTAATGAGCTGCGGCTTCAGCTTGACCCAGAAATGGATGACGTGCCGATTTTCCGGATGTCTGAGCGGACATTAAATGGAATCGGGATCTCTCCTAGTAAGCCTCTGCCATACTCAACTTTAGAGCCATGGGTCAAGCAGATGGGCGTCATTACGGGGATTAGGCAGGTCACTCGCCCATATAGCTTGCGATATGGAGCAGGATCGGCTTTAGATAGTAGTGGTGAGTATAATGGGGAATTGGTGGGTTTACAGAGCTAACTGTATGCAAGGCTCCGTCAGCGATTCTTTACGAAACTTGGTTATGCACCATGCCGATACGCGTACGTTCTTGAAATATTATCTGAGTAGAAGGATCTCCAAAAATTTACCCGCGATCATTCGCGGCCTCGATCCAGAAGACGATATCATGCGCGCGGCTTGCCGAATGAGTCGCACTATCGATCCAAACCGCCCAAAGTGGTTGACAACCGAGCAATCCACCTCTGTCAATCAACTTCCAGAGATCGCAGCCTTGGCACGCCAGCGGGACGAGATCGGCCAGTCTCTCGAACGCCCTTTATGGAAAAATAAAGGGTCTCCGGCGTATGAGATCCACAGAAAACTCAATCAGGAGTTAAGAGGGGCCAAGAAACGTGCGCAGGATGCCCTTCTTTTGCAAATACAGAGAAAATACGATAGGGAGCAGCCTATGCTGGAGATAAAGCGCCAACTTTCCGGAATTGAACCGACTGAATCTTCGAAAAAGCCTCTAAAATGCTCAATCGAAGTTCCCATTCCGCAGCAACGCGTTATCAAGAGCCTTCTGACTTTGCCTCGTGAAACCTTAGAAGAGGAGATGGCTCGGAGGACAGAAGCTATTGATGCAGTGGCTGCTTATTGTCATTTTGAGGAAGGGGACACTTGTCGCTTACCACGAAACAAACGGATTGAAAACGCAAAGGTCGAGAGTCAGGCTTTTCAGGAACAAAGCCCGGAGAGCAAGGATGAGGCAGAAATCTCTCAACCAAAAATTCCTCAACCTGAAACGCCCTTTGAATCTGCGTTTCGGTCCATTATGAAGGACCACCGACCTCTATTCTGTTTTATATGCGTGGGTCAACAAGGTTTGGATATCACAAAGCGCGTTCAAGAATTCCACTCACATGCCGACGTGACAAAACATATCAGGCGGAAGCATCTGAAAAAGCTTGTTCCAAGCGCGACCATAGCATGCAATGTTTGTGATGAGACGTTCCCTGAACCCATGGATTTTCAGCGGCACGCATTTGATCTTCACAAGACTTTGACTGGTCCTTTACTTCGGCTAGACAATTGCGTTGGTGCTTGAGTGCTTGAAGCCCAGGTAGACGCTTAGCCGCTCCAACTGCCTGTCTCTGGGCCATTTAGCTTGAACATTTAGAAGTATATCTATATGTCAAACAATCTGAAGCTCTTTTACTTGTGCGTTGCAACATTGCTATCACTTCAAATGCTCTCATAGCCGGTGTGACCTGGGTCTCACGGCCACGGCTTAGAAGCGTTCAATAAATAGGGTCAATTATTCAGATGCTAGTCGACTTTTTCTCCTTCTCAATTTGAATCCCCTGGTGGGCCCCATCGAGTAGGAGGACGTGGACTTATGTCAAGAAGGTCAAATGAATCCATCTTAGAAGAAAGTATCATTCCCCCTTCCCTCTCCCTGCTGCTACCATAACCTCATGCTTATCAATATGGAGGGCATGCATCATTCGCTCGATTAAAGAATTTTGAACGCGCATTATTCCATGTTGTTGAACAACGAGTATTTGGTATCTGCAATCCGACGATGAAAATATACAGGTCAACATGCAAAGTGAGATTGGTCGTTTCTTTTGAATAGCGTATATAGTTAGTATTCCTAGCTACTATCGCTTGGTATATTCCTTCAAGCTGGATCTGCTCCTATACGGCGATTGCAAAGGCTGCGTTTCAATTTTTGCTCGCAACTCCAAAGAGCGTGCCTTTCATAAATCGTCGAGATGGCGTTTCTGGCACCTTCGTGCGGGAAAATAGCGCGGGTCGCGTCCTGAAGACAAAACGAAAGAACTAATTGGAAGGCGCCAAGAATTACTCAAGACAAGAGATCGATAGCTTCATAGTTGAATCCAGGGAGCGCAGTTCGCTTTTCAGAAGCGTGCCGACATAAGTATACTTGCCTCCTCTCACCCATTAGTTCAACGGACAATCTCGGTACAAATCATGCCATGATCTCGTGGCCCACAGGCTACACGGTTGTAAATAATCACTACTGCCATCAAATATGAACAGTTCTTTGAATTCAGGAGATTTGAAACAGCGAATGAATTGAAGATTCAGAAAAGATTTCAAAAAGTAAAAAACCTAGAAGATGGCAAGAGGTCGGTCGGGAATGGCCCTCTCTGGGCGCCATTTTCAATGGCCAACTTTTCCACAATTCATCTGGCCCTTTGCATCCACGCACTTCCATTTCCTCACAACGCACCGCAGCAGCTGCGCTATTCGTTCGTACAGATCCACCCCACCCAACTCTTTGTATAATTCGGAGTACCCCTGGGCACCTGGCTTTATGACCATGGATCCTATTAAAAGATTTGCAACGGTAGAATTCTTTCTCCTGAGTTCATCCTGGAAAAAAGCGTGGTCGCACCAATCTCGCTTACAGGGAGGCACGTTTTACCTCTGAAAGCCAAGCGTGTATCTCAAGCTCTTCCATAACTCACTTTGCTTTCACCTGGGTATTGAAGGCCAGTCCAACGCACCATAGATCACTGACATCGTAAAGCGTACAGTCAGTCTTACAGTGACGGTGCCTATTCTGAAATAGAAAATGTCAGAGACAACCGATCCGACACTGACCTCGCAGAGCCTGGGGATGACACATACCAGCCAGGGCACGCTAATGAATTTGCTTTACTCTTCGCAGACAATGAGTACCCACTGGAATACCACATGCAGTTCGACGAAAAATCAAGACTTTAACAAAGACACTAGAATCCTCCTCAATAGTGTCGAATAAATATGGAATCAGTAAGTCATGCTTGGTATTTTTCCGGTAGTGAAGAAATGCTGAATCTGATAGATGTGGGTGAAAGGTTCTGCGGATGACTGGAGCAACCCTTTTAGAGTGTAAGTCAATCTTCTTCGTTTACCCTTCTGCTACTCTCCGACAAAATCTTTTGGGGCTTTGTTGATAGAAGTTCAGAGTGGGTTCCTAGTTACCCCGCCAGATAAAATTTTCTGTTCGCCAATTTTTCGTTGCCCAGACGGCAATCTGTATCGGTATAATGCATTTATATTTTAGTACTTTGAAAGTGATATGAAAAGCTGAGAAGTACAGCTATCATGGAAGAGGTGAATCATATCCCCCGCTTTCCTTATGAGCAGTATTTTGGACTTTGTGACAAAGCGATGACCGTAGTTAGTTAACTAATAAGTCCAATTACGTAATTTATATCGTCGTTGAGTTCGAGCCATTGTGGTGTTTTCAATCAAAATGCTAAGTTAGTTAGTATCCATGTATGATCTTCGCAAAGGTGGAGGCGTAAATAGGGACGAGGCGGACTGTATCTGTCGTGTGCCGGGTTTTATTCCAAATAATAAATCAAAACCAGGATAAAATGTTTGCTTAAGTCTGTGCTGAGATAGAGAACCTTTTTATGACTGTTCATGGTTGCTATGCCGCTACTGAAACCCAGTTCCCTGCATTTTGCAGATGTTAGTTTTTGAACTAGATTCCAATAAATACATCTGGATTGACGAAAATAAGCCCTGAGCACTATGAACATACCCTGAGCATACCCTTGCTATAGCATGAGACAAGCTTGGGATATAGAAAACTCAATATCGGGCGAGCCCATACAAGACCAATTTTGCATAATTCATACCTCCAGTGTCTTTCGGTTTTTTTTTTTCGAAAAGACAAGGCGTTTAGCTCCCGGCAACCTCGGAGTTTTCTCCACATGACCACTCCCAGTGAACCCTTTTGGAGACCGGGAAAACTAAGTCAGGATACATAAAACTTCTGCAGCGCCCGTGTTTTGATAATCACAGTATACGAGAACATCATCTCATCATTATTGATCTACTTGGAGAAACCATAGGCCAAAACAACAATTTGCTCAAGAAAATCCGGGTAGCACTATTAAACTCCGTAAATTATTTGTCGCTCAGATCGTCAGACGAATCCAGATCAGAACACTCAATGGGTAACTTAGTCCTTGGGGAGTTCGACGAAAGTCTTTTTTTTTCCCATTTTATTATATAAAGAAGCGCAAAACATTGATTTACTGTACATGCCGCAAACATACCGATGCGCTTTCGATCCTTTATCACGCGATCATCAGCCCCACGATCAAATTCGTTCTCGACCTTGGATCATTTTTTACCCTTGAACGAGTAGATCGGACGGGAAATGTAATGTTATGTGTGATTACTGGCCAATAACCCGTGTCCGGGGCAATTTGTTTTCGAAATCCACTGTCGGGCTTCCTTGGGACCCCGTCCGCTTCTGCGGCGCGAGCGCCTCCCGGGCATTCCTGACGAACGGGTCCCTACCTAGAAACCGGGCTTACGTACTGGCGCAATTCTAAATTAGACACTGCTGGCTATCAACGTACACGAAGCCCTTCCACATCCGCGATAATAACCCATGTAATCGTGGCGAACGAGGCAGTGTCACTCATATTCTGCTGGATTGCCCGGAGCTGAGAGAAGTAAGTTACGGCGAGAGCTCTGAGAGAAGGTCGGAAAAGCGTTGAACAGCATATCAACCTTGTTGGCGGGGCTTGGCGAAAGGGAAAGGGGTACAGGCTGGATCGAAATAGGCTTGACCGATAACACATAATAAGTCTAACTTGGTCTCACTGCCAACGTTTTAGCGTTATTTACTGTATACACCTAGATAATTTCCCTCAAAGCTGTGTTTCATACCCAAAGAAGGTGAAATTGGTTAGCTTAAGTTACTCCTGAATTGAGTACCATAACTGAAGTGTCTACCCCACATCTCCAAGCCCACCGCCACCTTAACCGATATCGCTCTCCAAGGTGTGTATACTCCGATACAAGAACCGCACAGCGATCATCCAATACTTGCGATATTTCCATTTTGCGGGTGCAGGGGACAGCTTATCTATTAGATGCACTCTATTCTATTGTTTGCAAAACTATACTCCATTACTCATAACTTTAAGAGCAAATGGTTCTATAGCAGTTCCCTTCGGGGTCGAGACTCATTAGTTAGGATGGTTGAGTTACCTATCAAATGGGTCATCCTTGTAAACATCTGTAAATAGATACATAGTATAATAAGTGAATACGAGATATGCGATGCTCATTTCGTCACGTTCCTGATATGGGTTTCGAAGAATACCTCTCTGTGAATAACTTCAGGGTGATCCCGATTGAACTGTTCAATATATTTAAGCCCGATTTTTTTTCCTCCGCGGGTGTTCCTTTAACGCGTTGTATATAAAAGAGTGATAGTTTAGCTGTGGCTTTCCTACCTCCTCTATGGAGTGTCCGTATATTCCACGCTCCAGGACAAAATCATCCGATGATGCAATATCGAGGGCTGATGGTCCAACCTTGCCGCTGGTCAACCATAAAGGTAAAGCTAGGCCGTCTAATGTCGAGGTGCGAATAAGAATCCTAGCAATCCTTTTCCGCCTTTTTTTAAGTGCCATATATAGAAGGCTTTCTCCATCACGATTGTAATATGATGGTGTAATTGTGCGGTAGAAAAGAAGGAACTCAAAGCATGAACTGCAATCAATGATGGTTTGTAACAAGGGATCCTCATCTCTTAATTGGCAATGGCGGAAGACAAATAGATTATTCGGTATAACATCGTCAAGCGAAATTTCGTGACGAGCTTGGCAGGCACTGGTGTAGTCGCTATAGAAACTCGATCGCTTCAGAATCTCCTTTCGTAGGAAGTCGGTCCTCATGAAGCTGATCAAATTCTTCTGAAGACGCGGGAAACTCTTGAGCTGGGAAACCAACATGATGACATGTAGAACGGAGTGAAATCCATTGCCATATGACTCAGAAAAAAGGCTGAGTAGAAGGATCCGGTCTATAAGCTCAGGAGGGAGACAGTCGAGTTTCCCTAAGAATGAAGAGTATCTCTCTTGGGTAGAAGACATACTGCAAGTAAAATTAGAGGTCGTTTTTGCTAGAAGGCGGAAAGAGGTTCTAAGATGTCTGTGAGTCGCATGGCTTTAGTATGGGGGTGAAGTGGTTTAGCGAGCTTTCTGGACGCTGAGGGATAAAGATACTATTGACATTAGAAGGCGGTGAAGGGTGACAAAAGTTGCCTTCGGATACAAACCTTTAGCCAACATCAACCCCTTTTTGAATAAAAGCTCCTAGGAACATAACTCATAGCTTACATATGTGGTGTGTATTATAAAGTTATGATATTTTTCCAAACCATCCTCACCAATCTGTTATGAGTTACCTGAGTAGATCGATAGATAATTAGCATTCTTACGAGGAAGAGGTGGTACCATACTGGCTTCTTGCACAGCGGCCCTCAACTTAGAGAGTGACCCGCCCAAGTATTTGTCCACGCTAAGGTCTTGGCAGCGGGGCCAGGAAAGAGTGTGCCAGTGTAAAAACTGGTCAAGGCGATTTTGAGAGTGCCTGTATCAATATTTTGAGTACAAGTAAGTCTTGGGGTTGCAATAAGAATGATGGTCATTAGTACTGGCCAAGAATAGAAAATATTCCACTTAAACAAATTACAAACACTTTGGCCATCTTTCATGGTACCGACTACGTATTCTCTTATGTTGCCCGACCCATTGAGGTAGGAAATGCCACGAGGACAATAGATGAACAGAGAACTACCAGCGCAGTCAATTTTTACTATATTCTCTAAAACCCTATCTGATATCAAGGGACAAAAGTGTCTTGAGAAATGAGTGACCAGGAATCGGTTCAATCATTAGCAGGGCTCAGGTCAGCGGTCTATTCACATTGCGGGTGTGTATATGACAAATTCTGAAAGCTCCGAGGTTATTTTTAATTTCCTGATCATGACATTGCTGTATCTTGATGAGACTAGACTGTCTCTAAGCGGCCTTGTAATTATTGAAATCGTCGGGGTTTAAACTTGTATCAAGTAACTATGAGCCTACAAAGACTACGGACGTGTATCTGGAACAGAAAACACCCTTCCCTTTGAATACCCATGCAGTAATCCTTAAATTTCCTCCCTCTTTTCGGATTAAACATCTCGGTTCCTACTCTCTCCGCAGACCTTGTTTAGGGATTGTTGTAGCCATTGCATGATGCGAACCATGACAGCTACAGCTGCAATGTTTAGATGCCAGAATACCGGAAGATAACATGTTGGAAGCCGGGATGTTGGAAGCCGGGATGCTGGATGCCGGGGCACTGGAAATGATAGGAATATCACCACCAGTATTTAACGTTGTGGCTACGGCTGAATCTGCAGAAAATCCAAAGCGAGGGTTCCCAACGCATGCCGGTCCGCCACCATCGGCCATTTCCCCGCCTTGTCCCTTGGCATCCACAATATCTCCTGGTTCAGGAAAGCGAATATCTACGCCCTCCTTCGTCATGCAACCATTGATGTTTGCCACGAACATAGGTGGGAAAAATGAAACATCCATTGGATTTTTGGAATATTGCTCTAGCGGCGGTTTAGCCACCGTTATCGGGGCGCAATTCATGTACATTTCACGATTGCCAATTTTGTTGAACCAAGTCCAAGCCAAGGTGTATCTTCCTGGGGAAATGCCTTCTGGAATCTTGAATGGAATTTGGAGGTCATGGTCCGTCGTCGCCAAACCACCGAGGTTCCATGATGCATCTGAGGGACAGCCACCTTCGAATGACTTAATAACACTCCACTTCGAGATTTTGGTTGGTTCGAGGTCCGTAGTTAGACTAATTTGACAAGAGCCACCACCGTGTATTGCACTTCCTAGAAGACGAATCGTCTGCTTATCTCCGATATGATATATAGTTTCCTGGGACGGAGTTCGGAAACCGTTTTCGCGTAGCTTACACGGAAAATCGCTACCGTCTGCAGCCAGTGGTGAATTATTTAGAGACTGTTTGCTATACGGCTCAGGCGATGTCATAATGAGGTGACCATGAGCTAGCGGAAACCCAAATAGGAGAATCTTCCATCCAGCAAGCTTCATCGTAAGGGTCGAAAGATATCCTTGCTAGATATTTCTATGGAATGGAATGTGGAAAGAGTGATTTAAATATGTTGAATTCCGATAGTCAAGGGCCAAGTATGGGTTAGCGAAATGAAAGATGGTGAGTTCAATTTTCAAGGCGTACGCGCTTCTCAAAGAAGCTAATTCTTCTTCTTTTTTTATATATTATATACTAGGTTGAAATTATCTTAGTGGAGACCGCGGATTAATTTTAATGGGTTGGCGTCGGTGATCCGTAGACTAAACAACGTGAGGCCGACAGTGAGGCTCAGGAAAAGGTACAGTACTTTGCTGGTGAAGGAATGAGGATAATTGAAGCTCGTTTTTCTTTTAGTGACTGTGATTCAAACATCTGAACAGCACTAGTTTGTTTACCGGTGTTAAGTACTCACCAAAGGTCTGGGCTCTACCCGACTCAGATTGACGAACCAGATCATTTCAAGAAAGGCAATACTTCTAACTTTTGAAACATTTTTGCTATCGAATTCAACGGTTTTCATCTGAAACGGAAGGCGAACATGGATAACCTCGACAAGGTCAAATTCTTCCGGAATTCGCAACTCTGTTTGCCCTATCAATTTTCTCCATGTTAATACCCTGAAAATAAATCCGCATACGTTCAAAATTGGCGAGCGTAATTCTCCTTGCATCCTCATTGAGGATCCAATATGAGAGGCCCTTTCTCTTGTTGTACGATATACCACTTACCACTCCCGATATTCATAGATCATACTATTTCGAAAGAAGCAGCATGGAGGCTGAATACAATACATCCAGGAAGGTCAAATGGGACTCAAGTACTCCTTGCATCAACTTTACCCGGTCATTGAGAACATTGAGAACTTAGGCACATAGTTATTCATAATCACTTTCTTGATGCTTTTGAGTCGAACTGAGGTTCGGATTGGCGGTGGATAGAGGACAGCAATCATCCCAAAATCCATTTAAGATGGGTCTGTATCCTGGTCCTTGACGTTACCCAAAGTCAGCTATGTTTGTCTGGGTTATCTTTCTTGCAATAGTTCTGGTCGGTGGAACTCCGATGGTAATAATGTCTGTCTTCTACTTCAAACCTAGGTGCTAATTGTTCATCAGGCAATTCATTTCAGGAAAACTGATAATTCAGCTGGTTTGAGGGTATATAACTTAAGAACGGCTCCATGACCTTTGCTGATTCCTGTTGCTTTAGTTGGATCCACCTGTAACGTCTTCCGACCACAACATCCCCAGTAAGTCAGGGTATCCATCTCAGAACAATCACCATGACCTGAATAAGGTCACACGCTAATGGTAGCATCTACATCCAGGATATGGACATCTGTATTCAAAGCATGGCACCGCCCATTGGCATATGAAGCATCACTCAAAGCACAAGCATTAGCTTTATGAAGAATTACTAGAAGCCAAGGTCTCCCAAACTTCCTCGTGAGCTCAAGCAGTGGAGACAAGCTTTGTTTCGACAAGGGGGAAAATTGCACATTAATTTCGGAAGCCCGAATGATTTACATGAAGTTTAGAAGTAGCTACAGTAGTCCAACAATTCACCTACGGTTCCTAGACTTGTTTTACAGTAGATAGTACAGTACCCATGAGCATTATCACATAATGAAATTCTGATGTTCAATTCCCCTGAAAGATTGAGCCGCTTTTAGCTATGGCTGATTCAAATCGATCATTTTGTACGGCGATATTCGTCCACATACTGCGCTAAGACGTCCCATATGTCACTTTCTTGAGGCTGGATATTGGCAATAGAAGGATTTTCCTCCTCTGGCTGGCTCGACTCAATAGTATTTGTCGTTTCGTAATAGCGAGGAGTTCTGACAATCGGAGGCTTCGCGCGGTTGCCCTTCTACAAATTAGCGTTCTGTAAACAGATACTGTAGCATCTCGAGATCGCGTGTATTGCCCTTACCATGTCTTTTTCTGAGGCTGGCGAGGTACCAGGGTGAGAATAATACTTGAAGATTTGTCCATCGGGCCGCTCCATGACCAGCCAGCTCTTCATGCCATATAGAAGCCAAAATTCATTATGGCGGCGAAGCAGGTTGTTACAGCGTTTACGCAGTTGCTCTTACTTGACCCGTGTCAGAACAGGGGCCATATCCGCGATGAGAATAAAATATCAAGACCGATAAAGGAGAAAGCAGATATATATGTTCTTCCTGCACTTGTTTGCACCACACCTATCTGTAGCCCACGTTCATCTCGGTGTATGAATCGATTTTTCCAAATCTCAACGATGATCACCCTCCCACGAAACTGAGGAACAGGGGTGTGGGCTCCAAGGCCCAACTTTTGTATTCTGCAGCCGCATATTTTGGACATTCACCACATATGGCATTTTCTTGACGTGGGTTTTAGAGCATTTCTGATCGAAACCTAGCTTCTTATATAGTGCTAGGCACAATGAGGCTTCTGGCGTTTGGTGCTTTTGAGCCTCGATTTCGGCACTATATACAAATACTGCTCTTTAGGTTAGCATGCCTGCGAATAGTCCAGCTCGAACTTCCCTAAGGTCTGTGATAGGTAGCCCACCCCCCACGAAAGATCACAAGCTGACATTATAATCCGCTTGTCCAGGCCTGGCATACAAGTATTCCGCACATCTACGCCTTTCTGGAGCGCTCCCATTCATTCTCGTCCCTCGTTTCTTTACAGCATACCAAGCGGAGCTAGGATACCTCTTCCAGAACAGGCCCCTGATATAATCATACCGGATGCTACACTTTTGGATCTAGAAGCGAGTACTCAGCCAGATTCAGTGATTCTTGGGACACAATCGAGATACTCCGTGACTGAGACCTCATCAAATGACAACTACGTTTTGACCGCCACAGGCGAGCCTTATTCCAGGCAGTTTAGTCATGCCTCAGGGTCTGCTATATCAGATGACGATCATAAGCCCGGCCTCTCTTTAGCTTCTTATGAGAACCAGGACCAGCGGACTTTCGAGCCGCTGAGTCCGTCTATTTTTGTTTCTTGGCCAGAACCCCGACCTGATGTTCTCCATTTGCCAGCGCAAATTAAAAGTAGTGCGAATGAAGAGCTTGGGGGTTTGGATATTTTGGATAAAGAGATCTCGAGACCTAGCCTGTCACGTACTGTGTCAATCCAGAAAGGCGAGAATTACAACGAGAATCGAGAAGGCATACTTATGCTCACGCAGCACGGCAGCCAATTCGTTCCGTCGCCCACTCATTCTTGGACATCAGTCGACACAAAAACAGGGGTACAAAGGAGCACAAAAACGGACCAGTTGACAACTTCCCTCTCGACATCAACCCAAAAGATACAAAATGATCCCGCCATCAGTCGGATTAATTGGTCCATGCAAATGCCCAAGCAGGGTATAGAGTTGATCCTTGGTAGTGTAGTAGGGGGTAGTCTCGTTTTTGTTAGCATTGTACTTCTGCATCGTCTTGTACTTCAGTTTCTTTGCAGGAGAATCGAGCGACTACAGCCTCCTTTACCGCAGAGAAAGAACCCCTCGCGTAGAAAACCAGGCACTCACGCCGCGGAGATTGCGGAAGTTTCGCATTTTTCAATGGAATCTTGATTGTACGAATTTCGAAGTACCAGTTATGAATACAGTATAATTTGATCGTGTTGTAGCTCAGAGGGAGACATTAGGCTATACAGGAACAATGAGAAGAACAATCTGATTTCCCAATCAACTTGGTCCTTCGTATAGATAGATATCTTGGGACTAAGTCCGGCTTGATATCTGATTTGCAACATCCTCATATCACATCAGATGACCTGCATCTTTGCCTTTGCAGCTTCTCTATAACGGAAAATCGGATATACGATTCTAAGGGTACGAAGGAGTCATCTGAAATGGTATGTAATGAAATTGTAATACGAGTCAGGAATATTTGGAAGATGTACCGTGTACTTCCCAGATTCGTAAAGTTTGCCTATTCCGGCGAAGCAGATCGAGTACGGCTGGAGGGTGTACCATGGAAAACTTCTTCGCTGCCTGAACTCTAACGGTCATTTTTTTTTCTTTTTTTTGTTCTTACGTTGAATTGCCTGCAGAAGTTGAGTCCAAGATTGATTATCAACAGGAGCTGATAAGAGGTTCACCGTCGGAATCAATCGTGGAAGTCAGCCGATGAAGTCAACCACTGAAAGTTATGAATCGATCTTTGGAAAATTTGAGCTAAATTAATGATTACGAAAGATGAACTGGCGAAGAGAACTGGTAGTTATTTTTACTGGTGAGACTGGTGAGACTGGTCTGATGACTGATGAAATGATTGTTGAAATGATTGGTAAAGTAATTGACTGTATAACGGACATGGCTGGTGATATAACTGGTGAGACTGGCGTTGATGAGATGCAGGTGAGAAGTGATGGTTGTTTTCAACGGTGATCACCGATTCGGGGACCTGGTGAGAGGCACCAACGGTATGAACAACGGTGAGTCAACACCCTCAATTTTCCAAGCACTCTCCCAATTTTCAGAAACTGCGGCATATGGTCATGTGACCGATGACTCATCTCAGCTCACCTCCAGAATTGACTAGGCTCATATTATGGCACCCGCTACGCCTAAGACGCTTCCTAGAATTGACAATCCAGCATTATTTAAACATGGCTATCCTCGAGCTTCCACTATGCCTCAATCGTAATGGAAGTCGATTTACAAAGTCTCACGACATATTCACCAGCTGAAGCAACTGCAGGAAACACGATGCCCCATGCGATTCAAACCCGCTCCAGCGAAGTTTCTCTGCACCCCCCTTGTGGTAATGACGCCCATTCGGATGAATTGTGCATCAGAGCTATCGTTCCATTTCTTTGGATGCTGTCGCGCGGATCTACGTTGCCATTTCACAGCCTAGAGCAAAGTGAACGGCCGGGGATAAAATGATTCCACGCCCCTTGCCTGCTCCGCTTCGGGGATCTGCTCGGACGACTGAGCGACTGCTCGTCCAACCTGGATCATCAGAGAATGGGCCGCGACATCCCGCTATGGTTGAGCCGAATTCTCGGTTGCTGGTGGATGCATCTGCAATCTTGATCGCGTGTCGTGGTTTGAGGATAAGGGGTGGGCCTAAACTGCGGCGACTGGGTCAATCCATCAGCCGCCGTTCACAGCGCCTCTCTCGAGCACTATGTCATTCACATCTGGCTAGGTCACCGCTAGGGATTGCTGATTGGAGCCGAGCCCTGATTATCTTTATCAACGCAGTCAATGGCAAGCAAAGCGGTCTATCTTCGCAATCGCTGCCGAACCACGTGTGCTCTGTTGGAACTTTCATACTGAAACGCCTTGCTAGGGATTCTGCGAAGGACGAGGTAGACAGATACCAGATAGATGTTTTCGATTTGTTCACTCGAGCAGTGAATCGATATGCTGCAGAATAAGATCATTTTTACCTTTCCTTTGCAAGTCTGGTCAAGCTCTGCACACGCTACTCTACCTGCTGTCCAATAGCCCATTGATGAGGAAGGATTGTAGCTACAAAAAAAATTCAGCCCAGACCTAGAAAGGGATCACTCAATAAGCTCAATTCAAAACAGTCATTGCTAGGTACCTGTACATCTAATCGCCTGAAAGCATTCAGGTATCGAAAGGTCGGTGCTAGGCAGGTGTGCGTTACAAGCGCTCTTCCTGATCAATTCATGTCCGTTGCAGATGATTCCTTCCTCCAGACTTTTTCCTATCCCGAAATAATGATTTTAGGCATCGGCTATCTAGACTGCAATTGCTACATGAATGTCATTGTAACATAACATAGTGCTGTATCAAATAAAAGGACAAGGGTGTGGCAGCAGCGCTGTATCCTGGGAAGGAAAAATCCCAGTCGGGGTAGGAAATGGTGCGGATTCAAAGCTGCTCCCAGGACTGACGTCGCTTATGTTTGAGGTTTGCACGGATTGTGTGTAGAGACCTGGGTCATATTCGACAGTGCGCGGAATGCTGTCTTGCGAGGGCTCGGGCCAGACCCGCTGACCACTATCGGGATCGTGATCCATCAAATAGCTGAAGAATGCTTTGAATACCGATTGACGCAGAAAACCCGAGGTGACCCGTGTTGGCGTTCGTCTTTCCTGCAGCGATGCTGCAGATAGAGCATATCGATCAGCCTCCACCGTATCTATCGACGGTTTCCCACTCCTTTTCTTGACAGCAACCTCTTCTGATTCGTCCTCGGGATACTCGCAAGGGATCTCGGAAGGGAATGCGGCCGGCAGGACAGCAAGGTCGACATGAGTGGGTATTCGGAATCCCCTCGCCATCATTACGCGGTAAAAATGTCCCCAGATATGGATCCGACTGGGCAGATGCACCGAGTGCTGCTGGCTACTGCTTGATCTGGACGCGGAGCCGCTTGGTAACTTCAGCCGCTTCCAATCCGTCATTTCGAACCCATACTGAAAGCTGAAGCGCCAGAGCTCTAACATATGCATTCGGAACCTGCTCTTTCGGGTCTCGGTGTCAAGCCTCGAATCCATATCCCACAGTCGGAACACGCCATCGTCGATCGTCACCTTGTCGTCGACGTGACTTGGCTGCTGAAATAGCTGCTTCATGACACTCTGCGGCACTTCCAGATAAAGCCGGTCTCTAAAAAAGGTCCTCAGGGATGGAATTGGATATTCAATCTCTTTCAATCGCCTCCAAATCTCCTGCCGGTCATTTTCTGGAAAACTGGGAAACAACACGCCTTCGTCCATTTTCTTCCCCAAGAACTTCTTGTCCTTCTCGGAGACTTTGGGGACTCGAGACTCTATCAGAGCAACAGTGACTCCGTCAATGAGCTGCAGGAGGTGGCGGCGATCCCCAACGAGCGCTAGAAATGTATTCCAAATATGCCCCCAATAACACGAAATTGCCTATTTGGTGCGATTCTTTAGTTCTCGCTGCACAGTGATTGTTGAATGTGGAATTCAACGTACCTCGTCGCAATGCATCGCGTTGACTTTGTGCAAATTCCCTATCTGCATACCATCCCAGAGCCCGGGAATGGCAAGCAATGCGTTCAATTGCCGGGTGAGGAACGTATTCCGGAAAAATAAGCGCAAATACTGCCCTTTCTTGCTACCCGCGACGGCTTCCAAAGCTGCCCACCAGCTGTCTGCGGCTTGTCGGTCCTCGGGCCCGTCGAGATGGCCTTCGTAGTAGTTGATACGCTCGTATATCAGCCCGTCTGATGGCCGATGCTCGTTGGAAAATCGCTCTCGCAGTGATTGAAGGAAGCCGCCTTGTAGCCCCTGGGAGGTTGTACTCCGATCACCTAAGAGTCATACGGTCAATAGCTACGGGGAAACAAGCGTTTGGGATCAAGGCCCATACCGGATTCGTCCTCGGTCACGTAGACATCTACCACCCACCATTGGTTATTGAATGCAAGCGTGTTCCGAGCAGCCGCAATGAGGTTTTCGTGGTCTAATGCACGCAGTCCATAGTCCAAGTCCACATCCAAGCTTGGTATGATATGATTGCCTGCCCGCGGACGTACCCGATGCTGCCAGTCGGCTTGTGGTACAACAACGGAGACATGGTTCTCCTTCATCAGGCGAAGACATCCCTGCAATCTCAAAATCCGTTCCAGCCGGCGTATATTCCGGCGCTGGTCCATCAGCCGCTTGAATCCCGTCTCGAAGACAAGATGGGAAAGATGCACTCTAGCTGATAGTTTGAAGCTACCCTTGGCGTAATCAAAGAGCCTGTGGTCCGTTATTTCCGTGTCGCCCTGCCTGGAGGATGTCATATTGAATGATTCCCAAAGGGCAGAGCGGGCTTTGAAATTCTCGAGATTGAGCTATGGTAGCGGATTCGATTCGAAGCTGCCCAGTCAATCTGATATTGATGATTATATAGGCTCGATGAATGGGTTTTATGGCGGTCCACCCACTCATGGTTTGGATGCATGATTGTGATCCCGGTTTTTTGATCTTGAGTGTGGCACTTTACTTTTTGATGTCAATTGTTTCCTTGCACCAGCTTTCAGTCATTTACTGCGGTTTGACGGTAAGCTATTTCTAGGCTCAAAAAAGACAGTCTAAGGTATCTGAAAATTTGTTTCACATGGTCCGTCAGACTCTGGCAAAAATATTCACAATTTCTACAGGAACGTGGACGTACATGTATATAACTATATCCACTATCACATTAACATAGCCTTTTGGTACATTTTCAATTATCCGGCTGTGTTAAAGAGATCCATAAGAGAATGAAGCTCCAAAAGATACACAGTCTAGATCGTCTTGCCACCAGTGCTGCATTGTGGCTTTCGGTAATGGTCTTACCCTGCCTGGTCGTACTGTTTGTCGGTTGCTCCTCGCCCTCGACATCACATGGGTTGTATTTCCTGAAGGTAGAGTACTCTTCACGTATAGTATCACCACTGGCTAATGTCTTGCATAGGTGGATCTGACAGACTTTCCGAACGTGGATCATTTGTTTCCCCGTGGGCTTGGTGAACTTGACGGAGTTGATGCCTCAGCTATCGCCCATGAAGGAAACACTGCCGCCGATGATGTGGTATCAACTGTCCACGGCCATGCAGGTCAAGGTGCTTCAGAAGTGACTTCGGCTGTCCATCATACTATCCAATCGGAAGTTGATAAGCTGAAATCGCAAATTCCACAATACTATTCAGTGGGCCTTTGGAGCTATTGCAAGTCCGGACCTGCCTCTCACATTACCTGTTCGAGCCCTCGCTTGAAGTTTGCCTTTGACCTTTCATCCATGTTCGGAAGTACGGGACCCGAAATGGATCAATTGCTCGAAAAGATAAATGAGGTTACGATCTCGGGCTTTCACCATATCTCCCCTGCCATTATAGCTTTATACCTCTCCGGCCTTGTTGCAACCGTTCTGGCAGTAGCTCTTGGAATTCAAAAAGCTTTCTATGACAGAGGCCATAGGCTGCTGTCCATTTGCAGTCCGGTAAGTGTAAACTCAGATGACATCCATCCTGTCACTATCGATAACTGATATCTTCTAGCTCTCGGCCGCTCTGATCGTGGCTGCTACCGCCATGGCAACTATTGTGTATGGCTTGCTCGTGACTGAAGTAAATAGCAAGTTGAAGGAAATAGGTATAAAAGCTGTGCTTGGTTCCCGGATGTTTGGCACTGCATGGCTGGCGGTGTTTTTATCTATTGGATCATCCATCACATGGTTGATATTGCTTTGGTGTTGTTGCATCTGATGAATTTTGTTGTGAGATATGGCGGGTAGGATGTATTTGAGCAGAGAGAAAACCGAGAGGGACTGATATGTTATTGCAAACTATCTATGGGTGTCAATTGTAGTTTGAATGCATGCACATAACGTTCCTTGTGCCATCCAATGGAAATATGCAGTCTGACAAATGCAGAAGCTCTAGTTTGTTGATCATAAATTCGCTACTTTAGCTCATCCAATATGGTACTTCACTTCTGGTACAAGGCCGTGCACTTCTTCGACTTTTCATAAAGGCTGACTTTGGCATAATAAGCGAAACTGCCACATGTTTACGCAAATCTACAGATATGAGTGATAAAGCTGCTAGCCATAGGATATGTTGTTCAAGTAGAATAACAGGTTGGAATGTGCGTAGCTGTCATAGTAAACAGCCCCGCGAATCTCCATTTGTGGCTCCCGAAAGATTTGCGTTTCTACGTCGCTACACCTTACCTCGCAATCCGTTAGTCTTCACGGTATCTCTATCCCGCCGCAACTTCATTCTAGCCCATCCGGGAAATGTGGAAACAGGGTTGGGTAATAACAATACCGTTGATCACCGATTTCTATTCGAATGTCAGTGATCAACGCACCGCAACTTAATTCGACCCATTTTTCGGACGGTAGTAAGGCAGAGTCGATTTCATCCAACAATATAAATTCTCTGGTCTTCGTTCAGTTTGCCTTTCACTCTGCATCTATACTGCATAATCAAGCACACGGTTCACCCATCCCCATCCATTACATGATGCCGCCTTGCGACCAGAATGTCTGCGACTGTATCCTGGGACTCGCCGTAGGGGTTTTTGGCTTTTCATACTTCCTCATCTACGTTTTTCAGCTCTTCATTTTTCATTTTCCCTCCACGCCAGATTCGATCACTGATACCTTAGCTGTGATCGGATTTGGTGTTGGGACGGCTCTTTGGTACGCGAATGTCATCTATCACCAAATGATTCGCGTATTTCAAGATGAGGATCCAGACGAGAAGAAGCCTAATACCATCTGGGTCGGCTCTCTTTTCCTCATTTGGACAGCCGCACTTCCGACGATTGCCTTCTTGTTCCCGGACCAGCCATTGCTTCAACTTTGGTACATTTCGTCTTTTACAGTCATTGTAGTGGGGAACCTACCTGGCTACCTGTTCTATGAGCAGTCGATCGAAGGTCCATTCAGTCCTGTCTCGCTCCATCTTGCTTCAGTTGGCCTGCTGGCGCTGATGCCGACAATCCATACGCTCGCAGAGCCAGTTTCGACATCACCACAGTTTGCTATCGCATCCACCTTTGGTCAGCTGATGATGGGCGGCCTTGCGGGATGGGCTGTATATCTCTTTCGTCCCTTGGAACGTATGGGGATCGTTCAAAATTGGCGTCCGAGTATTCATGCTATGCATTTGATTTGGACCTATTCGCTGGTATCATTCTCTAATGCAGCGCTAGAAGCGGCAAAACCTCATTTGCATTGATGCTGTGCTGCCTTGGATATTGTGGGGAATGGCACTTCATTCTAGTCACAGATGCAACTGTTCTCGTTCGCAAGATTTGGATCTATGTGAACTTGACCTTGAATTCCATGCCAAGCCAAATTAGACAGCCTCCTGCAAGTGTTTTGGTCGAAAATTCCTCGGAGGGAAGTCTGCGTCCACATTCTTCTCTTGCTTAGTTAGGAAACGATGTCATGAAAAAGCAAACAAAGTATTCTAAGTCTCGAATTTAGTGGCCCAGTCCAGTCTCAGCCTGTGAATCGAGAAGATTACGAGAGACATTCATCGCGCCACATAGTATTCGGCAAGTTGCTTTGTATCGAAGCTGTTCTTGTGCTCATCTCACTATATGCAGTATATTCTTCGTATGACCTTGCACTGTGTGATTGAGCCGTTAAGCGTGCCATTTATCCAAATGAAGAGTCTGCTCCATAGGATAGAATCCGTTATATGTATGGTATTATTCTTTTGTCCTCCTACTTGCATACTTACTAGAAAATATCGGAGCTGCATAGTTTGCGGGATATCCTACGATACCGGTCCCTCAGGCTCTCTTCCCGTTGAATCATGCAATTCGAGAAAAGCAAAGATCCCGAGAAATCCTTACATAATTGAGCTTGCATTATGAAGATTACAATGAGAATATCGCCCGCCGAAAATCGGTGGCTACTTGATAGTGGTCATGATTTCAGGGTATGTCTACAATATTCCGTCCTTCATTCAGTAGATTTGTCGGGTCTGAACTGTCTCTGCATTATTCGTTAGTCCTTCACTCCAGGAACGTATTGTCCCTCCCCTAGGAATATCTTCATTTCTAGGAGTACGGTCAAAATTTAGGAGGGCCTCACGAGACTATAATTGCAGATCTTAAATCTAGGTTATATGAAGCCCCGCTATAAATATCTCTCTTTTTTTAGTAATAAACAGATTGAAGAAATAGATCGACTATCTCCACCAGTACCCAATCTTCAGACTATCGAAATAGGAACAGAAAATAACGAAGATTTCTCGTTCTCTTTGGGAAGCATGGCACAGCTTTCAACCTTTATGCGTAAGTCAACACCATATATACAAGTCTCAAAAAGCCAAGAGATAGCTAACTTGTCTGATCAGCCCTTCAGACAACTTCAGCTCTAGTTGGTCGAACGCGATACAGAAAGACTACAGATGCTTCTCGCTACAACAAAGACGGGCAGGCCGCCCTGTCCTTAGCGATTATGCAAGGAAACCTGCCATTCGTCCAAAATCTACTTCGTCAACCTGATGTTGATATCAATGGCGGGAACCCGAAATACCAGCCTCCCATCCTAGAGGCCCTGGAATATCAACGATACGACGTCTTGAAAATGCTGTTGCAAGATCCGCGCATTGATAGTAACATTCAAAATGGCCAAGGTTACACCGCACTCCACCTGGCAATCATATACGACGATCTTGTTGCATTGCAAATGCTCTTAGATCATACCCACATCGACATCAACTATCTCGACTCCTCAGGAAATAGCGCACTCCTTCTCGCTGCCATGACATATGACGGTCGCAATCAGAAAAGAGAGGCGATCATAGATGTCTTAGTGTCTCATCCTAAGACCTCAGTGAATATACAAGACCACAGAGGCCGTTCGGTGCTGTGGCATGCCGCAAACACTAGCAACCGGAAACTGATCCTGCAACTGGCGCGGCTACCGGCTACGGATCTAGAGGCACCTGACGATAATGGTGTTACTCCTTCGGGCCAATCAAGGAAAAGAGGAGACCTAGAAATAGCTGCACTTCTGCAGAATCTATTCATATTCACTGAAGCCTTCAGGTGTTCATTCATGTGATACTAGTTTGGTGCAGATCAGGAAAGAATTTGCGCTATCAGAATTGTTCTTAAAAAATTATTTCTTATACACGTGCTAAAAAAAATTGGCTACGATCGTCTCACCAAATATTCACAATGAATAAAAAAATTATGCTTCTGTACCGGTTTCAATTTTGACTTTCCCACTTTCTAAATGTCAATCTCCCAAGATGCATTTTCCTTTTCGAGGCTCTCGACATTGGAATTCCTGGACAAGCATGGCTCCTCGTGGCATCCATGGAGATTCAAAAGTAGTCATCTTTTTTTGGCGAGGCTGGCCATGGACAATCTCCACTATGGCCATGATAACTTCTGCAGGCAGTGCCTAGTGATGGATTAGAACTCTTCAGTTCAATCGCCGCATTGTAGAAAGCGATTCTATGTTTGGCCAATAATTTGGCCTTGCTCGGTCCCCCCCCTGAGTCCAAGGCCTGTGGCGCCCACGCCGTAATCAAGATGCGCTAACCCACTAGGACCCCTGATAATTCAATCTTCAAATATGGTCTTGAAAAATACAGAGACGAAAAGGGGAGAGCTACATATTACATATAAATATCTAGTGAGTGTTGAAAATCTTATTTCAGGTATTTAGAGGAGTGGTGGAATCCGTCGTTCAGCAATGACCTTTCAAATTTCATACTTCTATGGCGACTTAACTATCACCTGTGAGGCCTACTTGTCGATTCACCTAACTCTCGGTTGGCGAAATGACTGAAACACCCCGGCAGTCGAAGTGTCACTCATTCAACATTATCAATTCCGTATCTTTTATTAATAATCTCGAACTTGAACATCTGAGAGGAAAGTGTTTGAGCTATCGGCCGACTGTGTCCTTTTCTTTCCCTCTCCAAGCGCCGGTAATACAAATCTTTCGAGCCCATAGACTCATGTTATACGTGTTGATTGTACCACCAGATCCCCACCCTCTAGGTTAAGTCACGGCCTAATGGCCAAATTGCCCTGCTCATTTAGTTGGCGGTGCAGGTATAGTCTGATTTCACAGTGAAGAGCTTCCTTGATAGCTTTTTTCACATAATCACCACTTCGCGCCCGCGGGTCCTCGCAGAGACGCATGACGACCTGCTCATGTCCATTCCGAGCCGCATGGCATAAGGCCGTGTCGTTAGAGATATCAGTAGCAGCGACATCCAGGCTTTCGTCCTCAAGCAAGAGCTCAACAATACCCAAGTGTCCACCGGAAGCCGCCAAAATAAGCGGAGTATATTCCATGTAGGTTTTGAAGTTAATGTCGGGTCGAGGTTTGTGCCTCAGCAAGAGTCTTGTAATTTCAATGTGGCCTAGCTTTGAGGCAACACAAAGAGGTGACTCTTCCCGGCATCCGTATTTATGGTTGAAATAGATGGTTTCACGGCAAAGTAACCGACGTAAAACGTCTATATGACCCTCTCTGGCAGCATGGAATATGGGAGGGGCCGTTTGTACGTTCATGTCTATGTCTGCTCTTCCGAGAAAAAGTTCCACCACGCGTAAATCTCCCCGAAAAGCAGCGTGGGTCAGGGGCGCCCATTTTTCTTCATCAAGCGTATTGGGATCGAGATCATTCTTGGCGAGAAGGGCAGCTATGATAGGTATATTACCCATCTCTGTCGCAGAATGGAGAGCGGCCATTCCACGTCGACCTGCCGCATTGACTTCCACATGATCCTCTGCGAGGATTTGCATGGCTATGTCAGTATTATTATTCTGAATAGCTAAGCATAGTGCTGTTGCCCCATTGAAATCTAGTGCATTGATATCCACATCACTATGGGTCAAGAGCAACCTCGTAATTGCCTTGTGGCCATTTTCTGCTGCGATCTGGAAGGGTGTACGGCCGTAGCTGTCTCTTGCATTAACGGATGTTTTTTCGCACTTAAGCAGCTGTAGGGCCATCTCCTTATCACCCTTATCTGCGGCCTGATGTAACAAAGTCTCATCAGAATCATTTCTGATATTTGGGTCTGCGCCATGAGCAACCAATAGCAAGATAATATCTTGGAGGCTCGCCTTTACAGCGCGACGGAGATAACGGTCTCTGGCATTGCCATCTTCAAGTAATGACTTTCCTGTTTTGGGATCTGGATGGTAAAGTAGCATCCGGATGATATTCTCATTTTCCTTGAAAATAGCAAAATCAGTCGGCAAACGCCCTTTGTAGTCTTTTCTTCGTACATCACTGCCTCTTTGCAAAAGGGCTTGCACTAGGCCCTCATCACAATGTGCAATGGCATACCAGATCGCAGACCTCTGTTTTCTATCCTTTTCGTCCAGAAACGGCTTGAAATCCAGTAGAAGTAAGGCTATAGACGAAAGCCTCCTGCCCATGGCATATAGCAGTGGGGTTTGCTTGTTTCGATCTTGCCAATTGATATCTGTTCTCTTGTCGGAAAGGAGCCGGCGGATCATCGTCACGTTCTCAGCGTGAATGGCGTGAAAAATGGGTGTGCGAGATTTCTCGTCTGTTGTGTTCGTGTCCGCTTGATATTGACACATCGTGTCCACAAGGCTTGGTTGGTTGTGGACAACGCCCCAGAGCAATGCAGAACTGCGTTGATATCGCACGTTGAAGTTGTATAGATAGGGGAGGAAAAGGAAATTTGTTGCTCGAGTGAGGCATGATAGCGCAAATAAATCCTTGGCTTTGTCAAGTTTGTCTGCGATGCAAAGAAGGACTTCTGCGGGGAAATCAAGGAGAACCATCTATCGTATATTAGCTTGTACACGGATTCATGCGGTAGATAGCGGCACTGAAATACTCACACTGGCTAATGTCGGCAACTGAGAGAAGGAAGAAACTGGATTGATATTTTGTAACTTGCGTCCAACAGTGTCGGCAGCACTATTTCTGGAATTGAAGTGCGGTATGAAATTTGTTCTTGTAAGCTAGCTTTGAAGTGACATGGTCCCTTAAAAAGAAAAAGAAGAGAAAAAAGCTCACTACTCTGTTGTGGCAATTGAGGGGGTCTCCGAGGCTCGGGCTCCCAGGAGCCAACCAAGTCCCTAGATGAATTGATTCATTCATAAAGCGTTTTCACTGCTACAGGAATGAGGTATGCCCAGGATCCCGGATCTAGCTCCCAGGGCATCATACGCTGCCAAAGACGGATTGTGAATGTCTGCATATCTCTACGCACGAGGACCTTGGCCCTTACACAAGAACATAAATAAGAGGCCCAAATGGCCTTCGCTTTCAATTTCCCATCATATTTCTCTCTCACGCCTCACCTCGATCAAGATGTCGACCGTCCAATCTACAACTACATCTGGCCTGCATGACTGGAGGATTGCGACCCTCCAAGGGATACGACACGTGCTAGGTGCGAATCAATGCTGCTGGACCACCAAAAAAGGAACCCGCTGTGGATCCCTCATGCGTAGATCCTCGATTGATGAAGCTCGGAGCATTGTGACGGCCTTGGAACACCAACCGTTCGATCTTTCTGCGCTACGTCCGATTTTCAATTCGATCTCGCCTTTGGTGCTCTGCAAGAGATGGCACAAGACCCATGCCGACAGTCTGAGTGATTTTTGGTTCGAATCGGCGAGTAAAGCCCACAGATGGTACCAAGAACTGGGCGAGACAGCTAGAGATGTAGGCGCTGCCGACCTACAACGTGGGCCGGTGGCCGACACCGCCAACCACAGCGACGAGATGCCATTTCTGCAGCCCGGTAGTAGGTATTTGGAATGTCAGTCGATCACAATTGGCGACCTGCGTCAGCTTCGAAACTCCTGGGGGCTAGAACCAAATGGCCATCCCGTTAGCCTGCGTCGAGCTTCCGATGCTCGCAGTCGTTGCCTGCTGCTGAGCTTCAAATTAGCTTCCGAGCGAAATCATTCCGAGAACTGCCCCATATGTCTCAATGAGCTACAACATCACCCAGAGGAGCATCCAGAGGATGCTATTCATGTCCAATGTGACAGATGTCACAGGTCTTCTCATTTGGGCTGTATTGGAGACTGGCTCGCAAGCGACACTTTCACAGACATGCACTGCCCTTTCTGGTATAAAACCCCACGCTACCCACCTCGCGAAAGTCTAGGCCACCAAACTAACAATTTTGATAGCCGAACAAGTAAAATTTTCCATGCGATCGCATACGTCCCGAGAATCGAGGTATCTCCATCCCCTGAACAGGCTCAGTCGAGATCAAGCTCCTCCCGAGTGGGTGGACCAACTGCTCTACCATCCCCACGCCGATCTGTTCGCGAGAGACGAGCCCCAGACCGATACACACCACAATGATGACAACATTTGTACTATGCATTATGCATGCCATTCTATCTCTAATGATTCGTTTGTTATTAGCTTAGCCACATTGATCGTTTACATGAGATCGGAACGCTATCTCAGCAACATGTTTCATACCATTTGCTTGTTCAATAGCTATATTTTGCTGTAAAGTTGTGCTTTTGTATCCCATTTCTAGACAAATTGCGATGCATATGCCCGCTTCCACTATTTTCAAGTAACTGCTACCCATGCTACTAAACACCTTGCCTTTTCTCGCCCTTGTGAGGAACCCTTCAACCTAGGGCAGACCACACACACACACACACAAACTCAGTAAGGCCTGACAGGTAAAAGAAAATATTGCTGAATTGTGCGATGGTAAAGGTGATTGTTTTGGTCCTGAGGACCTGTGGCTGTATTGCGAAGCCAGCAGCAAAATACCCGCGACTCAACAACATGACCAGTTGTTTCCAAATCCAAGAGAGGAGAGATCCTTAGGAATCGCACCTGGTCAGCCTCAGAAAACAAAACAACCATGGTGGCAAACTTCCGATGCCTTCACAACAAAGGTTCTCGCATTCGGTGTCAAATACCAACCTGTTGTAGTTGGAATGATAATATCAATTGACTGCAGTGTCGATCGGCTAATTGAAAATTTCACGATATTCTGAATGCGATTTCGTTAAATTTTTTCGATCCATCGAGGATAATCACAGCTGGTGCAGGGGAGCCCTCCGTGGTAAAGCTGAAGCTCTTAATGCCGTGTACCGTACCGTATTCCAATTGATTTGAGAGACAGCGAACGATTTACTACGCCCCGCGTTAGCATCTTTTCCGACGACACAAGGCATTGCTTACCCTCATAAACGCAGTCACGCGCCGAGTATAGGCTCACTGGAAGTGTGACCGTCATCAGTTTGGTATGTGGCCCAGAGGGAACAGGACCAGTTCATACCGATGATTCAGCGTGACTTATCCCTTCCAATGTATAGCTCGACCTATCTGATCATCTGCGCGGAGGAATTACTGGGCCTACGGTGCCATTTGGACAATAGGGAATCATCTAGAGAGGTGTCTGCTCCGATGGTATCTCCTTCGCGGCGATTTTCATGCAGTGTGTTGCTCTTCAACAGCCACTCGGATTTCGAGGCTCATTGCTCCGATAGCCACTCAATGGCTGCTCGTTTTTTTATAAACATCCGTTGTTCCCTGTTATCGCCAGCTCTAGGCTATCACTTTTGTGGAATGGGACGAGTGGTCATTAGGTCTGTAAGACGTCGTACCTGCCGAGATACAAGATCTAATGTAATAATGTTCTTTTTTTGTCGGATAAGACGAAGCCGGATAGATGAAACGCAATTGTAGTAAAACTCCTGGGATATTGGAAATACCGCTCAGCCTCAAACGGGCTGCAAACATCCATATACCGGGGCGATTGAGAGCAACAAGGCGTGAGAATGTCGGTAGGAATGGCACGGTTACGTGGCTTGGTCTGCCGTGTATCAAAGTTCATTTCAAGGGCTATGCGGGCACGATTCGCTCATGTGACAGCAATAAATACTTTCTAGATACTATCAAAAGGGTCAATAGGAGCGCAAAGTAAGCCATAAAATGCACCGGCAAGGGCAAGGGTGACTGGGCGGCTTACAAGATGTAAATGACTTGTGACAGGAGTTGTTTTTCTATAGCGAGTCAGTATGGTCATTATATTTTGAGCTTTCGCAGGGGCTTGATCTACCTGTCTGGAGCTGCTGATGGTTATGTTGTTTGTGTCGCGAATTCTCAGCAGGCAGCATATGGTGTCCCTTCATTCCTTGCTTTCGTGTCTGAGATATTCGGCTCAGTAAGTCCATCGAAATGGCTCATTAGGCGCCCAAAATAGGGTAATATTGCTTCTAGATTCTTCCATGTCAGCATAATTTTAAATGGATGGTGACTATAATTACTTTTATTTGGAGATTCCAGCGCCAATTGTCCATTTGTCATTGTGCGAAGGACATACAACTGGTCCGTGCCATCGCGAGTACCTGAGTTCGGAGTCGGGAGATGCAGGCCAGCTGACGATGACGAAAAGCGTTTGTAAGATTTCTTCAGAGTATAAGCATATGTTGGAGAAAGACTGTCCGAATAGCCACAGAGCGGATTTTTATAGCAGTGTAACTAGTCTTTGCACTTACATCGATATAATCATGGATGCGATTTGTGCAGGCGTGAACGATTTTGATACTCGAGATGCAGCTAGCTCATCATTAATCGTCGAGTCTATGCATATTTGAGAGGCATTGCAAATTTTCTAGTTGTTGAAGATACCTAAAACCTTCATCGCTGTTAATCATATTTAAAAACTCTTAGGAGAAGGCCGGAAAAAATGCGTTTACACGTCTCAACATTCATGATTAGACTACAGAATCACTAGTTATGAGCGCTGTTTTCGCTCAGAGCACACCCACAGTGGATTTACATTCAGGCTGAATGATTCAGCCTTGTAGCTTCTCTGGTTACTATTGGATTTCTTATTGTGGTGATTGCCCAGCTGAGATGGTAACTGTACACGCCTTGTTTATCCCTTGCGGCATGTTCAGGCACACCATTTCAAATAAGTCATGGTAGAAAAAATCTGGAACTGGGCCAGGAAACTCTTCCAGACGAACCCCCTCCCCTCACCTACCAGTCCCCCGGCATGAAGGCTGGACAATTTACATGAGGCGATGAATTAAGATATAGTGACATTTGTATTTGACGAGAATTTCTGCATCCTTTTCCACTACTCAATGGACGGGTTGTAAGTTGATGACATAGCGCAAATGACAAGCTGGATCTTCAGTGTATCAGCAATCTCATTACATTGCATCGACGAGAAGAGAATATACCTCAAGTGCAATAACCCCCATATCTGAGAAAGCGCTGAACATAGCGGCACCTAGCAAGAGAAGGCTTTTGTTCGACATTTACGCTAATATTATACGCAGCTTTTTCCGGCCTTGCGTGGCGTGCTGGGCTAACCACAGGTACCATGCCATTTCACCAACGTGATCCAAGAAAAGCAGGACGGAGATTAAGTGATAAGTGCGGTCGAGAACCAATGCACCGACAAAGGCCACTGTTTATTTTTTAGATTGCTGAGGCCACAACATAAAGACCCGATGCGATACGTGCTGATCGTTTGATATAAGGATGATTGCGTTGCTGGAAACGTAGGCGGAGAAGCTAGAATGGTTTTAGCGTAACACCGGTCTAGGGTAGTGACCATATCTACAGTTTGAATAGATGGGCTTATTGAGTGGAATCCAAGCAGTATATGGATCCAAACTGAAGAGCCCTTCCCCAGATCAACCCTGTCAAGACAGCGGATAGACTTAATGACGACACGTATAGAGCCAAATCTGCCTTGAAAAACGGCTCATCAGCTTCGAGAAACCATAAGAAGAATAGCTGGGTAATCAGGGCAAATAGAAGTAATGAGATAAGCAGTGCTTGTATGAAAACTTCCGGTGCCATTATAAGCGAATTGGCATCCATGTTCCACGATGGGAAGGCGGAGATGACAGTTACAGTATTTCTTCTGAATAAAAGGCATGGTAAGCTTTCGAGGCCCTTCACGCAGAGATATTTTGGTTTATATACAGCTCAAGTCAATTGCAAGACTGACATGTTTCTGTGAATCTCTGTGCCTGTGCCTAAATCCGGATCTGCACAATGCGTATCTCCATCAAGCTCCTGGGAGCTAGGTGGATGCGGGAGGGGCCCATTCGTGCATGCAATGGGCATAATAGCACTGGAAAGATCTGACCCTGTTCAATGATTGGTTTAAATTCAGCGCTGGCTCCTAGAAGCTTGTGGGGCATTCAGAGTGCCGTATGATTAGCTTGGGCCAATTCAAGATCATTGAATTTCTAGGATACTTTGTCTAGCACGGTTATTGTGATTCAACTAAATCAGCCTTTCGTTGGTATCACCGACAGTGTCAAATTGGCCTCCTCGTTCAGTCAACCCCTTGCAAGAGAACGTAGTCTTATCTAATAATTACGACTGAAAGATAGATATACAAAATGCTTAACGTGGTACGAGGTACTAATTGGCTAGAAATAGCCAGCGTTACCGTCGTCCATTCGGATCGTATTCTGTAATACCTCCCAGTTTTTAGATAAAATTGAAATAGCAATATATCGACCAATTGTACACTCTCTTAGTACATTACAAGTTTGAATAGCTAGAATTCTATGATCGGCCTTCTTCATTAACTTACATTTGCGGATACTAAGTTCAATCGGTCTACAATACTGTATATGTGGGGAAATGGCCAGTATTTGCATTCATACTACAGTACACTTTCGCATAACAAACGACCTAACGCAATATCGAGCGCATGGATTATAATTTGTGCAATTCCTCTTCTCTTAAAGCTACATCCGTCTCCATTTACATACAGTACGATTCCGACTATCACACCACCAACACTCCACATTATCTGCTATAGCTAGTTTCTAGCTGCCTCAACATTCTCGCTCCCGTTTCATTAGTTTCTATTTAGTTCAGCGGGTTTTTTTTCCTGATCCGACGTAGCCTCTCCGGACAGACTTTCATCCTTCGAATATATATAGAGCTCTCCTTCTACTACACCAAATACACGCTTCATCACTCTCGTACATCCACGTTCCACTCGTACAGGATTATTTTGGGTCTTACCTCATGTGCGACTAAACGCCATGCATCCAATCCTCACCACATCGCTCGTCCTATCATGCACCTTCCTCTCCACAGCGACGCGAGCCCCCTGCTCGCTTGCGATAGAAGATATTTATCTAACAGAAGCCCACCTGATTCAAATTGCTCCGCAATCAAAATACTGCGGCGACGCTCCAGCAAAGGGAGAATGTGCTACGGCAAAGACAGCCTCCAACTCCGCGTCTCAATCCTTCAATACGTACAAAGTCACCAATAAAGCCGAACAAGCCGCAATTCTCAGCCTGATGGCCTTCGAAAGTAACGATTTCAAGTACAATAAGAATCATTTCCCAGGTATCCCAGGACAAGGCAGTAAGTCAACCCGAAACCCAGTGTACTCAGACAGACCGTGCAGAATCATATAGTAACCTTGGAATGAATAACAGCGCGCAATATGCAATCAATCGCCTTCAACAAGAAATACGCCAAGAGTATTTCCGAGCTGGAAGGTAAAGTTTCCTCCGTGGAGAGTAGTCCCGCAGATCTACTTGACCTATTGCGTGAGAATGAAACTTATGATTTTGGATCTGGCGCTTGGTTCTTGACTACCCAGTGCTCGGCGGATGTGCGCTCTACGCTGCAGGATGGTTCTGAGGCGGGGTGGAAGAGGTATATCACTGATTGTGTTGAGACTACTGTTACCGACGAGCGGAAGGAATACTGGGAGCGAGCCGTTAAAGCTCTGGGTGTGAAGGGTGCTTGATTCATTTCTACCCGAGGTTTTTTTTGAGAAATTTCTGGAAACGCGCTATACTTTGAGACAAGGCGAGTCGTTTTAGTCGGGGTTTGCTTTATTGAAGCTGGCTCTTCGTGGAGTGGGTGATCTGACTTTGCATTATAATTCATGTTTGTATGTAAATCAAAACGAAGGCGTTGTTGCATCGCCCAAAACGCTTATCACTCTCAACAGCCCGGTGGCCGCTCCTTTCTCGCCTCCTCCAGCTTTTCGATTCCCTTGATATACTCATGATACAAGGACCAGGAGTAATTTCGCAACCTTTCGAGCTCAAGCGTGAGATGATACTGTTCGGACTCGAGCAACGACACCTGCTCTTGGGCCTGATACAACAGTTGATGGAAACGTGATTCTTCCCGCTGTGCTCCTGTATATTGAAACGGATCCGAATTCATCAGTTAGCTTATTCAAGCAGTGGCTATATCAAGCTTACTTACGATGATGATATCTAGAATGGGGTTCAGAGACAGAGGCTGGCATAGTGGATGACATTTTGTTCGGGTGGCTAGCCATAGCTTCATTTGCTGTTTCAGAAAGGCACGCTCGATCTTCGCCTCGGCTGTATTTATAACTTTCTACATTGGTATCTACCTAGCTTCGTATCTTGGCATAGCCTCTAGCCAGTTCCTAGGAGCCTTTCCATGCCATCTGAAAGCCTGCCACAAAGTCGGTTTCGGCATGGCGCATCAGATTGGTGTGTTCGCCATACGTCTCTCAGCTCCGCGCTTTACCTACAATGCCAGATGCACAAATTAGAGGTGACGATAGTTTGAGGTAAGAGCGATGAAGGGAAGGGGGAAATGAGATCCACACCGCGAGGAGGTTCTAAAGGCAATGTTCGACTTATATTTCTGGGATCGGGGCCAGTCGATATATCTCCTACTAACCACATTGTTTGATAATACTCAGCCTGGCGAGACCTGGCATTAAGCCTGAACGTGCATTGATACTTCAGCGCACTGCGGGATCCTGCTACATCCCACGGTGTATTTCCATTCGTTATTGTGGCCATCATCTGTGACCTGGCATCGCATAATATTCCCAGAGCGGAGCGCTATTAAGCCCATAATTCTCTATTTTATTCCGAGGCAACACCATCAATTACCATGGATCTCATTTAGTTATGCTATATGCATGGATGTTCATGGTTCACCGATTCAGTCTCCCGAGACCTGAGATTAATCTAATTCAGAACTAAGTGGCATCAGATGCACGCGGCAATTCAGCGGTACGTACTTCCGCTGTACAGGTGCGAGGAATTTAACGTGACTCTTAACTAGAGTCATTCCACCACTTAAGAAGGGCACTTGAAGATTGATTGAATGTGTTACTTTTACATTTGTGAATGCGCCCTCCGAATATTGGGTCCGTACCAAAATGAGGCTCTGCGGAAGGGTGGTATGTAGCAGGTGGAATATCAGATTTATCTTTCAAATAGACTTCCCAAGCCTTCGATTACTCTGTCGAGCCAGTTTCTCAGAAGTCCCAGACGGACTATGAACGGTTCATCGCTTTATGCGATTGCCGCTGGTGGCATATTTCTCGTTTGCTTCCTGGTTCAGGCCCGGACGACGCTGACGAAATGGACCAAGCCCATGTCTGTTCTGTTCTCGCAACATCTTGCCCTTCCGGTTCTCCTCCACCGACATCGAACCGTGGGCCCTTGGACTCGTCTGGGCTTTCTCACTCATGTGGCTTATATTGCTGTCAACAGTACTGTGGTTTTCTTCCGGCCGCACTCCCTGACCGAAACTGGCCGCCGTGCGGGAGAGCTGGCTCTGGTCAACCTGATGTATCCCCTCGCGGCTGCTCACCTGGGGTCTCTTGCTGATCATCTTGGTATTTCATGGCGTACCTGCTGCCAAATCCATCGAGCAACGGGATGGATGTCCATTGCCCTCCTGTCGTTCCACATCATTGTTGAAGTTCAGCGGGAGGTGTTTACCTTCCCGCTGGATCACACGCGCAACTTATTCACCCTCATTGTATGTCCGTCTCCGATGATCATGAGCACAAAGCTAACACCGATAGGGCACCGCTTCAATTGGCTTCCTTGTGCTTCTTTCCCTCGCCCGCGTTCGCCGATGGTCGTATGAAATCTTTCTTCGCGGCCATCAGCTAATGACCGGGATCTTCATCTATGGGATCTGGCGACACCTTCCTAACCATGGTGGTCCACCGAAGCTATATCTTTACGTTGGGTTAGCGACCCTCGTCCTCAATACGGGCCTAGAAACAGTCAGCTTTCTCTACCGAAATGGGATTTTCAGCGGCCACGGTACGCCGCGGGCCCGGGTCTCCTTTTCGCCAGAAGGAACTTTTGCACACCCCAAGTCAAGAGTAGCCATTTTGATCCGAGTGGTTTTGCCTCGGCCAATTAAGTTTGAGGCAGGTCAATATGTAAACCTCTGGATGCCATCAATGGGGTGGTGGTCGTGGACACAGACGCACCCTTTCATCGTCACATCCTGGTCGCGCGGAAACCTCGACAGCATTGAATTGCTGGTCCAGCCACGAAGGGGTATGACGGCAGACCTTCTCTACCTTGCTGGCAGTGCGTCTGGCCACCCTGTGTCTTTCCCGGCCCTGTTTACTGGCCCTCACGGCACCAGTCAGTCTGTGGATCAGTATGAGACCGTCTTACTGATCGCTACCGGTTTCGGGATTGCCGCAACAATCCCGTACTTGAAGAAGATGATACATGGCCATAACACTTGCACTCTTCAGGTCCGCCGGATTCACTTGGTGTGGCAAGTAGAAACATTAGGTATGAATAACCTTGGAGATCTAAAAATACTTTTTCAACCCGTCTTCTAACAAAGCAGACATGGTCCAAGCCGCTGAGAGCCTGTTGAATCCCCTCCTTCAGGACGACATCCTGGATAAAGGCTATGTACGTAATCGCCTCCTTAGTACAAAACTGAGTTGATACTGATGAAACTTCGTATGCAGATTCTCCATATTTCAATATATGTTGCGAACGGCCTTGTACAAGACAAGACGCCGATCGGGAGACATCAAAGGGCATGTTACTACCAGGGTACACCGGACTTTGAAAATATACTCGCTGTCGAGGCCTCGGGGGATCGGATTGAGAGGCTGCCGGGTATCCAAGATGAGCAAGGGCGGACCTTGGTGATGGGTAAGTGATAATCCACAGACCTTTCTTTTCCATCCATACTGAAGCTCTGTAGTGTCTGCAGCAGAATTTACGAGAGACAATATCCGAAAGAAGGTGAGACAGGTTTTGCACCATGGCGTGGAGCTGATGGAACTGGAATACCAACCTTCTTAGTTTTTGAATGATAATTTGTATCGAGCTGCAGGAACTGGCAATTTAGGTTTAAAGAATTCGAATTCAAATTTGTGAGCCAGCACCCAACCGTCATGCGCAGAGGCTTCAGTGCTGTCTACCTGGATAGTGGGCAGACTATCTGCGCAGATGTGATATAGAGACTAGAGGTCTGTGCAGCCAGGAAGAAGTGATCAGAAATTAACATTCAGCCCTATGGATTGTGATTCTCTCTGGCATGTTCTAATTGGGTCTTCTATGGTAGACAAAGACCTAGCAAGGCGTTGCAAATACAACAAAGAATACTCATCACGTACGACATCGATTCACTGGCATACTTTGTCGATTTTCGTTCCTTGAGAATGGTTTCCTACTAATCGGCCGCATCAGGCCGGGGCGTGTACGAGTAGAACGTACGGGCGGATATCAGCGCGAACCAAGCAAGGCCGATGAGATCCCCTGGGCAGTTGGGTATTTCCGTCAACAGGCGTTGCTAAGTACCGATTAGTATCCAATTAAAGCCTTGGTGGGAGAACATACTTCCTGGAGCTCCGCAAAAGAGCCGACCGACGTCGTCGCACAAAGGAACTCAATTGCCGCTGGGGAACTTCTCCAGCGATCAAGGTTATCAATCCCGACGACCCCGTCATCCTTGACATATTTTTGCATCAATTCCATCATGATCCGCGATACTGGCGCCAAATCATCGGGTTCAAGTGAGCCGAATTCTCGGATCACACAGGAATCGATGCATCCTGTTGACTTGTGTTAACTATCCTCCGTGTAACAATGGACAAAAACGACCGCACCAATCTTGACCTCTCCATGGAGGTTCATGAGCACATTCGAGCAAATCAAGGATGGGTGGTGGAAGCTGCGAGCCACGAGATACGATAAGCCGGCAATGAGCTGCACACACTTAGTCACGGATCTATCTAGCTGATCAAGAGGGAAGACAGGGGAAGCCAACCTGTGACATGATGGCCGCGAGTTCCTGCTCGTTTGGAAAGGCTTTACATGCGACGATGTGATCCAGAACAAGAGGATCAAAGTTACTCAGCGTGTAAATGCTGTTCGAAAAACGATAAATTTCCACAATAGACGCCAGGTTTCTATGGTGCAGGGAGCGGAGGGCCTGCAGGACTTGTTCGCTGTCTTCCTTCGGATACTGCCGTATAGCCCGAACAGCACGGTCGCCAGATATCCGGACGGAGACCGCAACGGGACCGGCTAAGTCACATTCGTAGTATTTTCGGAAAGTATCCCACGGGGACCCATCTTGGATGGGCAGGCTCGTGTCGATGCTCCCTTCCCACTTCATGGTGTCCTGGCGTTGCGAGTTCGGACATATCAGCCGGGTTGCCTTGCCGGGGCGCTCAGAGGCTGGGGACGGTGCATCCCTCTTGGTCGGCACCGGCTTTGGGCAAGGATGCTGTGCGCTGGTCTTGAAATCAGATATCGTTGATCCTCGGGCTTGCGGCTGGTGAAGCAGCGCAATATGGGCGGCTTGGATTCTGGTCACTCTTTTGTCGTCGAAGTTTGGCATGATGGGAGCGGTACGCGAGCTAAAAGCAAAATGAGGAACGCAAAGTACAGTGACAGGATCGGGCCGATTTAAATGAGCATTTCAAGCCTGGTGGAATAACACGGCGGAGCAGCAGCAGAATGATGGTGATCGCTCACAGGCATTGCTGTGGGCAACGTTGATCACCACAGCAAGGATAATCGGAAAGTACATGTGTATACTATATAAGTTACATGCGTATATATATGAGATTTCCAGTCCATGAATCCGAATCGGTCCAAACCTTATTATCACCCAGCCTCCATGAGTCGACACGTCTTTACCGAACAAGAGGTGCGACTCGCCGCAGAACGACGTCTCACATACTTCGGGGCAGCCAAAATCAGCATCGGCCAGATCCAATTCGAGCCTCCTCTTCCGCGTGGCCTAGATCCGAAAAACCTGGACCGCCTCCGGGGCATCTTTCGTAAAAACCGCTGCAGCCGCCTCGATGTCCACAACCATGTGCCCGCGACCGTGTCCCGACATGACCTCTCGGAAGCATTACGGAAGGCGAATCTTTCGCAACAATCCCTGCTGCCCGCTGAGGGTCGCCACCCTCCTCGTCTCGAGTTTCAGACAGGTCAACTTCGGGGTCTCCATGGCCGCCATCGTGTGCAGGCGGGCATGGAGGTACTCCCTCCGGCGGATCGCTGGTGGACGGTTGATCTCTACGCGGACGGTACGTGACGTATCAGGCATTCAGACCGGTAGATACTAACCATCCACCTAGGCATCGGCGAGGAGTTGCAGTTGGCGTTGGTGGAGGAGTATTCCAATGAAAGAAAGCCAACCGATGGCGAAATCTATCGCAAGATCCGACAATACGAGGGTGAAGGAAATGAGGCTTTCCGGGAGCGATGGTTCGTGAGGCTATCCGCCAGCAATCAAGAGCGCTTAAATCAACTGGACAATAAAAGGAACCGCCGTCTCCGGTGCGCATTTGATGGTCTGCTGACGATTCCCGGGCTCTGGCCCGGCGGAATGAGAATCAGCGTGCTTCATCGATTGGTCGCGTCAGGCTGCGTTGAGGTAAGTACCAAGCTGAAGCAAATCGACAATGGGCTGACCACAGCGCTCAGGAGATAGCAAACTACCTCGATCACATTCGGGACGTGTGGACCTCTTTGGTGGGATCGGACCGGCATTCGACGAAGCGAATCGACCCAGAGACCGTCGGCGCCCTACAATTGTTGGCACCAGGCAAATCGCGGTCCGATGCAAAGACTGCGTGTGGGCTGGTCATGAGCGGCCATGCGTTCGCCGAATTCAGCGAGGACGAGCGGCAAGCCGTATGTGCCCGGATGAAAAATGTCGACGGCCTAATCCCGTCCTTGTACACGTTTTTTGAGGATTTCAAATACTTGGAGAGCTGCGTGCACTGTCTCAAGCGACTGTCGGGCCCGCTGACCCGATCGGTGTGGGAAACCATGAGCTCGCTGTTTGATCCGAACTCGGCCGCGGGGGAAGATCGAGAGAGAGGGCAATGCCTCATCCAGACTTCCGAGTCGACATTCAGGCGACTGTGTGCGACTGAGGCCGACTGCCTCGACCTTGGATACCAACAGCTCTGGCTATACGCCATGCGGCATTATCCTCTGATGCCCCCCGACCCCAGAAGCAAAGATGATCTGCTGGCAAAACCGACTGGTGCCAAGGCGGACCCGCGGGTGATCTACGACATGGCCCGTCTTGCCCGCAAACTGGGGTTCCAGTCTCCCGAAATTGACGGGTTGCTGGACGATTCTCCGGATCACCAAATCGCGCGATCGGCTCTCCTACAGGCACGAAAGCCGGGCCAATATCGATACGATGATCAGCAGTTTGGTTTTCTGGTTCAGCGGATTGCGGCTTGTTTTGCGGAAGCAGTTCCTGACCAGCCCAACCTATCGCACGGTCTCTTGGCCGACAATACCACCAAGGCGCACGCTCGTTCGGGGATTCCACGGACCCGAACCCATACCCAAGATGCCCCTTTCCTATTCTTGGATCGACTCTATGCTGGTGTAGAGGCTGCTGACACGATCACTAGCTTTTTTGTTCGTCGCTGTGTCTATTTTGCCTTTTTTGGAAAATCGGCAAACTTGAGAAATGCTACTGCGACAGAAGCTGGTGACGCGAGTATCAGCCAAGGAGTAGATGGAGGGGAGAGAGTGGAGAGAATATCATCGATGCTGTTTGTAGAGAGGGACGGTTCATCAGCCTCCCACGAGCCCCGGCAACAAACGGTTCCACCAAGCTTGCCTCTCGACAGGGCTGGTTCTGAGATCGTAGTCAGCCAGCATGACTCCCACCAGCCAATCCATTCAGATGATGGGATCGAGCCCATGGATTTAGACCCTCCGAGCCCGGAAAGTGACTATGTCATTTCAGGTCGCCTAGATCAAAGCTCTCCGTACGACACTGCTCCTAAAAAACCAGAAGCGCAGAGCAATTCTATGCTTGAATTGGTATCGTGTCGCCATTCACCCGCCACGGCTCCAGAAATTTGCGATGCCATGAGTGAAGGCACCCAAATCTCGCTGGAAACAGTGCAGCTCGGATGGAGCCAAGACGAACTGGGAACGGGCGGGAGCCAGGAGCGAGAGCCAGACACTGCATCTGAGCTCGATATCGATATGCAGGCACAGCAGCCACCTTTATCAGATAGAGGCAGTGTGTCAGAAACACGTAGGTCTACTGGGCCGGAAGAACTAGAGGCGTTCCTTGCCGGCTTGAGGAGGGCCCAGGAGGAGCAAGAGCAGTTAGAGAAGAGGATGGCGATGGAGCGTCTCGACGAAGAACTCAACCGGCTTCATCATCAGTCGTCGCCTCCGGCTGAAGAGTTTGTTTCACCGGGAAATATGCAAGGGATATCATACTCTACACTTTGTGGCCAGCCTGTGGAAGCAATACACAAAGGCACCGAGCACACGCCAACTCAGAGTGATCGAACGAACACTCGCCCCCCGCCTCCAATGCATGACGAATCCGACCCCCCCACTCACACAGCACGTTGAAATCAGGTTCTGGTCACTCGAGCGAGGTGAATGGAACCAGTCAGACTGTCTCCTCATCGACCGGTCCGACCCGTCGCCTGTGGAACGGGTCGCGCGAAAGTACTCATGCAAGGGCTATTCACTCTATGATGTGCACCTACACAGTATCCGTCCAGGCCACTGTTACCGCGCCGCCTCAGTCGATGGCAGCAATGCCATTTTCGTGATATCCGCGCATGAAGAGGACCAGCTTGCAGGCGCTGGAGGACTTGGTCAGGTGAAGCAGCTGGTTTCCATGGCTTCCAAAGCTGTAGCCAGGACGGTGGGACGATGAAGCAACAGCGGCAGCGGTGAGTATCTTGATTGCGGAATTGGCCAATCTTCTCAGGAATGGTTCGTATCTGAGAGTGAGGTTGCAACAAGAGCACTGTTTTGAGACGGTTCCCCTTCTGAGACATCTGTCCTAAGACGCCCTTAATCTTGGGAAGCCCCGGTCATAAAAGCCACACTAGGTCACGGTATATGGTCTACATATCATCGCGTTGGGCACTTTGTGTAGAGAATTAGCGGGTAGCTCTTTGCAGTCTTGTCCGTCTACTAAACCCAAGGCGTCAATGAGAACTAGACGCTCCAATTCAAGCCAATGTCTTTGTATGATTATCTGCAGAGAATGAGCACATCTTCGGTTCAATGTGGTGCCGGAATATGTTACTGGATCGTAAGATATTTTCCGGCAGTGGCTCGATCCGGCAGTGGCTCGACGCGGCCGGCCAGTAGCTCGAGAACATAGAACGGACAGAGATAGAAGTGATATTAACAGTGAGGGCCTTATTCACCGCTCAGAGATATGCCTGAGTGAAGCCGATATTCTTGCGGATGGTGATGAACAGATAGCAACATCAGAAGAAATACGGATACTGCGAATTTTGCTGCGTAGTGATATCAGAGAAGCGTAGAAAGAAGGATGGAAAATGAGATGGCGACGGCAGGAACGGTATTCAACGTTTGATCAGCAAAAAGGCCTTCATAGCCAGTGAATCGAATTGTACTGCTATTTTGTGTAGCGATGACATACAAAGGTATGTTAATGAACGTACAACATGTCGAAACATATCGTCAGCGCATCCTGCAGTGTCTTTGTGCGTGTTGAAACGGTGCCAATAGTGAGACTGCCAATATTCGAATGTCGCCGAAGATTAATGGTGAAAAGCCCGCCAAAATTGGAGGACCAGTTCTGTTGGCCCCGTGCAATGTGCAAGGGTCCTTGTAGCAAATTAAGCTGAAAGGCTGGCGGCAATGCTATAAATATCGGGTCGTTAGCCACCCTTAACGGTCTTTCTCAACCTTCCTTTCCCAGACATCCCCATGCAGCCTCGTTACAATTGTTTTCGACTTCGCCAGCTACTTCCCAGTACGTACTGCCCCGAAATGCCATGCATTCGTGATCGGACTGACCTGATGTATCGCCCATAGCCTGTCGACCGTTGATACTGAGATCTGTGGCGGCGGGTAAGTATGAAAGCTTCGTCATTCGAAGCCATACTGACGTGTAATATGCTCATATCAGTCTCCTCTCCTCTGCCTGCCTGCGAATCTATTCGACGATCATTAGTCGTGTCGGGGTCATGCCGCCGGCCAGGATAGTGAGTTACAACGCGTCCACATAATCCAGCTACTGATGGATTCTTATAGATCGAACTCTGCAGACGATTTTGTCCCTGCTAGAAAGCCGCACACTGCAGCAACGGGCAAGGTAAGCTTGATCATTGTGGTAGTCGAAGACTAAGCCTTGCTGACGATTCACTGGATCAGAAGTCAACTCTTTTGGATGTCCCACGAGCCAGGCCATTTCTAGTAAGTTGCCTCAGGCGTGGCCTCTCTGTCCTTCATGAAGTATTGCTGATGTCTCTTTCTCCCGCAGCGCGATTTCCAATCTTGCAGTGACAAGACGAGTCGGGCCGTTAATTTCGATTTTCTCCTTCTGCTCCGAGATATGCTTTGAAACGGCAACCCACTCAATGCATTCTGCTTCCGAACCAGGAAGTCTCCCTTTCCTGATCAGCCACGCGGTAACGTTGCAATTTGCTCTCATCTCCCCGCTTGACCCTGTCAGATCCAGAACTAACTGTGAAAGTAAACAGGACTGCTCTGTTCTCTTGCCCACATCTATTCCGAACCTTGTCGGCATGATCCGTCCATGACACCGAATGAGTATCGCAGCATTCGACAAGAAAGAGAAATCTCGCATCAATGACCATTACGAAAACCACAGTTTCTTCCAAACCTGCCTCAAATCGCGCCATAAAGCAAACGTTATCAGGCAATATCTTTGCCCAGTCGAATTACTAGCCCTGCTCTGGTGTCCCTTGACTTGGTGCAACTGCATATCCGCTGACCACTGGCTGTATCCTTTCGAACAGCAAAGGCATACAACTATCCATTGGAGGAGTCCGTCTGTCACCGGTGCCTTTTTCTCTAGTAAGAGCTGCTCCTGTTCCTGCGTATAACTGAGCTAACGTTTGCCTCATCTCTAGATCACCTATGGTCGATGTAAAGCTACTGCCATGGTAAGTATGTCCCATCTTCTGACGCTGGACATGTTGCTAATTTTGATAGGGACTATTTCGGTCTTAATTAGGCAATTCCCACCCCCAATCGCGATACGGCATCATGGCCGCTTTATGAATCCCAACAGGCCGAGAGTACACCGAGCTGCACGAGTTAAGCTGGACGTTGATGATTGATCGAGGAAATGTGGCGGAGGATCCGTTTGATCGTCCTGAAATCAAGACGACGAACTAAAGCTGGCGAGTGAAATTTCATCCCTGAAAGTTCGGAACCCAGCTGACCGCGTTGCCAGATCGCCGATTCGATGGTCAACTCTCCCCATGTACGGCATGCTGAGTGCACCGAACGCTCCTCAGTGTCACCAAGGGGGGCGGACCGCTCGCAGAAGCATGCCTCACGAAGTCGTAATTTCTCTATGATAGTCCGAGATACAAGTCGGTTTTCAATCAGGCGGAGAAAAAGGAAAAGCCGTCCTTGTTGTCTACGAACGTAGCGGCTGACACCAACGCGACTTGGAAGAGGCGTGTTGCGCCACGTGTATGCGGCGCGGGGCGACACGTCCCCTAAGGAGCCGCAGGTGATCACTCGATCTCAGCCCGTTGACTTTGGCGGCATGCCCAAAAATTTGGAAGCTCCAGATATCCACCCGAGGTGGAAATGTAGGCAATTTTCGTAAGATACGTCCGTCACAAAAACTATCGAGTAAATGGCTCGGAAAGCCACGCTACTTGTGCCAAGGCAGCTCAATATGGGCAAGATCTGTCGTTCCACCCCAAAAACAATTGAGTGCCCGGTTCCGGAATCGAACCCGTGCGTCGTTTCAGGTATGCCACCATTTCGACTGGGCCAAAAAGGATTTTAGGCGAAGCGAGGAAATTTTGGCTTACTTATTCCCACACCATCCCGCGGAGAACAGCAGCAGCCATATCCGAAGCCGACTTTTTCAGCGCCAGCAGCGTCGATCATTTAGCCGTACCAGGAGGACATAATACTTGGATAATACTTGGGAACGATGGATAGGTAACATTTCAAAGTTTATAGAAGTAGCTAGTGGTATTTCTCGTATCGTGGTCCCTCTGGTACTTCGTCTCCAATCATGAACGGCAGGTGCAATCTAAACATATATATTGCGTCGGTAAGCGTGCGACAACGTTATTCTGCGGCCGTACATCCTGCCCCGAGCACAGTCCATCATTGAAAAACAGAAGATCAAATTCGATTTTAATAGATTGCTCCACAAAGTAGACTCAGACGAATTGAGTACAGACAGTATATTCTACAATGCATCCATCATAATCCATGCATGCCTTCAGTCCACGCCGGTTAATTTGCATGCAACTCGACGTGACTAAATGATGTGCCACGTTGTCGTCAAAATCAAATTGTGCCAAAGACATTCGTTCGCTGTCCTATCAGTACCATCAAATTCAGGTCGAAGCCTCAGTATTTTCTCGCCGCATATCGGTCCTCGCGCTGATCCTGGGAGGGCGGTGGAGGCAGGTATTGATTACCAGTGGATACTTCACCGCTCAGCGGGGCCCGCCGCGCGTTAGCGACCGTTAACGACCGTCGGCTTCATCACCGACCAAGCAACGACCAGCAATGACCAGCAACGGAAGTGAGTGCTCAGTACGCAGTGTACAGGTTCCGGCAACGATTGAAGACTACGTGCATTACGTGAATGGGATCTTGGTCATAGGAGGTCGAAGGCTTGAAAAAAGCCTGTTTGGATTTTCTCAATTTTTATCGATTTCTGGAACAGGCCGAAGGCATGAAACGAAGTCTGCCTGGAGGTTCTTGATTTCTATGGACATCTGGAGCAGGTCTTGGCTTCTTCGATTCCCCTGAAGGACTCGAATACTAGTCTCTGACACCACGAAGAGGTGCTTGCTTGTCGCCAGAGGATCAGGGCGAGGACCGCGGCGCCACGGGCTCTGCCTGAACGAGCACACAATACAACGGCAGGGCTCATTGCTGGCGAGGGAGCGCGTTTCTACAATCACAGGGCTCATCGTCTGTGAGGGAGCACACAATACAATCGCAGGGCTCATTGCTGCGAGGGAGAACTTGTTGACGCAGCACTCTCCTGCGGGTCTCAATTGGTAACGCAGCGTCCCCCTGCGGAGACTCTTGATTTCACAGTTGTCCCTGCGGAGACTCTTGATCTCGCAGATGTCCCTGCGGAGACTCTTGGTGTCGCAGATGTCCCTGCGGAGACTCTTGGTTTCGCAGATGTCCCTGTGGAGACTCTTGGTGTCGCAGATGTCCCTGCGGAGACTCTTGGTGTCGCAGATGTCCCTGCAAAAGACGCTCCAAGGCCTTGTGGCCCGGGATGTGAGGAGGAAAATCCTGATCTTCTTCTCGACGGAAAACGAGCGTCTTTTATGCCAATCGAGTAGGGTCTGTGGTAGCGACCACTTGCGTACATCGTGGCAGACCCAATAGCGGACCAGCGCTCCTTTGCTAGACGTTGAGGCGGTTGATTAACGTTGAAATAAGAAGTTTTAGCGCATATGTAGAAGGCGGGCCGTAGGCCCCACCTAGACCCGTGGCGGCCGAGGGCCTAGACTTGGCCAATCATTTGTTTGGTTAACGTTGCTCACTAGGGGAAACGGTTTTTAATTTGACTTGTCAGCAGCAAGTAATGCTTTTGAAGAGGCGCCACCCGCAAGAAAATGCGGGCATTGGAGATGACTCCATTGAAAACCTCGCCGGAGAAGCGCCATCACGTAGACGCTGTATCATCTCATTCAACGTTCAAGGAAGCAGCACAAATCGCTCACTAGTAAAGACTCGACGAGTTCATGGCTCAGCAGGCAGGGCTTGGCTTGGCGAATTTTTCGCCTCAACGGTGATGAACCTGGGTGAATCGGCCTTGAACGTGGTTCTCATGGATGCAGACCGAGAGGCACTGCGCATTCTACTCGTCTTGACGGATCACCGTCCGTTTGCTCAGGCTTTCTCTGCTACCCTCCTGTTCTCCTCTCCTTGGGACTGACTGCTTCGTCCATCTACCCATTTCCTCTCTGTTCTCTATCATATCCCGATCGGATTCACTGTCAGATCTCATGTCGCCTCCATCTCGAGTACGCCTACCCTTGCACAGCAACCGAAGTAATGCGCCGAGCAGTTCCTTCAAGACAGCCAGCAAGGTTCCATCAGCAAGAAGATCTCGCCGTATCCGCCGTCGCGACAGGACTTCGTCCAAAATTGACCCAGGCGTCGCTGCTGTTCGAGTCCCATGGCCTCTGCAATCGAACGGCTCTCAGTAAATCGTCCCAATTGATCTCTAACAATCGAGCGGCTCTAATTGCACTAGGTCTTTGAGACACTTCGTGGAGAACTGCCAGGCGAGGAACTTTACAGGTACGCGCAAGTATTCGGGATCAGAGTGCGTTTTGCTAACTGCTTTTCATAGATTTCATGGAGTCACTGTACTCCATGCTCGGACTATCCACGACACCTATCCCGTTTCGAGCTCAAAATCTGATCCTCCAGACCTTGCAACGACGCCTCGAGTTTTGCGCTTTTCGATTCGTCCACCGATGGCTTCCATTGCAATCTCTGGCAGTTGGCTGGACGTGTCCCGAGGCGCTGGAACTTCATCGAGTCTTTAAATTTGTTACCAAACATCGATCGAAAATTTCCTGTGAGGAGGTTTGGAAAAACGTCGAATCCCTTCAGGATCTCCGTGACTCAGTCGCCAGCATCCGCCATGCGGCCGTTCATCGCTTGCCCCAAGACCGGGATAGTCTGCTTCAGATGAACCGTGCTGCCGTCAAATTTTGTCTCTGCGTGGACGACGGTCCCGAAACAGAGAGCCTTTGCCGTCTCTTCTGGTTCCTCCAGAAAATACTCCCGAAGTCCAGCGTGGCGCCAATTCCGACGGAGCAGAGGCAGTCACAGCAGATACAGCAGGTCACTCCAGCTCCACACAAACGTCGGAACACTCGGCCGAGTGAGTATTCCGACGGAATGGCTAAGCTAATAGGATGTGTCGAAATGGTTTTTGTAGCAGAAGTTGACCGGTTCTTGCAGACTGAACTTTTGTAAGGCACAGTTCACCGGCTGGAGTCTGTAATCTTTCCGGATTATTACTGAATTGACTTGCGAGGAGAACATGTGTAAAATCATTAAAGAGTTTGGTTCTTCAAAGTGTGTCCTTTCCCTTGCTCCGTTGGGAGCTTATCGTTCATCCATGGTTTCCGCCTCCCCATGCTGGGTATCGCATCCAAAATATGACAGTGGTTGCAGCGGCGACATTTGAAAATCACCTTTGCCCGGTCTTCTGTTCATGTTGCCCAGTTTTGTTAGCACGGCGATGACCAAGGCATCTCGTGCCGTTGGACCAACGCTTCCTTTTTAGTTGCACCAAAAAAAAAAAACACGTAGACCGGATTACTGTACTACCGAGTTCTGGCTATGAATTCTTCGCCGTCGGAGTCCGTGGATCTGCAAGTTGTACCCCAGTAATCTGCTAGATTGATATCTATCATCAATATTCAATAGATGATGGCGACAGACATCGAAAAATAAGGCCTGCTCGGTTGTTATACTGAAGAGCTAATCTGGTCACACCTCATTGGCTCTCACTGAATTGTACGTCTGGGACGCCCAGTCGGGTTACCTCCAGTGGCCAGACTATCAGCTAAAGAAAAATTGAAATTGGCTAGAGATTCAAAGTTAAGGATACATCATGTCCAAATATAAATCCGTATCAAAACCCGCGAGCGGTAACCGCTGATCGTGCAATTTGGCCCTAGTCGGGTGGTCCTTGACCGCGCTCAGCTCAGAACGGCAGCGCGCTCTTCACACAGATTAGAGCCACAAGTCTCTCACCATACTCACCCCTACAGCAGCTTCCTGGTCGGTTCTGGCTCGCTGGAATATAAGATGTACCCGAAAGGAATACCGCTGCCACATCGACGCTACCCTCTTCCCGCACAAGATACCACCCCTTCGTCTGAAATTGCATCAACCCCAGATCTTCATTGTCGGTGAAGGAAGAGCCCTTTGGTTGCACAGATGCGATGCACACAGTCCCAGAGCACAGACCTGGACGGAAACCCCTGCGGCGGGGGATACTCAGGCGCGGGTGTAATGTAGACTAGATCACAGGAGGTTAGCATGAGCAGCCCACAAAGGAAGTGCCACCTTACCGGACGGAGTTTCTTCTGTGGGAGATTTGCTTGTCGGAGATATCGGCCCTTCCGACGGGATTTTTTGAAGCCACTGGTCGATATTATCATCCTTGGCTTTCGAGAGTGATGCGAAGCCCTTTCTGGGCCCTCCAAGCCGTCGAAGGCGTCGTTGCCGCTTCTGATCCTTGCGCTGCGCTGACGCCTTTGGACGAGCGAGACATCGTTTTCGGAGGATGTGGTATTTCTTCCCCCGGATCGAATCGATTCTCCTTCTGATTCCAAGTTCCTCATAATACGCCTCAGCACGGGCTTCCCAAGAAAGCTCGCGGTGAGCATCCAGCCAGGGAAGAAGATTATCCTCTTCCCATTTGGGCCAGTTCTGTGAACTATGCTGAGACATTTAGTGAACGAGGAGCGGTGAAAGATTGAGCACATGTCGATTTGTGAGCCTTTGGGAAGGAAAAGCAATCCCAAAGAGAACGGATATGTTGGCGTTTAATTCTTCGGCATCTCACAAAAGCGACCGCTGTGAAGAGACGAGTACTGGCCATAGACTCGTAAAATATAACTCAACGGTTCTTCGGCATCATTGGCGATCTCAGGGACTGGACAATGAAAAGATGCATAAATGTAACCTTTCAGAAACACGGTTGAACGAGCATGGACCCAAGGTTACGTTTGTAAACTCTGAATCCTCATTCATCTGCGGTGTTCAGTGTTGTTCAACGATGCTCAACTTTTTCTTTTGTTTCCCAACAAGTTCACCGGAAGGACTGGTTATGGGTTGCGAGATCGAAGAAACAATTGGATTTTATGCGTATACCACCTCACCCTGGTTTTCACCACTTGACGTTGCGATTCAACTACGGCGCCCTGGTGTTTAGCCCCGTTGGTGATAGTTGGTCAACAATTACTTTGTTGAATTATGTCTACAGTATTTAGTTGAGCAATGAGAGTGAATCATGAATCGATCGAGTACAATGACTTCATTGTCAGAATCGACTACGCATACAACCTATTGGCTTCAATAGCGACATCGGAAGGTTGACTACGGTTAGACGCTAAAATGACTACGGTTGGAATAGAGTTTCGGATACGGACAGCGTAGATCGGCGGGGCGAGATCTTCCTCTCGCACGATTCACAGTCTGCTACTACAAAGCCTCGTCTGTCCTCTCAATGCCATCTCCTTATCTGAAAGGAGCCCGTGAGAGCAGATCGCGTGTCTACTTGTTGCAAGTCTATCCATGCCTTCTACTGAACAAAGACCATCACTTTTCAATGTCCGACGAACCTTTCGAAGCGGACTGAAACGCGCATTGTCTCTATCATCCTCCGAAACGAGCAACGGAGGCAGAACGAAAAGACCCAGAGTATATGCTCTCAGCAAAGACGGGTCATGTTACGAAACAGCATCGGACGGAAGTTTTGAAAAGGAATCTAACAAGCAGAACAATTACCATTGGCGACCTTGGGAGATACAGTCCGAGGATAAGATAGATCGACCGAGAACTTCAGACCAGGTTGACCCGCCCGAGGGCTATGGCCTGATTGCACTGGAATGCGTCTCTGAGTGAGTATCGAGATCCGACATGCTTGAATTGCTATTAACGCATCCAAGTCTAGATGCCCGAATGCAGTAAGTCGTTTGCTATACAGCGAGACTAAAACATTTACTGAGGTAATAATGCAGAATTCTGGAGAGGGCTATAAGCCATCATGATGCCGGGTATGAAAAGATCCTCGCCAATCTGGCCGACATGTTTAGCCGACTAGCTGCCCTGGAGGCTCACGTGACAGATTCGGACAAGAAGGAAGCCATGGCGTTGGAAAAGAATCGAATGAAGGAATGACTACCGCCATTGAATTTGTACTGATTTATTGTCTAAACGCTTGTTGGACGGCGATCATGCTATATCTTACCCGCGCTGCGTTATATCCCAGTGTCGGCAAAATCTGATTACCGTTATTTCTATGATTTATGGACACGATTGAGAATTTGACTGGAGCGATTTTCCTAGGTTGGCAATTCCTGCTTGCCATAGCTTGTGTATATTTGTGACGGATAAAGGATAAAGCAAAACGGCACCGATCTCGCGATGTCTCATATTCTCATTTCTAATTACCAGAATAACCACAGAAGCACGTGCATGAATAGACCATATATGATCACATTGAATGCTTATAGTACTAGGGTGGACTATTCTAGGCTCCACGACGTTCAAGCCTTTCAGTTTGTATCTTCGAGATAAAGCCCTATTTGTTCTAGAACATTACAGTGGAATTCGAAATCAGATTCCCCTCGAAGACACACTCGCTTTCTTTCCCAGCGACCCACTACAGTGTCAACCCCGGATCGCCCTGTTTCATGTCGCTCCCACAGCCAATCACAGCCACTAAAGTCCTAACAAGGGGCATTCTAGCCAAATTAAGCTTAGAGTGGGGCGTTGGGAAAGAAGGCGTCTGTGTCTTCAAGGGGAATCTGTTTTCGAATTCCACTGTACTACCTTTTGGATAGGCGCATCAATCCCAGGGGGAAAGACCAGTCGGTCAAGTCGGTGTGAATGAAGTGGGGACTAAGATTAAGATTTCCGATCGAGCTTTCCGTGGTTCAGTCAAATGCTTCGTACTGTCGTGCAAACAAAGTACACGGCCAAGTCACGGATAGGCAAACAGAGACAGTTCCCGGGAAAAAAGGGTAGACCCGAATGGTACGATATTTCGGAGCCATGGAACCAAGGTAGATCTGAAGTACGACTCGTAGTGCTCTCCAATCGGCCCAACTCGGCAGTGAATAATGAATATTTCAGTACTTCCAAATTTTACCCGTATAATTTATTGACCACGTGATTCATCAACTTTCTATGCCCTTCGCCCTGTCGATCCTTAAGCATACGATTCCTGATGATTGACCGAGCTCGACACGTGTGGATCAAACAGTGGCGGGTTGCTTAATCCGGAGAATCCGGGGAGCGCAGCCGGGTCCGTTGCTCCTACGGGACCACCGTGGGCGGGCCAATTGCCGTTGAGTACTTCCGTACTGGGCAAGAAAGATGCCAGTCGTTTGTTCTGAAGAGTATCGATGAAGTTCCCGAAACGAGTTGCAGCCGAAATGAGCTCGCCATGTGTCTGATGCAGGACTGGCTGTATATCGTCCCATGCCACCTGGTCCTGCATTGTGGTATTTGTAGACTGCAGCTGCTGCCGCAGTTGCGAAATTTCTTTTGTAAGTCGCTCAGCTTCGGCAACTGCTGTTTCCTTTTCAGAATTGGCTTTCAGAGCGTTTGATGCTTCTCGGGCATTTTCATCCCGGAGCTCTTGCACAAGTTGGGCAATGCTGGCTTTGTCAGCCTCTTGCTCTGCGACCACCTTCTGGTACTTTTCTGCACAGCGATCGATAATATCAAAGCACTTGCGATGGGAAGACTCGAGGCGCCTTTTCTTGGACCGTTCCACGGAGCTTTTCTAATATCACGTTAGCAAAGGCTATTGGAACTTTCATGATCTCACCATCGTATTGTTAGGCGATGAGGTAATCAAACCTACACTTATTCTGCTCGCGGTCGGGCTTAAAGAGGCAGAGTCGGTATCAGATTCCGAGATGGTCGATCGGACCGAGCGGCGCGATGAGTTTCCGGATACACCAGTGCGTGGTTTGTACCTGCTGGAATCTCTGCCAGTATGGCTTCGAGAATGCCTAGCACTGTTTGCCATTGCGCAGCTATTAGGAGTTGAGAGAAAATGAACATGATCGGTTGCAAATCTTCCCAACCACATATTTATAGAGGCTCTGTGGAGACCAAGGCAGGAGCTGCAATAAAATGTGAAACGAACTATCCGCCCTTCAGAAATAATTTTGATGGCACTCACATAGTATCGCGAGGAAATCAGAATGCCCCAGATTTCGCGGGACAAGTGGAGCCGCACAAAACGGCAACGATCGTCGTGGAGTACATGATCGTCCGGCCCGCATAAAGTGGTCGATCTTGCTACACTGCCGGAATTTACTGCCTGACGTCTGATCGATTAGGATCGCCGTATTTGAGACTGCTGTAATAATTGATGCATTGGATGAATGGTAATATCTCCGCTCGGAAGATTTTTCACTCCACAATAATCCCTGATGCAAAAACATGAAATTCTCAGGACATTGTGACTCAAAAACTACTGAAAAACTTGTGAATGTGATTGGTACTGGAAATAAGAGGATAGGGAAACAAACGAGGTGGAGCCAGGGGTGTTACCTGAGCAACCTGACTTTTCAAGAGAGAACAATGGTTTGATAGGGGCAGTCATCCATTGAGGTCCAGGCATCCCGGTGTGTGTTTCAGGCAAAGCCCGCTGATATTACAGCCAATGGCTTCGTGTTCATATCTGACCAGAATGAAACAATGAATATCATGTAATAGGGTTGCACCGGGAGACTGGAGAATTGTAGGAGCGTAGCATTCATATTGAAACACGACGTTCTATGGTTAATGTATTTGGAATTACTCATTGTTGCCTCGCAAAATCACTCGCAAAACAGACCAATCATTCAGGCAATGGTCTTGAGCTCTGCGATTTGTAGACTTTCTGATGAGATCCACGGTATACTGCGCCTCGGTGTGTGAAAAGGGTGCTTCCACTTCAAGGTTAATTAGTCTGAGTTTCTGGTCAACGGCTACCCTGTGGAAAGGCGACTAAGCTGCGCCCTCTTCCTATAAATGGCCGTGACCATATCTTCTGAGAGAACTCGAATTTATTTCTGGGCTTACATATATCGAGATAGTGATTGATTGCACGCGCTACACAGCCGAATGACGGAATCGGATATTGTCGGAGTGAACTCCTGTAGTGATACATCATATACAATTGCATCTTGACTCGGTCGAAATCTAAAAAAAATATTCCTGAGTCATGGCTGTTTTCGGTTTACGGTTCTTGGGAATCCGACGAAAGCCAAACTTTGGAGGAGGTCCACTCGAAACCACGGCTTTCAGACCCCTGGGCGCTTAAAACCTTTTCCTAGATTCTATGAATGTATAGTACACAGTACAATTAGAGCTATGCACTCTATTGATACTGATCGCCGTATAGCACCAACGAGGTTCAGATGACGGATAATCGGAAATATCGCTTAGGACGCTCTTCAAAGCCTTCTCGTTACTCTAACGAGTGGCGTGGGGTTGAATGCATTTAAATACTCGGCGCTTTAGCGCCCAATATAAGTAGATTATGTGCTAATGGCGATGAAAATCCTCTGGGCCACCCAAGTTGGGCTGTAGGTGAGACGGATATATCAGAGAACAAGCATATATTATAGCTTGAGTGTGTGGTCGCTAACCAAATATGGTACGCTTTTGCCCGTTTGTGTGGTGTGGCAAGCCTCAAGCATCCGCCATTCGTCAGGAAAAGAAATTGCTCCTGGGATGGATCTTGTCCTGGTTCTCGTAAGTCTCATCCAAGGTATTTCCCACAGCAACCAAATTATGACTTATTTGAGTAACAAGTCAAGCGCTCGAAGGTACGAAGATAAGATCGACAACCAGCGATTGCTGATAGAGACCATGGAACAAACTTTTCAGTTAACCGCCGGCCGACCCATTGTCCCCCAGGAGATGAATTCATTGTCACCGATAAATAGAGTCTAAGCTGTTCTAGAGCTGCCAGGATACTAGAGGCCCCATTAATATGATATCACGATAGGAGACTCTGCTCCTATCCTCGCTTTGCAGAGAAGTTCGATCACTTATAACCAGCAAGCCGACACGCCCAGCAGAACCATCTTCATCCCACTAAGTTGCAATCCTATATCACTATGGACACCACAGTTGCACGCTTACCACCCGCAGTGGGTGCTCTCCTCATGGAAAACATTGGTATCGTTCAAATAGTATCAATGTTCTCCATTGGTGCCTACAATGCACTGGAGACCGGGTTGGTCACCTTCGACGCCCTCCCGAAACATCGTGGCTTGTATTTCTGGAGTATGCAGGCCGCCTCCTGGGGGATACTTGTGCATGCTCTGCCCGCGATGGCTCGATTTATCGGCCTTGGTCATCCAAATACACAAACGGTTCCCAGATCCCGCCTTGGCTTGTGCCGCGTTGCCATACCCCCAACGAGTCCCAGGTCTTTCCGTGATCCGCTGATCGCCATGCAAAAAATTCGGTCGAGAACTCCGAACAATTCGCGGGGAGCAGATTACCTACTAAAAGCAGCGTGCCTCGTGGATATTTCCCGAGCTGCTGCGGATACTCAAAGATATAGGGTTGGTAGAATACGGAGAACGGATGACCATCGGTGGTCTGGGTGTCGGAGACCGTGGCCAGGGTCTCCCACGTCGCGCCTTGGTCATCACTCTGGCGGATAATGAAGCTTCCCGGGGTTCCGTCGGGGTCGTTGGATTGTGGCCCTCGCGTATAGTGGTGCTCCCACGTAGCGAGAAGTCTGCCGTTCAACACGCCGGCATGCTGGAGCTCAACCACTCGAGCATACGTGTTGGTTTCATTGCGTTGGATGCGCTCCCAGAGGTACGACCCTTCTGCGTCTGCAGCGGCAGGCATGATGAAGGCCACTGTGGAGAAGACGAGTGCGAGCAAGCGTAGAGGATTAAACATAGTATCTCCGATAAGTTAATGGATTCAGGACGCATTTTCTTGACTTCGTGGCATATCGGCAGCATACTTATGTCTTATGTTCCCCAATATGTTCAGTCAACCAACCATATTTGAGCCGCATTAACAACGGTCGCGGTGACTGTTAATGGATCGTTGATAAACATGTTTACCTCGTCATTACGATACTTGAGCGCAGCAACGGATGGGCAACTCGAGTCAGCTTTCCCCCGGCAGTCTTCGTATACCACAATCAAAAAAATACAGGACAGAAACTCCAGTGCTTTTCAGCTTCAATGACTTGCAGCAAGGTTGGCATTTCCGACGCGTTAGGAAGCGCCTGAGCCTATTCTCAATTCTGAGGGTTGTTCAGAAACTGCTGGTATGTGTAAGGTGTATTATCAGCACTTGTTGTACGTGAGACCGGTGTGGAGTTAGTTATAAATATTCATGCCTATGTCGCCAATTGCCTACAAAGCAACCATAAGTCTACTGAATTTCAATCTCCGCGAGGCCTACCAGGCATGCATCGCTTACTGAATATGGCATTACTAATTCCAGCCGCCCTTGGCGGGACCCTTCAAGTCATTGATCATCAAGGTCAGTGCTTCGTGTATTCGACCCACAACTTCGGCTGCACTGGGATCTCCGAGCCGTTTGCACCTCTTGATGGCATCTCTTGTTCTAGTAAGCAAGCCCCCCGGAGGATGAGGAATACTGCTGATAGCTTCCAGATCTGAATACGAGGAACGATGATAAAGGCCCCGATTCCCCTGCCCTGAAAGCCATGTTATGTGGCTCCAGTCCGAAGGAACCAGCGTGGATCAAAGTGCACCGCAATGGCGTGCTTAATTTCCACAATGATCACGGGGATGAAGGAAACTGCACGGTGGATGCATCCCTGAACAAAGGAAGCTTATGCACCATTAGTAACAGCCTGAAAACCTCAGCTCCAAGTAGTAAATCCCAGCTGAGTCCCTCGGATGCTTCATCTAGCCATGTGTCGGCCGTGGCGGCAGCTCCAACAGTTTCTTCGGACTCTTCCGGCCCTTCGAATCCGAGCACGGATTGTTGAATGCGAATTCAAATTCGTGGATCAGTTTCTATCTCTGTGATGTACTGCTTTTGTTCTCTGAAACTCAGGGTGACATGTTGTCTACGGACGCATGCATTTACGAGAGTTGTTTCATATTGTTTCGCGCATTTTTGGCAAGTTGTCACTGATCTTTCGATTGTCAACTGCAATCCAATTCATAATAAAGAGATAGAATCAAATTTACAATCTTAAGTCCTTTGCCAGAAAGCATGAAACCTATTAATGCAGGTGGAATAATGAGGTCTTGTCTAGGTATTAAATGAATGTCGCTGAAGTGGCCATCCTTGCGGTGTCAATGTTCCCCGAAACTCGGGATCGTACATGTAGCACGCTTTGTCCAAAGTCGCCACGTATCGGTTGCGGCCATCCAATTTGCCATGGGTTGGGTAATGGGCCAAGAGGTTGTCGAAGCGTTTGAACGCGCGATGGCATTCCGGTACCCAGCAAACGTACGGTCTTTCATCCGAGTGGCATGTCAGGTGCCGCTCAAGTGCCGCTCGACGCCTGAATTGGCGGTTACATCCAGGATGTGTGCATTTGAACTGCCGCTGGGGTATGCGATCTGGAGATTTCTGGGCGGCCCGGCCTAGGTCTGCTTGAAGAGTCTCAGGAGGGGCGATGTGGGTGGGCCCGAGGGGATCAGGGCTTGTTAAGGCCTCCGCATCGGGATCCTGTATCTGACCCCTGTGTTGCGAGAAGCCGATGGGCAACGTAGAACAGCACTCATGAATCGGTGCAGCTTTCGTCTCAGATCTACGGGCACGTGGAGGCGAATTCAACGCGGGTGGGGGATTAGAGATTTGCACATAGCCCAGCCAGCAAATAACAGGGATCAGCTCGCAATGATCAAGGGCCGGTTCAGCAAGGTGGTCTGGTCGTCGCGGGATTCGCCCGTTCCGATCACCCTGGCCTTGCGGTATAGACGGCTGCCCATGATACAGGTCAAGGGCGCGGGACTGAGGAGCCCTGTTGGTCGGACGTGCGAAGTGGTAAGAGTCCGAAATCGAGTGCCATTCATACTTCGTGACCTGTAGCACTGGTGCTTCAATCACATTGGGCCGATACTCCGAATGGGACTCTTGGTATGGCGGCCTCGATGAATAGAGATCCATGGAGAAGCTTTCGCGTGTAGATCGCGCACACGCAGTACTACAACTCTGCTGTCGGCTACTTTGGATTGAGAAGAAGCAGTACCACGAAAGCAATTGCATTATTCAAAGGGGGTTCAATGCCATCCGGTACTTTGGGCTGAGGGGATAACTTGCGCACGGCAGGAATAAGTCTTTCGTAGCATGACACGAAGGACAGGTTAATATGAGGAAGAAAAAAAGTTGATCAAATTATGTACCGATTATGAAGCACGCTAGTTGTTTGTGTCTATTTGCCGGCAATTTCGAGGCAAATATTAGTTGAAATGACCCTTGACTGATGCTACACGTTCGTATGATCGCAATCGAGACTCCGAAAGCCGATGCATCATCACCAAGAGACGGTGATGAATCCATGATGAAATGTGCGATAGTCTATCTGGACTGTGAATTCTCGATGTTGACTTCTTTTCTGAATGGTCGCTGGTCGATTGTTTGCTCGTCTTTGATGAACCGATCATCACCTATTCATCATCAACTGCGGCTTCATCGGTACCCTCAGGGTTACGACGCTGCAGCACAAGACATTCTCCAGTCAGCCCGGTTGATTTCGTGATTATAAATAAAAGGATTGATTGGCAAAATGGTAAGACATAGTTTCCTTGTTCGTCTTCATTTACTGTGTTGCCCTCCAGAATGGACGTTACAGCTACACCCCACGATCTTGAAATGGACGAAAACACCGGAAGCAATATAATCCCAACTCAGTGTGAGAACTCCGACTGCGATTTCGGGACGGACAACCCCCCTCCGGTAAGAACTGTATCTGATATTTCACGTTGAATTATACATTCTGATTGATTGAGTCATTTCGCCAGCCGCAAGCCGACGAGGAACGGTCTGAAGCCACCGAGCCCTTTCAGCCCATATTCAAAATGCTGGCGGAACTGGAACAAGATGATCCAAAGGTTGCCTTCCAAGCAGCCCGGATCTTGGGACTCTTCCGTCGATTGTGGGAGTCATGCATATCGAAGCACAGAGGCAATGAAAGGCTCGAGCAAACCAACAATGGGTTGAAAGAGGAGAATGTACGCTTGAAGAATGAAAAGAGCGGGCTTCAGGGGTACCACGAGGAGCAGAGAGCCCGGTTTAGTCATCTGAACCATGTATTTGAGTCATCTCGGGTGCAGCTGCTCAAGATTCGCGATGATTGGGAGCAGTGCCCCCGAAGTCAAGTTGTGGGACTGATGGATTGTGACCGAGAGGAATAACGAGTCTTTTGTCATATAGGCTTGAGTAGATTTGCTATGTAATCTAAGATGGGTACTGCCTACTCAATAAAATGTCATATTTCAGGAGATTCTCACTGAGCCCAGCTGACCATCTGACAAATATTTAACGGTGTTCTACTCCGTCTACTACTGTACAGTATCACAGATGCCGTAGAAATTTGAGCAACGAAATTGCACAACCCTCTTACGGGAGACTGGGATTTATTTGTGGGGGATTACTGAAAAATTCTATGACCCTTCCAAAGAAGCGAATTTGGGAAGTAAATGTAAACAGGTATTAAAGACTGATTTGAATTCGGCTTTATATCCATAGCTAAATTGATGGCCAGATTTAGAATCAACGGAAGCACATTCCACAAGTAATACAGAACATCTCTAGGTCGCCGAACGCAAATATCAGGAGACACAAATCCTGCGAGGATAGATTCGTGCCATTAGTTGCGACGTTTGATGCGTCTTGTGGGTCTTGTGCGTAGTTGCATCACTGTCAGGAGGCATTTCCGAACGACATGGCCCAACTGCAGCGTTTCTGCGTCAGGACGTTGCGATGGAGGAGTACGGTGGATCGATGATTTGCAGGGCCGAGGTAACACGGCCGTGAAATGCTTCCAATGCCCGTGTCCGATTTTCCAACTCCATCGCTTGCCGATTGCAACTCTGACGAAGGGTGTCAAGCTCGTCTTCCAGCCACTCATTCGATTCGCTCATCTGGCGTCTCTCGTCCTCGAGCCGAATATTCACTGCAGATTCCAGGACATACATTTCCCATAGACACAGATACAAGTCCACAAAATTCAAGGCGGGTGCAGCGAGGTCAGCATTGCAGCGTAAAATTTTCCGGAGCTGCGTTGTAGGGAGGTTCGCCGAGACGGAGATCTATATCTTGCTATTAAGCCTTTTTTGCCGATATGATGGGGAATGGAGCAAGCCATACCTTTAGTCGGGCGATGGTAGACGAAGAAGGAATTGCACTCTCTCTTGCATCCGACTCATCACTAACATCCTCGGAGAGTCCTCGCTGTCTTTTGGCTGGTCTGCCGACTGGCGACGGAGATGCAGTGGGCGAGCTCATTGGCGGGAAGAGATAATCGGAGAAATCGGAGTGAAGATTGTACGCATTCTTTTTCTACATCTTAAATAGAAGTATCCCTTCAGAAATACGGAAGACACCGATCAGTCTGTGCTATACATCGGGCTTCAAGTTGAGGGCCTGATAGTGCGGACGCATGATTTATTCGTTGATGGATGTTGAGTTAGCTGCACAAGCTGGAAGTTCGCCTGAGAGGCACACTGGTCATGACCACGTAGTCTCGTGAAGGCGATGAACGTTTCCCGACAGCAATTTTCAATGACAATCACACGTCTCTAAATTGATCGGCTTGGTTTCTGCGGCTCGGCACGAATTTCAAGCAGCACCGACTCATCGACTGCCGTGGTCTGTGTTGGCTATACCCACGGCCAACGAGCCGCCAATCCGCCTTGGCTTCGAGAGGCTACAATCTGTTCTGAATAAATCCTGCGACTATCGATCTGGCGCTGGATGGCTCTTCGGACATTCTCGTCATTTGCGGACCACAGTGCTGCCCGGAGGCTATGCGCATCCATCCTCTGATCCGCTAAAAGCGCATCAACGACACGAGCATGTGCGCCTTTGGCTGCCAACACCAACGGAGACTCCAGCCACCGATTCTCCAAGTTAGGGTCAATATTCTGATGGATCAATAGAGCCCGAATCAGCTCCAGGTGACCAGCACGGGCAGCAATTCCCAAAGCTGTGTCATGGGTCGTCAAGGTACCTTGATTAATCTGGAGCCGCTCCCCTTGCTCTACCATTAGCCTGACAGCCTCAACATGGCCTCCCGTTGCTGCCTGGCACAGCGGTGGATCCATCAACTCTCGGCCGGTATTGATTTCTACATCTCTTATGCCCAAAAGGATTTTCATGATGTTGGCTCTTCCCATGGCAGCGGCAGTAGAAAAGGGGGTTTGCCTCTCGACACAGACGTTAACATCGATCCCGGGGACCGCGAGGAGCTGCTTCAAAGCTGTGGTTTCCAATCGTGTTGCGGCATGGTGCAGCGATGTCGAGGGTGCGTCCCATCGACCGCAGCCGCCAACTAAATTGACATCAACGCCATTTACAGCCAGCAACCTCTCGGTGATCTCGTCATACGATAGATAGGTCGACCACCAGAGTGGGGTGTTTCCATCATTATCTATAGAGTTTACGTCTGTCCGTGGGTGCCAAAGAATCAGATCGACCACGTCCAAGCGTCGGCCGTGGACAGCAAGATGGAGTGCCGTATGACCATTTCGGTCAATGGTCGCCAAATCAAGGTCTTTCCGCCGCAGTAGCAGTCTTACAGCACCCACTGACCCATGGAGAACTGCCTGGTGGAGCGATGGCTCATCGTGTTCGCTGTTATGTGGTGCAGCATATTCTCGCTGCCTTTGAAAAAGGGCCATCATGGAAGGCCTGTTGATTCGACTTGCCCAAACCCAGGGCGAAATGCCCAAATCATCATTTGCGTTTGGATTACTGCCCTTGGCGAGCAGTAGTTGTGCCAATCCAATGCGGCCCCACCATACAGCGAGATGGAGCGCTGTTTGGCCCCGTTGATGCCGGAGGTCGACTGCACAGTCCACGCGCTCTAGTACACGCCACAGGGTTGAGGATGCTCCATGCTGAACAGCAATCCACAGTGCGCTTTCTTGCTCTCGGTTCTGAAGATTGATATCTAGACCGGGGCTGTTCAGCAAGAGCGTGAGCACTGTAGGAGAAGAGTTTTTGATGGCTCTCATCACGGGGGTTTTTCCACGAAAGAAGGCATTGATATTTGCCCCGTAGTCAAGCAACCACCCTGCGAGCGTGATATTGTCATCCTTAGCGGCCAGCCCAAGAAGGTTGCTGTTCTGATAGTCGATATTGAACTTGAGAATGAGGGGCCGCAGTTCGTGGTACAGGGTTTTGCATGACCTTGCAAGGGCAAATTTCGCGCTACCCTGGAGAAACGAAGCGATCAGAAATAGTATTTCCGTGGGTAAAGCCCGAATGTGTGACTGTGCCTATTAGTTAATTGATAGGGATAGGACATGCGGTTTTACTAACCATGCTATGATAGAATTGCGATTTTGGCCGTGGGACTGAGGGGAACTTGCAGAAAGCTAAGTGGGTTCATGACTTAGTGCAGCTTTTTCAATCATTTATGGATAATATGAGTCAAACCCTTCGCACAATCCCACAAAATGTAGTCTGCATATCGCATTCCCTGGTATGAATGGGTACAGTAACAGCCTGGTGCTCCTGGGATTTGTAGTCCCAAAGGACGGTATCGATTAAAGGCTAGCACCAGCATTGGAAGCCTTTTCATCGCTCCTAGATATACGAAAGTTGTTTCCAGGATCGCCTAGTGTTGTTTTATAGAATGTTAGGAATGCTACGCCACTGGCTAAAACTATGTCTGTCCAGATCAACGGGCCAGGGCATGGAATACCAAGTTTGCTGGATCTTTCGACTGCATTTCTTACACGCCCAGTCTGCCACGAAAAATCTCGATGGAATGTGATGAAATTCATGATCGAACTAGTATAGCCACTGTTGCTTGTATGAAACTGTCGATATAGTGCAGCTGCAGGACGCTTTATGTCGCTACATTTCTCTCGTGGAAGATTGAAATGCAACCAGTGGGTCCTCGAGTCTTCGTGATCTTTCAAGAAACCTTCAAGTTGCACGAATATCGAACTAGCCTCTTTGACTTTGTTGATATTGCTACTCCTGAAGCTCATACAATGTCAATTGTAGGTCCTACGAGCCCTATACGGCGGCCTTGCATTCAATGCCGCGTTTCGAAAAAAGGATGCAATCGAGAAGTGCCCTCCTGTCAGTCTTGCTGTGCTCGTGGAATGGCAACACAGTGTACATATGAAGAACACATGTCTTTGCCTCTTCATCACAGCACGAAGGCGCTTTTTGGGTCGATGGAATCGAAGCGAAAAACCTATCAAGCAGGTTGCATGAGGACTGAAGCTCTCGATGAGCCTGATCACTATTTACAGTATCCATTTGATCATGCTGCCATATGGTCCAGCACATGTTCGATGCGCCCATATTTTGAGATGGAAGTTCCGGTAAGCTTGTTCACCTTAATTGATTTACCGTGAGCTAATAGCAGGCTAGATCTCTTTACCACCTCGGCTTCAAACCCAAATGCCAGCATCTTACGTGTTCTCAGCCGAGAAGACCCATACCATCCATCAACTCTTGTTGGTACTCAACTACTTATTTGTCAGTGCCGTGCTTCCTGAGGATAAGGGTGCTTTGTGGAAAATTATATACCGGAGTGTTCAGGACTGGGAACAAAGCTTCGTCTTGCAATACAGTCAGTTGCAGTCCTGGCTGAAGGATATTCGCGCTGCTTTGACCGACTCTCAGGGCTTGCATACTGTGTCATTTGGTGACTTGGAAATGCAGATCCGATATATTCTGTTTCTTCTGGGACAACATGCACTGCCAGAGCCTAGCTTTTTTCAGGCATACTTTGAACGACCTTTTGGGCCCTACCGGCCGTTCGGGGTCGGGGCGAGTGTTGCTTTGATATGCTACGCATTCATGGGCATTAGTGCTACCGACATCCGGGGATATGAGTCGGCAGAGATCTGGGCACGGGATGAGTCATTTTTCTCTCTCATGCTGGCACGGTCGAGAAAATCGCCTATATTCTCTGCCGAGCTGTCTATAGAACAGCTACAGGTCATTTTGGGGGACCTTCAAAGGGCGTTCCAGAATGAAGAAGTCCGAGTAGCTTCAATGAAGCCCCGGAAGCTCAATATCAGTGACAGGGTGGAAGCCATAGATTATTACATCCAGGGGTTTCTATCGTTAGACCCGCTCCTTCTTCCTAAGATATCGCTGGTCGCGTTAGGTACCAAGCCGCTAGAGAACTGCACTCGCCTTGAGCTGGCCACTCTCGTAGCCAATATCTTTTACGACAAACATCCCGTCCGGAATTTGGATGAAGGTTTCAAAAAGATCCCCGATATTATGCGGTCAAAGCCTGACCGAGTGTTAGTGACCGAAATGTTTCATGTGAAAGCGTGGCAGGAAACTCTGCAGAATGCCACCGTCAAGCTGTCCTCAGGTGCTAGGGATGTACACTCCGATGCACTCTACATAAAAGTCTTCCATGCTGCTCGCGCATCCGCCTGACACAAATAATTGACCTTGAAAGAGAATTTGAAACTGCACTTGGTCGGTCCTGGAGATTGAGGATCGATAATGAGTCTAGCCTTGAATTTGGCTTGGAAGGAATAACTGAGCGTGTCAATCAAGGACGCAGTCTTCATACGTACAATAAGTAGCATATAAAGAAGGGGCTTTCTTTTCACCGACATCACTGAAGAAAGGTCCAATGTACGCACTGTGATTTAGAGGGTGACTGATCTCTGAGCTTTGATGAGCCCTTATTCAGCTGGTCAAATTTCCAGAAATTAGCCCCGGATATGTTGAAAACCGACTTTAGTGATTATTAACGTTCGGTCTTGGGGGTCGGAGAAGGAGACTTCTGCAGTATTGCCATGTAGTTGATAACCTGGGTGAGTTAACAGCATGTGTTTAAGTCAGTCATGACTGGTTATTTCAATCTTACAATGAACACTCTTTCAGAGACAAGGACACTGCTTGCCTAGAATTATTTTCTTGGCGTTCATTTATAACAGACCCTCGCTTAGTTATATAGCTCTAGGTTCGATGTCTGGATTCGGCAGTCTTTCACTTCCAAAGACGGAAAGATTATTTTGTCCTACAGTTCTAGGGATGAGAAGTTGAATGAAAATGGATCAGGACCGAAGGCTATTATCTAGATTGTCAAAGCCCGACTTCAATCACTTCCACAAGAAGCCCGTTGGTATGGTTGCATTTAACTTCCGACGGGCGTGAAAAAGAAGCTCACCGTGAACCAGACAAACCCTCCCTGGCAGACCCGTGCCCCTCGCAACGATCCGTGAATAGGCTTCCTTTCCTGCATTCGAAAACTGAGGAACTTGTCTGGAAATGGGATCAGTCGAAGCTCTGCGGCCAGAGCATCAACATTCTCTTACAGTCCACCCTCATGCCACAGGATCATCCGTGCAACAGGCCTGACCGGGCCCACGAATTCGTTCTGATCGAGAATGGCAATGTCGTTGTACAGCCCCCAGCATACCTGACACGTCTGAAACCGGAGCAGTATCAGGTCGGTTTGATTCATAAAGACAGTTTGACGGATATGAAGATCATTCTCCTTGGCCTCCCAAAATGGAAGAAACCTTCCAAGGTCAAGGAAAGCGTACTTCGCCTTGAAAACTATCTGGCCAGGAAAAGCTTTCCGCTCTTCTACGACTGGTCCACCGAATACTGGATCTCGGATTCGGTCGTCATTGATCCGCGGTCGACAGATGAAATCGAGATGATTGATCGGGGGAAACGAACGGCGCACAGCCACGACGCAAAATATATTTGCATCGGCCTCCCAGCAACCACCATGGGACCCCTGTTCAACACACTTGTGTCATCTTGGAATGCCAGCCCGGCCTGCTTTGAGTACGCGATCGGATTCATTTGGGTCTATGCGTTGATCAATCCGGGAAATTTCTACATAGAGCTTGACACAGCCTTAGACCCCGCGTGCGACCCCGTTGCCTCCATGCTGCAACAAATGAAAGGAGGATCTTGGGTGGCTGTAACCAAGCTACCTCTTAGGCTTGAGGGGTCTAGCAGGATGAAACACTCCATTCTGGTTCAGGTTCTGGGAGTTTCTCAGGCCCGCGCCACATCCACGCATAAGCCAATCACTCATCGATAGACTTGTTCTTTACTGAGGTGTCTTACTTTTCGCGGGGGGGTATTTATGTTCAATTATCTCTACATATTGAACTACCAATGATAGTTCGAATAGTCAAGGTACTCACTGAATATGGCCCCTTTCGACATGGGATTGATCTGATATTGCTTCGAGGACGGAAAGTTGTTACACGGCCGGTTTTGTACTCAGCATCTGATTAAAGTTTGAACAGTTCGAGTGAATTTCATGTCTGGATGGCAGGTGGCCATATATGGATGGAGAAGTCTCTTCCGACATTTTTGCCACGAAATGGTCTTCTCTAAGCTAAATTTACCTTCATGTACAATATCAAAAAGCAATTATATTGAGGCAAGGTGCCATCTCAAGGTATACATTGCACCCACGAGAAATTCCGCCGAACATCGTGGAGAGAAAAGATGAGGGGATTGCAGATCCAAAATTTCTTGAAAATTTAATTCCTAAGGAAACAAGTGCAATCACTGAAAGCGTATAGAGAAACATCATTTGCAGAATCTTGTCCACCAGACATCTTCAGCCCTCTTCCACTCCATTATACTGCCCTTATCTCTGCAAACGTTGAGCCCGCAGCGTCTTCTGCCCCGGCTCATCTGGCTTATGAGTTGGGTCACATTCGAATCCCTCATCTACTTCTGTTTCAATAGCCTTCCATCGGTGGGAAAGGCCCTCTAGTTGCCTGCGGACATCTTCGATACATTTTCTCTGGTCCGCCATTGATCTCTCCAAGATCCTGGATATTGGTTAGCTTTTTAATTTGTACCCGTGGATGAGGTTGACAACTGACTTCACACGTGGTTCTAGGCTTAAAGCATTACTCTGATTAGCACAATTCTCCGGGTGGGAGTAGGGACAAATAGTACTAACTCGGCAACACATTGGAGAGCAAGCATGTTGCTGTCCCTCAGAGACTGGGCTTCATAATCTCCTAACTGCGGAATCGGTACCACTCTATCCTGAACATCGTTGGGCGGGTCACTCTGCTGTGATGCCGCCTGATGATTGCCGCTTGAATGCGTCGATTCTTCCTCGGTGGTGTCGCCAGACAGGGACGCAGTCGGACTTTGGCTGTATTCAGACTCCGAGGATGACAGGGACAATGCGCGCTGCAATCGACGCCGGAAGTCTGGCATCTTCTGAGCGTGTGAGGGTTTTTGGACGGCTCCCATGGTCGTGTTCTAATCGCGCAAAAATACCGCGTAGTGTATGCCGTGCCGGGAAGGAGGAGGTGAGGATCTATTAAATAATAGATGGCGAGATAGAAATTTGCACGTCTGCGAATAGGTCCAGCAAGCACTCTTCCGTAGTGGAAGTTGCTGTCGCCCTGATCATACGCCAGTCATTTTCTGTTTCGCATTCAAAATAGAGTGAAAAGACGGGCGGCAAACACCCTTGATGGTTCATGAATCAACAGGCAAACGTTGACGGGCAATCAATTTTTCCACCGCCATTGATAATTTCAATTTGCCCACTCCGTGGCTCGCAGGAGCCTAGCCTATGTTGATCGATTTCCTTGCAGGTAATTACTACTAGTCATACGCGGACCGGTGATAAACGCGGGCACAAAGATTGGATTCGCCAGAGCCATAGATGATACCCGACCAATCCCAACCGTATTCTGGGAAACGACATCCGGTGGCCAAGTTGGAACCCGCCCATCAGGCACTTGGCCTGCGAACGTCTAGTTACAATCTGTCCATTGCGCATCCACGTAGGAGAGAATAGATGCATGTACCGGAGCAGTTGTTATGTCCTAGTCTACAAATATCGTATAAAAGCTCAGAAATCCGTCTTGCGGGATCGGTCAGTTTTCTGCTTGCCAGCAAAATCGGAAAGCGTTTCCCCTGGTGAGCAACGTTCACTGAACGATGATTGGTTGAGTCTAGACCCTCGACAGCCACGGGTCTCAGGTGGGGCGGGCGACCCGCCCTCTACAGATACGCTAAAATTTCTTATTTCAACGTTAATCAACCGCCTCAACGCCCAGCATAGGAAGCGCTCGCCCACTATTGGGTCTGCCACGATGTACGCAAGTGGTCGCTACCGCAGACCCTACTTGATTGGCATAAAAGACGCTCATTTTCCGTCGAGAAGAAGATCAGGATTTTCCTCTTCACACTCCGTGGCCGCGAGGCCTTGGAGTGTTCTTCGCGGGATAGGCTCCGCGTTACCAAGTGTGCCTCGCAGGGATAGGCTCCGCGATACCAAGTGTGCCTCGCAGGGATAGGCTCCGCGATACCAAGTGTGCCTCGCAGGGATAGGCTCCGCGATACCAAGTGTGCCTCGCAGGGACAACTGCGAGATCAAGAGTCTCCGCAGGGACAACTGCGAAATCAAGAGTCTCCGCAGGGACAACTGCGAAATCAAGAGTCTCCGCAGGGACATCTGCGAGATCAAGAGTCTCCGCAGGGACAACTGCGAAATCAAGAGTCTCCGCAGGGACATCTGCGAGATCAAGAGTCTCCGCAGGGACAACTGCGAAATCAAGAGTCTCCGCAGGGACAACTGCGAAATCAAGAGTCTCCGCAGGGACATCTGCGAGATCAAGAGTCTCCGCAGGGACAACTGCGAAATCAAGAGTCTCCGCAGGGACATCTGCGAGATCAAGAGTCTCCGCAGGGACAACTGCGAAATCAAGAGTCTCCGCAGGGACATCTGCGAAATCAAGTCTCGCAGGGGGACGCTGCGTTACCAATTGAGACCCGCAGGAGAGTGCTGCGTCAACAAGTTCTCCCTCGCAGCAATGAGCCCTGCGATTGTATTGTGTGCTCCCTCACAGACGATGAGCCCTGTGTATGTAGAAACGCGCTCCCTCGCCAGCACTGAGCCCTGCCGTTGTATTGTGCGCTCGTTCAGGCAGAGCCCGTGGCGCCGCGGTCCTCGCCCTGATCCTCTGGCGACAAGCAGGCACCTCTTCGTGGTGTCAGAGACTAGTATTCGAGTCCTTCAGGGGACTCGAAGAAGCCAAGACCTGCTCCCAATGTCCATAGAAATCAAGAACCTCCTAGCAGACTTCGTGTCATGCCTTCGGCCTGTCCCAGAAACCGATAGAAATTAAGAAAATTCAAACAGGCTTTTTTCAAGCCTTCGACCTCCTATGGCCAAGATCCCATTCGCGTAATGCACGTAGTCTTCAATCGTTCCCGGAACCTGTACACTGAGCGCTCGCTTCATACGACATAGCGTAGTAAATTGGGACATTGGGCGCGCTGACGCGGTATGTGCCAGCGTGGTTCGTTGCCGGTGAATGCCGCTGCCATCCAGAGTAATCAACATCCTTGTGAGAGTTCTGTCTTGGCTGGAGTGACGATGAGTGTGTGGGCTTGGTGATTATTGATGACAAGGACCGTGACTCGTGGTCATGGTGAGTTGACGGGAGGCGTTGGGTTGGCTGGGTCGTTAATGATCGTTGCTGATCGTTGCTGGTCGTTGTTGGTCATTGCTGGTCGTTGCTGGTCGTGATGAAGCTGATGGTCGTTGACGGTCGGCGACGGTCATTGACGCGCGGCGGGCCGGGCTGAGCGGTGAAGTATCCACCGGTAATCAACACCCGCCTCAACACGGCCGTCCCAGGATCCGCGAGGACCGATATGCGGCGAGAAAATACTGAGTCTTCGGCATGAATTTGATAGTACAGATAGGACAGCGAACTAATGCCTTTGGCACAATTTGATTTTGACTACAACGTGGTACACCATTTAGTCAAACCAAGTTGCATGTAAGTTAAAGGGCGTGGACTGGAGGCATGCATGGATTTAAGATGGATGTATTTGTAGAATATATTGTCTGTATCAATTCATCTGAGTCTACTTTGTGGAGCGATCTTCTCGGGTCGAATTTATTCGCGTGTTCTCTCGATGGTAGACTGTATACGGGCTAGGATGTGTGGCTACATTGCCACCCGCTTCCCGTCACACGATATATATGTTTAGATCACAGCGGCCTTTCATGACTGGAGACGAGGTACGAAAAGGATCACGATACGAGACAAACTACCAATTACCTCTCGAGACGCTAGGATTTTATCTATCCATCGGTCTCCAAGTATTATCCCAACTATTATTTTCTCTTGGTATGGCCGAATGAACAACGCTACTGGAGCTGGAAATGTTGACTTCGGATATGGCTGCCGCTGTTCTCCGCGGGATGGTCAGGGAATAACTAAACCAAAAATTTACCGCCGCGGCCAAAATCTTTTTTGGCCCAGTCGAAATGGCATACCTGAAACGACGCACGGGTTCGATTCCGGAACAGGGCACTCAATTGTTTTTTGGGTGGAATGACGGATCTCGCTCATCAGCTGTCTTGGCACACCAACGTGGCTCCTCGAGCCATTTCCTCCGTAGTCTTTTATGATGTATCATACAAAAATTGCCTACGTCTTGACCTCGAGTGGATATGGTGAGTTCATACTTCCCGTACTATGGGCATATCGCCAAAGCCAATGGGCTGAGATCGAGTGATCGGCCTGCGGCTCCTTCGGACGCGTGTTGCTCCGCGGCGCATTCACGTGCCGCACGCCTTTCCCAAGTCGCGTTGGTGTCAGCCGCTACGATCGTAGGAACAAGAACGTCTTTTCCTTTTCCTCTCCATCTGATTGGAAACCGACTTGTATCTTTCGGACTAGCATCGGCGAATCACGACTTCGTGAGGCATGCTTCTTCGAGCGGTCCGCCCCCTTGGTGACACTGAGGAGCGTTCGGTCGGTCGGCTACCGGTGGCATTCAGCATGCCATAGTGTCGTACTGTAGCTTGAGAGAATCAATAATCATACCGGCGGTCTGGACACGCGGTCAGCCGGGTTCCGAACTTTTAGGGATGAAAATGTAACTCGCCAGCTTTAGTTCGTCGTCCTGATTTCAATACGGCCAAAAGATTCTTCCGCTACACTTCCTCGATCAATCATCAATGTCCAGCTTAACTCGCGCAGCTCGGTGTACTCTCGGCCTGTTGGGATTCGTAATAGCGGCCATGAAGCCGTATCTCGATTGGCTGTGGGAATTATCGAATGAAGACCGAGACATTGCCTATCTACATCAGCAACATATCCAGTGGCCGAGGAGGGCATGTACTTACCATGTTAATAGTTTTACAACGACCATGGGTGATCTAGAGACGAGGCAAGCGTCAGTTTGTTAGTTCGTTCAAACATACTCGAGAAACAGGAGCAGCTCTTACTAGAGAAAACGACTGTGGGAGCGGACGGACATTCTCCAATGCGCAGTGGTATGCCTTTGCTGTTGGAACGGACACAGCCAGTGGCCAGCGGACATGCAGTTGCACCAAGTCAAGATACACCGGAGGAGGGATGGTATATCGACTGTGGCGAGATCTGGGGTAGCTTCGGTTGATGTTGCTGCGGAAGGAGCCGTGGTTTTTCTTGATGGTCATTTATGTGATCTTTCTCCTTGTCGAATACTGCGATACTCATTTGGTGTCATGGGCGGATCATGCCGACAAGGTTCGGAATAGACGTGGACAAGAGAACAGAGCTGTCGGAATATGGCAATGTCCTGTTACTTTCACAGTTAGCTCTGGATCTGACAGGGTGAAGCGGGGAGATGAGAGCAAATTGCAACGTTACCGCGTGGCTGATCGGGAAAGGGAGACTTCCTTGTTCGGAAGCAGAATGCATTGAGTGGGTTGTCGTTTCAAAGCATATCTCGGAGCAGAAGGAGAAAATCGAAATTAACGGCCCGACTCGTCTTGTCACTGCAAGATTGGCAATCGCGCTGCGGGAGACAGAGACATCAGCAATACTTCATGAAGGACAGAGAGGCCACGCATGAGGCAACTTACTAGAAATGGGCTGGCTCGTGGGACATCCAAAAGGGTTGACTTCTGATCCAGTGAATCATCAGCAAGGCTTAGTCTTCGACTACCACAATGATCAAACTTACCTTGCCCGTTGCTGCAGCGCGCGGCTTTCTAGCAGGGCCAAATCAGCTGCGGATTTCGATCTACAGTAGACGGAATCATTAGTAGGTGGATTACAAGGGGCCGTCGTAACTCACTATCCTGGCTCCCGGGATAGATATTCCCAAGACGACTAATGTTGGTCAATAACCGCGGAGACGCGACTGATCTGATCTTTCTCACGTCAGCATGGCTGCGAATGACCGGCACACTCTACTTACCCACCGTCACAGACTTCAGTATCAAGGGTAAGGAGGCTAGGGCGATACAAAAGGTCAGTCCGATCACAAGTGCATAAAATCTCAGTCAGTCCGTACCAAGAGTGGCTGGCGAAGTCGAGGGCATTTTGCACCGAGTCGACATGAGGAGGTTTGAGAAAAGATGTATGAAAGACTGTTCGGGGTGGCCAAAGGCCAGATATTTATAGCACTCCTGCCAGATTTTCTACTCAAGTCGGTACAAGGATCGTTACACATTTCAAGTGGTCAACAGAACTGGCCCTGCAATTTTAGCTGGTTCTTCACCATTGATTATCAGCGATAGTCGGAGATATTGCAGTTTCTCACTGTTGGCACCGTTCCAACATGCACAAAGATACTGCAGATCGCGCTGATCACGCTGACAGCATCTTTCTACGTTCATCAATATGTGTCTACACCTCATCGCTACAGGAAACAGCGCCGCTCAAATATTCACTGGCCATGAAGACCTATTTGCTGATCAACCGTTGAACACTGTTCATGTCGTCGCCATCTCCTTTTTCTTCTTTTCTACTCGTTTCTGATGTCATTACGGAGCAAAATACGCAGTATCCGCATTTCTTTGATGTTGCTATCTGTTCATCACCACTCGCAAAACATCGGCTTTATTCACGCATATTTCTGAGCGGCAGATAAGCCTCACTGTTACTAGCACTTTTTACAACTGTCTGGGATTGATGTTCTCGAGCACTGGCCAGCCGCGTTGAGCCACTGCGGACATTACCTTACAGTCTGAACCCCTTTCAGGGATCACGTTGAACGCGAAGATGTGTTCATTCTCTGCAGATATTCATGCGAGTCATGCGAGGATATCACTTTGAACTGGAGCGTCTAGCTCTCGTAGATGCCTTGGGTTTAGTAGACGGACAAGACTGCAAAGAGCTACCCGCTAATCCTCTACACAAAGTGTCCAACGCGATGATATGTAGACCATATACCGTGGCCTAGTGTGGCTTTTATGACCGGCGCTTCTCAAGATTAAGGGCGTCTTAGGACAGACGTCTCAGAAGGGGAACCATCTCAAAACAGTGCTCTTATTCCAACTACCCCTCTCAGGTACAAATCAGTCCTGTGAAGATTGTCAATTCTACATTCAAGACACTCACGGCTGCCAGGCTGGCCTCATCTTCCCACTGTCTCAGCGACAACCTTGGAAGCCATGGAAACCAGCTGTTTCTCCTTCCCAAGTCTCACCTCGGTTGCAAGCTGGTTCTCTTCGTGCGCGGAAATCACGAAAATGGCATTGCTGCCATCGGCTGTGGCGGCGCGGTAACAGTGGTCTGGGCGGAGACTGTGTAGGTGCATAACTAGTCGGGGGTGAAAGTCTACCCCTTAGAGACGCCAATTAGCGGTCTCACAAGATGGTCCAGCTGCTGAAACCAGTTGGGTGTTCCAGGTGGTTTTGGGACATTGCATATCTCCCGAGTCTCCTACTGTACAGGGCCGCTCGAAATCAGCTTCACCTTTGTTTTCTTTTCTTTTCTTTTCTGAACTTTATTCTGAAACACCCTAGTACCCCTTTGGTTTAGTATGTTGTGAGATCGTGAAATGTTTTGTAAGGATAAATTACACAAATGCGGGGTTGTAACTTTCCTGAAACACAGATACAATCGTTACGCTGTGGTTAACCACAAGGTTCGTCACTTGATTAGAGCTTTGGTCTTCTGCGGTAACTTCGAAAAAGAGGGCGCTACGTTCACATATTGACCTCCTGAATAATGTAAATGGAAAAACACATCATCTATCAAGGTGATTACAGTCATTCTCGAAATCGCCTTGACCAATTCAAACTGAGAAACTCTTTCCCGGCTCCACAGCCAAGGCCTTAGCGCAGATCATTTATTGAGCGACCCGCATTAAACTGAAGGGCTCAGTAGGATGCTCCATGTACGTTACAGTAATATGCGACGTATGAATACATTACGCGTATGTATGAAAACAAAATTCCAGGGTGGATCTCTGCCAATCATGTAAGGATGGCTACCTTCTGCATCCTCAGCTAAACCCCGCCTTTCCCACAAACCCTCGTCCTCATTCTCGCAATCTCTACTTGACAATATTGTTCTTTCTCTGATGCTACCCACAAATCGACGGGTTAAAGCACCACCCGATCGTAGTAGATTCAGTCTACTATGCATGCTAGGACCCGATCCCACGATGATTATACGGTTGGGTGGATATGTGCCTTGCCGGTGGAGACGGCAGCTGCGAAGCTGATGTTAGACAAAATACACCCGCCTTTACCTCGCCTGCCGATGGACCAAAATACATATATTTTTGGAAGCATCGGGGAACACAATATTGTTATTGCTAGTTTACCGACTGGCGCATATGGCAATACATCGGCCGCAACGGTTGGGACGCAGTTGCTGTCTAGTTTTCACGCCATCCGCTTTGGTCTTATGGTTGGTATCGGCGGCGGAGTACCAAGCAGCAGTGCAGACATTCGACTTGGAGATATTGTGGTAAGCCAGCCGACGGACACTTCTGGGGGCGTGGTCCAGTACGATTTAGGTAAAGCGCTAAGTGGCGGCCAATCTATGCGAACCGGAATGCTTAATCGACCTCCTAAGGTTCTGTTGACTGCTCTTGCGACTCTCCAAGCGCATCACCTCACAGAAGATAGCCGGATCGTTAGATTTGTTTCCAACCTGCAAGCCAAGTTGGTGCCCTCTAAAGCTACCAAATTTATGCGACCGACGCAAAAGGACTGTTTGTTCCAAGCGGAATACGATCATATCGCATACAATACGTGTATAAATTGCGATCGATCTAAACTGGTTCTACGGCCCCCACGAGAACACCAAGAACCAGTAATCCACTATGGACTTATCGGATCTGCTAATCAGGTTATAAAAGATGGCAGGCGGCGAGAGCAGCTGGCTCGAGACTTAGGTATATATTGTGTGGAGATGGAAGCGGCAGGACTTATGAATGATTTCCCGTGTCTGGTTATTCGGGGTATCTGCGACTACGCTGACTCACATAAGAACAAGGAATGGCAAGGGTATGCGGCTGCAGTGGCGGCGGCCTATGCTAAGGAGCTTCTTTTGATTGTTGCGATCGATCAGATCAACTGTACCCCAAGTGTGCAACATACATTAGCAAACTCTGGTAAGAGAATATCCACAGTACTCCTTCAATAGTTCGAATCGAGTGCTAAATAATTATTCAATTACATAGTTCACCGTTTTGACGTCCCGTTGAACCTGACTGATGTGCCAGTGATTGCAAATTTTGTGGGACGACAAGGCGAGCTTGACCAACTCTGGCAGTATTTACGGCCCACTGATTCGCAGTCACAAAAGGTTGCAGTCATTCATGGGCTTGGGGGCATAGGAAAGACACAGCTAGCCGTTCGTTTCGCACGAGACCACAAATACGATTTTACCGCTATCTTTTGGCTGAATGGCAAGGATCGAGACACACTAGTACAATCCTTGGGCTCTATCTTACCCCAATTGCCAAGTCAGTCATATTTGGACGAGGCAATGAACGACGAGGAGGTAGAGGAACGAGCTAGATATGTGTTAAAGTGGTTGGCAATGAAGGGAAACCAACACTGGCTGATAATTTTTGACAACATTGACCAATATGCCCCCCTGAGTGGCCACAATAGTGTTGAATATGATATTGCTGAATTCTTCCCTGGAGCCGACCATGGCTCTATTATTATCACCTCTCGTCTGCAAAGACTGTCAGAACTGGGAAAATCTTTTCCAGTCCATAGACTTGATTCGAAGGACTCTATCCAACTACTCTTACAAAGCAGCCATCTATCGGTGAGAAATATAACGGTAAAAGACATTGAGAGCGATCCAGGTACTGAGACTTATACTATGTAAAGCTTATTGACGTCACTAATATATTAGTACACAGATGTCGTTGCTCTTACGAACCGTTTGGATGGGCTTCCTTTAGCACTTGTCATCGCCGGTGCTTTTATGCGTGAAACTGGAAGCAGCATCGCTGAGTATCTACAGTACTACCAAGAATCTTGGTCCGAACTCCAGTCACAATCCTATCCAGGGCGCCAGTACCAACAGGGAAATATTTTACAAACGTGGATGATTTCATATCGCGAGGTCCAGAAGCGTGATATGAGTGCTGCATCGCTGCTATTGTTTTTTGCTTGCTTTGACAATCGAGATCTCTGGTACGGATTAGTGAAAAGTGGTTGTCATAGCTCATATGTACCAGCCTGCCTCAAAAGGGTTATATCGAGCGAACTCAAATTCAAGATTGCGGTGCAAGCCCTTATCGGGTTCTCTCTTCTTGAAGCTAAACAACAGGACGGAAGCTATACAATGCACCCGGTACTACAGGCTTGGTGCCTCCATCTTGTCACTACATGCAGAGATTTGGCTTCAACCCGGTTTAATGAACTAGCGCTAATATCAGTGGGATATTCTGTGCCGAGTTCTTATTCAAAAAACTATTCTGAGCTCCAGCAACGGCTTATTCCCCATGCCAATTACGTGCGCTATAGGAACTTGACAGATGATAATATTGCAATTTGGGGAGCGCTCCATGATCTTGGCCGTCTCTACTATGATCAGGGAAAGCTTAACGAGTCAGAGGAGATGTACCAGCAGGCTCTGGTAGGCAAGCAGAAGAATCTAGGTCCAGAACATACGTCTACTCTCGACACAGTTCACAAGCTTGGGACTCTCTACTCCGATCAGGGAAGGTTTAATGAAGCGGAGGAAATGTATCAGCGAGCTCTGTCAGGCAGGAAGAAGGTCCTAGGTCTAAGAGATGCGTCTACTTATGAAACGGTAAACAATCTTGGTGTTCTCTACAAAGATCAGGGGAAGTTTAAGAAGGCCGAGGAGATGTATCAGTGGGCCCTAGAAGGTTACGAGAAGACGCTAGATCCATTTCATCCGTCGGCCCTCAATCCGGTCAATAACCTCGGTTTTCTCTATTATCAGCAGGGAAGACTGAAGGAGGCTGAGGAGATGTACCAGCGGGCTCTTGAAGGTTACGAGAAGACCCTAGGTCCAGATCATCCGTCGACCCTCAATCCGGTTAATAATCTCGGCCTTCTCTATTCTCAGCAGGGAAGGCTAAAGGAGGCTGAGGAGATGTACCAGCGGGCCCTTGAAGGTTACGAGAAGACCCTAGGTCCAGATCATCCGTCGACCCTCAACCCGGTCAATAATCTCGGCCTTCTCTATTCTCAGCAGGGAAGGCTAAAGGAGGCCGAGGAAATGTACCAGCGAGCCCTAGAAGGTTATGAGAAGGCTCTAGGTCCAGATCATCCGTCGACCCTCAATCCGGTCAACAACCTTGGTCTTCTCTACTATCAGCAAGAGAAGCTGGAGGAGGCAGAGATGATGTATCAATTTTGCCTGGCAGGCAAGAAGAGAATTCTGGGCCAAGATCATATATCTACACTTGATACAGTCTATAATCTTGGTCTACTATATTTTCAGCAAGGAAAGCTAGAAGAAGCAGAGAAAATGTACCAGCAAGCTCTAGAAGGTTACGAAAAATCTCTAGGTTTATATCATAGATCGACTCTTACCACAGTCAACAACCTTGGTCTGCTCTACTCTGAACAGGGGAAGCTGAAGGAGGCAGAAGAAATGTACCATCGAGCGCTAGCAGGCAAGGAGAGAGTCCTAGGTCTAGATCAGATTTCCACTCTTACCACAGTCCACAACCTTGGGAATCTCTATGAAAATCAGGGGAGGCTGATGGAGGCAGGGGAAATGTTCCAACGAGCAATGCTGGGTTATGGGGAAACCCTTGGTCCAGATCATCGTAGGACCAGGCGACTTGCACAGAGGTTAAATACCTTGAGCAATGCTGAAATAAAGTAATAACTTAGTTCAATTCATCGACCCAACTAGTAAACTAGACTTCATGGCTAACTGCCTTTGCTTGGACGAATCAATTTTGACGTATTAACCTTGTTTTATTAGCCTTTAGCCGACAGTCCAAGGATGCGCGTGTGGCTTAAGCTTTCTCTTCCAAGTCCTCAGTGTGGTGACTCTGGCTAACCAGTATTCGCTTTTCTCCAACAATCGCTGTGAAGGTGACAGTTGGTTTCCAACCAACGGAATTCCGGGCGCTACTAACTTCAGAATACAACTCATCGACTTGCTCTAGCGAAAGCCCCTTGGTCTCATAAATCATGAAGTAAACGAAAGCTACACAAAGGAAGCAGCATCCAAACCAAACAAAGAAGATTTTGGACTGCAGGTTTGCATTGCCTGGGCCGTAATTCACCAGGTACGGCGTAGAGTAAGCGATGGCCCAGTTAAGAAGCCAGTTAGTGGCGGTAGTTATGGATAGAGACCTAGCACGAATCTTCAAAGGGAAGATTTCACCAGTAACAACCCTGTTCTTATATTAGTTATGTACCATAATAGTAAAAAGGCACAGAGGACTTACCAAGCAATAGGTCCCCATGATGCAGCGAAGAAAAAGATGAAGGTACAAATGAAGGCGATTGCAGCATTCTGAGCCACTTTGTTGTGGACAATAATGTTACCAGCAGCATCCTGACTGGTTGTCGTCGTTCCCAGGACAGCGACTAGAAGCTGAGAAATACACATGCCAATAGCACCCAGTAGCAAAACGGGCCGGCGACCCCATTGATCAATAGCGTAGAGACCAGGGAGAGTCGAAGCCACATTAACACAGTTGGTGATCAGGCTGATGATGAACTCGTTCTTAAATCCAGAGTTCTTGAAGAACTGGGTGCCGTAATAGAAAATAAAATTAATGCCAGTCAATTGCTGCAGAGCCTGAAGACCACAACCAGTGAGTAGCCGCTTCCCCAAGTTACCTTGGAAGCATTCAATATAGCTGGGCTGGCCTAGGCTCATTTCGTATTCATGATTGGCATGTATCTCAGCAATCTCTTCTGAAATAGCCTGGTGATCTTCAGGCAGACGCCGAAGCTTGGCAAGATTCTTAGTGGCTCTAGCATGGTTGTTCCTTTTAATAAGGTACCGGGGAGTCTCCGGTAGGATGAGCATCCCAATAATCAACACAATAGCCCATGCAAACTGGACAGCGATCGGGATGCGGTAAGAGCCGGTGTTATTCCGGTTGTGTGTTGAATTGTTTACTACCGAGGCCAACAGTAGACCAATTGTGATGGCTAGTTGGTACGAACCGACGATGAAGCCACGGATCCACTTTGGGGCGGTCTCGGACTGGTAAAGAGGAACTATAATACTAATTAGGGGGGAAACGGTCTGATAAAACTGGGGTATATACTCAACGCCGAAACTAAGCCCACACCAAATCCAGCAAAAAATCTACCCGCAAGGAATAGCGGGATTGCAGTAGCGGCTGTTTGTAACACTACGCCGAATATGAATACCACGCTGGAAGCGATCAGCCCCCATCGACGACCGATAGAGTCTCCCAAAGGAGCAGCGCCGAGAGCACCAAAGAATGTTCCGGCCGACAGGATGGAGACAATGGCAGAGGATTGGCTGGAAGTAATGTTGAGGTGTCCAGTACTATCTCTGTAGCCGGTGGAGAAAAGATCTTGCCAGTACGGCATGGCAAGTATGCCACTGATGGTACCTGTATCATATCTTAAGCAAACATGAGATAGGTCAGATCAAAAAGTTTTCTGTAGTATTAGGAGCCTACCCAAACAAGATGCCTCCAAAGGCTACGAAGCTAGAGATGGCAATGGCTGGCCATGAAGCTCCCGGTACGTTCTCGGGTTTCTTGAGCCAAATTCCCATGATGCTAGTGGAGTAGAATAAATTGGGTATCTGTGGGACTGGGTGAATCAGATGAGGAAGCTTCCAGGGGGAAGGACTAATGCCGCCTCTTATACTTTCGTGACGAGAGAGTATCGGTTGTTCGCTTGCCCGTCTAGAAGCACAATGGACGAGCATGTCCTGTTATTCTAGGTATTTGAGCAGCAGAAAATGGTATTGGGTGCCCTCTCAGACACCATAGTCAAACTGTACGCCCGAGAGCTCAGTAAGGATAATTATCTGCGAAGTTTCTCCGATGTACCTCATAATCGGATCTCCAATCATTTACCTTGGAAGGTCTTTTGGACAGCAGGCAGGTCGGAGCAGCCACTTCCGATGGCGTGCTATACGTGAAAGCCAGCACGGGTTGAGCGCAAGTTCCAGTCCTAGCTATTTGCCTATCATCGTAAGTGGAGAAAACGGCCCGGTGGAATATGGGGTCGAACTAGCCTCACCCATCGCCCAGTCCGGAGAAGCCCAGAGCCAGATCCACCGTTTTCTGGGGTAATGTCCACGGAAATTGCCTTAAAGCTAGCGTTTCTCCCGTGTCTTCAATTGGTCAGACCACCCGAGGATGGTCCGTAATTTCTCCATACTCGGCGAATTACCAGTTTCTGGTAGAAGAAAGGATCACCTATTAACAATGGAAAGACACACACGAATTCAAAGTAACCATCTAGCATTGTTGATAAGCTCCAAACCTCTGAGGGTTGCACCATTATGGTGAGTAAGTAGCCTACAGAAACGCTGAGAGTCGCCCAAATTAGTTCATTTAATACCACAATCCCCGGGCCGCTGTTGATTGGCGTTTAGAGCCAAGGTTGAGGTTTCTCCGAAGAAGTCTAGTGTTGGGCTCCGCTGCAGGCGCCCTGACATTGTGAAAGTTATGCTAGATACACCACCTCCTTAGCCCCTCACCCTCCATATGGGGAATGCATGGTAAACGTGGTATGTACTGGCAGCCTTGACCACCCAAAGGTTTGAAACCCCGACTTTCTCCAGACGTGGGGCCCCGTGGGGAACAATATTTGAGGGCACGAAGCGACTGGCTTTCATTTAAATAGTTATTGCCGTGTCGTGCTGGATTCTCCTGGAAATATTTTTCCACAGCGGCAAAGCCTTACTCACCTTACAATGGTTCATTTCACGAAGGCCCTTGCGGCGGGTCTTTTAGCAGGCATTGCCGGCATGGCAAACGCCTTCAACTACGACCAGCCGTACCGTGGCCAATATCATTTCTCACCTCAGGAGCATTGGATGAATGACCCCAATGGTCTCTTGTATCACAATGGGATATACCATCTGTTCTACCAGTATAACCCCGGCGGTAACCAGTGGGGGAACATGTCCTGGGGCCATGCCACCAGTAACGATTTGACCCACTGGGAAGAAAAGCCTATCGCCCTTCTAGCCCGGGGATATGGCGGCGAAGTCACCGAGATGTACTTCAGCGGAAGTGCGATCATTGATGTGAACAATACCAGTGGCTTTGGGAAGGACGGAAAGCCCGCCATGGTCGCCATGTACACTTCTGCCGTAAGCTCAGCCACGAGCAAATTGATACCATGGTGGATATAACTGGCTCACTTTTTTACTACAGTACCCTGTTGCGCAGACCCTGCCGAGTGGAAAGACCATCCGGGAGAACCAGCAATCCCAGTCCATCGCCTACAGTGTTGACGATGGTCTAACCTGGACCACGTACGATGCCGCCAACCCGGTCATCTACAACCCCCCAGCCCCCTACGAAGACCAGTACCAAAATTTCCGTGATCCCTTTGTTTTCTGGCACGAGGAGTCTCACAAGTGGGTCGTCATCACTTCTCTGGCCTCACTGCACAAGCTCCTGATTTACACTTCCGACAACCTCAAGGACTGGAATTTGGCGAATGAGTTCGGTCCTTACAACGCCCAGGGTGGAATTTGGGAGTGTCCCAGTCTTTTCAAGTTGCCCCTTGATGGAGGAAAGTCCACAAAATGGGTCATCGTGAGCGGACTCAACCCCGGCGGGCCTCCCGGCACGGTCGGCTCTGGAACCCAGTACTTCGTGGGTGAGTTTGACGGCACCACCTTCACTCCCGACACCGATTCTCTGTATCTCGGGAACGCGACGGCCAATTGGATGGACTGGGGCCCAGACTTCTATGCCTCAGCTGGCTTTAATGGCCTCTCTCCCAACACTTATACCCATATCGCGTGGATGAACAACTGGCAATATGGCCCGAACATTCCCACCAGCCCCTGGCGCTCCGCCATGTCTATCCCTCGACATCTATCTCTTAAGACAATCGCGGATAAGGTTAGTCTTATTCAGCAGCCCCAAGAAGCATGGTCTTCTATCGTCAGCAAGCAGCCGGCCTATTCACACACCTACCATTCTGTTCACCAAGGCTCCGTTTATGTGGGTAGCAATAAAGAGATGACCAAGATTGACTTGAGCTTCTCTGCAAATTCGATGGCTTCTGAGTTTGCCATCGCTGTTCGAGCTTCTGCCGACTCCACCGAGCAGACCCTTATCGGTTATAACTTCGTGAACAAGCAAGTTTTCATTGACCGCACCAAGTCTGGAGATGTGTCATTCGACAACACTTTCGCGAGCATATACTGCGGACCCCTTGCATTGGCTGTCGATGACAAAGTAAATCTGACCATCTTCGTCGATCGCTCTAGCGTTGAAGTCTTCACCGGCCAGGGGGAGACTACTCTCACAGCTCAAATTTTCCCGAGTGGTGACGCGATTCACACCCACCTGGTATCTACTGGAGGAGCCACTAAGAACGTCAAACTCAGCATCTACACTATCGCCTCAACTTGGGCCTGATATCGCTGGCTATCCCAAACATAGTGACTTTTTAACAGACAAGAAAGCATGATGCATACCCTTTCGAGGCTTAGATGGATCCTATACGTTGGTAGATACCGTAACTTTGCATTCTAAGAATCATATCTAGAATGCATCTCCAAGAAAGTAGAGGTTCGAGACCCTGTCGCCGGCATACCGTAGACTGCATAGAGTTTTTGGAGCAACGGTGGTTACACATGCAAGGTCTGTGAAAGAGACGCCAGACAACTCCACGAGCAGGCTTCCCCATCTTCTTGCCGGACGTGGAAGGTATTCAAATGCTAACCATGTTAGTGCGTTCCTCTATCAGCGACCATGGACTTACCTCTGATTTAGCGAACGATAAAGCATGAATGGCAAGGAAAGGCTGATGCGCAGCCTGTCCATATCTAGGAGGTGCAGTCAATAGACACCCTCTAGACTGACTGATTATGGTGAGCAATTATATACATTTGCACTGACAGCGTCAGATTCAAATCGACACTGACACGTCAACAACATTTTGGCGGTGGTAGAGGGAGCACCAGGCTTCTTGACGCCTGTTGTATCGGATGCGCCACGTCTATCTTTTGAGTAACAGCCTGTACATTGTCGTCACATTAAAGCAGTTCTGTAGATCCATTTAACTTTTTTTCTAGCGACATCTTCGTTGACAAACTGACAGGCGGCCAACTTCGCCATCTCTTTCCGAAAATCGATTTTCAAAGCAAGCATATCACTATTTTCCAATACGTACGAATGTCGAGTGCGAGTCTCTGAATCTGAAACGATGAGCGCAAGTGGCCGCTGCCGAAAACTGTACTTGTAATGGAATAGAAAGACGCTCTTTTCCCACGGAAGAAAGAGCAGGGCTGTTCTCGTCACACCCTCGAGGCCAATCGGGAAGTCATTCGCAGGATAAGCTCTGCGTTAATATATCATGATACGCACGGTTATAAGTACCACTGGTGGTAAAATACGAAAACAACCACCACCATATCAACGATAAAAGCCTCCCTCTGTTGAATGTTTCTCAAGTACACACTCTCGACTTGAATCGATATCACACTTAGTTTCATGCTAACGGAGAATATATATTTTTTTAGCGAAAACAGATTTCCATTCATATTAGTCCAGTCTGGCGGCACAACAACTTGCTAGTTTCTACTCTGACCATTCTCCAGCACAGAGTTGATAGACATTGTACACACAGCTTGAAGCTACGCCTCATACCAAGCATAACTAAATGACTCCAACGTCAAGCTTCCCGTATCGGACACAACCAGAACCCCCTCCGCCGCTTTATTTGGATAAATGAGCCCCGATAGCACAGCCACACCGTCATCCACGAACACCTCTACCGAGTTCGAATCCACATAAATGTCCAGCTTGACCGTGTTGCCTCCCGAAGGATTCGGAGCCGTAGCCACAGTGTCGTATGCTTTCTTCGGATCCGATGGCATAGAATCTGCCGCGGAACCGTCGTGATCCCTCACCAAAAACGCCTGGGATTTCTTGAAGTTATAACCAACAGTCGTGCTAAAAGACCCGTCGGATTTGATGCGAAAACGGACTTCGTTGCCGTCGTCACTGTCTGTCTTGGAAATCGTCGCGCGGATAACGTACGCATCTTCAGTTAGGTCGCTGGGTAGAGATGCAGATTTCGGATCCGTTGTAATGGTCTTCTTACTCACGGATTTGGTAGAGCTAAAAATTCCTTCATACCCTGCGATTGGGCTGCTAACTAGAGTAGGAGAATTATTGATGGTCTTGAGCTTAACCTCTCGGACCATACTGGTCTGACCAGCAAAGTCCCCGTAATAGGGTAGCGCAGCTGCATACTCCCAGTTATTCATCCAGGCAATTGCATAGCGACTGCTGTATGTATCTTTGGGGTTATCCCAGCTGACCGTGGCGTAGAAGTCAGGACCGTCATCCATTAATTTCGCCTTCGCGTCTGTGGCTGTGAAGCCATTGCCATCCCAGTTGCCGATCCAATATATGGTGCTTCCTTTTGCGCCTGCGGCCAGGATCCAGGTGCGCTTCTTAGACTCCCCGTCTAGGTCGATCTGATATAGGTCTGGGCACTCGAGCGGATCCAGGTCGGCACCAGTATTCGGGGTGAACGAGGATGTATGCTTCCAGGTCTTGAGATCTGGAGAGGTATAGAAACCAATCTTGTCACCCTCCGCGAGAGACATGGCCCAATTGCCTGCTTCGCCATCCCAGAAGATCTTGGGGTCTCGAAATGCGGGTTTTGCATCTGGGTCTGGGTTTGGCAGTACAGGATTGCCCTTGTAAGGGGCGAAGCTGTCGCCATTGTCGGTTGAATAGAAGAGAGACTGTTGTTGTACCCCATCCGCCATCTGTGTGACAATGGCCACGACGGCATTTTCGCCAAAGCCAGTCTTGTTGTCCTTATCCACTACGGCGCTGCCAGTTTCGATGTCACCCAGGTTCACACCGTTCGGAGAATTGGGTTTGTATTTCTCGATCGCTACACCTTTGCGAGTCCAGTTTACCATGTCGGTGCTCGTGACATGATACCATTCTGTCCCGCCTGAACCGGGATTTGAGCTGTCAAAATCGGAATTGTAAAGGTAATAGAAATGCCATTCACCCCCGAGGAAGAACGGACGTTGGGGGTCATTCATCCATTTCGTTTCGGGAGTGATGTGATAGCTAGGCCGGGTTTGGCTAGCAGCAAGTGGGACTGTACTAGCAAACAAAGCGATTGATAGCAATGAAAAACCACGGAATGCCAGCATTGTTGCGAAGAGTGTAACGAAACAAAGCAACGTGGTAATGATAGATGAGTGTTTAAGTACAAGCGATCGCGAACGAAGTGTGTGAAGATGCAGGACTGATAGGAAAGCAAGTAGGTATAAATACTCCTGCTCCCAAATGGCCCAGGGAAATGCAGCCAAACAATAGTGTCATGTTTTAGGGGGGGGTTTCCGAGCATGCCCATGTACAGAATCCATGGGGCACAGTTGAATTCGAAGCTCGCTTCCATGATCTTCACGGAAGGATTTCGTTCTGGAACTCTGTGCCAAGACAGACTATCCAATGAAAGTGTAGGAAATTCAGGGTGAGGCTCCACATTATCGCCAAATGAAGCATGGCCAAATCCGCTTAGTCTCAAGGTCTGTAGCCGAAACTGCACACAGTTGTGCGCGAAAAACCTGCTCTTCTCATTATAGCTTCGGGGTGGGATCTCGGTGGACCTGTGTGGGTGGGCCTAGGGTGTGGGGGGTGTAGCATATTCTGGGTTCTTTTGTCGATTTCCCCCTTCTTCAAGTTCAGTTTAATTAAATCACATCCTAGTTTCATCTAATCAAAGGTCACTATAGGTCTCTGAAGAGAACTCCACCCCAGATCCAAAACCCCGCCAAGAAAATTAAAATGATTTTGATTACTGATATGCTTGTCTTGTTTAGTGACCTAGCCACCTCTTCACAAAATGAGGTATCTTAATCCAGCGTAGGTGGAATTCTATAAACTTAACTTTCAAGGTTAAATAGAAGTGAACTAACTAATATATGGAAAACATTCTCTATGGCCTTAATGTACAATGATAACAGTTTTATGTGATATTGCAACTCTCTCTCTTCCACATAGGCTTAAGCAAATAATAAACCCTTTTTACTCAAATGAATTCAAACTTATCTTGGGGTTGGTGGCATTTCCGCAGCAGCACCAAATCATTGTGGTGCTTCGGGCGTGTTGCTGCTTGTGGTTAAAAGTTGCAGCACATTGTAAACCCATCACCTGCCGATCAGAATCCTGCGATGCTAACGGTAATATTGGGCGTAAAATGCCGCAAACACGAATGGATTCTGCTGAGCGATCTACGGTTCGGCATCTGTCCGTTCCAACGCCAATATTATGTCCATTGATATGCCCCGTAGGTGTGGCGTTTCCGGGGAAAGTTCAGAAATACACCTTTTTCAAGGAATAAAAGCCAACAGTCTCATTAAAGTTTAATTGAGGTTGCTTGCGTCGGTATACCAGACGGTTCTTTTCTAAAGTATGCTTTTGGAGAACGTACCACACTCCCGCAGCCGTTTAACGCCCTAGTTGTACTGGAAGAACAGGTGGATCCTATCGTGCTATACTGGACTATCAGGGTTATTTGTCCAACTCCTATTGTGAAAAACCGTATTAGTTACGGTAGGGCTAGTTATAAACTGAAGGTATTTGCGATCTCCGCCATAATACCTACCCCAAAAGCCTCTATAAGATAAAAATATTGTGAGGTAGATAAGGATTCACTGCCGTAGGAAAAATAATTCTTGTAGATAGCGGCTCGATATAGCTATTTTTGTATCTGAGCTGGTCGCTTCTAGCCCTTAGACACTAGATATTCACTAGACTCACCCCAATCCCTACAGGGATAATATCTTTAGAAATCTATCTTCAAAAATCTAACTGGTTAAACGTCACTATTATGTTATTCTTCTGTCGGCAAATTATGGTTTTCTGGGTCTGTTACTACTGAGAGATCATTCTTCTAGATAGTAGATATTTAACAGGGTGATAGTAAATCTAACTATACTCTAATAGCAGTCTTGGAGTCTACTGCTCTAGATTTCTTCGGAGAAACTCCAATATTTGTCTCACAGCAAATATATAAGATATAGTGTTAGAAGAATTAGAAGAATAAAGTATTCTGAGAGTTCTTCGGGTGTGCAAGAGTATATCTCTCGGCAAAAAGGATGGTCGCCCTAATCACCAGGGCCACTACTCTAGGAAGGATACTCTCATCGGCAACTACATCAGCCTCCCGCTGCGCTTAATTATTCTGTCCATGAGAGCATTTCGAACACTCAAGACTGAGGTTTTATAAATAATATTAGATGGTAGGGCCAAGATTCGCCGAATTCGGATAAATATCGGTGTAACTACAACCAATCAGGGACATATGAAACCCCGCGTTTCGTGTTAACCTTCAGACTACTTCCTCATCGACGGGGCTGTCCCCATGTCCACAAAAAGTATAATTTGAAAACAGTAACATGGAGAGCTTACAGTATGGAGGCCGGTGGAGGCCGGTGATAGCATGCCGGGGTGTGAATCCTTGCGGTTATTCTAGCTTCGCCTAGTTTCACCCTGCCATGGCCTCGGAGCAATGCGAACGAAGCGGTATTTTGACCTGCTTTTTTTACTGTCCTTATTGGTCTCCGAACATGAGGTTGCCATTGCCACTCCTATCGAACTCTTGTGCAATCTTCAAGAACTAGTACGTGGACCAGTATAGCTCTTCCATTTTGACCTAAACCCGACTCCAACATGGGAACTTGCGAGAAGCCACACGATTCCATGCTCCGGAGAGCAGAGGTCCGGAGACGCGTCGTCTTTTTGTTAACCAGAGGTGCCCGGGATCCGGTAGTAGCTCACTGTCAGGCTCCAGACCCCTGTCAGGACGCGGATTTTGGTCTCGATTTGGAAAAATCACGCTATCCGTGATGACTCTAGACTTTCAGAAACTGGGGTAGCCACCCCTACCTACTACTCTAGGTGAACAGTAGCTAAACATAAAGAACCAGTGCAGTTATAGTCTACTAGGTGTGGCGCTCTCTAATGTTGAGGGGGTATCAGGCCGTGAAGAAAGCTGTCTGAAAAATGGGAACCTTTCTGCAGCCTGCGCAGGAGTAGTCTACACGGGGTCCTCGGATACGTGACTGATAGGGTTCAGTGTCAAGTTCTGGGCTTCATCTGCCTGCCTCGATCGGACTATTTCATGATAAATACCATAATACACTTTGCTCTAAAAATCCCCTTTTACAAATAACCGGTGTTCTAACAGTATTACAGTGGCATCACTCTATATGTACTGCACTAGCCGGGGATTTTAGTGGCAGGTTATCTCGAGTGCTAGGCAAAGGACGCTCCTCAACAAAGGTTGGGTGGCTTCTAAAGTCTATGAATGCCCATTTGTCAGAGGAGAGGCCGATCAAGGTGCGCAACAAGGCCAATAAACCTAGAAGAAGGTACTAACCTAGAGAATGAACTCCCTGCATTCCCTGTCGCATCATCCATCGAGCACTAAGCCTGTCCAGCGTAGTCTTGAAGTCGTCAAGGATAATAGTGTCACAGAGGCATTTGAACATAAAGCACAGCTAGAAAATACTCCTTCGTTAGTCAATGCGCTTGTAGTGTTGTCCAAATGTTGCCTGTCAGCGAGCTTACCTTCCAGAAGGGGTTTATGCCTAGGGGCATGGCAGCCGAAAGAGCTCCAGTCACGCTGAGGATGTCGGCAACGATAAACACAATCGAAAGGCACATTGATCCCAGCATCAGGCCGAAACGGGGACATTCACGCACCAGCCTAATGATTCCAAAGTTATAGTGTTTTTTGATCACCCAAAAGAGATTACAGGTCGTATAAATCCACCAGGGGTCGCTAGATGCAACATTTGTTAGCCGACGGTAAAGGTCAACAAAGCCATTGGACAGAGGGCGCTCTACCGAAACATTGCCTCCCAAGGCCTAATATTTTCATACATAGTGAGATTGATATTGTTGAAGTAGGCGAAGTTGGCATAGATCTCGGTCGCCCAATATGGCTGCGCCAGGACAATGGTACTGATATAGAAGAGTGACAGCTCGCGGCTCATAAACGGTCTGTTTTTCATCCATGCAATCACATTGTGTAAAGACCAGGAGAAAATCAATCCGATCGCGGTGGAGGCTAGATACCATCCGTATACTGGATCTGGGGCGAATATAAATGTTGCGTGGGCTATGGCCAGAATCAACTATTGAGGCCCAGTGAATTTAGCAGTGAGTTATGAAGAGTGCTGCGAGCTACCCAAGAGGAAAGTTACTGTACCTCTAAAAGGATCAACTTATGCAGTAAGACGCCAGGTCGCATGTTTGCAATTGTGACAGCGGCCATGATTACAAGGGATCCGGCCATCAGCCCCTGAGACCAGGCCTCTAGAACCAGGGCGACGGGGTCATCAACAAGGTGATGAACAGTTCTCTTTACATGGTTGTGATGGACATCAGGGAAAGCGCTGATATTGATACTCGAACGTGCGATCATGTTGGACGGTCTTGGTCACATTTCTAGAGATTGACGACCCCTTTGTCGGGAGAGACTAAGCAGGAAAAATTGCGGGCCATTCCTCCCACTTATTCATTATTTTCCTGTAATTTTAAGTTGTAGAGGGGTTTGGCAGGAAGGGGTCAAGCCTCTCGAGGTCAGTCCCTTCTCCGCAATTCCCGAGCTGGGGACGCGGGGAGTAAGCTGGAGAAGGAATAGTTCCCGGAGAAATATCGGGCGCTTTGCTCAGATTTCCCTCTCGGAGCAGTGCGATGAAGGGCGGGGGTTTCATGCTTCAATGCTTAACTACAACCAGACCCCGTATGAAATGGAAGACCCCAAAGAGTCCTCATTTGCCACTGTCCTCTACGGACATGATCTGATGACAGGCTGAAAGCAGGTGTGGAGTATGACTGCGGGAGGGGGGGCAAGATGTACGAAGTACAGGATGCCAACGTTTGATTGTCGGATCCTGGGAACGGTCAAGGGACACTGCAGAAGAGGAGAACCATTGAATGTGTGTAAATAGTCCCTGATGCGTCTTGGTAATCCTCGATATGGTCCGACTTCGGTCCATGATTCTACATAGCGTCTACACTGCACTGCCCTTTTTCTCTTTTCTTTTGAATTATACATTTATTGGTGACATCTCACAGTCAAGAGGGGAAGAGGATTACCTGAGATGCAATCCAAGTCCTGATTCGGGAATTGCACATAGGCGGCCTGGTTACCAAGACGATCCGTGTGTGGTTGAATGACGCACTCCAAACCTTGCAAAGAGAAAAAGCAACAAGGCAAAATGGTGTAGTTTTCGGGAGCGTGACAATCGTGCAAGGGCCCCTCCAATGGCCGTTGCTCCTGCCATCCGTGCTTTTCAGAGCGACAAGGGACACTTTACCAGAAGCGTCTGTTAGCAATATATTGGTCGCTGATAACTATCTTGATCATCCCGATTACCCCGAGGAGGTTTCACTCTCTCCTTACTCTCTAGCTAGTAGTAGTAGTCCTTCTGTGACTGGTCTGGATGGGCCTGGGACATCAAGCATCTTCGATGTTTTTCACGATAATCCAACGGAACAAAAACACGAGCACGTGCATGCACGACCTAGTGCAAAAGGCAGAAAGCGAGCCTTGGAAGAACCGAGTTCTCCTCGGAAACGCTCCCAGGCCCGCAATACTATTGCTGCACATACGAAATTGTCGACGAGAAGAAGAGGCTATCTAAAAAATGAAGTCCCATGCCTGGATGAGAAAAACCATCCACATAAACTCACCAGCATCCAAGACTCAATACAATATTTGAAACACTTCTATAACTTGGCTAGTGCGGAAGCTCAATTTTCAGATGGTTCCATGAACGGAGGTATTTGCGATGAAAACCTAGCCGTGGTTGGGAGCACAATCAAAAGTCTCCAACACCCATAAGGCATTGTTGCAACGAGCAATATGTCAATTGATGGGATTAATGCTTCTGCATCAATTATCGAGCGACGTCTGGGAAGGTGGTCAAGTCAAGATGAACGTCACCTGCTACAATTGAGAGATTCCAGAAAGCTTTCATGGAGTCAAATCTCAGCGTACTTCCCGGGACGGTCTAAGGGGGCGATCCAACAACATTATAGCTTAATGCGTTTCAGAACGAGCAAGAGATCTTCAAGCAAAGAGAATGATCCTAAAAGCTCTCGTCACCAGCCTCATTCTTCGTCGAATATCCGCAAAAGCCGCAGGTTGACTCGGTTCCGTCAAGACAAGGACAAAGACAGCAATATGGAACGCTCTCAACGATATTCTACTCGCTCGGTGACAGATTCTCTGAGGAAAAATGCAGCAAGACCAAGTGTCATTGATCCCCGACTTTACACCGATGGCGAAGCTTGATGTTTATTCGTCAATAAGTCCTTGGCTGCTCCGAATGTCGTTGGCCTTCAAGTCATTCTTCTAGAAGAAATTTACCTCTCAATCAAGACCGCTTCCGCGGGCCTCTCTCCTTCTTCGCCAAACGCATGGCAATTCCACGTACATGATCTATGAAATCGTACAGATCTTTGGGCTATACACTTCAACGCATTTGCGATCCCAATAAACTGTCCGAGAAAGTCATTATGAAAAGGCATCCAACGCTGGCTCTCTTGGATTTATCTTCCATGAAAGAAGCCTCAGGAGTGTGAAGGCACCACTGAATTCGGAATCTACTGTATTTCAACAGGACAAGCAGTCTGGGCCTCAGGCTTGAATTTCAATATATATATATATATAACTTGATTCACACAATAACTAAAATAACCAACGTCTAAGCCCTGCTTCATCTTCCATGTAGCTTGCAGCTAACGTCATCGACCAGTTTCATGTCCAGCAAAGTTTTTTTTTCCGAACTTTATTCTCGGAGCCTGTGCGTCCCGTCAAAGTAACATTTGAAAATTCACTTGCACAGTCAGGTCTGGGAGAAAAGATAGGAGGGGACACACTCACCGAGACTTTTTCTAGCGTCAAGGATAAATGGATCTTGTTACAGTTCAATCTTGAATAAGGGTGACCTCTTATTGAAATCTCTTGGTCAGGGCAGGCGCTATTTGTCAAATTTTCAGCTTTACACCTGACAAAGACGGATGTAGGATCTAATTTGTAACTTAGTAGGTGCTTCACGATGCCCAACGGGTTCACATTTGCCGTACATGAAATCTCAACCCCGCCCAATGATGGCTTGCATGAACCTAATTTTTGAACGATATACTCCCAGGAGAGCAATCTATATCTCCTGGGAGCAGCACTGCTCCTAGAAATGCTAGCATCCTAAACCCGGTCATTCGTGAATGCAGAAACGGCAAAATCGGGTTTTATTTACGTTTGGCTGTGCAGCTCTTGGCTCGCGGGGAACAATGACTTTTTTGGTCTCCGCAGGGCATCCACTCAGCCCTCGCAAGGACGTTTCTTCCTTTTTTGATTTGTCTTCGTGTATTATTATTATTATTATTATTTTACTTTTTACTTTGTTAATTTACTTTTATATTTATATTTATTTTGGTTGATTTTTTTTGATGCTAAAGGCATGAATCGACACTCTCAGCCACAGAAAGTGGCCCCCCCATACTTGATCAACATTAGGTTCGATGTCTTACGAATTTCTTGGAGCGTATCAAGACACATACAAACTATGTACAGTAGAGAACAAAGCGAGGCTCTGCGTCTCAACGGGGTCCTACCCCTAAGCATGCATGTCGTGACGATCGCCATGATACACGACAGATCCTGTAGATCCTGTATACAGAATCGCCATCCTGTATACTTTTCTGCATTGTGGAGGACCTCGGACAGATCCTGGGCTCGTACCTTTTTCATTTCCGCCTCTCTGTAGTAATCAACCAGCTGCATCTCGGCTGTCAGAATCGTTAACGCCTTCACGATCCGCAATGGCGACTACATCGATGTAAGCGCAAAGACTGGCTACATTGCTATGAATATCTGGCCCAGGGCCATCCGACTGTCTTTCTTCAACACATCCGTATTAGACTGAAGCAAATTTCCACATATTTTTCTCTTGAACTGCCTCTCCATGTCAGTATTATTCCAAGTTAACGGTCAGCTCCATTCAATTGCTGTCTAATGACCCCACTATATAGGAGGAAAAAGCTTGTATTGAGTCAGAGGCCAAATTGATTACAAGTGCATGAATTCGAGGTCAATTCACATCGAAAAGTAATTGGTGAAGACAAAAAATGTCCGATATTTTTTGCCCCGGAATAATCGGGAGATGCTTGAGAAATACATTTCTGCCAATAAGGAAACGAGTATCTAGAGAATTGCAGACAGCTCTTAACGCTTGCATCGGCACCATGATTGTTGCGAACTGCGAGGCAATACAAAGTTGACTTCAGTTGCAACTAGTTATTATGTATTTACTGTAGTGTGGTATTTCCATGTTGATTCTACGCAGCACCAGCAGACATCGCCACTCTTTCTTGATAATCAAGTATCAAAAAGACATTTTCTCACCGTTGACACCATGTGTACACTCGCAAAAATTTCACAAAAAAGCACCGAGACGTTTCAGCATCTGTCAACATGGACCCACACGTCATTACAAGGCACGGCGCAAAAAGCTCATGTATTCTAAATACTCAACGATGATGAGCGCTTTGTTTCATTCCTAGGATATCCCATCCAATTGTGCAAAAGCTAGGTCATGTTGCACCTAATCCAACCGCAGAAACGCTCATGATCATTCAACCGTGAAATTTATCTCATCACAGCGGAATGCGTTTCCTCGTACTTCTCATAACATAACGGGCAGGTAAAATCTACAATGTGGCATGACCTCGCTTTGTGCGACTTTCATATCACAACAGGGCCCATATTCTCCCGCCTGATCTTGTCGAGAACACTTTCATAATTCCTTCGCCACGGCTACTTACATATTGATATTCCGAGCAACATAACGCTTGAGACGGCTGAATTTATAACCGACCCACCGCATTACACACGATACGGTTCGTCAATAATACCCCATCCAGATCTGTCCGCATCTAACCAGCCATAGATTGGGTAGGCGCGCTTGTATTTTGGTCTCAATTTGGATCCTGGTCCTTTACAAGAAGGTTAAGGGAAGACTGGCGCTTGTCCAAGGAGGTCTTAAGGACCTGTGACTGGAAATCAGTCAAAAGTGCTATACGAGCTCGCCAAGAGCTTGCCAAGGCTTTTCAGCAAGCCCGAGCTTTGTGCTGGGAAGTGAAAGAACAAAAATTGACAAGCGAAGAGGTGGAACAGAAAATGAAAACAGTCTTTGGAGCTTTTGCTGAATCAATGAACAAAATAGAGCTCTGGACAGGTGAGTTACCCTCAGCCCAACGTATCTGTCTCGAGGCCTAACAAACTCAGACTACCGGTTTTCGCTTCCTACAGAATTGGAATCTGTTGCCAATAGCTGCTTGAAATGATCATGAAGTTGTAGTAGCCTGATAATTCTCCTATCATTTTATGATCTGTACAGTGATATTCGAAATCAGATTTACCTCTACACTCTTACACTTTCATTCCCAACTCCTATTTTAAAACCCACTATTCTAATTTTAGATATTCCCTAGAAATCCCTGCTATGCTGTATTTTATTCCCTAGTAACGGTGGAGGGTCATTGTTATAGTACCGTAATTTCCTTGGAATTTAATAGAATCTTTCACGGAAAAATACCGAGCGAAGGGTCGGTCCTGACAATCTGGCAAGATCTCCCAACTTCATTTTCCTTTCTTTTTGGTCTCCCTGCCATGCGAAGCCTTCGTTCTTATAGCCCTTCACACTAATGATATTAACTGTAATTTTCATTAGCTGCTTTTGTCGATTGAAAGCTGATATTTCAAGAAAGCTGACATAGCCCTGTCAAAGAGTGCCGTTGTTTGTAAAGATGACACAGAGCCCAGATTACGATAACTTGACCTCTCAGCCCAATGCGACCTAACTACAGAAACACAAGTTACAATACGCTCAAACTCCTAAATATTATATGTTATGCCATACAAAACGCGATTTAACTACATTGTAACGGACCCTGCGACATGAGGGGCTGCAACCCAATCGATGGCTCTATGTGACGAGTCACGTGTTCCCGTGACTTTGTTCGAGCTCAAGCCCGTTACACTTACTCCTTCGACAATTACTTTTAGGTGGGGTAGACTCGTTTGCCATCTCATTCCGTACATTTGTCGTACCGACCTACAACCAGTGTTTTCTAATATACAATTCAGTACTATTGTCCAGCAAATATTTTTGGATCATATGATGTGCCGATAAGTTCTATACGCTTCGTGCTGAAAATTGGGCCGCCCTCAGGCGTATACATTCCAGATCTGCGCTTTCTACGGAGCCGCCAAATCTAGGGGCAAAACTCTTCTCCAGGGACTTAAAGATGGAGGAAATTATAACCAGACAAGCGAAAGCAAGAGATGCGACGCTTCTGCCAGCGGTAGAGCGCTCGGCAGCTGAGGTCTTCTTGCAAATCCCTCATCTTGCATGGCTCGCTAATGGCGACACACAATCGGTGGAGCAGCATTTGGAGTTTATCATGAGCGGCTCAGAATGGGTAGCTGTTGATACCCTGGACATCCCGATTGCATTTCTCAATGGGAACCTAACGAACAGAAATTTCCACATACATGAAGTCTCCGTCAAAGCAAATTATCAAGGCAAAGGAATCGGCCGACTCCTAATAGAAAAGGCCAGACAATGGGCGGTCATTTTTGGCTGCTCATCCATGACTCTGACGACTTTTCGAAAAGTGCCATGGAATGAAGGGTTCTATAGGTCCCTAGGTTTCAGGACTTTGGATAACTTTGAAATGACCCCTTCGCTGGATAGTCTTTTGAAAAGCGAAGCTGATGCTGGCTTTTTGATTGAAGAGAGGTGTGCAATGTATTTGAGTTTGGTGTAGATTCATCAACTTATCCCAATGTATCAATAGAGCTACTTCTTTATCTTGAGCCCATGCCTTAGCGCGGTTATGGCTTTATCGACCACCAAATTTGTGTCTAAGGGCTTAATAGACTCGTTAAAGATTTATGCCATCAGCTTGTATTGACGAGCCAAAGTTTTACAAAAATATTATGATTAGAAATGATCAGCCCAGACAGTTTTTTGTTATTTTTTTAAGTTACAGATACATTTGCAACTTCAAGGTAACATCAAAAAATCGAATGGAGACAGCTAAAAAGTAGACAGAGTAGCTTGATGGAACTGTGGCATCTACAAAGGGGCTACGCGAAGTGATGACCTGCCTATCCGCCTAAACCTAACCCTATTATCACCTCCTGATTCATCCACATAAACTAGATGATACGACTGAAAATCTGACAGATTATAAGGGAAAGGTTCTCGCAAATCGGTATTACGCTCCTTTGTATGCTACCGGGCCATCTTCGTAGACCAACCTTTGGCCACTAGGGCTCTTCTGGCTAGAGGTTATGATCGTCGTGTGAAACTTATCATAGAGGAAGACAGATATCTTATTGAGTTATAGGCCCACTTTTTCTGACAGTTAGCCACAAAACGCATTGATCATTCGCAGTGTTATGGTTACAGTAGTTTCCGACCTGTGCGAGTTGGGGGTGCATAGATGCTGTCGAACTGCCGCAAGTTTCTGCGAATATTCGTAATTTGACCTTGCTGTACTCAGCCTCTTCTGCTATTTGATTAGTGGTTAGTGACTGGCTCTCTATTATGTCTTGGATGAGATCTAGCTTAGAGGAAGAAGTCTTGGGGTTATATTGTAAGCCTAGTATAGGATATCGCCTAAGAGACATTTACAGATGATAAGATAAGGGAGAAGAGAGATAGAGTAGTATCGATGTATGGAAGTTCCCAGTAATGCCCTGAAACGAACGAAGTGAGAGTGCCCTGAAACGAACGAAGTGCCCTGAAACGAACGAAGTGAGAGAAAGGGATTCTCCGCGGGCGGGGATACCCCTGTTCTGAGAAACTTTATTTTTTGGGCTGTTGTTAGCCAAATCATGGCTTCTCATTCGTTATATCAATCCACTGCTTTTCTTTGATTCGCTACCTTTTCATTCCACGCCCTCTTCTGGTTGGTGTTCGAATTTTGTCCAGTTCAGTTTAGTGTTGGCGGCTTTTATGCTTAATTATTGGCTCTTTGTACTATAACCCTAGCAGCTAACTATCTAACCCTAATGTCTGTGCCTTGTGCTTCACATTCATTCGTTATACCCTCTTCTTCATTGCGTGCATATTTTTGCTACGCACTTCTTTAAGAGCTTCATCTGGTTGGTTAGATGGCTCTGACGTGTCTAGGTACACCGACCGCTTCTTTTCACTGTACTCTCTTGTGTTTGGAAATTTACTACGTCTATCCTTCAATGTCTTTGTGCCTCTTTGAAATTTTTTATCATCTATATTGTATTCTTAACCTGCTTGTGCCTACTATGCATGTACATATGATTGAGATATATAAAGACATTCTTCCCTGATATCGATATGTCACTTTGTGCGATTCAAACCAAGCATGCCCTTCGACTACTACCGGAATTCCTTCGCCTCACCATCTCAACCTTACCCATCAGGTTATCGGCCTGGCCCTGTTCAGCCTGATTCCCCGCCTCTTGGATTCCTTCCACCCACCCCGTCGGCCTCACGTCCATGTCCTTTTCCTCGTCCCTCGTACGATTCACCGAGTCGTAGCAATGATGTTACTGACATGTGTCCGGCCGCGGGGCTACGATCTCAATTGGCCCCGACCTATCCTCACTTCCCTCCCCCATCCTATCTTACCCCATCAAGCGTCCACTCCTGCCCGGTTAAACCTGCGTTCCAGCGGGCGATACTGCCCCCAAATCCCCTATCTAGAGTCACCACCCGCGTCCGCACCGGCCCTCGCAGGCAACCTTTTTCGTCAAATCCTCGTCTTCTTGCTCCAAGACCGACCGTTGGTACGGTTACGGGACCCTGTTTCCCCCCAGTTTCGGCAGCTGGTGATCGAGTTATTCCAGATTCAATTACCGTTGATTTAGACCCCTTAGTTCGGGATGGTGTGTCTCCTGCTCCACAGTCCGTGTATATGTCGCCGGCTTCGACCGGTGATTTCCCAGGATCGGATTCTCACGACCACCGATCAATCCCCCACCTCCATGGTTCGCTTCAACCGGCCACCCCCACAAAGAGATCCGGCCCGTCTCAAACGCTTCCGCAACATAAACGGCGCATACCGGACACCGAAACTGACTCTACCTACATCATCGATGAGGCTCGAAAGTTGCTGCGCGATGATCTTGAATCGAGAAATGCAGCCTCTACCGCTTTTCCACCGGTGCTGACAGAGGCCCAAATAAGAGCTTCCATTGTCCGATATCAAAACCACATTGAAGATTCGTCAAAACGAGGTGTCTGTTCATCCTGCGGGAGGTTTGTGCCGATTCCGGAGATTGTAGAAATGGAGGACAGTGACCCTTTGCTCCTGCCACTAGCTACCCACCTTGACTGTTGTGGCAAACATGGCGACGAGTGGGATATATGTTTGACCTGCCTCAAGTCTCTATCGCAAAATTCCGTGCCGAGATTTTCTGCCTTGAACCGTGTGAATATGACAATGTGTCAAAACTATCCGTCAGCACTTGAAGGCCTCACCCCGGTCGAGGAGTGTCTGATTGCTAGATGTCATCCTCTCGGGTTCATTTTGAAGTTGCGCCCTGGGGGGCCATACGTCGCCGGTATCCTATCGTGCTCTACGCGGCCACTTCATCGTCATTCCACAGGACCCGGAGCCACTTCTTGAAATACTTCCGAGCCCAGCAGTAAAGTTGCATGACGTGATTAGGGTGTTTTGGCTAGGAAAGCAGCCAGCCACCTATGCGGACTTATCTCCATTTTTGCTGGTACGTAGACAAAGGGTTCTTACTGCTCTTCAGTACCTGACGTGTCATAATCACATTTATCATAACGTTATTATCAACTGTGAAATGATCGACACGTGGGACGACGACTTCATTCCAGCCGATCTTGAAGAAAACATCATTTCTGTTGATCCGTCAGATGGGCTGGAACGAGAGGGCTACACGGTTCATTTGGATGCGGGTAACCACGAAAATGATTTCCAGGCTGCACAAGATGCTGACGAGGAGACGGATATCAATGCACCCCTGATGACGGGGTCTGTTTGCACCGATATTAACGGTGAGCGCCAGAGCCCCGACACGCGCCTTTTGAAGGCCTTGCTGGACATGGTTTCGAACCCTCTGGTTTCATCAATCAAGGATACGGTAACATATAACCAGCAGCAAATCCCCAGCCTTTCTTACAGGATTCGGGGCCAGGCAGCCCTCGCTGATCATTGGCATGATCCGGCGTATTTTACTGGCGCCTTTCCAACTTTATTTCCGCTGGGCACTGGGGGACATCTGGACGAACGGCCATTTGACGTCTCTTTGTCTTCCTTTGCGGAATGGGCATTAAAACACCATAGCAGGAGGTATAGTTTACTGAATCTCATTCGGTGGGGAAACTTCCATGTCTGACTAGGGCAGATTTGCGCACCACAGAACCTTCATGTATCTGATATATGATGTGCTCCAGATTCGAAAATCCTCCCTCGCGAATAAACTGGTCCTTCAACGTCGGCACTGGTCAACAACCACCGACGATATTTCTTCTCTTACCGAGGATCGACTTCGTAGTGCACTGCAGGACCTAGACGTCCATCGTGAGATCAAAGATCCAGTGATTTCCCGTCTGCTACATGTTATGAAGGCAATCGCCATGTGGGTCCCCGGCTCTTTCGCTCAAAAATTGAGGATGCGGTCCGAAATCCGAGGTCTCATTGTCCGTTTTGGGATGCCTGCTTTTTGGATTACCATCAACCCCTCCGATTTGCGAAGTCCACTGGTCATCATCCTGGCTGGTGTTGAGTATTCCGAGGACATCTTGTCGGCCTCAAATTCCGCTATTTGGGGTGCCACTGCCACATCCAATCCAGTGGCGGTTGCCTCATTTTTCCAAAGCGTTTGTACCGCTGTTTTGGAAGGGCTGTTTGCTAGCGGGCGCGATCGCACTGGCATCCTCGGGGATGTTTCAAATCATTATGGCGTGGTTGAAACCAATGGCAGAGGAATGCTGCATTTACACGCCATGGTCTGGCTCAAAGGCAACCTCTCATTTGCCAATCTGCGAGGTCGCGTTCTCGCCGACGCTGAGTTTGCTAGACGTGTGCTTCACTACCTCGAAAGTGTCATCATCCAGAGCGTGGATGAGAGTACTCCCGTTGACCCGGAAGTCAACCTCGCGCCGATATGCCCCTCTGCTTCCGACCCAGAGTCGGATCATGATTTCCACATTAGGCTGGCCAATGATAGCAACCTTGTGGCCAGATCTAAGCAAATGCACTCGAAAAGGCACTTCGCTACCTGTTTTAAAAACAGTCCAACAGACCGGTCTAAAAGCACTTGTCGCTTTGGCATGCCCCGTGAAATCGTGCCCTCCTCTAACATCGACGAGCTTGGGGTGATTCACTTAGCTCGGAATCATCCCTGGATAAATCCATGGAACCCCGCCATTGCCAGCTGCCTCCGTTCAAATCACGATATCTCCTGGATCCCAACCGTCTCGAAATCGCTGGCTTTAATATACTACGTCACCAACTACGCCACAAAAGACGATGTGTCTCCATGGCAGTTGATAGCGAAAGGAGCACTCTTGAAGCAAGCAATTGAAAACGCCAAAGCTGCCGACCCACCAACTGCTAGTGACCTGCGGCTTCGGGAAAGGAACATGGATAATTTCGCGCTCCGTTGCTTCAATAGTCTGGCGCACGACCGGGAAGTGAGCGGTGTTCAGGTTGCTAGCACCTTACTCCATCTTCCTAACTACTACACTGTCGATACCAAATTCGTCCGTGTCAACCTGTGGTGGCTAAGGCAGTATGTACGTGATCTTCGACGTGGGTCCACTACAGGGATTGATGATTCTGCTGAAATTGCTGATGAGCCCTGTACATTTCAGGCTGGGGACACAGCTCCAGTGAGTTTGTTCGACAATTATAAGTGGCGGGGGGTCGACCTTGCTACTTTCTCATTCTTTGAGTACTGCATGATAGTCCAAATAGGAAGAAAGCGGAGGAATCATCACGATCACTTTAACTTTGACCCGCGCCACCCGAGATGTGGCTCGCGCGTCCAGCATGTCGCTCGTTCACCGTCCCAGGTAGCCACCGTTGCATTCAGTGGACAACTCACACAGTATCAAATGGCGGAAGACTCCATCCGTGGAGGGCATCCAATGACCGATGCCATTGCGAATGATCTCGCAGAGATTCTTCTCGGCCTTTTCGTACCCTGGGACAAGCTACGCGAGAGGTTTCTTGGTGGAACACCTGAATCCAATATCTTGTCACATATTTGGTCGTCGGTCAAGCCCACACTGGTGCCATATATCCAGGAATTTGCCAATAATATCGAACTTCTTCGAAAATCGAAAGACGACTGTCAAATCGACGCTAGATTATGGCACTCTTTGAACGACCGCGCTGAGCTGTATGACCGTCATGTTGATAACATAGATCTGGCCGACCATGAGCAAATAGAGGCCCACGGTTCTGATAATTTCATGCCCCCCCGAAGATGAGCGTCTCACGGCGGAGACTTTGATCGCCGCTTATAATACAGTAACCAAAACTTGGGGCCAGGATTGTTTCATCGCAGCAAAGAGATCACCGGTCTTGGCCACTTTCTGCTGCGCGCACAACCTCACACAGATAAATCCACTTCCTTCCAGTATCCATTCTCTCCGGCCAGATCATGCTTTGGATCTAGAAATTGTTGCACCCAGAGTTCTACAGGACTGGGAAAATCAGCTTTCCAGCCATAAAAAGCCTTTTCAGGACGCTGACCATTCCAATCCCATTCCGCGCCTGCCTGACTTTGATCTTGTAGAGGAAGACGGCATACTGCAGCCTATACTGATCAACGAAAGCATGCCTGATAATTTGCCAGTAAGGCTGGATCTCGAAAATCCGACAGCAGATTCTCTCCTCAAACTGATTGTCAAAGATATCCCACTAAATACAAAACAATCACTTGTAGTGCGAAAGTTATTAACGGAAATCATGTCGTGGACGGAGCATCCACACGACTTATCACGGAGCGGACAACTACTTCTGTGTATTACCGGCGAAGGTGGAACAGGTAAGACGCAGATACCAAAGGCTCTCGAAGCCGCCCTGTGTATTCTCGGCCGGAAACACGAAATTATCCTCACAGCCCCTACCGGGGCCGCAGCAGACAATTTAGGAGGGAACACCTATCATACTTCCCTTGGTATCAATCTTTCCTATAAAGCAGCCGTAAGCACCCGCGTTCGAAGGCTCTGGGCCGGCAAGACCATCCTGGTGATTGACGAGATGAGCATGGTGGATCTGAAAATGTTGAGTGTGATCAACAACCAATGCAAAGTCGCTCGGTCATTGCCGAGATCATCTCCTGAACTGTTTGGCGGTCTTCCAATCGTGATCCTTATGGGCGATTTCTTCCAGTTCCCTCCTGTTCGCGGTCCGCCATTATGGAAAAGGCCAAGATATGGAGTTGACGAGGATGCCGTAGGCCGGCTCATTTGGCGTAGGTTCGATTACGTTATCATTCTCGATGAGCAAATGAGGCAATCTGAGGATCCATCGTTTCGTGGTTTCTTAACGCGCACGAGGCAAGCAGCATTGACCGAGGACGATGTTGTTCGCCTGAATGCCAAAGCTATCCCCTCACTCACACATCCAGCATCAGAGGACTCCACTGTCATTGTTAAGTTAAACGCCATACGGCACCCAATCAACCGAATTCGTATTGAGAATTTCGCTCGGCTGAGGTCTCAGAGGATTTATGTCTTTCCCGCCATTCACACTCGGACGAAGTCAACTGGCCAAGTGAACCTTCGGCTTCAAGCCCATGACTTGCTGCTTCAGCCAGACCACAGTGCCCAAATTCCATTCCCTGGTCTTCTTCTTTACACAAGAGATATGCCCACTGTTATGCTCACCAACGCCTGCACCCCTCTGGGTCAGGTCAATGGTGCCACGGGAACCGCAGTGGGGGTTGTTTTGGATCCAGCTGGAAAGTTTCTATTTGACATACCAGACCCTAAAACACCACTAATATACTTATACAGCCGAATTATTTGATCTGGATAACGTTTATACGCTGTGTACAAGGCCGCCTGCCTCCGTGATATTCAAGCCGGATCGGATTCCGCAAATGCGTTTTGACCATCTTCCACCGTCGACTATGCCGATTTTCCCAATAGAACGTTCCATCGCAGTGAAAGGCGTCTCCGTAAGAAGGAAACAGGTTCCGATCTGCCCTGCTTTCTGTCTCACCGATTACAAAATACAAGGATCGACTCTCTCCGCCGCGATCCTAGACCTGAAAAATGGCACTACTCGACGTGGACAAGATTCTCACCGGAAGTTCTGCTCCCTCTACGTTCAGCTTTCTAGGCTGCGGTCCTTCCAAGGTCTACATTTACTCGAAAAAATTACTCTTGATGATCTCCGCTTTTCTCCTGATCCCGACCTTATCATGGAAATGGATAGATTGCGTGCTCTAGAAGCGAAGACACTTGCCGCCTGGGCCTGAACTGTCTGGTATAGCCTCTTTGCCTCCGAAGCTTGATGCTTTTATTGCCACTCTCTATTTACCAATTTCCACTAATTCCACATCGTTTCAGGGCTTACAGCGTGCCGCAGCGCGCGTCTTCCAGTATTAATCAACATGGATGTACGTGTGCGCGAGACGTGGCAAAAAAAGGTAGAAAAATATTAATGGACTGTTTTGCCACGCTCGTCTTCTGATTCGCCTCCCGTGATGCTTTTGAATTACCTTTTTCGGACTGGCCTCTGGTAGCTTTAGGGTTGTAAGGTTATATTTGCAGATATCTGCAAGTTCTCTATCAGTGATTGCGTCCTGTCCTGCATGGTTTCTGCATCTTCACCGGGAATTTCTTTTGCCTATTGCCACGTGTGCTATCTCTTAGACGTTGCTTCTCCTGCCTTCCTGCCCAATCCCTCATTTATCCCAGCTAAATTTCACGATGTGGTGGTATTCCTACTTTGAAAATGCTGACTCGACGGCGTTGTGATGATTGTGGTCGACAAGTGCGTTTGTCGTCAGATATTCATCCTCCGAGATGCCCTGCTTGTCGCTTGTCCGGCTTTACACCTATAATTGAAACACGTCCCTGCTTGCGCTGTCGAGTTCCAATTCCTTCTTCAGGAACAAATCCGAATTGCGCGAAATGCCAGAACGCCGAGGCAACTATTCCTCAATATGTTGTTCCCTGCATGGAATGTACAAATAATTTCCTCGCCTATCCAGGTGTCACTCGCTGCTTCGCCTGCACATCAAGGGGTTCAAGGGTAGTGTTGCCACCCATGAATTTTGGACCAATCTACTCATCGGCCTTTAACCCATCAGCAAACTCGTTTGGGCCCCTACGTAACTCTCATGGAAAGCGCCGGAGGCCCACTTCTCCATCATTACAAACCACATCTGCTTACTCGGAAAGGTCCCATGATTATTCCACTGTTATCAAACAAACCCTGGGGTTTCTAAGCCAAGAATATGAAACCCGAGCGCAAGCTTCACAAAATTTTCCATCAAGGGTTACTGATTCCCAGGTTCGACAATCCATAACTCGTTTCGAGGACAACATGGAAATTGCTGCCCGAGATAGAGTTTGTTCTTCGTGCGGAAGAATCGTCGATAGTATTGATATCCGGCGGCTCTTGGCCAATGATCCCTTGCTCCAGCATTTAGAAGGCGGTCTTGATATATGTGGATGGTGTGACGGCTACTGGAATTTATGTTCGATATGCCACTCTGCTCTTCTGCGCGAATCGGTCCCAAAATTCTCGACGAGGAATAAGATCAATGTTACACTCTGCCAGCATTACCCTGAACTTCTGAAAGACCTCACCCTGACAGAAGAATATCTAATCGCCAAATCACATCCCGTAGGAGTGGTTGTGAAGCTGCGTCCTGGCGGTCGATCATCAGTGGCTAACTATCATGCGTTACGCGGTCATTTTATCGTCATACCGCAGGATCCCAAACCTCTTCTTCAGATTTTGCCGAGCCCTGACCTTAAACTCACTGAAATTATCAAAGTTTTCTGGATAGGACGTAGCTCTCCAACAGTGGCTGAGTTGCGGCCTTTCCTAATAGTACGCAAAACCAAGGTCTTGGCTGCTCTACAGTATCTCACTCAACACAATACGCTCTACCAAGACGTCACTATTGCTCGTTCTACAATAGAAAACTGGCCTGACGAGTTTGTCCCGTCAAGTATACAGCAAGACATTATATGCTTGGATGAGAGTGATCTTGAGGAACGAGTTGGATACAGCGTCAATTTGGAAGATCGCAATTGTGAGAACGACTGGCAGGCCGCAGATGGCGATCCCGATCATTCTGCCGAAGATTCGATTCCTATCACTGCTTCCGTTACCGTTGATCTGAACGGGGATCGACAAAACCCCGATTTGCGTCTACTCAGCACAATACAATCTCTGAAAGTCGATCTAACCCGCGGTGAGCAGCCACAGTCTGCTTCGGCTACCACAGAAAGTCAGGAAATATCATTCCAGAATACCGACCCTCGCCCTCCGGTGATTCAATACGGCGTTCGAGGACAGGCTTTGCTTTTAAACCATTGGCAGGATCCCCATTACTTTACGTCCGCATTTCCTACTCTGTTCCCAAGTGGAGTTGGGGGTCATCTTGATGGGCGAGATATTCCTGTGTCACTCGCCGCTTTTGCTAACTGGGCGCTGTACCATCACAGCCGAAGGCAGGTCCGTCTTCCATATCATATGAGTTTTTTGGCTGATGTATCCAGATTTTCCCAACACAAAACATTCATGTATCTACTATATGATGTGCTGCTGCTCCGGAACTCATGTCTTGGTAATTCACTGCTTATCAAACGATCTCAGTGGAACTCGATGACACGCGATCTGAATTCTCTCAGCTTTGATCGCTTAAGGGAGGCTTCCGAGGAGCTCACTGCAAACCATGCACCCACGGACCCACTTGTTCGACGGCTGCTCAAAAACATCACCGCAATTGGGGCTCAAGTACCAGGATCTTTCTTCCAGAAATTGCAGAGGCGTGCCGAACTTCGAGGTTTGATCGTACGCGAAGGGATGCCCGCTTTCTGGCTGACGATCAATCCATCTGATCTTCAAAACCCTCTCGTGCTCATTCTTGGGGGGGTGCAAGTCTCGACTGATGCTTTTAATGTGGATTCGGTAATAAGATGCGCCACCGCGACGTCGGACCCAGTAGCTGTCGCCAGATTCTTTCATCATACATGTAGAGCAGTCCTCGATGGCCTTTTGGGAAGCAAACTTGCTGATGTGGGAATCCTTGGGGATGTGTCTAATTATTTTGGTGTAGTAGAGAGTAATGGACGAGGCATGCTACATCTCCACACTTTGGTTTGGCTGCGAGGGAATCTCGGTTTCAGCCAATTACGACACCGCATCCTTACAGATAGTGTCTTCGCTGCGAGGATGATCGGTTTCTTGGAGTCTATCGTCGTGCATAGTCTCCACGTGCCGGAGAACAATACCGAAGGGACTGCATTGAGAACGCCACCTTCACCGGCTAGGTCAGATTCGGACGATGAATTTGCAAAGAAACTTTTTCTTCATAGTAATGCCGTCGCTCGCAGCAGGCAGCTTCACTCTAAGCGTCACACGGCGACTTGCTTCAAATACCGCCGGCGAGGATCATCTTTCGGTTCCTGTCGCTTTGGTATGCCAAGGTCTCTTTCAGAAGTGTCTAAGATAGATGAGTACGGCATTGTGCATCTTGCACGAAACCATGCCTGGGTTAATCCTTGGAACCCTTCCATCGCGAGCTGCATCCGCTCAAATCATGATATATCTTGGATTCCGACCGTTTCCAAATCGTTGTCGCTCCTCTATTACATCACAAATTATGCGACCAAGGATGACGTTTCGCCAGGACAGATGGTGGTAAAGGCTGCCTTGCTAAAACAATCCATTGATCGCGCAACCTCTACTTCTGCACCGAGTCCAGCCGAGTCAAGACTGCGTGAGAAAGGCATGGACAAATTTGCTCTTCGCTGCTTCAATAGTCTCTCGCAAGACCGTGAAGTGAGTGGTGTGCAGGTAGCGAGCACTATCCTTCAGCTTCCTTCCTACTATACATTGAATTACAATTTCACCCGGTTGAATCTTTGGTGGTTGAGGCAATACGTTCGGTCGGTGATCTATCCGGAAAACATCCAGAATGCCATGTCTGATTCTATCGGAGAGGAACCATGCAACTACGATCAGTCAACGGCTGTACCGGCAACTGTATTTGATAATTATAAGTTGCGGGGCTATCCCCTTTCGCCCTTATGTATTTTCGAGTACTGTATGGTAGTCCACACGAAGAGACTACAGGATGCGACAACTGAAGACATACTCTTTCACGAAACACATCCTAGACATCAGACGCATGTGCAGAGGCTGGCTCGATCTGCTTCCCAGACAGCCACCGTTACCCTACAAGGCGAGCTGACGGAGTTTCAACCTTCAGAGGATGCCATGCCAGGTGGACATCCTCTTACGACTGCAATCCAGAATGATCTAGCAGAGATTCTCCTTGGCCTGTTCATTCCTTGGGGGAAATTACCCCCACTCTTCGACCAAGCACGATCCACGACTCCTGGTAATCCGGACTTTCATCAGATCTGGACCACTGTGGAGCCAACGCTTTCTCCTCACATTCGGACTTTTGCGCAAAATATTGAACTTTTGCGGAAATCCAAGCATGATTGTCAGGTTGACAGTGCCCTGCGAGATCTCTCTCACCAGAATGCATCTCCGTTAGATCAAGAGCTGAGTAGCCTACCTTATCCTGTGTCCGATTCTGAAAAAGAACCCGTGCCGCTATCACAACATAAGAATGAGTCCCTAAACAAGGAAACGCTTTTGGCCGCATTTTTAGCCATAAGTCGAGCCTGGTCGAGGGATGCATCTGATGCACAACAGCAAAATCCCAATCTTTGCTCGCAAGCTTTTCTATCTTCCACTTTCCAGTTTGACAAATTTGCCTCAATTCAAGCCTCTAATGCCGTCCTATACGAATTGACTGGTCTCCAATTGCTCTCTTCTTTGACCTTGCAGGAATGGAAATCCAGAATGGATAATTTAACCATGCCTATAGATCCAGACAAACATGCCGAAGATACCATTGCATTTAGCACTGATCTTGACGACTTCAATGTTGAGCTCACCGATGAAGTTTTAGTTCCTATTCTAACCCATTCAGCATCCTTCGATGGCTTGGAAGACCGTCAGGTCGATATTAGTCAAAGCCCAACAGGCGCATCCATTACATCAATCGTTTGCAATACCGTGCCACTGAATGAGAAACAACGTCTTGTGGTGGAGAATGTTATGACCGATCTGCTAGTCTGTGCTAACAACCCCTATGATTCCGCTTCCCGGAGTCAGACTCTGCTATATGTAGGAGGTGAGGGTGGGGTGGGGAAAAGCCAAATCATTAAAGCTATTGTCGCAGCAATGGACATAATACATCGCAAGGACGAAGTTATTCTTATGGCTCCAACAGGAGCAGCTGCTGATGTTATTGGAGGAAGCACATATCATACATCCCTTGGGATCTCTTTGAATCGGTATAGACGGGGTTCGGTGAGTCCTAGGGTCCGCAGACTTTGGTCTCGAAAGACTGTCATGGTCATAGATGAGATCAGCATGGTCGACCTGGCCGCATTGAGCATTATCAATACACACTGCAAGATTGCTCGATCTCTGGATAGGTCCTCAACTGATCTCTTTGGAGGTTTGCCCGTGGTGATTCTTATGGGAGATTTTCACCAATTTCCTCCAGTTCAGGGTCAGCCTTTATGGAAGCTCCCAAGGAATGACACGGAACAGGACGGTAAGTTGATCTGGAGTCAATTTAAACGGGTAATTATCCTCGACGAGCAGATGCGCCAGGCCGAGGATGTATTATATAGAGATTTGCTACGGCGGGCGAGGTCTGGTGCGCTAACGCCCGACGACTTAACGATGCTCAATTCGAAAGCCATTTCTTCGCTCGCCGAGCCTCAATTGCAAACGTCACCGGCGATCGTCAAATTGAATTCACTGCGTCATGTTATAAATCGCCTTCAAATTGAACGTTTTGCTCGCGCCAGACGTCAGAAGATCTTCGTTTTTCCAGCCCTTCACACTCGAACGAAATCATCGGGCCCGACTGCCCTTCGCTTACGAGCTGATGACTTGCTGAGCTTGCCGGAGCAAGGTGCCAAGATTCCATTTCCTGGCCTCATCCTTTACACACTTTCTATGCCGACAATGGTGCTTACGAATATTTGCACGCCAGCCGGCCTAGTAAATGGCGCCATGGGCCAGGCGACAGGCGTCGCAGTTGACCCTGAAAGTAAGTGACTTCCACAAATAATATATTATCTCATCATTCTGAAGTGAATCAAATGCGACCAGCGGATTTCATAGAATTGGATAACCAGTACACTTTTTGTACGAAACCACCGCTCTGTCTTCTTTTCACACCCGCTCGCACACAGGCGAACGACGCCTACTTCGGAGACGGATCCTTGCCGAACTTTCCGCTCGAGATGTCCATCACTGTGAAAGGCTATTCAGTCCGACGAAAACAAATCCCAATATGCCCAGCATTTTGTCTCACTGACTATAAAATTCAGGGTGCGACCCTCGATTCTGCCATTCTCGATCTGAAAAATGATCGCAGGAATCGACGGTACGACCCCCACCGAAAATACTGTTCAACATATGTACAGCTGTCGCGTCTGCGATCACTAAACGGCCTTCACCTCCTGCAGCCAATCTGCATGAGTGATATTGAACAGAGACCTGACCCTCAGTTACTGCAAGAAATGCAAAGGCTAGGATCGTTGCAAGAAGAGACTATTAGTGCATGGCAGACCAATCCTTGCGAATGAATAGCAAGTCCATCCAATCAGTCGTGGACACACACCACTTGCACACATTCACAGTGCTCTCACATCCTACGTCCACCGCTTCTCTGCAAGACTGCCTATATTTTCAGATTCGTCACATTTTTGCTCGTATCTGCAGGTTTTAAATGGCGCTAGGCACGTGTCTCAACCAGCACGATTTTGAGAGCATGTAAATGAGTTAACACCCCGCTCGCGTCTGCATAGATTCAAGATAGATTTTGTAGCACTCCAGGATATTCATCAACTTGGTTGTCTGTTGACGATATGCCATCAAGTAAATCTTTTCCTGCCATTCTCCATGTACGTGATTTTGTTGAACATGTTGAACCAGACCCCACGCGTCCAGGTAAAGCACTTTCAATGCAACTACGTGTTGCTCTGAATATTCCATTCAAAGATATCGAGTCAGATGATGTTGAGTCGAGTGAAATCCCTACTCTGATCAGGTTTTTCAATGAGGGTAATCGATCTGAAATCTGCCAGCCCAATGCCTTTGTGTATTCATCCGGAACCTTTTTGACTACTTCGTCTGAAGATGAAGATTTCCATATCGTACTGCACGCTCATAATTTAGACCGGTCAGCAAATATGTCCCCTATCAATGAGAGTCCTTTGCTCATAGCGGTGCAGTCATCCGGGTAATCAAGAGGATCCAGATTCATACTTCATGCACTGTCCCAGCGCTGCCCAACCTATTGTGACATTTCTTGGCGTTGTTCTTGAACGAAAAGGACAATTGAACGACGGACGAAACTTACTTCACTATCGGCTTCAAACAACTGTTTACAATCCATCGACCCGCACCCCTCATACCTTTCCAATAACGGCTTACTTTAAGAACGGGCAACGTTGGGCAAACTTTCCACCCCTCAATTTGAATACCCATGTGTTTTTGACCGGTCGTATCTTCGGCCTCACAAAAGAGGACCGCCAGTTAGCTGTCGTAACAGACGACATACATTTTCTCCCAACATCAACAAGCAGCCTTCCGCCAACCCCTTCTTCTGCAATTGGGAAGAGGAAACGCGTTGATCGCTGGTCCCAAAGGGCTGGTCTGACTACACCGTCCAAATCCACGTCTCAGTTTTATGACCCCCAACTTGCAGAGAACGTTAGGGCCACCAGTACTGCCGACGAGGACGAAGATGAGGAAAGCACTCAGATTACATGGGCTGACACTCTGGATGAAACTGAAAGTGCTCGACAGACAAGTACACCGACACCCGAAAGACGTTCACAGAGACCAAGAAAAACCTCATACGCCGATATACTTGCACTGTCAAAATAAATACGGCTGAGAACACCGAAGCTTATGTCAGTTCGTGTTGCGGGTATTAGTCATCTGGGATGTTCTCTTTGATTGGTTGGGTTGCACTGCATCCGCGTTTATGTTCTATATAACAATTCAACATTACTTATCCTTTTCTACTATCTTAATAGCTCCCCTGACTTTCGTTTCAGAGCCGATGCGTGCGACGCGCGCGTCTTCCAGTAACAGATTTTCAAATACGGAAATAACCATATTAGGTTTAGCACATCATGTGATTAAGGTTTGAAAAACCATCTCTATGTATCCAAGCATGGAAAGCAATAACGGGCGTCACTGTAACCTCAGACCAGATAATTTGCTCGAATATAGACCCTATTTCATCCCCGAGAGGATCCCGCGGATTCATAAATATAGACATTATCGTCCAGGTAAGCAGTCTATATTGAAATAGCACGAGAAAGCAAAAGAATGCTCCTCTCATTTTCAGGGGAGCATAATATTTCATGGAGCAGAAAGAAAGGGGTGTAGTTTTCCGACATTTGCTGCTGAGGGCATTTAGCACCCGCATTGGGCGTTGTTGCATTGGCCTGGAGCATCTCAAGATAGGGCGCATCAGCGTGACATTCCCGTGAATACGGTATTGGTGAGCTCACGATTATGCTGGACCTAGGGTTTGACACAAATTTATGCTGGTCTCAGAATTCTCCAAATGAGGCCTGCTGATGGATTTCACCATTGAGATTTGCTGCCCTTTATGCCATCAGATTCTAAAGAATTGGATCACCCATGCGAGACTGCCTTTTCGTGAGGCAATGTCTTCTTTCCACGTTGAACAAAATCACCTTTCCATTTTCATTTCGACCGCAAGACAAGTTCCTTCCTTTGTTGAACCAAAGGGTGCGTTCAGGCATTCCTGGATTGCACATTAGTTGACAAAGACAGAGATCTGATACTTACAGAAAAGCAGAACAGGGAAGGAGATACTCCCGTTCACACCTTGGATGCTATTTGATAAATGCCTATAAATTGTCCGATGCCAACTTGGTGCTCTTCAGACCATCATTCTTGCCATCGGTGTCGACTTTATACGATAAATTCAAGATCAAATGGCTTCGCGCACAACAATGTCCCTTATTGTCCAGGAATTCCAGCGCCTGGAAGAGCTCAAGGAGAACAAATTGAACAATGTGATCATAAGTTACCTTGAGAAAACGTACAAGGAGATTCAATTTAGGGGCATATGTAACCCCAGAGGCCCCTTCAAGAAGTCGCTTATTCATTTCGCCGCAATGGGAGATTGCACCGAGCTTCTTCAACATCTGCTGGATTTCGATGCTCCCGTCGACGATCGTGATCAAAACAAACGAACACCTCTCTCTTGGGCTGCAGAGTATGGTTCATTCGACGCCACCAAGATTCTGCTGAAAAACGGAGCCAAGGTCAATTCTCTGGATGATATGTACACCTCACCGTCCCTCGTGGAAAGTCACCTTCTCGTGGTGAGGGATGTCAGTAAGTTGGACTGCAAGGTCTGGCCGAAGCTGAGAACTTTCCAATCGAAATCCGGCGGAAACTCCTTTATTGTTTGGGACGGGGCGGCGGGAAGCTTTCAAAAGAACACGTCAACAACTTCGCAACGTCGACGAGCCTTCGAACAACCGACCTGCCTGCTCAGTTCCAACCTTCACTCACCGGGTTTTATTCACAATAACTCACCTGCCCTACCGGTTCGATCGCATGTCGATTCGTCAGTCCTTCGTCTGCTATCTGGTGTTGCCGCCAGCGAGACAGTCAGCTACTTCGGGCGTTAATGTGAGAAGTACTCTCGGTAAATCGCTACTCAGGGAAGAGGTTTTCGAAACTACATCGAGAATGGACACGTGGGGGGCGGTGTCACAGAGGGATGGGTTATTGCTTTTGGAGGAGATGAGATGGCGACAACAACAGCAACAGCAACAAGACAAATCGTTTAAGACATACCGTATGGGCTAGAGGGGTTTTTTGCAGCTGGTTCAGCTTTTCCTCTCGAAAATGAGATTATGACAAAATGTATGCAATGGAAAGATAGAATAGCGAATAGGTGCCCTTTAGGCTTGACACCTCCGGGCGTAATGAATTGTGTGTGTGTGTATCCCTTGCCGATGAAACCATAAGTTCGTATCATACAACTGCTGCTCTGTGTTTTATCCTAACGACAAACATGGATATAGTTAGAAACCCCACACATCTCTTTCACTACTTGTACGCGCATGGTTTTGGCATTCTCAAGCGGCCTGTGAGACAGGGTACTGTGATGCTAACTGAACACTGGGCGGGACGATAGGAATTTACAGTGACTAACAATATCGTCTTTCACGTTGACGGAAAAGAGTTGGATCGTTGGGGTGAAAGACAAGATGAACTTGGTTAAGTGGCTCTATAGATCATTTGAAGGGTGCTTGGTCATTGATGAATACTACAGTACTGACTTTGTTTAGAAACCAAGGTCAAAATTTGCTCAAGTTCCATTCATTGAGAGGTTTATCAGCACCCAATTCCTCTACGGGCCATCATTTGGACGATGTGGGAGTGATCCAGTTGATGAGCGATCTCTAGCGCACTTTGAGCCTCCTTGTTCCTTCTCATAGGCTCAATGCCTTTAAATTTGAGTAGCCTGGTCACGAGGGAAAGATTACCATCGCGAACCGCAGCAATGAGATAAGTATCTCCCTTTTGGTTGTTCTGGCAATTAATGTCGAGTCGGCTGTCGTTCAAGAAAAGTCGAACTACCGACATTGAACGCGTTTGGATTGCCAGCCACAGGGGATCGTCTTCTCCTTCGCCGTTTGCGTTAATCCGAATACCATCTGCCTTGAGCAGCATTTCCACTGCCTCATAGGCACCTTGATACGCAGCAATTCCAAGAGGACTTTTTCTGTTTTCTCCTTGGATGTTTGGATTCACTCTGTGTAAATGTGTCGACAAAAGGATACAGGAGACCATCCGGGCATTCCTGCGAAAACAGGCGATGTAGAGAGCCGTGGTTTGCCGTCGCGGAGAGGTGCCACCCCTGAAGTTGACATCCACTCTGCTGTCATTGAGAAACCGCTCGCTGATATCGTCACGTCCGAGGTGTACAGACAGCCAGAAAGCAGAGTTGCCTTGGCGGTCCCGGCAATTTACGTCAAGGCGTTCACTGGATAGGAGCAATTCGACTGCACCTAGCCGACCGTGACAAGTAGCAACATGCAATGCCGTGTACCCATCCCGATTTTGCGCGTAGAGATCGATGTTCCTTTGCTTTAGCAGTACTTTGATGACTTTGGTGTGACCGTAGCGTACTGCTCGTATCAACGGTGTTTCGTGGTCCGCGTTAAGAACAATATTGACGTCTGCACCCAACTTCAGAAAAAACTTCATGTTGGCGCCGTCAAGAGTATTGGCTTGGCTTAAAAAAAGGTTGTCAAGCATCTGGCCGTTCTTAAGCATCTCGGGTACGGGGACAGTTGGTCGGGAATGCAGTAACATCTGTGCTATGATTCTGTCGATGGCATTGCCCTGCATTAAAGCAACATGAATGGGTGCCACCCCTTTTGAGTCTGCCACAGTAAAGACCGCGCCACACCTAATAAGGAATTGGACTTTCTTATAGTCACGCGTCTTCACATAGTACCATAGAAATGTCCGACCTCGAGCGTCCGATATATCGATCTGTACTTCCATGCATTTCAAAACATCCAAAAAGCCCTCGAGATTCTCTTGAGAGAGAGCTTCCGAAAAGCGAGTGCGTAATTCCTTGATGCTAGACTGAACCAAAAATTAGTGCTCTAATCCCACGATCAATATTCTATGTGATTAACTTACCATTTTGAGAGGTTTTGCGTGGCTATTTGAGATGTGGAATTAATCAGGGTTGAATAGAGAGGAGCGGTTGAGGATAGACGGAGAGAAAGAGCAGGCCGCAGCTATATTTATACCACATCCCAATGGCAAGGACTAAACATACAAAATTTATATCGTCGTAAAGAGCCGTATTCAATCTTCGCGCCTTCGATGGGATACCGCTTACGTTCCAGTACCAATAATAAGCATTGAAGCCTCGAGGATCTCAATCACGTTCATTCAGGACATTCTCAACCTTGTACTTCAAATGGCAAGCCCTCAAGGTGTCTCCAGCGGCAAATTCTCCCACGAGGACCATGCTACTGGGGCGAAGGAGCTGCATCCCAGGAGCGAAAAGTTCATGGAAAGGATCTGCGAAACTTCTGTCTCCTGGGTACAAGAGCCCTCTAGGAGATACGCTGTAGCTCCTAGGGCTTAGTGGCGACGCTCCTAGGAGCTCTCGATGCGGTCCTAGGAACAATGTACAGCATTCCCAGGACCCACTTGTCCCTAGGACCTAACGCGACAGGCCCTAGGAACGGTTATTAACGGTCCTAGGAGCTTCAACTATTGCTCCTGGGAGTGTGAATTTTGCGCAAAACACCCCACGGTGCTCAGTGGGTCCACATAGATTGACCCACTTGAGGTTTACATGGCCAACTGATATCTGCCAGAGATTCTTGCTATTTAATCATCGAGTCGTGCTGCTTTGAGCTCAACCTTCGTATCACCTCATCCAGCTCTGCCAACACCCAAGCCTTTGAGATTCTTCCAAGATACCGGAACATAATGGGCCAAGGAAACACACCAAGGCTTTGCCATTCTTCAGTAGAAGGACAAAGCCATCATAATAGTGAGTCAATATCCTCATATCCCAAGTTCAAAAACCTAAATGCCGGAAGCCCTGTCGCCAAACAAACGCATATTCTTTGATACGCTGGCCGAAATCCAGTGTGAGATCTCACACCTTCAGTCACGCAACCAGGCATTAGAAAGTTCTTTACAAAATGCCAGAGAGCTACGAAGTGGATGAAAATTAATGCAAGGGAAATTCAACTTGCCGTTAGGTATGACATAGAGCTGATCATGTAGACCTCTACCCGCGAAGGACAAGGGCATAACGTAAAAAGCATCAACATAAACAAATCCATCTATACCGAATGTCGAATCAGCTTGACCATCAAAGGGGGCTTGTCCCAAACGATAAATGCGTTTTGATCGTCCCAGCTCAAGCTCTCCGGTAGAAGCTTGAAGTCGAAATCCCATAATATTCTCGCAAGGATGAGACTAGTCTCAGCAAGAGCAAGGCTATTGTATTGTTCCGTCAGTCGATCAAAACCCCCTAATAACTCACATCATTTTAATGGCCTGAAACGATGATAGCCGCGATCGCAAAATTACACTCACGTAGAGTTATCCATCACACTCATCTCTGATGTCTTGGTGGGTGATCTTGGCGTCCCAGTAGTGGAGGGCAGATCTCCTGGTAGTACATGACATCCCGTATTTCAGCATTGGGACATACTATTTTCTTTGATTTTTTTCAAGGGCAGTGATAACACAATCCATCTAATTGAGGTATTTTCTATTCACAGATAACAATTGACTTGTTGTTAGAGGATAAAAATGCTGGACTTGTCAGGTACCTCGCGGGTGTTTCATCCCGTAGGGCATTTCATGTCACCGGGATGGGGGTTAGGTTAAAGGAACCTCAGAAAGGTTTATGTACTTGTTTACATACTTTCACGTCATATTTTATACTTCAGAGCGCTTCCAGCCACAACATTAGACTGCTAAATGCCTTTATAACAACAATTTCCATCTCAGCCCTCGCAATGTCATTTCTTCCAACGGATTTAGCCTATTGGTTCCCCTTCCCCGACTAAGCCGTGTCGTCGATATTCAACACCAGACCGACGTGTTGTGAGACAATCTGAGTCTCCTGGATACATTAATAGATTGAAACCCCGCGAGCGTGTTGATGAGGAAAAAAAGGATAAGCGCTCACAAGGAATCTCATAGCTGAGCGAACAGGCGACAACTGAGATTATGATCTTCTTTTAAGAACGAGATAAAACTGGAACAACGTATGAGAGACTTTAGATGCGATGATGCATACTGAATTATTAGGACATCGATGTCATCCATTTCATTGGAAAGCCGTAAAAGCTCGACGATTGTGTTCGCTTGTTTTAAATCCAACGGAAATCCGGAGAGAGTCCAGTAAAGCTTCTGCAAACTCACATATGCAAGTCGATTCAATCCATGTTTAGTAGCGAAGGCATACAAACGAGCATGCATGAGTAGTGTCTTGGGATGTTTGCACAGGTAGTTTCCATCTCCACAGTGTGGCAAAGACATCGAATTGTCGGACTTCTTCTGGATATCTTTATGACTCGTAAAATACTTTTCTTTCAATGGAAATAGATCTTGCGTTGCAGGATCGACTTCGTCTTCGCAAGCAACATGACTCGATTTATGGGCCGCTGGAACAAGGACAGAGTAGTTTCCACTGTGAAGGTATTGATGGATACGGCCAAAAATATCCTCAACATCGTCGTCAACAACGTAAGTCATCTCGGGCGAACCTTTGTAACGACACCGGAGGCATTGTATTATCCCGCTGGGCGCAGTAAACTCTTGCCCGTTGGCCACCGTCGATAAGAACAGCTGCCGCGCGGTCACTGGGGAATGTTGTGATATGAGGTTGGTGCAGATCAGGAACCAAGCCAGACCATCGGAATTAATCCTGAGATATCTATACGAAGAACCAAGATGATTGGAAATGAACTTATTCTTCTTGCTGTATATACATATATAGCTTAATATTTCCCTCCGAATAACAATCAAAATGCCTCTGAACTACAACACGGAAAGCCCTCGGAGCTCCATTGTAGCCTCCAGGCCTTTAGATGCTGCCCTTCCAATATGCTCCTTGTATTTCAGTCTCGTGTCCATCAGCACCTCCAGGATTTTAATCTTGCTTTGGGGTTCCACCGTCTGTCCCTTGACAGTGAAAGGCTCTTGGTCCATTTTGCGAGCCTCGTGTGCGAAATGTATATTGACTGTTTCAAAAAGTTGCTCTGCTCCTCCTCTCCCAGTAGAGCGCTTCGTTGATGATTGCTGTGATACCTTCTCGATTACTCTGCACCGTTGGTCCTGCCACCCACGCTGTAAAGTCATCCACGAAGGCACTTGCTCCTCCCTGACTGTCGATCAGTTTCTGCACGAGATCAGCGTTGAAGAAGAGAAATAGGATCGGAGAAAGAGGCGAGCCCTGAGACAGTCCAAGTTGTGGTAGGTCCTGAACCTCGGATAGTTGCCCATTAACCTGAATGGTCGCTATCCGTTCGGAGCAGAACACCTCGACCCAATGAAGAAGGTCTTCAGGTATGCCTCGCGCCTTCATTCTCTGGAGCAGTCGTTCTTTGCAAACCCCATTGTAGGCTCCTTTGGCATCAAAGCTGATCAAACTCAGCACCCGTCGGCCACGCCACGCCGTGTAAATCTGCTCCTGCTAAAGCAGGAGTGCCTGCTCCGCAGACCGCTGCTTTCGGGCCCCAAAGTGGCTGGTTGGGAGTAGGCTGTGGGTCTCCACTGCGTGCGAGATCCTTTCTGCCACCACCGATTCCAGGATCTTGCCCAGTGTTGCGAGCAGCGAGATCGGTGTCTCCATGCTTTTGCAAAAGTGTAGTCTTCCTTGTTCGGTTTTCTCAGAGGGATGATCTTTGCATGTCTCCACAGTTTTGGCAGTGTGTCAGCCTTCAGCGACGCTTGGAAGAGATCAAGGACCGGGTGCTTGACCGTGGGCCATGTCATCTTCCACACTATGGCCGGTAGGCTGTCCTCACCTGGCGCTTTCCAAGACTTCGTTGCCAGCAACTGCCGCTCTACCTCTTCCATGGTGATGGTCGGCATCTCTACCGGCGCTCTTTGTGGCCTAGTTCCTTCATCGTCAATGTTGTCCGGCAGGGGCGGGAAGAATTTGGTCAGCCGTTCTTCTGCCTGCTCCTCATGGTCGGTGGTAACTGTCCCATCCGCTTGGAGAAGCTGTGGAACCTTCCCAAAGGCTGTATCTTCTCCTGAATTCAGGTATTTAGCAGCTTTCAGAGAGGGATACACACAGACACACACACACATACACACACAATTCATTAACGCCCGGCGGCTGAGCCGAGAGGGGAGGACAACTATCGCTAATCTAAAAGTACATGCATGTTTGACCAAACGCCATGTCTTCTTGCAGACCATACAGCATCTCCTTCCGTATTTGGCATCTTAGCTTCTAATCTCATAGCTTGTACCTGTGGGTTAGTATTGGTTAGTAGACTGGCTTGAAGGCGCTTCTTCAAGTGTTTAACATCCTATCTTCGGCAGTTGAAGCGCGTCTATCGTCTGCCACAAGGCGTTGGGGGTTAGTAAAAAGTGGTATTCTGTCAGTTTATTGTAGATCAGAGACTATAACTGTCTAAACTTTCGTCGAGTAGGGTAGCCAAAAACAGCGAGTGTTCTGCCCCGTCCATCAGGCATAGATAATCCGGATCGGGACAAGCTGCAACTTAGTCCTAACATGTTGCGTCATTGGTACGTTTGTCTATCTGGTTGTGGCAAATACGGTTACAGACAAACTGGATCAGATGAAGTTCGTATTGTGTGATTGTTCATATTATACACGAACAACATCGCATAATGGAAGAAGGAGACAAGAAATTATGTTCCGTGGTAGGGGTTTTCTACGTCTTATATCAAAGCAGAAGTGCTAACCACAATCTCCCAGTTATTTTCTGACGGTGGAAAGAAACACAAGTTAAGCACATATGAAAAGCGACCTCATGGAGATCTACTTGGGGAACAATCCAAAGTATTCGTGTTATGCAACTTGATGAAAGGAGCTCCAACTGACAACCAGGAGAATCGCACTTACTTCGATTCGGGTGATCTGGCTCTTTCCGCAGCTCACAAAGTAACCAACGAAGGTGTTATTCAAACCGGAAGAGCCCACCCCGACCGCGAGAGTATTTCTCACCCTTTTTCCGCGGTTCCTAACACCAGCAATGTTGACAAGGATGCAAACAAGGACTTGTACAGGGGTAAGAGCTTGAGCCCCGAAAGACGAAGTCCTCTCTATCAGGGCGCGAACGTTTAGTAGAAGAGCTTTTTGAATAAGGAGGATAAGGTCGAATTTGATGATATCGCACGTCAAGGCTGGTTATCTCACACGTTGAAGCCACTTGCATTTTTCTGATTGGGAATGCCGTGTTGAAGTTGTACAGACGAATCTGATATCAAGCAATTTGCCACTCTGGTTTGGTTTCGACGAAGCTCCATTGGACTTGATTTCGCTGGAGGGGCCACTCATTGATTATTAATGAGGATCCCGCTCTGTTTCTGCAGTCGCGAGCCTACCGACACGGAATGCGGACTGTGGCTTGATTTTCAGGCGAAGAAAAGTAACGTCAACCTGATGGCCGTGGATGTAGGATATCGAAGTATAAATTGTTTGAAATAAAATTGCCAAAGAAAGCCAAATGTGAGAGAGCAGGCAGTACTTACCCATGAAATTTGTTGACGTTGAGAAAGAAGGACCAGATGCAAGACCAATCATCGTAGATCTTTGAATTGCTGAGTGAAAAACTGGGTTACGAAGGTAACAGATGGCTATGGCTCTACGCGTCACCAACATACTTGGAGTACTGTTGCGCAGGTCCTCTGATCTGTCCCAAACCCGGGGGCTTCCTGATTAATGCAGTCAAAATTAAAGCCTCCACCGGGAATTTCACTCGCCTATCCCTTCTCAATTTGTATATAGGGATATAGGGGAGTAGGGGCAGAACCGTCAATTAGTTGAGGTAATGAGACGCGGCAACTCAGTTAGAAGGGGCCCTCGGAGAAGGGGGGCGGCTTCGGTTTTGCAGCATTCCTCTCCTATTATCTGTCGATAATCAGCTTATAACGTAGTGACATTGGTCCAATTACGCTGCAATACAATATAAAGGTCATTGAAATTCTTCATAAGCTTTTTCGCAACCGAGACTTCTAAGTAAGAGCGGGAAACAAAGTCATATTTCATACACTATCATGTCGCTACGATGTTTGCGACACAGTGGTTCGGAGTCCACGACAAAAATCACTGATGTTCGACCAGAAACCAAACCCTAAGATAATGTGTGTGAGTAGCGTGCAACTTCTGTTGTTATAGCTGGCTTCAAAACTGACGATATAGAAAAGAGTCCCTTGTGGGAGAGCATTATATCATGCGCACTGATGGAAGTCCCAAACCTCGGCATACCTGGGCAAAAATGAGTAAATTGTAGTTCTATGTTGGCAATAGGACGCACAGCATTGCCTTCCAAACAACAACTGGAAGCTCTGCTCCCTGTAAGGATCCATCCTTCATCGTCGGCCTCGTACTTTGTAATGTTCGGGTTCATCGGCTGGACAGTGGACGGTGGACGGTGGACGGTGGAAGGTGGAAGGTGGAAGGTGGCTCCGTGGCAAACGGAAGCAAGATTTTCCACGGAGACATGATGAGTTTCGGCGATTTTCTTGTAATGGTGGCTAGTTGAGAAATTCAACATAACCCCTGCATCTTGCATCTTCACGTACTGCACGGCTTTCGCCCAAAACGCAACACCCTCGTCGCCTGAGATCAATGAGACTCGAGGGCAATGGCGACCACATGGTCACCCACACTTGGTCCTTCTACGATCTCTAGTCGATCGATTTACTGGAGCTTGGACGACTTGTTGAATGATGTTCGAAATGCGGGAGAAGATTTTGAAGATGTGAGTATTGAAATTCGCGATGCGGTGGAAGGAGGGATTCGAAAGATGAACAAGTTTGCTAGAAAAATGGAGGACAACCTTCTTTACCACGTGGCTTCTGTTCTGGATCCGCGCATCAAGTCGTCTTTGATTGTGTCTCAAATGAGCGAACAGGATTCAGGGTTTATCGTTTCTCAAGTGCGGGATTTCTTAAAAAAGGAGTATCCCCCAGAGCCATTGGTTTCCCGGGAAGTTGACCTACCACGTTCACCGGGGATGTCAGAAACAATGTGGAGAACTCTGCGCAAAGTCCAGCCATCCAAAGAGGCCTCTTTGTCGGATATTGATAAGTATTTGGATTCCCCGCCGGTCAACTGGTCCCACCATATGATCGGCGATGCAGACACAGAATGGGTCCTAAAATGGTGGAAGGCTAACGCGTTCAATTTTCCACTCATGGCAAAAGCTGCTCGCGACTATCTCCCCATCCCTTCGGCAGAGGTCGGGATTGAACGCGAGTTCAGCAGCGCTAGAGATGTCTTGGGCCTTCGAAGACACTGTCTGAACGCGGAGACTATGCGATGTTTGGTGCTCTTGAGAGGGCAGTACCAGACAGAATGTGAGGGCGGCACATGCATGTAAATCCATTAATGAAGTGCTCAAGTCTCGTATGTAACTTGTATGGACCAGAGTATATGAGCCTGATAGATGTATTGGGAAGTAATGAAATGAAAGATTATGTATCGTATTTTATTATATGAATAAATATGAATTATTCATTTATTCATGAATAGTGCGAATATGAATAAGCTCCTTATTCATATTCATATTATTCAACTCATATTATTCATATTCGCAAATATTCATGAATATTCACGAATAATCATATTCCTTTCGGAGCCCTAGTCGTGCTTTGCGAGGCTGCTTCTGCCGTGCCCCTCGGTGGTGACGAGACATTCGGTCGGCATGCGACTGCATTGAGCATAGCATCGAGGGAAATAGCCAACTTCATTATAGCGACTTGACAACATGGTTAGTTGGCCTCCAAATATCTTAGTGATGGGATCGCACTTGCCAGCTCTGTTCATAAAGTAGGTCAAGGTGGCAGCTTTGAATCGCCGTGCATTGGGACAAAACCAAGGTCCCAGATAAGAGAAGGATAGATCTCTCTAGCAATGAGGAGAGCATTGACTTCGAATTACATGACGAAGAAAATAACACTCAAAAGCGGCCGTCAAAGGATAGATACAGGAACTTCAAACTTGGTCTCGCTGCATACAATGAATTTACATTTTCAGTTCCCCGATTGAAGAAGCACGAGGCTGCTGATGGAAAATATAACAAGGCCAAGATGGAAGAGCTGAAATCCCATGAGGACAAGAGTCCATGGAAGGTGGTACCATGTTCAAAAGAGATCAAGCCGGTTACTTCCCGTTGGGTTATGACCGACATGTATGGACCAGATGGGGAAGTCACCAGACACAAGGCTCGCTTAATAGCAAGAGGCTTTTAACAGGAAGAAGAGATGGATTATGACGAAACGTTTGCGTCCGTGGTCAAGTCTACTTCAACCCGCATCTTGCTTGCCTTGGTGGAAATTCTTCACTGGCATATCCACCAGGGAGAAGTCAAGACGGCATTCCTAACAGCGAGTTAGACAAACCAGTTCACATGAATCCCCAAAAGATGTAGAAATTCCTCAGGGATGCTGTTTACTATTTCTGAAGGTGCTTTATGGATTAAAACAGTCACTTCGGGCGTGGTATCAGAAACTCAGAGATATACTTCTGAGCTGGGGCTGGCGTATGTCCGCCTATGATCCGTGTGTCTTCATCAATGACCAGAACGGACTTATCCTCCAAGTCCAGGTCGACGACACCAACGTCATGGGTAAAGACCTGCAAGCAATTCTTGAGTTTAAGACTGAATTTGCGAAAGAATTCCCGATATATGATAAGGGGGAGTGTTCCTGGTACTTAGGCATGCACATAGAACAAAGTCCTGGGGAAATTCATCTCCATCAAAAACAATATATCGAGCAACTTGTCAGCAAATACGGTTTCAACGATACAGCCCCTGTCATGACACCCCTTGATACAAAGTGCAAGTTAGCGAAACAGGATGATCATCCTCCCCACACCAAATTCCGCAAAGAATACCAATCAAAGGTTGGATCACTCAGTTTCGCGAGCAATCAAACAAGACCGGATAGTTCATTTGCTACAGGACATGTTGCTCGATACGCATCCAATCCAAATAGAGCTCATATGAATGCTGTTGATCGCATTTTTACATACCTGAAGGGCGATACAAGGAAGGGAATCATCTATTCAGGCAAATTTGGCCTCCAGCTCAAAGGTTTTGTCGACAGTGAATTTGCCGGGTGTCAGGATTCACGCAAGTCAACGACTGGGTGGGTATTTACTCTTGCTGGAGGGCCAATATCTTGGTCATCGCAAAGACAGAAAACAATTGCTACATCAACCATGGACGCAGAGTATATTGCTTGTGCGGATGCTCCGAAGGAAGCGGTGTGGATCCGCAATTTTATCAATGGTCTCCGTTTCCCCGGGGTCCATATCGAGAACGTTCCGTTGTATATCGACAACTCCGCATTGAAACTCACCAGGAATCCTGAATTCCATTAGTAGGTCAAACCATATCGACGTCAAGCATCATTTCATTCGTGAGAAGGTGGACGAAGGAATCATCAATACCCAACGCGTCAATACGAAGGACAACTTGGCAGATGTGTTCACTAAAGCTTTACCTGCGTCTGTACACAAGGATCTATCTGAACGACTTAATCTTCGGCCAGGGGGAGAGTTGGATCCCCGACTACATGATGTATAGTACAGTAGTGGCAGCCTATTGGTCTGCCACCTTTAATCTTGGCAGAAGGCAGCTACTGAGACTACAAATAGCTGCACCTGCTATCATAATTAGAAATGTATTAACACATTTGTACCTCAATTCAGTGTCAACTTTGGCGAGAGGTCAGTGTAGATGATATCACACACACCCTGTATCGATAGCTCTTACGCTGATTTCCCACAAAACGAAAAGAATCGTGGATCGTGGAGTATAAAGTAGGCGCTCGGGTGTTGCTGCCACAATGCAAACCCTCAGTATTTGACGCTTGTTGCGCAAAAGACCAAGGACAAACTCCATCGACTTCTTTTCGAACGACGTATATTAATACACCCTGTTCCTTGAAAAGCACATGACAATCCAGTCATACTGCATCTCAGAACATGGGCCAATCCTCCGGCCGGCGAACACGTCAAAGCGTACGAAGTGAAGCGGACACGTTACCTTTGCTAGGCCCAGCCAACAGAAACCAATCACTGCGGGGAACTAGGCCTACACTTAGTAACGCAAGGTGTCAGGAAAAGCCAAAGCCAGCACATTGGCCAACCCGACTCAGCGTGGGTAAAACCAATCGTCCAAGAACTCGCTCAGGATATACTTCTCAGGCGTCGTCGCAGTGGGAGCATCCACGTGAAAGAGAATCCGTCGATCTATATGAGCATGAAAGCGTAGCAGATCAGCGCGAGCAGGTGCGATTGCGCTGGATGGGTCGACTGCGCCGCATGCCCCATCGTCGGCAAGGGGAGGGACAAGGGCTGTCAATGATGTTGTTATATAAATATGTATCAAACGCCGTGAATGACGAGCCACATATAGTAGAATAGACCCAATTCCTAGTTCAAATGAAATTGCCTCAATTCGCCCATCAGTCCAGTCCTTTTTCCTCGAGTCTTTCGTTTACTGTACTGTATCACATCGATAGACAGGCATCTCGCCGGGTGTAGAAAACACATGCTGCAGAACAGGATACTTGGATAGATATTTACAGCGTACGTGAGATTGTAGTTTGAAATGCTGTTGAGCAGCCTCGCTTTCAATCCATGTTTCCTAAATTGAATAGTCTCATTTTTAGGTACATGTGACAATTATGGAAGCCCTGTTTCTACCATAAAATAGTAAAGATTATGGCATCTCCTGAAAACGCGGAGCCGTGTATACTGTATTGCTGGAAACTGTATGGAAACGTATCTATGTAGATGAGAATAATTGCCAACAGCTCGTGCCTAACTGGAACAAGGCGTGGCTGAGAAAAAAGTCTTTCACCAAGACTGGACTGTCTGCCACGAAGTCTGAAACGCAGCTGGATTCAGCGGCAACGGTTGAGGTGTTGGCTACACTTGCGTGACTCGAAGCTCCAGGACTTCTAGCGGATGTCATTTGAGGAGCTGGAGAGTAGTATGATATAGACGAGGATTATTCTGAAGCTTTGAGGTGATTCGAAGCCGTTTGAGACAGATTTTTTGATTCTTGCGATGTGCGCAAATCACTCTTCAAATGTGTCACAGGCTCGGAAGGGCGTGAAGCTGATTGAGTGATAGAATGACCGCTCTGTTGAGTGCTTGGCTGAGCCACTTGGAGGACTGTCGGTTGGCTCAACTGCACAGTTCTACCTTCCACTTCCGTTTTCACAATTGTTGGAATTTCATGGCTTCTATTTGAGTAGCCTAATCTTAGGAGTTGAAGCCCTGAGATGGATGGTACATGCCACCATCAGGGACTCGGCTTTTTGTATCTGCAGAAAAAGATCGATCACTGAATGAGGTTGATAGAAGATCCAAGCCGTACATTATGTTGGCTTTCGGAAGATATGTGGCTGTTGCTACAGCCATCTTGACGGGATCTAGTGTTGTAGGGGTGATGTTGTTGGAAGGCCAGACATTAGAGGGAGAGCCATCATTTTGAGTTAAGGGCACTCCGAAGTGGACGCTTTGCTGAGGGAAAGCATAAATGACTATCCCTTCATATTTCGTATGAGAATGTTGCAATTTCATGGCGTCGTCTACCCATTTCCTTCCGGTGGCATTGATTGTCAAATCATGCCTTCACGGGTCCTGGCTGGAATCCTGCACTGTTGATGTTATGCCACAACAAAAGGGCCAGTCCAAGTGAAGGCTCACTTTAATGAACAAGTTTGTGTAATCGTGTTGGAAGGATCGTCTTTCCAAGATGCACTGAAAGTTATCACAACCTAGCGAAACCTCTTAACTCTCGAGATACTCCTCAAAATCTAAAATATTCTCCTGCACTTGCAAGTGCAAAATACGTTCACGTAATTATTACACTGTCTAGATGGCATAGGCAAATTGAAAGAAAATTTTCAAGAATTAGTTGCAATTTCGAGAAGAACATTCCAAAAATCAAATTTCATTAATGCAATAAAGAAAATCTACGGTTTATCGGCATTCATCACAAACTTATTGTGATTCTCAATCTATCTGCGAAATGCCTTAATAAGTGGTTCAAATTGTTCCATAACCCAAACGCAGCGGTAGCGAGACATTGAAAGCTGACCGATGAATTGCTCACAGCCGAATAGGAAATTTGCAGCTAGCGCTGATTCTACGCATACACCCATAAGAGGCCATGTATTATCGTCTAGCTACATTAATTTTCATAATAGACACAACAATCTCAAGGCGTAGTGGTAACAATTTGATTATCCGATTATCCATAACAATTAGGTATAACTTCCCCCGCTGAAGCTATATCGAATACTAGTATACTCTTGATTCGACAGTAAAGCTCATTTGAGGACCGAACCTCCAATCCTAGCACAAGTATCCTTGTTTAGAAGCGGGATTGATGATACGCACTTTGTCCATAATATACGTCTACATAAGTTTCACATTGCGTGTGGACGGGTAGTTTGCGAAAATCACAAATTTCAGACATCCTGGAGATATCGATATAAGAACCCCTGCCCCGTGCCACTGCTTCTACCCTGCAGGCGGAGAGCCTATCGGCCAATGAGTGCTCAATTAGGCTCACAGGGGGACTTCATTATCAAGTCACATGGAGACTATCTGTTAGTGGGTAATTTGACCCACCAACGCAAGTCCGCCGCGGGTGTGGTAAGCACTGAGACCAAAAAGCATGTCTTACCTTGGTGCAGCCAGCCAGGCCCCTTAGGCTCTGTGTCCTTGAACTGGACACGCGCAGGACGGTATAGACCCTCAGATAGAGCAACTCATCATATTATAGAAGCCTCTCAGATATAAGTGATCGAAAGATCCTAAAGCTATCACTGGTCTAATTGCGTTTCTTGCAAGATCTTCACCGGGGAGTCAGATTTGATGCAGAGTATCTGATTTCTTCTTTAATTGTGTCATTGTGTCCATGGGGAGGCCCTGTTTATCCTCAATTGGAATATAGAAAGGTAATTCATTCGTATCTGGCTCATTTTACGATTTCAATTTTCGGTCCTCTCTGGGGGTACCTGCTTGGAAATAAACCTGCCAACCGAAAATTTATGTTGATAAACCAAAAAGTGTTGCTCAATCTGCTCAAGAGCACGTGTGCAATGCCTGATACATGATGTGGCTTCAAGAGTCCGTGGACCCAGGAGAGAGCCGCTTCTTTTCTTCGAAGGCTTCATTATCCAAGTAGATACCCTGACACGGCTTTTTCATTATAAATATCGCAGTTCGAAGTTAAGTTTATCATCACCGAAAGGCTTGATCATTCATTATGCCACCTGTGGAAAGGCTATCAGTCTCATCTACAATTTGGTTGGACAGTATCGCCGCAAGTGTCCACCTGCATACAAGTAGTCATTTTCTCAGGCGGCATCACATACAGGTCATCTTATATCTTATCTTTCTCTACAGCCAAAAGGCTGATGTTTGTCATGTTCCAATAGTGGATGAATTTGGTATTAAGGTCGAATACCAATGCATTGTATACGCAAGCATCAAATTCGGGTTCTAGCGATGGCAATTGTATACTATATAACAGATAATTTGAGGTAAAGGTTCCTTGAATAAAGGACTAAAATGATGCTCCTGGTAATGGCCAAGAAGAGAAGCCAAGCTGAGCGCTATGACATGCAATAATATCTGAAGTAATTGTCCAAGCCTTATGCGCAGAATTATTGACCTTGCTCAGCTCCTTTAGCCACATTGACGCCTTCACTAGATTCTCAACCATAGTGATAGGGCTTGAAGTTGAGAATTTGGACTGCAAGAAAGACGCGGTCAAAAACATAACAATCGTCTGCATGATGTAATGAAGAGCACTCCAGCAAGGACATACACCAAATAGCCAAGGTAAGCTGGGCTCATTTGGTAGCAAGTCCAGGAGCTGGCTTGCGTTCTGGATGCACGTCTCTGCTATAGGGTCATATGAGAACTCAAGGCAGTCTGAGACTTCTGAAGAAGTAGGCATATGTCGGCGAAAATATGGCTGCGTTATCATGATTCTGGTGTAACACAGTTGTAAAGAAAGCCTGGTGGATTGACATTTCAAAGGCCTGGTCCTGTCTGTATCCCGGAGGCCATATGATAGAGGGAGAGATAAAAGCCAATTGTCAACTTTTCTGAGTGATGAATTAATTCTAAGTTTGATTTGTGCCCATTCTATTTGCGCTGCACTGGGTGCGTAAATGTCTTCCATCACGTCCTGCAATATAGTTGAAAGGGTTGCGATGTAAACGAAGCACGACGAATCACTTTCTGGGGCATTATCAGGACGGAAAGATGAGGTTTCATCTTTGCACAGAGAGCGTGTTGTTGAAGGTGAATGTTCTGATTTCTTGTCAAACCTAGACTCAATCGACGTATTTGGGTGAGGTTGTTCAGGGAGCTCTTCCTCTAGATAGCTCTGAGCCATGTTGTCTTCAGTAGACACTGGAATTGGCACCGTGCAAAAGCCTTTCTCCTCAAAGGGTGATGGGAGTGGTGTTGTACAGAATCTCCCAGAAATTGCCATAGGACGCCCTGTAACTCCACAAAGGGAAATATCCAGGACATACAAAGACCACCATACCCTGTATCTGATTTCTTTCGAAAGTGGAGCAATAGCCGTGCTTTCATTACGAAGATTGAGGCCCATTGCTAGAGCAGAACTAATTGCAACGTGACAGCATTTCCACGACCTTCACAAAAAGAATCACACGGTAAGAAAAAACACGTTCTAGGATATTCTTCTGCGATTATGTACACACCTATTGACCTGTCCAACAGAAAGCAGGTAGAATGCTGCCAAGCCCTCGATCTGGACCTGTTGTAAGTTTTCATGATGGCGCAGCGAGGTCTTATCCATACTAAGCATCCACCCTCTCGAAAAATGGATTATATGAACGTGTTCGCGATAGGAAATTGCTTCTTGTGTTGGCGGGGTGTGTATGTGCGCAATAGCGCAAATGAAGTTGAATACGGCTAGCCATTGATCTCCCGGCCTCACTGTTGAATCTGAATAGAACAGATGGTATTGGCTGAGGAATGTCGTTTTGCCGATGATAGGGAAGAAAGGGTGGACAACTCTGAAATATGTCCTAATCAGGTGGTCCGCAAGGACCCGTTCTGGTCGTTTCAAGATATCGACATTTTCTCGAATGGCCATCCTAGAACTAATCTGATAGTAATCAAACGATGAGACGGGCGGCCGTCCATCCATATCTTGCTGTGAGCCCGAGGGTACAATATGGTCTTGTTCAAGCATGAGTTTGAGTCGGTTTAGCCATACAACTGCTGAGAACTCCCCGGTAAATCCAGGTGCCTGAGGGCCCCTTTGTATATTGAAATCTTCTTGTATATACCCCAGCGTAGCTAAAGGGCATTCATACGCATTATATGTCACCGAAGAAGTAGCGCGGGCGAGCTTGAGTTGATAGTTTGTTGCAAACTAGGAGCTGTCTGTTAGTAATCTTCTCGCACGAAATCCTCCAGGAATTTGGAAATCATGCTACCTTCATCGTTGATTGATCGACAAGATGGGCAGACCCGACGTCGAGTGTCGGGTAAATTTCACCTAGTAGATCTTCAAGCTCATCAATGTGAGATTTGAGTTCTTCAACCATCCTAGTAGTCGGCAGGTTTGATCAGCATTACATGTATCTGTGCATCTGTTTTATATATTGCATACTTCGCAGGAGTTTGCCGCTTTCGCTCGCCATAGGTACACTCAACCCCGAGTCTTTCGCACCGGTCACACACAGGTCGATGGCCACTGCACTTGGCTTTCGTCGTACGGCATGAGTTGCAGGCGAGACTAACCCGAGATCGACTGCTCCAGCTTTTTATTTGACGTGTGCGGGGTATTGCAACTTTATCACAGCGTTCTCTTTGAAAGGAGGCAGGATCCAAACCCAACGGTGGCTCATTCTGCTGCGCAGGATAGTGATCAAAACACAAATCTTCCAAAGGATCAATTTCTTCCAGCTGAGATGATTCATCCAAGACAAAGCCCGGAAAACAGAACAAATATGGTCCAAAGATGTCTTCGAGAGCTGGATTCAAAGCCAGATTGAGGTTCTGCTCCATCGTGGACTTAAATTGTTCAAAGTCAGCCTGTCGTTTGTACCTTTGTGAATGCGACTGTTTTACCATTAAATACTGCTACTGTCATATTCTTATCCCTTACATAAATCTGAGCTGGGTAAACCCAAGTCTCGACTCCCTAGCACTTGGCTTAGATTCCATGTGGTCGGCTATCACGTCCGACCAATGAAACGCCAGCAGTTTTGACGGAAATATTAGCCCTTGCGTACATGCCAACCCCGGCATGGGGCACGGAACTGCTATTAATGTAGAAATGCATGGATGGCCAATCCTGCTAGGACAGAAACCACAGGACCTGTCAAATATTGAGTGGGTTACAGCTAGGGGTGGAATCGAATAACGAATAGTCGAATATTCGAAAATAATAATAATTTCGAATACGAATAATTTGTGACTTCCAGCTGACTTGTTAAGATAGGATGGATTGTGTTAAGTTCTCTCACTCTTGTCGGAGGTGGGACTCCTCGTCTATTCATGTTTCCTGATAGTTCCCACCACAAGGCCTTGACCCCCGTGATACTCAACATGACTAATATTTTTCAAATAAAAATTCCTTTATTCGAAAATTATTCGACATTTTCGAAAATTTAGCACGTGCCCATTACCAAGCCCTCGGGTTTATATATATCCCTCAAGATCAGCCGTCTCCTTGTTTCCCCACACAAGGAGTATCTTCGCAAGCCTAACAAATCTCTCCCACTATTTAAGAGTCTCTCTACTGCTACCTCTGATGCAGGAATTGCTAAATAATCTCTGGCGGCAGCCGCAACGCGTGGGTACTCGTGACTGTGATTCCTCCACCAAGAAAATAACCATTCTTTGTCCTGTATCGTAGGATCTTGGGCTACCACTACTCCATCGTCAAAATACCTGTCCATATCGGAGAATTGTTGTTTCGATGGCTGCAGCCTCTTAAGAATTCGGACTTCTATCGTTCTTGCTGCTGGCTCGTCTAGGCCACTTGTGTTAGTGGGAACCCCTTGAGGCGATGGATACTGCTCGTGAAGTAATTCTTTCATATGTTTGATGACTTTGTGGGCAGTGACTTTCCCTAGCTCTTTTTCTAACAATAGTGTCTTGAATCGAGGGCCAAGGACCTGGGCCATGTAATAGGCATTCCCATCCATAAGGTCATAGTGCTTTTGAACTTATCCAGCCCGGAGGATACTGCAGAAGCAATATCTGGGCAAAGCCCAGAAAATTCACCTTCTCTGGAGGCAGCATCATTCAGTATATCGTGAAGTTAATCGGTATTGCAAGGCTGATAATGGCAGCCACTGCGACAGGGTCAGGGCCTGTTAAGTGACTGTCTGTTTAGCCCGAGAGGACGGATGCGCGTGTCGGTATATAAAGAGCTGGGAACCAACTACCTCACTCGCACTGAGGGCCTGATGTCAGCTGAGCCTGGTTGAAGCTGTGTCGTCCTAGTTGATTGGCCCGTGATGTATGCTTGAGGAGCAAACTGAGAGACACCCAGGGTGAGAGGCTTTGTCCACCTCAAAAGTCCAGAAGCCTCGTTTATTGGGGGAAAAACTGGGGTAGTGGTCTATACAAGTAGGCCTGCCGAAGCTACTTTATGTCTCTTGGTCTAATGTACACAAGACTGAAATACAAGGAGCATGTCGCTAGGGCTCCAAAAGGAATATGATTATTCGTGAATATTCGTGAATATTCATGAATATATGTATGCGAATATGAATATGCCGCATATTCGCATTCCTTTATTCCTTTAGGAGCCCTACAAATAAACGCCCGGTGCTGGAATGAAACCCGTGCTTCGTTGCAGGTACTCCATTTCCACTGGGCCAAAAAGGATTTCAGCCGTGGCGGGAAATTTTTGGCTTACTTATTCCCACATCATCCCGCGGAGAACATCAGCGGCCATATCCGAAGCCGACATTTTCAGCGCCAGCAACATCGCTCATTCAGCCATCCGAAGAGGAAATAATACTTGAATCAATACTTGGGAACGATGGATAGATAAAATTTTAGCGTTTCTAGAATTAGCTAGTGTTATTCTCGTACAGTATCGTGGTCCTTCTCGTACTTCGTCTCCAATCATGAAGAGACCGGTGCGATCTATAGATATCTATCGTGTGTCGGTAAGCGGGGGGGCAACGTTAGTTTGCGGCCATACATCCTACCCCGGGCACGGTCCATTATTGAAAAGCACACGACTAAATTCGACCCGAGATGATCGTTCCGCAAAGTAGACTCAGACAAATTGAGTAGAGACAATATATTCTACAATGCATCCATCTTAATCCATGCATGCCTTCAGTCCACGCCGGTTAATTTGCTTGCAACTTGACTTGACTAAAGGGTGTGCCATGTCGTAGTCAAAATCAATCAGTGCCAAAGACATTCGTTCGCTGTCCTATCTGTGTCATCAAATTCATGCTGAAGCCTCAATATTTTGCTCGCCGCATGTCGGTCCTCGCGCTGATCCTAGGAGGGCCGTGTTGAGGCGGGTGTTGATTACCGGTGGATACCTCACCGCTGAGCCGGGCCCGCCGCGCGTCAACGACCGTCAGCTTCCATCAACGAGCAGCAACGACCAGCAACGATTATTAAGGACCCGCCAAGCCCATCGCCTCACGTCAACACACCAAGACCACGAACCACGGTCCTCGCCGTCAGTAATCACCAAGCCCACACATCACCACTCCAGCCAACAGACAGAACCCTCACAAGGATGTCGATTACTCTGGATGGCAGCGGCTTTCACCGGTAACGAACCACGCTGGCACATACCGCGTCAGCAAGCTCAATTACCTCATGCACTACGCTATGCCGTATGGGAAGAGGGCTCAGAGTACAGTACAAGTCGGGGAATTAGTGAAGGCTACAGGTGTATGTCGTGAATCGGAATCGTGGCGTCTACAAGGAGATCGAAGGCATGAAAAAAGCCTACTTGGATTTTCTTGATTTCTATCGATTCTGGAACAGGTCGAAGGCATAAAAAGAAGTCTGCTTGGATGTTTTGATTTCTATGGACATTTGGAGCAGGTCTTGGTTTCTTCGATTTCCCCCGAAGGACTCGAATACTAGTCTCTGACGCCACGAAGAGGTGCCTGCTTGTCGCCAGAGGATCAGGACGAGACACGCGGCGCCACGAGCCTCGTCTGAACGAGCACACAATACAACGGCAGGGCTCATTACTGCGAGGGAGAACTTGTTGACGCAGCACTCTCCTGCGGGTCTCTATTGGTGACGCAGCGTCCCCCTGCGAGGCACACTTGGTAACGCGGAGCCTATCCCGCGAAGAACACTCCAAGGCCTTGCGGCCCCGGAGTGTGAGGAGGAAAATCCTGATCTTGTTTTCGACGGGATATTGGCGTCTTTTATGCCACTCGAGTAGAGGCTGCGACAGCGACCACTTGCGTACATCGTGGCAGACCCAATAGCAGGCGAGAGCGCTTTTTGCTGGGCGTTGAGGCGGTTGATTAACGTTGAAATAAGAAATTTTAGCGTATCTGTAGAGGGCGGGTCCGCCGCCCCACCTAGACCCGTGGCTGTCTGGGCCTCGTCCTGACAAATCATTCATTCGGTCAACGTTGTTGACCAGGTGAAACAGCTCCCCCCAATTCGCACTTAGCGATTAGCGTTGGCCGAAGCCCCAGTATGGCATTGTAGAGGCACCAGTTGCGAATATTGTGGCAATTGGAGTGTCCTAGCAGACATCTTTGCCGGGCAAGCGCTATTTTCTTAGACTCTGTGTCTGTTGATCTAACGTTGAGATAAGCACCGCAAAGCGCTCGGGAGGAGTGGCTCGGCGGATACATGGTTCAGGCGTGGCTTCGCTTGGCGAATGATTTGCCTCAACGGTGATCAGCCTGGGTGAAACGGCCTTGAACGTGGTTAGCATGGACGCAGACCGAGAGGCACTCCACGGACTACTCGTTTTGGCGTATTGCCGTCCGTTCGCTCAGGCTTTCTCTTCTATCCTCGCCTCCTCCCTGGACCTCACCCTCCTTGGGAATGAATGCTCCGTCATAATTAACCCATCCGTCTGGCTCTTCTCAATTCTATCCCAGTGGCATTCAGTGTCGGATCTCATGTCGCCCCTATCGCGATTACGCCGACAGGCGCACAAGAACCGAAGTCTTTCGCCGAGGTTAATGAATTCGGTATATTGTACTTCGAGATCTAGTCAATCCTCAAAATCAAACTTTAATTCAACCTGGGAATAATAGTTGACAAGGAGTGAACGTACAATAACCTGAACCAAATTCTTTTTTTTTTGGACTTAAGAAAGCTTCAATGTACGCAGTGCTAAGATGGAAATGATCGATGCCTTGGTATTGATCAACACTATGCAGGTCAATTCAAATATAAACGCTACATGCCAGGTGATATAGTGGGTTGAAAAGGGTCTTCGCGGCATCGGTCTATGTGCAGTTGGCAGCCCAGTTCACTTAACAGCGTTTTTCTCGGTCAGCCAAATTCTCTGGCCTTCAGTTGAACGGTCTTTGCTAGATGGTTTTCCTTGATGTTCATTTAAAAAGGGCCTCCTGTTTACAGTGTTCTGGATCGCCAATTTCGCACTTCCAAAACTGTATAGATTAACCCCCATCCCGGTGACAACCTGTGTGATGAAACGGCCACCAGGTACCTGCACATTTCAGCACCGTCATTCCCAATGCACATGTTAGATATTGTATAAGAGCAACAGAAACAAGAATTTCTCAATCTCTAACCTCCATAACTCCTTTTAAAACAATATTTCAAGTAGTCAAAATGGCGAATTACGGGACGAAGGGCAACACTACAAAATCCGCTGTGTACTACTATGACGCTAAGATCATCCACAAAAATGTCTGGGATGGATAAGAAAGACAATATGTCATCCTTTTCTCTATCTCATTGCCTATGCTGGGTTCTGCTTTTATCATCATATCGAGACCTAAGATCAAACCAATTTTGGTGTGATTCTTGGCAGCAGAAAGATACAGAAAACAAAAATACCGATAAAGCGAAAACGTGCCAAGGAAAGAATCATGTACCTCGTTGTATGAAAGATACTAGCGCCGCTTACCAGAACAGTCGCTACACAACCCCGATCCATGACAGGAGACGTTGCTTTAAGAATTTGACTCTGGTGCAAGTGCATCTGGGCCGTATCAGAGTTGGAAGTATACAACGCTATAGGAAAAGTTGGCAGGTATGAAAATTATATCCCGATGTAGGTGATATCTAGCCCAAATGCTATGTATATAGGCCGGGATTTATGGAACCGCGTCACGATTAGCGTGTTGACCCAAGCTATGTATAGAGTATCCAGAGAGATAACTGTTTTAGGCTGTTGATGTCTAGACCCATAAACATGCCATCTACAAAGCTACTGATGCATTACTTCCACCACTTCATATTTCGCTTAGCTGTCGACCGTAAACACTCCAAGGTGACTAAGACTAGTAAGCGTGTCGGGATACTCGCCACTAAGCACCTTCTCACACCCTTCCAGATCTCGTCGAGGCATTGCTTCTGCCTCATATTTACCTTGGCTGTCGAGCACGTGGCCAAGGTTACTCACACAGGTGAGCGTGTCAGGATGATCGCGTCCAAGCTCCTCTTCACAGCCTTCTAATGCCGGTCGAAACATAGCTTCCGCATCTTTGTATTTCCCTTGGCTGCAAAGCACGCTGCCAAGATTATTGACGCTGGTGAGCGTGTCAGGATGATCGCAACCAAGCACCTTCTCTCGTGCTTCTAGCGCTCGTCGATGCATCGCTTCTGCCTCTTTATATTTCCCTTACCTAGAAAGCACTAACCTAAGGTAACTAACACTGGTGAGCGTGTCCCTACTACTCTCAATTCAGTTATGCCTCGAGAAAATGCTTCGCCACCATACAGTACGACTCTGTCTTTACTCTCTAAACTCTATTTCCGACAGAAGCTTATTATCATAACGTTAATTGCATGGCTTGGCACTTCCATGTACGAGCATTGGAACAGCAGCATTGTGTCGGAAATACTGCTTAGTCAATTATCGGGTGCACCAATCGGATATCAACAGGTCTGAAATTCTAAGTTACTATTTAAGTACGCTATGTACCAATGTAAGTTAGTAGCAAATGATACTTGATTTAGGGCTCTATAAACTTTATTGATCCTCTCATTTTGCTGTATTATGCCCACAAACCCGTCCACTCCCAAGTAATACCACCTTTGGAAAACTCAAACCCAGCCCAATTCACTTCGCAACTTCCTTTCAGCAACATTCCACCCCCAAATCACCCCCTATTGGCCCAAGACGGAAGCTTTGGCTCCCATGGGTCAAACTTTTCATTATTCCTCGCATCCCAGGGCATCCACTTACCCAACTTCTCCCCCAACTTATTCAAATCACTATGCGCGCTGCCCCACTCATTGTTCAACAACTTCCGGTTAAAATCGCAGGGCATATTCTCCAGCGAAACAAGCGGCGCCCGCCACCACCTCCCCATATCATTCTCAATCTCATCGTCCTTAGCCTCAGGTTTCCGCAGCGAGTGCGTACCGCCCGATCCCAGGTGATACACGATCTTGGCGTGCGTGCCCTCGAACCGGACCGTGGACGAGTGGTGCGTCGTATAGTCGCCGTGCGCGGACCAACTGACGAAAAACACCTGGTCGTTGAGCGTCCAGACAATCACATGCTCCCAGTCGTGTCTATGCGCGTTTCCGGGGCCCTGGTCGACCTCGAAATAGTATCCATACAAGTACGCGCACCACCCGTGGTTGCACCGCTCGCGGACGTACGTCTGGCTGTGCTCAAGGCGGTCCTTGTCGTGGCAGCCAAAGGGGATGTAGGGACCGTGCGTGGAGCGAACTCCAAACTCGCTGTCGGCGTCCGTCACATTCGCAGCGAAGACAACTTGCTCTTCGTCGGTGCCAGCAGCTCGCGGAATCCCTGGTCCCGTACCTGGCGGACGCGGTGGAGCGAGGTTTGGGCCGATGCCGGCGTTGACTCTGTAGTCTGTGCCGATGGCTGCGGTCTGGTAGCAGCTGTCCTTGTCGAAGTCGAGTACGGGCTGATATTTGAGGGCGCCGTCGCTGGCCGTGTCGCCGAAGGGTGTGAGGATTTCTGCTAGGCTGGTTCCTAGCAGGAGTGGGAGGAGGTGTAGATTTGAAAGTTTAAAAGCGAGCATTATGGTAATTGCCCTTTCGATGAATGGGGTCAGGATTGTCTCTGCTCAAGGATAGAATGCTCGATTCCGGAGCCGTCCTCGGCCTTTTCATATATCCTTTGCATTGTGGCATGTCAAGTAAAAAAAAAAGAGCACGCTATCGCACTTCGCAGCTGGACCACATTTTTTCCTGCCGTGCTTTGAACGAGGGATAGCATTGCCTCACCTGAATCTTCGGGCGCGTCTCAATGCATAGATGAGGATGCGAGCGCAGCCGTATCGTGCGACGCCACAAACACTTGACTAATATAAGCAGGGTGATACTGTAACATCCCTGTCGCGGATACATCCATGACAAAACGTCATTCTGCACATCAAATCGTTCTAATCCTCTTCTCGACTCACCGATCCCCACTAAGGCCGCCGACTCGCCGTTTACTCGACAGTGATCTTTCAGCCCTAGCGACGTGGCCGGCCTCAATCCCGTCGGCTATTTTACCCGTTCTGCACAAGGGTCTTAGATCAGCAGAGATAATCGCAGATTGGCTTTTCTTTGCCCGGCCAAGGGTCCAACCAGAAGTGGTCGAGACCGCGCGATTGGTTTCAGCTGCCATTTCCCCCGGACGGATTTTCAGGCCTATATGTTTCTTGGAACCCCACGTCCCTGCCGCGTCGGCGATCCCGCTGCGCACTTCGCACTCGGTCTACCAGTGTCCAAGCAGAAGTGGCATTATCTTGCAGCAATCAAGCATTGTGCTGAGAAAGTCGGTGTATACTCCGATACAACAGCCCATAATGGCTTGCAGAGACGGCTGAAGAAAAACGAGATTTGAACAATTTCGGGCGTATGTAACGTCTTTGCTTGATCCTCTGGTCAAAATACACGCTCTTAGTCGCTTGGCATTCACTGCTTCACCGGTATCCCGTCTCTCATCTCTGCACCGCCGCTGGTCGATGAATGTTAAAGAGAAGCCGAGCCCTCTTCGAACTGCAAATCCATCGCTCAATCTTTTGACTCTATCAAACCTCAAAATGGCCGCCTTCAAGCCAAGCGACATCCTCCTCCTCCTCACAACAATCCTCTCCCTCCTCCAACTATCCTTCGCCCAACGAACCCCAAACGAAAACCTCGTCCTAGCCGACTGCGGCATCGGCCTCGGCATCAACAGCGGCTCCACCTCCCGCGAAATGATCTACTACCCGGGCGACGTCTGGACAGGACAAGGCCTCCAAACCAACAGACCAACAATGATGGTCAACGTTCCCTGGACGGGCGCGTACCCCTGGGGGCAGCAGGGCGGCGTGTCGGCGCGTATGCCCAACGGCGACGTGTTTACCGTGCACATCAACCCGAACAGCAAGGACCCTATGGCGGCGGGCGACGCGTGGCATTTGTTTGAGATGAATGTCCCGCTCAAGTGTTATTCGTATCATTATATGTGGGTGTATAAGCTTGATGATGGGAAGTGGTGCGAGAGTGCGTATGTGTGTAACCATCGGGGGACGCCCACGCCGCATCTGAAGCCTGCTCCGGCACCGGGGCAGGCGCCTGCGCCGAATCCTAGTCCGCCTCCGATTTGCGATGTGTTGAATGGCTGATGTGTTGTGAGTGCTGAGTTCGAAGAGCAGAGCTGGCTGAGGTTGGTGGCTGTGGTTATTTGTGGAATGCGGTGTGAGGGGGCGCTATTGGGCAGTTTCATCTGTCTTCTCAGAATTTTGTACCAGAAGACCATGTCACAGCGAGGACTCATGGCCGAGACCTTGGTCGCATCTTTAATCCTGCAGGATGCTTTTTGTTGTTTCTTCCTAGAAAAGTGTGGTTTGACTGGCTGAATCAACGGTTAGAGGCGCGCATGCTTCAGATGATATATTTTGGTCACTGGTATATCCTTGATCGCAGGGTTGCATCTATAATATGGCAATGTATCTGTCAGTGCGGTCAGTGCGCGTAATGCCTAGTAGAGGAACAGGGCGGTAGGCTGTTCTATCATGAAAAGTCTGACTTTCTAACTACTCTAAGGTACATAACTACGTTTATGTGGTAGACTACGAAGTAATACGGGTACCCTCAATGTACCCGCAAAAAAGATTACGTCACCAAATTCGATGACTGTAGCGCAAGCCAAATCCCGTCCCGCTGGAGACACCAAGGCACTCTAGCAAATCCAGTCCGGGAATGATTATGCGAGCAGATACAGTAACCTCCTGATTGAAACTGAGTCTCTGCTGTCATTGTTTCGATACTAGGCAAGTTCTGTTATGTAGCTCAAGTTTCTGTAATATTCTGGAGTCAGGTCAGTGTCTTGGTCAAATAGAAAGTATCATACAATTGGCAAGGCGTTCACGATGCGTTTCAGTTTTATTCGCACGCCTTGAGCGTGCGAATAATGACATCTGAGGATATTAATGGTTGAGGGCACTGTATCTAAACGCAATAACATTATCGAAAGGTAAATTGCAACTTGCTTAAATTTTAAGGAAATTTTTCTCTTGAGATAAATTTTTACTTTGACAATCTTGGTGAGATATTTCCTTATCTCGGGGGTACAGTAATTTCTTGGAATAAATGCCAGAGAGTTTGAAAATTCTAGAATAATGCCAGGACTATTCCGACCAGGAAAAGTATGCAGCATGTAGAAGCCCTCTCACCGCAGTTCGAATGGAAAGAGTGAAGTACAGACGAGACAAGCTGTGTATTATAGCAGCAAATGCATGTCGTGGAAAACGAGTGATCTCGAGGGTTACCATTTTGAAAGGGCTGTATAGTTTATAGAATACAGTAGGGAAGGAACTCAGATCTATACAGTATACTGGTCCTTTGTTATGAAAATATGATTGACTAAATTAGTAAGTAATTGTCAGTACGACAGGCCTAGTGTGGGTCTATACTGCCTACTAGGTAGGCGGACAGTACGAAATACCGTGTGGGGTCGATTAGTAATTTGTTCGTTCCCTTATAAAAACGCGTGTCATGGGCAAAACACCAATTTAGACTTGTTTTTCATCTCCTATTGGTTGGTACTCTTACGGCCCACTAAGCTTTCCAACAGTAATAGCTGTTGAACGTCAACATAGCTTCAATCCGACGGTCACCGATTTGTGAATATGTCTGCCGGTCATCGGACTGGGAAATACTAAATTCCTGTTCCATATGGCCTCGCATAATCTGTCTATTTGATTTGATTATTTACTACATGAACCTGTATGGGTCTACTTTGTCGACTGTGCTGTTCCTCGCTTAGTGGAGTTCAGTAATTGGTGGGGCACACTGAATTGAGGGTGATTATAAATTCCACGGCGGCCTCAATTTTATAGTTCACCTCATTCATTGCAGCCATTATCTGCGGTAGGTTCTTGGACGTGGGGCCAGAGAAAGCAAACTATCATCACGGCAGAAACCACTTTGGCTATCAGCTACTACTTACTACTGTGCTAGTACTATATAGTAGACTGGGTGTATCCCCAAGTCTTAATATTTAGAGACCCTAGTACCTATTACCTGACCTCGCCTACCCAACTTAACTAAGAGGTAAACCTGGGACTATAGAGGACGCGAGTGAACCGAATGGAAGAGCATGACAAGACTGTCAAACCGTCATGGCGATTGCAATGAAGACGGGACGATTGACCAATGAAGGGCGAGGAGGAAGAAGACTGAATCGAAGACCGCGCATGTGATGATGCTATCAAATGTACATATCCTATGGAGCAGTACACACTAGCTAGGGGGGCTACATACGACCTAAGGTCGTGAAAAGCCCGAGGAATGAATAATAATAATGATAATTTCCAATTCAGACTGCTTGCTATCTCATTCGTGCATGCAGCGTGAGGCCCACAGTTGGTTCAGACAGCGGGTCTGCTGACGAAGACCCGCCCGGTCCGCCGGGTGGGTTTTCGTGGGCGGGTTTTGGCGACCTCTACGTCATACATTTGACTACTTGCCATCCAACATGCTGAGAGTGTATAATGTGATCCATGATTATCTCTCATTCTAGATTTGGCGATTGGGTATAGATCACGACGATGGGGACTCTGGGCATTCATATACGGACGAAAATAAGGTGCAAAGAGTGTATAGACAACCCAGACAAGTTTCTTCGTTATTGACACATATGACGTTTTTTTTTTGCCAATAAACAATTCTATTACATTGCATGATGCTTGATATTTATGAGTCCCCCGGGAGAAAGGAATACTGTGTGTTGCCCTAACATCCCCCTTCCCAATGTCTGTTATCCAGTCTGAAAGAGGCCTACATCATCATTCTCAAAGGTGACAGGCCTATTGTAGCAGAGCCAGTAGCAAGCTGGATACCATAGACACTTCAGCCCACGTCATAATTACCCTTATGCTAGTGGAAGATTAGAAGACACTTGGAGCAAGTCAGACAACCAGAGCCGTTCACAGTACCCGCACAGTAATTGGGAGACAGTTATTCCCCGTGGAACTTTTAGCTTTTTCATAGTTGTGTCTTGTTGCTCCTTCACGAGCGATCATGCTGGCTCCACGCGCTGTCCGTCCAGCTACCCCGCTGTTACGATCATTTAGCTCGTTATCCGTTGCGTATCATTGTCCTTCTATCAGAGATATCACAGTGGAATCGGCTGAACAGTTCCTTAGACGACAGAAGGAGTTTCGCGAGAACCTCGCTCGTTTGAGAAAGGAACAACAAGAGAGTAAGTTTGCCAATACTGTTGCCTCTTCTTCTAAATCCCCCCCACCCAGGTGAGAGCGCACCCATTTTCCCGCGAATGAGTAGTAAAAGCAGTTGTGGCTATCATGATTGAATCCAACCTATTTTATATGCCGCCGAGATGGTTACTAGAAGACCTTGGGCTGACTCTTTCTGTGTCCCTTTAGGTGAAGATCGGCATCACGAAGCCGTCTCCAAACGCGGTCATCTGTCCTCACTAATCTACGGCACTGTGAAAGGCCAAAAGTTCGACAAGGAATTGGCGCGCTCATCCTCGCAGGTCCTGGAGCGCGGTAAATACGTCCACTCCATTGTCATGCATGACGTTAAGCCCAACAAGGTCGATGAATATGTGGATCTGGTGGGCCAGTGGTACCCTCGCATGGCGAATATTGAGGATAACCGCGTCAACTTAGTGGGAAGTTGGCGGACGCAAGTGGGCGACAATGATACCTTTAGTAAGTTCCAACTCAACTACTCAAGTAGAAAAATATAGTATTGGGCTGATCATCTTCTCCCCAAACAGTCCATATCTGGGAATACCAACGGTACGAAGGCTACCACTCCTCCCTTCACAAGATCTCGGAACAGCCAGGATTCCGTGAGTTCGACAACAAACTCAAGAGCCTTATTAAGAGCAAGAAGACATCCCTAATGCAAGAATTCTCATTCTGGCATACGACCCCGCCTCGCCGCCTCGGTGGGCTGTTTGAGCTTCGCACGTACACTCTATATCCGGGAAACCTCCTGGAATGGGAGTCACACTGGTGTCGTAGTCTCTCATCACGTCGTGAGGTTATGGAGGGCGTGGGTGCATGGTTCGTTCAGATTGGTGACTTAAACACGGTGCATCAACTGTGGCAGTTCGCTAATCTAGAGCATCGTCGGATCTGCCGCGAAAAGTCGTGGGGCCATGATGGCTGGGCTGAGACAGTTTACAAGACCGCTCACCTCACTCAGACCATGCAAAGCAGAATTCTTATCCCGATGCCGTGGAGCCCCGTCGGTTAAATTCAGAGACGTTCGCTTTTAGTATGTTCCCTAAATACCTCGAAGTTTCCGTAATATGAATGAGCAGAATATTACAAGATGGGAATCGCCATGATCAAATCCACATAATGCCTGCTTTTCCAGTATCCTTCTGGGCGGTAGAGGACTATGGGGTCCGGGTAATCATTGTATTATCTCCTGTATCATGTGTATGCTTGGTTTATTTCGATTGATATTGTCATGACTATATATGTCTCATTGAAAAGGGTCTGAGAGTTTGATAGGGTATGATGCACCACATTGTTCAGGAATAAGAGCTTGAGTTCCGAAAGACGAAGTCCTCTCTTACCAGGGCGCGAATATTAAGCGTAACAGCACCATGAACAAGGATGATATGATATCGTACGTTAAGCCTGGTTATCTTACACGTAGAAGCCACTTGCGTTCCTTATTGAGACTGTTACGCTGAAGTTGAACAGACAAACCTTAAATCAAGCAACATGCTACTCTGGTACAATAGTTAAACTGTGGCCTATTCTCTGGTTTGGATCCAGTAGCAGCAACAAGAGACAACGGAAAAACAATGGCAAGAAAGTGACACTCGTAAAATATCATAGCAGGGTGACGGACGGGGATATTAGATGGCGTTTGTTTGTTTCATGTAGACATCGAAATTCGGAGCATAGTCCACCCACGGTGCATGGCCAGATATTTAGTTTCTACGGCATACCAATTACTGTTTATCTAGCCCTATGGGGTGTGAATAACAGTCGTGATCACCTGAGATATCTGTTGTAAGAAGGGCATGCCGTATTATAAAGACCAGTGGCTATACAAGAGCTCGAGATCAACTGTTTCCAATCTCCCGTATCATCCCGGCAACCTTGCGAGCCATTATACAGTGATAATGATGATGATTTCATTTACCCTGACCCCTCGCCTCAACAGTTGAAACCCTGAATTGAGGTACAAGTGTGATTATTGTTTAATCTATGGAAGAACCAGCTATTTATACCTGCAGTAGCTCACCATGCTACTGCCTAGTGAAGTGGCAGCCTAACAGGCTGCCACTTCTATGGGCTTATATACATCATGTGACCTAGGATCCAACTTCAACGGCGATATGCAGGCTACAACTACTTTCTAGATACATGCTTTTATGTTCCACGGAGATTGTTCTGAACTTCCTGAGCGGTGAACTTTGAGCCTCACCTGATAAGGCCTTTCGTGGCCTTTCGCCGTTCGTGGTGTTAGGCTGCCCTTGTGGCGCGGCTATAGTGAATTCCCCGATAAAGCGGCCGACAATTATCCGCGGCTGGCTGCGTCTCGGCTAGGAGTTGCGACAATGCTGGCAAAGTTGAAATTAAAAACTTCGTTAGAGACTGTGTAGCAGATGCGTTTTTGTTGCGAGCTCGACGAGCTGAGCTCTTGCTGGTTTTCTTGTTGAGTTGGAATGGCGATGGTTTGTTGTGGAAACGGCGATGAAGGTCTTCAATCGTGAGTGTGCGTTTAGAGGAAGAAGGTACGGGTTGGTAAATTTTGGAAGTTGGTTGCGGTAGAGAAGGTCCGGGCCGTTGCAGAACTGAGGCATAGGTAGGTTGTTGGTCTGGTGTGGGGGGGGAGCGGGGGACGTTGAGTGGAGAGACTGTGGGGGCTGTGGAGGCTGAGGTGGAGGTTGAGAGATTTCAGGAGAGCGGGTCGGTTGAGGTTGTTGCGGCCCTGGTTCAGGTATCGTAGTAGACTGTTCGGTGGCTGTATCAATGTTCATGGTTGAAGGTTCATCTGGCAGGATGGATGCTGGCGTTGTTTCGGGAGGCGGCTGTTGAGGTGATGGAGATGCGGTGGCTGAGTGGGCGACAATGTTGGGCCTTTCAAAGGTAGGCTTCAAATCGCGACAGATTATCTGCCATATGCAGTCCGTAAAATGAAGTTGTTGCATCTCTTCGATGGGATTCTTCTGGAGCGTGTACAGCGGCTTGGTTGATCCACAGGAAAAACAACACGCTGATCCGCCGAGACCTGAGGGTGGTTTGCAATACAAGCCATTCTGAGCCAGCTGTAGAGGGGTGACATTGATAAGGACTTGTCTATGAAACGAGAGAGCTCTTGCAGCGATGGTCGAGTAGGTGATCGGGATCTGATGGAGAGGTTTGTCGTTGCAATGTGGGGTGATTTGGTCTGGTGGAGCGGTAGGATTGGCGGGGTTGGAGGATTTGAGGAGTGAGCAAGGACGCCGAAGGGCTGAGAGGGGCTTGGGTTTCCAGCCCGCTCTGGCATCCGGTAGCTGCGAACTCATCTCTCTCTCGGTCGGGCGCTTTTTCTCTAAACTACCTATATATTACCATCTGACAACCTCATTATATACAGTCTCGGTTTCCAGATGATGATGATGATGATCGCCTTCCATGCCAGTAACATAGAGACGCTAGTTCAAACCCTCAGCACACGAAATTGTAAAATTACAGGTTTGTAACTACATGTAATGATACATTCTTTCTGACAGTACCAGTAAAGGAAATACAAGAGCACCAAAACCAGAGGCCCATCCCCCTGATATAAGTTAGAGGTCGAGTTATCCGACGGCCAAGGTGGTAAGTATCCTTTTGATGTTCCGAATTCTAGGAGGAATGGATGCATCGAGCCATGATATCACATGCTTGGTTGTAAAAAAAAGGCAAGCTCATAGCATGCGTTCAACAACAATCCGCGGTACGAAAACGCCTCTTTGTCGTAGAGCACCGCATTCCATCAACCAATCTCCCTGTCATTATCACTAGTATCTGAGCTGGAGCGAAATATAAAACCAAATCACCATCTCAGGCGTAACTGCTTTTCCTACTTTGTAATAGTCGTCCTCCCCTCCCGCACTAGCTACTGCTTATCATCACTTTATGCCGGTTTCCCGTTTCAGACCCATTCGGCCTCAGTTAACAACTAATCAAAAAGGGCTGGTTGCTGACGAGTTTGAAAGTTCAACTATTGATAGACACTCCCGGCTTGGACGGAGATCATCAACTGCCTGCAAGGAATGTCAGCGTCGGCGAACAAAGGTAGGGAATTTGAGAACAGCCCGCTCAATCTGGCCGTTTATTATTAACTAATCCGTATCATAGTGTACCGGTGGGAATCAATGTTCGGAATGTAAAAGACGCGATTCTACTTGCATATTCGATAAGAGTTCTGACAAACGGCGCAAAGGCTATTTGAAAAAAACAGAACAGGAACTACTTTACTATCAGGAATTTGTGGAAAGCTTCTTTGAGGCAATCAAGACTTCTCATGACCATCATGTCCAGCATATTATCAATGTTGTGCGGTCGGGATCATCAATAGCTGATGTGAAAACTGAGGTGACACTCATTCTTGCAGAAAACTCTTTCTTTCGAGCGGCATAATATAGTGCGCACCAAAATTACCGTTCTATTGAGCTAAGAACAAGTTGTTTAGTAATCAACCGTGACCTCTCAAATGATCCAACCCCCTATAAACTCTCGTCCAAAATAGGCAGGAAATCGTCATATCACTTCAAATACTCCGAAGTGCTTAGGTTGCTCATACGTCATAATTGGTGATCTACAAGTCGAAGTAAGAAACTGGAGGGTTCAATTAAGGGTGAGGACACGATACAAATTCATGAACCTAGGCCTGACAAATAATTGGCCCCATCAACGTTGTTGACCAGGTGAGACGGCTTTCAACTTAGCTGGCAAGCCAGAAAACACTGACTCTCCCGTAGGGTGATTGGCTATAGCCTTGGTCTTGTATTGGCAGATTAGGCTGTCGTAGCTGTCTCGATGCGTGCCCTCACCTCTGGACATGCATCTATTCTTCCCTTACTGCATGCTGGGTCCCTGCTAGATTGGATCGACTATGGCCGGCCCGCTGTGACCGCTAGGTCTCTTTTTCGAAGATACGCCCAGGGTTGGTGGCCTGGTATCAGCTATGGCCTTCCAAGTCTAGACTGGCGAGTCCGCTCGTGGTGCCCACCTTTCACCCACTGTTTGTATATAAACAGCATTGAGTCCCGGTGAGGAAAGCGATCAACTTAGAGCAGGCTCCTACGAACCACGTATTGGAGCAAACTGAATGCCCATTGGCAACTGAAATGAGTGTACGTCAACGTTATCCTGTCGAAGACCCGTTGATTCTGTTGTCAAACGGGTTCTTCGTCCGCTTCTTTCACTTTTATCCCCAGTGTGAAACCAGATATGTCTCGTGTTGGCTCAAGGCGACGGCGGTTTTCCCCCATGAACAATTGCTTGTCAGGTCTATTTGCAGACATGCAAAGTCTCTTCCCTCCATCCATTATTTAATAAATGCCTCATCTCCTATTTCCCAAGCACGGCATATATACTACGCAGTGTCTTTGGGTGATTAGGAAAACGACAAATGGAGCCATTCGAAAAACCTCACACACTTGGCAGATGCCGAACTTCCGGTGTCGATTGCAGCGCACACTGTCCTTATCATCCTCGAAGTCCGAATACAGCCGAAGCCCATCTAGGTCTCTCTCCGGCGACACCACCAAGGAAGAGTTGTCGACTCACTCGAGCAGCAATAATCAACCTGCACCGCAGCAAGCGGCCCCACCTAGCGACATGGAGAATGGAGCTCTACCGACCTGGCTGTTGAGACATTATGGAACACTGTCTGGCCTGCCGAGGAACAGTAACACATTTGTTCTTTAGTGTGTCGGAGAGTTAGTACTAGTGGCCCCTACAGAAGACCTTTGCTAATAATAGTGATACTTCTAGGTTAGAAATCCGGGTGAAGTTAGTTGAAAATTTCCAAAATAGAGAACAACAAGCTAATAAGAGCCCAGGTCCCCAGAAAGCTCATTGGCGGATCAGAGCAATTGTATGGAAGACGTCCGCAGTAATCTTGCAGACCTTTTCCGCCGACTGGAGGTTATTTGAAATGGAAGCTGATATAAAAAATCAAACATGACCCAACTCATACGCTAGATGAGTCAGAGCAGAAGACCTTGCGGACTCGACGTTCGCAGCGGTAAGGACAATTCAACGGGTTGGATGGGGGTTTATAAAATGTGCCGGATAGGGTTTATATTGATTACACTCTTGCTTTTCTTACTGTATTATTTACAATTGATAGAATTTCGTATAAGCAAATTTCTTGTGCTTGCCCTCAATGGCTGTGAAATCTGCTCGCGGATACAATGTATGCCTTGGCGTTTTGCCTAGCATAGCTGCTCACCGAGAGATTCAATTTTCCAGATGACCTGGAGGTACATTTCAGCTTAGAAATTACTTGAGGACACAAATGCATTGATAAAGGGTTGTTCACAAAAATTCCTTGAGACATTTTCTTCGCCAGCACGATAATCTGTGTCCTCAATTAACCATCCTATACAATATCAAAATCAGAATTCTATAAGCATTTTCTTTCCAAAGTTTGCTGCCCGTCACCGTCTCATGATCTGATAGACCAAAAGTAAGATTGAGTGGACGTATCTATTATCATCCTACTAGTATTTTGACGCTGGAAAGTGAGTTCATATTCTTGCTATCATGCAGGTTGTAGGCCGCGAGCATTGCAGCCGCACAATTCCTGTTCTGCTTTGTGCAAATCGTGGGTTTACAATATCATAACTGCTAGAAATACTGATGAGGCAATGTCAAACCTAGTAGACTAATTTGAAATTGTTTCACTAGAAATTTACGTACTGTAATGAGTTTCGGATATCATAAAAGTACTAAGCTATTTCGACATTCAGTTGGGATGTAGTTTCCTGAATACTAGTGCCCACAAATAATTTGTAGTTGCCTCTGTCCAGACACCATGAGCCATCTCTCTCACTATACCACCGGAACTCTTCATTTTTGATAACAATCTTTGCATCCCTCAATTTATGAGCGGGTACCCACACCTTAGTGAAGCCGACCAGGGTTTTGGGATAGCTTTGAAGGCCTTCTTTGCGAATAGAAACCGAGGGTGAGACATAGACTTGAATAACATCATGTCCGTCATGTCGGCCTGTATTGTTAACCATGGTGCAAATCGTCAATTCAGAGGCAGATGAACAGAGCAACTTTCCAGTCAGGTGGATATCGGAAAGTGTGAATGATGTATAAGATAAACTAAAACCAAATGGCCACAATGGCTCTACCTGTTTCTCATCAAACCACCGATAGCCCATCAGACGCCCTCCCCGATCATAGTATGGTCATTTGCCGCTTCACCAGGAAACCAGGTACTAGACCCATGATCGGCTAGATTCTTAGGAAAGGTGATGGGAGTCTTTCCAGAGAAATTGCAAGCTCTTAGTAGTACTCGAGCCAAGGCATATCCATTATCCTGTCCTTGGTACCAGCTTAAGACCAAAGCGCGCGCTTGGTCTACCCACGGCATTGTAGTAGCACTAGCAGCTTGTACCACAACAACCGTGTTAGGGTTTGCAGCACAAACGGCGGACACGAGCTCGTTAGAGCGACCAGGTAGATCCATATCCGGTCTATCGCCCCCTTCTCCCTCGGAATCCTTGTTATGACCAACAACCAGGATAGCCATATCAGACTCTTTAGCAGATTGCATAGCCCGTTTTAGCATGGCATCATCGTCTTCCTGTAGGGCCATCCCAACACGAAGGTTGGTAATCATGGAAAGAACCTCTCAGCCTTATAAGGAATGTCTTTTTAGGGGTTTGGCGAGGCTGGGTAGCGCTGGTCATAGCCGAGAGATCACCATGCCCGACAAACCTGCATTGCGCAAGACACTTCAGGACTCCTCCTCTTATCACGCCAAAGTATGATTCTGCTCTCGTAGATGTGCTCAATCCTGGACTATGATCGTTATAGGGCTGGACACCTTCCAATTGTTCCATTTTGTTCGAAATAAAACGAAGGACAAGAAGTCCTTCATAGACTAGATCTGCTGCGTATATCTGAGGCCACGCTCCTGACTGTGACTAAACATTCTGGGAGTTGCGAGTTGATCATAATCACCATAGGAAAGCGATAGAGTACTGATGTTGCTGTGGACATATCGCACTGCGAACGTATTTCCCATTTCCCATATAGAACGCTGGGGATATCGCATGGCATCGATGCCGTCAATTCATGAGATATAGGCAGGATCCTAGGTAGACCCTGGCCGATGTGCCATCAGAGTTTGAAAGGATAGAGAATTCCGAAGAGACTCAACAATATGACGATTCACATGGGCATAAAAGCCAATACCAACGTCACTGATATAATTGAGATAAGTATATTCATGCGGGAACAAAAATTAGAATTGTAAAAAGAGCAATATCAACACCCTGCACCCAGGTATCTCAGGGAGTTCTTGAACTCCTTTATGGCCGTGTCGACATCATCGAACGTCAATGCAGAGAGCGCCCAGTGAGCATGTTTCTGTGCCAAGGAAATAGACTGGTCGTCGACCGACTGTGGTGGTTCACTTGGTGGTGCAGCGGGCACATGAATCGCCGGTACGGCAACTGAAGAACTAGCGGCTCGTGGTTGGGAAGGGTGCGAGGCATCGACTATGCTAAAGGATGAGGCCCTGGGTATGTCTGGTAAGTTCGGTACCGAAGAAGAACACCCGGTTGTCCCCGGGGTTGAGGAAAATTTCAAGTCTCGTGGTTGTGGGTTGCCAATGTCCTTTGTTAGCGTAAGGGAACCAGTGACATTACCGAGTACGGAAGGAATATTAGAAGTCGAGGTTGCAGGCGACCGCTGAAGCGACTCATCAAGACTTAGATGGTCGGATTCTTCCGGGATTTCCTTTGGCGGCGGTCTGGTTCGAGGGGGCTGTTCCACTACCGATCCTTGTCCTTCGTCTTCTGGCTCGGGATTCGTCGTATTGGGATCTTCACCATTCTTGATCGCCTTCACAATTCGGACTGCATGATACTTTGCGAACTTGATCCTCTCGGCAATCTCCGGGTCTAGAGGCCCCCAGATTTGACATAATTCGAGATATAGAGCCGCCGCCTGGAATGTATCTGCGGTTTGCCTATCAAGTCAGAGAAAGAGGCATCTTAGTAGCCACAGGGACAGTTGAGAGCTCACTTCGTGGCCTTATTAGCGTTCATAGCAGCCTCAGCGCGACCAAAGACCTCCAACCCAAAGTGCTCGACCAGTGCACTCGCCGCGACGCTATCCACCACTAATTCATCGCCAGAATGCTCGCTTTTGAACTATTTCACAGCATAGTTGTCAGTCACCATCGTTGCCGGCCATGTCAAGAGAAGGCAAGGACAAGTAAGGGGATTTGACGAACCTGCTCCAGCTTATCCACCAGGTTGGTGGTGTAGATTTTAGTTTCATCGTTGGAATTATGAAGACCCCGTCCGATGATCTGATTCACGATGTGAAAATTACCTGCGATATTGGTGATTTAGTAGGCTCCAACCGTCCATTGCGACATCGCAGGCAAATTTGGGGGGCGGTAGAGACTCACACCAGTACGCAATCACGGGCTTGGTCTTCTCGATCTGGGCTGCTCGCATGGCAAAGAGGCCAATGTCAGTGTATCTCAACCCCGCTGGAATAATGTTCGCCATGTCAGAGGTGTGGTAGAGGAAGAACGAATGGGACCCAAGATAGGCGCCCGATCGTTATGGTAACGCCATGATAGCGATGACATGACCGTCTGCGGAGGTCAGCTCCAATCTTCAGGAGCCCGAGTTTACATCTTATTAGTCTGCCACACTGGTACACAATATTCGTGAATCAGGGTCAAATTTGTACCTATAGTAATGGTGAACGACAGAATTTCCAGGCAGCACGTCCAACACACCTTGTCCATGAGGCTATGTGTCCTCATTGCTCATCATGAATGGTAAATCAATGCATCGTAGACTCATATGAACAAACTACCACTCTTGAAGACTGGATGGATGCCAATAATCAAACACATTGGCCTCGAAACACTAGGCATCGTCGATGGCGCCAAGCCAGTAGACACCATCCAAATGTTCTAATCTTAATAATGCGGACGCCCTCCATCCTGGCGGTTCAGGAAAGCAAGCTTCGTTCATGACATAAGGACTGATAATACAAGTAAAATCAAGAGAAACATCGTGGTGAATTAAACAAATTTAGCGCTTATCATAACGATTACTCATGGCTTTATTATGATCCTTGACTCCTTTCGATTTTGATTTAGAGTCCAATTCGCCACTCTCAGTATTAGGCCCTTCACGGTGCATTTTGAGGCTGTGGTATTTATCATGACTTTTGGTTTCATGAGCTGCGGAGGACGACTCGGGCAGTTCTATACAATTATATATCTGTCAGCTATCAATCCGAATTGCATAAGGTTTATGATAACAAGAGAGCAGAGCTATGGTCACTATATTGACCTTTACTGTTCGAATCTGCCTGGTTTGGATCGGCTTTTGATGGCCTTTTGTTATCGATTTCATGATCTTTTGTGTTGGTTGCCGAATCCTTGGACTCGTGTTTAAGGAAGATAATTGATCTTGTAGTGCGAACCATATTGTCTTGGCCGCAGCGACTTATCAACAACAGGCTTGTTGGCGGGCCTCGTGTGAGTCTCGCTTGCTTCAGGATCTGCATTGTGGTAATGTGGAAAGTAGAAATTCAGCACCAATTTGAAATCAACGAGTCCTTGTCTTTGAAATAGCAGTAGCATTGCGGTGGCAAAGCTCAAGTCTTGTATCTCTGGGTGAGCTAACCATATGACGTCTCGGGTACAGATAAGATTTCAGAGAAAGTATCAGAGACACAGTACAGCCTATCACTGAACCGTCTGTCACGGCAATTAAGCAAACTGCCTGTCATGGGTAGGCTATAGAGTGATGTTTTAAGTAATGCAACATAAAAGCCTCGCCAATTTATCTAGAAATTTCTGGTATTTACGTGAAATGGTGTGAAAGTGCGTCCATTCGATGTTTGGAAGGAAGAGAACAGGAGATGCGGGAAATATTGGAGAAGATGAGGAAAGGATTTGACGCGGAGTTAATAGTTTCGTAGGATCCTGTATCTAGCTGAAATTTTTGTCTACTGATTAGCTAGCTATTGTTTCGTTCTGTGTAACCAATGTTTTATTGAGGGCATATCCCAGCACTCGAAAATCAATTTATGCTTGTGGAGCCATTCCATGTTCATACCTGGAAATAAATCCCGCTTGTAGTTCGAGATAGCTTCGTCGTTATTCAGACTCTGCATTTTATGAATGGAAAATGGTCGCATCATCATGACGGGGGCTTACCTGACATTTTCAATACTTCATAATTTGCCCCCTTCCCCCGGGAAGATATTTATTAATCTTTTGCGCCCGCAAATCATCTTCCGTTATCTGTTTTACGTACTTTATCTCACTCTCACAGCTTTTATTGGTGTCAGGGAATACAAATGTTCAACCACAATGGTCGGAGCAAATACAAGGCAGTCCAAGGTTTTCTATCAGGGCCAGACTGCGGGCTTCGTCATATTTGTTGCGGATATAGTCACCGCGCAGAAATGGAAGACAGATCATTCAATCCCGCTTGAGCAGGTGATGGATGTGTGGAAGATATACTCTTCGCATCAGTGGGTCCCCGCTTTTGAATCCTCGTATTGTGCTCGATGTCAAAGAATGTATACTGGTGCAGTCAATACATTTGGGCCTTGTCGGCAACAGAACCTTACTGGCGCAAAGCTACCTGCTAACGATACCTTGCAACTTAACTAGACATGGACCTCAAGGGATGCATAATGAAGCCAGCAGAGCTACTCTTGAGCATGAGTTCGGGACATCGAATGATTGGGAGGTTATCTTCCATATCTTGGAGAAAGGAGAACTTCAGGAGGGTACCGTGCGTACCAATCTCTCTCTTCGCCTGATCTCAGGAACCTGTCAGAGCAGCCATTATCCCATATTACACAGGATCTCAAAACAAAGCCATTTTCTTTAAGACGAATTCTAATTATTCTACTACATGCAGGCCTCTGAACGACAAGGAGTCAGGAACGAATCACAAGGATCACGAGGCATTCATTAGATGTCAAGTGAAGACAGATCGCTGAGAAGTCCCTTATTTCCTCTTACCATCAAGACTGTCGTTGGCAATCTACCACGGCCAATTCAGTAACCACGCCAGCAGCATAATCGTATCTTCGCATATTTTGAGACCATGGATTTGAGATTGGTTATCCTGGCCCGTAATGCCGAATTAAATTTCAACTGCATCTAAATCATCACTGATTAGAGTGCATCAGTGCTTCGTCCTAGTAGCCAATAATCAACAAATTCCCCCCCCCCCCAGCCTTCCCATGTAGTGAAATTAAGCTGGTCTGGATCCCAGAGGCTTCTGTTTCTTAAGTGAAGCGGACTTTAGTTTAACAATTTTACCTGATAAAGACCGGATATAAGAAGAGAAGAAGAGAAGAAGAGAAGAAGAGAAGAAGAGAAGAAGAGAAGAAGAGAAGAAGAGAAAGAATTGGCTGACTTGTAACATACTTGGCATCTTAGCATATGGAAGGTTGTGCTCGTTCCTCAGCGTCAACTTCGCTCGTTAGGAAAGACGCAAATCTTTCAGAAATTGTGCGCAGGATATCTTTGTACTGTTAAAGGGTCAAATTAGATTAAAGACCGTACTGGGCCTAATTTCTCACCTTTGTTGTCACCGTAGCTTCATCATCGGGTATTTCAAATTTCATATTCCGCAGTGCCGTCGAGGTAGACGTGGTAGATTCTTGGACTTTTACCCATTTATGGCCTTGAGAAATGACCCATTGGCTCTCATCATAAAAAAGCATGAAAGCCTTCATCATATACTCGGTTTTCCAGAGAGGGCAAAATTGGTCATAATCACTATAGCCGTTCTGCTGTAGAAAATCTTCTTCAACCATTGAAGCCACATCAAGCGTAATTTTGTCGTGGTCATTAAGTACGGCCTTGCCGACCAGTTGGACGAGCTGTTTCAAAGCTTCAGAGTTCGATAGAAGCTTCATCACCTTGTCTCTTAGTTGTGGGAACCCAGGGCGGTGCTTCTCATAATACGCCTCTAAGACTGCTGAATATTTGCTGTAAGATAAGGAGATGTTGATAGAAGGAAAATGTTTCCTCTGCGCAAGCTTTTTGTCTAAACCCCAAAACACCTGCACAATGCCAAGGGTACAGCTAGTGACGGGGTCTGAAAAATCCCCACCGGGAGGGCTCACTGAACCAACAATACTGATGCTACCCATCCTTTTCGCACTGCCGAGAACCAGAGCTCGCCCTGCACGTTCATAGAACGAAGCCAACTTGGAACCTAGGTAGGCAGGGAACCCTTGGTCTGCAGGCATTTCCCCAAGGCGACCAGAAATCTCACGTAAAGCTTCGGCCCAGCGAGAGGTAGAATCCGCAATTAGCGTTACATTTTTGCCCTGATCGCGGAAATACTCCGAGATCGTAATACCGGTATAAATTGAAGCCTCGCGGGCGGCGACAGGCATATTGGAGGTGTTAGCTACCAGGCAAGTTCGTCTCATTACAGACTCCATCTTGCCATCCATGTTTATGGACAGCTAGGATTCGGATTAGAATATAATTCTCGAGGTCCGGTACGGTATCCTTAACATACCCGTGGAAACTCCTTCAAGACCTCTGCCATTTCGTTACCGCGCTCGCCACATCCAACATAGACAATTACATCACTGTTTGAGAATTTGGAAATGCTTTGGCTGATGACTGTCTTGCCACTGCCGAATGCACCAGGGATACATACTGTGCCACCCTGTGCGCATGGGAAGAGAGCATCGATGACTCTCTGCCCCGTGAGCAAAGGGGAATCGCAGCACAATTTTTCCGTGACGGGTCGAGGAACGTGTACCGGCCAAACATGCATCATGCTATACTCTGTTTCGTTGCCATCGAATTCGATTGCCAAAAGCCTCTCGATAACCGTGTAGCTACCTGCCTCCGCTATTCGTGTGATCCTTCCCCTTGCGCGCGGAGGGAGCATAATCTTGTGGTCAGCAAGTAGATTATTCTCGAACACACTTCCCCAGATATCACCGCCAGTGATATGATCCCCAACTTTGAATGTTCCCGGCTTGAAGTCCCAAGCCTTTTCGCGGTTAAGTGCAGGAATGTCAATCCCACGTGGGATAAAAATACTTTTTGTCAGGCATGAAATAGCTTCCAAGGGCCTTTGGGTCCCGTCGTAAATAATTCCCATCAGTCCAGGCCCAAGTTCGACAGTCAGAGGCTCTCCTGTGCCGGTTACAGGGTCACCAACTGCTACACCACCTGCCGGTCCGGCCATAGGACGTCAGCAGCGGAAAGTGAATAACAAACGGATAAACACGTACTTGTTTCCTCGTATATCTGTATGGTAACTTTATCGTGCTCTATTTTAATAATTTCTCCTACTAACGAGTCGTGCCCTACTCGACACTGTAGGAAAGTTAGAGGAAAATCCTTCGCATGTTTGACTCATAACCACTTACAAGCTCGTACATACAGCTGCCTCGCATATTCTCTGCAATGATAATAGGTCCTGAAATAGAGAATACTGAACCGGGTTGGCCATTTTCCTTGTACAACTGTTTAACCATCGACGCCATCGCATATGTTTTCTCAAGTACTGGAAGTTGTGGTCCGTAAAGTACAATATTATGTGAATACTTGTAAAAATGAGGTCGAATATGTGTCGGAGAATATCAAGACATCCACTTGGCGGCAACTTAAGGGCGTTTCGTTGCTTGTGGCCTGCTTATATACCGGTATGGAATGGAACCGAATTAAGAATCATGAAATTAATCATTGCAACTTGACTGCGGTCAGGCGCTGCCAATTATACAGAAGGTTACGAATGATGATGTTGCGCGAAACCATTACCTGCGCGGCTGTGCCACCCACCCACACCGCTCCCGCGGACTCAATGCGACTAGTTACATCATGAGTCTAGTCGTTACCTTGAAACTATCTTCTAGATTTTCCTGACGATCGGACTCTTTACGTTAGAAAATTTACCTAGGCATGTTTAAACACACATGGCGGCTATTGAGTCGCTCCATCAATGTTCCTTGCGCCGCTAGGGTCGACAAACGCTTCGACCGCTTAACAGTAGATATAATATCTTCTCACAAGCAGCTTTGTCCGTACGCTACTAACGCCAAACCATCCACTGAAGTCTCTTCGACGCTTCAGCAGAGAATACGTGACATTAAGGAAATATCTGACATTCCCGAGACAGGCCGAGTATTGTCTGTCAGTGACGGCATCATTCGCGCGCATGGATTGACTAACATTCAAGCTGAAGAGCTTGTCGAATTTGCCTCCGGTGTGAAGGGTATGTGCATGAACCTGGAAGCTGCTCGTGTCGGTATCGTACTTTTTGGTTCGGATCGCCTCGTTAAGCAGGGCGAGATTGTCAAGCGAACTGGCGAGATTGTTGATATTCCTGTTGGTCCTGAGATGCTCGGTCGAGTGGTTGACGCGCTCGGAAATCCCATCGATGGAAAAGGGACCATCAAAACCACCGAGAAGCGCCGAGCTCAGCTCAAGGCCCCTGGTATTCTACCTCGCCATTCCGTCGACCAACCTGTCCAGACTGGTCTAAAAGCAATTGACGCCATGGTACCGATTGGCCGCGGTCAGCGTGAGCTGATCATCGGGGATCGTCAAACCGGGAAGACGGCAATCGCTCTGGACACTATACTAAACCAGAGAAGATGGAATGGTTCCGACACCGAGACTGATAAGCTGTACTGTATTTACGTTGCTATCGGCCAGAAGCGCTCAACGGTGGTCCGGCTTGTCAAAACCCTGGAGGAAAATGATGCCATGAAATATTCGATAATTGTTGTAGCTACAGCCTCAGAAGCTGCTCCCCTTCAATACCTTGCGCCCTTCGCTGGTTGTGCTATTGGGGAGTGGTTCCGAGACAACGGTAGACATGCCATTATCATCTATGATGATTTGTCAAAGCATGCAGTTGCCTACCGTCAGATGTCGCTGTTGCTTCGTCGGCCCCCTGGACGGGAGGCTTTCCCTGGAGACGTCTTCTACCTTCATTCTCGTCTCTTGGAGCGCGCAGCAAAATTGAATAATAAGCATGGCGGCGGTTCTCTCACTGCACTCCCTATCGTCGAGACACAGGGCGGTGACGTTTCTGCATACATCCCCACCAACGTGATCTCCATCACAGATGGGCAGATATTTTTGGAAACTGAACTCTTCTTCAAGGGCATCCGTCCTGCGGTTAATGTTGGGTTGTCCGTGTCTCGTGTTGGCTCTGCCGCGCAGCTGAAATCTATGAAGCAGGTCGCCGGTTCCCTCAAGCTCTTCTTGGCCCAATATCGTGAAGTTGCTGCCTTTGCTCAACTGGGTTCGGATTTGGATGCCGCCACCAAGCAAACGCTTAGACGTGGTGAGCGTCTAACAGAGCTTTTGAAGCAGAAGCAGTACGCTCCTATGGCTGTCAATGAGATGGTACCCTTGATCTACGCTGGTATAAATGGCCTTCTTGACTATATACCTGTTAACAGGATTATGCACTGGGAAGCTGAGCTCCTAGCCCACTTCAAAAGTAATAAGCCAGAGATACTTTCCAGGATCCAAGATGAAGGCATACTTAGCAAAGGCCTGGAAGCTCAGATCAAGCAAGTCATCATCGACTTCAACAAAACTTTCTAACAGGCAGTTGTTTCTGGTGTGTAAATCTCCACCGCATAATTTTTCATTCGATCTTTGGTTCCACGCACATTTCCATTTACGATACTTACACGTGAAACGGCGTAGCATGGGGTTAACTAACTCCTGTTTTTCCGCCTCAAATTGTCACCAAACTTTTGTGGAATGAGCCTGGGGCATGAAGTCCTCTGAGATACTCTGAGATTTACATCAAATGACATTCGAAGCCACTTTACTTGGTTTTAAAAATCTGCTGTGTTCTTCCGCCCACTAAATCTCGTTCTGAAGCTGATTGTTTTTCCTTGGGTAAGGTAAATTGTATAAATCAGCACCTAGTACCCTAGCTCTCTAAACTTGTCTGCTATTTTCTCAACAGCCAGAGTGACTTCTCCGGGGGCTGGTTTCTCTCGTCGTAGTAAGCTACAATGATCAACTTGTCGATTTTAGCACAAGAAACACCTGCCCTCACTCTATATCTGATTAGTACACAGCACTAAAATAAAAGGCAGAAATTCTGAATTCACTGTCCTTCCACATATAAAATGTTGATCAGCTTTGATACACGTATAATTTTGGCCATTCACAACAATGCCGTCTGCGAACGCAGATGTAGGGTTCTTGAAAAGCGATATCGACAAGACCATGGAGTTCTTCTTGGTGGACCTATCTATCTCATCAGCTGCAGCGCACACAAAATAGGAGCGATATGGTTGGTCAGATCAACATAACCTATATCAAAGTGCAATCGCCCAAACCCCTCCATTCTCAACATCGAAGAGAGCATGTTACAGCACCATCAGAAATCCGACTACAGCTAGTACCAATGTTATCAGTAGGATTTGCTGCTTAATAGATGGGGAATGCGGTACCTTGATTCCAAAAGGCCTATAGCTAGTTTTAAATAGGTATTGGAGGCATAATTCAGCGCCTATGAGCAATTAACTCTCCCTGCCAGGTATTCATGATTACCAGTGCTGCTTAGGTTAACTATCCAAGTTAACGGGTTAGTTGTTTCAGTTGTTTAAGAAACATAGTTGGGAGGTATAATTCCTCGAAACTTTTCAACTTCGGAAACCTTGTATATAGTCCTTGAATCCAATTTATGTCAATTGGATTTCCTCGGAATTAGTGGATAAGGATATGCTACTATTCGGCGTAAACCAGAATCAATTAATTTCCTTCTTTCAGTGATGGATTACGTCATCTGGCCAAGGATGGAAGATGACGGATGCGTGACGAACACGGCACGCTAGTTGTGTAAATATATCAAATGTATAAAAGACGTTCCACATTTGATTTACAGATTTCTCACTATTATCAGTCAATAATATATGAGAACTCAATTGATGAACAGTCATTGTGCTCAGAAACCTGACATGTCCAAAACCGAAGAGAACCTGGATGCTATGAGAGGTTATAAGTCGTTAGTGGTCTACCTGGCAACTAACGCTAAGGGTCCATGGACAGCGCTAATTACAGTATTTGCAATATAGGACACTGAACAACTCAAATTCCTCAGACGAGGTGAAGGGACCTGATAAAGTACAGCTTGATCAAGACATTGGCCGTGACCAATACTGCAAAAAGATAGATGATACTGGAGGTGATCAAAACAAAGACTTGAGAAAAGTCCCTGCTGAACCTGAAGCGTCAGTGCTGAGATCAAATAAAGCTGCTACAATGATGTGATATCGCTAACAATGCTAGCTTGCTTAAAGAGCCCAAAATAGTCCTGGTATAGCCAACATGAACAAGAAGAAGGCATATGACGAATTGATTCGGATGGGTGGTGAAACTCCTGAGGAATATTGATTATGCCATTTCAAGAGTAGGAGTGTCAGCTAATACGGATATATTTAACGGTATTACTGCGGTCAAAATGTATAATGGGAGAAGTTTCATTGATGGCCTTGGTCTTTATGTCTTTCGAGGCTCTAATGGCGCCACACCGTGCGTCCCAGCTTACATGACGCGTCAACAACTGCGTCCCATCTTTAACTTGACCGATAATCAAAATTAGCGACAGTTTAATATAAGATGCGTCTTCTCTCAGCCTTATCAAGTTCTACGCTATCGGTAGGCGAAAACGGAGGGTATGCCGTAAAATACGGCTAGTAGCGAATAGATGTTTCGGCCAAGTGTACACTATTCCGGATACTGTCTGTGCAATCTTGTCTGTACTGGGGATGTCATGATTAGCTCACCCAGACGTCAGGTTTTGCCGCAGACATTCTTCGGCGATTTTGACGACAAAAGGAACACTTTAGTTGCGAAATGTATGTTGGACATTTGTCTTCCATGTTTTCACAGTTAAGATCCCCGATCCCTCCAAGTTAATCGTGAGCGAGATGCGCCAGGAACCCTTTTGATTGAAATCTCAAGTGCAGTCAATCACAACCAAAAAGTCCAACTATTCGGTCCTCGCTCATTGCTTATTTCCAGATACCTTATTAGTCTTATTATGAGCCAATTGTTTGATCTTTTGCTGCATGGCATCGAAACTAGGATGTTCACCATCAAATTCACCCCGATCCGCTCTCACCTAATTGAATAACATATTAGCTTTGATATATATCGCGAGGTTGGAGAGGGAATTCTCACATTCTGCTCGCTGGTACTTGCCAGCTCGGAGTTCCACTTTCGCTTCCCATCCTTGGTGTCCATGAGGGCCTCTTGCTTGCAGTATTCATAGTGACTGGGGAGGTCTTCACGATCTGCGAAAGATTAGTAATAGTAATCGCAGATAGCTATACCTTGTATACTGACGTCTATTATTCTTGCTCGAACCTCGCGCTGCTGAGGTGCAAAATGTAGATGAAGGGAGGGCGAAGCTGGAACAGATGACTTGGCGAGATAAGACCCGAATAGAGGCGAAGGAAGACATGCTGGTAGAGGTGGAAAATCAGAGAGCCACAAGTTCATTGAACAGGAATTTAATGGGAGATATGGGGCTTGTTAGGCATCGACACTTTGAATGGAAAATGTTAAAATTTTGAAATTATAAATCATGGGTTGACTGAAACTTCCGGAGACTCGTAAAAGACATCTATCTCTCTTTCTATGTTAGTGACAGTCATTTTCCGTGATGCCATATGACATCATACTCGGGTCAAGTGGTGGGATATTGAGAGAACGGCTCATATGGCCTGGAATCAGCACGTTTGGGTCGCACTGGTGACGCGCCTGGTCAGAATACACTTACAAGTTATTGTCCTTTGATCGGTAGACGTGCGAAACCAGAGTTCTTTGGCATTCAGTTATGGAGGGGCCAAGGGACAGACAATATCTCGACTAATCTTCGCGTTGCATCACAATCCGTGCGGTCGCGCCGACGGGAACTCTTCAGGACAAATTCAAAGTATTCCCAGATAGAACCAGCGCCGGTGCCTTTTCAAAAGAGCATATCCGTTTTCTGCCACATTCAATGGTGACAAGTAGCATCAGATCTCGGAGTAAATTGTAATTTCATTGGGACTGGTAGCTCAAAACTGAACATATCTCCGAGAGCCGGCAAATGCTTCTGATATTCCAAAGACAACCCAATATTGGAAATAAGGAAGAAATTTAGACAGAATAAGAAAGAACATGATGATTAAAAGGTCAAAATGTGCGAAGTTCTTTCTGACCCCCAACGTATTTAACTACGACTTAACCATTTGAGGCTTAGTTAACGGGTGGTGCCAGTGTGAGTGAGTACCCACTTGCCAAGTTCGCCGACTTGCTCCCGCCTTGTGGGTCACCAACGGCGCTAAAAACTACGAGGGTATTGAAAGCAACGTGCGTCGAGTTGCTCTCCTGGGATATGGGAAACCGAGTAAAACGTTGCGTGGAGAATACTCTGGAGCTCGTCTTGCGTGAGAACCCCATCCTCAAGGGAAGCAACATCAATACGCGCTTTAGAGCCACAACATCTCGTGATTTTTAACATTTGAGTTGTAGCTTGGAAACGTTGGTCTCGATAGGCAAAATTTGGCGAAGTTTCCATTTGTCAAGAAAAAAACCACACTTTAGCGACTATGCCTATGCCTTAATCACGCATGATTGACGCGACTATCATTCATGTCTGACTTTTCTGTAAAATGGCGTGCGATCTTCACACTGTCAATAGGAAGCCCATTTCCAAGTTCTGCTGATCCAAGCGAAGTTAGCTCCCTGCAGGTGCAGGCATCTCTCCATTCCTGGCCAGGAGTGGAATTTACAGTCTATAATCACAATATTTTCTGCAGACTTGGAATGCTCATTGATCTCGAGCCCATGAATACAACCTACACTACGATATTGGAACTAGACGATCAAGAGAACCCGAAACGTGCAACCCTGATAAGCAGAGTAAAATCTACTTGGAAGAGCTGTGAAATAGCTAGTCGACCAATGATTACATAGTTATAAACCTCAAATCAAACATTAAATCAAATTAGAGCAATGTCAAGTCGCCCTTTCATGTTCAGGTAAATCTGCCAGGCATCTTGATACTGGTTCCGAAGGATCTGTGGTCGCGAGTCCAAGTATTTTCCGTATCGCCCTCTGTATCTCCCAATAACACTTTTCCCATAATTACCAATTTCAGCATGCATGGCTCTTTCGAGCATCACCTTCGCCCTCGTACACCTCACCTTCTATCCAGTACTCTTCACTAATCCTTTCCACCTTTGCAAGTGTCGCCGGGGAAACCTGCCCCTGCCAGTTTTCTTCCTCTTGGAACTTCTTCAAAAGCAACTGTATCGATACCTCTTACTCCTGATTGAGAATACTTATCGCAGCTCATCCGCTCATAAACAAATTTAAGAATGCTCAACCACAATGCGAGCTACATTGTTGAAATCGGTAAATGGTATGGAACTGGTACTATGGGAGCAGTACCTGTTACCATTAAGGAGCAATCTTGATATTGATCGAAACGGGTATCTTGTTAATAAACTCTATGTTCATCAGAAACCCGCTCTGATATTGAGCAGCAGAATGAGGGAAACGACCAGGCCCTTGAATTTTGCTTTTATAAATGAAAACTTATGTGCACACGATCCTCTTACAAAAATCATCTTTTGCCATCCATAATGTGCATTGTGGAACTTTTTTTGGTATTAAACCAGCAAGTACCAACTAACAGGCGTTGTTGAATTAGGCGTTTTACCACCGTGACGAGTCTGATGCGTAGTCCACTTCTAGGATGTCCCGTCCACCCCTCAACCTCATAAGCGTTATTGTGAACATTACATTATCTTTATCGATTCGGGTTCTCTCCGGAAAAGGGCTCTGCTGGTCGTTGCGTTCCCAACGCACCCAGAAACCCCTCGGGCTCTGTCCGCATATATCATCTGTCTTCTCACCAATATATGTAGTGACCATATCCGAAAATTGTGTGTATGAAATATCTTCATGGATATTAATGGGCGTCATAAATGTTCCAACTTCGAGCATAATTGGTATACTGTTGGCCATTGCAGCGTGTTAAAATATGCGTGCTGGGAAGCTTTGGGATTTGATAAGTTGTAAATTAATACTGGCCAACTGTAAACATGGACAGGTTGGAATTGGCAAAAGACACAAATAGCAGTTTGGTTATATATGTAACAATCCTTGTGAAAATGGAAAGAGCAACGCGGGAGGGAACATGTAAATGTCATCCAGACGTCAGTATGTTTATTGGGGGTGAGCCTTCTTTCATTAAATGTCGAACTTTTCAATGACTCATTTCTGGTATTATAGTGGGTCGTCACCCAGAGTACCTAGATAATAGAACTGGCACCGTCTACGCACCACGACCCCCTTTTTGCCGGTCGCTTACACATGCTACAACAACACACCAGTACAGTAGTACTATACCACCACGATCTTTGCGGGAACCGCGTGTCCATACAAAAGTAAATGGTGGACAAGGTATTTGCTGAACCATACAATCATAACGGCAAAAAGATTCCACTGCCGATATTCGTCAGATACACACCATCATAACTTGTAGTCTCTGGTCGCTAATTAGCTATGCCTAGGAAGTTACAAGAGAAGACACACTAGTACGTATCAGAGCGACAAAAAATACAATACTATCAATCATAGGCGCTTCTAACACCTGAATTCTCATTGGGAGGAACTAGACCATTCTACCTTTGCCCGCATTCTCATAACCATCTCGAATAGGTGGCTGACATTCCATCGGCTCAAACTCATATGTCCGAATATCCAACTCTCCTCGTCAACGGTATATCAATACCTAAGTAGGTGAAAGACTGGAAGATACTTGCGAGTCATCCCAATCGAAAGTACAGCTGAAGCTGTCCGTGCTGTCCAGGCCTAGAAACTGCACGGACCATCTTCCGCACTATCTGTCTTCGTTGGTAGGTAAGTGATGACGTATTTTCCTAGATTGAAGTTAACTTACAAGAAATAATACCGTAATGCCCTTCTTTCACTGGTAAATAGAATACTTCTGGTCATCAACCTCTTTTTCTTCTGAACGACTCTGGAACAAATTTTCAAAATATTAGATAAGTTTTTGTTAACTATCCACGCGGTACAATATTTATAAGTGTATCCTCGAAACATGTCCTTACATTCAAATCATATCATTGTCTCGAATCGCTTACCCATTACGATCAAGAAGGTGGAAAGCAGAAGTTACGAATGCTCTCAATCAACTGGTGGCCTAGCCGGGCGCTCTCAGCGGCCTAACGGAATCGATGCCTTTTCGTTGGTTTGGATGGCCAGGGCTTGGGATACCCCAAGAGGACGAAAAGCTTGTAACGGAGAAGATGGCGCAATACAATGTGTTGCCCATATTCCTGGACAGTGATTTGGCTGACAAGTACTACAACGGATTTTCAAGTGAGTTTCCACTCTACATGCCGGTTTATTTGAGTAGACCGTCAGCTCTTACGCCTTTGTGGCTGCGTAAACCATGTAAATGCTTGCATTGACATTCTATGCAAAGATTCCACTTTGTGGCCGCTGTTTCATTACCAGCTACATGAAATGAGCCGTATTGACAAGGCTACCTGGGATGCCTACTATTACGTTAACTTCCTCTTCGCCAAAGTCATTTTTCCACAGCTTCATGATGGGGATACCATCTGGGTTCATGATTACCACTTGATGCTTCTTCCGCAGTTCCTCCGCGAAAGTACGCGCCAGTCAGGCTTTAAAATCAAAATTGGATTCTTCCTACATACCCCCTTCCCAAGTAGTGAAGTCTATAGAATCCTACCGATGAGGAAACAGATCCTTACAGGCTTCTTACATTGCGATCTTGTCGGGTTTCACACCATCAGCTACGCAAGGCATTTCCTGAACAGTTGCTCTGAAACTTTGTGAGTTGCCGCTGCACCTACCAATGCCACTCACCATTTCTGATGTTCTGTCGTTTTTCGGGCAAATTCCTACTTTCTCGGGCTGCGTACAGTTCCACGATGCGAGTGTGACAGTCGATGCCTTCCCAATCGGTATCCAACCTGAGCGCTTAGCAGAAACACTCCAAAAAAGGAATGTCCAAGAACGAATCCAAATGCTTTCACAGAGATACCAAGGGGCCACATTGATTGTCAGTGTCGACCGTTTGGACTATATTAAAGGCGTGACTCGTTGCATAGCCTTTGCTTACGCTTACGTGCGCGTTACGTACAAAACAGTATCATCTAATCTAAGAATGCGCTGAATCATTAGTCGGAGATACGAAACGTGTTGATTTTTCTCCTGCGGAGTTCGACATTCAATAATAGTAGCACATTACTCCAGAGGGAGTGAATGGACTCGACCCCGGGCATGGAAATTTAGCCAAATGAGAACAATGCAACATTTACATTGAGTGAAATAATTGGATCAACTTTCGGCCCACGGACGGCTCTAACTCCGCTCCGTCGCGAGCGATCTTCACTTCTCTGTGGGCATTCCAAGGGTTCCGTAAGCCGCGCGTACGGCTGAAACGCACACGGTGGTCTGATAGCCATGTAACACTAAATGGTTTCCCCAAGGAGGAAAATTCTGGCCAAGTTGCTTGCTCATAAACTATCCTGCTGCCGCAATCGTTGTTCTCAAGAGGCATGGCTTCCCAAAACACCGTGCCACGGGTAGTATCGCGAACGATCCTCCCCGCTGGTGCCGTAGGCGTTTTCAAAGTAGGGGTCAATATAAGTTCAATTTCCCCGAGAGAATGTTGAGTACGTGGCGGTGCTTTTCGCGGCAGATCATCGTTTGTAATCGAGGATGACATGCGGGCATAGCCAAAGTATTCGCCACTTTTATTCGCCGAGAAGATCAAGTAGACATTAACCGCAGATTGGTAAGCCTGGCTGAGCCGCATCTCGTTATGAGACTGGGTAGCCCAAATTCCCATGTCCTTGCTTGTTTCGAGATCTTCCACCGTCAAACTTTTGATAATGAAATACCGATTTCCCGATAGACTGGCCGTGAGCTTGGGTTGACCCGTTGTGATTCCGGATGTCTCATTTCCCATGGAGGCTATCGGTGAGCTTGAAGCCTGTGCCTGGAGGCCAGGCGGCCCATTCCGGGACTTAGACGTGTCTAGGCCTTTGTGTAGATGGCACACGACGCGTAAACCGTGTAGCTCAGATCCATGAAACCTCGCTAACACAGGAACACATGAAGTGGTAGATCTATAGTTCACGAAAGCACAATTGCTTTGGGATATGAAAAACACACTTTGGATTTCTTCACTGGCCCCTTGAGAGGAATGTTCCTTCAAATCAGAAACATATGCAGAGGACGAAATGTTACCAACCCAGAAGGCATGTCCTGGTTGCTTGGGCTTTGTCGGCGGTCGTCGCGTGGGTGGCTTTGAGGCAGGTGGGGACTGGTTCGACATCATGGAATTCGAACCATCAACTATGAGTAAAGAATTTTCGGATTGATTACCCTTATAACTAACATTTTCGATGAATCGCTTTTTGGATGAAATCCTTGAAGAGTCTCGAAGCGATAGTGGTGAATTTCAGTTAGATGGTTGGAAATAGCTCAACTTTTCATCAGAATCTGATCTGTCTTGGAAGAAATGGCTTAGAATTTCTGTCAATCTCACACTGATAAATAACACGATGGTTGAAAAAATTTCGGCATGAGTGTTAAGTTAAAATGTGCGGATGAAGTGGGTTATAGACGTATCAGTCGAAGCAAGGGGCAGACTCGGTATGTGCCTTGAAACTTCCGAACCACCAAACGGGGTGACAGAATAGATTTATAGTAGTAATATTCTTTCCTTTTATGACCTAAGCATCTGCTGCCATACATCGAGGGAAGATAATTTCCGCAAATCCACACAAGAACGCCGATCTCGCCACCAACCTGGCCAGTACGGCTTTTATAACAGCCAGATGACCGCAGAGATCCATGAAGAACGTTACAATACGCCCCGGAACATGAATTTTATACATCTAGTAGAAATATCAGCCCCTGCACGTCAAGCGCCACAGAAAGTGAGCTGATGTCTAAGAATTGACCCACTTAGCTCAACTTGGGCAGGAATACCGCTTGGCAGTAGTAGTTACGATATATGCTAATAAAGAATGCGACATTTTCCATGGATTGCCCTTGTTTTCGAGATGAAGCATTGCAATTAGACGGTGCCGCGTCCAATTTCCTCTGCTGACGCCGATACTTAATTTTCGTACATGCCAGTCGTTACTTTTGAAGCAAGTGCACCAAGTGAATTCCAATCCATAAGACGATTTAGAAAGTTTTACGTTATTAGGGATATGCCATTTCATTCTCTTGCAATATAGTTACACTGAATGCGTAGATTAATACCCTATTGCCATTTCACAAGGTTATCACATAGGAGGCAGAAAATATATCTGACCGTACTTGGCTGTTTAGCGCACTTCTTATTCGAACCTTACAATTAAGATGAGGCGTTGGAAATAAGCATCTAAAACCAACGGGTGGCCAGATTCACGACCAATTGAACTGTCGCACAAAGTCGTTATATTCTGAAGAGAATTAGTTCTGTTGCATGGAGTTGCTTCCGTGGAGATGGGAATACCTTTCCGACTAATAAGACCATCACCATCAACATCCAGTCTTGCAAATTGGCTGCTTGCCTCGCTTGCTTCAACACCAAAAGCTGAAAGAGCCTTTTGGAACTCGTTCCAGCTAACTTTGCCTACTAGGGTGATGAGTATCCGCATATATTCCTCCCAAAATATTCGGAATGGCTGAACTGGAAGGGGCTCTAACCAGAATTCTCCCCAACCTGAGAGAGAAAGCTTAGTGATGGAGAGAAATTATACAATTTTGGGTTGTGACGTACCCCGTCACCGACTTGCTTTTGCCATTCGGGTTCGTATTTTTCGTACCATCCTGATTTATTGGAGGACTGCGGAAAGCTCAGCATTGTCATTTAAATTATAGAGAGGGCACGTCAAGAGTAGGATATCGTATGATACTTTGGGACACTTACCATCGTGAATAATAGATCGGTATGCGCTGAGTATGTACTATGAATTGAAAACATCCAAGTATTGTGTGGATTAAGAGAAGGTGTGAATGTTGTGAGAAGGGGAAAGAAGAGTTTATATGCTTTTTGGATACATAATTAGCGCTCACTTCAGAGCTATCATCGTTCGGTATTCTCCACCACGCCCTATCATTACCCGGTTTCATTTGCTTGATCAATTCGTGGATATTTGTAGAGAAATCACTGGGAAAGACGATGCTGAGTCACAGTGGCGTGATGGTGACGGCCCATGACATCTTTCTCATGGTGCTCGCCCGCGTCTGCCTAGGAGGATCTCCCTTGGATAAACATTTGCCTCCAGGGAAATCATATTTCCGTCTTCCCTTTTCCGACTTCGGGATTCCTCTATCCCCGAAGATGCAATCGGTTAAAGGAGTGTTCAAAGTGAGAGGTATGCGCAGGGGCAGCTGACCGTCCCAGCTGGTATGAACTCACTGGCACCTCTGGCATCAAGCTACACACGTTCCCTCGCCCCGGAACTACCATCTCGGAACATACGCAAACGTTGTTCAAAGCCAAGGAGATATCAGACGACGAAACTGTTTGTGATATCATCCTCGACGCGCCTGTTTTAACTCGAATTTGAGTGATCCTATCTTGATACAAAACGGAGCTCTCATATAGCAACCCTTACGTGTACGATATGCGCTTGCATTTCGATCCTGTGCCACCCCTCACAGGCTGTCTATCAGCAGCTACTGTTGAAAGTTTAGGAGATCAGGCATTCTTAGGGTCTACTTCCCTGTGAACGGAGCTAATTTGATACAAGTCACATGCGATATGGAGACTTTATTAAAACAGATTATAACTATTTATCACTAGCGGTCCTGCTAGAGAAGTCTGCAGGACTGGAATCTAGAATGGAGTGCAAACCAAAAGGCTTTTACGAAGGATCAAAATGATATTGTGAGTGCAACTAATATGACATTCTGTCGCTAACTATTAAGCCCATAGAGGATGAATAAGCCACTCCAAATTAGAAATCAATGATTGTCATTTCTAGCCGCCACAGATTTGTTATGCTTTTTGACTTCCTTGGAGTCAGATCTCGGATCCAACTCGCCGCTTTCAGAGTTGGGTCCTTCACGGTATACTTTGAGGCTGTCGTATTTATGGCTTTCCTCTTTCGCGTCAGAGGTTGCGAGTTTCGAAATTGGCCCTTCTAGAACAGAGATGTCTCTTTGTCAGCCTATACCAATAAATTTTATGAGTAAGTCTGGTACGAGGGACGTCGCATCCACCTTCTGTGTAGTCAGTGTTCTTTCTGCTTTCGTATGCCTGAGAATGCTTCCCCTGCCTTCCCATTTTTGGGTAGTGACAAGCCAGCTTATCCTCAAACAGCGCAACCTTTTTTCGAGCTAACGGCATGTTGCGTAGATGGTAGAAGTTGATGGCGTAGCATGACTGCACTCGTTTTTGACAAGCAAGTCGTTGAAGATTCTCCATCATAAAAAGAATATTGAGTAGATAAAGTAGAATCTGTAGCTAGAGATGGGCGGGCACTACCCATTAAAATCATTGTCAAAGGTGTGGAAAGCTCATTTGCTTATTGCCTTTATGTAGCTAACCATGGTTTCGAGTTTTCGACAACCTGGATAGCAACTCAGACTCAAAGAAGAAGTCGTTGCCAATGGAACACAATCTTTTTTAAAGTTTTGGATTACGCCACGCGGTGATTCTGACGCTATTGCCCCTATGCCCAACTAAATGTGTCACATGTGGGGATATCGCATCATAGCGGCCGGGCTATGAAGTGAAGAAGGCAGTATGGTCCCTGGTAAGGAATCCCGTCCCCACGACTCTTCCTGCAACATGTCAGGTAATATTGAAGCGCACACAGATGCCAAAAAAATTGTCTAGTAAATTTTGAATTACAGGCTTCAATTAACTATCCAAGTCAACCCTCGGCAGAAACTCCCAGGCGGCTCGTCGCTATGGCGTTGTTCCTCTCCGAAAGAAGTTATTTCCCGAAGAATTAAAGGTCCGGGTTCACAGCCCAAGCACACTGTTTTTTGAGTCATACGGTTAACATTGTGCAGCACCTTACCTACTTCGACTCTGCCGAATATATTTTGAAATCTGAACACAACTCAGCCGATATCCCCGTGAAGCACACTGGAACCGAGCACCCGCGGCAAGCCAGCATTTCTTAGCCGTTTTGCGCCGTGCCTAGCAACAGCAACGTTTGCAAAGATGCGAATAAAGGATTTCAGGCTCCCAGACACGAATATCAGAAATGCCAGAGTCGTCTCCATGAGAACGAGGGGGCCGAGTGCAAAAAGACGAATGATGGTTGATTGTAAAGCGATCACTCACTTACATACCTGAGAAATAAGATCTACATGCCGATTTGAGCAACATATCAAACCGTAGACCGAATATGGTAAAGGAATGTCCCACTGTTTTTTCTCGATGTATTTTTTGGTAGATCCTCAAAATTACGTTAATTACAATTTCTGGCACTGGGCCACTATGTCACGTGGCCAAAGTAGCCTAGCTTTACTTTTCATTTTACCCCAGTTTTGTGGAACAAGGGACCCCTCCCCCAAAACCCAGACTAATTCTTTTTCTCCTTTGTGATTTCCTTCCAGATCTTATAAGATTTTTACACAGTGAATACTATATTCTATCATGGCAAGCCGACCCATTTTATTTGGCGTTTAACTTATTGTCTAATAACTTCTCCAAAGATAATGGACAACAATGAACTCTACATTAAGCTCAAGGAAGTGCTTGATATGACCGTCTTCTCTCAGTTGTTGGAGATGGACGAGGAAGAGGATCGAAAGAGTAGCTCGATGGCGCTTTACGGTTTCATTGAAGGAAGCCAGGAAAAGGTGGATTATATGAAGATCGCCCTGTAAGCACTATTGCCCCACACAAACCTGCTTTTGTCAGAGTGCACAACTTGAGACAATAAAAAGAGGTGAACTGGCATTCTGACGAGATATGCTTATAAGCAGTTCGAAAAGAGACTTCGTTTCTTTAATTTCTAAGAATGAATCCCTGCAACAATGTGCAGAGCCGTTGGGCTTCCGCAAATTTCACGAAAGCTGTGCAAACATTGAAAGAGTTGGAGCGATGATGAGTATACATGGCGAGGTCGCAGAAGTATCTGATGTGTTCCATCTTACCCTTATCAAGGAAGAAATCCAAAACCTGAATGACAGCCTTCTATCTGCTCGCACTGCCATCAATTCCTTCTATAAGTATACTGGCTAAATGCAAGACCGAATTTGGGTCCGACGTGAATTTGTTCTCGCTATTTTTCACTTTCATAGCCGTTGGGACCAGAAATATGCCACCGGTGTCAAAAAAATTTTTTTTTTTTAAAAAAAAAAAAAATCAATATTCATGGAGTAATATATGATGCAGATTTGAATTCCGAAATGCTGGAATAATCCATAAAACCGGAGACAGGAAAGTCATACCGTCTTCAGATGGGAAAACGTGCCGAATCGAGATGAATGATGTTCCTTTCTGTGCCTTCTGCCGCAAACCTTATCATAGAGAGTCGCACTGCTTCAAAAAGAACCCTAGCCGGAAGGATCAAGAAAAGGGAAGAGTGACCCGCAGACCGAGATCTAAAGAAGCGTACGCGGGTGTTCGCAATCCACCAAAGCGGCGAGCCAGTACGGATCATGAAGATGACGATTCAGAAGGACCGCGAGACCCCAAAAGACCGACGTTTGTGGCGACACAGGCCTCAAAACAAGATATCAATGCAGCTTTCAGCGCCGAAGTTGAAGGGAATGTTGCCACATTTGACTTCTTTCCCAGTATGATGGTCACAAAGTCTGCTTCAATCAGCGACGCCTGGATTGTGGACAGCGGATGTGCTCAGCATGTTTGTAGCAATGCCACGAGATTCATCAAGATGGACAAATACAATGGTCCACCGCTGCGCAGTGTCGATACGTCAACGGCTCCTTCTGGTATAGGAATGGCGAATGTCCTGTGCAATGTCCGAGGGAAGAAGAAATGGCTTGTACTAGATGATGTGCTATTCGTTTCGACTGCACATGCAAATCTCATATCAGTGTTGCAGCTTCTCAATCGGGGGGCAAAGATTGATTTCTCGAGGAATGGCGCCATCATTCGAAACAAATCCGATGGAAGAAATCTGTTTACTGCGAGCCAATACCATGGAGTCTACGCACTCGACCTGTGGGCAAATCTTGTTTTTCCGGCCTACCATGTCAGTCCACAGTCAGCACTCTGGCACAACAGGCTTGCTCACCTGAGCGGCGCGAATATCCAGCGACTGAAGAAGCAAGCCCACGGCATTAAGGATGATGCGCCGCGCGAGCCGTGCAATCCATGCCTCCAGAGAAGAATGGTTGAAACCCCACATCGCCGGTCAGAAACGTGTAAAAGAGCAAAATATGCCATGGAGCTTCTGCATATCGATGTTGCAGGACCGTTCGAGGAGGGCCTCGATGGCAGCCGTTACTGGCTAACCATTGTCGATGACTTTACTGGATGGGTTGAAATCGTTCCCATTCCACGACGGCAAGAGTATGTCGTTGAGTCTTTGCGGTACTTCCTCGACCATAATGAGCGCCCCGAGCGCAAATGCAGGCGAATTCGCCTTGATCGGATTCCGGAGCAAGTGGGAGAAGACATGAAATTTACCCTCTACTCGAGAGCAATCCAACCCGAAGTCACGGGTGTCGATCAGCACCAACAAAATGGAGTGGCAGAAAGAGCACACAAGACAATCTATGATCGAGTTGGACCAACGCTCGCGCATGCAAAGTTGCCACCTAAATTCTGGCCAGAGATTGTGCGAACGGCGGCATACCCCTCCAATCGATCACCATCATCTAAACGTAGCATGACTCCGTACCAAGCTTGGTATGGTGACAAGCCTGATCTATCACGGCTGAGAGTTATAGGATCCAAGGGAGAGTATCTGATTCCCCCCAAACAAAGAAAGAAGCTGACGGAACCAAGAACAAGGCCATGTCTACTATTGGGATACGAAGGCAATACGAACTATCGTATCCTACTAGAAGACGGCAGAATCATTGGTACGCCAAATGCAGAATTTTATGAAGTCCTTAAAACTCCCTCCACGCATACCTTACCAGACGTGGGAGCCAAACAGCAGAGCTTTCCTGTGGCAACGGCTGCTGCCGCAGGGGGAGTGAGACGGTGGGGCAAATAAATCATCCGTCGGCCAGTATGCGACATGCATCCGTGCCAGCCTCGGGACGTCAAATATCCCTGGCACCACAAGAACAGACACAGCCTGGACCATGGGACGACATAGTGCAAGTGCATCTGCCTTCGTCGAGTAGTAATGATAACTCGCAGCCCACCGTTGCTGGCCGAGGAGCCATAACCTTTTCGCCTCCACGGAGTGAAGATTCCTTTGGACCCCTATCACCTGCTTCACAGGATTCTGTCCCTAGGATTGACTCACCACCGGGTAGCGACCAGCAACAAGGCGATGCACAGCAAGGGCGAATCCCAGATTGGCTAGATAATTCGGAGCTTCAAGAGGGTGGTGCAAAACACATAGTGCAAAAAGACTCACTGGAACGCCACCCTGAACTCAAGCTTCGTGAGACAAAATTTTCAAGAGACTTCCGGTTATGACCAAGAAGAACTCGCATTGATAAATATTCCTGACAAAAATGTCATCCCAACCTTTTTGACTGTCGCAGCGGAAGACATAGAACCCTTCAAACCAAAGTCCCTTCGACAGGCTAAAAATGATACACGCTGGCTCGAATGGGAAAAGGGAATGATCGAAGAGATACAATCACTTCAACAAAATAAGACTTGGGAACTGGTAAAACCTCCCAGAGATCGTCGAATCCTGAGCGGAAAGTGGATCTTCAAACTCAAACGAGGATCAAGCGGAGAAATTACCCGCTACAAGTGCAGATGGGTAGTCCGAGGTTTCACCCAGGAGGAAGGTGTCGATTATGATCAGACATTTGCTTCTGTGGTCAAGCCGATGAGTTACAAAGCCCTATTTGCAATTGCTGCAGCTCTGGATCTCGAGATCGAACAAATGGACGTCAAAACAGCGTTCTTATATGGCGAGATCGACCATGAGATCTACGTTGAACAGCCTCATCACATCGCAGACGGTACATCAAGGGTTTGCAAACTTCGCAAGGCGCTCTACGGCCTGAAGCAAGCACCCCGTATTTGGTATCAGACGCTGACCGAATTTCCTTCGGAATCTTGGCTTCGAGCCTATCAATGCCGATCTCAGTATCTTTGTTCGGAGCGGCATGTATATCGCAGTATACGTCGATGACCTCTTGATCATCGGACGAAGCATTGCAGAGATCAAAAGGATCAAGCGAAGCCTCAGAAATCGTTTCCATATGACAGACCTTGGCCCGTGCAGCTACTATGTCGGCATGACCATCCGACGAGATCGGCAGAATAGAATCCTCTATCTCAGCCAGGAGGCTTACGTGCGCAAAGTGCTTCAGAAATTTGAGATGCTGGATTGTGCCCCTATCAGCACGCCTATCGATACTTCACCTCTACCAGAGAACGATCCTAAATACATATGCCCGTCAAACGTAAAGAACGAGTACCAGCGCGTGATTGGATCGTTGATGTATGTCATGCTTGGAACTAGAGGCGATATCGCATACGCTGTCTCGGTGGCAAGCAGGCATTTGACGAATCCTGGCCCACAACATGTGAAGCTCGCGCGACGAATCCTTCGATACCTCAAAGGCACCAAATCTCTCAGTCTCACATATAAAGGTCAGCTCCAGATGCTCCGTGGCTTCACGGATGCAGATTGGGCCGGCTGTCGCCAGACAAGGCGCTCGACGGCAGGATATCTTTTCAACATTGGAAGTGGAGCAATCAGCTGGCAGTCAAAGCGCCAGAATATTGTTGCCCTTTCAACCTGCGAGGCCGAGTTCATGGGCCAGACACAAGCAACTAAGGAAGCTATCTGGCTGAGAAGGCTTCTTCACGAGCTGAATATGGGTCAAGGACAACGCGCAACGATCATTTGCGGCGACAACCAGGGAGCCATTGCGTTGGCCGCGAACCCTCAATATCACTCGCGTACAAAGCACATGGAAATCCAGAGAAAGTGGCAAGGAGAAGTCCAAGACGCTGGAACAGTGGAACTCAAATATATCCCAACATCAGAACAGATCGCGGATGGCTTCACGAAGCCCCTTGCGCGTGACAGATTTGAATGGTTTCGGAAAGGCCTCGGCATTGAATAATAGCCCGGTCAGACATGAGCATTCAAGAACCTGAAAAGCAAAGAAACATCCATACAGGTACCCTTTCCTTCCTTTTTGCCATTGGTTTTTTTGGGAGGTTTTAATGGGACCTGGCAACCGTGCTGAGATATCGCCAATACCCTTCTGGCGGAGGTTATTAGCGAGTGGGAGTGTTGAAAATATCCCGGTTGCTGAGATAATAATAAGGCTGGGGTCACGTGCATACATATATACTTGACTCAGTCTACTTGTATCTTAGACAACATAAGACATAAAACATCCAACACAACCCACAATCAACTCCCCTCAATAATATGAACATTGAAGCATCACTTAATAAAACAACAAGATGCATCTTGCATTCACGTGACAAAGCCCCAATAATTGTGTTTACATGGACAAGATAGAATTAAGTTTGGGGTGCTGTTGGTTTAAATGAGGACGAAATTCATTAATCGAGCCTAGCGGATAAGATTCAAGGTAGAGCTGCCCGCAACTCTTATACGATTTCCCACTGGATGGGATACGTCGTAAGTACACCAAACAATTCAGACACTGCGTTCATGTGACTGAGAACAGGTTAATAATATTCTTTGTCTGTACCCAACCAAGGTTCATGTGAAGAGCAGCTAGTTCTTCGTATCATAGTGAACGTCTAGGCTATGTTGCCTCCACGCGAAGTCTGTGTATTGGACAGAAGTCTTCAGAATCGTCATAATGATGTAGTCTCATCGGTCATCCGTCTCTCACTATTCTCTATTCCCTCGAAACTACTAGCCAGTGGCCACTTTCATTCATGCGGAGTGTAGTAATTATAAAATGTGAAGAAGCTCGTACCTAACCTTATGAATTTAGAATATTGAAAAATTATGTGGGTGTATGCGCGTTTTCACTTCCTACTCCGTACCAAACATAACCTGAGTCTCAACTGTGGATTAGCCCCAAGGACGGAAAAGTAGCCCCAGGAGAGTACACAGCAAAGAGTCAATGCGGTGAGCAGGTGATTATATCCAAGGCAAACGTGTCAAAAGACTAGGATACCGCGTCATATCCTCAAACTTTGTGACAGTTTAAAATCCTTCACTCTATTGCTTGGCAAGCGACTCAAATTTGCCTGGAGCGAAATCAAGGCAGATACTCAAACAGTACACTTCGATCACCAAAACATGCCGAGATCTCCCTACGGTGTGTAACAAACCTACTAAGTTATTAAGCCCTTGAGTAGAATTAAAAATATCACTGGCATCTACCGTTTATCTGAAATCTTTGCTGACTCAGATTTAGTCCTGTGGTCCCAAACCAGCCACGAATCGGACCCTGACCAAAATATGATTACACTGGTGTTCCAAGGTGTAAATATTGCGCCTTCCAATATTACCTTGTCCGCTACGACTCTATCCTTAGCTAACGAGGAGTACGTTTGCTCTTTTGAGTTCTACGGTCAAATCAAACCCCATAACCCGGATTTTAATTATGACGGTTCTTATCTTATGCTCAGGGTGCAGAAGGAGAAATTCTCAAATTCATATTGGCCGAGGTTGACAAAAGAAGGACTGCCATATGTCTTAACAGATTTTGACAGAGTAAGGTTTCAGTAACATAATTCTCCTTAGATATTCCTGATGGCTTCTGATTGATCGCAGTCTGTTGAGTTTGAAGATCAAGATATGGAAAGCCTTGAATGGTTTAATATGGATTCGCATCCCCGGAGAAGAATATAGTCGTTGCGGTCCTGGCGCGAGATTAAGTCGTCATGGGATCATGTGAAAGCAATGCGGTATGCCCACGCGAAGGCATGAAGACGAAGCGCAAAAGAGGAGAGAAGGAGAGCAATTATTAAGAAAGAGGCTAAGGACATCGATACGGGCCTCGTTTGTTTTATTGACTTGCCCATTCGACCAAATTGATGTCTTCTGGTTATTTTGGTTTTGCTTAACTTATATTAAACCCATATTTTTACTTAGTCATGATTTATTCCCGTTATTAATAGCTAACTCTGGAAAGACTTTCCTCTTGCAAGTCTGTTTATCGTTCCCAATCTTTACGGTATATTAGTATTAACAGTAATGGATCTCCATTCCAATTCTCAAAAATTCATATTCAACCACCTTGCGAGCCTAATATTGTCATCATTATTTCGGAAATACAGTTCTGTAGACTGGTAGGATTTCGTACTCGCAATGTACACTAATGAAGAAGGTCGATCGAAAATATCTTTCTATTAGAACTTGTAATTCATCAATAGCGTGCCACTTATGTCGATACATTTTATAATTTCTATTTCATCCAAAACCGGGTGGCATCACAGAATACGGTCTGAGTAAATGACAGTAAGGCTGGCCACTTTCAGCCAATAAGAGTCACGGTCTAGGATGAACAATTTGCCTATTTGTCTTGCTGCCAGTCGCAATCATTACATCGGATGGAATCCCCTCGCAAGGGGTCTTGACTGAAGGAAGAAGCCAATTTGACATTGTCGGTGATACTCACAAAAAGGCTGATTTAGTTGAACCACAAAGAACGTGCTACTCAAAGTATCCGAGAAATTCAGATCTGAATCTCGACATACAGTGTAACATCATCTACATTTTAGCTCACAGTAATGAGGGAGTGACTATGCGGTGGATAATCTTGAATTGGCCCAAGCCAAATCATACGGCATTCTTAATGCCCCACAAGCTTCTAGGAGCCAGAACTGAACTTGAAATAATCATGGAAAATGGATGGCCCTGAGGTCATGGCATTGCACCAATGGGCTCCCCGCATCCACCTAGCTCCCAGGAGTTTGTTGTAGATATGGCTTTTGCAGGCCCGGATTTAGGCACAGGTACAGAGATTCCCGGAAGAATTTCAATCCTGCAATTCACCTGAGTTGTATATAAACCAAACCATCTCGCCGTGATGGGCCTTCAAAGCTCGCCAGTTCCTGAATTGGGCATCCCCGTAAACGAAAGCGTATAACTCGTCGTCATTATTTCTATCCGCTGTCTTGACAGGGTTGATCTGGGGGAAAGGCTCTTCGATTTGGATCCATATAATGCTTGGGCTCCACTTGATAAATCCATCGATTCAAACTGTAGGTATGATCATTATCACAGACTGCTGCTACGCTAAAACCAGCCCAGTTTCTCCGCATAAGTGTCCAGCAACGCAATAATCCACATATCAAAACGACCAGCACATATCACATCGGGGCTTTATGCTGTGACCTCGACAATTTCAAAGATAGCAGTGGCCTTTGTCCGTGCATTAGTTCTCGACCGCACTTATTACCTCATCTCCTTCTTGCTTTTCTTGGACCACGTCGGTGAAATGGCATGGTACCTGTGGTTAGCCCAGCAAACCACCCAAGGCCGGAAAAAGCTGCGTATAATATTAGCGCGAATGTCGAGCATAAGCCTTCTCTTTCTAGGTGCCGCTATATTCAGCGCATTTTAAAATATGGGGATCATTGCACTTGAGGTACCGTTTCTACTCGTCGATACTATGTGATGGGATAGCTGACACACTGAAGATCCAGCTTATCATTTGCGCTATGTCGTCAACTTACAGCCAGTCCATTGAGTAGTGAAAACGGGAACGGGAATTTTCGTCAAATGCAAATCCCACGGTATCGCAATTTATCGCCCAATGTAAATTGTCCAACCTTCATGTCAGGAGACTGGGTAGGCGAGGGAAGGGTGTTAGCCTGAAAATGCCTTCTTGTCCACTTCTGAATTGCCTTTCCAGAGTACTCATCTACCACGACATATTTGGGAACGCGTGCCTGATCGTGTCACAAGAAAGAGACAAGGCGTGTACGGGTTTCATCTCTGGCCGGGAAGCATTGCAATAAGACATTTAACCGTGGCAAGAGATTCTATAAGGCTGAACGTAAATCAGCTGTGGGTGGACGCATGAACACCTATTGGGTGTGTGTGCTCTGAGCGCAAACAACGTTCATTACCGGTGAATAATGTGGAGTGACAGAAGCCGCTATCTCACATTCTACAAACTATGTTGGAAATACTGAGACGTGTAAATGATAACTTTCTGCGGCAAATTAAGAATTTTCGAACATTAGTAACAGCGAAGAGAAAACTTTTGGTATCTTCAACAACAAGAAAAATCCAATGCTTCTCAAATATGATGGACTCGACGAGTCGTAATCAACTAGCTGCATCTCGACCGCCAGAATCGTTGACGCCCTCACAATTCGCAACGGCGACCACATCGATGTAAGTGCAAAGACTGGCTACACTGCTATAAATATCCGCTCTGTGGCCACTTGAACATTCTTTCTCCAACATACCCGTATTACCCTGAAGCAAATTTTTCACACATTTTTCGTCATCGCCAGCTGCTCTGCACGTCTCGACTCCGAAATCAGGTATTAGCGATGCACTATGTCGGTGTCTTCCCTTAGCATGTTTACTCTTGGTGCTGGGTCTGCAAACAGCAATGAGTATAGCTACCAACCACTTGAGAGAATGCTGATATGGAAGAATTTAGGAATAACTGCTCCCTGCGTCGGGCGACTAACAAGCCATTTCGATAGTCCTACTGAACTAAAACCATTTCGGGTACAAAGAAAATCAAAAATGAAGGGCCCCCCTACGTTTCCAGCAAATGACTCCTTACAGATCTCACTGCGGAGACACTTTGACCAAGCGACAACATAAGCAGCAGCCGTCCCCAGAATATAAGTTAGGTCCCTGTGGGATTTCAAAGGATAATGACCATACTAACTCACTGTAGAAAAACAACACCTGTTACGAGTCATCGACATCTTGTAAGCCACCTAGTCATCCAGTCACCCTTCGCCATGCCAATGCATTTTTGGCTCACTGTGGGCCCCTCTCACAATTTTGCTAATGCCTGGAAAGAATTAATTGCAGCCACACGAGTGAACCGTGCCCGCATAGCCCTTGAAACAAAAGTGATGCGTTGCAAACCGAGTCACGTAATTGCGGCCATTCACACTGATATTCACCCGCCATGTTGCTCTCAATCACCCCGATATACGGATTTTCGGAGTCCACTTTAGGCAGAATAATGCTTTCAATAAGCCAGAGGGTATCACTGTAACTATTTTCCATCTCTCCAACTTTATCCTATCCAGTCAAAGGCTAAAGATTATTACATTAGATGTTGTATCTCGACAAGCACAATTTCTTACATGCCCAATGAACACTCGTGCAGTATCATTTGATACGAGAGAACGCCTAGAGCTGGTGACTGCAAAAACCACGGATCCATATAGCACGAAGAACCATTTAGTGGCTGTGGGAGCATAGGCCTCGAAATAAATGTGGCTGTTAGAGAGCAACACTGCGTGAGAATCGCCACGAAGAAGATCCCATGAGAGCAGACACCTCTCTAGACGATTCTATGTTGTCTTATTAATACTGTCGCGTCAATAATTTTCTCCATGTGGATAATCAAGTCGGTCTAGTCATACATCGGGAGAGGTAAGCCACACTGACTTCCCGGTATGCAATGGCCCTTTTCCTTCTGGCCCATCGACCAAATTGATGACGGTCCCACTTCCAGTGAGCCTATGCTCAGCGCGAAACTGCATTGATGGGAGTAATTTCTGCCTTGGGTCACTCGAAAACACACTAACGCGGAGTGTGAATCACTGTCTCTTGATTCAATGGGAATACGGCACGGCACCCGACACTAGGGGTCTCAGCTTGATTACGGGAACAATGAGTTGCGGAGACTCACCTGCACCAGTTGTGATCATCCATGGAGTATCGAGAATATTCAGCGAAACTGCATGTCGGTAATATCGCAAGGCTCAGTCAGCCGGTCGACACTACGGTCAATTGCTATTCATTATCCCTAATATGATAGGTTGGTATTTGACACCGAATGCAAGACGCTGTGTTGACTTTGCAAAGGCATCGGATGTTTGCCGCCATGGCTAAGTTGTGTATCGGAGCTGACCCGGTACGTTTTCTCAGGATCCCTCGTTTCTTGGATTTGGAAACAGCCGACCGTGTTGTTGAATCGCTGATATGCAGATCTTGGCTTTCATCGAGGGATGCAATACAGCTATCGCAATATAGCCACAGGGCCCCAGAACGAAGTCAAGCACCTTGGAGCATCGCACCATCCCAAGCAGACACCAGCAAAGGTTTGCCTGGGAGACATTCCAAACGAGTGGATGCAGTACTCCCCGGAAAACACACCTGGAAAGAAGCGAGTGTGCTGGCCCAACTCCGGACTGGCGTGGCAAGGCTCAATGGATATCTATTTCGAATCAATGCCGCTGAGACAGATAAATGTGCATGTGGACGAGCAAGAGAGACCTTGGACCACTTCCTCTTTCGATGCCGAAAGTGGAACGCACACCGGACAGAAATGCCGCAATGTACCCAAACGCACCGAGGCAACATACATATCCTTCTTCTTCGGTGGAAAATCGCCTACCGATTGTCAAAACTGAACGCTAAATTTGGAAGCGGCCCGAGCCTCGATACGGTTTGCAATCGCCACGGGCCGACTTGATGCCACTTAAACTTGCCGACGGACACAGACAAAACACCTCCCGCCACCACCTTGTACCAGAGATGGTAGAAGCGCTTCAACTACAAAAGATGGGATGTTGAACACTTGAAGAAGCTTCTTCAAGCCAGTTTACTAAAAAAAAAAAATTACCAACCTACAGGGACCCATCACGATCTTGACAGCTGAGATGAGATATCCTGGTGGAAACCATGTATGGGCTCTAAGGAGACACGGCATATATTAGGGCATGTATTGATAAGTTAGTGATAGTTGCCCTTTCGGCTTAGCCGCCGAGGTGTTAATGTCTTTTTAGAATGAAATCTTTGAAGGGATAAGAGGGACTCAGCTCGCAAAGGAGTGTGAAATGTCTAGTGTAACCAAGTATCGATCTTCTCGAAGTGGCGGTGAAGGAATATACGTAACACCAGACTTGGTTATTAGGGACCGACGTGACTAGGGGCTAAATCAAAACAAAGATAACATCTGCTAGATACGCGATGTGTGCAAAGAATCAGCAAATCGTATAAATTGAAGTCATACATCCATTAGGATGAAGCATATACTGTTTCTGATAAATCGCCAGATAATTCATAAGTTTTCTCATCCGGTAAAAGCCTCATCGCTGCATCTAGATCCCCCTTCTGGATATGCTGGCTGATTTTGTGCATAATATCCGTAACGTCATGAATTGAGACAATCCATTCATCGGTATACTTTTCAACCGCATCAGGGCCCAGTCCAATCTGAATAGAGCGGTAGTCCAAGGGTCGAAAATGAAAGTCCCGTTCCGGGTCCCACTGGATGCGAACCGGACTGGCGTGTAGCCTTTGCTGCCATTGCTCTTTGTTCAATGCTGCATGGTCTTTTTTAGAATTCCAGTAGCTCAAACATGAGTTTTGGAGTGCCCATTCAAACCCTTCACGTGTGATTTCGATGGCCAAAACTCTCTCCTGGCGCTGCTTGGTTGCCCATCCGCTTCGGTATGCCATCCACAAGAAAGAAGGCTTGATCCAGGTCATCCGAGTCCGAGAGAAAGGTGACTTGAAGGTTTGTGCTTCAACTGCTACAATTGCAATCATGGGTGGATAAGCTTGATAGACAGTTATCGTTGTTGGTGTGTAGGTTGCACGTATAGCCCGGTAGCGCTGGCTTGAAGTCTCGGGTTTCGTCGTTCTCATGTCTGTGGTCGATTCGTCGCAGGCGTGTTAATCTGTTCTAAAGTTCTGGGCAAAATTACATTCCAGAAACATCAATATAAATAATTATGTTATGGAACAAAGCAAACTCATATGTTGTTTATATTCAATTTTGCTCAGCCACTCTGAGTCGTAGGCTGTGCCGCCCGGGAGTCAACTTGGACATCACTCAAATGAACCTAGATTAGCAAGAAGAGCCGAGAATATGATTGAAAATTGATTAGAGGAAGAAATTTTTGCGATTAATTGTCAACCGGTGCTCCTGTTGGTCCTGTCACTCATTACACGAACTTGACCATGCGACAAGCCCTAACACAGCCTGGTAGTTATTGCGTGAGGGCTCCTCTTCCCTTTGATCCTCTCGAGCATGTATCGATGCCTCCATATCATTCCCTAGTGGAGCCTAGCTTTGACCGATGGCGGCGCAGTGTCCGTACGTTCTGCTGTCCAGAGTTGTATAGGGAATACGATGATATGTCGGACAGTCCGCCAGTGCTTGTTTGGCTTCATTCATTGTCGCAGACTTCACCGGAAACCCCGGCTTGTCGGAGAATGCCCTTGGTCACAATAGGCGCTCTTGACTGGTATCACTTACCTTTTGTTGACAGACACACCCAGGTCGTGTGCCCACACGACCGACAGGAGACCGATGAAGCTGAACGGACCAGCTGGCCTTGAATGATGTTACATAATCATGGCGAATTGTCGGAGAGCTTGATGGGCCGTACTGTACCAACCGATAGGAGATATATCACAAGTCTAAATTGATGTTTTGCCCCTTACACACAATTTATAAGGGTACTAACAAGTACTAATCGACTACGGTTTCAACATGGTATTCATACTCTCCGCCTGCCTAGTAGGCTGTATAGACCACACTAGGCCTGTCGTACTGATACATATCGATCAAAAATATTAGTAAGCTAGAAAGCAATTTGGTATGTAACACGCATTCACGAACGAATTGTCTCTTTCAGCTAGATCGGCGCACTATTTCTGCCCTTTTTGAGCTCCTTTGCGTACTGGAGAAGACAGATACTGTGAATAAGAATAAGTCATAACGTGGTTCCTGGTCACCCTGGCCACCTCAAAAAACCATACTAAATGCAACTTTTCAAGTCTTAATATATCAACGAGAAGACATTTCTACCTGATCCTTTGTACAGTATAAATTTTTAGTATTATAAACATTATACAATAAGTAATATGGTCAAAAAACTATTAAATACTACTATTACCAATAATACGCTCTGATCGAGCAATGTAGATATAAGCATCTACTTTATCATACCCTAAATATTTCTCGATCGAGTAAAACCATCCAGGGTGATATATATTAGACGTTCAGATATTGTTACACTATATTGTCAGCCTCAAGTGTTGGGATATGAAGGTGAGAAATTTTATATTCACTAATGGTGTTTTGAGGTGGCCAGGATGACCGGGAACTACGTTATATAATGTACTGTACATCTCCGGTCTGTTTAGACTTGTTGGCCTGCTTAGACTCTTTGGTCTGTTTAGACTTTGTTTAGACAGATAGTACAAACGTAGGATGATGGTTTCAAGAAATCGTAAGGATATTAATCAAGTCGTTTCGTCGTTCTTCCCTTCGTCGACGGCGTGCTGGTGCGCAGCCCGTCGCTAAACACCTTATTGGACATGTGACGCCGGATACTTTATCCGGCTACCGTGGGCGCAGTCTTGGTTGCTTAGGTGGAAGGAAAGAGCGAAGAACCTTAAAAACACAAAGTGCCGACCCTTCCCAATCGCACCATCCCACCTTAGCACTTCAGAAATTTACCCCTATCCACTACCCAAGATGAAGTGGCTGACGTCTCTTGCCCAGCAATCTATCTCATGCAGACAGGAATGGAAAACAGGAATGGAAAACCCAAAAGACCTCGGGGCAGAATCATGTCGGCAGGTAACGGAACAGGTCGAGAGACCTCTTTGCCAGTGCCAAGTTATTGACTTCCTGGACACACGCCTCCATCCATCAGCCTGTAATATCACGAACCTTCATTTCGACTAGCCCGCCGCAGAAGCACCTTCTATATGCCTCTTGGCTTTCGGACGTGACTTTCACATTTCTCATAACGCGGACGCGCCAGGATCGCGACAGCTTCGGTAGGCAGCATCACGGTCCCACGTTGTGATAGTAACTGGACCGCATGAACGGCATCGGTGGCGGGTTTTAACTTTTTGCACAGAGCCATACAGAAGCGAAGAAACTGTTAAGGCTTGTCTCACTTTATAGCTGTGTTCCAGCTGGTGCACCAGGACTCGGAGGGGAGTTTGTACAGCATCAGCGACTTGGCTAGGGACATGCTTCAATTCGTATGATTGACGGTGGATACGAAGTAACTGCGCCATCTCCACGGCCTGATCACACCATATCTGCTGCAGTTGTTTCGCCATAGTGCGTTGCTTGTCCACCCCCGTTAGTGATTCGACTAGGCACATGACCGCCTGAAGGCACTGGATCCCTCATATACCATCAGTTTCAACATACAACGATCACAGCACTCATCTTACCGGAGAATGAGCAATTGAGGGACTGGTTCGTTTCGACCTGAGAGGCATCAGGCCAGTCTTCAAGCCACCGCTACAGACGATTGTATGGGATTTCGACTTGCGCGAACAAGGTACCGAAGCTTATGAGTGGCTTGTCATCATACAGCAACTCTTGGACGTGGACCATAATTTCCGTGAGTTCGGCAAGTCCCTGCCTGATTTTAGGAAGATGCGGTAACTTGGTGGCGAAAGTGATCTGATTCGATCGAGGGTATGGTGACCGGTCGAAGTCGGCACTGCCTCCGTTATGCACCTTGGAAACAGGTGGCGCCAAGTTGACAGCCTTTTGCACCTTCATCGATACTTGTCTAGTAATGCTAGTGTAACGGGATAGGATGCTCGAGGCAGCACGGTCGGTACGTGCAGGCCGAATGGGGCAGAAGGATGAGGATAACAACACCCCCAAACAGGGCTATCTGCTTGCGCTCTCTCAAATAGGCTGGAACCCGCGTAATTGATCTCTGTGTGATGCTAAAGATGCTATCTAAATGAATGTATATAAGCTCCCTTCCAAATTATGCCAACTTCCTTACATAATCCCTATACTGGTGGGCAGGCCGATACTCCCCCACTACACTAGTTAGTGAGATGATCTCGTTGAGCCTGATCGAATTCTCTTACAGGTTCAAGCTGAATATTCCCTAGGCCGTAATTGTCCGAACACGCTCCACCTCTGGCGACATAACTTCACCGGACGGAAGTGTCGCTCTCGGCAGCAAAACAATCCGATGTCCTGCCCCAATTGAACCGCTTGCCGCAGCGTTAACCACCTGAGGCTATTGTTCCCTTGGAATGACAACTTGCGCTTTTGTTCAGCTTTGACTTTTCCGAAGTGGATTGATATACAATACAAAGCGGAGACATACACACTGCACATCAACAATAGCGTTTGGATATTCGGCAGCGTCGGGCGCCCGTTCTGTGCTCTCCATAGTCTTTCCGCTGCTTGGAAGAAAGAATCTCCTCGCGAGAACGCACTCTTGGCATCGAAGATAACGTCGGCCCCATCAGAATAAGTCTATCGGGATCAGAAACTAGACATTCAAAGTAAATGTCGACAAGGTCTACATACGCTTGCTACCGACAACAAACTATTTACCAGGAGTGGTGTGCAGAACTCTGAGTCCAGATTCTCCCGTTCCATGTGGTCGACGAAGATACCTTGATCAACAAACTGCAAGCAAGGATGATCCCACGTGAAATAGAGCGAAACCAAATGTGAAACAAGGTCGCTATCATCGGTAACCTCTGTCCATGGGTTTTCTGAGACCTTGAACCGAGGGATGTCGCAGAGGCTTTCCAGTGTGACCAGGGCATAAGGATACATTACACAGTTCGATGGCTCTATATTTTCTTCAGGCGCGTTGGGGATACGACTGAGCTTTGAACTGCGCCGGGCTTTGGTCTCGAATTCGGCGAAATGTGGCGATTCCAAATGCCGATGTTCTTCTTCTGACAGTGCCAGATGCCCAGGCGTCGATAAAGCCCTCAGCTCACTGAACTCGGTGACAGGACTTCCCAAGGCAAGAGCAATCTCCCTCATTGAACCATTTCTCCTGATGAGAGCCGTGAGCTCTTCGATCTTATTCGGGGGCGCCGAACGAAAGGTGCTTCACAAAAAATCGAGCAGAATTTTGTCATCGGTGAATTCTTATATCTTCCATTTGCAGTTACCTTACGTCGCAGGTCTCGACGCGGGTCAAAATGGCAATCGTTTTCAGTCCCAGCTCTGATGCATGGGTTGCATGGAGACGGTGATCCAGAGCACTGTATGGATGATACAGTTGTGGTCAGCCAATTCTCTTCAAATGCGGTTGTTTGATTTTGGGGACCCACGATGACCAACGCGCTTCCCTTTCTCTTTGTCATTTGCATGCTTGACAAGCCGTGGAGTTCTTTTTTGGTCGGCTTACAGCCGTCAACGACTGCTGTGTACACACGCCCGGTGGGCCAGGACCCAGCGAAGACAGTGATTTAGAGCTCTCGGGTTGACTCATCTCTCAGCCTGGAATAACTGAAGGTGCACAATTTAAGGGCAAAAAAAAGGAGATGGAGATGTGTCCGACTTTCTGTCATAGAGCTAGGGTGGCCTCGTGTCCGAAGATTGAAGGAGAGCGACGAATGGGACCAGCGAACGAGATAGAACGTGACCGCTTACCCGGATCGCCGCCTCAATACAAGGGATCGAAGACCATCAGTATTGGCCCGACTGGGTGTCGCAAATCCCACCGATATTGATGAGTGCCCTTGTGCCTTCCCACTCGAAAGGCAGCGACCGATTTTGACCCTGGATTACAGGAATTCGCCCGCGAACCAGAGGGCTTGGCCCAAAGGGCCATACCTGCGTAAGCATTGCCCCATATTTGGCTGGATCAGAACACTCCTGGCATGCTCTTCAGGTCGCACTGTCGGGGTTCCTATTGCTCGAAACTTCTACATAGAGAGGCTTTGCTCCTTGCCTCTTAGTATAAGCATCGACACCAGACTGCAACTTGGACCTTTGCTCCATCTACTATCCCAGGGGTTTTGGCCACCAGCTGATATCAGATCGCCCTACCTACAGGCGCAGTAGACAGAATGCAATGAGGAATCACAACTTGCTTTCCATTTAGTGCTAGGAACAGGCCATGTTGCTACACGGATGATACCCAGTATACGCCAGAAAATAGATGGGAGGCCGGCACGTCTGCAATGACTTTTCCTACATTACATGATGCAGTCGACTACCGTTCTTCTAGAAGAGCTGTTTGCCCGAGCTCTGCCGGGATCCACCGAGGCTTCCGGCCTCGCGGACAGGGTCCAGAAGGCCATCCGTTGGCTACGAGCAATGTCCACCAACGATCCTTCCTCACAGAGAGCCTGGCTTGTCTACATGGATATATTCGCTCTGCACGGGTCAAAATTGTCTTCGAAAATTGACGTTGAGAACTAAGTCCTGATGTCTCAGTTAACTAACCTGTCTCTTCCGATCGGTCTCAACTCCGTACTGGCCGGGCTGTATCGGAGGAAAAATATTAGTCAATATTCACGTCAACTTGAATTATATTTTGTAAATAAGCATTCAAGTGGCCAAGCCATGGCTCCGCCGTCTGAGGGACCTCACCCATCGCTCGCATGTTATTGGTGGACAATCTTCCATCTGCGACTGTGTGAGAAGGCAGTATGGACCAGCGTCTGGCTTTATTCTTTGGATGCGATATTGTTAATGATACGGGTGGTTCAGTCCAAATGAGCACTTTTATAAGCACTCCCTGTTTTGAGTTAACCAGATTCCACCGTTAATTTGTCAGATCGTGTAACATCAACAAGGTTGGAGTCGCGTAATGCGATTTTTAATCAAAATAGCAAATGCCTATTCCATCCGACGTGATGTCACCTATATTTTTGCCCAGAATGGAAATTACTTTTTAGTGGTTGCAATTGAGAGAGGAAGTCGCGTACGAGTCAAAATCCCCCGAGAAGCCCTAGGGGCCCACAGTCTGCTGGCTGCTATTGAGGATGGCCAAATCCTTCACTCAAAAAATCCGTTACTGGCGTTCAGTGCAGCCATACTCACCAACGGCAACCAATCACGGGCCACTTAGAATCACGATATCAGTCGCTCAAGCTCAAAACATACAAATAATTGAAAATGTTGCGCCAGCTCATCAGGTTCGTTCTCGGGGGTCTGCTGCCGAGTCTGAGCTTACTACGGCATGATGACGCCTTAGGGCCGGAGGGAGTGTTTTAGAAACCTTTATAGCATGCACCGGATGAGGCTCTTGTTCTAGAGGTCTCTCTGATGGCCCAACTAGATCCTGGCTAATGACGTTCATGTTTGCTGGGCTGGAGGTGTTTTCGCTAATTCGCGGCGATAAAGGGAATGATATGGTGGAAATCCGGAGGCGCTGATTTGCTACTTTGCTCAAAGATACTCAACCTTCAGACCAGATTCAAACTAAGAAGAGTCTGGGGCAAGGAGAGTATAGACATCCGTTCAGTAAATGACTGGGTTGACGGACTGGCAGTTCACGAGTCGCAAACGAAGGCAACTAGGCAAGTTGCTGGCGCAGAGCAGATAAGCGGGTAAGTCTTAGTCGACAGAAAAGCTTAGTCAGAAATATCTACCCCAAAAGTAGAGACGACTAAGTATCTGACCACTTGGGCCGACAGGAGAGGCATATCGGTGTATATGCGATCACGAAAAAAAAGGTAGGGGGTTCAGGTCCAGCTTCGTCATGGATGAGGAGAGTTTCGTGCTTCGATAGTCGATACAGGCGAAAGAAGTGGAGCAACTGGCTCGCACTTAATCCTTGTTAGGTAATCCTTCAGCTGACATGCTGACGTTAATACATTTTCTAGAGAGCAACGAAGAGTCCTGCTGAGAGCGACGGTCTGCTCTTGATGTCCGGAGAAAAAGTATCAAGAGACACCGATTATGTCTCAGGAGATCGCCTATTGGGACAATTTGAGGTTGTGTCACTTTAGATAAGGCTTGTACCGAATATTCTCCCACTCCATGGAGATTATCAGATCTAGCTCTGCGTTGGATGAAAGACTTAGTGGCTCAAATCCCCGAATAAAAACATCAATAGTGTTCTGCAAAGCTCGAGAAAGTTTGACGTACCCCTGCATCTGTCAAATGGCCAATATTTTTATACCCTTTATCGATCCAAGTCACAATATCCCTTTCAAAAATCCCACTATTTCTTTTCCTCAGAAGCCAATGTTATATTCGAAGCCATGTCCAATTTTCATCCATGTTCTCATGTCGCCATCGTATTCTCAGACGCCTCTGGGAGACAGGGGTATCTGGGAGTAACCGTCATCCTGCCCATATCCCCCCCAGTTATATTTAAAATTAGCCACCCATTCAAATCCCACAAATCACCTGCAAGTCCTGATCGATAAATAGAATTATTCTGGGAACACGGTATTGTGTGGTTTACTCGGCTGTTGCTCTTTCCTCATCAACCAGCGAAATATTTTCCTATTCAACGTGCTCTGGTGCAGTGGTCAGATCCGACTCAGCCGCGTAATCTATATTGGGACCTTCCCATTCATCATCATCGTATCTTCCAAAGTGCCAAGCCCTTGTGGTGTCAAGACCACATTGTTGACTATGTTGAAGGGTAGACGCTAGCGTCAGGCTCTGTAGCATGTTGGAATGGCCAATTAGGATGCGAAGATCATAGTCTCGGTTGGAAAGAATTTTGTCGAGCTTCTCCTCACATTTGCGATACAATTCATGTTGGTTAGTGTTCATATCTTCAATCTAAAAAAAAGGGCTTTGCAGGTTATAGTAGTTATAGTACTTTGTGCCTATCTCCGCCAACCGAGAAGAATAGGGCTGTGTCAGTTGTATCAGTTGTGTTAGAATGATTTTAGATCTCTGCAAACTGTTGATAATTGGTTAGGTAGGGGCAAAGGATAGTTGGTAATCGACTGCTGCGTTTCTCGTTTATTTGTATCAAACATCAGCAATAAGCTGTTTATAAATAATTTTATACCAGTAGCTCTACTCCATAAAGCGGCAATGTGCAGATGATTACCCGCTTTCAGAGGTAATGGGGCAACGTTGATCGTAAGGGAGTCTGGACCAAATCTCTTCAGGCCTGGACCGTAATCATGTAGCCAGCCAAACTTCCAGAGAAAATGGGTTAAGAGCCCTAGGCCCTTCATGAAAAGAACAGAAATTTCGTGCAACATACATTCCGTCAACAGAATTATACTTGCAATGATTAATAGTTTAAATGAAGCTGTGGGCAGTAAAACATCTGCTGACTTCAGTGCCTAAGCAGGCGGGTGGAAGAAAACTTGTTACATGCAGTTCAGAGCGATGTATCAAATTCGAACTTCGTCTGTCAAACTCTGCTTCCACTATTGCTCTTGTGGATCGAAATGACGGTTGATACCCACCTGAATCCTGACTTGTTATTGATCCCTACTACAACGATTCCCGAAAACGGGCCAGTAACTGGCATACTATGACTTTCCTCTTAGATAATTGGATGAATTCAATTTTTATAACTAGCATTCAGGTAATAGCAGGGTAAAAAAGGTCCAAGGCTAATATTTGGGATTTAAACAAGTATGCTGTAGGTGCTACTGGACGCATATTTCTTCCATGCACACGACACCATCGAATATTCATATATCGCCAAGCCATTGGAGCCAAGACATTGACGTTCATACCTACGCTAGTGTTACAAGTCTTTGCTACCCAGGCTGGCCTCACAGATACATCACAGTTGGGCCGAGTAGAGTTGATAGGCTTTTAGTCTGTGCTCAAAGGTTAAAAATTGCTATGGTCTAGACAACCAAAGGCCGGACTAAGGCCCATGTTATACAAAAATCAATTGTCTTGTATGAAGCAAAGCAACCTATAGCTAAATGGTGGAATTCATACCCACACCCGCCACAAAAATTCCAACCACGGTTGACTTTCGCTGGAGCCTGTATTGATGGTACTGTTCTGTCCTCTTGACTTACTCTACTCATGCATTGAGATTAGACCTGTATCTATAATACTGGGTCGTGACCCATATCACTCCTAAAGAATACAGCCATCTTACACATGCCACATTTCGGTGTCGTTAATTTGGGTCCGGGTTAGCAAGCTACTATCGGCTGGTCTAGAACTCAAAGCTGCTGTGCTGTTCCTCACTATCGCCTCTTCTTTCGACCCGCGTCATTCAAAATTCCTCGATACCAGACTGACAGAAAGAGCCACGCATTTCAGACAGTCTGTCAAGATTACGTCTAAAGTCGGGACTAGCGCATATCGATAATGTGTATAAGCACATTTTGCCAATCCCAGTCCTGCTGAATTTGTAATCTGCAACCACAGCGGAAGCCCACCAACAGTGTGAGCTATTGACAACGGCCCTATTCTACAATACATCACTGACTTTGTTCTAGTGTAAAACCTGAGGGCACTGGCTCGCCTGCCATTCCATTGGGCCCTCCACTGTACACCATGAACGCACTGTTGGACCCATTTTGGTCGGTTTTTGTCAGCAATGACGATCTTCTCCAGGCCCGAGCAGCCCTGCAACACCAACAGAGCCCCGTTATTTCAGTCCCACGAGACTTTCTCTCTCCTATTATTGAAGAGCTAATCTACCTTCGTGAGTCGCATTCGTCCGTCGCGGAAATCGAACGCGAATGCTCCCATCTCCGTAAAGAACTTCGCAAACAGGCCCATCTCAATGAGACTTTTCGGAAAGAACTAAGTGAGATCGGGGACATCATCACCCAAGTGGCACATGAAGACCTCTCGCAAAGAGCACGCATGCATCCACTCGAGATTTCATCTGACATCGCGACCTTCAAGCAGACGATCAACACAACGATGGATCAACTACAGGTTTTTAGCCAGGATATCTCCAAGGTCGCTCGCGAGGTCGGCACCGAAAGGGATACTCGGGGGCCAGATCAAGACCAAGGGAATCCAGGGCATCTGGCAGGAACTAGCCGTCAACGCAAACGTCATGGCTAATACCCTGACCACGTAGGTTCGCAACATCACAGCAGTGACTACTGCGGTCGCTAAAGGCGATCTAACCCACAACTTGCAAGAAGACTGCAGGGGAGAGATCTTGCTATTAAAGAACATCATCAACTCAATGGTTGACCAACTGTTCGAGTTCACCTTTGAGGTCAGCCGTGTCGCCCGCGAGGTTGGTTCTGACGGCAAACTAGGTGGTCAGGCGGTGGTTCATGGCCTGGAGGGTACTTGGAATATTGTTACATTCACCTTTAATCGAATGGTCTCTAGCCTCACGCAGCAAGTCCGCGAGGTCGCCAAAGTGATGGCTGCCATTGCCCGTGGTGATCTCACAGTTAAGGTGACTGCTGACGTGAAAGGCGAGATCCTAGATCTAAAGCTTACGATTAATGCCATGGTTAACCGGCTAAACCAATATGCGGTTCAGGTTAGCCGGGCAGCCAGTGAAGCAGGCACTGATGGCATGCTAGGCGGACAAAACCAGGTAGAGAATGTCGAGGGTCATTGGAGCAACATGACCGATAATGTCAACAAAATGGCCCAGAACCACACGAAGCAGGTTCGACAGATATCCAAAGTGACGCAAGCAATTTCCCGAGGTGAACTGAACACTAAAATCGAGGTGCATGCCCAAGGCGAAATTCTTACACTGAAAGAAACAATCAACGATATGGGCGACGGACTCGGCCAACTCACCGGAGAGTTCAAAAACGTGGCGAAGGACGTTGGCGTCCGAGGCAAACTCCGCGGGGAGACGAATGCCGAGGGGTTCCATGGCATTTGGAGGTCGATCAACGAGGATGTTAATACAATGGCAGATAACCTCACCTCGCAGGTTCGAGCCTTCGGAGAGGTTACGCAGGCAGCAGTGAGCGGTGACTTCACTAAATTAATCACCGTGTCGGCATCAGGAGATATATGTGGCTTGAAAGAAAATATCAACAAAATGATCTCCAGTCTGCGAGACGGCGTTCAGCACAACGTCGCCGCCCGCGAGGCAGCAGAATTGACCAATCGCAACAAATCCGAGTTCCTTGCTAATATGACGTATAGGGTTTTTGATCTTAGATTGCCATAGAAAGACTTATGCTACTTGAGTATGCCAGCCACGAGATCCGAACGCCAATGAATGGAATCATCGGCCTGTCGAGCTTAGTCCTCGACACGGATGATCTTTCACCATTGTCAGAGAATCATTGAAAATGATGCAGAGCCTTGCGAATAGCCTTTTGTCAATCATCGACGATATCCTTGACATATCGAAGATTGAGGCCAACCACGTAATTATTGAGAAGATGCCGTTCAGTTTGGGGTCCACCATGTTTAGTGTGTTCAAAGACTTAGCGGTGAAAACTGACGAGAAAGCATTGACATTGGTCTACACAGTCGACAACACCGTGCCCGGTTATCTCGTCGGGGATGCATATCGCTTTACCGACCGTGGCGAAATACTTATCACCGTCACGCGCGCAGAGGACGGAAAATACACGTCTGACGTAACAGTATTTGAGTTTTCGGTATTAGATCCCGGCATTGGAATTGATGAGAGCAAACTGGGACTTATTTTCGACAAGTTCCAGCAAGCGGATAGATCAACGACGCGTTGTTTCGGTGGCACGGGTTTGGAACTCCCAATTTCAAAAAGACTTGTTTCCCTCATGGGAGGAGATATCTGGGTCGCATCGCGTATGGGTAGGGGCAGCAAGTTTTCCTTCACCTGTCGGATGGAGCCTGCCAAAGCCCCTGTGGAATTTGCAGAGCAACTGCTTCCTCACCAGAGCCGCCGGATCCTGTTTGTCGACGGTGGCCATATGGCTGAATTCCCTGTTTCTCAGATATTGCTTGAATTTGGTCTGGAGCCTGCAGTTGTTACCGAAAAACAGTTTACGTCGGGCGAGTTCCAGGTGGAATGGGCCTGCAGCTTCGACGCGATTTTGGTTTCGACCATTGACACAGTGAAAAAGCTGCGCAGCTACGAAAATTTTTCGACTATCCCTTTGGTAATGATAGGCCCTGTGGTATCACTATCATTCAAGCCCACCAGGGAGCTTGATATTAGATCATACATCACGACACCCTGTCGACCTATCGATCTCTGGAACGGCATATTGCCCACCTTAGGGGACCGTACTATTCACACCTCACTAGAATATACTAGACCCCTGACCATCCTTCTCGCAGAAGATAATGATGTAAACCAGAAAGTAGCCGTCCGCATCCTGAAAAAGTACAATCACAACGTGACCGTCGTAGCAAACGGGCTGCAGGCCGTCACAGAGATCGAGAAGCACCGGGACGATGTAATTCTCATGGACGTCCAGATGCCGGTCAGGGACGGCCTTGAGGCGACAGGCAAGATCCGGCAATACGAGAAAGTAAACAGCCTGTCCCATACACCCATCGTGGCTCTCACTGCGCACGCAATGCTTGGCGATCGCGACAAGTGCATTCAGGCTGGAATGGACGATTATCTGTCGAAACCACTGAACTCGAACCTGATGATACGGACAATTTTGAAAATTTCCCAGTGATCATCACATCCCTGTCGAATATTGCGCCTTAAATGGGAACCCAGGGCGTCTTTAGAATTGTTGTACTTGGCTGTGGTGAGCTCTCGGTTTCTGTTGATGTTTGCGGGAAATGTATGTCATCTGTCACAACAGCCAACTGGCGATCCTCTTTTTCGAGGCCAAAGATACGATCCGTTACAAAAATATGGGTGTTCATATTGGGCGATGGAAAGTTTGCCCAACGCGCCGGCTCTTAAAGAAGGCGGTCATGGGAAATGTACGAGGGGTACGAGTTGATGGGTTGTAAACGGTCGGTTGAAGAGGATAGTGAGGTAAAACTCCGGCCATCATTCAATTGTCCTCTGCGTTGAAAGACGACGTCGAGTAATAAAAATCTGAAAGCCGAGTAATGTCGAACATTTAACAGTCTCTTGGTTCGTGGCTTTCGTGACTTGTAAAGGTCATGATTTTCCCGGGCCACGGTTTTCACGCAAGACCATGGTCTCCATAGGCTGCGGATTGAGGTGGTATTCATTAGTAGTGTAGACATTGAATAGAATCAACAGAACGAGGATAATTGATTATGATTGGTAGTAGTAAAGACTGTATGAAGGCATTGTTGAAACACCCTTGGACCAATGCACCGTTACTCGGCGACTACAACGCCGAGATATTATCTGAGTCCAGATTTACACACAATCCGTATGGGAACGCGGTTTCCAATACGCCCAAACGATTGACGGTGGTATATTCCAACTGTATATCTCGACAGAATATTATTAATGTCTCCCAGCGCCCACCAGTAGAAGAATTGCAATTTTGTAAAGATCATTTGCCATGTTTTTAGACCAAAAAAGACTCAATCCTTCCGTTACGCAGTGCAAACGACATCGCCGCCATTCTATTCTCTATTAGCAACTTCCATTTCCGTAGTAGATAGAAATTTAGAGAAAATTACCTTAATCTGGTTAGTGCTACAGCAAAGGAACCTCTTTCCACCGGAACAGGTGCCGCTGCCGATTTGAGAAGCAGTGGCTTGCACACAGCCCGATCCAACTCCCCTGACGAAAAATATATTCAAGGGGAGACTGCAGATGTACAGCACCACGCCTTGGTAGGGCCACATACGGCTCTCGCTTCAATGTCTTCAACTGGAGTAGCATTGGCTAGGCCAGCAACAGTAAATGCGGCAAGGATGTTCTTCACGTGCATTTTCAATAAGTACTAAGAGATACTTTATGTACTTATAGTGCAGATTAAAATAGAGAAAATATAAGTTAGCTGGAGGGGAAATTTGAGGAATTCTCAACTCTTAAATAGATTAACTGGCATCTAGTTTGGGTTACCTAGAACCGATCTATTTGCATGTCAATGACACATCTACTTTAAGCATCTACTTTAAGCATTATGTCTAGATCATATAGCTAAGGCAGGTGACACAGTGGTGGCAAAACACAAAGAAAAAGTACAGAAAATACATACAAATTTAGCTGTCTGTTAGTGGTCCCATAGTTGATTTACGGTGATTTTCACGAGAAAAGTGCGAAGTATAACCTATGGTCCTTGTTAGGGTCTGGGTCTAGATCGTTAGTCGAAAATTTCTCATACAACAAGATGAAAGCTTTAGTTTTGGTGGGAAATAATGTGTTAGAGGGCCATGAAGTGATGATGATTGAACTGACATCACTAGTAAAATACACTATATAACCATAATTTTTGTATTATAGGTCTAAATAAAATTAGCCTACGGAAGCTAAGGGTGAAATTACGTTTTATATTCTAATCTATGGTTAAATATCACCACTTTGCTTTTTAAGGTGCCCTGGGTCGCGGGGACTATAATCACAAGAATCCGCGCACTAACACATAAATTACCAATAAACACTATACAGTGGGAGGTCATCCATGGATATTATGTGGCATAGTATCGTTTTCATCTTACGTTCGTGTTAAATCTGCCGTTTATGTTGAAGCTAGGTTTAGATCGGTGGTTGAATGATCTGTTATGGATTGAGAAGCCGCTTATTTTTTAGGTTTAGTGGAACCATATACTGAATTTACTAGTGGAGAGTGAAGAAGGGATCATGATTTAAATGACGTCAATAGATTCAGCCTAGAATCTCAATATCTTATTAGAATGATATTCTCTGCTAGTTGATACCAAGACAAATCTGTAAATAGACCTGCTCGTGTGATCTTAGCAATAAGGATTAAATGGTGAAACGCTTAATTAGAGTTAGGGATCACGTCGATCTAGTTATGATAAATCGAACAGACTGTAATACTAGGGTGAAATTAAATTGAGTAGTTGTGTATTTAAACGATTCTTCGAAACAAGAGAAGAGAAGGACTAGTTGTGTTAAGGAATTCAGGATTGCGTTGTGTTAAGGAATTCAGGATTGCGGCCTAAGGATCTGGCAATATAGTGTGCTATGAGAGCTAGGAAGCTCACCACGTTCCTATTGGGTGACTGACTCATTATAGCTGACTGGCGCTAAACTAGAAAAAGAAGAGAGAATCCTAACAGAAACTGGTCAGTGGATTATAGATTACCTGACATATCGGAAGTGGTTCAGTGCGATTGGTCATTTATCTGACCTCTAACAGTTATAAATTATAACTTATAATCGGGCGGCAACACAATAATTTACACCACTTGTTCGTATGAATGGCCACTGGTTACCGTTCGCGTTCTACACGACCTACCAACTTTTAGCAAATGCACGCACGTGATTCGATGGTGAGACTTAGGTAGGCCTCGCCAAAACCCGCCCGCGAAAACCCTGTTGATTGCAAAGTGATGCTTCAACGTTCATATTATTGAGGGAGTTGATTGTGTGTTATGTTGCATGTGTTGTCGAAGATACAAGTAGACTGAGTCAAGTATTTATGTATGCACGTGATCCCAGCCGCATTATTATCTCAGCAACGGGATATTTTCAACACCCACCCCTAGGGCTCCGAAAGGAATATGATTATTCGTGAATATTCATGAGTATTTGCGAATATGAATAATATGAATTGAATAATATGAATATGAATAAGGGTCTTATTCATACTCGCACTATTCATGAATAAATGAATAATTCATATTTATTCATATAATAAAATACGATACATAACCATTCATTTCATTACTTCCCAATACATCTATCAGGCTCATATACTCTGGTCCATACAAGTTACATACGAGACTTGAGCACTTCATTAATGGATTTACATGCATGTACCGCCCTCACATTCTGTCTGGTACTGCCCTCTCAAGAGCATCAAACATCGCATAGTCTCCGCGTTCAGACAGTGTCTTCGAAGACCCAAGACATCTCTAGCGCTGCTGAACTCGCGTTCAATCCCGACCTCTGCCGAAGGGATGGGGAGATAGTCGCGAGCAGCTTTTGCCATGAGTGGAAAATTGAACGCGTTAGCCTTCCACCATTTTAGGACCCATTCTGTGTCTGCATCGCCGATCATATGGTCGGACCAGTTGACCGGCGGGGAATCCAAATACTTATCAATATCCGACAAAGAGGCCTCTTTGGATGGCTGGACTTTGCGCAGAGTTCTCCACATTGTTTCTGACATCCCCGGTGGACGTGGTAGGTCAACTTCCCGGGAAACCAATGGCTCTGGGGGATACTCCTTTTTTAAGAAATCCCGCACTTGAGAAACGATAAACCCTGAATCCTGTTCGCTCATTTGAGACACAATCAAAGATGACTTGATGCGCGGATCCAGAACAGAAGCCACATAGTAAAGAAGGTTGTCGTCCATTTTTCTAGCAAACTTGTTCATCTTTCGAATCCCTCCTTCCACCGCATCGCGAATTTCAATACTCACATCTTCAAAATCTCCCTCCTCATTTCGAACATCATTCAACAAGTCGTCCAAGCTCCAGTAAATAGGTAGACTTTCCACAATTGTTGGGCAAGTCTTCGAGACAGAGTTTGTGTGATCCCAGAACGGCTTGAGGATCTTAGCTACTTGCTGAAGTGTCGACCATTCGTCAGCGGTAAGCTGAAGAGCCTGAACTTCTGGATGTATCCGAACAAATTGTCCGAGCTGAGTTTGCAGCCGAAGTGCATCCTGAATCATGATATAAGTCGAATTCCATCGGGTGTCAACATCATAACTGACTTGTTTGCCGGGTGACACTTCCTTCCAATCTTGGCGGCGCTGTGGGCTACGGGCAATCCATAGCGTCAGGAGCCGGACTTTCATGATAGCTCCTTTTGTGCTGTGAAGAGAGTTGAATGCTGCTCTAGAATGGATGGCCATGTCATCCAGTATCGCCTTTGCTTCTCGAGCCGAACCAGCCCTTAGAGAAGCTAACACGTCTCTGCAAATCAGATTGAGGATATGGGCAAGGCAGGGAATGAAGCTCTGTCGTCCACGGAACCGCATGAGAGGCCTAATGCGAAAGCGGTCATCGTCATTATCATACCTCTTGAGGAGCTGATCGTGCAGGCTATCGCATAGCGTTCCATTATTGCCTGCATTGTCCCCTGTAATTGTCAAGAGCTTTGGCGCGATGTCCAGTTCGTCAAGCATCTTCAACACAACGTCCGCTAGATTTTCTCCAGAATGTGGTCCATTGATTTCGGCGAACTCGAGAAGTTCATCGCGCTTGTCAAACTCGGGAGAGATCCAATGACCAATGATACCCATGATCGGAATCTGGTTTTCCGACGTCCAAACGTCAAGGGACAAAGCCAGTGTCCGACTACTCCTCGCGAGCACCTCTTTCACGGAAGCCCTCCTTGAATGGAATTCCTCCTTGATTCGGTTGAAGAGAGTATCCGCCGTCTTGATGGGCAGCGTGGCTCCCGTTGCTTCAATGAGTGCCCTAAAAGCCGGATGCTCTACCACTGTAAAAGGCTGTCTTGTTTGAATGACCCACCGAACTAGCATTTCTTCAACACCAGCCTTCTTTCTCGGGGACTCCAAGAACCGGTCGAGGCTTCCTTCAACCGCAGGCAAGAAGATGGAGTCGGCCCCAGACTTGATACGATGCTTGGTCTGGAGGTGCACCAACAAATTCGAAGTGGAACCATAGCGCGCTGAATCTCTGGAGGACCAGCTGCAATGTTTACAAATCAGCAGTCGGTCTTTTTTGGGTGGGCCACCTTGCCGACACCAAGTGTTATCCAGATGTGTGGTCCAAAAGTGCTCAATAGTCCAACTAGAATATGACTTGGGCTTTCGTCTTTTATACGGATGCGGACTACTCGTATCGCTCCTACTCTCTGAAAAGGCAGGATCAAGCGGAGAAGGCGAGGAGTCAAGCAAAGAGTAAGACCGCTTTGATTGAGGTGTGTCGTCCAGGTCCCTAGACGGAGAGGGCTCGGGAGAGTAAAGGCGTCCTGTTTCACAGATAGATTCCTCAGATTGCTGTGAAGGCGAAGAAACCAGGCCATTGTGTAGAGCATTATAGTCTCGAAGTGGAAGACCACGCGTCCTCCGCATGGACAATTCGGGTGTAGATGACGTGCTACTATTTCCTGGTATCAGTATATCAAAGCGGTATAGACGGTGATGTATAACATACCTTGAGCTATCTGGGCTGGCGTAAGAAACTGATAGGGAGCTTGAGGATAGGAAGATTGTTAACACGCCCATTCATGTTCGGGCTTTCAATGCTTTTCTTGACGTGGAAAGTTGATAGGTCTCTTCTGTCTTCTCTGCAACGCGCTATTGATGATTTTGAACGTAAACAAAATGCAGCCAGGACCATCTAAGGCTCTGGATCATGAGGCAAACGCGTTTTCACGTGCCGTTTCTCAGGACTAGTATATAGACGGAGTTTGAAATGGATCGAGCTTGAATCAGACGAGTGAGCAGATCTATTCAATTCATTGTCCAAATTGATTCGCAATTAGGTTCTTAGATATATATAATGCTCATGGATCTTCGTGGCCGGAGTCAGATTTCTATAAATAGGCATCTACAAATGAGTATCATATCTCAAAAAGGGTCAAATACGGCACATAATACTGGTCAAAACCTATAATAACAGGTTTAACCTTCCAACATGTGTTCGCAACGGAGATTCACAGTCCAGCGTTGCTAATGAATCCATGGCATTGTGAAATCGACCTTTCAGCGCATTTCGGTAATACGATAACCGCTGTACCGGACAAAGTCTTAATGCGAAGAAATTTCACGATATGAATAATATGAATGCGAATACGAATAAGGCGTTTATTCGCGCGAATAAAAAATTCATATATTCATATTCGCAGAGTGCGAATATGAATATGCCGTATATTCGCATTCCTTTATTCCTTTCGGAGCCCTAAGCACGACCAGCCGGTTGCTTCGGCTGCCACAAATTTCCATTGATGATTCAAGAGGTATAAGACTAGTTCTTGATCCCAGGCGAAGGCCTGCTTGTTGACTTCGAACGTAGCCGCTAGTGTTACTCTGTGTGTGGGCGTGGCACATGTGTTAAACGCGACGCGTCAGTGCACCACTGCCTCCCTTGTGCCCTCCGTAGCATGCGTCTGGTGCGGGCGCATCAGCATCCGGCAATTGCCTTTCCTCCCGCGGTGCATCTAGACATTTGGGTTTTGGGTTGGGTTGCCCAGTTGACAGTTAGTCCACGGGTCTGCTGACGAAGAACTTCATCCAACCAGGGGTTTCGTAGGTGGGTTTGGGCCGACGTCTACGTGACATCAAATCCTCACCGCTGCCCCGGTTCCCTTCAGGAATTCACAAAATCCACCAACTACCTACTCTAATCACACCATCCTTATAGGTTATAGGTTGTACGTAATTGAGATCAAGTATTCCCATGGTTATATCTGAGTGTGCCAAGGACCACCTCCCAGGGCAGGCTTGAACATAGCATCGCCACTGAACTCTTTCCACGCAAACGGACGAACACGCAGTGATACAATACCTCCTTAGCTCGCAAGATCGCTACGGACCAATAGATGGCCGTACCACAGTACATATAAGGGTGCAAGTTCAGGAAGTCAAAAGGCATGCTAGTGGTCATTAAATCTTCGCCACTTGAGTATTATTCCGCGGGGAACTATGAAAGGTTCCGTCAATCCAGTACTTTTTTGCTGCTATCGAATTACTCCAACTTTCTCAGTCACCCAAGATACGCGAAATGACTTTTATAGCCACGCATACAGAAGAGCAAGTGACGAGCCAGGGTTGGCCTGTTGAACCTTCCGGATTGGATGAATTACTTTATCCGGACTCGCTATCATGGCACTCGCAGGATTTCATATCCCCCATGGATGAAATGTCCATTGATAATGCTTCATTGAGAAATTTCTCACCAGTAGGCCAGGCTAAACCCTCAGATTCCCTCGATAGCGGTAAAGACTATTGCTGCGTATGTACTCATTATCCAGTTCATGCATTGATCAAGCTAATGGCACTCCTTAGGATTTTGGTGATACTGGGGCCCCGCACACTCATCCATACGAATCACGTTGTACGCCAAACGTTCCCAGGTTCGAAAACATCAATGACAGTCAATACTATGCATATGGGAATAATAAGGAGAAGGAAATATCCAGAGAGTCACATAGTAGGGTACAGCAAGTATACCCAAAACGTCTCTTTGATTCCTCTGGCAGCAATGAAAGGACAACTTCGCAGTCGGGATGTCCTCCGAATCCCACATCTGAGCCGCAGGACCAACCTATTAGTAAGGCAACACGCCAAAAAATAGCGCATAACATGATAGAAAAGCGACACCGTGACAGTATCAATTGCAAATTCCTACGGTTAAAAGATGTTCTAAGTCGTTCTTGTGGTTCAGAGAATATAGGCATCACGCCGCACAAAACGTCCAAACAAATGAACCGAGCAGCGATACTCGAAGAAGCTCATGATGAAATTCTAAATCTCCGATCGGAGGTAGAGTCAGTCAACGAAGCAGCTAAAAGCTTGCGAGACGCAATTTTCCCCGACACATGCAAATTCACACTGTGACAATTGAATAGGCATGGAATATGCTATCGGCAAGATATTGTTACAGATCCTATTTTTGGAATTTTGATCTAAGACATTGTTAAAAGGCCCAGTGGGGTTCACTTAATCGTGGTCGGTTAATAATACTGCAGTACTGGGCTCTCAGTATACCTGTATCGGAAGGTGTTCGTGGTTACTGTATTATTTACGTCATTCCAAATCTACTTCTTTACTTCTTCATCACCTTTTCACTAACCATTGAATACCTTTTAGTACCTTTATTCAATAGGTTGACATACATTGCCTAATACTCTCTCACTCCCCGGGTCTCTGTCGATCTTCATTTCAGCCTGCTTGCAAGGAGATTGGTGTGGCACCTCCGCTTCATTCCGAGCCCATGGGCCAACTGGATCACTTGAAAACAGAACATCCCAAGGCGATTCTCCTGGCTATTCCGCTTCGTACAGAAGCAGTGCTGTGTCAACAAGGTACAGATGTGCAGTGCTGTCAACTGAAGATGTGTGGGAAGCAAGTTTGTCTTTGGCATCTCAATAGTGACCCGAATTTTCGAACAGGTTCGCGAACTAATATATAGTATTCAAGTAGAGATTTGCTCATGCAGACACCCATAACATCAACAACCCTGGGCACTGCATCTATTGGATTCTCACATAGACGGGTGTTCTAGGTACGGTTCATAAATTATTTATTCTACGCTGTAAAAACTATGACTATGCACCTATTCAGATTTCCGATGTTCAGCATCTTTCAGCCTTAACAAGGTCCCAAGCGTCTTTCCTTGCATGAAGAAGCGGCGAATTCCAAGGACATCTCTCCCACTATTGAACAATCTCTCGATATCCACCTCGACCGCTCGCTGGTATAGCAAGGTGATCTTGTGCTATCTGTGCCATACAGTTAAATTCAAGCCTATTGGTCTTCCACCAGTTTCGTATAACTCAGACTGAGTCTGACTTAGATCAAAACCAGTGCTGGTTGTTGGGGTATCGAAATATTGGACGTTATCAGACACAGCAACGTTATACTGTGTGGGCTTTAAAGGCTTCTAGAAATCGATATTCAAAGCTCTTATAACTAACTGATGCTTAGAGAAGTCGAAATAGACTGTGTCGAAGATTGGATATGCTTTTTTGGGAACGCTCTGATTCGGTCGATAATTCCCTCTCCGTATGGTAGCGTTTTGAGCCACTTGGTCTTGATTCAAGGGTCCAGACCCCTTGCTATATAATAAACGCCGTTGCCTTTGATGCAGTCGTGATAGTACGCCAGAAATGTAAGTCCATCAGAGACAGGGATAGTTAGAGCTGACGAAAGATTCTGTCAATTGCCTCGCCGTTCCCTGATAGCGAAGAGTATAGAACGGAGCTCTTCAAACATCGGCACCGCCATATGAATTAAAGGGCTATCCCGAGAGACGTACTGAGTATATTCGTTGCAAGGAGTCAGGATTCTCTTGATATCTGAGAGCTTCCTCCAATAATGAGGGGTGAAACGTTATGCATGAATATCTGGCTCAAGGTTGACTGTATCTTCGAACAGGGGGCGACCCTCTTCGGCACTCTCAATTATAGCAAAAGTAGAGTTCCATGGAGTATCAACATATTATTGGATGGCCTTTGTACAGCCAGGTCGATTATCCACTTCTGCAGTCGCAGTTATTCCTTCCATCGATTCTTTTTCAACGCCACGGGCTCCTTCTTGTCCAAATCTTTCACGTGAGCCTCCATGGCAGCTAGTCGGCTAAATATGTCGGCCAGATTGGCGCGAATCCTTTCATTCCCGGCATCCTGATGGCTTAAAGCCCTCTGCAGAAATCTGTATCATTACCTCAGTAAACATTTCAGTCTCGCTGCATAGCAAACGACTTACTGCATTTGGGCATCTAGGCTTGGATGCATTAATAGAAATTCAAGCATGTCGGATCTCGATATTTACTCAGAGACACATTCCAGCACAATCAGGCCATAGTCGCCGGCGGGTCAACCTGGTCTGAAGCTCTCGGCCCATCTATCTTATCCTCAGGCTGTATCTTCCAAGGTCGCTAATGGTAATTATCCTGATTCTCAGCTTCCCTTTCAACCTTTCCGTCCACTGCTGCTTTGTAACATGGCCCGTCTTTGCTGGGAGAAAATACCCTTAGTCTTCTCATTCTGCCTCCATTGCTCGAGTCGGAGGATGACAAGAGACAATGCGCGTTTCAGTCTGCTTCGAAAGGTTCGTCGGTCATTGGCAAGTGATGATCTTCTAGAGGTCATAGGTAGATTTGCAACAATCAGGGACGCAATCTTCTCTCACGGTTCTCTTCCAGATGAGTAGATGGTACGGAGTCCGTACCAAATTGCTTTTTTGGGTACCCAGCGGGTACCCGCCAACCCGTCCAGAACCCAGAAACAAGTATTATATACCCACATTACACAGAAATATATGATGAGCTGCATGTAATACAATTGTATTTCGGTATGATACAGGATATTAGATTGTCTGCGGGTTTTTGGGTATTCGCTGGGTACCCAAAAAAGCAATATGGCGAGGTCTAGTACGGAGAGGACATACCAAGCTTTGTAGTGACAGGCTGGGAACCGAGCCAGAGCGGTCCGAACGGCATGTGGACCAAGAGGAAGATCTCGCCCCGCCGATCTACCTATGCTGTCCGTATCCGAAACTGGATCCCAACCGTAGCCATTTTAGCGTCTAACCGCATTCCACTTTCCGATATCTCTATTGAAGTCGATAAGTTGTATGTGTTGAGATAGGTAGTTGTAATATTCTTATTGAGGTTACTATCAAAAGTGGGAACTCTGTCTATTTATACATTTGCCCATCGATAGTCTCGCCATATGCTTTGACCACCGCGATACTCAACAGTATGCCTAGTCGGTTCTGAAAATCGAGTCATTCTACTCAATCGATTCATAAGCCACTGCCATTGCCCAACTAAATATACAAAAATGACAAATTAATGTTGACCAACTATCACCAACGGGGCTAAACACCTGGGCGCCGTAGTTGAATCGCAACGTTAAGTGGTGAAAATCAGGTGACGTGGTATACGCATGAATTCAAAATGTTTCTTCTATCTCGCAATCCATAACCAGTCCTTCCGGCGAACTTGTTGGGAAACAAAAAACAAAAGTTGAGCATCGTTGAACAACACTAAACACCGCAGATGAATGAGGATCCAGAGTTTACAAACGTAACCCTGGGTCAGTGCTCGTTCAACCGTGTTTCTGAAAGGTCACATTTATTCATCGTTTCATTGTCCAGTTCCTGAGATCGCCAATGATACCGAGGAACCGTTGAGTTATATTTTACGAGTCTATGCCCAGTATTCGTCTCTTCACAGCGGTCGCTTTTGTGAGATGCCGAAGAATTAAACGCCAACATTTCCGTTCTCTTTGGGATTGCTTTTCCTTTCCAAAGGCTCACAAATCGACCTGTGCTCAATCTTTCACCGCTCCTTGTTCACTAAATGTCTCAGCATAGTTCACAGAACTGGCCCAAATGGGAGGAGGATAATCTTCTTCCCTGGCTGGATGCTCACCGCGAGCTTTCTTGGGAAGCCCGTGCTGAGGCTTATTATGAGGAACTTGGAATTAGACGGAGAATCGATTCGATCCGGGGGAAGAAATACCACATCCTCCGAAAACGGCGTCTCGCTCGTGCAAAGGCGTCAGCGCAGCGCAAGAATCAGAAGCGGCAAAGACGCCTTCGACGGCTTGGAGGGCCCAGAAAGGGCTTCGCATCACTCTCGAAAGCCAAGAATGATAATATCGACCAGTGGCTTCAAAAAATCCCGTCGGAAGGGCCGATCTCTTCGACAAGCAAATCTCCCACAGAAGAAACTCACTCCGGTAAGGTGGCACTTCCTTTGTGGGCTGCTCGTGCTAACCTCCTGTGATCTAGTCTACACTACACCCGCCCCTGATTATCCCCCGCCGCAAGAGTTTCAGTCCAGGTCTGGGCTCTGGGACTATGTGCATCGCATCTGTGCAACCAAAGGGCTCTTCCTTCACCGACAGTAAAGATCTGGGGTTGATGCAATTTCAGACGAAGGGGTGGCATCTTGTTCGGGGAAGAAAGTGGTCAGGGTAGCATCGATGTGGGAGCGGTATTCCTTTCAGGTACCTCGTATATTCCAGCGAGCCAGAACCGACCAGAAAGCTGCTGTTGGGGTGAGTTTGGTGAGAGACTTGTGCCTCTAATCTGTGTGAAGAGCGCGCTGCCGTTCTGAGCTGAGCGCGGTCAAGGACCACCCGACTAGGGCCAAATTGCACGATCAGCGGTTACCGCTCGCGGGTTTTGATACGGATTCATATTTGGACATTATGTATCCTTAAATTTGAATCTCTAGCCAATTTCAATTTTTCTTTAGCTGATAGTCAGGCCACTGGAGGTAAACCGACTGGACGTCCCAGACGTACAATTCAGTGAGAGCCAATGAGGTGTGACCAGATTAGCTAGCTCTTCAGTATAACAACCGCGCAGGCTTTTTTTTCGATGGCTGTCGCCATCATCTATTGAATATAGATGAAGGATATCAATTGAGCAGATTACTGGGGTACAATTTGCAGATCCACGGACTCCAATGCAAAGAATTAATAGTCAGAACTCGGTAGTACAGTAATCCGGTCTACGTGTTTTTTTTTTTTTGGTGCAACTAAAGGAAGCGTTGGTCCAACGGTACGAGATGCCTTGGTCATCGCCGTGCTAACAAAACTGGGCAACATGAACAGAAGACTGGGCAAAGGTGATTTTCAAATGTCGCTGCTGCAACCACTGTCGTATTTTGGATGCGATACCCAGCATGGGGAGGCGGAAACCATGGATGGACAATACGCTCCCAAACGGAGCAAGGGAAAGAACACACTTTGAAGAACCAAACTCTTTAATGACATTACACATGTTCTCTTCGCAACTCAATTCAGTAATAATCCGGAAAGAATACAGACTCGAGCCGGTGAACCGCGCCTTACAAAAGTTCAGTCTGCAAGAACCGGTCAACTTCTGCTACAAAAACCATTTCGACACATCCTATAAGTCTGGCCATTCCGTCGAAAAACCCACTCGGTTGAGTGTTCCGACGTTTGTGTGGAGCTGGAGTGGCCTGCTGTATCTGCTGTGACTGGGTCCGCTCTGTCGGCATTGACACCACGCTAGACTTCGGGGGTATTTCCTGGAGGAACCAGAAGAGACGGCAAAGGCTCTCTGTTTCGGGACCGTCGTCCACGCAGAGACAAAATTTGACGGCAGCACGGTTCATCTGAAGCAGACTATCCCGGTCTTGGGGCAAGCGATGAACGGCCGCATGGCGGATGCTGGCGACTGAGTCACGCAGATCCTGAAGAGATTCGATTTTTTCCAAACCTCCTCACAGGAAATTTTCGATCGATGTTTGGTAACAAATTTAAAGACTCGATGAAGTTCCAGCGCCTCGGGGCACGTCCAGCCAACCGCCAGAGATTGCAATGGAAGCCATCGGTGGACGAATCGAAAAGAGCAAAACTCGAGGCGCCGTTGCAAGGTTTGGAGGATCCGATATTGAGCTCGAAATGGGATCGGTATCATGGATAGTCCGAGCATGGGGTACAGAGACTCCATGAATTCTATCAAAGGCAGTTAGCAAAACGCACTCCAATCCCGAATGCTTGTGCGTACCTGTGACGTTCCTCGCCTGGCAGTTTTCCACGAAGCGTCTCAAAGACCTGGTGCCATTAGAGTCGATCAAATGTTAGAGATCAATTGGGACAACTTACTGAGAGCCGTTCGATTGCAGAGGCCATGGGACTTGAACAGCAGCGACGCCTGGGTCAAGTTTGGACGAAGCCCTGTCGCGACGGCGGATACGGCGAGATCTTCTTGCTGATGGAACCTTGCTGGCTGTCTTGAAGGAACTGCTCGGCGGATCACTTCGGTTGCTGTGCACAGGTCGGCGTAATCGAGATGGGGGTGACATGAGATCTGACAGTGGATCCGATTGGGGTAGGATAGAGAACAGAGAGAAAAATGGGTAGATGGACGGAGCAATCAGTCCGAAGGAGAGCGAGGTCCAGGGAGGAGAGAAGGATAGCAGAGAAAGCCTGAGCGAACGGACGGTGATCCGTCAAGACGAGTAGACTGCGTAGTGCCTCTCGGTCTGCATCCATGAGAACCACGTTCAAGGCCGATTCACCCAGGTTGATCACCGTTGAGGCGAAAACCTCGCCAAGCGAAGGCCTGCCTGCTGAGCCATGAATTCGCCGAGCCTTTACTAGTGAGCGCTTTGTGGTGCTTCATTCAACGTTTAATGAACTGATACAGCGACTACGTGATGGCGCTTCTCCGGCGAAGTTTTCTACGGAGTCACCTCCAATGGCCGCGTTTTCTTGCGGCTGGTGCCTCTTCAAAGCATTACTTGCTGCTTCCAATTGAAGGGCGCCGCTTCACCTCGTCAACAACGTTAACTGAACGATGATTGGTCGAGTCTAGGCCCTCGGCAGCCACGGGTCTAGGTGGGGCGGGCGACCCGCCCTCTACAGATACGCTAAAATTTCTTATTTCAACGTTAATCAACCGCCTCAACGCCCAGCATAGGAAGCGCTCGCCCACTATTGGGTCTGCCACGATGTACGCAAGTGGTCGCTGCCGCAACCCCTACGCGATTGGCATAAAAGACGCTCGTTTTCTGTCGAGAAGAAGATCAGGATTTTCCTCCTCACACTCCCGGGCCACAAGGCCTTGGAGCGTCTTTTGCAGGGACATCTGCGTTACCAAGAGTCTCCGCAGGGACAACTGCGAAATCAAGAGTCTCCGCAGGGACATCTGCGAGATCAAGAGTCTCCGCAGGGACAACTGCGAAATCAAGAGTCTCCGCAGGGACATCTGCGAGATCAAGAGTCTCCGCAGGGACAACTGCGAAATCAAGAGTCTCCGCAGGGACATCTGCGAGATCAAGAGTCTCCGCAGGGACAACTGCGAAATCAAGAGTCTCCGCAGGGACATCTGCGAGATCAAGAGTCTCCGCAGGGACAACTGCGAAATCAAGTCTCGCAGGGGGACGCTGCGTTACCAATTGAGACCCGCAGGAGAGTGCTGCGTCAACAAGTTCTCCCTCGCAGCAATGAGCCCTGCGATTGTATTGTGTGCTCCCTCACAGACGATGAGCCCTGTGATTGTAGAAACGTGCTCCCTCGCCAGCAATGAGCCCTGCCGTTGTATTGTGTGCTCGTTCAGGCAGAGCCCGTGGCGCCGCGGTCCTCGCCCTGATCCTCTGGCGACAAGCAGGCACCTCTTCGTGGTGTCAGAGACTAGTATTCGAGGGAGTCCTCGAAGAAGCCAAGACCTGCTCCAAAGAATCGATAGAATCGATAGAACCAAGAATCCAACAAGACATGGTGTAAAATGGCTTCAGTATTGCATGTAGATGCCACCGTGCATGGCTCTAGTTCGAACAATGTACTTTGTAGCGCTCAAAGACGCCCTGACCTTCTAGAATGGACATTCACTTCCACGAATTGTGAATTAGAGCATTGAGTCATGGTTGACAGCGGGGTGGCCAATCTGGATGGCGGCTGAAATGCAAAGTGGTCCATTGGTGTGAATACTCGTGTCTGCTGGCTAGTAGTGGCAGCAGATTTTGTCCGAAAGTAGGGAGATGCGGAGTTTCGACGGTGAGTAGGTGGTGTGCTGGCGTGTTGATGGTGCTGGCGTGTTGGATGGTAAGGGCGGGAGGTGAGGGCGGGAGGTGAGTAACGGTTGAGAGTTGGTGATGATGGTGATGGGGACCGGACCAGTGAATCGGGAATCAACATATTGATGGGCAGTGCGGGTGACCCCCGGGCGGTGAAGTAGCGGCCAACGGTAAACACCCATCCCCGTCATAGTCGGGGTCTTTGTTCCCTATGCAAAAGTTGATAAACAGTGCGAAACGGTGATTTCTACATATTAGATTCGATATTGTAGTACATACTCCGGTCGCTCTTCTGTGTGCCATTCTCTCGGCTTAAGTATTGTCGCGTGCTCTTTGGCAATATCCTGTATTTGAGGTATTGTCGCTATATATGTCAGCTTGATATCCAAATATATATCCCTAGACGAGTGCTATTGTATACACTATCGGCGGTAAAACCGGGAACGAACCACCATAATAGCAGCGATAGAGAGCTTGATTCTTCCGAACATATTTCAGTTATCATTGAGTCGGTCTGATCGAATGAAATACACTTGTGAAGCGGAAAACGCTGATCTTGCTGGATATGTGCCCGGAAGAACTGATTATTTGGAAAACAGTGGCTATAATTAAGCAAAATTCGCGCTGCCAGCAACTCTCCCCATGTGGTCTAATGGAACTTGCTGCATCTACTGTCTAATAACGGCTCGGGTTCGATTCCTGCAGGATATATTCAGATGACCTTTCATCAGAAAGACGGATCAAAACCCGCTTGAATTTAGGGTAATTTCGGGTGTTATCGTGTTTTCTACGGTTGATTTTTATCCCCTGGTTACTTCGTGATTATATGGAAACCACTTTTCTGTAGTCACTTGAGCATGCCGACCCATGGCAGCATCCGGGGGTATTCAGACGTCTGCCACAGGCGACGAGGCCGTGCACTGACGCGTCGCAGCGTCTCGTGTCGAGCACACGTGACATCCCCACTGACAGAAATATGACTGCTACTTTCGAAGTCAGCAATTACGTCTTATCCAAGAGTTATCTCAAACTGACCTGGCATATTTCGAGTCATAATTGAGCAATTTTTCCCGTTGCGGCAATCGACTGGCCCTACTTTACGAGGCTGCTTCTGCTGATGAGTTCATGGCGTTCGGTGATGACATCGAGGAGGGAGCATTCCATCTAGCACTGATTATCAGCAGCTGGCGCAAGGTGGTCGTTCGCCACTCACCGTGCTCATTCCGCAGATGAGATCTCCACTGTTACCAGCCGCGAACAGCACCCCGGCCGGACTCGTGGGAAGGGCCGAACCAGGGTTGTATTCCACTGCCATCCGAGGTCAGCATGATTTCTGGTGGCTGAGGAGTGGTAGAAACTTGCCGTCATTGTGGTCTGGCATCAGCATAGGCAAGCCAGAGACGAGCTAGCAGGCGTCAGCTCGATCCCACGTGCACGAGGGCCCGGGATCACTTTGTACCATGGAGAATGGATGTAGCCATACCTACCAATACACGACTGGATAGATCTTCAACCGTGTCAGGGCAAAGGACCACTGGAAAAGAGATTCATGGTATTTTGCTTACGACAAGCTTCGCCCCGACCTGAATGACTGCTCTCGCGGCGAGGGATCTAGGGTAGATCTAAGCTAAGTCACGGCCTGTCTTATCGCTTGCTCAGCTGCAATCAGGGGTTGAAATATCTGGCCTTTAGACTATTGCCAACAGCTTGCTTCAACTTGCTGATTGATGTTCCTTGGGGAAATAGTTGTCTTTTTCTGTGGCCGTCGATTCTCGGCTTCTCTTCGTTATTCCGGATGCTCTGATGGCTCGCTCAGTCAGCAGTGAGGCCGGCTCATGGCCACCGACAGGCCTTCGAATCGGACGTGGGACAGGAGGTTGATAGCCGTCAGAATATTGCGAGTTACTAATACATTGACTGTCAACCTTTGTCCAGACCGGGTGATGCTGAAGAGACGAAATGAAAACACTTTGGAATTTTACTATATGGCTAATCAGAGGCCATCAGGCCTTCCTGAATTGGGCTTGCTTACTGCGCCAGGCGAAGTGGCCGTGTCAACCACGTCTTCAGAAACAACAAAGACGCAAGCGTAGTAATATCCAGTGGCTTGGCCCATCAGGCTGGTGCAGCTGGTTTAGTTTCGAGGACGAGGGGCGAACATAGCTCGGTCAGTTCGAGTGTAAAATTGAAGCTCGCCCTATGACGAAAAAGAATCATTAGCGATCTTTTCTGAAGAATGAAGAGCCACGAGCGGATAGCGATCATTTTGAGATTGAAAATACAGTACTGGGCGTTGGGAATGGGCAGGGACAAAGCACTAGGGTGACTTACAAGACAATGAGCGCCTCGCGATAGAAAGTTCGCCATCCTATGAAGGGCCCGTCAGCACATAATATCTGCTCTTCGAATTGCCGCAATGGTATATACTTACGTTGTTAGCTATTGCTGTCCGCTGCATTCCGTCAAGGTCAAAGCGGCTGCATAGGGGATGACTTCGATCTATCGTTAATCAGTCATTAGTAGGTAGCTTATGAAGGCAATTTTTAACTCACCGTGCTGGAAGCTTGGATCTTTCTAGGACATGCAAGGTCTGTTTAATGGGTCCTTAGAGGAATAGCGGGGGCGGGCCTGATATTGAGCATCTTCCGTGTTAGCATGATTCCAAATGACTGGGCAGCTACACTCACTTGCTGTTCGAAGACTTTGTTATCGAGAAAGGTTAGACTAGTGCGATACAACAGGCCAGTTCATTTCATTGCATGATTTCGAGGTCATTCCATACCGAAGAGTAGCTAGCGAAGACGAAAAGCGTTCGATGTTCTTTGACCCAGAATGACAAAGGAATGCTTGAGAACGAATGTTCTGATGCTGAGGGACCAGGTATTTATAGCATTGCAGCCAGTCATTCTGCTTGAACCGATGCTTTGATAATTCTGAATTATGAGGGCACAAACACAGCTGACTCTCCAATTGTGGCTGGTTCAACGTTTCATCATTGATTTAATGCAGCACTCGAAGGCATTGTAACCTGTTGATCCAGCATATGAATTGCTTGTCTCACTGTTGGTCTCGTTCAAACAGTAGAGAAAATGCCGCAGAAACGCACTGATGACGCGTATCAACATTCACCACCATGAGTCCGTACCTTACTGCGATGGGTGGGGCGGCAACCTTCACTGACCGATGATGAGCGCATTATTTTACTCGAAGATTGCCCCATAAATAATAAACAATCATCAAGCGATGCTTCACTCCTGGCTACCTACTTGCCCAAACGCAGAATGTTCTATGTTCCTTCAGTATTGGCATCTACCTCGTATATCACACTTGGGATTCATTCTCGCAGCCCACATCTCACCAAAGAGTTACTTTAATAGTGAGTGAGTTACTAGATCGATCACATTCCCGTAGAACAATTGTCTGCCATCAGCCTCGTCTTTGCGTAAGGCAATACCCACATCAATCTCCTGGGCACGAAGTGGACACAGGAAGGCGGGTACTAGCCGTGCTGTCTCACCGCATCTCCGCCCCACCCTCCCGGGTAGGTGCTCGTCGGACACATGATAATTTTCACACACACGTAAATTTACCCAAATCAATCAACTTTGAAGCTATTCAGAACCCCCAAAACATGCCTGAATCCTACGAAATCATCGAAGCACGTATCGCCGAGGCTTGCAAAACCTATACCGAGCGCGAGGATGCCAAAGTCGCAGATCTCCACCGGGAGTTCAAGGTTCCTTACCAGCGGTTATATCGTCGGATCAACGGTGGCCGCTCAATGTCGCAGCGCCAAAACCACAAAACTGCGTTAATCGCGATCAAGAAGCAGCTTTAGAAGCTTGGATACGGAGGCGTGTTACTGCAGGTTTTCCAGCTAATATATCTCAGATTGATATAGCTGCACGCTGTCTTTTACGCCGTAATCTTCCACCCGATGGATCTACTCAAGTCTCTCTCTCGAAGAGCTGGGTTCGTCGTTTTATAAAGCGACTACCTCCAGATATCAATGAAGTGAAGCAAAAGACACTCCCTGCAAAACGGAAAAAGGCAGCAAATCCACAAGAAATTGAGCTCTGGTTTGCTGAGCTTGATCGCTATATCAATGGAGATGAGGATACACCAGCTATATCAATGGAGATGAGGATACACTAGCTATATCACCACAACATATCTACAATTTTGATGAGACTGGCTTTATTCTGGGTGAAACAAAGAATCAAACAGTTCTTACAACAGAGGATACTGCTCCTTATACAACTACTGCTGAATCAAGAGAGCTTGTTACTGTGATTGAGTGTGCCAATGCCCGGGGTGATGTTTTACCGCCATATATTATCTTCAACGCCAAAATCCAGATGGATAACTGGTATCGTGAGAATTTTCCAGATAATTGGGAGATTGATATCTCTAATACTGGATATTCTAATGATACTATTGCTATGGAATATTTGCGTCATTTTCTTATTCATACAGCTGAATGGACACCGAAAGATCAACCGCGATTATTGCTTCTTGGTGGCCACGGATCTCATCTAACAATCGACTTCTTAACAACCTGTGATGAGAATAATATTATTCCTTTTGCCTTGCCTTCGCATACAAGCAACTATCTTCAACCTCTTGATCAACAGGTGTTTCATGCTTATAAGCATCATTTCCGGAAGCTCAACACCGAGATAACTTCTTATGGCGGTCCGATTGAATTAAAGGTTGATCTTCTACGTGAATTACCTATAATTCGCGACCGTACATTTAAACGACGTACTATCCGTGATTCTTTTAAATCAACAGGGATTTATCCTTTCAACCCGTCGTTAATAGTCGATCCTATCTGGAAAGCTTGGAGAGAGGCACCTATTCCACATATACCATCTCCATCACCAGAAATTCTTTCTAGCGACTTGGAAATCAATACTCCACCTACAACAGTTCGTACTTTGACCAGATCTATAAGAAAAATAGATAAAAAACTGGTGAATCATGAACTATCGCCATCACTTCGCCGACAAATTGATCTGTTATTCCATGCCAATATCCGCCATGCACAGACATCTATGCAGCTTACTTCAGATCTCCAACGATTCAAATATGAACAAAATAAACGCAATCCCCACCGAAATAGCCAGAGACAAATCCCTGTAAAGGGTCGTCTCTCTGTATATCACGGTAAAAGATATGTTGCTGCCCGTGATCACCAAGAGATCTATACAAAGCTGAAAAAGACGATGAGAGACGCGCCGCCACCAGAGATTCCATATCGGGAGGGGGGGGTTTGATACTCCTACAGATGATAGAGATCTATCTCAGCTACCGAATAAGGAGCTTTTTTACCTAGATCCCCTGCCAAAATAGCGTTCTAAATAGCTTCTAATTTGATTGATTTGGGTAAATTTACGTGTGTGTGAAAATTATCATGTGTCCGACGAGCACCTACCCGGGAGGGTGGGGCGGAGATGCGATGAGACAGCACGGGGAGAAGGAAATATGAGCCAATTAGTGCCATGAGTGGCCCACATGCGCACAGGCCTTCGGTTAAATTATTGACTAATGTCTGGTCATGGCTCCTGTGGGTCATCAATATAAATGCTATCATTGGATAGTACTAATATAATGATATCTGCCAAGTAAATATGACCCAATCAGTGCCACAAATGAACGACAAATGCCACATAGCCGCAGCAGAACTGATTGGTTCAAATCTGACTATGAGCTCCTAGGTGCCGAGTCCTACTGTTATACATGTCATCATTGGATAGCGCTGACACAATGATATCCACAATGTATCCATGTCTCCACTCTCATGAGACCGAGATAGAAATGACATTACACCCTGACCGTTAAGATTCAAGTGTAGCTTGTGCAGATATATTCAAAATACAAACAGAAGTCGAAGCCTGCGCCGTAAATGAAGGGGCCACGACCCACTTTACACTCTCGGCTCCTTAAAACTAAAAATTGGAATGGCAAAAGACCAATTGATGACCTCCCAGTAGCACCTTTGTTGTTTAATCAACCTGACTGAGTTTTCTACGCCCTTCAAACAGAGTGAGTAGGTGGTACATTCATGTCGGTTCTTTATGGGCTTTCTCGTTGTTCTATTCCCGATTATTTGCCCAGTGGCATCTGACTAAGGAGTTTGACATGCATGTGGGGGTTTAAATTCAACTGGAATCCAGATCGCGTCAAATTTTTATCTTGATAACTTTGCTCTTTTGCGGTGTAATTTGGAATCTCATCTAGGCTGCGAGCAAGGTAAGTTGCGAACACCCATCTTAAAATTCACGCAGCGTCAGGCTAAAGAGGTACGATACCTTGAAATACATGAGATAGGAGTTTGCAGGACTTCAGCATTCTGATTCTGTATTCTTACATTCGATGGTGATCATGGGCATACATTGGGGGATATTCATGCAACAAAGCATTTTTGATCAGCCTAGCGTCTACCACGGACTTCGCTCGCCTACCATCCAATCTTGCATCGCCAACCATTCACTCCACTGTATCTCGGCCGTTTGGATCTCGTTCTCGGAGGGGTTGCGCAATGGCCGTAGAAACGGGGTTTGCTCGTCGGGCAGGATATCATAAGCGGTCTTTGTGGAGGCCCACCCGTTACTTTTCGCTGCAAAGAGATAATTCATCCGCTCTTCTTTAAGGATGCAGGCCACGCCAGACTCCCAGGCGCCACCAAAAAAAGCCAGCAGGATAGATGGTGAGTCATGTGCCGTCACAATAAGACGTTGAATATATTGTCTCAGCGAGGTGTCGACGGCCTGAGAAATCCGCTGGTGGGGCAGGCGGATATTGATTAGCGCGGCCAAAGATTGCACCTCGAGCGTGTATTGACCGTGTTTTAAGAAGTGCTGCACACAACTTTTATAATGCAAGGACCAGGACGTCAGAGCAAGCGTTTCGAATTCGTCGTTCAGAAAAGCCGAGTGTGACTCGCGGTTGCCAATTTGTGGCTCGAGATCCAAGTGATGTTGCGCACTCATCGGCATGGCTGGCTCCGAACGACATTCGTTGGGGATGTGATGGGAAACGACAAGGGCGAAAAGCAAGGAAGCATTGAAAATCTCATAAAGCCCTACAAGAGAGGCTAGGGTCATCGATCGCTGGGAACAAGTGGGTCAATTGTCCCGGAAATCGAACCGATCGATCAATTTCGAGCTCCAGTCACGACAAGCCGAACCATAGTTTGTGCAAACGATGAGAGAAGAGTTGATTGGAGAGAGTAGGGCGGCAAAAACGGAAGAAGCGGCACGAAATAACAGCAAGGCACTATTTTTTGTGAATCCATCCGTTTCTGCGACTGATGCCTTTGGCCTTGACCACTTTCTCGGGCGCGATTCGATCTACCGTCACGTTGCTCAGGAATGGTTCCAACTCCTCGAGTCATTGTCGACGTACGGGAAGGAATGCAGTTAGTAAGGAACCTCTGCGGGACTCCCGCGGACAACTCTCAGTGGTTCTCTCGCGGAAGCCAATAGATATAGGATCATTATGGTTCATCAAAAATTTTGTCTGAATGAAAATCGATACGTGCGCAAACTACATCCATTAGATACGACGTGGCTTGCTGGAACAGGTACTGCGAGTCGGCAATTGTTTTAAGAGTTCATCTGAGTTGGCCTCCCCAAGTTTTCACTTTCCCTGCGGTGTGGATATAACTATCCAAAGGATGGAACGCTTCACTCAACAAGATGATTTTACCACCTCTACCTTGAATTACTTATTTCTGCTGTTTTTACATTTGCCACGCTCTAATACATTCCTTTCTTCCCTTTGCGACCGAGATGTGGGATCCTCAAAAGGAATGTGCCTGTCTCTGCTCATCGAGGCAGAGAGTGCCCCACAGCCAATCTCCACTGTTATTCTACCTCTGTGTCTTATTGGAGACGATGGACTGCGGCTAACCTCTTCCAGCTCTGCTTTAGGCTTTAGGCGACCCTCCATCCGCACAAAATCTGTTACAGTGGATTTCGAAAATAGATTCTCCTCAAGACACACACTTTTCTTTCCCAGCGACCCACTAGAGAGCCAACTCCAAATCACCCAGCTTCAGATCACTCGCACAGCCAATCACAACTCAGGAAGTTACCAGCAAGGGGCTTTCCACTAGTCTAACTAAAGTTAGCTGATTAATAGTGAGAGGTTGAGAAAGAAGGCGCCTGTGTCTAGAGGGGAAATCTGTTTTCGACTTCTACCGTACGATTGACTGGCATGGCCAGACTAAATAGACATCTCTATCGGATCAACGTCACAGAGACGGATCAATGTGAATGTGGACAATCACGAGAAACCGTGGAGCATTTCCTCTTTCGACGTCGGAAGTGGACTACATACCGGACGGAAATGCTGCAATGCACGCACACCCACCGAGGCTACATATCTTTTTTTTCCTAGGCGGAAAATCACCTTTGGATGACTATAACTGGAGACCGAACTTGGAAGCAGTGCGAGCCTCAATACGGTTTGCAATCGCCACGGGCCGACTCGACGCCGCTTAAACGTGTCGACCAACACAAATTAATCCCACCCCGCCCCAACCCCAATCTAACCCCCACCATCTTCCTTGTGCCAGAGACGGTAGACGCGCTTCAACTGCCGAGGATAGGATGTTGAACACTTGGAGAAGCGCCTTCAAGCAAGTCTACTCACTAAATACTAACCCACAAGGACCCGCTAAGATATTGACATCTGAGATGACATACACTGAAAGGAATCTTGTATGGACTCCAAGAGGCACAGTATTAGCTAAGGCATGTATTATTAGATCAGTGATAGTTGCCCTTTCGGTTCAGCCGCCGGGCGTTAATGAATTTTGTGTGTGTGTGTGTGTGTGTGTGTGTGTGTGTGTACTTTCGCATAGAAATTCATGATTCGTTCAAATCTCATGTCACCTTAGATTTGTGGGTTGATGGATCGGATCCCCGACGGGAGAAAGTTATGTTTCTTTCACGTTCCACTAATTTACAGCTTTGTCGGGACATATGTCCTCGTCAGAAGAAGCAAAGACAACATACCTTACGCTACGGCTCCCGCTATATAGGATTCAGGGGTATAGGAACGGGGCCTAGGAGAAACACACATCTACTTAAATCAATTGACATTTTGCTTCAGAAGCATTAACACCGTCCACTTAAATGTGCATATAGTACCTAGCTGGTGATACCAACAAGCTTAAAATGCTTGGATTAATACTATCTCGACGATCGAACATAATTTGGTCATGATAGATGAAACATCATACAGGTGGGGGGATTTTAAAGGTCTGAAGTCATGGCATCTATGAGTAGTTATGATTGCCAAATATATAGATAAATAACTCGGAAAACCCATTACTTTTGTGATTATGAATGATACCACATTCAAGCCATGAGCCATGCTTACGAGATCCAGATTCGCGGACAAACCTGATCACAGATGGTCTCTGTGACCTAATAACCACTCGACATGACGATAGGACACCCGGCCTTGATCTTGAGATTGCCGGTGCCCTGCCTGGAAGGTTTCGGCAAACATTAGACCACGTTCATAATGTTGGATTCCCATCATCCCCTGTGGACCATCGAAATCACCGTAACCCTCTTGGGAGTTAAAGATTGCCGAATATTGCAAATCGGGCATGTCAATATGAATGGGAGTGGTAGGACGAGAGTGAAAGCCTAGCTCCCCATTCCAAGTCATATTTTGGATGGCCAACAACGTTCCATTCGTGATAATCAGATAATCCCAGTCTCCATTGGCTATAAGCACCCGGTTTGTTGCCTCAATGACCTGGGGGAGGATGTGCTCTGTCGGATTCGGAGACACATCGTATGCTTGCTCGGGACCTGGGTTCGGCCCCACGAAAACACTCTCGCTGGCACACAACTCCCACTCAATATATTCAGGAACATGCAGAGCCTTTTTCACATCCGTGCGATTAAAATAGGTCGTAGGGGCTGGTTCATATGCGAGGTCCGTGGGAAACCCCAAGACATCCCACAAGAGCGGGCAGGTTTGACTGATCTTGGAAGGGCTCCAGCACGGATTTGGGTTATAGGCTTCTTCGTAGATCAGGTTGTAGATATCGCACTGAGAGTAATTCATATACCTAGGGGGCTGCACCTCAGCGGCTGGGTAGGTAAAATATTTATCAAAGTAGCCCCGGTAGCCACATTCCTCGTAGGTGGTCTCTAAATCCGCCATGAAAGATTGGTTGAAGTTGAATAGCTCGGAATGCTGTTGAACAAAGGGGTATGCTGGCAGTTCGGCTTGTATATAATCCCACTGACCAATACACGCGTCATACAGCAGTGCTCCTAGGTTATTTGTAAGATCCTGTGATAGAAATATTAAGGATCATTTGAATAGCCCTGGGAAGTGCTTACCGCTGAGATCGAAGTATTCGGTATCATTCTGGTCGAGCATGGCAGCAGAGATATAAGGCACATAGAAACCCGCATAACTCTCACCGCTGATAAAAATTCGAAAACCCTTGACGTTATATAATGCCTGGAATTGCTTAAAAAACGTGATGAAATCAGCCGCGATGTCGTCTTCATTGGTCGCAGTGGGCATGCCGCCCGAAAATCCGGTGCCAACTGGCTGATCGACCCTACACAAATTCCGTTAGATTGCGGACACGGAACATTCATATTTGAACTTCAGCACCCATCGAATTACCCACCAGAGCATATTGGTCAGATTGACCCACGAATATTCGTTGACAACTGGTTTATAGGTACCGGGATTCCAGGTGAAGCGCCCGTTCTCCTGTAGGAAGCCCTGCATTGAACTACACCCAGGTCCACCACTTAACCAGATTGTGATGTCATCGCTTGGTTCTCCAATCTTCGGTTGGAAGATATAAAACAAAGATGCATTTTCACGGACAGGCAGGAATCCCGAGTACATTTCCCCCAAATCATAGTGAACATCTGGCAGGCTCTCCACAACATAGGCTATGGACTCAATACTCTTGGGTCAGTCATGATCAAGGTAATAAACAGAGTATAGTGTCGGACAGAGTACAACACATACCTTTGGTCTGATTCGTCAAGAACCGATATTCTGAGGAATTGAGGTGCGGTGCATGGTACGTCGAATGTGTAGGAGGGTGTCGATTTGGTTGGCTTACTTGTCCATTAGTGGTCAGTAGCCCGGATGCCAGCACTGCAGCCGTGAAAACTTTGTCGAAAATTCCAGGCATTCTCGTTTACAAGCACGGGTTTGTTTGGGTAAAACGAAAACGAGCGATTTGGGCCAAGAACAGAGGCTCTCGCTTAAGATTCGTTAAATTTTTTTTTTTCAGACCTATTCCTGACCTATCTTCTTTGGCATAGATAGTTATCTTCAGGCTAAATTTTTAAGTTATTCCAGGGTAATGGAAGATCAAAAATTGCGCTAAAAAATGGGGGTAGTGGATCTCATCTACGTACTAATTATATCTAGGTAAAGTGATATCCAATTTGTTCGATAATATTATGAAGAATCTATTAGACTGAAAAGGGAAGGTGCATCACTCGGTGGTTCCGATCTAGTGGGTCCCCGCTCTGATGAGAAGACTAGGATTTGGGGACATGTAACAATTTAATTGGTGGGAGCATTCGGACACACAGATTCGCGCACTAACAGCCAGCTTTGACCCAATTGGCGGGCGGTCAATTGGGTCACTCACACTCACACGAACCATCTGAACTATTGCCTACCACACAAACCTTTACACCGTGCATTTGACCAATTTAACTGTCGAAGAGCGCGTATCTGCCGCCTGTCAAGAGGCCAGGGCTACAACTAAGCCTTAGGGTTAAAACCATAAACCCACAACTCCACTTTACCTGATTGCTATCGGCTTTTCCCGCCATCGGCAACAATTAAAAGCGGGTTGTCTCAGCTAGCTATGTTACGAGGCTAGGTTTTTAGGGCTTTAGGGTTAAAATAAACGAACTGTATGAGGCGATTCTTTACGATCAGCGATTCACTTGAACAACTTCTTGGTATAACCACTGTGGATCTGCATTCTCTATTCCGGTACTAGTCAGCAAGCACTATTGCCGATGGACCCGCTGATCTGCACCGAATTGGATCTCTCTCATCTTTTATGGTGTATTATTGGCTGGCGTATCTCCACCCGCTGCAGTACAGTATTATTAGTGCCTACTATTTATTTATTGAAAGATGGGAATGCTCGCTGGCAGTCTGTCAAGCAGACGGGTCGATCACAAGAGGACAAAACCACCACACTCGCAGAGTGCAGGAAAGAGATAGGCAAAGTGTGACACTATAGAGGATTGACACTTTGAATAATAGAACCTTTCATGAGCAGTATATCGATACCGCAACCTCAGCAGCCTTAGTAGAACATTTCAGAAGGGGGACCTCGCATCGTTGTATTTGATACTCTGGAACGAACGCTACTTAACCTCACGAAACAAAACAGTGGCCTTGTTACTAAGGCCTCTATCACATGACTACAGGATACCGATGTTGAGAGCGGAAATCCCCATTACATTATTTATTTATTCCTCAGGCTTTTCACGACCTTAGGTCGTATGTAGCCCCCCTAGCTAGTGTGCACTGCTCCATAGGATATGTACATTTGATAGCATCACATTAGTGCCTACTAGCGTAGTGGGGAGTATCGGCCTGCCCACCAGCACAAGGATTATGTAAGGAAGTTGGCCCAATTTGGAATGGAGCTGTCATATACATTAATTTAGATAGCATCTTTTAGCATCATTCATCAATTTTACACGAGTTCCAGTCTATCTGAGAGACTCCCAGCAGTAGCCCTGGCTGGGGTGTTTTGCCCTCATCCTTTTGCCCCATTCGACCTGCACGTACCGACCGTGCTGCCCCCTGAGCATCCATCCTATAGAGTGGATGAAGAATCTTGCAGGAGCATCCCAAGGATCTCTTCGCCGTGTTCCTGATTCTTGACAGCTCTAACAAGAACTGACTCTGTGACTGGAAGAGACTTTTGGTGGAGTTTCGCTAGGAATTTGAGAACGGCTGGTCCTTGAGACTTATTGGAAGCTGCAGAGCTAATGATACCCTCGGTTATAGGGACATTGTAGCCTTCCTTGTTGACCAACAGAGTCAACATGTCCATCGCATCCTTATGGCAGCAAATTGTCTCAGTAAGCCTTTCAGATAACGAGAAGCCGTGAGTTGATAGACACTGAAGCAACTTTAAGCAAGTAACCCCTGCTTCGGAGGCGGACAAGAGAGTGTCAATGGTCTCCTCGCTGAAGTTCATGTCAGACTTGATGTTTTCCTGCATGAAGCTGACAATATCTTCCGCGTGTCGGTTGGCCAGTGCATAGCGTAGCATCGATTCGGTGATCACTATCCCGGACTCTCGACGAGGCCAAAGTAAACGGAATATGCGACCGCTGTTTTGATTTTTGGCTGCCTTCTCCAAGACAGTTTCTGTCACACGAACATCCGAGGCTCGCACCTGTATTAGCGACTTCAATGTTTCGAAGTCGAGCTCCTCCACAAACTTTTCAAAAAGATCACTATCGATGGGGAAGTCATCTGGCCGTTTGGTGGCAATCAGACCGAGTCCCTCAGTCCTACCGCAGCCATATGAAAATGTAACTTCTTTTAGTCTTTCCGAAAAAGTTGGCGGGACACGGAAATCAGATCTTTCAAGAAGAGTTTGCAGCGCTTGAATGTTGCGGCAAGTCGCGGCCAGTATGACGTTGTCCGTCATCGGAAGAGACACCCTTGGTTCCCAATCCAGAAACACATCCATCAATTCTTTACTTGAAACTGGGTTCAGCATCATGTATATGAAAAAGATTTCATCGATTTCATCCGAAACATCATCGGACTGCCTGCGAAGCAAACCATGATCCCACATTGTTTGCATAATCGATGCCAATTTGATTTTCCCCGCCTTCCTGCAGTCGAGATGTGACACGATGCCTAGAACGAATTCCCGTTCTAGCGGTAACCCTTTAGTTAGGAGTGTAAAACATCAAGTTGCCCTTTACCGGCAGCCAGAGTAAATATGTTTTCCTCGGTTCCCGCGAGCATTTCATTCGCAAAAATTTGAAAAGGATCTGCACCTTGCGCAAGCAAGCAGTCCACTGGTTGGACCAGGCCCATACAGGAAGCCCTGTGAATTGGTGGTTGACACTCTTGGAGGAGCTTGCTCCACTCATTGTCCATATTTCGATCGTCACTGTCGGCCGCCCGCACCCAGTTGAAGAAAACATTAGATTCGGTAAAGAGACGGTTGATTTTAGCCTGCAATTCTGGCGACAATACATCAATGCCTCCTGCATCAGTCACATGGGCGTTCCAGTGCTTCGCGGCGTAAAGAAACGGGATATTACCCTTTGCATCCACTTGGGTGAGGATCTCGGTCTGTTCAAGAAGAATATCCACGGTCTTCTCCGCGAGATACCTGTGGCCCTTGGCGGCGGTGAATTGACAAGGGTGATGCTGGCCAGATTCACCTTGAACCACAAGGAATTCCTGGACCGAAAAGTGGGACAGTTGCACCTTTCCATCAGCTAAACTGACAAATGAAGTTGTGCAGATTTCGATAATGGCTTCGGCGAAGCTCAGTTCCACCATATCGGCAACCGCCTGCGCGTCAAATAGTATAGGTGAAAGACATATAATCATGAGAATTTCACGGGCCAATACCACATCATTAGAATCGATGCTGTCAAGGACTTTGTGATAAGAGGCATCTAGAGTTTGAGGGATTGTCTTAAGAGCGTCTTTGATTTGGCGATCGTTGCGGCATCTTTCAAGTGCCATGATTTGCAACTCGGCCCAACGGAAACGCCTGAAGGTTAATGAATTAGTAATCAGTATAATATAACTAATGTTTTCAGGTAAGGTGAACACATACCGCTCCTTAGAATTCAGCAATTCCTCAAGGATGAGATCGTGGATATCAGTTTCCCATCGGTTTAGAGGGTTCTGTGCAAGACAGAGTAACGAAGGTTTTCACATCCTCAGCGAGATGAGCTTCCAGGTTAATCTTGGAAAACTGTTCAAGCCTTTCTTGGATATCCGGCTCAGGACGACTAGTCGCTAGGATATGGATTTTGGTACTGTGTCTTTCAAGCAAGTCCTCGAGAAGTGAGAGGAGTAATCCTCTTTCCTTGGACCTCTCGTTCTCAGGACACTCATCCAGTGCATCGAATACAAGGTAAATATCACCTCGAATAGCAGAAAGAAGGTCGTGAAGTACACCAGAGATGGCCTTCGAATCGGGCTGGCTTCCCTTCAGATGGTGTTCTTCCCAGATTTTGATCACGTCTGGGGTCAAAGGTGATCGACTTAATTGTCTGATCAGTGATCGACACATGGTGTCAACGTTCTTTGTCGCCTCAGAATCGAATTGAAAGTACCAGTAACCAAGGAACTTTGACGGATCAGAGGAACAGTCCTCTTCAATGTCCTGGATTAAAGTAGAGCAAAGAACAGATTTACCACAGCCCGAAATTCCTGGGAGCCATAAAAGGCTTCCAGGGGTGGTCTTCCAATCGTTATACTTGGGTGTGTCAAGGAGCCAAAGACCAGTGTCACCGGTTCTTTTCTTTTGCAAAGCCCGTTGGTGATCTGAGTAAGGAAATGCTGACATCCAGACGAGTTGACTCTCTTCCTCTGCAGTCAATGCCTTTGATGCAAGATTCTTCATGTTTGCAAGTAGTGCATCTGTCTTCGCGAGATGCTCTGCGGCACGCTGCCGGTCCCCTGTATCTCATTAGTACTTTCCATAGACCGGAGATCATTTGCAGCTCACCGAGGTTGGCGGCCAATTCGGTCCACTTTTTGGCGAGTTCAGCTTGTGAGTTGATGACATCTTTCAGTATCTGCAGGGGTTGATCGGTGAGAGCCATAAAACTCTGGAAGGTGCGCTCTTGAATACAATCAGCTTTAAACGATCGAGAATTTATTGGAAAATATAGAGTCATGATCTTACTCGCTTCGTTCTCGTCCCGTCCCTTTTTCACCTCGACTGTGAAGTCGAGAATTGCCGAGTACACGCGAAGCAGGGCCTGATCGAGGTTGTGATCAGTTGGGACCTTCTGGTTTCGATAGTTCGTATCGATCAAGGTATAATAGGAGAGAGTCTCCGCAAGGTATTCCGAGGCAGCGAAAATGGCGTCCCGACGGTCGAGTCTGTTTTGGACAATCTGTGGCTGAGGTGAGTATTTGCGATATACAAGGCTGAGCTTGTGAGAGAAATATTACACTCATTCCAAACGATATAACCATCCATGCAGAGGATGCGTGGCCTGTAGGATCAAAGGAAACTGCCGTCGAAATCACATTGCTGGCCTTCATGGCCGCACCGAGAACCCTCTCTGCGCAATCCCGAAGATGATGTCATCTCCGTCCTTTTGGCGGATTTTCAGACCACCCTTCTGCCACTGCTCATACTTGGCCGTCGTATCTTTGATGACTTGGTCGATTGCGGAAGTGCTTGACATACCATTTGCCGCAACGTACGGTTGTCGCGAAGGGTCCAAATTGTCGAATGCCTCTTTCCACAGATCGCGTGGGACGGGATTCTGCTGGACCGACTTTTCTTGGGCCGGTTCTCCTGAAGTCAAGTTCATCGGAGTCATATCAGTTGAGGATGTCTCCTTTTTCGCACTTGGCGGCGCATTTTCCGTACTTTTCTCGAGGCGTAGTTGAGCTAGTCGAGCTGGCGGGAGCTGGCTTTCGTCAGCTTTGTCCCCTTTGCTGCAGCAGAGCGCGCGCAAACCTCCCATTGTTTTGTGTGCTTCCAAGGAGAAATGGCTTGGGTCATGGAGGGGAAAACTTGGAACAGCGCGCTCGGGGCTGCCGGATTTTTTTTTAACTGGGGCTGGGAGAGGTTCGTAGGGTGGATCACCGTCCCCACCATAATGGCAAAAGAATTTCAGCTGAATCGTTTGTACATAATGGATTTCCGCCGATCATGGACTGATGAGATCTTATTCTCAGTGGCGTAGCGTAGAGCATTCCCCACCTCGATTTGAAGGTTAGCATTAGCATGCACCTGGCACCTGGCCTATTACTGCATTTTCAAAGGACGCAGCTCATCAGGGGCCTTGTTCCATGGCTGTCACAATTTCGGCTTTAATGAAATGTTGTAAATAGCACCTCGAGAAATTATGCAATAGAGGATGCCGGTTCCAAATTTGAAGTTCTGTGGGGTGTGGCCATCTCACCTCTCCTGCACAAGGCTGGACGGGGAACTATTAGCTCCACTTCTTAACACGATCTTGTCACGAAGGTGGATTCAGGTAACAGCTTCATTCATCATCTGATAAAAATGTATATAATTGTGATAGAATGGGCTTTGAATCTTTGAATGATCTATCACTATCACCCATTAACCAATTCAACATTGGAGGAGAGTTTTGATTTTTCCGCTTAGTATCAAGAGCAGTCGACTGTATCAAGCAGATCACCACTACAGGATGACCCCATATTTCTCACCGGCTAGCCTAACTAACTTAATGGATGGGTAAGCGCTCCATACATAGCGGCAACGGATCTACATAGTTGGCGTACCATTAGAAGGCAATTTGGGAACCTTAGTCCCCAATCAGAAGACCAGCATTGTGACACAACACATAGGGGAATGTTCACCATGATAAAATTGCCGTTTTACACGTCATTCTTCTACAGCGGCCACTCTTGTCGAAGGTGAGTAGTTGGTAGAGGGAGCGGATTTGAATTCTTCCCTGATAACCATATTGACAACGCGGATTCCCCTTCTGTTTGCTGTATTTGCAGGATCAAAGTTCTAGAAGCACTCGAGACCATGCGCTTATTACGGATGCTATTTTCCCGCTGTCATTTACAGTCGTACTGGAATACTGCCAAGAATGGGGTTCGGAGGAGATTGACTGTAATAGAAATAGCGAAGTTTCAAAGGAGGGTTTGAGAAGGATCTCTGTGTGTAGGTGGGGAATTTGATTTCGGTCCATGCTGTATCTCCAGCCCCTGGCGAGCACGCTAGGTAACTGCTCTCGTCAAGCAGTTAGGACGATGGATCTCTACCTTCTCGTGGTGTCCGGTGTTAGTACCCTCACATTTTGTGGAGGGGAAGCCAAAAGAATCCGCGTGGGGTGATTAGGGGTCGGGCCGCAGAGTTTTCCGTGGTTGACGACTCCCGCTCACCCCACACAAATCAGAGGAAAACGGGTTATGAAAACCATCCGACGACTGCCTACTCGACTCGTACTCGAGACCGAAGCTGGACTTGTTCTCTAGCGGTTGTGGTATCGCCTAGGCAGGAGACAGGACACCTCTGAGCTTGAACACCCTCTGAGATTGCGAGACGCCCAACAAACTGAACGAGGAATATATCGAAGACAGCATACAAAACATCGAGACGAACAAAGGAGAACACATATGATGGCGTTGAGCGGCGAGGGGGATTACAACTGGTGGCGCAGCAGGCTGTATGATGTCGTTTGGGAGCTCCATGGAATGGCCTGGGTCGGAACCTCGTTAAAGCGAAGCTACGGGCAACTCTGACTAGGACATCCTGTGGCATCTGTCAAGCGGGGTGTAAAGTCTGGTGACGACCTTCGACGAACTCGTTAAGGCACAGCCACGGGTGCTCGGGAGGGCTGCAAAGCCAGGGACCCAAGCTTGGTTAGTGAAGGACAGTCAGGGTATCCTGCAGGGCCATTGGGGATACTCGTGACAGCCTTTGCGAGACACGGTCGGCCGGCCGAGAGAGATCTCGACCGGTAACGCGAAGGAGGGAGACTTCTCCCTCTGGGGCGTGGCACATACTGGCAGTGACGGACGAGTCGAGAGGACCCGACGAGACTGTCTATGTGGCCCGAGAGGACGGACGCGCGTGTCGGTGTGCAAAGAGACAGAAACAGCTACCTCACTCGCACTGAGGACCTGAAATCGACCAGCCAAAGTGGTGTCGTCCTAGTGGGGCAGGTCCGACCTCGACCTGCCTTTACTATCTCACTCGCACTGAGAACCTGCGGCTAGGCGATGGATGTGATGTCGTTCTAGCTGAAATGCTGATGATGCATGCTTAAGGAGCAAACCTGGAGACACCTGGGGTGAGAGGTTTTGGCTGGGACCTCAATATCTAGAGGGCGTCCATCGAAAGATGCGCGTGCTGAAAACCAGGGCAGTGGCCTGAACAAGCGGGCCTGGTGAAGCTGCTTTACATTGGTTTCAAGGACTCGTTAAGGCTTGGCTACGGGCAATCTTGGCTATGTTGTTATGTCTCTTGGCCCACGCCCGCTGGCCCCGTGGCGTGTAGATCCCTTTGTCGGGATTGAAATTGAGCACGACCGAGAAACCGCGCGTGAAAGAGCAGAGGACGCGAAGGGCACAACGGATATCGTTGTCTACTCAGACGCCTCGGGGCGTGATGGTCACCTGGGAGCGGCTGCCGTCTCAATCAATGACGAAGACGAGGTGGTAGAGTCTCAGCAGATCCAAGTAGGGCCGATGGACCGATGGTCGGTCCATGTAGCGGAACTCATTGGTATCTTTTATGCGATCAGCATGGTATACAAGTTAGCCCACCAACGTCCAAGCACCGAAACCAGCATGCACACAACCGCAACAATCCTCTGCGACAGCAGATCAGCTCTGCAAGCAATCCAAAATGTGAAAAACAAGTCGGGCCAACGGATCGTCCATGCAGTTCTCCAAGCAGCCTCCGAGGTTCAGGCCAAACACATAGCACTCCGCCTCCAGTGGGTGCCAAGACATTGTGAAAACGCTGGCAACGATACAGCAGACCAACTCGCCAAGGACGCCGCGCAACCCGGCCAGACTCACACCTTCCGACCGCTGCTGTCGAGAAAGGTCGCGCTCATCCGCGATAAGATCCATGCCCAGTGGAAGCAAGAATGGAATTCAAGCAACAAGGGCTCGCATCTACGCAAGATCGCCAACGACTTACCAGCGCGGTACACAAGAAGACTATATGGGAGCTTACCTAGGAACCGCGCGTATCTACTCACACAGCTACGCACGGGCCATAACTGGTTATCCACCTATGCGAAGAAATTCGGCTTCCGCGACGATGATCTATGCGAGTGCGGCGCGCATGAGACCGTCTCCCACGTCCTGTTGGTTTGTCCGATGCTGCGAGAGCTTCGTGCGGAGTTGAGAAATAAATTGGAGGGGGCTTTGAATAGTATCCCGAGCCTGCTGGGAGGCTCAACCGAAGGTGAGAAAGGTAATCCAGACATCGTCTCACGAAGCAAGGCAGTACAAGCTGTGCTGGACTTTGCTGAGGCGTCACAGCGGTTTCGCAGCCGTGCGCCATGAGGGCAGCCTAACGATGGAAACGGCATCTGGCCACGACAGGCCGAGGCGAGGCTCTAAGTTCGTTTCAGGAAGTGGATCATCCTACATGTACATAATCGAAGGTATATAGTTGTTGTATCCTGCATATCGCTTTTAAATTGCGAGGGGTCAGGGTAAATGAAACCAACCAACCAACCAACCTGCTGTATCTCCATCCTTATCACCGGATCTAAACTAATTAATCCAAATCAAGGCAGCAACCGTTCCGCTTTGAATATTGTCCCTCGCTACCAGTGAACCACCGCCCAGCTCACAGCAAAGAGATTAGTACATGGATACTCAAAGACGAGGACCAGGGTCAGCTAGATCTATATAACTTTTTGGTAGTCATAAACAAGCTGGACCATGGGCGGATTTAACCCGAAAGTGGCCCGTCTTACCCTCGCTACCACTGATTGTGCAGCAGTCTCCCCTCCTCCATCCCATTTACCTATGGGAGCGAGTACCATAATACGTGAACTGCATGAAATAAAAAGTAATAGTGCTTCAGAGACTAGCGAGAGTCAGCCCATTATACCTTGCCGCCCTATGTGTTACATGTGGAGATACTCGATATCGCGCTATCAACCGGTGGATCCACTTGTTAATAAATTATTCGTCCATATCCTGGAAAGATCTATTGTGATCGGCAAACTAGGTAAAAAGCCCAGCTGCGCGACGATCCCACGCAGGCCAGGGCCGGTGGAGTTTTTTGATGAGTGACGCGATTTTTGGAATTGACAGGCCTGCTGCCCACCTCATGTTCTCTCTGTAAATAAGAGCCATACAATTGCCGCCCTGATGGTGTCATTGTTACTAAGACAGAAATCGCCCTTCATGATCAATTTCCGTGTTTGTGTCCGCCAGTCACACCTTTGGTGGCTACTGGTATTCATGTATTCTTGGTAACGTGCTATTCTAGCCACCGCCCTTGTCCCCGTAGCCCCATATTTGGAAGAAATATGAGTCAAGCGCTTACAGAAAGGACGTATAAATTTTAATACTGTAGTATCGTTTGTCAGGTGTCTCGTGTGTGTACGGTCCAGGTGCATATATTACCTCTTCAATACCCCATCATATCTACATCATCTCAACTTTTTTTGTCTGGCTTGATTCTTTACTGGACAGTTCTGAGTCTTCAAGGTTTGGGAGGTCGTACTGTAACCCCCACGTCGCAATATCTCCGATCAAGATGGACACTTATTTGTGCCAGGATCAATGCGCCGCAACCCCTCGCGCTATAGCTGCCCAGAACCTAGCCAAACTACTTGTTCCATTGTTTACGGATGAAGCGGAGCTTTCTCCAGGAGCAACCCCGCATCCGCGAGTCAAGAACATCTCGCAAAGCAGCTCTTGCAAAGAAATCCTATCTGCCATTCAGGCTTTGGTACCTACCCTCACTCCCAAAAATCCAATATTTGCTAGTTTCCATGATGGTCAGGTGCATGATCCACTCGGCGGCGGCTCCTATGCTTTCCAGGAGGACATTGTTAAGCCTATTTTACTTGCTCTCAGCAATGACGAAAACCTCTCGGTTCACGGCTACGGAAATAGTAAAATCTCTCAACATTGCTTGGAGTATACCTCACAGTTTCCAACCCGCCCTATCATCATTCATGCCGGAGCACAACCAAATAACTCACCTCATGCCGGTACTCTTGTCGTCTTCTGTTACGCTTTCCTAGTCGCCCGAGAAATACATAATCGAGTGCAAGCAACGGAAGCCTGTGCAAAGCACAAGCCGCCATTCGTCTCAGTTGAGATTACGTTTATCGACACCGCGCCGGTCCCAGGCCACGAGATTGTACTTGATGGCATAAAATACCAAAAATCTTACAGGGATGTTCCTGGAGCCCTGGCGATGCATATGGCCGATTACAACCAAATTCTCAACCTCCTGTCCGCCTGGTCAGGAATCCCCTTTACAACCACCTTTCAAAGCGACTTCTTTTCTCTCCCTAACATCCCAGGTATCCTGCACTACTTTATCTCCCATCATGGCCGGCTTGGCTCTCAGCTTTCTCCAAAGTACAGCACTCTAGCCCTTCGTGCTGCATGCCCCGTCTCTAAGTGTGGCTTGGCTGAAAAACACGGTCGCCTTAATATTTATCAGGACAACTGCGGTCGCCCAATTACGAACTATCCCTCAGCCACTCCCGAGGGTAAAATTACCTTCCACTGCCCCCATCATGGCCCGCATAGTATTTCTATCTCCAATCCTGCCGACGTTGCTCGTCTGGAAGCGAACGCGCCAGCACGCAATCTTATCCGGAGTATGAGCCAGCTGCTTGACAATAGTTCACATCACGTGCGCGTCACGGGCGCGGACTATGCTGGTATGTACCAGGAGATGTTTCTTTATCGTCCACTGGCGGGCTGGTCAGGGACCACTGGATTGGCAGCGGGACGGACACCTCATATTCTGTACGCACCGCTTATAGTCGATTGGAGCGGCGCGAAATTGTCAAAGACGCTGTATATCAGGGAGGGCGGATACGAGGCAATGAAATTGTTCGGGACCGAAGGGCTGTGCAGTTTTGCGCAATTGAAACGCCAGTTTCGAGATGATGGGGAAGAGGGGCTGAGACGGCTGTGGGAGGAAGTGCAAGGGTGGCTTGAGGATTCAAGAAAGCTTTTCAGGTCATTTTCTGTTGAGTATCTACGCAGAGTGATCATGACAGAGCCTGTATGACATGCAGGTGAGAGATAGGAAGCATTTAGTGTGGCGGGTAGCTTGCAACTAAGTTAACTTATTTGTTGTGGCATAACCATTTCTTACTCAGCGGCGCGTCCGGGATAACTAAATAACTATGCCAAGCATAATTTTTGTAAGACGCGTCAACATCTTTTCGCAGAGCCCTTCGTCCATTCTGCCTCGTTCTCTGAAATCGTCTCATCCTCCATATGGCGCCTTCGCGTCCTCTTACAGCGAGGCTGTCATCACTTACACAGACCACTCTGAATGGCTCTTTCATTCAATCCTCGTCGCGCAGAGCCACATCCATGTCCGATCGTCGACGAATATCCAAGCCGTCACGCCCGAAGACTAAGTCAGCCGGTCGCACTTCTTCCAGTCGGGTCTATACCGACGTTCTTCTGTCGATCAAGTCAGAACACCTGGCTAACATAGTTAGCCGGCGAAAGAACCACGAGTACCGCAAGTACAAGTTGGCGGAAGGGGTTTCACGATTGTGGTTTTATGAGACAGGCGATGGTGGTAAGGGCCGGGCATCTATCACGTATGTTGCTTTCCACCTCTTCACGCCCCAGCTGATATCTACGTCGCCTTTTGTTGTCCCTCATCTCAAGATTCCCATTATTGTTATACTAATGAATACTTAGTCATATCGCAGTTATCCCTGGTTCCATCCGCCATACACCTGGCTTCGTTCCAACCGAACCTTTTGGCATAGGAAATGAGGAATTCAATGCTGGATTGAAGGAGTCAAAGTACGGATACCCAATATTAGAGCTTTATGAGCTGGTCCACCCGGTGACACTCACGGAGATGAAGAGTCGTTGGAAGATGGGCGGCGCACCTATGGGTTGGCAGTACGTCGAGCGGGATTTGTGGGAGGATAGATGGGGAGAGAACCAAGATAGATCGGCGAAAGTGAAGAAAGGATTCAAGGCCACTGAGGATCACACTGCCATAGGAGAGCACATTTCCTAACACGTTTGATCTCTTTGTTTACTCGATTCTGTACCTGTTACTGGGAAACATTGACTGTGCGTACTCCAGCAACTCGGGTGCGTGGACCGGCCGTAACCATAGCTATGAGATCCCTGCGGTCCTTTCGTTCACCTAGTCACTCGAACAGTCAGCTGGCCTGACCGATCGGAGACCCACCATCTTCGGACAGACACTCGATGGCGGTGATACCCTTGCTCATCTTCCACAATGATTTGGAACGCGTCGAAACTCGATAGACAAACGAGTTTGTCTGTCAATTCCCTCCGGGGTGCCCTTCGTCCCTCCATGTGTCCTAGTCTTGACAATTCTATTCTCCGTGATATTACCTGTTCAATTGCGAAGTCTTCTGTACTAGTTAGCGTGCACTTTCCTAATCCCTGTCACTGTCGATCCATCTGCCGTATAGATATACAAGAACCCTTATGACGTGCCTGCGACAATATTTTCAGATTTATACCCATTACGATGATTCTTGGTAGAGGCCGATGAAGAAGGGTGAGGAACCATATTCCACTACGGAAAGCCGTTCAGTCGTTCTTCAACTCCATTTATCTTTTGTTAGCTAATTTCAGCATTAGACTAGCAGTGAGATGATAGGTGCCAAGTCAGTTTGGAATCGCTAGGTAGATCAGCTTTGGGGTCTCCAACAGTGTTGAAAAAATTGCAGTGGTCTTGATCCTTCTTAAAAAAAAGTCGCAGTGTATGTTTGCTAGTTTAATTTCTGTGGGTCAAAACGCATTAGTAGATCCAGTTACAGTGATTCTTGAATGTGGGCGCTCCGGTTGATATGGATAATTTCTTAATTCATATTTGGCGCCCAAGTCTAGTGGTTTGGGATTGAAACGCCCAGAATGACTGAAACCCCATGTCCTCAGATAGCTGACTGGATTATCAACAACTTGGACCGGTCTCGGTGTCCTCCCTGCGCTCAAAGTCGGACCTCTCTCTGCCTATACGGTAAGCAAAGATTGATGTTCTTTCATTGGAGCGTGACCCATGTAGATCTATCGGAGGCGATAGCCGCGTTTGGATGAGGGAACAAAGAATCTCATGAGCTTACGGCTTGAACATTTTTGACTGTTACTGACGCTACTGTAATAACTCGGACAGCAAGCAACAATCCACAGTTTGTGGATGAAACCCTGACCTTTGTTCCAGCCCCACATAAGCTGTTCGCTTGGTATGAACTGTGGGCTCTGTCCCACTCTCCTTAATCCCCCCTCCCAATGCCAAGACTTTCTTAACTTATGGTTGCCCCCCGGGACTGGCGAGAATATATTTAGGACTGAGGAAGTGGAAGTTACCCGACGTTACTGCGATTGCCTTTCTTGATATCATTATACATTATGGGATCATAGCCTATCGGGCTGGAAGGGTTTGTTGTCTGGGACAAAGTCTTCCTCCCGTCTATGGCTGAAACTCCCACCACGGAGACATTACCGGCCGGTACCAAGCTGAAGGACCCTGAAGCGATCCGTGAGTTCTGCATGCTCATCATTGCTGTGGGCATTTGAGCAGGCTGCTGGAGGAATACAGTTGTTGATGGGATGGGATAAAGACTGGACAGTGTAGGGTCGCATAAGGTACCATCTTCTGTAGTTGCGAACTCAATTTGGACGTGTCAAACGGGGAATTTCCCACCGCCAAAATTTGAAGCTTTGTATCGATCACAGACTTTGGGCTGCAGGGAGGCGTTCGGTAAGCATAGAATGTCCAATGCCGGAACATCTCATTACAGTAATTCTGGAAATTAATTGTCGGGCTGATTCTAATTGGATCCGGTTTAGCGCAGCCCGAGTGGGCGCTGGGAATAAAAACAGCAAGTTTTTTGAGCACCCACTGGATGTCTAACCTCGGTCGATACAGTATTACATCGATCGTCTATCCCAATCTGTGGCCATGAGCCACAGTCACATTATCTACCTCCAATCTCTTCCCTTCGTCAGGAAGAATCGCAAAAAAGAATCTGGAATAGTGGTGTTATGTCAGCTCGCCACAGAATCTGTGGGGCTGGGGCTGGAGCTTGCATTTTGTGACTGCCTAATACGACCCGTAGATAGTCATAGGCAATCTTCTCCATAACAGTGGACATCAAGGGTGGAGGCCTTCGGATCTTCAAGTTCACTGTACCTAGCCGCCTGCACGGAATACCAGATTAGATGGTAACCCTCACGTTGTCCGTGCTGCTTAGCTTTCACTTGGCTAATCAACCTACAATTAAATATGACCCACTTGACGATCGATAAATTTATTCGAGAAATAACGATCAACGCTCAACTTCACTTGGCGCCGGGACCCGTTTGTTAAAGAGATTGTAGAACTGAATGGCTTTGATTCGATCTCTGACCCGTTTCGTGAAGATTTTACGGGTCAACGCCATTAGAAGCAAGTAATTATTGGCCCATTGAGCCGGGATATGATGATCCTAATATTACTTATCGGTAAATGTTTGGGTAGCGTTTGATTAAAAGTGTTGTGGTGTAGCACAGTTCAGCTGAACATGCACTTACCCCACCTGAAAATGACCGATAAATACGATTGATTACCCTCGGCTGCTCATCAGGAAGCTGTGTCTGTTTCAGTACAATTTCAAAACCCTAGGACTTTGCATTCCTCTACTTCTATAAACATGGCAGGTATGCGCGAAGATACTAGCTGCTTATTATGTCTTTTGGTTATAGATTCTGCGCTATAATACATCCCAAGCTGATTTCATCTGTCTTGAAAGGGATATACTAATTTATTGATCACATCTCAGAATCTAAAGATGGTGCTGCTATTGTCATCGATAATGGGTAATCTACCCTACTTCCTCTTCAAAAATCGGCATTAGAGATTCTCCTTTACTGTGCCAAAATTGAACTAACCACTCAAGCGGATCTGATCTGTAGGACAATGTATACCAAGGCCGGGTTTGCTGGTGACGACGACCCGCGCGCGATTTTCAGTGAGTTTGTTTGTTTTCAGATTTTGCTTGATCCAATTCTAAGTATATGGATAGCGACAATTGTGGGCCATGATGGAGGGTAAGGCCCACTGTTTCCCCGCTTGTCATTGAATGCGATGGACTGAAATATATGAAATGCTTCAGAGTTGAGAACAATGCATACGTCGGTGACAGCGCCCTCGCAAACCGTGAGGTGCTTTCGCTTACCAATCCGGTCGAGCATGGATTGATTACCAACTGGGATGATGTGGAGGAGATCTGGAACCACGCCTTTGTCACTGGGCTTCAGGTTGCCCCGGAAGAGTACCCAGTTCTCTTGACTGAGGTCCCGCTGAACCCAAAGGCGAACCGAGAGAAAACTATGCAAATTATGCTTGAAACTTTGAAAGTTCCAGCATTTTCTTTTGGTATGGGCGCTGTATTAGCTTTACACGCGTCCGGACGTACGACTGGGCTGTCGGTTGATTGTGGCCATGGCTCTATTGATTGCGTCCCGGTTTATGAGGGATTTCCATTGCCCCATGCAATTCTTCGGATGAGTGTAGGCGGAAATGATATAACGGAATACCTCGCGAACAGATTGGACGGAAATGCTTTCAATTCCGATATATTCCCGGACATGAAAGAAAACCACTGCTATGTTGCGCTCGATTCAGAGAAGGAGTCTCAACGGAACATTAAGCATAGCTATGAGCTGCCTGATGGGCAAATTATAGAAATGGGGGAGGCAATATTCCGTGCACCTGAAGTCCTCTTTCAACCTGCCATGATTGGCCTTGAAACAGCTGGCATTCATACGCAGGCGTATAATTCCATCTTCAAATGCGATCTTGACATCCGGAGGGACCTATATGGAAATGTTATTCTGGTCTGTATACCCCTTTTTTCTTTTTCTCTTTTTCCCCCAAAAAGGAACATCTGCTATGATAAAAATTCTTTACCTTACTGACGGGACCTTTTCCTCTTTTTTCTCTAGTCTGGAGGCACTTCAATGTTGCCTGGTATAGCGGACCGACTACACCACGAACTGATCTCTCTCAGCCCAGTAACTATGAATGTGAACGTTGTAGCTCCCCCCGGAGCAAAAGTACTCGACCTGGATTGGAGGCTCGATGCTAGCATCACTCTCTACATTCCAAGATCGCTGGGTAACTAAGGAGGCATATGACGAGTCAGGTCCTAGTATTGTCCATAGGACCTGCTTTTGAAAGAGAACGCCGCTGAAGGACTGTCATTATCTGCATTCAGGTCGCACAAGCACAGATGATAAAAATGGATGGGCAAGCATATAAACAGGTAGAATTTTTACTTTTTGACCATCCAGTGCAATAATCTTTCCTCGACTGAAAATTGAGTAGAATATTCACTAGCTTCGGTGGCGCGCTCGTTGGCCTCTCGGTTGATCGTCAGCGTTTCCCCGAGGCCAAAGGCACAAATTAAAAGTACATTTCACAGGATGCCACAACTCTCGCATTAGTGAAGATACCCACGATGTACTGCAAAGATTTTGTATTCCAACTACAATGCTGCCCTGCTAGATAGGGCTGACCAATTCTGGGGTAAAGGTGAACGTGAGGGTCATATATGGCGGTGTCCTCTTTACAACCTCTCAGGATCGCGGGTTAGCCTACTAGGAGTACCAAGGTCTGTCTCTACGAACATGAACCACCCGATTGATTGATTGATTGATTCATAGACTGTCCCAGCCGCCCCTATCGGCAGCTATGCAGCGTGTTCAACTATCAATACATGTCTCCCTGCTTCCTGCGTTTGAAAATGAGTTCGCTCTGACCAGACTGGAATGACCTCTTTCTCGCGCTTCCAGCAGTCACACCATACTCATAGTTATAATAATCGTTCTATATCTTTGACTTGTTAGGCCGTTCCTGGCCTTCCTCTGCTTCTGTTTAACAAAAATCACTCGTCTGCGGTAAATTATGCACCGTGGACGGGCTCCTGTTAGGGCCCCTCCTATAGAGACTGCGGTGGTTCGTTCTGTATGTTGGGAGGTACGCTACTTTAAGTGCCGATGTTACCGTATGCGTGTGGCAGTGGAATTGTTGTGGCTTGCTCGTTAATAGGTTTCAGGTCCATGTTAACTTGTCGCTATGTAGATAGTTCGTGACAAAAGGACATGTCTGGGACGTGCGGCTTGACATGAACGACTATTAGAACGCAAGTCAAGTGTGAAGTTGCAAGATATTATAGATCTCGAATTAATGTTCTGAGCTATAGGTAGTGTTGTTAGTAGTGGTGTTTTAGTGGTGTTTTTGGCGGTAGTGTTGTTAGTGTCGTTATTATTGCGATATCTATATGTTGAGCCTATGAACCATACCAACGTCTCTGCCCCGCGCCCAGCGTGTCATCGTCAGTGTCCAAGCCGTAAACCGTTATCGGGCGGGACAAACGGAGTAACAAGTTCCGTTCTCCGTCGTAGAGGCGTACAAATGAGGGAACACGACTTCCTCTCTGTACTAGGACTGTGATGTTTGGTGTTTCGTGAGGTTAGGAGGCTCGGTTTTCGGCGCGTCGGCGCGTCTTGTAAAAGGGGGACGATCGCGTTGTTGGGCTCCTCCTGGCACTCGGAGACAGCCTAACTGTTTCTCTGAGAGTTCCCAGCGGGCACCACGTGGAGGTCGAATCAATGCCGCCGAGACAGATCAATGTGCATGTGGACAAGCAAGAGAAACGGTGGACCACTTTCTTTTTCGTTGTCGGAAGTGGACCGCGCACCGAACGGAATTGCTGCAATGTACCCACACTCACCGAAGTAACATGTCCTTCTTCTTGGGAGGGAAGTCACCCTCCGATGATCAAAAGTGGACGCCGAATTTAGAAACAGTGCGAGCCTCAATACGATTTGCCATCGCTACGGGCCGACTAGAGGCCACTTAAACTCACCGACGAACTGATAAAATACGTTACCCCTACTAACCCCAACACCTTGTGCCAGACACGGTAGACACGCTTCAACTGCCGAGGATAGGATGTTGAACACTTGAAGAAGCGCCTTCAAGCCAGTCTACTCACCAATACTAACCCACAGGGACCAGCTATGACATTGAAAGCTGAGATGACAAACACGGAAGGAACTCCCGTATGGGCTCCAAGGAGACGCAGCGTATACTCAAACATGCATGTATTAGTAGATTAGCAATAGTTGCCCTCTCGGCTCAGCCGCCGGGCGTTAATGAATTGTGTGTGTGTGTGTGTGTGTGTGTAGAATAAAGAGATAGAAGCAATTTTATATCCTTGAAATCTTTGTCAGGAAGGTGGAATGGGTAGCGTGATTTCTAGATATATGACTCATCTACCGGCTAGAAAGCTGGGTAATGATGAAGTATGGATTATTACGATCGCCGACGTCTAGAGACGGGCAGAACCATCCCAGACGGCTTCGACGACCATCCTTCTGCTGATCGGGGCACTGTGTCTATAAGATATGAGGTTGATATATATATACTTTGGAGTGGCAAGATTTATTTATGTTTTTATAGCTATTATGTGCAATGTCTAATCTTATTGAGGTCTCTTATCTAGGCGCTTGCCTAAAACATTTGGAAGTGGCCATCCTTGTGGTGTCAATTTCCCACGAAACTCGGGATCGTAAAAGTAGCACGCTTTGTCCAAAGTCGCCACGTAGCGACTGCGGCCACCCATTTTGCCATGGGTTGGGTAATGGGCCAAAAGGTTGTCGAAGCGTTTGAACGCACGATGGCATTCCGGCACCCAGCAGACATACGGTCTTTCGTCCGAGTGGCACGTCAGGTGCCGCTCAAGTGCCGCTCGGCGCTTGAATTGGCGATCACATCCAGGATGTGTGCATTTGAACTGCCGCTTGGGTATACCATATGGAGATTTGTGGGGGGCCCGGTCTAGATTTGCTTGAAGAGTATCGGGAGGGGTGATGTTGGTGGGCCCGAGGGGATCACTGCTTGCTAAGGCCTCAGCATCGGGATCGCGTATCTGAGTGCGGTGCTGAGAGCACCCGATGGGCAACATAGAACAACACTCGTAAATTGGTGCAGCTTTCGTCTCAGGGCCACGGGTACATGGAGGCAAATTCAACGCGCTTGGGGGGGCTAGAGCTTTCCACATATCCCAGCCAGCAAATAACAGGAATCAGTTCGCAATGATCAAGGGCTGATTCGGCAAAGTGGGCTGTTTGTCGTTGAATTTGTCCGATTTGATCATTCTGGCCTTGCATTATAGACTGTTGCGAATGATATAGGTCAAGGGCGTGGTACTGAGGAGGGCTGTTGGTGGGACGTGCAAAGGTGTAAGAGCCAGGGATGGAGCGCCGTTCATACTTCGTTTCCTGTAGCATTGGTGCTTGATTCCAATGAGGCTGGCTCTCCAAATGTACCTCTGGATATGGCTGCCTCAAAGGGTAGAGATCCATTGAGCAGCTTACGTGTAGATCGCGCGCACGCGATACCACAATGCTGCTGTTGACTGCCTTGTATCGAGAAGAAGAAGCAGCAGTGCTACAGAAGGGATTGCATGATCTAAATGATGAGCAATTCCATCCGGTAATCCGAGGTGACAGGATAATTTGCGTGAGATAGGTATAAGTCTTTTCGTAGCCTGAAAGTGACGGCAGATAAATATGAGCAAGGAAAAAATTCCATTGCCTTATGTACCAATTATGAAGCTCACTCTCCTTCCTGTTCATTCCGTGGAAAAGTTTGAGACAGCACTAAATTGAGACAGCCTTTAGTTGATGCTGCTCATTCAAGTGATAACAGCTGAAACTCCGAAAGTCATTGTATTATCGCCGTCCAAGTGCAGAAAGCGACGGTGATGAATCTATGAAATGCGCGATCATCTATCAGGCCTGTTCAATCTCAATGTTTTCTCCTTGTCTGAATTTTTGGTGATAGATTATTTGCTCGCATCCACTGAAAATAAAACAACTGTTGATCATCTCCTATTCATCATCAACTGTCTCTTCACCGGAGTCCTCCTCGGCTTTTATGACGCGGCAGCACAAGAAATTTTCCAGTTAGCCAGATCGAACTCGTAACTATAAATTAAATAAGAACAATTGGCAGGCTGAGAAGAGGTAAATCTTTTTTCGTCCCTGTATAGTTTATGTTACCCCAGAGAATGGATGCTACAGCTGCCCCCCGCGATCTTGAAATGGACGAAAACACCGGAAGCAACGAAATTCCGACCCAGTGTGAGAACTTCGACTCCGATTTGAGAAGAGAAAAATCCCCACCGGTAAGAATCCATCTGATATTTCAGGTCAAATTGAACATTCTGATTGATTTAGTCATCTCTTCAGCCGCAAGCCGACGAGGAACTGTCTGAAGCAACCGAGCCCTTTCAGCCAATATTCAAGCTCCTGGCAGAGCTGGAACAAGATGATCCGAAGCTTGCCTTCCAAGCAGCCCGGATCTTGGGGCTCTACCGTCGATTGTGGGAGTCGTGCATGTCGAAACACGGTGGCAATGAGAATCTCGAGCAAGCCAACCATGGTTTGAAAGAGGAAAATGTACATTTGGAGAACGAAAAGAGCCGACTACAGGGCTACCATGACGAGCAGAGAGCCCAGTTTGATCGTTTGAATCAAGCAGTGGAGTCGTCTCAGGTGCGGCTGGTCAACATTCTCGATGATTGGGGGCAATACTCCCGCAGTCAAGTGGCAGAACTGATGGATTGTGACAGAGAGTGGTGAGGAGTCTTTTGTCAAATAGGCTTGAGTGAGCTTAGGTACAGTAAACTAAGAGAAACACAGCCTACTAAATAAGATATCATATCTCAGGAGATTCTAACTAAGCCTAGCTGGGCATATGATAAATTTCTAATGAAAGTGTTCTACTCCTTCAAGTATCACGGACGCCCTAGAAATTTGATCAAAGAAACCGCACTGAGGCTTCCTGGGCTGCTGTGGGATTTATTTAAGGGCATCATTGTAAATTCCTATGACCGCCTCAAAGAAGCGAATTTGGCAGATGAAAAAAAAAAATAAAAGAAAGAAAAAAAAAGAACAAATATTCCAAGTTTGAATTCAGATTTATATTCGTAGCTAAAAGTAATGGCCAAACTAGATTTTAACGGAAGCAAATTCCGCAAGTTAACACAAAACTTCTCTCGAAGGCCGTGTGCAAATGTCGGAAGTGCAGATTCGCGTCATTACGCCCGGCGTTTTCTGCGTCTTGTGCATAGGTCTATGGCCAACCGGAGGCACGTTCGAATGAAATGACCCAGCTTCAGCGTTTCTGAATCAGGATGTCGCGATGGAGTACGGTGGATCGATGATCTGCAAGGCCGAGATAACACTGCCGTGAAATGCTTTCATTGCCTGTTTCCGACCTTCCAGCTCCAGCGATTGCCGATTGCAACACTGAAGAAGAGTATCAATCTCGTACTCCAGCCTTTCATTTGATTCGCTCATTTGGCGTCGCTCATCTTCCAGCCGAATATTCTCCGCCGATTTCAGGACATACGTTTCCCATAGACACAGATACAAATCCAACAATTTCAGGGCGGGTGCAGCGAGGTCAGCATTGCAGCGTAAGATTTGCTGCAGCTGCGTTGTAGGTAGGTTCGCCGAGGCAGAGATCTGTATCTTGCTATTGAGCTTTTTTGTCGGTTGACGGGGGATGATGAAGGAGGGAGGCCTACCTTTAGTCGGGTGATGGTAGAGGAGGAAGCAGTTATGCTCTCTCTTGCGTCCGAGTCGTTACTCACATCCTCAGAGACCCGTCGCTGTCTCTTTGTCGGTCTGCCGACTGGCGAAGGGGATGCAGCGGACGAGCTCATTGGTGAGGGAAATAATAGGAGAAATGGGAATGAACACTGCATTGCCTCGTTATTCCACATCTTAAATAATGAATCTTCCCTTCAGAAATGCGGGATTCAAAGATCGACTTTGGATTTGTATGGGGGGCTTCAAGTTCACAAACAGTTGGCGCGGACGCATACTGTAATCAATCTGATGATGAACTGTGTTGAGTTAGCTGTATAGTCTGAAAGTTCGCCTAAGAGACACACTGGTCATGACCATGTAGTCTTGTGAAGGCAATATTCCCCGACAGTGACTTTTAATGACAATCATGCGGCTACAAGGTGGTCGACTGATTTTCTGCGGCTCGCGGCCCGCCGGGAATCTCAAAGAGCACCGACTCATCGACTGCCCTAGTCTCTGTTGACTACCCACGGCCACTGAGCCGCCAATCCGCTGTGGCTCCGAGAGGCTGCGATCTGTTCTCGGTAAACCTTGCGACCATCGATCTCGTGCTGGATGGCCCTTCGGATAGCCTCGTCCTCCGCAAACCATAGTGCTGTCCGGAGGCTGTACATGTCCATCCTCTGATCCGCTAAGAGCATATCAACGACAGGAGCATGTGCGCCTTTGACTGCCAACACCAGCGGAGACTCCAACCACCGATTCTCCAGATTGGGATCAATGTTCCGGTGGGCCAACAGGGCCCGAGTCATTTCCAGGTTACCAGCACGGGCGGCTATCCCCAAAGCCGTGTCATGCGTCGTCAAAGTACCTTGATTGATCCGAAGCCGCTCCCCTTGCTGTACTAACAGTCTGACAGCCTCGATGTGGCCTCCTGCTGCTGCTTGGCACAGTGGTGGAACCATCAACTCTCTGCCGGTATTGATTTCTACACCTCTTATGCCCAAGAGGATTTTCATGGTGGTGGCTCTTCCCGCGGCAGCGGCAGTCGAAAAGGGGGTTTGCCTCTCGACACAGACGTCAACATCAATTCCGGGGACCGCGAGGAGCTGCTTCAAAGCTGTGGTATCCAATCGTGTTGCGGCATGGTGCAGTGATGTCGATGGTGCGTCCCATCGACCGCAGCCGCCAACTAAATTGACATCAACGCCATTTACAGCCAGCAATCTCTCGGTGATCTCGTCATAGGATAGATAGGTCGACCACCAGAGTGGGGTGTTGCCATCATTATCTATACAGTTCACGTCTGTCCGTGGATGCCAAAGAATCAGATCGACCACGTCCAAGCGTCGGCCGCGGACAGCAAGATGGAGTGCCGTATGACCATTTCGGTCAATGGTCGCCAAATCACGGTCTTTTCGCCGCAGTAGCAGTTTCACAGCACCCACTGACCCATGGAGAACTGCCTGGTGGAGCGATGGCTCATTGTGTAGGCTGTTATGTGGTGCAGCATATTCTCGCTGCCTTTGAAAAAGGGCCATCATGGAAGGCCTGTTGATTCGACTTGCCCGAACCCCGGGCGAAATGCCCAAATCATCATTTGCGTTTGGGTTACTGCCCTTGGCGAGCAGTAGTTGTGCCAATCCAATGCGGCCCCACCATACAGCGAGATGGAGCGCTGTTTGGCCCCGTTGATGCCGGAGGTCGACTGCACAGTCCACGCGCTCTAGTACACGCCACAGGGTTGAGGATGCTCCATGCCGAACAGCAATCCACAGTGCGCTTTCTTGCTCTCGGTTCTGAAGATTGATATCTAGACCGGGGCTGTTCAGCAAGAGTGGGAGCACTGTAGAAGAGGAGTGTTTGATGGCTCTCATCACGGGGGTTTTTCCACGAAAGAAGGCATTGATATTGGCTCCGTAGTCAAGCAACCACCTTGCGAGCGTGATATTGTCATCCTTAGCGGCCATCCCAAGAAGGTTGCTGTTCTGATAGTCGATATTGAACTTGAGAATTACGGGCCGCAGTTGGTGGTACAGAGTTTTGCATGATCTTGCAAGGGCAAATTTCGCGCTACCCTGGAGATACGAAGCGATCAGAAATAATATTTCCGTGGGTAAATCCCGAATGTGTGACTGTTTTTCTTGGTTAATTGATAGGGATCAGGACATGGCGGTTTTACTAACCATGCTATGATAGAATGGTGACTTTGGTTGTGGAACTGAGGGGACTTGCAAAAAAGTAAATGAATTGAGATACTGTAGGTTTTTCAATCTTCGATGAATAATATGGGTCATACCCTGCGCACGAACCCACTCAATTGGGTCTCCATATCGAATTCCCAGCTATCAATGGATAACAGCATGGTGCTCCTGGGATTCGTAGTTTCATTGGATATCTATTAAAGATTAGCACCAGCATTGGAGGCCCTTTCATCGCTCCTAGATACACGAAAGTTGATTCCAGGATCGCCTGGTGTTGTTTTATAGAATGTGACGAACGCTATGCGGCTGGTTAAAACTATCTCTGTCCAGATCAACGGGCCAGGGCATGGAATACCAAGTTTGCTGGATCTTTCGACTGCATTTCTTACACGCCCAGTCCGCCACGAAAAATCTCGATGGAATGTGATAAGAACCATGACCAGGAAACAGTATAGCCACCATTACTGATATAAATACTGTCGATATAGCGCAGCTGCTAGCAAAATTTATCTTACCACATTTTCCTCCCGAGAGAAGTGAATTTTCAATCAGTGGCTCCTCTGTATTAGTGATCCTTAAAAAGCCCTTCAAGCCGGACGAAGATCAAGTTAGGCTCTTGATATTGTTACTGTGAAACTTCCACCATGCCAACTGTTGGTCTTACGAGACCTTTACGACGGCCTTGCATCCAATGTCGCACTTGGAAAAAGGCATGCAATCGTGATTTACCCTCCTGTCAGTCTTGTTCGGACCGTAGGGAGCCTATCCAGTGTACGTATGAAGAACACACTTCCTCGCGGCTTCATCGAAGCAGAAAGGCGTCGGTAGGATCAGGAAAGTCGAAGCAGAAAGAAAGCGCTCCTGAGAGCGAGCAGACGCGGGAGACTCTTCAAGAAAAATACATGACGATTGAAGCTCGCGATGAATCTGGGCGGGATTCCCAAGCTCCGTTTTCTCCTGCTGCCTCAGGGTTCACCCCCTGTTTGATGCGACCATACTATGAAATGACAGTTCCCGTAAGATTGTCAAGCCTTTTTGATCCATCCTGAACTAACAGCTGGCTAGGTATCTCTGCCACGTCGACTTCAAATCCGAATACCAAAATTTTGCCCTCCCTCGGCCGAGAAGGCCCATACCCTGCACCAACTTTTGTTGGTACTCAACTACTTATTCGTCAGTGCAATGTTTCCTAATGATAAGGATCTTTTGTGGCCCATTATATACCGTCGTGCTCAGAACTGGGAGCAAAGCTTTGTCTTGCAGCATAGTGGGTTGCAACCCTGGCTCATTGATATTCGCGATGCTTTAACCGATTCTCAGGGTTTGCATACCGTGTCATGTGAAGATTTGGAAGTGCAGATCCGATATATCTTGTTCCTTCTCGGACGATATGCAACAAAAGGGTCTAGCCTCCTCCAAGCATGCTTTGAGCAACCTCTTGCGCCGTATCGACCTTTTGGGGTCGGGGCCAGTGTTGCTCTGATATGCTACGCATTCAGGGGCATTAGTACTAACCACTTACGGGCCTATGAGTCGAAAGAGATCTGGGCACGCGATGAGACATTCTTCTTCATTATGCTGGACCAATTAAAAAAATCGCCAATCTTCTCCTCCGAACTGTCTGTGGGAGAGCTGCAGGCCATTTTACTGGATCTTCAGAGAGCATTCCACAACGAGGAAATCCGAGTCGCTTCAGTGTCAGCCCAGGAAATCAATATCCGCAACAGGGCGGAAGTCATAAATTATTACACCCAGGCGTTTCAAGTGCTTGACCCATTCCTTCTTCCAAAGATATCGCTGGATGCGTTAGGGATCAAGCCGCCCGAGAACTGCAGTCACCTTCATCTGGCCACTCTCTTGGCCACTGTCTTTTACGACAGGCATCCGATCCAGAGTCTGAATGAGAATTTCAAAAATATCCCCGGCATTATGCTGTCAAAGCCCGATCGAGTTGTAGTGACCGAGATGTTTCATGTGAAAGCGTGGCAGGAACGTTGGTGGAATGGTAGCTCGGATAAATTCTATGTAAGTGTGTTTCATGTTGCTCCCGGGCCGGAGACAAAGACTCAGTCAGGTTAATGGATTCGGCATATTGTGCTTCGAGATCTAGTTAATCCTCAAAATCAAAATTCAATTCAACCTGAGAGGAATAGTTGACAAGTAGTGAACGTACAATTATTCCTGAACCAAATTCTTTTTTTTTTTTGGGCTGAAGAAAGCTTCAACGTACGCAGTGCTAAGATGGAAATGATCGATGCCTTGGTATAGATCAACATTATGCAGGTCAATTCAAATTCCAGAAAGCTGATTCTAAAAATGCTAGGAGCCTGTCTTGACATTCATAAACGCTACATGCCAGGTGAGAAAGTGGGTTGAAAAGGGTCTTCGCGGCATCGGTCTATGTGCAGTTAGCAGCCCAGTTCACTTAACAGCGTTTTTCACGGTCAGCCAAATGCTCTAACCTTGCAGTTGAACGGTCTTTGCTAGATGGTTTTCCTTGATGTTCATTTAAAAAGGCCTCTCGCTTACAGTGTTCTGGATCGGCAATTTCGCACTTCCAAAACTATATAGATTACTTTGCCTTGCGACTCCTGGGACTCTACTCAACGAATATGGATCAAAATGGCAAGCATCTATCTAGTTTCTCAAAATCGGACTTCGATTCATTCCGCAAAAAGCCTCTCAGTATGTACTGCATCTAATTTCCAACATTCATGACAAAGAACCTGACGATGACCCAGACAAACCCTCCCTGGCAGATCCGTGCCCCTCGCAACAATCCGTGAATAGGCTCCCTTTCCTGTATTCGAAAACTGAGGAACTTGTCTGGAAATGGGATCAGTCGAAGCTCTGCGGCCAGAGCATCAACATTATCTTACAGTCCACCCTCATGCCACAGGATCATCCGTGCAACAGGCCTGACCGAGCCCGCGAATTCGTTCTGATCGAGAATGACAATGTCATTGTACAGCCCCCAGCATACCTGACACGTCTGAAGCCGGAGCAGTATCAGGTCGGTTTGATTCATACAGACAGTTTGACGGATATGAAGATCATTCTCCTTGGCCTCCCAAAATGGAAGAAACCTTCCAAGGTCAAGGAAAGCGTGCTTCGCCTTGAAAACTATCTGGCCAGGAAAAGCTTTCCGCTCTTCTACGACTGGTCCACCGAATACTGGATCTCGGATTCGGTCGTCATTGATCCGCGGTCGACAGATGAAATCGAGATGATTGATCGGGGGAAACGAACGGCGCACAGCCACGACGCAAAATATATTTGCATCGGCCTCCCAGCAACCACCATGGGACCCCTTTTCAACATACTTGTGTCATCTTGGAATGCCAGCCCGGCCTGCTTTGAGTACGCGATCGGATTCATTTGGGTCTATGCGTTGATCGATCCGGGGAATTTCTACATAGAGCTTGACACAGCCTTAGACCCCGCGTGCGACCCCGTTGCCTCCATGCTGCAACAAATGAAAGGAGGATCTTGGGTGGCTGTAACCAAGCTATCTCTTAGGCTTGAGGGGTCTAGCAGGATGAAACACTCCATTCTGGTTCAGGTTCTGGGAGTTTCTCAGGCCCGCGCCACTTCCACGCATAAGCCAATCACTCATCGATAGACTTGTTCTCAACTGAGGTGTCTTACTTTCCGCGAGGGGATTGATGTTCAATTATCTCTACATATTTAACTATCGATGATAATTCAAATAGTCAAGGTATTCACTAAATATAGCCCCTTTCGACATGGGATTGATATGATATTGCTTCGAGGTCGGAAAGTTTATACATGGCCGGTTTTGTACTCAGCATCTGATTAAGGTTTGAACACTCGTGTGAATTTCACGTCTGGATGGCAGGTGGCCATATATGGATGGAGAAGTTTCTTCCGACATTTTTGCCACGAAATGGTCTTCTCTAAGCTAAATTTACCTTCATGTACAATATCAAAAAGCAATTATATTGAGGCAAGGTGCCATCCCAAGGTATACATTGCACCCACGAGAAATTCCGCCGAACATCGTGGAGAGAAAACATGAGGGGATTGCAGATCCAAAATTCTTGAAAATTTAATTCCTAAGGAAACAAGTGCAATCACTGAAAGCGTATAGAGAATCATCATTTGCAGAATCTTGTCCACCAGACATCTTCAGCCCTCTTCCACTACGTTATACTGCCCTTATCTCTGCAAACGTCGAGCCCGCAGCGTCTTCTGCCCCGGCTCATCTGGCTTATGAGTTGGGTCACATTCGAGTCCCTCATCTACTCCTGTTTCAATAGCCTTCCATCGGTTGGAAAGGCCCTCTAGGTGCCTGCGGACATCTTCGATACATTTTCTCTGGTTCGCCATTGATCTCTCCAAGATCCTGGATATTGGTTAGCTTGTTATTTGTACCCGAGGATGAGGTTGACAACTAACTTCACACATGGTTCTAGGCTTAAAGCATTACTCTGATTAGCACAATTCTCCGGGAAGGAGTAGGGACAAATAGTACTAACTCGGCAACACATTGGAGAGCAAGCATGTTGCTGTCCCTCAGAGACTGGGCTCCATAATCTCCTAACTGCGGAATTGGTACCACTCCATCCTGAACATCGTTGGGCGGGTCACTCTGCTGTGATGCCGCCTGATGATTGCCGCTTGAATGCGTCGATTCTTCCTCGGTGGTGTCGCCAGACAGGGGCGCAGTCGGACTTTGGCTGTATTCAGACTCCGAGGATGACAGGGACAATGCGCGCTGCAATCGACGCCGGAAGTCTGGCATCTTCTGAGCGCGTGAGGGTTTTTGGACGGCTCCCATGGTCGTGTTCTAATTACGCAAAAATACCGCGAAGTATATATGCCGTGCTTGGAAGGAGGAGGTGAGGATCTATTAAATAATAGATGGCGAGATGAAAATTTGCACGTCTGCAAATAGGTCCAGCAAGCACTCTTCCGTAGTGGAAGATGCTGTCGCCCTGATCATACGCCAGTCATGTTCTGTTTCGCATTCAAAATAAAGTGAAAAGATGGGCGGCAAACACTCTTGATGGTTCATGAATCAACAGGCAAACGTTGACGGGCAATCAATTTTTCCACTGCCACTGATAATTTATTTTGCCTACTTCGTGGCTCGCAGGAACCTAGCCTATGTTGATCGATTTCCTTGCAGGTAATTACTTCTATTCATACGCGGACCGGTGATAAACGCGGGCACAAAGATTGGATTCGCCAGAGCCATAGATGATACCCGACCACTCCCGACCATATTCTGGGAAACGACATCCGGTGGCCAAGTTGGAACCCGCCCATCAGGCACTTGGCCTGCGAACGTCTAGTTACAATCTGTCCATTGCGCATCCACGTAGGAGAGAATAGATGCATGTACCGGAGCAGTTGTTATGTCCTAGTCTACAAATATCGTATAAAAGCTTAGGCATCCGTCTCTTGCGGGATCAGTCAGTTTTCTGCTTGCCAGCAAAATCGGAAAGCGTTTCCCCTGGTGAGCAACGTTAACTGAACGATGATTGGTCGAGTCTAGACCCTCGGCCGCCACGGTTCCAGGTGGGGCGGTCGACCCGCCCTCTGCGGAAATGCTAAAATTTCTTATTTCAACGTTGATTAACCGCCTCAACGCCCAGCAAAAAGAGTGCAGGCCCGCTATTGGGTCTGCCACGATGTACGCAAGTGGTCGCTACCGCAAACCCTACTCGATTGGCATAAAAGACGCTCGTTTTCCGTCGAGAAGAAGATCAGGATTTTCCTCTTCACACTCCGTGGCCGCGAGGCCTTGGGGTGTCTTTTGCAGGGACATCTGCGTTACCAAGAGTCTCCGCAGGGACAACTGCGAAATCAAGTCTCGCAGGGGGACGCTGCGTTACCAATTGAGACCCGCAGGAGAGTGCTGCGTCAACAAGTTCTCCCTCGCAGCAATGAGCCCTGCGATTGTAAGAGTGCGCTCCCTCACAGAAGATGAGCCCTGTGATTGTAGAAACGCGCTCCCTCGCCAGCAATGAGCCCTGCCGTTGTATTGTGTGCTCCCTCACAGACGATGAGCCCTGTGATTGTAGAAACGCGCTCCCTCGCCAGCAATGAGCCCTGCCGTTGTATTGTGTGCTCGTTCAGACAGAGCCCGTGGCGCCGCGGTCCTCGCCCTGTTCCTCTGACGACAAGCAGGCACCTCTTCGTGGTGTCAGAGACTAGTATTCGAGTCCTTCAGGGGAATCGAAGAAGCCAGGACCTGCTCCAAATGTCCATAGAAATCAAGTACCTCCAAGCAGGCTTCGTTTCATGCCTTCGATCTGTTCCAGGAATCGATAGAAATCAAGAAAATCCAAGCAGGCTTTTTAAGCCTTCGACCTCCTATGGTCAAGATCCCATTCACGTAATGCACGTAGCCTTCAATCGTTCCCAGAACCTGTACACTGAGCGCTCACTTCATACGACATAGCGTAGTAAATTGGGCCATTGAGCTTGGTGACGCGGTATCTGCCAGCGTGGTCATGGCCGGTGAACGCAGCTGCCATCCAAAGTAGTCAACATCCCTGTGAAGGCTTTGTCTGTTGGCTGGAGTGGTGATGAATATGTGTGGGCTTGGTGAGGCTTGATGGTTGCTGACAGTGAGGGCCGTGGCTCATGGTCATGGTGTGTTGACGGAGGCGTTGGTGGTGGGTCGTTAATGATCGTTGCTGGTCGTTGATGGAAGCTGACGGGATTGTTGACAGTTGTTGACGCGCAGCGGGCCCGCTGAGCGGTGAAGTATCCACCGGTGATCAACACCCAATCAACACCCGCCCTGCCTCAACACGGCCGTCCCAGGATCAACGCGAAGACCGATATGCGGCGAGAATATACCGAGGCTTCGACATGGATTTGACAACCCAGATAGGACAGTGAACGAATGTCTTTGGCCCAAATTGATTTTGCCTACAACGTGGCACACCATTTAGTCAAGTCAAGTTGCATGCAAATAAAGGGCGTGGACTGAAGGCATGCAAATTAATCAGCGTGGACTGAAGACATACATGGATTAAGGTGGATGTATTTGTAGAATATAGTTTGTCTGTACTCAGTCCCTCTCGGTTCACTTTGCGGAGCAATTTATTTGCATCGGATTTGATCGTGTGTGTTTCGATAATAGACCGCGTCCGGGGTAGGATGCACGGCTATGTTGCCGCCCGTTACCAACACACGATATATATCTTTAGATCGCACCGGCCATTCATGATTGGAGACGAAGTACGAGAAGGATCACGATACGAGAAAAACCACTAGCTAAAGCTACAAATGCTAAATTGTTATCTATCAATCGGTTCCCAAGTATTTCCCCAAGTATTATTTCCTCCTGGTATGGCTGAATGAGCGACGCTGCTGGAGCTGGAAATGTCGACTTCAGATATGGCTGTTGCTGTTCTCCGTGGGATGATGTGGGAATAAGTGAGCCAAAATTTCGCCGCCGCGGCTGAAATACTTTTTGGCCCAGTCGAAATGGCATACCTGAAACGATGCACGGGTTCGATTCCAGCACCGGGCGTTCATTTGTACCTGGACGGAACAACAGATCTCGCTCATCATGCTGTCTTGGCACAACCAGCGTGGCTTTCCGAGCCATTCCTCGAATGTTTTTGTGACGTATTATACAAGAATTGCCTACATCTTCACCTCGAGTGGATATGGTGAGTCTATCCTTCCCATAGCATGGGTATGTCGCCAAAGTCAGCGCACTGGGCCTTGAGATCGAGTGATCGGCCTGCGGCTCCTTCGCATGCGTGTCGCCCCCGCGGCGCATTCACGTGGCGCAGTTGGTGTTAGCGGCTACGTTCGTAGGCAATAAGGACGTCTTCTTTTTCCCTCCATCTGGTGATGAAAACCGACCTTGCATCTTTCGGACTACCATAGGGGAATCACGACTATCGTGAGGCCTGCTTCTGCGGGCGGTCCGTGCCCCTCGGTGGTGACATTGTGAGGAGCGTTCGGTCGGTCGGCTTGCGGTGGCATTCAGCATACCATGGTGTGGGGCCAATCGATCATCTTCATATCGGCGGTCTGACAACGTGGTCAGCTGGGGCCCGAAACATTCTGTTGGTATCACCAGCTAGGTCCTGTGTACACAGTTAAGTGAACAGTTTATGCTTCCAAAGCAAAGCTTGATTGATTCGTGTATGATAGATGTGTTTTCCGGCTCAGGCTCGAAGTACCCCTGAATCCCATAAGCCGGAACCGCAACTTAACGCGAGGTTACGTACACTGAAATGTGATCTATCAGACGCTGGCTTGCTCTGATAGAGGGATATATCCCGACACATTCAGTGATGAGAACGTACCTTGCCAGCTTTGGATCGCCCTTTATCGGCTGGCTCAAGGTGAACTTCTCAATCACTTGTACTCGTGGCTTACTGAGATAACGCCGGCCATCGTACTGTATTCTGACTCGTACTTTGACTGGATTTAGGGCAGGCCGAACCAGGACTGAAAATTGGTCCCTCTCTATATCAGCAGGATTCCCAGTGACCGAGCGCGGCGAACGCTTGCCATGAGAGTAGTTTCACATGGACCATGGGCGATCTAGTGACCGAGACAAGCGTCAGCTCCTATATATATGCGAGGGACAGGGACAGGATCAGCTCATACCAAGGGATATGTATTTGGGAGCAGAGACATTCCCAAGCATGGCTATATACTTTGCTGTTGGCACGGACACAGCCAGTGGCCAGCGGATAAGCAGTCGCACCAAGTCAAAGGACACCAGAGGGAGGGGTGATAATTCGACTGGGGCAAAGGTATTGCCTGACAGCGTTTGCTTTGTGGCGAGATCTGAGGTAGCTTCGGTTGGTGTTACTTTGGCAGAAAGCGTGTTGTTGATGGTCATTCATGCAAGGTCTCCCTCTCTTCTTGTCGAATGCTGCGATAACTCGTTCGGTGTAGCACGGATCGATCATGCCTGCTGATGAGGTTCGGAATGACACGTGGGACAAGAGGAGCCGAGCCGTCGGAATACGGCAATGTTCTATTACTTTGACAGTTAGCCCTCGATCTGACAGAGTGAAGCGGGAAGATTGAAAAAAAAAAATTGCAATGTTACCACGTGGCTAATCGTGAATATGGAGCCTTCCTGGACTGGGCCCAGAATGCATTGAGCGGAGTGCCGTTTCAACCCATATTTTGAAGCAACAAGATGCAAGGTTTCTCGGAGGCAGTGGCTTGGCCCGTCTTGTCAGTACAATACCGACAATCGCGCTGCGGTGAGAAAGAGACATCAGCAATACTTTCTGAGGAACAGAGAGTCGGAATGAGACAGCACCCGTACTGAACTCAAAATGTAGTCCCGGTCGTTGGGGATAGGTAGGGGCCACGCATGGGGCAACTTACTAGGCATGCGCTGGATCATGGTACATCCAAATGGCTGTCTTTTCATCCTGTGAATCATCAGCACAGGTTTAGTCTTCTCGACTACCACAATGATTAAACTGACCTTACCAGTTCCTGCGGCACGCGGCTTTTTATCAGGGCCAAATCGGCTGCAGAAATTCGATCTACAGTAGAAGGAATCATTAGTAGGTAAATTATGAGGGCTTGCCGTAACTCACTATCCTGGCCACCGGGATGTCCCCTTTGCGGTTAGGACCCGCCAACTGGATTCGTATAGAAACAGCGGAGATGAGACTGATCTGGACATCATTCACGTCAGCATGGCTTCGAATGACTGGGCAACTGCACTTACCCGCCGTCACTGATATAAGTATCAAGGGGAGACAGGCTAGGGGCGATACAACAGGTTAGTTCGATCACAAGTGCGTGACATTTCGGCGTCAGTCCATACCGGGGAGTAGCTGGCGAAGTCGAGAGCATTTTGCACCAAGACGACATGGGGATGCTTGAGAAAGACTATTCTGGGTGGCCAAAGGCCAGACTTTTATAGCATTGCCGCCAGCCTTTCAGCTTAAGTCGGTGCAATGATTATCGCACATTGTACGGTAAGGGGTCAACAGAACTGGCCCTCCAATTTTAGCTGCTTCTTCACCAATGATTTCCAGGAGATACTTGGAGGAATTTCAGTTTTCCACTGTTGGCACCGTTTCAACAAGTGCAAAGATACCGTAGATAGCGCTGACGACATGTTTACACGTTCATCAACATGCGTCTGTGGTTCATCGCTACAGGAAACATCGGCCACGTTCAATTCTATTCACCGGTCATGACGATCTACTTCGTTGATCAAACGTTGAAAACTGTCCATGTCGTCACCGTCTTCCTTTCCCTTTCTTTCTACTGTTTTCTGGTATCACTACGGAGCAAAACTCGCAGTATCCGCATTTCTTTGATGTTGCCATCTGTTTCATCACAATCCGAAAACCCGTTCTGGGATTACATTCGCGAACGTGTGCTCATTCTCCGCAAGATAATCATCCAGAGATATCAGTTTGAATTGGAGCGTTCACAAGCACTCATCGACGCCTTGGATTCAGTAGACGAGACAAGATTACAAAGCGCTAACCGCTAACCTTCTACCAAAAGTGTTCACGGTCGATAGAATATAAATAATATGCCGTGGCCTACTATGACTTTTTTATGACCGGAGCTTCTCAAGATTGAGAGCATCTTAGGAGAGGCGTCTCAGAATGAGCTCCTTCTCGGAACAGCGCTCTTGTTCCAGACCTTCTCTGAGGTACAGATCGATTCCACACTCAGATACTCACCGCTGCCCAGGATGCTTCATCTTCCCACTGTCCCGGCTACAACTTTGGAAGCCATGGAAACCAACTGTTTCTCCCTATCAAGTCTCCCCTCGGTTGCAAGCTGGTTCTCTTCGTACGCGGAAATCAAGAAAATGGAATTACTGCCATCGGCTGTAGCGGCGCGGTAACAGTGGTCTGGACGAAGACTGTGTAGGTGCACATCGTAGAGTGAATAGCCTTTGCATGAGTACTTTCGTGCGACGCGTTCGACAGGCGATGGATCGGAACGGTCTATGAGGAGGCAATCCGATTGATTCCACTCCCCTCGCTCGAGTGACCAGAACTTGATTTCAACGTGGTGCCCGAGTGGTGGGTCGGGTTGGTCGTGCATTGGAGGCTGAGGAGGAGTGTTAGTTCGACCATTCTGTGTTGGCGTGTGCTGGGTGCCTCTGTGCATTGCTTCCGTAGGCTGGCCACAAGGGGTTGGCAGTGTCCACCCCCCAAACGGAGGCGAAGACTGATGATGAAGCAGATTTAGTTCTTCGTCGAGCCGCTCGATCGCCATCCTTTTTTCTAACTGCTCTTGCTCCTCCTGGGCCCGTCTCAGGCTATCAAGGAAGGTATCTAGTTCTTCCGGCCCAGAGAACTCGCATGTTTCAGACACACTGCCTCTGTCTGATAAAGGTGGTTGCTGTGCCTGCAAGTCGACCTCGAGTGCAGATGCAGTGTCTGGCTCTCGCTCCTGGCCTCCTCCCGTTGCCAGTTCATCCTGGCTCCATCCGAGCTGCACTGTTTCCAGCGAGATTTCGGTGCCTTCACTCATGTCATCGCCAATTTCTGGGGCCGTGGTGGGCGAACGGCAACACGATACCATTCCCAGCCCAGGATCGCTCTGAGAATCTGGTTTTTTGGGAGCAAGGTCGTCCGAAGAGCTTCTTTGGCCTAGGTGGCCTAGAATTACATCCTTACTTTCCGGGCTTGAACGGTCTAGTTCCATAGGATCAGTCTCATCGCCTGTTTGGGTTGACTGGTGGGAGTCATGTCGCCTTATTAAGATCTCATAACTCTCTCTGTCGGGAGATGAGCTTGGTGAAGCAGTTTGTTGCCGGGGCTCGTGAGAGGCTGGTGTGCCGTCCCTCGCCACAAACAGTGTCCTTGACATTCTCTCCACACTCTCCACTTCGTCTACTCCTTCCACTCGTTGGCTGGTACCCGCGTCACAAGCTTCCCTCGCAGTGGTATTTCTCAGGTTTGCCGATTTCCCAAAAAAGGCAAAGTAGACACAGCGACGTACAAAAAAGCTAGTGATCGTGTCGGCGGCCTCCACATCAGCATAGAGTCGATCTAAGAATAGGAAAGGGGCATCTTGTATATGGGTCTGGGTCCGTGGAATCCCCGAACGAGCGTGTGCCTTAAGGGTACTATCTGCCAAGACGCCTTGCGGTAGGTCAGGCTCATCGGGGACAGCTTCCGCAAAGCAAGTGACGATCCGATGGACAAGACGGTCGAATTCCTGACCATCGTATCGATATTGACCCGGCTTTCGGGCCTGTAGGAGAGCCGATCGCGCGATTTGGTGATCTGGGGAATTGTCCAGCAACTTGTCGATTTCGGGAGACGTGAACCCGTAGGGCTCCTAAAGGAATAAAGGAATGCGAATATACGGCATATTCATATTCGCACTCCGTGAATATGATTAAATGAATTTTTATTTGCGCGAATAAACGTATTATTCATATTCGCATTCATATTATTCATATTCTGTTATTTATTCGCATTAACACTTTATCCGTTACAACAGTTTTCGTATTACCGAAATACGCTTAGGGGGTCAATTTCAGAATGCCCACCTCATCGGCGAAGTTGGACAGGAGCATTTCATTTGCAGATATACGTTAGAATCTGAGACTCGATTATATTAGCTTTTACAGACTAAATATCCCACTGTGCATCAATTAGAGGTATGATATTCACACACAAAATATCTCAGCGTGGAATCTTGAGGTTTGAGTCAAAAAGAGCACTTGACATTATATATATTTATGACCTACCTTCACATCATCGCGGCCGGTGTGTTGTTAAATGTTCGCTAGCTTCTCTGATTCCATCGCGATTCAATTCAAACTTCGTCCACGCAAATGTACAGCAAATGACACGTAGAAACGCGTTTGGCTCATAGTCTTAAGCTTCCGATAACGCTAACTACATCTTGTTTACGCTTTATGTTATGAATGGCGCGCTGCAGAAATCAAGAAGAGATCTATCAATTTTCACGCCAGCAAGGGTATATAAAGGGCGAACAAAATCGCGAGTGCTCACAGTAATCCCATTCCTAAGACCTCCTTCCAGCATCGCCTGCTGGTTCAAGTAGCCCAAGGTACGTGTTACTTTATTGCCGTGGCCGTTTCATATGCTCATCTCAAAAAGACTTGTAGCATGACATCTACACCAAATCCCTTCCTGCGGAGGACGCGTGGTCTTCCACGCCAGGACTATAATGCTTTACACAATGGCCTGGTCTCATCACCTTCCGAGCAATCCGAGGAATCTATTTGTGAAATAGGAAGACCGTACTCTCCAGAGCCCTCCCCGTCCGTAGACACCGAGGAAATACCCCGATCTAAACGGTCTTACTGTATGCTCAGCTCTTCACCCTCCCCGATTGATCCGGCGTTGTCGGATAGCACGAGCAATGCAAGTAGCCCGCACCCACATAAGAGCCGAAAAACCAAGTCATATTCCAGCTGGACCATTGGGCACTTTTGGACCACGGAACTGGACAACACTTGGTGCCGACAGGGCGGTCCACCGAAGAAAGACCGACTGCTAGTTTGCAAGCATTGTAACTGGTCCTCTAGGGATTCGGCGCGCTATGGTTCCACATCGAATTTATCGGTGCATCTCCAGACTAAGCATCGCATTAAATCTGGGACCCACTCCATATTCTTGCCCACTGCGGAAGGGAATCTTGATCAGTTTTTGGAATTACCGAGGAAACAAGTTGATGTTGGAAATGCACTAGTCCAATGGGTCATCCAAACCAGACAGCCTTTCACAGTCGTGGAGCATCCCGCGTTCAAGGCGCTTATTGAAGCGACGGGGGCTAAACTGCCCATCAAGACCGCTGATACCCTTTGCAACAGAATCAAGGAAGCATTTAATTCGACTAGGGCTTGTGTGAAAGAAGAGCTTGCCAGGAGTAGTCGGACGCTCGCACTCTCTCTCGACGTTTGGACGTCAGAGAATCAGATTGCGATAATGGGTATCATGGGCCATTGGATCTCACCCGAGTTTGCAAAAAGAGAAGAGCTCCTTGAATTCACCGACATCAATGGACCGCATTCTGGCGAAAATCTAGCGGAGATTGTGTTCAGGTTGCTCGAGGAACTTGACATCGAGCCCAAGCTCCTGACAATCACAGGGGATAATGCAAGCAACAATGGGACCCTCTGCGATAGCCTACATGAGGAGCTCCTTAAGAAGTACGACAATGATGATGACCGCTTTCGCATTAGGCCTCTAATGCGGTTTCGTGGACGACAGAGCTTCATTCCTTGCCTTGCCCATATCCTCAACCTAATTTGCAAGGACGTGCTAGCTTCTTTAAAGGCTGGCTCGACTCGAGAAGCGAAGGCGATGCTGGACGACATGGCCATCCATACTAGTCCAGTATTCAACTCCCTTCACAGCACAAAGGGTGCGATTATGAAAATCCGACTTCTGACCCTTTGGATCGCCCGCAGCCCACAGCGCCGCCAAGATTGGAAAGAAGTCTCGCCAGGAAAGCAGGTCAGCTATGATGTTGACACCCGATGGAACTCAACTTATGTCATGATCCAAGATGCCCTTCGGCTACAGACCGAGCTAGGCCAATTTATCCGGATACATCCAGAAGTGCAGGCCGATGACGAATGGTCAACGCTTCAGCAAGTGGCGAAGATTCTCAAGCCATTCTGGGATCACACAAACTCCGTGTCAAAGGCTCGTCCAACAATTGTGGAAAGTCTACCGATTTACTGGAGCTTGGACGACTTGTTAAACGATGTCCGGAATGCAAAGGGAGATTTTGAAGACGTAAACATTGAAATTCGAGATGCAGTGGAAAGAGGGATTCGAAAGATGAATAAGTTTGCGAGGAAAATGGACGACAACCTTTACTATGTCGCTTCCGTTTTGGATCCGCGAATCAAGTCGTCCTTGATTGTGTCGCAGATGAGTGAACAGGATTCGGGGCTCATTGTTTCTCAAGTGCGCAACTTCCTTAAGAAAGAATATCCTCCAGAGGCATTTGTCTCACATGAATCTGAGCATTCACATCCACCGGGGATGTCGGAAACCATGTGGAGAACTCTGTGCAAAGTCCGGCCGGCTCAAGGGAGTCTAACATCCGACATTGATAAGTATTTGGACTCACCACCGGTGAGCTGGTCCCACCATATGATCGGCGATGCGGACGAAGAATGGGTCTTGAAATAGTGGAGGGCTAACGAGTTTAATTTCCCACTCATAGCAAAAGCCGCTCGCGATTACCTAGCGATCCCCTCTGCAGAGGTCGGCATTGAACGTGAGTTTAGTAATGCTAGAGATGTGTTGGGCCTTCGCAGACACTGTCTGAATGCGGAGACTATGCGATGGTTGATGCTATTGAAAGAACGGTATTCAGCATAGATATCCTGTGATTCACAGTTCAATGGCTCGTATGTATTATGCTGTGTAAATAGAACGCATGAATGTTGATGATGTATTGGGATGTAACGAGGCGAATGGGAATGTATGGTATCTTTGTATTTTAATAAATATGAATGATTCATTTATTCATGAATAATGCGAATATGAATAAGCGCTTTATTCATATTCGTATTATTCAATTCCTTTTATTCATATTCGCAGATATTCATGAATATTCACAAATAATCATATTCCTTTCGGAGCCCTAGATGAGATCCATGCATATTGCCCTCCGCCACTTCTTGTATAAGCGGGCAGTCAATCAAAAGAGGGATCCGGGGGACAATACTGGACAGTGCAACTGCGGGGAGGGCAGTGAAACTCCTCAACACGTCCTCCTGCAGTGCCCGTTATTCGCTGATCTCCGGTCTACGATGATGAATAAGATCAGGTTGAAGACCGATCTGAGGAACAACCAAATCTCTGACTACGATGCCATCATATCAGACTCGCAGGCCATTCGCTACGTGGCCGAATTCATGCACCGAACCGGCCTCCTCAATCAATTTAGGCATGTTGAATACGGGGAGGTCGATCAAGATCAGGAAACCGACGATTTTTGAAGCAGGGGTGAAGACGATGGGTATATTGAACTGCCAACTGGCGCGGAGGTGAGACGCCGCGGCCAGGATGAGATCAACGATCTGAACATCAGGAAGCGGAGCCTCAAAATAGGCTTCACGTATACGGGGATATGCTGTACCGGAGCTGGACGTAGCCGCAAATGGCAGCTGTGAGCTGGCAGCAGCCGATTAGGCAGTTAGAGAGGGTTTTATTACGGTTTTGATGGGTTCATTACGTTCTTTTAAATGGCTTATAGCCATCTTCCTTTATTATATTACATTACCGGGCGCGGCGTTTATGGACAGGCTCTTGCTTCCGACGGAGGAAGCACCTGCATAGCCATTACGTTCTAAGTTAGGCTGCATCAGGTTAATAGAGCTTTGAATTGAATTGAATTGAATTGAAACATTGAACCAAAATCGAATCTTCAATTTAAAAAAAAAAAAACTGACCAGTGAAGCGAGTCGACTGAAATGATAAAGGAAACACAGGGCTTATATTGGGCATCTAGAATACTCGAAACAGGGGTATCGAAACAAAGTACAGAATCAACAGCAACTATCGCCCAAGTTCTCGGGAACAAAAGTGAAGAACAAGCCGCCACTTATACAATGAAAGCCTTGGGTCCGAACAGAGATATCTTGGCATCATACATGCAGCGCTGTTTCATGCTGGAATCACACCAACCATGGAAAAGCATGCGACCGCCATCACCATCCGCATGAACAGTTGCACCCCCTGGAGCAATCAAGCTAGGATTGTCGCCAGTCTTCAGAAATTTCTCATTGTTTTTGATGTATGGGCCTGTGATACTCGATGCAGTTGCATACCGAGCATCATAGGAGTCTTCATTGTAGCAATGGGTGGAGTAGAAAAGGTAGTAAGTCCCTGACGATGAGACGAGGCTGGGAGCTTCAACAAGAGGGCCATCGCCATCAGCAGTATCACGATCCAGGATCTCAACTGGATCGCCAACTGGAGTAACGGCATCTTTGGCAAGTTTCTGCAGCATGAGGGGAGTTGGGACGATGGGGTCAACGGCATTATTGCAGTCACCACCATTACCGATGCTGTTTCCATTTACCTTGTAGGTAACATAATAGGTACCATCATCGTCTTGAAATCCGGCGGGATCAATCGCGCCACCTTTTTTCGAGATCACAGACTAGAGGCTCGTCATTGGGGATATAAGGCCCCTTTGGGTCATCGGAAACTGCGGTGCCGACACAATGATGGTCATTCTTGTTTGGTCCAACTTTCTTCGAGTTAGCACAGTAGTACATAACATATTTCCCATCATCCTATTTTGAAATTAGTATGAAGGAATCTTGATTCGAGGAATTACTAATTTACCCTTCGGATCACATCTGGTGCGAAATGCATGGCATCTTCTTCCCATGCTGCAACATTTGGCAGGCCCTCGATATTCAAAAGTTTCCAAGAGGCAAAGTCGTCGGACTCAGCAACTTGGACACGCTTGCCGTTTCCTTCGGTGCCAAAAGCATACCATTTGCCTCCAGGAACATTGACGAAGCTGGGGTCAGGGAAATCGTTATCTAGGGCTAATTTCGAGCCACCCAGATTCAGAAAGGGAAAGCCCTGAGCCCCGGGGAGTAAAGGCAAGATAAGTGCCACAAACGTGGCCGGTGAAACAGATTTGAGGAACATTTTCATCTTTTTTTTGATCAATAGGTGGATAGCTTGAAGTCTGAAACACAAACTGCTAGCTCCTTTTTCTCAATAAACAGACGAGGGGAAGAGGGAGAAGCTACTATTCTTATATCTTCAAAAAGAAATTTCACCCGACAGCCTACCGCAGCAAATCTAAAAATTATTGATTCTACCCCCACAGCATCGTAAGAAAGACATATCCACCACGATGCACTAGAGATGTGGATGCTGCAAGGCTAAATTCTGCGATCGAAGCAGCTTTGAAGTCAAAGTAGCGCAGTTTGACAAACTCTATCAATAATGACCTAATAATCAGGACTAGACAATGGGGCATGAAGGACATGCATTGTAGAGATACAGTATTAAGAGCAAGACGGAGCATCCAGAGGCGCATGTATCAAGAAAAGCAAAGCACGGTGTGCATAAAGAAAAGCCCTGGGTGGATCAGATTAGTCAGGACTATCCTATCCATCGGCAAAATTCTCTCCCAAAAGATTTACGGGGTAAGCGAGATATGTAGTAAATTATATACTGTGCATACATAGATCGCACTCGGGAGACCAGTGGAGAAGGGCGGGATCGGACTAAGTGGAGTTGTTCTTTTTTCTATCCATCAAATTAGTGTACGGCTGAGATTTATTATTGCGATCTTCATTCGGTACGAATTCAGTATGCTCCAGCTTGAGAGGAATAACTTAGCCAGCATGCTGCAGTTCTATGAACGAGACAAGGCCCACTTGGAAGACTGTATTCAACAAGTTAAAGAGATGGCAAAACAACGGAATGAGAGATTGACCCAAGAAATTGAAGAGCTCATGGCCGAACTTGCTGGCAAACAAGTCGAGGGGAAAATAAATAGTAAAAGCTAGTGTCAATATATTACGTGAAGAATGCTTTCTTTGCAGTTTTCTTTGGGCCTTTGCAAGGCCGTTGCTCTCACAGGGACATTCTCTGGACCATTAATCAAATCTCTTCAGTCAGAAACCCTTGACAGAGCCAGTTTCATTACCGATCCGCGGCAGGAACCTGAGGCTTTTGTATTATATTCTGATTCGCGTAAGTCTTACGATACTTCAACGGCGGCCTGGCAAAGGTCAACAACTCTAAGGAGCAATAGTGGGGGGGGGATTTTTCTGGAATTAGTTGAAGTTAGATATTGGTCGGAAAATTGTCTGCTCTCCCACACCCGAAGCAAGGACTACTTGTTCTGGCTCTAAATTTAAGCCTATCAGGCGCTGCAGCTATCGGTATACACCAGATGAGGTCACAGTTAACAGACAATGTACATGAGGTCGCACATGAGGACTAGGACCTTAACAGCTTCTGTTTATATTCGAATGGATCTGACGTGGAGATTTTCGTCGAATTTGTGCATCGCCAATATTAGGTCCCTTTGAAGGTGGTTTCAGGAAAGGCAAATATAGTACAAAGTACTCCGTATATCTGAGACACTTCTGGGTACTCCATAGATAGTCTAGCATCCTCGAACCGACCAAACCAGCAACCATGGAAATCTTTCTGCAACCGAGGACCCACTTCTCAGCGCCATACTATTGAAATCACAAATTAGGATCGACGACACTAGAGAATCCCAAGGACCATATGTTCACATTCACACATTTGGAAAAAAAAGTGGCCGATCTGAATTTAAATTGATGCATTTTTTCAGCAAAGCTTCGTACATTGTTGTCGTCTGATACAAGAGCGCAATGACTCTGCCTCCTTAAGCGATCGACTGCGGCTTTGAAAGACCTCGCCCATCAAAACCGAAGCTTGACGGTCGCACAGCGATTGATCACTTGTATCTTCCATATCTCCTATATTTGCAAGTTCTCGTAATGGGGACTATAGCACGGCATGAATCAATAGCGCTCGCTTTACCCCACTCAACTATCGTCAGGGCCCATCACGGCTCTAAGATCAGCAATCCATTGAGCCAATTCCGAAGGAACCCTCCCACCTGGATGATTAAGCCCATCCGAGACGCGAATCCCCCAGGCATCCCTCAACTTGCCTATTTAAAGTAGAACAAGCTGCCACCAACGCGCAATGTTGGCCACCGAGAAACCCAGCATCGAGAATTTGTGCCAAAATGCGCCTCGCCCTATTTTGGACGGGCTGTTTAGCCTTTGCCGGTTGGGTGTCTGGAAAGAGTCTTCACCACGTTACGCCCCCCCCTTGTCAAGTGACTCGATTGTTATGTTCCCGGCTCGCCATCCAAACCATGACAGCGATGACTTGAATCACCTCATCCCACAATTCTCGCGAGAGCTTTATCACGCGCAGGAAGGCTACAATAGTGAGCAACCCTACAGCCTGCTGTTCCTTGACTATTTTATCTGAAGCTTACAATTCCGTAAGAGGCTCTCCATGGTTCAAAGCACTCGCAAATACAGGCCACATTTAGCCACCCCACGGTAGTGCTAGATCATTCAGACCATCTGAGAAATATTAAGTGTGATGCTCATTCCATTGAAATCTGTTTCACAACTGAACAAGCCAAGGCAATTGCCCAGGAGACTTGGAAGTTGGACCCCAAAACAGGAGCTTTCCAGCTGGTCACTTACCACCTCGGATGCGGTGATACTACAGGCCACAAACGGAGCTACTTTCGTGTATCCCGGCCGGTGACTAGTACTGCTACAAATTGTTTATCGGTTCCTGTGGCTCCAGTCGACGAACCGGATGCTTTGGAGTCGGGAGAGGTTTTCTGGGGCACGTACGAAGCTAGCGCGCAGCAGAAGCGAGCTCTACAGATGAAGGGCCATATCAAGTCTGCTGGGACTACTTTGGGTCTCATACCGAACAGTACTAGTAACATGCCGAATAATACTAGTACTGTGGATATTGAGCATAACATGGCGGCAGCTAAGGAGTTTTTTTAATACTACCCATGCTAATCCTCATGCGCCAATTCCTTCCATTTACCCGGTCAGCCTGAAAGGGACTAAGATGAGGCGGGATCTCCATAGCCAAGTGCTTCGCTCGAGAGCTCATATCCAAACGGACTTTGATGCGAATCCTTTTGGTGCTGCAAAGGAAGCTACTGAGGTAGGTAATCCCTAGCCCTTTTTGCCTCTCTTATACGTTACGCTTTTCCGTGTGTGATCCTTTATGCTTTTGTCATCCACTGCTTTATCACCTTGCCCCTACCTCTCACCTGAACGATACTGATTGGCTTTCTAGAAAGCTCGCAGTTCTTTACTTAGTCAAGCCTCCGGCGTCATTAGCCAGATAGTGACCCATGGTGTTGAGCTTTTCTATGAAAAATTCACAAAGCGTTACGACTATTTCTATCAATATGATTACGAGCTTCATGATTTCCTCCAGGCTGGACCAAGCGACAAGGGACCTCTCGTACTTGGGGAACGCGGATATCTGGTAGCCGAGTACCACGGACCACGCCAAAGAAAAAAGGACACGAGCCTCATGATTAGTTGTCTCAAGTGTGGGATTGAAGGAAAATTCACCGTAGAAGGCAGATTTAGCTTTCACCTTACTCACGGCTTGACTGCAGGTTCATTTGTGGTTGACAGCGCATCAGACATTAAGGTCTATACACATATAGGTATTGCCGCCAACGGAGAATTCGGAATCTTGGAAGACAAACGGCAGTTGCATGCAAATCGCCTGAGCCCTGTTACAGTTCCAGGCCTCTTTATTCTGGGGCCAGAGGTGACTTTCGCGTCAGCACTAAACTTAGATATCAGTGGCAAGGACGAATTCATCATCGGAGGGACAGTTACCATCAGCAAAGGGCGGGTGAACCTCGATCTCATGAACAAGGGGAATAGCGAGATTGTTCATGGGTTCAAGTCATCCTTTGAGCCCAGGGCCAAAAACAAGGGTCACATTGAACTAACCGCTGCGGTGGGAATTCCTATTGGGCTCGAGCTCGGTCTCAATGTGCTAGACGGAAAGTTTAAGTCAACTGTCGGCCTCATTGATACTCCATCGCTTTATATCTCCGCGAAAGCTTCGGTAAACGAAGCATCTACTTGCCAGGGCGTTGACGTCGCCATGGGGATCAGAGACAAGATGGAGATCAATACATCCAATCACTACAGTCTGAAAGTTAAAAACCCACCACTTTACGACAAGAATTTAGGTTGCACTAGCGCGGCGGGCTTTGACAGAACGACTGGGAAGCCTGCCTCTAGCATCTTCCAGGACATAGAGAGGCACTTCGGTGGAGCCAGTCGAATCAACTTAAATACGCAGACCCAGGTGCGAGACCTTGCGAGCAAACTCTCGGGTAAAGATCAACCAAAGTGGTGGTCGATCATCATGAACAAGAACGAAACTTCGTACCTAGTTACAGGGACGGATGGCCACCTCTATCTTGCCGAGCAAGGGGAGAAAAATGAAGTCAGTGAGCCGTGGGGAACGGTTGAGCCCCAATCTGGTTTGTATGCATTTGACGCCATGGGTCGATTCCTGGGCTTTGACCCAGACGAATACGAGAACACTAAGCATGTCATTGTGACCCCTCGGGTCTACGATGGTGAGTCTATGCCGGATGGAAACTTGTTCGCGTGAGTTGAACCCTTGTTACCTCTGTATTCTTCCTCTAAGGCTTCTACTAATTCTGGGTAGTATGATGGCTCGGCTACGCCGTGAGGATGAGAGTGCACCATTTGGTGTATTACTTGGTGGCTACTACCAGGCCTATTATCCTACTTTCTGCAAATTGAGTGGGAAAGGTGCGCGACTCTACGCCACTAAATACGTCGTCGGGAAGGGGGGGGGAGGCTTTATGACGATCGCGACCAAGAGCAGCTAGGTGCAGATGTATACTTTGCAAGACTAGGATTAGACCCGATGAACTGCCGCACAGTAAACCTGATCTCAGCCGGAGCCACTCAAGGTTGATCGTGAAACAAATGGGCGCGCCCGAGGTAAGAAGGTAGTCGGGAGGATGTACTTAATTACGCTGCAAAATGATTTGTCTTTTTCAATCTATCAAGCAGAGATATCCAGATTTAATCGGGTGAATTTACCATATAAAGTATTGACGAGTGACTTAGCACTTTGTACAATAGTTGGTTGGTTGGTTGATGTCATTTACCCTGACCCCTCGCAAAAAGTTGGGACTCTGAACTGAGGTACAAGTGTGATGCACCTTTTCTACCCAGGGGCAGATATGACTACTTATAGGCCCAATGGGTGGCTCGATACTACCTCGGACAGCAGCTACCCTGTGCTACTCCTATACATGCATGAAACATCACGTGAGATGGGATCCAACTCAAAAAGCGATATGCAGGCTGCCTCAACTGGTGACGCGCGCTTTCGCACGCTGTGGCCCTGAAACAACGAAATAGAAGGACAGCCACGAGAAAATCCGGAAAAGGGCTGAGTGTTGACATTTGACAATGCAAATGAGTGTTGACCAATGAGAAAGCATGCAGTATGACTAATACCCGCAACACCCTGGAAAACAGAAAAAGGAACGTGCTAATCAACCATTGTGTTTCGATTGTGCAAGTATATCGGTGTATGATGTTTTACGTTGTCTTCGTGATCGCCTCTCAGGAGGCGGTGTGCTAGTCTCTGGCGAGGGCTCATTTTCGTCGGCTGTTTCCGACCATGTAATTTGCGTGATTTCCTCGTCTTCATTATCAAAAGCGTCCACTTCAGGGCAATGCAGTCCCGGATAGGTGATTGGGAGTGGCCTAGTCCGCGAACTCGTCGCCGATCTAGTCAGGGTCTGAGGGCCAGCCCTTTGGGACCAACGGTCCACACGCTTCCGTTTACCGGTCAAGGAAGGTGTAGCCGGTAAATGATGGTTTGGCCTTGGGAGAAAATGTATATCATCCGTGGATTCCCACAGGTGAAGACAACAATCTACTCGGTCTAGCGAAAGAACAGGCCCGAATCGCAACACAAGAAGACGTCGTTTCGCAAAAACAGGTCCCTGGGATGAAATCGACAACTCTGAATCTGGCACGGTCTCAAGCTACCCCTAGCAATGAGCTGCCCGAGAACATAGGGAGACATTCCAGACGAGTGGATACAGCACTTCCAGGAAAACACAGGCGACAACTGTATGACCGATTATCGTGGAAAGAAGCGAGCGTATTGGCCCAGCTCCGCACGGGCATGGCAAGACTCAATGGATATCTCTTTCGAATCAATGCCGCCGAGACAGATCAATGTGCATGTGGACAAGCAAGAGAGACTGTGGACCACTTCCTCTTTCGATGTCGGAAGTGGACCGCACACCGAACGGAAATGCTGCAATGTACCCACACTCACCGAAGTAACATGTCCTTCTTGGGAGGGAAGTCACCCTCCGATGATCAAAAGTGGAAGCCGAATTTGGAAGCAGTGCGAGCGTCAATACGATTTGCGATCGCTACGGGCCGTCTCGAGGCCACCTAATTTTGCCGACGAACGCAGATAGAATACCTTACCTCTACTAACCCCCAACACCTTGTGAAAACGGTGGACGCGCTTCAACTGCCGAGGATAGGATGTTGAACACTTGAAGAAGCGCCTTCTAGCCAGTCTACTAACCAATACTAACCCACAGGGACCAGCTATGATATTCAAAGCCGAGATGACCAATACGGAAGGAAATACTGTATGGGCTCCAAGGAGACACGGCTTATACCTAAATATGCGTGTATTGGTAGATTAGTGATAGTTGCCCTCTCGGCTCAGCCGCCGGGCGTTAATGAATTGTGTGTGTGTGTGTGTGTGTGTGTGTGTGTGTGTGTGTGTGTGTATGCAGCATCGGTGTGGTGCTCTACACGACAGGATTCTATCGTTACAGCGGGAATTGGACGGCCATTCGAAGCCATCCAGCGAGTCGCGTCTCAGGCGATCGTGGGCGTGTTCCGAAACACAGCGCTCGCCATCGCTGAGGCAGAGGCGGGGATTGAACCGACGGCCGTACGCCTTCGAGCACACATCATGAAGCATTGGATCATCTGCCACACCTTACCAAAGGACCACCCTTTCTGGCCCTGCCGAGCGGCGGCTGTAATGCAGGATGGGAGGTACCTGTCACCGTTCAAAATACTGGCGAAGCACGGACCACAATGTTTGTCCGACATGGAAATCATTCGACCCTTCCCTCTAGATCCGTGGCAACGGTCTCTCAGGGAGTTGATCGTCACCGTCGGATCTGATATGCACGAGTTGCACGAGGCCGGCCATGCCCGTCTCTGGTTGTTCACCGGTGTCTGCGTCCGTAATGGTTTGGTCGGAACAGGGCTGGTTGTTCGCGTTAACCAAATCGACATCGTCTCGTCAAACCGGACGGTCGGCCACGATGACTCGCTCAACGCCCATTACGCACAGCTGGGGATGGTGCTGGAGGCTGTCTCGTATGTCAGGACTATGCTCCCTCGTATCCAGATGTCACCGTACAAAATCCAGGTTATGATCGTCGTGAGCAACCCTGCAGTTCTGCTTTCGCTCGCGCAGCCGCATCTTCAAGGCGGACAGGCTCTCATCACTAGGATCACCGACCTAGTCGGCCAGCTGTTGGAGATGGGGGCTAAGGTCAGCCTACAGCCACCAACTGATGAAGACCGCGAGAATACTACACGAGCACATACCTTCGCACGCGAAGCAACAGAAGAGAACTGCGAAGTTAACCCCCCACCCTGGGCGCAAGTCCAGCTCAGAGCATCGGCGTTGCGATGGGCTCGGGCGAATGCTAAAAAACACCAGAAGGACAACTTCCACCTGTGGACCACTGGCCAGTTTACACGCCAGCTGGATTCGGCGCTCCCAGGACCCTACACCAAGATGCTGTATGATGGTCTGGATCGGGAGAAAGCATCGATACTAGCTCAACTCCGCACAGGACATGCCAGGCTGAACGGATACCTTCATCGAATCGGCAAGTCTGATAGTGATTTGTGCGAATGTGGCATTGAGCGTGAAACAGTCCCGCATTTCTTGCTTCGATGCACAAGGTGGAATGAACAACGTCGCGCGCTGATTGAAGCCGCGGGTCCGAGCTTCGGTAGTCTGTCGCAGATGCTAGGAGGTAAACCTGGGAATGCAGAGGGTACGAGTGAACCGAATGGAAGAGCATGGAAACCGGACATCAAGATAGTCAAAGCTGTCATCATGTTTGCAATGGAGACGGGGCGGCTGGCTAATGAAGGGTGAGGAAGAAGATCTGAATTGAAGACCGCGCATATGGTGACGCTATCAAATGTACATATCCTATGGAGCATTGCACACTAGCTAGGGGGGCTACGTACGACCCAAGGTCGTGAAAAGCCTGAGGAATAAATAATAATAATAATAATAATAATAATAATAATAGGTCTTGCCAAGCGTAGTCTACCACTATACCATCTACCATCGATACCAGGACAGGAGGACTAGATATACAATAATGATTTCCTACACACATGTATTTAGTTCTTCGCGTTCAATTGCACCTTGTTACTTGAGTACACCTTTACTTCTACACAGTATTACCACAACTATACTCAACAAGTAGGGGAGCTCTTCGGACTGACCTACTTGGCGCGCATCAACTGGCACGCCTACAAGGCTTGCTCTACAGACCCGAGCCCGTGTAAGGCTTAGCACAGCAACGGTACGGTTGCGAGACGGTAGACTTGAGATACGTATTAGGATCACGAGGGATCAGCTTACAGTGACCAGTTTGCACCGCGTACCACTGGGCCGGGAGAGATTCTGGAGGATTGGGACTGCTAAACAATCGCATTTTCTTGCGTATGTTAGTGATAGAACGCTCAGTACATTTTGTCAGCTTGGCCATTTTGAGATTATTTAGGGGGGTGAATAGTTGCTGGAGTTTGGGGGAGGAGTTTTGGAACGACGACAACACGGGGTTCCTATTTTTGGATCACTAATAATACATAACATTACATTGCTTGTCAGTTTGAATTTTACCTTTTCAAACTTAAAACATGATCTATTCCAACCATTGCTACATTGCTACAATGGAGACGTGTGAGATATTTTTGGCCCGTACGGGGCACCTGCAGTCTGAACATAGTGATGTAGGTCTCCTTGACAGAAGACTACAGCGCCGCGAGGGCTGCAGGCGGGCCCGTAGCACTCCGTATATTTAAGGAGGAAGCAAAGCTATGCGGAAGCATACTTAGTACATACATGAGGGGTACTGCGGTGGGCGGGAAGAAACCGCTGCGAAGAGAGCCCAACTCTCCTTCGAAACGGCGATGTTCCTTTCGAAGAAGAGGATATACGAGCAATATCTGTGTGCGATTACAAGCACGGAATATTGTGGACCCGACGCAAGGGGGAGGGGCTCTCCGCAACGATCCCGAATAGAACATATCATACAAAGACCGGAGTAACCATATTTGGCAGTATTGGTCATGTGATTAGGGTTTGAAAGAGTATTTGTATGTTCATAGCATGGAAGCCGATATCGGGCGCGGGAGATGCAGATATATTCTACGACCAATCCCTAATTCTTTTTAACTTCTCTTAAACACATATTCTTATAGTGGTGCGTCAAGGGCTGCTTGCATGACTGAGTGTGCTAAGGCGAATTGGTACCCTGACACAGGTGTATGCCTGTACCGTCCCGGCCTTCGCCAATGAGCCGTAACTCCTTGTCCCTGTCTTGTTTATTCGGTGTCGCAGCAAGTCCAGCAGCCCTATAGCGCAGTTATTAGTTAGATAATAATCATTTATAATGTTGAACCAGGTCGTCATAGACGGAACATACGTTAGAAAGCTGGGTTAGGTTGGTGTCAGGAGGACATGTGAGGTTGTTCTTATCATCCCTGCAAAGATTCAAGCAGTCGGTATCGGCATTCTGGGAAAAGGCGGTGGAAGCAGTTAAGGCAATAGTGGTGATGAAGATAGAGTAGAAATGCATCTTGATTGCTCGAGATTATAGAAGGCTTCTGGAAATAAGTTGTGTGATTATTCTTGGAATATCGTCAGCGAGAATATTCAAAGATGATATTTATATAATTTGAGCGCCTCGCCAAGACTGTAAAATCCCTATCATTCTAATTATTTCGCCAACAAATGTTACATAAGGGACATGATATCCAATGGCGCCAATGGAACCCGAAGATCCTAAAGATCAATACAGGCATCGGCTGGCCGGCGACCCACCTCTGCGCATATGGCGGTGTAGGCGAACCATAGTCAAATTTTATATTGCTTTCATATTCATTCGCTGAGCAATTTGTTACAACGCTAGCCCAATCAACTTGTTGAGAGCGGCTGAGCTAGGCAGAGCGAGGAGTTGCCCACAACCAATGAACCTCACATCAAACAATTACTCTCCACTCCGGCAGGAAACGTATGGCTTTTATGGCCATTAATTACAAGATCTTCTGCTTCAACAAAAAAAAATAAAGAATGACAAATTACAAGTAACACGAGTAATAAGATCACCTCATGGGCAGCTGGGAATTTCAGTGGCTATAACGTCCTTCATTTCTCCTGCAACTGGGACCCCACCCTTAGTTATCTCGGCCATGGAACCCGCTTCCGATGACGTGCAACATGAATAGTTATGCTGATCGGAAGTCGGGAACTTCAGCTGTGTACTCCACAGAGGCAATGAACGCCCTAAACGAGGTTCTTTATGGGGCATACGATTCAGGCGACTAAAGGCTGTCGATAGATCGTCACTGCGGACCTGGAGTTGTGGATCAGCCAAGAACACTATGGATCGTCGATCTTTCCCGATATTTCTTGACTATTGATTGATCTGCCTAGCTCCCAGCTTCAGCTGTATGTGTCTTTCTGAAGCTGCATAACCGAAGTGCCCAGTTAGGCTTCTTACCGAGATTCCCAGTATCTGTGCCTTTCTGCCCACCCACACCGAGATGCCAATTTGATTAACTTCTCATTGCATACATGATTTATCAACCCACTGGACCAGGATCCAAATAAAACAAATCTCCATTCTCTTGCGCTACCCTCGCTGCTTTAATTGATGCCTCGCTCTCCTGTATAACCAAAGGTGGTGGCTTGCAACCTCTTCTTATAGTCCTTTGCGAACCGTCTCTCTTCTGCCGTAGCTTCTTTGGCCTTCCTGGTCATGATCGATCGATTAGCATCTCGTGTGGTTAACGTAATTCCCGCATGGCCGGGCCACCCGCTTGACCGGGCCACCTACTCCCATTAGAAATTTTCAAAATCGATTTTCTCAACCAACACCTATTAATTCAACTAAATGTAGCGATTTTTACATGTATTAATCCTGTGGCCAATCTCCCTACACCAACTACACCTAGGCGGGGCCCTGGTAGGTGGTTGATTTGCCTGACTGGGTAATTCGTCCTGCGTATGCAATACTACAGTAAGATCAAAACGAACGAGATATGTAATGTCATGTATTACTACCGATCCAAAAATAATCACCCTTGTCACGTCCTCGTCACACCACGATCGTCCCTCCCTTTTCAAGCAACCATCAACCCCCCCTAAATCGTTGCAAAATGGCGCGAAACCTGAATCTTTGGGAGCATAACATGATTATCCACATGATAAGCAGCAGAAAGAGACTTACTACATCACAAATGGCCAAACTGGCAAAGTGTAGCGAGCGTTCTATCACTAACATACGCAATAAGATGCGGTTGTTCGGCAGTCCCGAGTCTCCCATAATACATCCCGGTCCGCCACTAAGCATCACTCCCCTGATGCTAGATGCCCTTTGTGATCATCTCGCTGGAATACCAGGCCTTTATATCGAAGAGATGGCTAAGTTCCTGTGGGACGAATTCAACATATTACCGTCGTCATCCAGCATCCAACGTGCTCTTTCTCGGGCTGGCTGGACCAAAAAGACAGCCCGGCAGAAAGCCAAAGAACAGAATGTGCAACTACGAGATTTTTACCAACACAAATTATCCGAGTTTTGTTCGTATCACCTTGTTTTCGTTGATGAATCCGGATGTGATACTGTACCAGTAGTTGAGTTATAACTACACTAGAGTGTGTTCACTTAGGGCCCGATAATCAAATCGCAAGAGTTAATTCTGATCTCGATGTTCACTAGTTCTAAATTCATTAAAACGACAAGGTCGCTGCTGCACCCGTTTCCTTGTTCTCCACGGTGATTCCCGTAAGATTCTTCACATCATTCCAAGTTTTATTAAGTTGACACTGCAACTCCGGGCTGTCTATTGGCCCATCGATCTCCAAACTGTGATCGCAAAGTGAGCTATACAAACCACGGGAAATTATAGGGAAAAAGAAGGAGAATAAGACACATTAAAGCCTGGGAGTGGAGTGGGACGTACATGAGCTCTTGAGCAGGAAATCGGGGGCGAGGGGATGGGACAGGTTGAAGGAGATGTAATTGCGAACGGATTTTGTTTCCGTCAACTTGCCCCAATGCACTCAAGAAACTAGAGGTAGCAATCGTTAGTTCGGAATTCCTCGCGTTAGATAAATCGTCGGAATTAAGGTTAAACATACGCTGAAAGTTTGTACTCCGTCTCCTGAGCACGCTGTTGACCAGCGTAATCCTCAAGATCGGGGTTTTGAGCAACAGTTTTGATCGACTGGATATCATTAGTACATGGTATCATTTGTTTGAACTGAGGAATAAGGTAAATCTTACATATATAGGCATGGCGGGCGGTTAAAATGATAAACTTTAACGTGTGTAAAGTAAAGCACCACATGGTCGACAGGGGGGGGGGGTTCAAGGACTTACTATTTATACCTCAACCATCGAAAGCTCTGCCTTCAGTGACCCTCTTAATAACGTGACCGCAGCCATTGATTATGCCGCGACCTCCTCTTCCTCTTCTTCCGATTGTGGTGCTACCAGTAGTGCGGGGCATCTATAGGAGGACAATTGGTTTATGAGGATTCCCCACCAGATCGAAATGGCTTGGTGTCTACTCCGTACTGCATGGTTTCTATCAATTATGCCCACTCGGGAAGTTGGGAGCGGAATTGAGGATACTCGATCGACATCGCTAAAAGAACACGTAGCTTAATACGGATACAGAGTACGTAGAGTGAACTTTTGTGTGGTACTACTCCATAAACAAAGTCTCCATTCTGCCCCACCAGATCTAGCAACACTCAGCCAGCCACCAATGTAGGATACGAGCCCCGCCGAACAGCACCAAATATCATAGCGAAGGTATGAAATCCATATTGGATGATCGTCAATAACCTTTATTTCTTAATGAACTCTCTTTCAATCTAGGATTGTATACGGTGTTCCTAATGCCCTTAATTGCAAAGTGAGACGAGAGATGAAGAATGAAAATGGCGTGGTAGCTGTGTATGAGCGTTTAAGTCTGCAGATTTAGTGTATTCAGTGGGTCAAATGTTCTTTGGATCCAAAGAGGGGCATTCTGAACTGATTTGGGGGGCTGATAGAATTCATTTGAAGCGGATAGTATGCTTAATTCTATTGGAGTGCTGCGAGTGACTTTCGTGAGCTAACTAGGAATAATTAGAATTATTTTCCGTTCTTCGTCTTTTTATGTACGTGTTCCTATAGATGCCTCGCGTCCCTTTGAATTGTCCCTTTGAATTGTCCCTTTGGAAATGACATGAAAAAAGATCTGCAAGATCGAGCTGAAAATAAAGAGGGTCAGAACGTAAAGTGGGGTTGCATGAGTTTGAAACCCCCTGTTTGACCGCTTTTGCCTACCGACCACCTAACAGGGCTGACCGCCCTACTCCGTGTATACCAACACCTACATACCAACGCGTTTTATAGCCAAATATAGTATATTATGTCAACTTTGGTGATATCCGTATTGACTCGTACTAGTCATGGCCTATCGAGGGTCTAAAATGGTTGATTGATTGTGTCTGTCTAAAAGAGTGTCTATCCCACGATCCTGTTGAATAGGTGATTGTGGTGACTATGTGATCTATCAGATCTACACTGCATGTTACGATACAGTTCAAGCCGACATGGCCCGATTTACCATACTAATACTATGGCAATGTGGGCAGGGGCTGAAAACACACTAACACTGAGATAGTGGTACAGTAATTTACCCCATCTCAGGTTGACAGCTTCCAAGGTGTGAACGTGGGCATTCTCCTTCAGTTTTCTGCCTTTCTGCGTCTATCATATCTCTGTATTCTTTAAATAATGTGCGATCAAGGAATGTTTAAACACACTCATGTTGAACAACCTGTATTCGAAGACTTATCTGCCACAGAGCCTTGTCGCCGATTAATAAAGCGCCCTCAGAAGATGCGGTGAAAAATAAATATTTCTGGAGGCCACTCATTCGAAGAAATTGGCTCGGTTGATTTTCCGTAAAGAGAGATACGCAAAACGCAGGACTTAGTGCATGTTTTCATATGTACTTTTCCTAAGACCTCACTTCTGAGCCAGACGTCTTCTTGATATGAAAACGAGCTCTGTCATTCCTAGGACTATTCAATAAACTCACAGCTAGGCCTGGGCTAATCATTTCCATTGAGGCTTTGTGGTTCATGTTGTTTCTTCATGGCACCGATTGGCTAGTATTCATAGTATCCAATGATGGCATTAAGATTGACAGCCCACAAACTCCTAGGAGCCAGGGCCTGATATCAACCAATCATTTAAAGGTGAGCTTGTGCATATGTGGGTCATTCACGGTATGCATTGGCTCATATCTGCTTATAGTAGTATCCACCTTCCCGCATCCACTTCGTTTCCAGGAGATTGCCTTTACAAAAAGAAGGCTGATGGCATTCTACGTCAACGAAATCATCCTAATGACTGACTCACTATTCTGGTGACTCAGCTATGGAATGGCAACGTGTGAACCAGTCCCAAGCTGCACCATAGCTTGTATCTGCTTCATATTGTCTAGGTGTGGTAAATTTCTCTGATATGCGAGGTAGACGATGAAGAATTCTGGGCTGAGCCAGTTTGTAATCAGAGGTGCAGCATGGCATGATATTCGCCCATTTATGATGGGTGTTAGTTATCTGAAGAGCGTAACGGGCTCATCATCGGGGAGTGAAATGAAATAACATGGCCATTCGCCCCCACTTATCGCAATAACATACGGACACATGGTGGTGGATATTTATAATCGATATCGGTGCTTTTCAGCGGCATCCTCGCGATCGTTCAACAAGATCAACAGTCAGAAAAAAATTTCAAATGCAGGATCATCAGGAAAAGCAATGCCTCCAATTACTACATAAATTAATGATGAGATGTTGAGCCTGTCACAATTAGAAAGTCATTAGTGTTTGTGCCCTGACAATGCACCATGATCGTCATCACATCGACTCAAGCAGAATGCCTGGCTGGAATGGTATAAGTACACGAACCTTGCCAGCAGAACATTCGGACTTAGGCATTCCTTTGTCATCCTGGGTCAAAGAATATCGATCGCTCTTCGTCTTCACTAGCAGAAAGTTGGCATGGACTGACCTCGGAGACCTGTACTTATAATTAGACTGACCTTTTGCATCGCAGTAGCCTATCATTGCTCGAAGCTGAAGTCTTCAAACAGCAAGTGAGTGTAGCTGCCTCATCATTTGGAATCATGCTAACAAGGAAGATGCCCAATATCAGCCCCATCTCCGCTCCGCTATCCCTCTAGAACTCCATGAACATTAAAAGGCCTTGCATGATATGAAGTAATCCAGGCTGTGAGCGTGGTGAGTTATGAAGTGCCTTCCAAAGCTATCCACCGGTGATTCAAGATAGACCGAAGTTGGCCTAGCCAGAATACAGCGAAAGCAATAACTATCAACGTAAGTTTTCATCAGCGGCAATCTGGAGAGTATTCATTCTATGCTGATGACTCCCTGTATAAGGAGGCAAACATCCGATCACGAGCCGCTCGATCTCCTCTAAGACACTCTGGTGCGTTGACTCTGTCTCTTCCCTTGGCCGGGGCTGTATTTTGGATCTCTATGGGATGGTACTTACTCGGTTTTATCTTTCGCGCTCTGTCCACCGGAAAAAATTGCTGATGCCTTTTCTAGCCATAGGACAAGGATCAAGATAGCAATCCACTCGCCACGACCGAGCCGCTCTTCTCCATCGCCCCCAAATCAAGCATGCACGACAGGCTGGGCCACTGACTCACAATGTGATTCTGCTTCGCTGTATTAAGAAAATACTTCAAACATCCAGTTTGGTCGTGTTGAGGGACTCAACGTGCCCCCTGATTAGCCATACGGTAGTCCCCGCTGTTTCTTAGTTTTTCTCCCGGTTTCATCTTGCCCGGCCAAAGGTTAATTGTCACTGAATCAGGAAGCTTTCCTATCCCGACAATTTTGAGGCTCCTTTCACCCGTCCGATCCGAACGCTCGTCGGCAGCCACGAGCCGGTTCCACACTGGACTGAGCGAGCCGTCGCAGCATCCGGCGACAACAAAGAGAACCGAGAATCGACGACCATCTCGAAAGACTACGAATTTTCCAAAAGCTGAGTCAGCCAACGACGCATCAAAGTGCTAACCGCGAGCTAAGGACCAGCACTGTCAAACCCTTGTTATAGCTGAGGAAGCGACAAGCCAGGCCGCAGCACTGGATCTATCCCAGATTTCTCGCTACGGGAGCAGTCGTTTTCAGGTCAGTTCCCAGATTGCCCTAGGCCGAATACTATTAAATCTCTCCTGTCACTTGTCCTGAGTCTTTGCCTGGATCTATATTCTGGCAAACATGTCCCACATCAATGCCCCGCGGCATAGAGTGAGCCTGAAACCTCTCGCACGTGCAATCGGGCTGACGCCTGTTATCTCTTGTCTGATTGTGTTTTCTGATGCTAGGCCACATTGACGGCAAGTCTGCACACCCTCGGTCTCCAAAATCCATGCTGGCATAGAGAGAGGCAGTGAGACACAGCTGTGTTTTACTCTAGCAATCTCAAGAGTCCGACCGGGATGATGCATGGTGGCTAGCACTGGGAATCTCGTCTAGACCACGACCACAGTAAGTTCACTAAGGTCCATCTTGCAGCAGCAGCTGATAATTGGTGCTAGGTCGGGTCTAACCATCGGCAACCTGCTTTGACCGTGTCCAATGCAGACAGCAATCCAAAATTGCATCATGGCCTACTTGATAAACGGCGCTGGCAAGTCATTTATCATTGCCGAGATATTTTGAAGGCTAGCTATGATGAAGGCGATCTTTTGCTCCACCGAAAAGCATACAGGCATTACAAAAAAAACCATGCCATTTTGGCTAAAATCGCTTCTAATATTACACCTAAGCAGCAACGCAATCTTGAGCGTTTTCTTCACCATAATACTGTTATACAGGAGCATACTGCTCTTACAAACAATATTATTACTCAGATGCAGGCTGCTCGTCAACCACTACATCGGCCAAAGACTAAGCGTCAAGTGCCTAAGAATAAGCCTCTCAGTAGTACTATTACTGAATATATTACTACTTCTAATCGCTCAATTGCAACAAGAAAGGCTAGAGAGGCTGATAAACAAAAAAAAAAAACGCCTACGAGAGGAGTGGAAGCGAGCATATGGAGAATCACCACCTCCACCACCACAGCCATCAATACAGCAAATTGAGGCATCCCAGCAGGCCAGAGATGTTGCTTTAGCAGTAGGAGAATGTTTTTGGGAAGACCCATGGCCAGAACCTGTGTAAATAGCTTCATATTGGTAGTAATGGAAAATTTTGTGTTCAATTTGGGCGCACCAACCGGTCAAAAGGCCGGTGGGGCGCGTAGGCACTAATACAAACACTGAGCTCACAGCGGGGGTTGACAAGCTCCACATTTCAGTTCATCATTCAAATCTGTTTCGACTTAAATAAACTACCAAGATCCCTTAGACGCCTCTTTGAAGCTAATCGCCTGTTCTTCACCCATTGCTGAGATGACAGTAACAAGCAACTCTTTCCCAGACTCAAAGTCCTCCTTAATCTGAGTCCCAAGATCGTTATTTGGGTTACTAATATCATCCTTTGGGATTCCATCCCGTGTCATCAGGTTAAGCATTCCGGCGTCGATATTCACCTGGAGAGAAACCAGTGGTTAATTATACAGCTTGAGTGAGGGATTGGCAGCTTTACAAGAGTATATTCAGTTCGCTCGACGTTTGGAACTTCCACATTGTCATCTTGGTGGAAGGTGGCCTTGAACTCGTTGCCAAGAAACAAGTCCTTTACCTCAAGATGGTACTCGTGATTCGAACATGATTCCCGGATTATTTTGCAAGGGCGACCATTAATCTCCGCCCATCCGCCAGTTCTGAGAGAAGAGGCCTGCAAGAAGAATGTGCCGGTCGCCATTTTGTGTTGGTTGTGAAGAGATTGGACGGAAATGGCGATATGCAAGAAAATAAAGATCGGTAGTCGATGCAGCAAAGGGGCGAGTGGAAGATTATATATTAAGCGAGCGCCCCTCTCGCACTTTCAGCTCAGTGGATGCGACCAGCAAAATAAGACTATCGATCCTCGGCTCGAGACGCGGTCCAGTAAGATCATGCTTTATTCCCCATTGAACCGTTCAGCTGCTATGGATACACTCAGTTGAATTTTGGGGAGCGGGGCATTGATTGAGGGGTAGATATATCGAGAAGCTGTCTGTAATACCCTATAAATATAACCATTTCGTCGAGATAGAATCCAAGTTTTTCGAGCAAATGATCGCAAAGAACGTCCAGCATCAGTGGGATTATAGTTCGTCTCGACCGATATTATTTGGAGGGGCCCAGCTCCGCACGATCATGGCAAGACTCAATGGATACCTTTTTCGAATCAATGCCGTTGAGACAGATCAATGTGCATGTAGACAAGCAAGAGAGACCGTGGACCACTTTCTGTTTCGATGTCGGAAGTGGACCGCGCACCGGACGGAAATGCTGCAATGTACCCACACTCACCGAAGTAACATGTCCTTCTTGGGAGGGAAGTCACCCTCCGATGATCAAAAGTGGAAGCCGAATTTGGAAGCAGTGCGAGCCCCAATACGATTTTCCATCGCTACAGGTCGACTTAAGGCCACTTAGTCCTGCCGACGAACACTAATAGAACACTTCCTTCTTACTAACCTCCACTCCTTGTGACAAACGGTAGACGCGCTTCAACTGCCGAGGATAGGATGTTGAACACTTGAAGAAGCGCCTTCAAGCCAGTCTACTAACCAATACTAACCCACAGGGACCAGCTATGATATTCAAAGCCGAGATGACCAATACGGAAGGAAATACTGTATGGGCTCCAAGGAGACACGGCTTATACCTAAATATGCGTGTATTGGTAGATTAGTGATAGTTGCCCTTTCGGCTCAGCCGCCGGGCGTTAATGAATTGTGTGTGTGTACAAGGTTTAGGAAGTAGGTAACGGCATCTGCATGCATAGAGATATATATAGTTGTAGATCTTGCATATCGTTCGCGAAGGGACAGGGTAAATGAAATCATCATCATCATCTACTGTATAAGGTATCCAGCAAGAAGCACCCAATTTGCAGCCCCAGCACATAGGTTATATTTCCTGTTCATTTGGGCCTCTTTCCACAGTGACTGCATCTATCTTGGAAAAGCTTGTCAGAGGAGATTGTTGATTTGCGTTGGAAAAGTCTCCAAACAGTGCTAAAAGAATATGTATTCGAAGCCACAAGTCTGCTACCAAACTATTTCCCTATTTGTTTACCATAGGCTTTATTGGTGTTTAATTTTTTTTGCCTACCTGGCAAATTATGGGAAACAATACTGATCCTATAGGATACTCCAAGGCTCTTATAGTCTGCACCATGGATGCGCCGGTCCTTCTGGTAATGTCATAACATCCAGATCGTGCGACGGAAATTGTACCGTTTTTTATATGCAAAGATGCTAGACTCTGGTGGAACGGCATAGTACTGTCATATTCGAAAACATTCGCAGATTATTCCACAAGCTCTATTCTGAACCACGCTAGTCTGACTTTGGCTGGGTTGCAGATTTTCGTTTTCCAAGTATAGACTCTTCTTTTTATATCCAAACGTTATTTATGTATTTTATGAGTTGTCAGTAGTCAGGTTGCCTGTGCTGGCTAGTATCATGCATGGCCAATGGATGGATGAGATATTTAATCGATGTAAGTATATTTATGGGATCTGTTGAAACCGGGGGCTATTAATGGTGTTATAACACATGTCTTCCAATATGGCCCCGGTTTACCATACATATACTGAAACAATGAGAGTGAGTGCTGAATAATCCAGTATCGTGGAGAATCCGCGGTAATTCACCTCTATCACGGCTGTTGTGTAGTTTCCATTCCGTAGTAACCGCTTCAATAATTTGCATAATATGACGAAGGATCCCAAAAATCCGAGCCATCTTCGCACTTGTGTGCTAAACGTTATACCAGTCACCAGTCACTAGTCATGTGGCATTCCAGGTGCCTGTAGGTTTGCGTAAATTGGCTGGGATCTATGTACTAGGGTATCGTTTTTTTCCACTTCAAGAAGTTAGCATGTCAGATAGAACCAGATAATCTTTTTCAGTACATACACCACATTTAATAGATCGGCCATGAACCATTTGGCCCTGAAGTTGAACGATGGCCATTGCCGCATGCTCATGTGTGTCTAGTTGCACGGAAGCATATCCATGGTCGGCTTGCATTTCAATGCCCTGTAAGTACCCAATAGATTGAAAAAACGGAATAAGATCAGCCTGGGTACAATAAGGGACAAGATTTCCGACATAGACTGTTGTTTGGTCTGGGGGAGCTTGCAGCACAATTGTTTCATATAAAAACGAATCTTGTGAACTCTCCTGAGGTTTCTGGTTGGCCCAGCTCACTGTAACTGCGTGAGATCCCAGCCATTCGCCGTTCATGGTACCTATGGCTTGCTCTGCATCTGTCTTGTCACGGAATACAAGGAAACCATAACCGCAGGATTTACCCGAATATAAATCCGACATGACTCGAGCGTCAGATAGTGAGCCGAACGCAGAGAAAGCTTTGCGTAAGACTTCATTACTGACCTCAGGGCTAAGATCTCCCACGACGACACGGTAATGACCCGTTGCGTCTATTGTATCTTGTTGGATTTGGTCGGCCCAGCTTACTTGAATTTCCTGTATGTTTAAAATGAAAGATTAGACAGTTCATGAAGATCTTAAGAAAATAACTTACAGTATCAAAGATTTTCCGACCATTTAGGGTCTGCACTGCTGTTTTAGCAGATTGCAGGTCAAAGTATTTAACCAGGCCGTAGTTTAGGCCTCCGTGTTGGTACTGTAGTAACAAGATAAAATTAGGAACTGACTAGTCATAACGATTGTATTAAAACTTCAATAGCAGACAAAATAGTCGAGCAAAATGGGATTCAATATGGAGAGGCAGAAAATATGCTTAGAGCAACTGCCACAGCCTCGACTTACTACTCACATTTCTATCAGGAATAATTTTAATATACTGCACAGCTCCAGTGCTGGCAAAAATCTCAGTGAGCATATACTCCGTTACTCGCGGTGACAGGTTGCCAACATATAGCTGTACATCCCCAGGTGCTCCAGATGTACCCTGTGTAGCGATATCCATGATTGTAGAGTGATTTGGGATACAAGTCATATAAAGGGTGAACTGTGGGCGGAAGGCGGTGGTCATGGACAAAGAACCGGGAGGGGCATAATGATATAGCTTAAGCGAATCTATCACGTGATTTATTTACACAGAATGTCAACCTGAGATGGGGTACTGTGAATTACCACTATCTCAGTGTTAGTGTGTTTTCAGCCCTTGCCCACATTGCCATAGTATTTGTATGGTAAATCGGGCCATGTCGGCTTGAACTGTATCGTAACATGCAGTGTAGATCTGATAGAATTACCCTCAATAATCAGACCTAGGTGTCATAGCCAGGATCGTAAGTGGCTTACGCGTAAGCTAGGTAAATTTTCTTTATTTCGCAACGCCTGCCGCCAAGCAATTTCCAACGGCTCTGAGGCTCTAGAAGTGGCAGGTGAAGTTGGTAGCCTTAAGAATACTTTGACACTCACAGAAAGCGATACAAGCGAGGCTCTAGGGAATTCGATCCTGTCAGCAATATCGCCGATATGTGCTCGGAAGGCCCACCGCGGTAGGACGTGGCAGAACAATGGGTTCCCAGGATGGACGTATTGCACTAAATTATGCACGAACCCCTATAAATTGTATGGTAAAACACATTCAGAAATACAGACTTTTCATCACCGTCAACTAAGGTTCCCTTCCCTAATTGGTCATGCAAAACGCCCGCCGACTGCTTTGACAGATCCTCTCCGCCCCTCGAACAGGTTGGGCAACAGCTGTTGTGGGTAGCTGAAAACTCAGGCACTAGTCTAAAGGCAATGCAGATTATTGGTCAATGTGGGGTTTTTGTGATCACATTGGACCCGCAAACAAATCGTGGCTGCCTATAAACATCCCCATGACAGCCGACCAAGCCGATGCATCCACTGTATTGAACGGGAAGGCTTTAGCTTAACCCATACAGAACCTACTTATGGATCTAAGTACATCGTGGGACCGATGATCATTTCCCAAAAATGTGAGCTGAATGTCCACACAAAGCCGTAGACAGGAGCCCCCTGAAGGTACAAAATTTCTGCCCCGTGCTTGTGGGAGTACCAGTTTCTTCCCAAGAAAGGCTTGAATTCTTTTCTGGGTTTGCAGTTGGCCAATACTGCTATCGCGTCACTGTTTCGGCTCAGAGCTTTCATGCTACGACATCTCATGTGCTATATCACCTGGTAGACAGGATGTTCGACCGACTCAAGCAAAAGCTTCGCCGCCATGGCAGCAAAAAGAATGCCAAAAAAGATGTGCGTGTCACCACATGGGCAGGGAAAAGAAATCCTTCATCTTGCACAGCTGTCTCCAGATATTAGTTGAATCTTATCATGCTGATGCGCTGGTCTCTCAGACTGAACCCCACCCGGCCAACTCCAATGGGAAAGACCACCCTCCGCCTGCGACACTGCCAGTCGAAGCGCCAGTTGGGGCGCCAGTCGATCCAGCCTCTGGCAAAGGATCAGCTAACACACCAGACGCCCCTAAAGATCTGTGGCTGAGAGCTCTCGGCTCCCTACCAGAATCAAGGCAGGAAAAGCTGAAAGAGATGGGATTCGATCCATCTGGGGCCAATTCCGAGTCTACCGAAAACAGCATCAATGATCTGGTTAGTATTGTCAACAAACGACAAGAAGAGTGCGAGAGCAAGTTTTGGAAGGTCAAATTAGGCGATGAAGAGATTGTCCTACGAGACTATACAGACAAGATCGTCGACTGGGTGGGAAAAGCCGGTGATATTGCTGTTCAATTTGCGCCTCCGCAGGCTGCTATTCCCTGGGCTGTCATTAAATCCGTTATGCAGGTGTTTTACCCACTTAGAAACGCTTCATATTACAATGGCTAACTCTCTGCTTCTAGGTACCCGTGATTGAGGGTGAGCAAATGGCTGCTCTCCTTGCAACTACTGAGAAGGTTGTTAGCGTCATCGGCCGTGGTCAAGTATATGAGTCTGTGTATTTAAAGAACACGCCTGCCGATACTCTGTCCAAGAACCTCGAATCTGCATTGACCGCGATCTATAAGACCGCACTGGATCTCTTATATGAATCGGGAAGTTTGTTTGCTCAAAGCACACCAAAGCGTGTCGTTCAAGCTCTTCTCAATCCAGGTCATGTTTCTGAGGGACTCGAGGGAATTGGCAGGCAGGAAGATGACTTGCTGCGTACGGTGTCGGCGTGCGAGATTAGACGCAGTGACAACGCTGATAATAGCATTATCGAAAAAATTGATGCTTTGGGTATCCCGATAAGACGGCTGGACGAGGGAATTCAACATCTCCTTCAACAAATGGGCCAAAAGGAACATATTGAGATGCTGGAATGGATTTCGCCAGTTCCTTTCGGCAAGAACCACGATCACGCCAAGAAAAATAAAGCGCCAGGCACATGTGAATGGATTTTGGACGATTCAAAGTTCGTCAATTGGATGCAGGGTGATTCCTCCATCTTTTGGGCTCAAGGCTCCCCAGGAACAGGGAAAACCTACCTTACCTCCACTGTCGTTGACCATATCCAGAGTCAACTGGGCACTTCGCGAAAGAACGAAGGATTTGCATTTTTCTATTGCGACAAGAACGAGCCGCAGCGTTCACAGTCACTGTCAATTTTGCAAAGTATCGTGCGCCAGCTTTCAACCACTGCACAGCACCCCGGATCTGCCCAGATCAAGCTTCATGAGTTATATATGAAATGTCGTGATGCAGGATCACACCTAGATCTCGATCAGTGCAAAAATCAGATCCAAGCATCTTCGGTAATTTATGAGAGGACAACAATTGTGATCGACGCTTTAGACGAGTGTGATTCGGGTTCGCGCTATGAACTGATCGATGTAATTGACTATCTCACATCTCAACCAACCCGCCCCGTGAAGGTTTTCATTTCAAGTCGTCCTAACCCTGAAATCTTGAATCAATTTGAGAAAACTCCAGATATTGACATCAACGCCAGCTTAAACAAGAGTGATATCCAAAAATTCCTCGAGACAGAATTGAATAAGCTTTCCAAAAGAATACCCTTTTTCCGACACTTGAAAGAGGAAATCGTTAATGAGCTGCTTAGGCGCTGTGATGGAATGTTTCAATGGACATTTCTACAACTCCATCAGATTCAGACATGCAGGTCGGACGCCGCCGTCAGAGACCGACTTAAGACTCTGCCAAAAGATCTATATGAAGCGTACGACGAGTTATGGAGTCAAATCGAAGATTTTGAGGAACCTGATCGAATCCTCGTCCACCGTGCTATGTTATGGGTCATTGTTGCAGAGAATCCGTGGTCGATTTCTGATCTTCTCTGTGCTATTCGCGTGAACACAACGGCAGAAACACCCTCGCTGGCTGGCGAAATTGACGAGGAAGGATTGCTTTCCCTGTGCAAGAACTTCCTGACAATTGACTCCAACCAGAAAGTGTGGCGATTTTCGCATCTGTCGGTACGCGAGTATCTTGAGGTCAAGTTGAAGTGGACTCTTCCACGGGCAAACTTTCATGCCGCCAGTGCCTGCTTGTCATGGTTCATCACAATGTATGACGAGGGGAATTATGAGAATGTCAACACGAGAATTGAGAAACAAGCAGAGCCGAGTGATATTTCTCATGTTGTGCACCCATTCCATCTATACATGCGACATAGATGGCCACAGCATGTCCAGGGAGCACAAGATGACCAGGAGTCCACATTGTCATCTCTTCTGAAGACATTCCTCGGTTCTCCAAAGGAGAGTAGCCAGCAGTACCAGAAATGGTATGGGTTGACTGAGCTGGATCCGATAATAAGAATCCAGGAGTTGAGTTTTCTCAGCAGTGACGACGAGTTTGACACCTACCAGTCAGAATATCATCCAGTACGCAATTTCTTTTCCAGATCTGGCATACGCGATTCCTTTCAACATTTCGGTTTCGATGAAAAGAGAGAGATTGCACAAGATGCTGCGGTTCATGCGATGTGCTACTACTCGTTCTCTACTATTTTGTCCGATTGGTGGCAAAATGGAGACTATGATATTACACAAAAAAACAACAAAGGTAATGATGTCCTCGCAATTTCGGCCCTTGTCGGCTGTACCGAAATCTGCAACATGATTGTCGAAAGGGGCATGGATGTGAACTTCCAGATCAACGGTGAACCTCATTTCAATGCTCTCGCGGTAGCGTGTGAACGAGGAAACAGGAATATGGCCAAATGCTTAGGGGAAGCGGTTACAGATATAAGCTTGCAAAAGGATGATCCAGCATATGTCAAGGCACTCATGGCAGCGTGTGAACAAGGATACACAGATATTGTCAAGTGCTTCGTGGAAGCAGGTGCAGATATAAACTTGCAGGCGGATAGTCCCCCATGTGGCAGTGCTCTCATTGTCGCAGCCAAAGAAGGACACACGGATACTGTGAAGTACCTCGTGGGTGCAGGTGCAGATGTGAATTTGCAGACCAAAACTGGAGATTTCGGAAGTGCTCTTGTGGCTGCGGCTCATGGAGGACATCTGGAAAGTGTCAAATTCCTGGTCGAATCAGGTGCCATGGTCAATATAATATCTGAGGGCGGCGACTTTGTCGATGCCCTGGCCGCAGCAAGGGATGGTGAACGAACCGGAACTGTGGACTACCTCCTCAATACTGCAGGTGCGGATGACAGCCCCTTCAAACCAATGAGGATGAGGGTGGTAATGAAATCCCAGTCATGTTATTCGCAGGCCATTGCTCAGACCTCAAACTCTATAGCTGTTGTCAAGATCGCTAAGAAGAAATAGGCGGCAATTATTGGCTTTGGATCTGCGGTTGTGATTTTTTCTTAAATTTTCTTTTCTTTCTATATATTCTCAACTTGAATAATCTATTCCTGCCAATACGATTCTCCACTGTCAGCCATCTTAAAAGTTTTACCAGTAGTGTGAATAGATAATGCAGGAGTGGCTCTCGGGCTCGCAGCAGTTTTGAGCTTGTACAAAAAGCCAATTGTGCTACTGTACGCACAGTTTCGTCCTCACCTGTCCTCACCCTGCTTCTAACTCTTTACCAAGCTCATCATTATAAAGGAATAGTATCCTGTTCGTTACTAGCACATGTTCTTAATTATTGAGTTCTTAAGAACATACGACCATAGGGTATGGAGAACAGGGCTAGTCTGTTGCGGAGAGGCGTAATCGATGGAAGGTGCAGGGGCCAACGTTGGTACAGCTTATGTTGGATAGAGTGGCTGGTGAATGATAGAAATTACCGGGCTTTGGTGCATATTGGGATTCGTCGTCCCAGGCATCAACATTTTGGTTTTGTTGAAAGCCATATTCATTATGGCCAATGGAATAATTGGGCCTCATATTTCTGGGCTATTGTAACGACAGACTTATTGTTAGTGGTTTGCTGGGCCTGCATCATCGGCTGCAGAAAGGCTGCGGTTTGCCCACAAATAACAGAATCTTTGCGAAGTAGGAGTTCGCCGATGTTATCGCCTGCTGTGATATCTCGTAAGCATAACCACATACGTACGGACTGTTTTGTGGAGACCCCCAGCGTCGACTTCTATGGGGTTCTACATACACAATTTTCCTCCAATTCCTGTTGCTTAGTCATACATATCTACCAATCAAAATGCAGAATTCGGTCGCTCTTTCGGCTAGGATGCCTACCGCCAGACGTGCCAGGAAGGGTATATCTGACGCTCAGAAACAGGCTCTACGCGTCTATGCATCTGAAACGCACCCTACACCTTGTCAGAGAGCCTGCGTTGAATGGTTTCAATCCCAATTTGGTCGCCTTATTGATGGGGCTACTGTCTCAAGGATCCTTTCATCTAAATACCAGCATCTTGATACTGGCCCAGCTAGTCTAAACATGCGTACGTCGGCATCGTATTGGCCTATATTTGATGACAAGCTCTTTGAATGGCAACAGCGATGCCAGGATGTTGGCTTTCCGATAACAGGGCCACTTCTTCGGTTGAAAGCTATTGAATACTGGAGAAAGATACCGGAATATTCTAAACTACCAATGCCTTTTTCTCTGATGGTTGGCTTACCCGGTTTAAACAACGTCACTCTCTCCGATATCATATCTTCCATGGTGAAGCTGCATCCGTTCCAAGCTCAATACATGATGAGATGAAACATATTCAGGCAGTCTGTGACCAATATGAGCAGGAGAATATCTATAATATGGATGAAACTGGGCTTTACTGGCGTCGTATGCCAAACGGTGGCCTATCAACTGATGGATATGCTGGTCAAAAGAAGGATAAGGCCTGAATTACTATAGTAGTTGCGACAAATGCTACTGGTTCAGACCGACTCCCTCTGTGGTTAATTGGTACTGCAAAGACACCGCGAGCCCTTCGGGAGGTAAATTTCAAGGCGATTGGATGTACCTGGCGTTGGAATAAGAAGGCATGGATGCGCAGTGGAATTATGAAAGAATGGCTCGACTCGTTTTATAAGCATATTGGCAAGCAAAGACGAGTATTACTTTTGCTTGATAACTTCTCTGCACATTTATGCGCGCTTGAAGATACACCTCCACCTCCTAATATCAGGGTTCTTTTCTTCCCAGCGAATGCGACATCAATTTACCAACCACTGGACCAAGGTATAATCCAGAATTTAAAGCACCATTATCGGAGAAAATGGATGCTTTGGATGGTTAATATACTTGATCGGAACTTTGATCCTCAAAAGAAAATGAGCCTTAATTATACTCTGCACTGGATCACCCAGGCATAGCGTAATAAGGTACTCAATAGGACTATACAGAACTGCTTTGATAAGAGTACTATTACTGGTCGTACTAGTCAGATAGAAGGACAACCAGAAGTGCTTCAGTTAGATGATCTATATCAGAGCTTAACTAGCAAGCTTTCTGGGAGTGCTCAGGAGATTATGCCATTGGATAATTTCCTGGACCCATCAGATGAAAACAACGTTGATAAACTTGATTTATCTGACATTATCCTGGATATAACCGCTAGCGGTGATGGTGATGGTGATGATGAAAATGATGAATATATATTTGGGCCTCCACCAGACTTACCATCTAGTGCAGCAGTTATTTATGGTATGAAGGATGCACTTCTATGGGCACAGCACCAAGAGGGTACTACCGAGGAAAATATTCGTCAGATAGAGGGCCTTATAGGTATATTTACTAGGCTACAGGTAGATAGGAGGGAACAGAAGACACTGGAAGAGACATGGCTCTAAAAGCGGAAGTAATGATGTCGATCATTATAGAAATATTAGTCACCAGACCACTTCTAGCACAATTCACTTATAGCACACTAATTCTGTTGGATGGCAGGGTGTGCCATAAGCGGGAGTTGACTGTATTTATACACGAGTTCGTAAATGCGCGACCATAACTGACCTGGTTGGTGCGGTCCTGCGGTCCTGCAAACAAGAAAAACATCTCAAACCCCGAGCCGTGCATAATTTATGTACAAGTCACCTGTATTTTTGAGTATTTTGCTTTCAACTTACATTTGATCTTATACAATTCTGAGGTAGGAGTAAAGACTAATTCTTGCTTTAGCGTCTATTAATTTCTGTCGAAAAAGCGAGGATTGATTGATTTCTAATAAAGATATACGAGATCCTCATCCTGTCTCAAGCGCTTTGGAACACGCCCAGATGAACGCCTCTTAGTAGTCCTCCCTTCTTCCAAGTGACTATTATCAGGCAGGGGAACCTCATCATCATCCTCAAGTTCAATTAGCTGATCCGATATAGCCCTTCTCTTTCCAAGCGCTCTCGCACTAGGAGGTTAGATGATTTCGGTAGAAGCTTCAGTAGTAGATAGGTCTTCCTCGTCATCACTAATTGGATCAAATTCCTCCTCTTTCTTCTGGGAGTCCTTTTGCTCTTTCTTTGCTTGCTTCTCTTGGGTAGAAAGATACTCATCAATCAGGGCAAGCTGCTCTGACTCCACGTCGAATTTTGTTGTACACATAAACAACATCAATTCCTTGATTGTCTGTGGTCTCAGTGAGCCCCGGTGGTAATGGCAGATATCACGGGCAGAGTTGAACAACCGCTCAACGCCAGAACCACTGGTTGGCGTTGTAAGGACGTCTCGGGCAAGGCTTGCCAGAATAGGATATTCATTTTGGTGTTCTTTCCAGAAAACAAGAGGCGTTGCTTCGACAGTACCTAGTGTAGCGGGGATTCCGCTACGATTTGATGTTGCATTTGATTGGCCTATTACTTGATGATTTGATTGGTTGACCGGACAGGGGCATTCTTAGGCGAAAGGCTTCAAATACGCTGAATGCCATTAGATAGCAATCTACCCATCTCTTTCCCCTCATCTCAGTGCAGTACATTGGTGTTGGTGGTGGTGTTCTTCGTCTTCTTCCCCATTCGACCCGTGCGTCCTGATCGCACTGCCTAGAGCATCATATCCTGGTTCAATACCTAGCCTACTTCGAATTTTGTGTACCGGTACTCGTCCGATCCCCCCCAAGGGCCACTGCTGATCTATGTACGAGTGCAGACTTGGGTTATTTCCTGCTAGTCCTGTGGAGGTATTGAGACAATGACTAGATCATCTGCACTGTTGCATGGTGGATCCCAGTAATTGACACTGCTACTTCCGTTCGATGGAGAATCACCTCTTGGACTTTGTTTGTTGTGTACAGATGGCACAGCCTGTAAATCGTGTGTAAGATCAGACATACCATGCCCAGTACACTGCCGAAGCCACAACCTGTCATGACAACCGGCATGGCTGAATGAGTTTCGGTGTGGATATTTCGGGTGAGTGAAAACGCTTGCTTGGCGCGAAGGGGACATCTGAAGGGCCAGTAGGGCCTTCCTCGAGCCCCAAGAGCATGGAACTGCACTCTACTTCCCATGTCCGAACGATTTATTACGGTCCACGACCCAGTCGACAGATACAAATGACACTCAAATTGTTGACGGTACGGTTTTCGTGTTTTTGGTTTTTTTTTTTTTCAATTCGGGCTCCGTGTGGGCTAAGCTGATCAGCCTCTGATTTTCTTGCTAGGACGTCAAGATACTAAAGTTAGGCCCCGAAGCGGGATGGTAATAGAGATGGCCGTGTGTTCCTTCCTCTGTCAATTCCGGTCCCATCTTGTCTAGTTCATCAGCGACAACTATTCAATATATTAGTCCACAAGGCATTCAATTACCATCTCCATCCTATTCGTAGATGACTTATTTTCCTTCTCGGTGCAACTCGTCGGGGCTTGCCATTTGAAAAGACATCAAGAACTGATCCAGTATCAACAACACATTATGACCGTGAAAATGCCAACCACCACCAAACGGTCATATCAAAAAGACGTAGGATACGCTTTCCAGTATCACATCATTTTTGAGGCATCATTTTGACATCTGTTGGCCAACGCATGAGACGTTGTCGGAGGCCATGTTCATCCCCAGGTAAGTGGGTCATAGTTTCCGGACTTAGGATTGGACGTGATTGATCTTGGACGCTCCATGCTCAACCTCTATTCTCACCGACATCTGTGCATCTTATTAATTTATTCTGGTAAAATCGTTCACCTGGAGCATTTGGCTGACTTCCGTGGATACAGCACGGCATCCCTATCCGAACTCTCCTTCAGCCCTACAGAAAATGCAACGCAGACAACAGATCTGTCCACAGCAATTATTGCCATTTGAATTGGCTTCAATAAGCATTCATCATTCTGGTGAAGGTTCTACATTGATTTTGGGAGGTTCCAAAGACTACCATCTTGGGGGAGAGCGCTTGCATACTCCACAGGATCCAGTCGTGATACCGGTCTCTATGGTCTTGTTCATCTGGATGATATTGTGACCAGCATGAGCTCATTCTGTTTATAGTCATTCTATGGGAGAGAGCTACTGACCTTGAAAATTGCTTGATAAGTGAGCGGTATATGGGCTAGGTTCGTTGAGAGAAGTGGCCAAGAATGCCTTTCTATTCAATGGCTTGAGAGAATGAAAATCAATATATACCCACCAGAATGAAAAGAAATAGGTAGTCTTTCAGTGTGCTGCCTTGTAGATTAGATACTCCTTTTTTTAATAAGTGGCGTCCAACATCATGACAATCGTACTGGGGATTTGGTGAGCATGGCCTTACCTCGCCTGGGTGGCGGGCTGTCTTCAATCATGCCTGATACCTATCTAGCATGTCTCAGTAGTGTAGCCTTGCAAAATTTCCATGGCAAATCATTGGCTGATGCCAGATCTAGTGTTATTTCACCCGGGTTTAACTTATTCTTATTCAACCTTCTACAAATTCGCTCTCAGTTCTGAAAAAGAAATGCGAATACGAAGGCCGAATCCCGCTTGCTTTACAGGCATTCAAAAACATTGAAATTTCGACTTGTTTGCGGAAAACCTACATTTCATAAACAACGCCCCAGCCACAATAATCGTCGAATTGGGCCGCGGATCGCTCGAGCCTACAGGAAATCAGGATTCCGGAACTCGAGTCGCAAATGGATCAACGCCCGCCAGGTTGCCAGCCAAACGCGTCTTCGTCTGCTACAGGATATATTAGAGGATGCGACTCAAGATCGGTCAAGGGTCATTCGAGGACAACGTCGTCGCAATTCTTGTTAAATTGTTCCCGCGAGCTATAAGTGGACAGCGATATCCATTACCGGCATTGCTCATTCACTTGGCCATTTGCTACTATTACCTTTTCGCTGCTACATCACTCCTTCAGAAGCAATAATTCGGCACTTCGTCCCCACCTTCATTGGATTTCTCGTAACGTCTATCCGGCAACTCATTCTGTAAAAGGAATAATTCTAGTTCTTACATGTCACGATGGTGTGCTTTACCGTTTCTTCGGCAGTCTCCTGCAATCCTGCAATTGATGAAAGAGTTCGACATTCTATTCAGGCATCAATATACAGACTCCTCTTCGTCTCAATACTCGGCCCCGTCTTTCTCTAGCTAATACCTGTTCTCCGTTCGTATATCAAGATCGGTACTAGTTTCAAGAAGCATTCTTTCCTTCTGGGGTCACCTTGTTAGCCCACCACAGAATCAAGGCAGGGCTCAATGTGCTGTCGATGAGTGAGCCTCAATAGCCAAACCACTGCCGAAGTCTCCTTTCCTACTATGAACGCGTGGTTCTTATATGATGCTCACAAAATCACCAATTTTTGTGACGTCAGCTCTAATACCTGCTCCGCATATCCCTCTGTATACAATGCAAACTCCAAAAGCGATACGTTCGAAATGTCCTGCTGCTTTTAATAACCAGAGAGGAACACCAAAAACGGCGAAGTCTATCCAGGGGCAGAAGGAGAGATGCGGGCTGATTGCACATGAGGCTTCAACAATTCTGCTCTAGTTGAGGCCGCCTCCAAGTCTATCCTATACGGTATATAAAGATCGAGTGGTTTTTTTTGGCTTGCGATGTGCTCAACTCAAATACACTAGGTCTGTAGCAATCCTCTTACAGAAAACTTTAACTGTCTTTCCGCTAGGACACCGCGTTCTACCGGAAGTTGCGGCGTATATTGTTGACGAAGAATTCCGGGTCCAAGCACGGCATGGTAGGTAAAGTGGACCGCAGGGATAGCTCTGAATGCTGCGTGTATGGTATAGGGTCCAGACGCGGCCATATAGACAATCGGAAATGAGCAGCGTCGGCTGCAGTACATGATTGTGTGATGAGGTCGAGGATTTGCCTGCGTATGCGAGAGAGGTTACCGATGGAGGTCCCGGTCCTTGGCACGAAGAAGAGATATTCCCCGAGGAAGTCATCGCTAAACGGGTCGTGCCGCGAAAGCCGGAACTCCACCCAGGTAATCTCCTGTGGCAGAAGGAAGGCCGACAGGTATAGAAAGAGATCGTCCGCCTGGGTCGTGGGAGACAGAGGATCCGGCCCGGTCCACGGGAAGCCTTGGTGGCTACCGTGATTCGGATAGAAGAGATAGTCAACCACACAGAATCCGTAAGTGTCGGACCCCGAGGTATCCAAAGAATCTATTGATAAGACTTTAATGTCGTTAGGTTCGGTAGCGATACACGGGGGTACAGCTGGAAGATCGGAAGACTGCCAAACAGCATGGAGGTCGAGGTCCACATCGCGATCTGCATAAGGTCAGTATGTGCAAGCTGATTATGAAAGACTTGGGGCCATAAGAACCATTTTGGGACCATCCATCTATCTCCGTTGGGCTTGTTGATTCGAGGAGGGGGAGTGAACAGAAGCCGGCCATTGATACGGAATAGCCCTCGTACTGGAGATGGCGGAGGAAGGCAGGCACAATCTAGTTACAGCTTCCTGCGTAGGGCAGCACAGGATTCCTCTCGACTTTATGCTAGCAATCATGAAAAAGAGATGTTCAGGTTTGACTTGAAAGATCATATTCCACGGGTAAAGAAATAACTAGCACGGTCACCGTGGATTGATCATGGCCGCATCGACACCTCACCGGGTATCCCCGTTGATCACCCTGATATTGAACACAAGATCGTCAGACACTGTTTTCCGTATGTCTATCCTCGAAGCTGTAAGTCCCTCAAGGAAGATCGATGTGATAGACCGCTTTATTCATTTCTTTTAGGACCGCAAGTACAGCATCCTGGATGGCGTGTGCTGTCTGTCTACGATGCCACAATAGCAGCACCTGCTCTTCACAGCGCTGTTGAAGAAGTTTAATCTCGCACTTTAGCAGCTTCTTTGACTGCAAAAGTGCAATATATTCATCCTCGAGTGGAATCTGCTCTGCAGACTTGACGACATAGCACTTCCATGGACATAGAAAGAGGTCGAGCATGTTGAGGGCTGATCTCGCGATGGTAGAATATCGGTATAGAATGTGCTGGGCCTCGGCAGTCAAAGAGCCGACGGTGTCTATAGAAGTCTAATCTCTACCAATGAGTCTCGATATCTTCCGCTTCTGTAGAAAGAATCTAACCTTGCAAATATGACTCGTGCCCATCGAAATTGCTGGGGGAATGCCATGCAGGTCGACAGCGGCATCGTCTCCGAGGTAAACGTGAAAACGACGCTGTCGTTCCGTGGGTCGCTCAATCGACGGAGGAAGATATGGTGTGTCCATTCTGTATACAAAATCCAATACGGTGAATCAGACGAGTACTCGCGGCAGGGTTGTATATATTGCTATCATCAGAGAGATTATGCAAAGCCCAGCACGATCTATAAATCAGATCACCCGCAAGTACCAGCCCTTTCTCGAGAATGGTGTCTCGTTTTGTTGCATGTCTGGATCGCTGAAAATTCGGTCCAGCTCAACTCATAGATGGAGAACAAAAGTAGGGCGGCTCAAAAATGAGGGGGCTACAATTCTGTAACAGTTGGTGATCCCGGGTGACTGTCAGTCTTCAACACTTCGATTTGCATTTGAGCAAACCAGCAAACTTCCTTTTCGATAGCGAGGCTGTCTTTGCTCGGAAACGGTTGTTGAGATCAATAACACGATTCTGGAGGGCCTCACGGATCAAACCTTCCTCGGCAAACTCCAGCGATCTCAGCAAACTCCCGTGCCGCAACCTTCGGTCTTGCTGAAGCACGTCGACAATGATCATGTGTTTCCCTCTCACCGCAAGCATCAAGGGGTCCTGAAGCCACCGGTTCTCCTGGTTGGGGTCGACTTGAGGGTGTCGTAGTAAGATCCGCACCATTTCCGAGTCACCTGCCCGGGCGGCGATACACAACGCAGTGTCTTGGGCCCCAATGGTGCTTTGGTTGACCGCCAGCGACTCGCCCTGTCGCACTAGCAGGTGTACTGCCTCCCGGTGGCCATTCTCCGCGGCACGACACAGGGGTGGATCTGCAAGATCTGTGGCATTGATTTCCACACCCCCCTGGTTCAAGAGCATCATCATCGCGTGAATGTTGCCGTTCGCGGTTGCCGCAGAAAAAGGAGAGATGCCTGCCACACCGAGGTTGAGGTCAATGCCAGGCATCTCGAGAAGCCACCGCAGGGCGACGGTATCCCTCCTTGCGACCACATGGTGCAGAGACGCCGAGACGGATTGGGTCTGACCACGGCCCCCCACAAAGTTGACATCAATGCCTTTTGCAGACAGGATCCTCCTGGTCGTATCGTCGTGCGACAGAAATGTCGATAGCCAGAGCGGTGTATTGCCGTCTCTGTCTTGACAGTTGATATTGACCTGCGGGTGGTCCAGCAGCGCCTCCATCGCCTCCAGGCGTCGGCATCGAATGGCAAGATGAAGGGGAGTGTCTCCGTTCTGATCATGGGCCTCCAGGGCTGGGTTTTTCTGCGCCAGAAGGAGTTTGATAGCATCTGCAGACCCATGAGCCACCGCTTGGTGGAGCGGGAGCTCATTGTGATCGCCCCTCTGATAGCCGGCCGCTGGCCTGTAGAACGAGAGTGATGGCCCTCCGTCCCGTCCACTGACAAAAATCCACTTCATGGATGGCCGGCCGATGCGCCATGCCCATGCACGCGGCGACTTGCCACAGTCATCTATAAAAAAGGGATCGCTGCCGCTGGAGAGGAGTAAGTGCGCCAGCTCCGTCTTGCCCCACCAAACCGCGAGATGGAGTGCCGTTCTGCCTCTTCTATGTGGGAGATCAATCTTCAGATTCGGGACCTGTAGCAGGCTTCGCAGCACAGCGAAGGTTCCGTATGTGATGGCATACCACAGCGCGCTCTCTTGCGCCCGGTTTTGGAGATTGATATCCAGTGCCGAGCTTGTCAGAAGCAGCTGCAATACATCATAAGATGAGTATTCGAGAGCCCTCATCACCGGGGTCTTACCCTGGTAGAATGCATTGACATTTGCCCCGTGCTCCAGAAGGCTCTCGGCGATGTCCCTATCGTTGTGCATGGCGGCGAAGCCGAGTAAATTGCTGTTGTGACATTTGATGTTGGCAGCTACAATGGGCGGCTGAAGTCTGGTATAGAGATTTCGACATGATCCAGCGAGAGCAAATACCTCGTTGTACTCAAGTCTTGCCGCAACTCGGTGTAAATCTTCGTTCGGTAAACTTCGCAGATGGGGCTGTCTAGTTTAGTATCCAATCGCGAGGTGGATGATGTCTGTTACGAACCATGGTGAAGCTGGGGCTGCGGACATGCAAAGAGCAAGAGTAGGGCGCGTGGAGTTTTGCATTGATCTCGTGAAGGGCAGTCAGATGGTATTATACATATCCTTCGTGCGGCTTCTACGTGGCAGTCGTGGTTCCTAGATCTATCAAGACTATGCATTCCACAGGAATGCGTCTCGAAGAATGAGTCTTGTAGGACAGATCGTCGCCACGGCACTACTCATGCCCCCAGGATCGCAGATATTATTTGTAGGAGTGCCGAGTGCTGGTAATTTTCTACAGGTATGCGCAAGACATTAACTACCACTAGGCAAAAATCCGGCTTGTCCTTGAAAATGTCAGAGTGAAACGAGTTTAGTGGTTTATTGTACAGTAGATCTTGCAATGTATATGTCATCCGCCACCAACTTCTTGCGGTATGAAATATCTATTGCGGTGGAATATTACGTGAGCCGGATCATAACTGTCGCTGGCGGTGTAACGCTTCTGTGAGACTTGTTGAAGAAATCTGAATGTGGTGAATGGAGAAAATATTCGCAACCTGCCTACCTGATATGCTTCGCTCTTTTGCGTCTCTGTTCAGGCGTAGATGAAGTCACTTGCACCTCGATGCTCGGCGTATTCAAAAAGCCCGCTGGTCTCTGTTCACAAATAACCGGGCAGTGCCCATTAATGATTATGGGATGAGGGGAAACAGGCTCCGATACCAGTCCGAAGATTGCAGACCTCTCGTTAAGTGAGACCATGGCGTAGTATCTTTTCATGTCGTCCAAATCCGCGAACACGCAATGTTTCCGACTCTGTGGAGCAAATTTCTGGCGGCACCCACAGACTGCGAACTTCGATGTTTCTAGAGCTATAGAGCAAGGTCAGAATCGGATTACTTTCAATTAAGGTTATGATTGAGTGAGGCGTACCGGAATCCGAGTGGAGAAGCTCCCGCTCCATGCTAGTACAACTTTCTTCGTGGAGTATAACGTGATACGCCGCCCCCCCCCCCCGAGACCGTGCTTCCGGAACGATTCTGTCTCATCGTCTTCCCAGGTGATGATCAAGCCACGCTCCGAAGGGGTCAAGGTTGTCAAAGGCCCAAATACCGAAGAGATGCAAAGGGATAAAAGTTCCTCGACGACATGGCCGCAAAAGAAGAGTTCATACTTTCCACTTCCCTTGTTCGGACCACGAGGGATCCAATGTCGACACGACTGTCGCTGGTGGATCGCCTCGAAGTCCAGCCATCGGCGGTGGATCTTCAGCGTGCGTTGCTGGGGATCATACAACACATCTGCCCGGCCCTCGACCCCTTGGGCATAAACCACATGAATCCCCCGCATCGAATCGAGTAAGGCCAAACAGGCGCGCAATGCCTTCTGCACGGTTCTGGAGAAGATAGTGTCTGGGGGGGCTACAGACCTCGGCATTCCGAAAAAGCTTCGAAAGCTCTTCCTCGACGCTGCGAATGCGTGTGGTCGATCGCAACAGACGCCACAGCTCCTGGGACAGCCGACACGGCCGCTCCCAATCGTTGCTCGTATCATCATGACGTCCTGGATAAGCGTTAGTCTGTGACAAGTGACAAGGATTCGGACTTCCGACAAACCTGAGCTCCGGCTGTTTCGCAATAGAAGAATTTCTTGCCCTGAGACTCATCTCGTAAATGCTTCCAGATGCGAGAAGCTGTCGGCGGCAACAGCAGGTCGGCTGCCATATCAACGTCCATGGGCGCTGGTGTCTTCCGGAGAAGGTCGACGTATATTGGGAGAAGCACATCTTCGTGCGCTTGAAGTGCGGACTCCCAGATCCGGCACACTCGCTCTGCCACTCCATGCCGGTCCATCAGCCATTGCCGATCGCGCGTGGCTTTCCCCCGGGGAAAGTTATAACCAAGTCTAAATGAGTGTGTCCAGTTCGCTCCAGGCAGCAGCACCCCATGGGCATAGATCCTACCGTGAAGATGTGGGTCAAAAAGCAAGTCTCCCTCGCTCGTCTCAACAACGGAGGATGGGTAGGTGAGACCACGGATATCGAACGATATCTGCAGCCAATCAAGGAATTCCTCTGGCGACACTGATCGACCCTGGCCGGCGCATCCGGGACCGATCAGCACGGCAACATCCCGCTCGTTCTGGAAGCGCAGTTCAGCCATATCCTCAGCCCCATCCGTCTCGAAAGAGCCAGATTAGTGTGATGAGGTCACAGTACAACAGAAACGATATTCCCGTGGCTCGCGCGGATGAAAACACCAGGAACACTGACTCGCCACTACTTGTACCCTGTACCCATCTCGAGACAGGGCCACCGCTGCCAGTTTGAGCCCTTCGCCGTGGGAGCCTGCTAGGTGGTCCTGGCCACTCTTCGTAGTAAACCCCAACTCGAGAGCCTCGACAGGCAATTGCATGCCGGCGTTCGCCAGCGTGACCTGACTAGACTTCTTGTCGTGCTTGATGAATCCCAGGAACCGACGACCCTCCATGTCCGTTGGATCTGGAACCATGACCGCATAATGATCACAGGCGTCCTCAAAGTAAGGCCGGAAGGCGTGTCGATCGAGTTGGAACCGTTCCAAGATGGCATCCTTCCTGTTCTGATTTAGCAACATGACTACACGAGGCGTCGCATACATACCAATTCTGATAAAGTTCCAGAAAGGCATCGGCAGTGGTCCAGTGGCTCACATAGTGAGGCGAGATCCCGAGCGAGATGATGCGCTCTGAGTGCACAATGGTTGGAGACGGGCTCTGCTGGCACTGAAGAAGTTCGCGTTCCAGCTGCTGATTCGCCTCCATCATTTCGCCGCCATCGTCGCTGGCGTCAACATCCATGCAAGCGGCCATTTTCCATGCGCAGGGCGTGCCTCGAGAAGGCTGGCTCTCGGTCGGCTATTTATATGCCGTCCGCCGTATTCTTAGCGCATAGAGCGGGCGCATTACGCCAACTGGGAAACAGTAGTCAACAGTATTATGTCAAAATCAAACGAGCAGAGAGTTCTAATGTGCGAGTGATACTCAACCCCATCAGCCATATGGCTCATGGCGCCAGTCCTTCCGATTCAATCTCTGAAAAATCTCAGAACTTGTCACAAATGTGCCATCAATTGGTTAGACTCTGCGGTCTTTTCGAGGGCATAAAGGCTTTGATCACATCCGCAATCGTAGCCTTGTGGCCAATTTGGCATGGTGAATGCACCGTGATAGTCGGTCCTCAACATTGTCACCAGTGATACCCGAATAGTTAACAAGGATCGGGTTTGCTTCAACCCAGTGTTGCCTTGAAGTCTACAGCATCTAAATTGATCCTGGCCATGTAGAAAGTAATCGACGGTGTTGATCATAGGAGAGCATTGGCTGAGTGAATGGTGTGCTAGCCGACGCGTTGAAATGGTTTAGCCTTTGTTGATGAGGACGATTTGTCATACACAATCTGGCCAACCACGGACGACGTGAACCCCCCCACGGAACAACCGTTCTAATGGTCAGTGACAGGAGCTGAAAACATATCGTGTAAGTATCGAGTTAAACAGGAGCACATGATGAACAATTCTCACCACAGTTCCTCAATGCATTGGAGCTCTGTCATATGTGATTTACCAGTCTCCGCCATATTCTCTCAAACGTCAGCGGCCGATTAACTATATACCATGCATATCCCTTGGATAATTTCTATAAATTGCGACAATCTCTAGAGAAACCGGCACTCCAATCTATTGTACCACGAAATTGTGCAAATGGCGACCGAAACAAGTGACAGCGACAATGATCTCTTGGAAATGATCTCCAACTACGGGGGCTTGGACATGGAAGAGGAGGATGCCGACTCCGCTACTACAGGGGATGACATTTCGGAAACGAGTGAGGATCGCAACTTTGTCGCATCGGAAAGCGATGAGACTTCCTACTCAGAGGACGAGTCGCTGGGGCCTAGCCTTCCCTGCATTCAGGACACCATGGGTGATCACGACGTCTCGAGTGCCGTAAGTAAGCCATGAGATCTTTTGTGGCGTTGCAGCTAACACGAACAACCAGGTTGGAAACAAAATCCCCATTAGTGCTGTTGCCTCTCGCCTAGTCTCCGAGGACGGAATTTCAGCGATACAGTATTTGGTTTTGTGGCAATCATGGGAACGAGAAATACCGCATAGGTATGAGGTCAGCGAGGAGGATTTGTCTTCTTAAACCAGGTTGTATCCTAGATAAGCCCTTATTGAAGTTTGTCTAACCATTCGCGATTCAAAAGGCGGGATTGGACGATCTGTGTGGTACGGTCATGAATTGGATCCTGGTTAAAGTCAGTCTCAGCTCGATGCATGGTCAGACGGTCCGTTGTGCGTCCGTTCAGAAGCAGAATACCAATGATATCATTGTTCGCTTGATTATTTTACCGCTATGCAAAGTAGCAGTACGCGCTTTGTATTGATTTACCTTAGGTGTACTGTATTGTAGTCAACCTGTCTAAAGTCACATGATGTTAAATCCGAGAGTTTCGCGTACAGAGGGATCTTCTAACTGCAGAACTGCAATCGTCTTGTACTTGAGTTTCTCAACACAAACTTAAGGAGAAGAGGAGAGAAGGAAAGGAAAGGAAAGCTCCGGTGCTAGAAATAATTGCACGAACTATGTCTCTCTGTGGGTGAAAAGGGGAACTTGCACAGGAGACGAAATCAACGTTGTCAACAAGTGAGTATATCGAGCAAAATAAAAAAGGCAAAAGCGTAAAAACAGAAATAAATTAAAATAGAAACCGAGAAGTTGGAGCCGAAATAGAAACAAAAACATCTGTATCGAGCAAGAGAATGGCAGCTCATTTGCCATGGTCATAAAAGGATGGAGAGAATGGCGTATTCTCTGCAGAATTAGCCCGGTACGAAATTGTGGAGGGGCTTCGAGTCAGGTCTGCCCTTTCTGAAGATATCTCGATATTGTCCGAATATCCAGTCATCGCTGGCAACTCTTCTGGCGTGGAGGCTAGATAAGGGGAAGCAATCCCAAAGTCAGCCAGTCCTCTTCGGGTGATCTCTCCTTTAGGGTATATACAGTAGATGTACGAGCTCAGCAAGTCCAGAACCATAATATTAGAACGATGGGTCTTGTGTGAATCACATACCATCTGGGGGAGTACCTTGAGAGTCATTCGGTAGACCAGATCCAGTTTGTGATATCGGAGGTCTGATACTATTAGCTGTGACAGAATAGCTCACAGGGGAATGAGTATCTGGCCCACGACCTCCAGCCGTGTTCACGTGGCTTGCCTCGTGGGCGATCCTCATTTGTCTTTTGAAAGCAGCATGGATTGCTCTGAAGCTCCTCTCATTTTGAAAGTCCACCCGGAATGCAGCTTCAATTTCATCTTCGGTCAGATGTGCCCTATCTATGAACCAGAATGGCAAACGCTCCAGGTCCTGTGTCGCCCACCGGCGATTCCAGGATTTAGCTTGTTCTCTGTCAGCTCTCGTGGGCTTTAGGGCTCGGCTTGGGCCACTTACTCCATTGGGGCTTCAGGGTCGGGGCCTGGGTGGGTGCTATAGTCACTGCCACGTCTTTTCTTTCGCCGCCCATCAAGTTAGGTGGAATATCCAGACTACCGGTCGGAGACGACGATATTCCATCTATCAGATTGATCCCGCCAGGGCCCTGGTAGACAGTGTCCTTAAGGCAGCTGGGGGCCTCGATGGAGGAAAGGTTTCGAACGGCCACTGGAATGCTGTCAGAGGTCGGCTCAGGATGGCACTTGTCGGTTATTGTGCTACCGAGTGAGGGAAGGTCCGCGTTGTTCCTTGGCGATGTGATCAATGCCGTTACTAGCGGTGCTTTCGCGTGTCCACCATCCCCATCGGATGGACCAGTGCGGCCACTGGCCGCTGGCTTTCCGGTCACCAGATGGGCCTGACTTCCCATGGGTGCGGGCCTCGCTGTCAATAGGTCATGACCATTTGGCATAACCCCCAGCACCACATTGGATGGGTTTTCGGTATTCCATCCTAGTTCACGAGGGCTATACTGCACTTCGAGCCGGGTAATGGCCCCTTCTTTGTTCGCTTCCGCACCGGGTTTCCTGCAATTCTCGCTGTTCTCACTGGGGCTACCAGACAGGCGGGTGTGGAAATTATTCTCTACCCGTGGATCAGGATTTTTCAGGCAGGTTCTTTGCTGGTCATTGGTGCTCTGAGCGTGGACAGATGAGATTGTAGAGGGCATTGGTTGGCCGGAGAGGGTCACTCGTCGGCATAAACGACGATGTAGCATGTTCGTCCGGTGCATTCCCATGCCGACTGGTCCGGCCGATCTATGCACTCTTTTACGGGTAGCCAGTGCTGTTTTCCTGTGATAGAGTCGCGCCCTGGTCAGCGTTTGGGTAAGGGGACTTCGCCATTTCCTCCCGGTCCACGTTAGACGCGGCCTCTTGGGCTCTTTGTTGTTTGAAGATGCTGCCCTTTGTGATCCTCCTCTGACAGGGCCTTCCGCATGTCCTGAGCAATGTTGACGCTGAGCTTTTCCCGAAATTAGGCTTAACGGCCCTCGATAGGATAGTGGCTCCTTCCACTGCTTCAAAAGGTCCCGGAGCACCCGGCTTCGCTGATCAGCTTGTCCGATTATCTTTTTGTTGACTTCGAGGACTGTAATCCAGGCATTTGTCAGTCAGTCAGGGAATATTTCCTATGCCAGATGTGACTTGGGCGAACTCACTTCTTGATGCAAGCTGGATTGAGAGGCCAGCTGTATCGGCTATTGATGATAGTGTATATAGCTCTGTCTGGACACCTCTCTTGTAGGACCAAGGCTGTGTCAACTTCTGGAGTAGTCCAGAAAGGACTATACTATGCTGGAACTCAGACAGCTCGGCAATGGCTTCCACATCATCGAGATGGTAATGAAAGATGCCGACTTCTTTGTTCTCAATCTTGCAGTTGCTTGCAGAGACGATATCCGGCCAGCTGATCGGTTTCTGCATGGTGTTTTGTCCACGCTGAACAATCTTTGGGCTGGGAGAGCCAAAAAGAGCATCGACTCCTTTCATGAGCTGGACGCTGATCATCGGAGCGTCAAAGATACCCGCAAGGCTCGTATTTCTTCGGAACTGGGTTAATAGGTCCTGCGAATCCTCCAAGGCGGAGCAAAGCTTTTCTTGTAGCGGTTGAAACTGGTCCAGAAGCTTTTCTCGCAACCCCGAATGGTCGCCGTATCGGTTTGCATCTTTGCCATTGTCCATCCTGCAGATCGCATTGATCGATGCTATCCCAGATGGAATCTGGCTTCAACCTTTGGACTACCTTTACTGTCTTCGGTGGAGGAACAGTATTAAGGCGTACCCGTGCTGGTGAATTTGGGCTAGGTGGCGCCCTTATCTCCTTGAAAGAGGTAAAGAATGAAATGGTATGTGGTCGGAGAAGGACAAGTCGCAAGTGGCTAGAGGACTGTATAGATAAACGCTTGTCCACGACAGAAGAAATTCGGGGAAAATAGGTCCAGCAAGCACTCCTCCGTAGTGGAAGACGCTGTAGCCCTGGTCATACGCCACTCATGCTCTGTTTCGCATTCAAAATCAAGTGAAAAGATGAGCGGCAAACATCCTTGATGGTTCATGAATCAACAGGTCAAACATTGACGGGCAATCAATTTTCCACTGCCACTGATAATTTATTTTGCCTACTTCGTGGCTCGCAGGACCGTAGCCTGTGTTGATCGATTTCCTTGCGGGTGATTACTACTTTTCATACGCGGACCGGTGATGAAATGCGGGCTCCAAGATTGGATTCGCCGGAGCCATAGGTGATACCGGACCAATCCCAATCGTTTTGTGGGAAAGGACATCCGTGGCCAAAGTGGAACCCGCCTATCAGGCCATGGCCTGCGAACGCTTGGTTAAGATCTGTCCATTGCGCATACACGTAGGAGAGAACAGGTGCATGTACCATCGGAGCAGCTAACACGGCCTAATCTAAAATGCCTCATCGAAGCCCACGCAATCATCTTGCGGAATCAGTCAGTTTTCGTGCTTACAAGGCAAATTACAAACCGTTTCCCCTGATGAGCAACGTTAACTGAACGATGATTGGTCGAGTCTCAGGCCCTCGACAGCCACGGTTCCAGGTGGGGCGGTCGACCCGCCCTCTGCGGAAATGCTAAAATTTCTTATTTCAACGTTAATCAACCGCCTCAACGCCCAGCATAGGAAGCGCTCGCCCACTATTGGGTCTGCCACGATGTACGCAAGTGGTCGCTACCGCAGACCCTACTCGATTGGCATAAAAGACGCTCATTTTCCGTCGAGAAGAAGATCAGGATTTTCCTCTTCACACTCCGTGGCCGCGAGGCCTTGGAGTGTTCTTCGCGGGATAGGCTCCGCGTTACCAAGTGTGCCTCGCAGGGATAGGCTCCGCGTTACCAAGTGTGCCTCGCAGGGATAGGCTCCGCGTTACCAAGTGTGCCTCGCAGGGATAGGCTCCGCGATACCAAGTGTGCCTCGCATGGATAGGCTCCGCGATACCAAGTGTGCCTCGCAGGGATAGGCTCCGCGATACCAAGTGTGCCTCGCAGGGATAGGCTCCGCGATACCAAGTGTGCCTCGCAGGGACAACTGCGAAATCAAGAGTCTCCGCAGGGACAACTGCGAGATCAAGAGTCTCCGCAGGGACAACTGCGAAATCAAGAGTCTTCGCAGGGACATCTGCGAGATCAAGAGTCTCCGCAGGGGGGCGCTGCGAAACCAATTGAACCCCGCAGAAGAGGGCTGCGTCAACAAGTTCTCCCTCGCAGCAATGAGCCCTGCGATTGTAAGAGTGCGCTCCCTCACAGAAGATGAGCCCTGTGACTGTAAAAACGTGCTCCCTCACAGCCAATGAGCCCTGTCGTTGTAAGCGTGTGCTCCCTCACAGCCTTGAGCCCTGTGCTTGTATAATCTTGAGCTTCCATGCAGCCTTGAGCCCTGCGTTATCAAATTTGCGCTCGTTCTGGCGACCCGTGGCGCCGCGGTCCTCGCTCTGATCCTCTGGCGACAAGCAGGCACCTCTTCGTGGTGTCAGAGACTAGTATTCGAGTCCTTCAGGGGACTCGAAGAAGCCAAGACCTGCTCCCAATGTCCATAGAAATCAAGAACGTCCTAGCAGACTTCGTGTCATGCCTTCGGCCTGTCCCAGAAACCGATAGAAATTAAGAAAATCCAAACAGGCTTTTTTCAAGCCTTCGGCCTCCTATGGCCAAGATCCCATTCACGTAATGCACGTAGCTTTCAATAGTTACCGGAACCTGTACACTGAGCGCTCGCTTCATACGACATAGCGTAGTAAATTGGGCCATCGGGCTCGCTGACGCGGTATGTGCCAGCGTGGTTCGTTGCCGGTGAATGCCGCTGCCACCCAGAGTAATCAACATCCTTGTGAGAGTTCTGTCTTGGCTGGAGTGACGATGAGTGTGTGGGCTTGGTGATTATTGATGACAAGGACCGTGACTCGTGGTCATGGTGAGTTGACGAGAGGCGTTGGGTTTGGTGAGTCCTTAATAATCGTTGCTGGTCGTTGATGAAGCTGATGGTCGTTGCTGGTCATTGCCGGTCGTTGCTTGGTCGTTGATGAAGCTGGCGGTCGTTGACGGTCGTTAACGCGCGGCGGGCCGGGCTGAGCGGTGAAGTATCCACCGGTAATCAACACCCGCCTCAACACCGCCGTCCCAGGATCCGCGAGGACTGATATGCGGCAAGAAAATACTGAGTCTTCGACATGAATTTGATGGTACAGATAGGACGGCGACCGAATGTCTTCGGCACAAATTGATTTTGACTACAACGTGGCACACCATTTAGTCAAATCAAGCTGCATAAGTTAAAGGGCGTGGACTGAAGGCATGCATGGATGAGGATGGATGTATTTGTAGAATATATTGTCTGTATTCAATTCGTCTGAACTACATTGCGGAACGATCTTCTCGAGTCGAATTTATTCGTGAATTCTATTGATGGTAGACTGTGTACGGGCTAGGATGTATGGCTACATTGCCACCTGCGTCCCGACACACGATATATATGTTTAGATCACAGCGGCCTTTCACGACTGGAGACGAGGTACGAGAAGGATCACGACACGAGGCAAACTACCAATTACCTCTCGAGACGCTAGAATTTTATCTGTCTATCGGTCTCTAAGTATTATCCCAAGTATTATTTTCTCTTGGTATGGCCGAATGAACAACGCTACTGGAGCTGGAAATGTTGACTTCGGATATGCCTGCCGCTGTTCTCCGCGGGATGGTGTTGGAATAAGTAAACCAAAATTTTTTCGCCGCGGCTGAAATACGTTTTGGCCCAGTCGAAATGGCGTACATGAAACGACGCACGGGTTCGATTCCAGCACCGGGCGTTCGCTTGGATGGAACAACAGATCTCGCTCATCAGGGGTCTTGGCACAACCAGCGCGGCTCTCCGAGCCTTTTTCTCGGTTGTTTTTGTGATATATCGTAGAATTGCCTACGTCTTTACCTCGAGTGGATAGCGTGAGTCTATCCTTCCTATAGTATGGGCATGTCACCAAAGTCAAAGGGCTGAGGTCGAGTGATCGGCCCGCGGCTCCTTCGGCTTGCGTGCCGCTCCGCGGCGCATTCACGTGCCGCACGCCTTTCCCAAGTCGCGTTGGTGTCAGCCGCTACGTTCGTAGAAACAAGAACGTCTTTTCCTTTCCCTCTCCATCTGATTGAAAACCGACTTGTATCTTTCGGACTAGCATCGATGAATCACGACTTCGTGAGGCATGCTTCTGCGAGCGGTCCGTCGTGACACTGAGGAGCGTTTGGTGCATTCAGCATGCCATACATGGGGAGAGTTGACCATCGAATCGGCGATCTGGCAACGCGGTCAGCTGAGTTCCGAACTTTCAAGGATGAAATGTAACTCGCCAACTTTAGTTCGTCGTCTTGATTTCAGGGCGACCAAACGGTTCCCCCACCACATTTCCTCAATCAGTCACCAACGTCCAGCTTAAATCGTGCAGCTCGGGGTACTCTCGACCTGTTGGGTTTCGTTATAGCGGCCACGATGGCGTATCTCGATTGAGGGTGGGAATTGTCTAATGAAGACCAAAACATTGCCTATCTACATCAGCAACATGTCCAGTGTCAGAAGACGGGACATACTTACCATGGCAGTAGCTTTACATCGACCATGGGTGATCTAGAGATGAGGCAAGCGTCAGCTCAGTTATACGCAGGAACAGGAGCAGCTCTTACTAGAGAAAACGGCTGCGGTGGCAGACGGACATCCTCCGATAGTGGTATGCCTTTGCTGTTGGAACGGACACAGCCAGTGGCCAGCGGACATGCAGTTGCACCAAGCCAAGGGAGACCGGAGGAGGGTTGGTAATTCGACTGGGGCAAAGGTATCGCCTGAGAGCGTTTGCTTTATGGCGCGATTTGAGGCAAGTTTGGAAGAAACTCTGGTTTTCGTAATGGTCATTGATGCGAGATTTCTCTTTCTTGTCGAATGCTGCGATACTCATTCGGTGTCATAGACGGATCAGGCCGACAAGGTTCGGAGTAGATGTGGACAAGAGAACAGAGCAGTCCTGTTTACTTTCACAGTTAGCTCTGGATCTGACAGGGTCAAGCGGGGAGATGAGAGCAAATTGCAACGTTACCGCGTGGCTGATCGGGAAAGGGAGACTTCCTGGTTCGGAAGCAGAATGCATTGAGTGGGTTGCCGTTTCAAAGCATATCTCGGAGCAGAAGGAGAAAATCGAAATTAACGGCCCGACTCGTCTTGTCACTGCAAGATTGGCAATCGCGCTGCGGGAGACAGAGACATCAGCAATACTTCATGAAGGACAGAGAGGCCACGCATGAGGCAACTTACTAGAAATGGGCTGGCTCGTGGGACATCCAAAAGGGTTGACTTCTGATCCAGTGAATCATCAGCAAGGCTTAGTCTTCGACATCCACAATGATCAAACTTACCTTGCCCGTTGCTGCAGTGTGCGGCTTTCTAGCAGGGACAAAATCGGCTGCAGAGTTCGATCTATAAGAATCCATCAGTAGCTGGATTATGTGGACGCGTTGTAACTCACTATCCTGGCCGGCGGCATGACCCCGACACGACTAATGATCGTCGAATAGATTCGCAGGCAGGCAGAGGAGAGGAGACTGATATGAGCATATTACACGTCAGTATGGCTTCGAATGACGGAGCTTTCATACTTACCCGCCGCCACGGATCTCAGTATCAACGGTCGACAGGCTATGGGCGATACATCAGGTCAGTCCGATCACGAATGCATGGCATTTCGGGGCAGTACGTACTGGGAAGTAGCTGGCGAAGTCGAAAACAATTGTAACGAGGCTGCATGGGGATGTCTGGGAAAGGAAGGTTGAGAAAGACCGTTAAGGGTGGCTAACGACCCGATATTTATAGCATTGCCGCCAGCCTTTCAGCTTAATTCGCTACAAGGACCCTTGCACATTGCACGGGGCCAACAGAACTGGCCCTCCAATTTTGGCGGGCTTTTCACCATTGATCTTCGGCGACATGCGAATATTGGCAGTCTCACTATTGGCACCGTTCCAACATGCACAAAGATACTGCAGGATGCGCTGACGATATGTTTCGACATGTTGTACGTTCATTAACATGCCTTTGTATGTCATCGCTACACAAAACAGCGGCCACTTCGTTCAATTCAACTCACCAGTAATGAAGACCTAGTTGCTGATCAACCGTTGAACACTGTTCATGTCGTCGCCATCTCCCTTTTCTTCTTTCCACTCATTTCTGATGTCATAACGGACCAAAATACGCAGTATCCGCATTTCTTTGATGTTGCTATCTGTTCATCACCATCCGCAAGAATATCGGCTTCACTCAAACATATCTCTGAGCGGTGAATAAGGCCCTCACTGTTAATATTACTTCTATCTCTGTCCGGTTTATGTTCTCGAGCTACTGGCCAGCCGCGTCGAGCCACTGCGGACATTACCTTACAGTCTGAACCTGAACCCCTTTCAGGGATCACATTGGACCGAAGATGTGCTCATTCTCTGCAGATAATCATACGAAGACATTGGCTTGAACTGGAGCATCTAGCTCTCGTCGACGCCCAGAATTCAGTAGACGAGACAAGATTGCAAAGAGCTACCCGCTAATCCTCTACACAAAGTGCCCAACGCGATGATATGTAGACCATATACCGTGACCTAGTGTGGCTTTTATGGCCGGGGCTTCCCAAGATTAAGTGCGTCTTAGGACAGACGTCTCAGAAGGGGAAATCTCTCAGAACAATGCTCTTGTTGCAACCTCACTCTCAGATACAAACCATTCATGTGAAGATTGGTCAGTTCCGCAATCAAGATACTCACCGCTGCCGCTGTTGCTTCATCATCCCACCGTCCCGGCTACAGCTTTGGAAGCCATGGAAACCAGCTGCTTCACCTGACCAAGTCCTCCAGGGCCTGCAAGCTGGTCCTCTTCATGCGCGGATATCACGAAAATGGCATTGCTGCCATCGACTGAGGCGGCGCGGTAACAGTGGCCTGGACGGATACTGTGTAGGTGCACATCATAGAGTGAATAGCCCTTGCATGAGTACTTTCGCGCGACCCGTTCCACAGGCGACGGGTCGGACCGGTCGATGAGGAGACAGTCTGACTGGTTCCATTCACCTCGCTCGAGTGACCAGAACCTGATTTCAACGTGCTGTGTGAGTGGGGGGGTCGGATTCGTCATGCATTGGAGGCGGGGGGCGAGTGTTCGTTCGATCACTCTGAGTTGGCGTGTGCTCGGTGCCTTTGTGTATTGCTTCCACAGGCTGGCCACAAAGTGTAGAGTATGATATCCCTTGCATATTTCCCGGTGAAACAAACTCTTCAGCCGGAGGCGACGACTGATGATGAAGCCGGTTGAGTTCTTCGTCGAGACGCTCCATCGCCATCCTCTTCTCTAACTGCTCTTGCTCCTCCTGGGCCCTCCTCAAGCCGGCAAGGAACGCCTCTAGTTCTTCCGGCCCAGTAGACCTACGTGTTTCTGACACACTGCCTCTATCTGATAAAGGTGGCTGCTGTGCCTGCATATCGATATCGAGCTCAGATGCAGTGTCTGGCTCTCGCTCCTGGCTCCCGCCCGTTCCCAGTTCGTCTTGGCTCCATCCGAGCTGCACTGTTTCCAGCGAGATTTGGGTGCCTTCACTCATGGCATCGCAAATTTCTGGAGCCGTGGCGGGTGAATGGCGACACGATACCAATTCAAGCATAGAATTGCTCTGCGCTTCTGGTTTTTTAGGAGCAGTGTCGTACGGAGAGCTTTGATCTAGGCGACCTGAAATGACATAGTCACTTTCCGGGCTCGGAGGGTCTAAATCCATGGGCTCGATCCCATCATCTGAATGGATTGGCTGGTGGGAGTCATGCTGGCTGACTACGATCTCAGAACCAGCCCTGTCGAGAGGCAAGCTTGGTGGAACCGTTTGTTGCCGGGGCTCGTGGGAGGCTGATGAACCGTCCCTCTCTACAAACAGCATCGATGATATTCTCTCCACTCTCTCCCCTCCATCTACTCCTTGGCTGATACTCGCGTCACCAGCTTCTGTCGCAGTAGCATTTCTCAAGTTTGCCGATTTTCCAAAAAAGGCAAAATAGACACAGCGACGAACAAAAAAGCTAGTGATCGTGTCAGCAGCCTCTACACCAGCATAGAGTCGATCCAAGAATAGGAAAGGGGCATCTTGGGTATGGGTTCGGGTCCGTGGAATCCCCGAACGAGCGTGCGCCTTGGTGGTATTGTCGGCCAAGAGACCGTGCGATAGGTTGGGCTGGTCAGGAACTGCTTCCGCAAAACAAGCCGCAATCCGCTGAACCAGAAAACCAAACTGCTGATCATCGTATCGATATTGGCCCGGCTTTCGTGCCTGTAGGAGAGCCGATCGCGCGATTTGGTGATCCGGAGAATCGTCCAGCAACCCGTCAATTTCGGGAGACTGGAACCCCAGTTTGCGGGCAAGACGGGCCATGTCGTAGATCACCCGCGGGTCCGCCTTGGCACCAGTCGGTTTTGCCAGCAGATCATCTTTGCTTCTGGGGTCGGGGGGCATCAGAGGATAATGCCGCATGGCGTATAGCCAGAGCTGTTGGTATCCAAGGTCGAGGCAGTCGGCCTCAGTCGCACACAGTCGCCTGAATGTCGACTCGGAAGTCTGGATGAGGCATTGCCCTCTCTCTCGATCTTCCCCCGCGGCCGAGTTCGGATCAAACAGCGAGCTCATGGTTTCCCACACCGATCGGGTCAGCGGGCCCGACAGTCGCTTGAGACAGTGCACGCAGCTCTCCAAGTATTTGAAATCCTCAAAAAACGTGTACAAGGACGGGATTAGGCCGTCGACATTTTTCATCCGGGCACATACGGCTTGCCGCTCGTCCTCGCTGAATTCGGCGAACGCATGGCCGCTCATGACCAGCCCACACGCAGTCTTTGCATCGGACCGCGATTTGCCTGGTGCCAACAATTGTAGGGCGCCGACGGTCTCTGGGTCGATTCGCTTCGTCGAATGCCGGTCCGATCCCACCAAAGAGGTCCACACGTCCCGAATGTGATCGAGGTAGTTTGCTATCTCCTGAGCGCTGTGGTCAGCCCATTGTCGATTTGCTTCAGCTTGGTACTTACCTCAACGCAGCCTGACGCGACCAATCGATGAAGCACGCTGATTCTCATTCCGCCGGGCCAGAGCCCGGGAATCGTCAGCAGACCATCAAATGCGCACCGGAGACGGCGGTTCCTTTTATTGTCCAGTTGATTTAAGCGCTCTTGATTGCTGGCGGATAGCCTCACGAACCATCGCTCCCGGAAAGCCTCATTTCCTTCACCCTCGTATTGTCGGATCTTGCGATAGATTTCGCCATCGGTTGGCTTTCTTTCATTGGAATACTCCTCCACCAACGCCAACTGCAACTCCTCGCCGATGCCTAGGTGGATGGTTAGTATCTACCGGTCTGAATGCCTGATACGTCACGTACCGTCCGCGTAGAGATCAACCGTCCACCAGCGATCCGCCGGAGGGATACCTCCATGCCCGCCTGCACACGATGGCGGCCATGGAGACCCCGAAGTTGACCTGTCTGAAACTCGAGACGAGGAGGGTGGCGACCCTCAGCGGGCAGCAGGGATTGTTGCGAAAGATTCGCCTTCCGTAATGCTTCCGAGAGGTCATGTCGGGACACGGTCGCGGGCACATGGTTGTGGACATCGAGGCGGCTGCAGCGGTTTTTACGAAAGATGCCCCGGAGGCGGTCCAGGTTTTTCGGATCTAGGCCACGCGGAAGAGGAGGCTCGAATTGGATCTGGCCGATGCTGATTTTGGCTGCCCCGAAGTATGTGAGACGTCGTTCTGCGGCGAGTCGCACCTCTTGTTCGGTAAAGACGTGTCGACTCATGGAGGCTGGGTGATAATAAGGTTTGGACCGATTCGGATTCATGGACTGGAAATCTCATATATATACGCATGTAACTTATATAGTATACACATGTACTTTCCGATTATCCTTGCTGTGGTGATCAACGTTGCCCACAGCAATGCCTGTGAGCGATCACCATCATTCTGCTGCTGCTCCGCCGTGTTATTCCACCAGGCTTGAAATGCTCATTTAAATCGGCCCGATCCTGTCACTGTACTTTGCGTTCCTCATTTTGCTTTTAGCTCGCGTACCGCTCCCATCATGCCAAACTTCGACGACAAAAGAGTGACCAGAATCCAAGCCGCCCATATTGCGCTGCTTCACCAGCCGCAAGCCCGAGGATCAACGATATCTGATTTCAAGACCAGCGCACAGCATCCTTGCCCAAAGCCGGTGCCGACCAAGAGGGATGCACCGTCCCCAGCCTCTGAGCGCCCCGGCAAGGCAACCCGGCTGATATGTCCGAACTCGCAACGCCAGGACACCATGAAGTGGGAAGGGAGCATCGACACGAGCCTGCCCATCCAAGATGGGTCCCCGTGGGATACTTTCCGAAAATACTACGAATGTGACTTAGCCGGTCCCGTTGCGGTCTCCGTCCGGATATCTGGCGACCGTGCTGTTCGGGCTATACGGCAGTATCCGAAGGAAGACAGCGAACAAGTCCTGCAGGCCCTCCGCTCCCTGCACCATAGAAACCTGGCGTCTATTGTGGAAATTTATCGTTTTTCGAACAGCATTTACACGCTGAGTAACTTTGATCCTCTTGTTCTGGATCACATCGTCGCATGTAAAGCCTTTCCAAACGAGCAGGAACTCGCGGCCATCATGTCACAGGTTGGCTTCCCCTGTCTTCCCTCTTGATCAGCTAGATAGATCCGTGACTAAGTGTGTGCAGCTCATTGCCGGCTTATCGTATCTCGTGGCTCGCAGCTTCCACCACCCATCCTTGATTTGCTCGAATGTGCTCATGAACCTCCATGGAGAGGTCAAGATTGGTGCGGTCGTTTTTGTCCATTGTTACACGGAGGATAGTTAACACAAGTCAACAGGATGCATCGATTCCTGTGTGATCCGAGAATTCGGCTCACTTGAACCCGATGATTTGGCGCCAGTATCGCGGATCATGATGGAATTGATGCAAAAATATGTCAAGGATGACGGGGTCGTCGGGATTGATAACCTTGATCGCTGGAGAAGTTCCCCAGCGGCAATTGAGTTCCTTTGTGCGACGACGTCGGTCGGCTCTTTTGCGGAGCTCCAGGAAGTATGTTCTCCCACCAAGGCTTTAATTGGATACTAATCGGTACTTAGCAACGCCTGTTGACGGAAATACCCAACTGCCCAGGGGATCTCATCGGCCTTGCTTGGTTCGCGCTGATATCCGCCCGTACGTTCTACTCGTACACGCCCCGGCCTGATGCGGCCGATTAGTAGGAAACCATTCTCAAGGAACGAAAATCGACAAAGTATGCCAGTAAATCGATGTCGTACGTGATGAGTACTCTTTGTTAACGCCTTGCTGGGTCTTTGTCTACCATAGAAGACCCAATTAGAACATGCCAGAGAGAATCACAATCCATAGGGCTGAATGTTAATTGCTGATCACTTCTTCCTGGCTGCACAGACCTCTAGTCTCTATATCACATCTGCGCAGATAGTCTGCCCACTATCCAGCTAGACAGCACTGAAGCCTCCGCGCATGACGGTTGGGTGCTGGCTCACAAATTTGAATTCGAATTCTTTAAATCTAAATTGCCAGTTCCTCCAGCTCGATACAAATTATCATTCAAAAACTAAGAAGGTTGGTATTCCAGTTCCATCAGCTCCACGCCATGGTGCAAAACCTGTCTCACGTTCTTTCGGATATTGTCTCTCGTAAATTCTGCTGCAGACACTACAGAGCTTCAGTATGGATGGAAAAGAAAGGTCTGTGGATTATCACTTACCCATCACCAAGGTCCGCCCTTGCTCATCTTGGATACCCGGCAGCCTCTCAATCCGATCCCCCGAGGCCTCGACAGCGACTATATTTTCAAAGTCCGGTGTACCCTGGTAGTAACATGCCCTTTGATGTCTCCCGATCGGCGTCTTGTCTTGTGCAAGACCGTTCGCAACATATATTGAAATATGAAGGATCTGCATACGAAGTTTCACCAGTATCAACTCAGTTTTGTACTAAGGAGGCGATTACGTACATAGCCTTTATCCAGGATGTCGTCCTGAAGGAGGGGATTCAACAGGCTCTCAGCGGCTTGGACCATGTCTGCTTTGTTAGAAGACGGTTTGAAAAAGTATTTTTAGATCTCCAAGGTTATTCATACCTAATGTTTCTACTTGCCACACCAAGTGAATCCGGCGGACCTGAAGAGTGCACGTGTTATGGCCATGTATCATCTTCTTCAAGTACGGGATTGTTGCGGCAATCCCGAAACCGGTAGCGATCAGTAAGACGGTCTCATACTGATCCACAGACTGACTGGTGCCGTGAGGGCCAGTAAACAGGGCCGGGAAAGACACAGGGTGGCCAGACGCACTGCCAGCAAGGTAGAGAAGGTCTGCCGTCATACCCCTTCGTGGCTGGACCAGCAATTCAATGCTGTCGAGGTTTCCGCGCGACCAGGATGTGACGATGAAAGGGTGCGTCTGTGTCCACGACCACCACCCCATTGATGGCATCCAGAGGTTTACATATTGGCCTGCCTCAAACTTAATTGGCCGAGGCAAAACCACTCGGATCAAAATGGCTACTCTTGACTTGGGGTGTGCAAAAGTTCCTTCGGGAGAAAAGGAGACCAGGCCCCGCGGCGTACCGTCGCCGCTGAAAATTCCATTTCGGTAGAGAAAGCTGACTGTTTCTAGGCCCGTATTGAGGACGAGGGTCGCTAACCCAACGTAAAGATATAGCTTCGGTGGACCGCCATGGTTAGGAAGGTGTTGCCGGATCCCATAGATGAAGATCCCGGTCATTAGCTGATGGCCGCGAAGAAAGATTTCATACGACCATCGGCGAACGCGGGCGAGGGAAAGAAGCACAAGGAGGCCAATTGAAGCGGTGCCCTATCGGTGTTAGCTTTGTGCTCATGATCATCGGAGACGGACATACAATGAGGGTGAATAAGTTGCGCGTGTGATCCAGCGGGAGGGTAAACACCTCCCGCTGAACTTCAACAATGATGTGGAACGACAGGAGGGCAATGGACATCCATCCCGTTGCTCGATGGATTTGGCAGCAGGTACGCCATGAAATACCAAGATGATCAGCAAGAGACCCCAGGTGAGCAGCCGCGAGGGGATACATCAGGTTGACCAGAGCCAGCTCTCCCGCACGGCGGCCAGTTTCGGTCAGGGAATGTGGTCGGAAGAAAACCACAGTACTGTTGACAGCAATATAAGCCACATGAGTGAGAAAGCCCAGACGAGTCCAAGGGCCCACGGTTCGATGTCGGTGGAGGAGAACCGGAAGGGCAAGATGTTGCGAGAACAGAACGGACATGGGCTTGGCCCATTTCGTCAGCGTCGTCCGGGCCTGAACCAGGAAGCAAACGAGAAATATGCCACCAGCGGCGATCGCATAAAGCGATGAACCGTTCATATTCCGTCTGGGGCTTCTGAGAAACTGGCTCGACAGAGTAATCGAAGGCTTGGGAAGTCTATTTGAAAGAACATTCCATATTCCACCTGCTACATACCATCCTTCTGGAGAGCCTCATTTCGGTACGGACCCAATATTCGGAGGTCACATTGACAAATGTAGAACTAACACATTCAGTTAACCTTCAAGTGCCCCTCTCAAGTGATGGACCGACTCCAGTAAAAGAGTCACGTTGAATTCTTCGCACCTGTACTGTACGGCAGAAGTACATACTGCTTACTCGCCGCGTGCAGCTGATGCCACTGAGTTTCTGGATCAGACCAATCTCAGGTCTCGGGAGACTGAATTGTTGGACCATGAAAGTGCGTACATTCCATCTCACCCAGTGAGATCCATGGTAATTGATGAAGTTGCTTCGGAACAAAATAGAGAATTATGGGCTTTATAGCACTCCGCCCTGGGAATTTCATGCGATGCCAGGGGCCATAATGACGGATGGAGATACTCCTGGGGATGCGTCAGAGTGCAGAAGCCTGCAGTGCATTGAATCACCAAAGCACGTTCAGGCTTTATGCCAGGCGTAGATATTCTCTCGCCAGGCTGAGTATTATCAAAGAATGTGGTTAGTAGGAGATATCGACTGGTCTCGATCCCAGAAATATAAGTCGAAAATTGCCTTTAGAACCTCCTCGCGGTGTGGATCTCATTTCCCCCTTCCCTTTATCGCTCTTACCTCAAACTATCGTCACCTCTAATTTGTGCATCTGGTATCGTAGGTAAAGCGCGGAGCTGAGAGACGTATGGCGAACACACCAATCTGATGCGCCATGCCGAAACCGATTTTGTGGCAGGCTTTCAGACGGCATGGAAAGGCTCCTAGGAACTGGCTAGAGGCTATGCCAAGATACGAAGTTAGGTAGTGAAACGGGATGGGATGCTCAAGGCAGCACGGTCAGTACGTGCAGGTCGAATGGGGCAGAAGGATGAGAGTAAACAACACTTCAACTATGGCTATCTGCTAATCCTCGAATAGACTGTAACTCGTGTAGCTGATCTCTGTGTGATGCTAAAGATGCTATCTAAATGAATGTATATAATAAGCTCCCTTCCAAATTAGGCCAATTCCCTTACATAATCCTCCTACTGGCAGGCAGGCCGATACTCCCCCACTACACTAGGTATACATCAATGAAACGATTTGTGATAGATTACATAAGAAATCTATCCTATCTAAATTTACCCGACATATCACATCTAAAAGACGCAATCAAGCTGCCCTAGTAGACTTATTCTTCGGCATAGGCATAACCATCATACCGCACAATTCACTACTCTTTCCCATCACCCCCAGCACCGTATCAAACATACTCTAATCTCCAATTTACTCATCCACAACCTGCGCCTTAACTAGACCAGTCATCTCAGCTTGTTCCTCAACCCTCAATTTCATCCCCGGGATAAATTTGAGGATCAGCGGCCGAGTAGACGCAGCGAGGGCATGACTCCGCGCTTACTAGATTCGAGGCTGAAGATATAATGAAGGGTATTTAGTAAGAGTATATATAATCTGGGCGCTTGGGGCACACCATAAGAAATGAATAGAGTTCTGTCTAAATACATACTTAGAGGACATTCGAAGATCCAAGATATGATAGAAATACTAACAGTAATGCCTTCGGATAATACATACTACCTAACGCTACTAAGGCTCATATTCGTTTTGACACTAATGAACGTCGTTTTGACATAATATTATGTGGTCCTGTGGACAGTTCAGACAGTAATACATGGAGTACATGAACAAATGTGTGTAAAGTGACAACATTACCAAAGCGCTCTATGCCGCACACGCGGCATACTCATGAGCGATGTTCCTGGCCCTCGTATAGACTAGTTTCCTCGCAGCAGAGGGTCGGAGATACAGTCTTTAATGAGGTAAGTCTCTTTGCCGTCCTTATAACCATTGCTGATCGGCCCACTGCTGAAGAAGAGAGCTGTCTGTAATGCCAAAAACATTACCACTGTCCAAGAAGTCAAAGTCCGCATCCATCGCCGTAGGCAGAGGATACGGGGCGTTATAGCATCCAAAGCTTGATTCAGATGGGTTGCTCGGAAGTGAGCCGATTATCAATGTTTCCAGAATATCTTGACACGTTGTCAAACAATCAATAGCAGCATTTGCAGTGGCGTCCTCAATGGAAGAGCCTTTGAGTATTGCCTCCACTTGGCCCATCGCCATAGAGATATATAGATAGCCCTTAACATTCGTTTCGCCATAATGAAGTCTGTCTTCGGCATGTTGGACAAGTTTTTGAGCATCCTCAAGTAATTGATCGATGCGAGATCGATGCCATTTCGTGACAAGTATAGAGCTGCCCCTATCGAGTGCAAAATTCAATTCCGTGAAAAGGACCAATGCACCACGAGTGATCAGGTCTCGAAACATCCCACCACCGATGAGTAGCAAACGATGATAGAGATCATTTTCGAGAAGCGAAATCAGACTCAGTGTTGTGTCTAGGCAGATCCTCAGAGAAAAGCTGTAAATTGGGTTTTGTTTGGCTTGGACAGCATAGGGAAAGTGAAGACAGAGTAAAAAACGGCTCAAAGAATGGTCAGCATAGGCACATGCAAACTGCTTTGACGGATGAGCCCCGAGCTTTGCTATATGCTTGTCGACGAACGTACTCAAGCGTCGACATGCTGAGCTTAAGTTGGAGCCGATACTGAGCACGGTCTCGTATGGCGCAGGATCGCCTTGAAGGCGATTAATTGTCTGAAGAGCCTCAACCCTGACTTGAAGCGAGTCCGCTAACAAGCGCTGGAACGAAGTGGTCGTCAATCCACTATCCTCCTCCTGCAGGGCTCCATCTTGGAGTGGTATTTCTAGGACATCATCGTTTACATTTGAGGGCATTCTGGTAGTGTAATCTTCGACGGTGGTCATCGGAGGGACACCTGAGTCGACTGCAGTCTGCATATTGAGTTCTAGTATCGTATACCAAAGTCGCCGTCGGATCTCCTTCTGCAGATTGCTCATCTCTCCTAAATGATCCGGATCTTGATGCAATCCCATTTGCATGGCCATCCGTAAGAGCGAGCCGACTGATATCCAAACCAAATCCGCTCCAACCCGGTGGATTTGCCGAGCAAGTAGAAGCAAGCAATAAATTTGGAGTCCATCCAAGGTTAACCGATCTTTCTCCACAGGAGCCGACAGCCAAGATTGGCATACATAGATCCATGTTCGAGCCTTAAAAAGCAGCTCGGGGCACAATTTCGGACTGCCGCAAAGCGATGTAGCGATTGACATGACTAGGAGAAGCTTGACGATAGATGACGAATCGGCCGCCTCTAGAGCATCCATACACTTCGCATATTCTAATCGAAATGACCCGGCGTGGAGGATCTTGTAGCACCACTCAAATGAGTCGAAGTATGTTTGCACCAATTCGTCGATCACCTGGCGCGGCGGAAACGATTGATAGACGTCGGCGGGCAGAGGCCTGCGACTAGGGTGTCGTTGCTTGATGGCTCTGGCCTTTTCTTTACACTGGTTTACAGCCTGCGAGATTCGATCGGTCGTCACTTGCTCTGACGCCCGATGAGATGTATCCCGTGGGGTGGGTAACTTTTTTATGGTTGGGAGCCCCTCGATCTTCGAGATAGGTTAGCAAACCATAGCTTACTCCTTAGAGCTAAAAAATGTATGAAGGGGGTTTGATCATAAATACCAACGGAACCGCGCTCATCCAATGCCCGGGACCAAAAAGACGAGTTTTGGCTAGAGTGCCGTGAATGGCACCCGAATGTACCTGTGACTGCGTGGTAAGGACGGACGACGGGCTGCTGCGTTGGGATTCTTGATGTCTGTGGCCGCTTAAATTGACCCTGACCGGGGAAAGACAGCGTTCATCACCCTCACGAAGGGAATGCTCGGTGTTAGTTACTACACCCACCGTCGGAATTCTGGGGGTAGGCCCTCGGAAAGGCCAATGTGATGCATCTGGATCTTGGCCCGTAGAGTTCCTAACCACAGGCTGCTGGAGCGGCTGGGTTTGTTGAACGGACGGGCCTACAAATACATAGTCTTGCCCGTACGTACATGTGGTCTGCCCGTGTGATGTACACTGTCCGCATGGATTATCTCGGTCGCACTTTACTTTCCGACGTCGACATTCTGCACACGCAAAGGTCGGGCGTCTGCGCTTCTTCGCTGATTCAAACGATCTGGGCTCGGCCATTTCCAGGGTGCTTTGCAAATCAAATTTCCAGATTTACTTAGGCATGTCCGGGTTCGATGCAAATTGTCTAGCAACGGTCATACGGTCGATTCTAGTGCTGGTGAAGGAACAACAACCCCAAAAAACCCGAAGGGGTGACGGCAAATAGATTCTTCGAGTCAAATCTTCCGGATCGGAGCAAGCGGTCGGAGCCGAATTCGGACAATCCACCCCGGCTGTCGGTCTTTTCTTCCTATTCAGAACTCTTTTTTCAGGTTGCCCCGTTGTTCTCGGCTTTTTTGGAATCCGGCAGAACTTTAGGCCCGCCGTCAACCTCGAACCCGATGGGATTTTTGAATCGGCAAACCTCGTCACCCCAAACCAACTCCAGGCCAAAAAAAAAGAATAAAAAAGAATAAAAAAAGACGCTGATTAAGGACTTTCAACCATAATCGGAGAGTCGTGGAGAGTTGCGTATTGTTGCAGTATAGATAGACGGTGGTACATGAAATCAAACCGAAGAGAAATTGTAACGATAACACAATATTTTCCGGGCAACACGCTTTATTTCCATTAGGTGCTGATTTTGAAGTTCAAGTTTTCGCTACCGTCACTACGATCCTCTAGCCGAGCATCAAACCTTCGGATCCGTCCAAGCTGCGCGACCTGCCATGTAGTAGTTCAAGCTCGAAATTGAGTCGAGCGTACCAGTCCGGAGACTGAGACTTGACGGCCCTGATCCTAAAGCAGGACGGCTTCCGTTTCGCGATGCTAACTCGCCGCTGTTAGTAGAGTGAAATACTCGCTTTAACTCCAAGTCTCGTCGGACAGAAGGAAACACGGTGGGTCGCGTCCAGGGAGATGGGGTGTAATTATCTGCTCGGTCATATATTGAGTATTGGGCTTTATTGTTATGGATATATTGGCGGAGAAGTCTAAACAGCTCCGAATCGGATCCGACTACTGTATTCATTTTACCAAATCATTATACTACAACTGTTTCCCGTAGATTGAATAAGTACAAGGAAATTCTATCCCGAGGTTAAATCAGATTATTTTAGGCTACCACGTCCTCGCTTTTCGATTTTATACAGGGGTTCTGTCGAATCGGAGCAATCTCGCTGTATAGTATACCCACTTTGACTGTCTAGAGTATACTTGTAGTAAGGTAAATCTAAGGCTGTCCTTACAATGAGCTTATGTTATCTCTGCGGTATCGCTGCCAGCCATGTAGATCGAAGATAACTTGTTCGGCTACATAATATTATTTGCTCGTGCATATATAAATGCAACCCCAGCTCCATTTTATATATGAAGAATCTTCGATTTTCTTGTCTCACTCGAAGAAGATAGTTCATTGCCGGGCTCAGCAGACACCCTAGTCCGAATCCTGATACCGAGATGTGAGATCTGTAACGGAGATAAAGTCCTATTCTGGCCATGTGCCTGCTGAGTCTCACCCGAGACCGGAGATAATATTCATTACAAAAACTAGCAGTCGAGATAATATTTAACGCATCTCCCTCCCATCACTTTTGACGTCCATCCCCATATATTTTACAATTCCTTCAAAATCAACTTCGAGAGTGTTTTTGCTATAGATACAGATTTGATATTCATTCATCGAAATAACAATGGCACCATTGAAAGTTCTCATCAGCGGAGCAGGCATTGCTGGCAACGCCCTCGCCTTCTGGCTCTCACACCAGCAGCACGATGTTACAGTTGTTGAGAGATTCCCCGACTTGAGGTCTTTCGGCTTACAAATTGATATCCGCGGACATGGAATTGAGGTCTTAAAGCGGATGGGGCTTGAAAGTGCTTTCCGTACCGTGTCGGTCAAGGAGCAAGGACTAGAATTTGTGAACCGCAATGGTAAAGCAATAGCATACTTTCCTGCGAATAAAACTGGCGAAGGACTTCAAAGCTTCACAACGGACTATGAGATTATGAGAGGTGACCTTATCCGGCTCCTTTACGATAACGTCAAAGATCGTGTACGATACGTGTTTGGAACTACCATCGAGGATTTCGAGCAGCTGGATGATTCTGTTGAAGTTCGACTCTCAAACGGTCACAAGGACCGCTACGACCTTCTAATCGGCGCCGATGGGCAGTGGTCTCGGACTCGGAAGCAGATGTTGGGACCCCGAGCCGAAGATCCTATTCACTTCCTTGGGGTCTACGCGGGTTACTTCACCATCCCTTGCCAGATCAAGAACGAAGAGACATACAATGGAACTGCCTATATTGCTCCGGGTCAGCGACTCTTATTCACCCGAAGACACAAGCCAGACCGCATACAGGCATACCTGGTTGGCCTGACTGATTCTGAGCGAATGATGGCTGCCCGAAAAGTGGGTGTAGAGGAGGAAAAGGCTGTCCTGTCAGAGCTGTTCCGCTCGGCTGGGTGGCGCTCAGAGGAACTGGTCAAGGAACTACAAGAATCAGATGACTTCTATTGTGAGCACATGGGTGTTGTCAGGCTAGACTCCTGGAGTGATGGGCGGGTTGCACTTCTGGGAGATGCAGCCTATGCCCCTACAGCAACCACGGGAATGGGGACAACGTCCAGCCTAGTCGGCGCCTACGTTCTGGCTGGCGAGATCCAGAATCATTTCGTTCGCTCTGATACCTCTAAGGAAGCACTTCTTGAAGCTTTGCACACTTATGAGCAGCATTTCCGCCCCTTCATGGACAGCGTTCAGCATGGTATCAAGAGAGACGAAACCTACTGGCACAAGATGCCGTCCGGCTCGTTCACGCTTGCGTGTCTAAACCATTTCTTGTCTCTCGTATCTTTCTTTAGGCTGGATGTGCTTGCCAAATATATTATGCGGGAAGATATTGGTAGTTGGAAACTCCCTGATTATGAGGGGATGGACCTTCGGCAGGACAAGAAGTGATCTACCAGATCACACTTAACACATGCTAATGTGTTCCTTGTTTACTGTGTGGGGTACTGAATGTCAGTTTCTTTTGTTTCAGATATACACGATCGACTCTGCCAATGTCTATTTCCTTGAGGATACAAGTGCTTTCTATTGCTCTTGATCAAATTACAAAGCAATTCTAATATGGTATCAAATCAGTGGAGTGTTGATCCTAGAGGCTGGTCTTTCCCTTTTTTTATCAATGTCTACTCTATATAGAAAATCATAATTGTGGACCTTTTTTTTTGATTAATTTTTCTCGGAAGTGGGAGTTATAAGTCATATAATAGACAGACCTCGCACAACTAACGGGCTCCAATAAGGTTGGTATAAAGAGTTGAATGGAAAATTTAACGTTTCTCAACCCTACGTTTGAAATAAGTGGTAAAAATAAGATGGAGCATCAGGCCACCTATGAAGTTCACGAGCTGACGTCACGACAGCCACAGCGACTATATTGAAAGAGGACTATGAGTAAAGCCCTCTTCAGAATCTGGTCTTTTGTGTTCCGAGGGCCGTATCAGGAGACCTGGGTTCGGAGGTTCGGACCTGTAGTGATGGCCGGGAGCCGGTCTAGACAACCGTAAGTTGGCCACATAACATGAGGTTGGATATTAAATGCATCATTGTCTGAGGGCTGGGATTTATTCATATATTGGTTAACTTGATTGAAGAAATCTCATTGGCAACCCCCAAATTCAATTACCGTAGATCCCAGGATTTTTTTTCTCTGGTATGCGACAATAATTTAATTAGGAAGGAACTTAGAGACGTCGTACCCGATACGAAAGCAAAAAGCCTCTGATTTTGCAATGGGTCTTTACTTAAGCTTTAGGCTATTACTACAGCGGACCCCAGTGAGTCGACAGTTATTCAAGGGAATTTTATGCGGGGTATAGTTACTGAGTGGTGTGAGGTGAAGGGGCTTTGCTATATCACCATTAATTATCTTGAAAGTCGAAACTTGATGAGCATCTTGGTATAAACATCTTGCCATTTTCTATAGGGTTCTTGGTATTCCAAGAGGTGAGGAGGGCTGCACAACTGCTTAATTAGGCCTTTGTTGGCTAGGGAGATGATTTAAACCAAATTAAAACTCAAAACGCGGTTGCCATAGCGGTTACTTAACAGCGGAACTTAATTCTGCTGAGCCGGTAGATATTTGTCTTTGTATGCCTCCACATACTTCATATTTACTGCAATCCTTTGCAGGATCTGACCTTTAGCCTCTTGATCATGACCATATTCCTCAGAAGAATACTTTTCAACCTAGAGCTCCAACACCACCACCGCTGCTAGTTCAAGGCTCAATTCCATCTACTTTTCAAACTCCATATAATCCTTAACGGCTAGACCATGAGTTCGACAGTCTAAAGAAAAGCCTCCAGAAAGAATGGACACTTTCTACTGTAGCAGCGCAGTGTTTCACATTCAACATCTTGAAAAGCTAGCCAGGTGGCAATGAATATGAGCCTTCAACAATAAGTTCAGGCCCTTCGGGTCGAGAATGCGCGAAAACCCAAAATCGCGCTCAGCAGCTTGATATGCAGCAAAGTCAGCCAGGTCGACGGATTTATAACGACTTCCAAGTGAGCTAATGGCTACTGTTTAGCATCAAAGTGCATATTTTGAGCCCTTCCATTCAGGTGTTCCGTGGGACTTACAGCAAAATCGAGATCATGTAACTGAGATGTTTCCTAACAGCCTACCGGTTGACAACCAGACCAGCCAATTTGGGAAAGCCTTTCGATCTCGAGTTAGACCACAACTCCTTTGCCTCTGTGGGTCAGACACGGAGTATTTGGCATACCCATCCATGCACAGTAGCTAACAATTGTGAAGGTTCTCCTCAGCAATGGATAGTCATTTCTTGCAGATAGAAATTACCATTTCGAATGTAGCAAACTTGGTCATTCCAGTCTCGATGTGTCGCAGACAGTAGCACATATTAGGCAAAAATAGAAAAGATTTCAATAAACGCAAGGTCAATTAGGGACTCTGCAAGCCAAAACTCATGACTGCTGGAGTAAGGCCCAAATAATACATCGCTGAAAGAACAGAGACTTCCAGACCCTACCTTTTGAAAAGGAAAATCCCTCTGGTAGTTAAATAGCGTACCGAAAGGACTCATACCGGATTGAAAGGCAATACCAAGAGTCCGAGTTTTTCTGCCCTCTTCGAATAATTTGATGCTTTCTTGGGTAAAGCGGCACTCTTCCATAATTATATCCTTGAACTGCAAGAGGAAGTTAAATTATTGAACAAAAAGCTACAATTTCTGAGATAGACAACGATTCCTTCTGAAATTTGACAGTACACATTGCCTGCGTAACCAAGTCAAAAATTCTTGGATTCTATGATTCAATTAATTACAGAGATATGACAAGAAATTGTCATCTCAAACCTTTCCAGAGTAAACTGGACTCCATAGACAAAAGTTGGCGCTGTGACCTCGCAATTTTCAATTTCCAGTATCAGCACCTTCTGGAAAGTTTCATGACCACAGTTTTAGCGAGTTCTTTCAACCAGAGTATAATGCATCTGAAAGAAGCCATTCCTTCAGTAGGCTTAGCGAGATCCACATGCATCTAGACAAATAAGCCAGATAGACACTCCGGAACAACCAATAAGATTTTTCAGGACACGACGACAACGAGAGAGCTCAATTCTATCTGATTAACAGTAGATTGATTCATTTTCTTTATCTTGAAAACATTATTCCTTCGCTGAGGTTGAGTACGATTACTTCTTTGCATAACTAATAGAACGTTCTACGTTCTATTCCTCACGCGGAGGTAATTACTATGGCTGGTTGATGGCGGATAGCAGATATCGAGCAGATATTCAATAATCTTCATTGTCTCTTAATTTCTTTGCGGGTGTGTCTAGGTATTACGTCAAGTACTATAGTTGAAATGAACTTTATGATTGCACTCAAGCATAGATGTCACCATCGTCAGTCCAGAGGCAAAACTGCCTCTGGGAATCGCAAAGCACACCACCATTCACCCACTACAATAAGTACAGTTATCAATAGCGGAAAAGAGTATTCCATTGTTCCGTCCTTGCCATAGCACCAGGATTTTCAGGATGGGCTTTCCTCAGCAGTCAGGCCCATCTGAAGCTACCATTCTTTTCTCCAATCCAAGCCAATCGCGAGATCAAGAGAACTTATACTGACAATCCTCATGACCTCATAAAAGCAAGATTTTTCGATCAACCTCAGTCTATATCACAGCCCATAATGAATCTAAAACCCATGGAAATATTCCATCCAATTTTCGGCCACCGCTGGATCTTCGTTTCCAAGTGGAAGCTCAGACGGAACTGGGAAAATATCCCAAGACGATTTTTCCTTTCCCAAGACATTAGTGTTTGAATAGGTGTGCAATACAGCGTTAAAGGAAAAAGCCGATCGGCCAATAGAATACCATAGGGTGTTTTAGAGTATGATTGACTGTTACTAAGCGCATTGGTCATAAAATAACACAATAGATCGGTTTAAAGATAAATAGTGAGCCTTAGAAAGCCACGACGCACAAGGCCATATACTGAAAGAACGATTAGGCCTGTACTATATGATTGAACTTACAACAGGACCACTTGTTGCCCCTCAATTCACAGCATCGTTATTGTTTCTCCGAAAACACTCATGTTCATAAGTACTAGGAACCGATTACTGATAATAGAGAGGTAGATTGGACCTCAGCGGACTCACACCGGAGACCGTGGAAGGTGGTGGTCGGACCGTACTGTGCAAAGCTAACACAGATCCATGCAGACACAACGATGAACGATATCTACTTTCAACTTCGCCCCACAATGTCCGGGAGATGTTTGTCCGCGTCCTGGCATAGCCACGAAAGATTGAGGCGGGCCCGGTACGTGCGGCCCCATCCGTATGTCGATATCACAACCCATCCTTGCCCCGAGTCATTGCCGGCATGCGCCGTGTAGTATAGATGTATTTTAGAATCAATATCTCCTCATTTTGCGAGTTTTGTCAAAGGATTCTTCGTAATCCCTGAGTAGTTCTGAGGCCGCCGGTAGACTGGAAGTTGAAAGTTTGTCATGGGACACATCGTCCGCTAAGCTGATCAGCCATGACACCCCGGCGGGAGTCTCCAAAGCGTGTTGCGCAGCCGGAATTGGACACTCATAGATAGGCATAATGAGCAAATCGTATTTGAGTAAATTGGTCGATAGCGGTACGTTGAAAGTGCAGGAAGTCCCAGGGCAGTCAAATCACTTCAGAGTAATTTCTAGAGTGTCTAAAACAATTGAAAAACCGTGCAGCTCAATCAACAAAGTCATGTCGTGAACTCGTGAAGTGACTGCCCATTGCATTTGATTTCTTGTCATAAACGCAGTTCTAGAACACTATCGATTCTAGCTTTGGTGGCTACACCCTGTTTCCGCACTTGATGTGTTCATTGAATCATCCGAAGACACCGACACCATTTGATTGGAGGGCATTTCTGCCGGTCGTATGCGAGTGGACTGGGAAATCTGATGTAATCAGCTCCTCAAGGGCTTCATAGTAATTAATGAGAAGAATGCCAGAGACATTCTTCGGTACATTAAAGCTACTGAGTGTAATCGACTCGAAAAGAAGCTGAACCAACAGTAAGACTTCAGGGCAGAAAAGCCTTGCAAAGCATAAAGCTTAAATACTCGGCTTAGCCTTGCCTTCACCGTGGCTGCCGCATACTTACGAAGAGCAATCTTTTCTCGCGGGGTGAAGTATTTCATGTAGGAGATAGTACTGATAGTTTATCGGGCTTTCTACCCAGCGTCGCAGTTTCATCACAGCAAGATCAACCACAGCGTAGTCGCTTTTGATTTTCCCTGTTTTGTTCTTATGCTCATCTACACTCAATTCAAAGTCAATTCTGCTACAGTAAATCCCCCTCCCATGCACACTAAGATTTGAAATTGATTTCGATGTTTTAGACAAATGATCTCGAACCCTAAGGCTAAGCCGACGATGAAACTGCCTAGCCCCGATATAGCTCGTTGCACATCACCCGTACACTTTAGTAGGGAACAGTTAAAATATGACAAGTTTGCCAATTTCATTGTAATTCCGACTCAACGAGCTGAGATATTACCAATGTCCATAGGTTCCTTTCAAAGTGCTTAGTGGTATTGTACCAACCACCGGGAGATATAAAACTGAATTGATGTTTTGTTTATTAGACATCATTTATATGGACACCAACAGATTTGATCTACTATCGTGTATTTTCCACCTATCTAATAGGTTGTATAAACCGACACTGGGTCAACCCATACTGGTAACTACCAACTTAAGTTATAGTACGCTCAACTTCGAAATTGTATTTACTCAAGGTCGATACGAATACCTGGAAAGCCCATCGCTTTTCAAGTTCTGGGCTAGCTAATATCAAATTACTTGAATATCTAATGAAAATTTGAAAGAACCGGATTTTTCATCGTATAATATGACGCGTTCGATTACGTTTTGTGCAAGAAAATCTATAGGGTTGGATTATGAACGTATGGATTTGATATGATTTTTATATTTTGGAGAGAAATCATGCCGAAGGTTCATCCCAGGTCAACGGGTCATTCAATCCTACTACTGAAGATCTCGTCATAACAATCCCCTCGAAGGCTTAGAAAAGACCGCATGAAGAATATGAAACCAACAAATCTTCTGAGCATTGCAATTTGTGCGGGTAACTAACTACCTCCCCGCATTGATCTGGTGTAGTACTTGCTGCCACATCTTTCAGTTCTGCGACATCTCTAGTATCCCAGAAGTGCGGAGAATCCGACCACTCCACTTTCCAGAGGATCCTAGAACTTAGCATCTGTTAGCTCTTTCCATTTATCTGGTAGTATTTGAAATAGCTTACAGTACCAGAACCCTCTGGTATCTCTACTATCTTCTTTTATCCAGGAATTATCTGTGATATTCCGAGATCTGGTACCCTCTGCAGAGGCAAGTGGTTCTCTATCGGAATTGTGCCAAATTTTGAATCAAATGGCCAGAGAGTGTGATAGGATCAAATAATCTGTTTGACGAACAACACACAATTACAAAGTCGACCTTTAACCTGCTACTGATTAGCCTGAGAAAAGCGACCATTATGAACTTTTGACACAAACACTTTACTAAGCATGGCCTATGATATAGTTAGCGCAGCATTTTTGTTGTAGGGCGGTTATTATTGGACGTATCGATGCTTTCACAATCGATCTTGGCACATACTAAAAAGTGTTAGTGATTCACTCGGTCAGTGAACCCGCTCGGCCGGAAATCAATTCATGGCAGCACTATGCCACTTAGTTCACTATCCCACGCCCGTTCCCAGACCAAAGAAACTGGCCAATAATTAAGTGTCCTTTCCGGCAGAAATCCGGCGCAAGCTTGGAAAACTACGTTCCAGACGTGACAATGTGGAACCACCATTTTCATTGGACGGTTGAAAGAACCGCCAGCCATGTTAATTTCGGGCAGATTTCATCGAAATTTCACGTCAAATATTCCTTTCGAATACGGTAGCTTTTTTGAGTTGTCTAGCTCATATGGCGGTATGGTGGGTGTTCGTTAAAATGCAGCCCTTTCCTTCCATTATCTGAAACACCCCATCTTAACGTTTAAAAGTAAACTGTCCAACTAATGCAAAGGCATAAGTTCTTTGTCACAGAGCTACTGCAACTGTGCACGATTGTGTATGGCTTTCCGATGGAATCCGCCATCGTTAGATAAAACCCGGATAAGTATGACATTGATCCAACGGTCGTTAAGGATACTGAGTCATGAACGAAAAGTTGATCTCCAATAGAAATGCCGATCATACTAATTTCTTGTAATACGAGCTTATTGCATGATGTAATACGAGCTTGAATCGCAAATTAATATCATCAGTAAAAACTTGAATTCAGAGCCAGGCCACTCACTTCCTATCAGCCCTTCAAGCTCGGCTTCTACTCAATTGGTAATTCAAGTATATAAACCCAGATTCCGTGATCTACCACTGTAAAATCCTCCCATCAATCGAATAGCTTCTCAATATACATCCACGATGGCTGACCTTGAAGACTCATCACTACAATCGGTGGCGGATTGGTTGACCCCGACCAATCCATTTCAGTTCAAATACCCATTCAGTTCCAATGATTTTCAACTGCATTCACATTCTTTCTCGATTCTTTGGGATGAGACTGGTGACAATGCACCCGAGAAAGATCCAGGAGAGTACACCTATCCACAGAGCCCACTTACCGGCCTGGATAATCTGTACAGCGTTGATACACTTTGCGACGTACGTAATGCTTAGTATCAGATTTGAGCGATCTTGACTCATGCCTCCTAGCCAGACGCATCCTTAACATTACCCTTACCTGTACCAGGAACCTGGGGTATGTGCAAATACGCGGAAGCCAAAAATGATTATCCACAAATGCCTACCTGCGATGCCCGGCAGCAATTATATCATGCTTCGACTGAAAATTTTGATTCAGACATAGCAGGTTCTGGTTCATCTCGTTCACAAGCCGAGCAGTCATCAGGTCCGAAGTGTGGCCTCAAGAACGCAGCGTCCTGTGACAGAAGTCACCGGAGACATTCACATAACGAAGTGGAAAAGCGGTATCGGCAAAATCTGGATCGAGGGTTTCGGCACTTAAAGGATATACTCGGGCACCACGCGGAAAAAACAAATCAAAAGGCAAAAACAGAAATTCTTGACGAGGCTTACAATTATATTGTGGAGCTGCGAGGAAAAGTAGAAATGCTTCAAGCCGAACTGAAAAATACACGGGAAACACTGTTCCCTGATACCTGCAAGTATACTCTTGCCGATGGCTAGCTTTCCGCGGTGTTGTCCTGAATCGAACGTAACAGTGCGGAAACAAAGCCAGTCATGTGAGCGATAGGTGATATGAAGCTCCCTAAACCATATAGAATTGCTAGCTACTATTTTTCGTACATTACTCTAATTTGTTCGTATGTGCTCATTGGCCGTCACTCAATCGCGGTTAATAACGCACAACTGCAACCCCTGTGCAAATGACGGTGACTTTGGAACAATGAATAACGAGTTCGAAGCCTAGCTTCACCAGTCATCATTGGCCGTTTACACGGTATTGATTGGAGGTCTCCCGTACAGCGGATACAATTCCGGTCTGGGAGCTGAATTTTCCCGGCTCCGATTGCAGTGTCATGTAACCAAAGTAGTGGGAGTATCGGCCTGCCCACCAACATTGGAATTCATGTAAGAAATGGCCTAAATTGGAAGGCAAAGAAGCAGCCCTAAGAAGTGAAATTTCATACAATGATTTCAGATGTCATCTTCAGCATCACCCATATCAATCATACGACAGTCTATTCGAGAGAGTGCTAGCAGACAGGCCTTGCTGGGGTGTTGTTTTGCGCTCACCCCTTTGCCCCATTTGACTTGCACGTACCGGCCGTGCTGCACCTTATCCCGTTTCACTAGATAGTTGAATATCCGGCATGGTTAGGGTATGCAACATATTAATGGGATACTGCAGTATCTCTTTGCCACGTAATCCGCCTAAGCCTATTGGCCCTCACTGCCGCGTCAACCCTCAAAGTAATTAGGATACTCATATTGCTTCATGGCCTTTCTGGATGGTTCTGGTATCGCTTGTCCCGGTAGGATACCAGCAGGTAGTGTAAAGCCCCGGGAGTCACCATAAGGCCCTGCCAGAAATGTCTGAGAGCCTACAAAATTAGGGAAGTAATGTCCAACTGAATGAGGGCTCAATGTCGCGGAAGGTTCTGCCTCGAAATGTTGCCATTTTCTCTTCGCCTGCGGTGAATTGGACACGCGAGTATAACCATATCTCGGGTGAATAGAGAGGTCTTGGTGTATCTGTGTGGAGAGACTTGGGATGGACTGGGGGTTGACCGCAACTTCTTCACCAGGTACGAAAATTGGCTGTTCAGGGTTCGCTCTTGTTGAGCGGCTGCGAATGGAGAGCGATTCGGGTTTTGGATCTGGACCGGGGTTTCCCTCAATTGGAATAGGGCTCTGCACTTGTTTTACCCAGCTCACCAGAGCTTCCGCTGCGTCGGGAAGATTTGGTCCGGAAATTGATACCATATTTCTTCCGTCTGCGTATCTGTCAGCCTTGCTACCCCTCCAAGAAGGGGAGGGTTTAACCTTTCGCATACCAGTGACCCCGTCTAAGAATTTCTCTTCTTCTTTTCTGACCCGGTAGACTTCGTCCAGTATCTTCAATCGTTCCATCGGTATAATCTGTCTACGTATGGGCTGGTCTGCCGCTTCGAGTCTCTGTGCGGTAATGCCGTAGCTGGTTCGCAGCTCGCAAAGAATGTGAATGAGAAGTCTAATACGCTCTAGTGATATGGTCAGAAATCTTCTTCTCATAATGCTGAGGATCTTTCCGTAACAATTAATCTGTACAGATATGGAACGACAAAGAAGGACAGATAAGCAAGTGATTACTTACCCGATTTTGGGAGATGGTCGGGCTCCCTGTGGCTCACTCCCGTCGGCCACCACGGAGGCTTGGTCTCCTCCGGTTCGAGTTGTTGTATCTTCCCGAATACTATCTTGCGTCCATTATAGGGATATTTGACTTGCTTGCGTGGTTCGACCAGCTTGACGTACGCCTTGGCCAGTACACGACAGTTGGACTGCTGCAGATTCTGGAAGATCTTCTCATAGTACCGACGCAGAAAGTCACTTTCCCGGACCGAGATGAATGCTTTCTGGTCACTTTTCATACCAGGATTTGCACCCCATGGTCCTCGGTGCTGGGTTGGTTCTAGGTTCTGGATCGACAAGCGAGGCGACATTCCTGATCCTGGTGGTGTTTCCCACATTATCGGTGGCATTGACGCCGGCGTGGGCGCCGCTGGGACTGAAAAATGACCATCGAGGACACTCCTATTCACATTCGACCAGGCAGTACCAGGGAGTGTTTGTATCAGGATTGGGGACTGTCCACTGGACATAAGATGGGGTTTTGGTGGAAGACCCAGCTCATCTACAAAGTGGGATCAGCCTTCTCGCTGGTAATAACGGCTGCGGCAGGTTATTTGATACTCACATGGGGATTTTGGTGAAATGGCATTTCTCGACCTTGCCACCGCTCGCAGAAATTCATCTGTGACGCGGGGAGACAGGATGGTCTTGCGACTGTTGGCAATGGATGGGGACGACTCATGGCGGAGATTTCCCTCCCAATCAATGTAGATCAGGGCAAAATGGGGGAACGCCATATCTTGTGGCAGATCCGACTGGCTTTGTATCGACATTATGGTTGGAATCTGCAGAGATCGTGACCTACATCAGTACGGTCAGGCTTAAAGTGGAATGGAAGGAATGGCCGACGAGATCGAACGGATGAGAAGTGGACATGAGGGTGAAGGACGATACCGTGGAGCACAGACGAGTCAACGAGGATTCAAATGTCGAGCACATTGACAACATTCTAAGACGAAGAGGGTGGTGTGAAGGTAGGCTTGTGGCCAAGAATCATGTCTGGTGGATCAGATGCACGACATTGAGGAGTAAAGAGAATTCCGAGGGTCCCACGAGACACACTCAGGGAGCCGGGGATTTATAAAAATCCACCTCAGCCACCCGAGGGGAAAAGGAAGGAAAGTAAACGCTGTATTGGCTGTAGCGCGAGGACTGCTGCGATTGATGCAAACTGTTCGTGCACAGAAATACTACAATGCAAGACTGCGCGACCAGGCGCATTGGGAAAGACTGGAGACTGGGTGCTTGAGCCCCGAGATAGGACCCGATAACACCATGCACGACGGTTTTGCCGGCTGTACTTCCCTGCTGTTGATCCTGGGACATGCAGGCCCCTGCCAAAAGAACTGCAGAAAGCAACTATACCCTGGTTTTGCACTTTCCCTGGCCAGCATTTATCTCGATCGCTGGCTGGTTGAGCGGCCTCTAGAGAGGGTCCAGGGCACATCTTCTCATGGAGGATCGATGGATTACGACTTTCTAAGTCTGGCGGGACCTGGGATGCAGATTAGAAACTTATCGACACAAAATTACGCATCGTCTTGCTGTGCTCTATCTAATGCGATGCCACTCTAATTTGAGCCTCGTGCATGAGAGCAGGAGCCTCCCGGAGACGCCCCCGCGCCGATCCCTCTCGAATGGCATGCGAACCATTTGACATATTCCCCAAGTTGCCGACTCGATCATGATTCATGCAGAGTCATGCATGCAAGAACATCACCCAGGGACTTGCACTCCAGTACAAACTATGTCGTGAAGCAGGGCCTTTCAGTCCCGGCCTTCTGCCATCTCAATTTTAATCCTCAAAACGAACCTCTCCAGACCTCAAGAGGCAGATTCAGAATCTGGCCATTCCCTTCACTCTTCAGGTGTTGTGTTACACATGCCAGCGCCATCTACGGGACTGGCTAAAGAAGATTACCTGATTGATGAACAGGATCTTTCTTTTCCCTGCTGACTCCTACTCCAACTGAACCCATTTCCGACCCAGGCCGTCTGCATACTGATCCGGCCTGTTGTACACTTCGTTTGCTCGAATTGAGGTCTATCTAATGGACCACTCACTCTGCAAGTTGCAGCTTTATCACCAATAGCGCCAGAGCGATGGCCTCCATTGGTCAACAGCGTTCCGTCGTGGTGCTGAAGTTTGGTGGAAAGAAATTGAAAGAAAGCACGAATCATGGAACGAGTCACACGCCTTACGGATGTAGCGTGATACCATTCTAGGTCGCAAGAAAAGATTTCGCGTAGCCCTAGCCCCGTTCCAGCGGAAGTAATTCATGTCCAGTGAACTAAATCGTTACTACGACACAGACGACAATGGCATAGGGCTCCCCTTGTATCGCAAGAAACATATCGCCCGTCAGCAGCATTAGCCATCAACATAGATTGTGGACATGCATCTGCAGTGGTATCACCTGTATGGCATGCAGCATGCAATAAGGCGAGCATCGATCCCCGCTTGGAGGCATCGCGGCAGTGTTTGTATTGATATTAATTTGCTACATCAGATTGCACAACCCTTGTACCCGTCAATCAAGAAGCGATCAATGGTAGAGTATTTTGTTCAAATGGCGCGTGCGTATATACCAAAGTAAATGCGATCCCCACAAATGATCCTGCCAAAAGCTTCTTTGGGAAACGTCCCACGAAATGACCGGTTACAGGTGTCGAGGCAGCCAATTTAGGCGCAGGACGATGGTTCGAGACACGGCCCGGTGCGCACTTGCCCATGCGTCCCGTGCATTCCGGGAGAACACATGACGAATTGGGTGAATAAGGGTTTTTTTTTTATTCAATTTTGATTCAATTTTGTCTTCATGTATCACGCGCTCGTTCTGAAATCTCACGAACCCGCGTATCCAAGTTCTCGGCGGCGCTAACTTGACATGTAGAAGCCTGGCGAGCTAATTAGTACTGGGCGCCAGTCACGACTATGGAACCCAGTTTTCTCATGGCCAAAGGCTGAAGCTCGGCATTTGTGTCAACCGTTGTTCCGGATCTGCGCTGTCACTAACGTCCCTGGTTGGATCTCCCTGATTGGAGCGGTATGCAGGTTGCGGTTCCCGCCCCACCACTTTCAGAGCTTCTAATTGGACGTATTAAACTGCCATCCATATATTCAAGTGGTCCGTGGTTCTGTGGAACCAGGGTGAGATTTATGCAAGAGACAGGAGAGGATATAATTATTTAATGGTGATAATGGTCGCATTCGCCGGGAGGGGGCAAAAAAGCCAGCAATCGACAACTCACAATTCGAATTAATGATGGACCATCACTCCAATATGGTCTTTTCCTGGAAAGCAGGTCTAACACTGCGTTCGTGTCCAACGATAGCGCTGCAGGTCAGCGTTAAAGCATGCTTGAAGACAAGAATTGTAACGGGTCAGAACACGACCTAGTGTCACGTGGACCACGTAACGTTTGCCATTAACCTTACCTTAACCACCGACGCAGCTGGGGCGGAACAGCGTGGCACCGAAACCGCACCGCATCTAGACCTCGTCAAACGCAGGTTTGGGTTGGATTTTCAATTTCCTTACCTGCACGGGCAGCCCACCGCGGATTTTGGTGTTAAAATATCCTCGTTACTGAGATAGTAATGAGGCCAGGATCACGTGCATACATGTATACATGTATAGTATACCTGTCTCCCAGTCTCCCTGTATCTTAGCCAACACATACAACAAATAATCAACTCCCTTAATAATATATCTATTGAAGCATCACCTTACAATCAAAATTGGCTTTGATGAACCTGCCCATGGGGTCTTGGCACACCCATGGGTTAACCAAAATACCCAAAAATATGCATAAATCGACTATAAACTTGATTAGTCACCTAATCTGATTTTGGTAATTTACTGTCGGATGCCCACATGGGCCGTACTGTACCAACCAATAGGAGATATACAACAAGTCGGAATTCATGTTTTGCCCATTACACTCAATTTATAAGGGCACTAACAAATTACTAATCGACTACGGTTTCAACATGGTATTCGTACTCTCCGCCTACCTAGTAGACTGTATAGACCCACACTAGGCCTGTCGTACTGACATTATTCTAGGTTATTAGTCAGAACATCAATCCGTCCTAAAATTTGGTTTTTTAAGTTTTCAAGTAACATACTGTGGATTCCGAAAAATGATCACCCCACAGACACATTCTAGCTCCCCACTCTAATTACGCTAACCTTGGTTTGCTTAGACAAAGTTTTGTATTAAGAGAGTTCAGTGTGGTGATTAGCTGTAGAAGAGGTCTGCAATGTGTGCTGTGTGCAAGGCTGAGACCCACAGCGAGTAACTTACGGAGTCTCACTAGGAGACATTTTAGTAACGCATAGTTTATTTACCTGTGCACCATCCTGTCGTAAGTTCCAGGTTCTCTAATTCCTTCCCATCCAATGATTCTGCAAGCAGTCAGCAGAGTTATCATTTCTGCGGTAAAGGTGACCTGCCAGGAAATGGCCGAGTCTCGGCCCGATCAGATGACGCAGAGATGGACCGTGTCGACCAGTCAACGGCGACTTGGGGCTGTGGTCTGTACACAAAGAAGTCTCGAAAACCCTAACATAGCCAGTTCCTGGGTTTTGGCATGCTTGGAAATTTCAAATCCTGTCAGTTTGTGAGGACCCCAAGTAGGGTGAAAAGGGCTGAGCGGGGAGAGCGCTTTTAAATATTCAACCATTAAAGATGTGAAAATTTGATCCCAGTGAGAAATCGACGCGTGTATAATTTTGACAGTATATATGGGTGCAGAAGAGCATGTATAGTTCGCCCCATCGACGTTCCGCGCAGTCAGTCTGGCTGTTAGCAAAATCGGCCATCTCCAGTGGCAACATTTCGCCTTACCAGTTAAGGTGCCCTCAATATGGCGGGTGAAACCGGGCCCATCAACGTCTCCCGGGCGATGGCAATGTTAATTGCAGCATTCTTCGCTATATCATGTTATAATGTACTCGAGATTACTATTTCGATCTTCACCACCTTCAGATGTCGTCGCGGACTCTACTTCTGGAGTATGATAGTCGCTACCTGGGGGATCCTACTCCACGCTATCTCGGTATTCCTTCGCTTCTTCGCGCTTGCACCTAATTTCCTTATGTGTGTCTTGATATGCATTGGCTGGTATGCCATGGTGACTGGCCAGTCCGTGGTGCTGTATTCGAGACTCCACTTGGTGAGTACAGAAGCTAGCCGTCGGCGTTGGGTGCTATACATGATTATATCAAATTTCTTCATATTGCATGTTCCCGTCACTATACTCTTCCTCGGGAGTAATGCGGGGGTCAGCAGCTTCGTCGCACCATTCAATATCTATGAGCGGATTCAACTAGCTGGGTTTTCGGCCCAAGAGATCATCATAAGCGGTCTCTACATCTTGGAAACAATGACAGGCCTGAAACCTGTTTTAGTTATGAAGGGCCGCGCCGGCTACAGAGTTATCATTAATCTCATTATCGTCAACACCATCGCGGTTCTATTGGATGCATCCCTGCTCGCCACCGAGTATACTGGCAACTTCGACGTCCAAACAACCTACAAGACGGTAGTCTACAGCGTGAAGTTGAAAATGGAGTTCACAGTGCTCAACAGTCTACTCACTGTGATCAACGCAAACCCCTTGGCTACTGAGGGCCTCCAACGAGAGGACATAACCCGTTATCCCCTTGAACCACCGAGATGAGGTATATGCGCCATATCCGACGTCTACTCCGGTACATGCCACACCAGATACACCAGATAACTGATAACTTTGATGCCCTCGGAGGGCCACTTGATGGTCTCTTGGGAAGATAATGAGACAGAGTTGTTCCGGAAGCATGCTCTCGGTGGAGTGGCGTATCATGTATTACCCAATGAGGAAAGTTGTACCAGCATGAAACAGGAGCCCCCCGCACTCAGACCCATGTAAGTCCAGTCGAAAGATCGACCACCACAGATCGACCACCACATATCGACCACCACAGATCGACCAGGGCGTTGAAAGATTCCTTATCGGAGAAACCATGGGTTTAGTGGAGGTTCAATCCCAATGCAATGGCTGAGCGGCTGGCTACGCCTATCATTTTCCATGCCCTGTAAATACAGTAGAATTCGAAAACAGTTTCCCCTCTGGACACACATCGATTGTTTCTCGGTTTGTACCCGAAACAGCGCTAGTCTAAATATGGATCTAGATGTAAACAATTATTTTCTAAGAATAGACCGATATAATACCGGGACGATCATATTACGTATAATATTCTATGTTACACGAAATGCTAATACACTGCCCCGCCATTTCCCCCCATAATGTTTTCCAAGCACCCCATTCTTTCGCAATCAAGACTTATTTATCCCAGAACTGACGCCCAATAAATATGGCACCGAGGCTTTCCCCATCGAAGCTGCGCTTCATTCATGATATGATAAAAAGCCAATCACTAACCACACTTCAAATGGCTGATGCAGCCGAATGCAGCGATCGAACGATCAAGAATATTCGCAGGAACTTGCGGCTGTTTGGAACAGTCCATGCCCCTTTGAATCGGGTCGGTCGAAGAAGAACCATAACTTCCCCAATGCTTGACGCACTTTGTGAACATCTGCTCGAAAAACCGGGTCTCTACCTTGACGAAATGGCAATATTTATATGGGATGAATTTCGGACACTTGCAACAACCTCAAGTATTAGAAGGGCTCTGACACTTACTGGCTGGTCGAAGAAATCTATTCGCCAAAAAGCCAAGGAACAGAATGCTGAATTACGGGAATTCTATCTTCATAATATATCGGAATTTGAGTCGTACCACCTAGTCTACGTTGACGAATCTGGTTGTGATAAACGAATCGGATTCAGGAGAACCGGTTGGTCACCGCTTGGTGTTGCCCCAGTTCAAGTGTCACAGTTTCACCGTGATGAACGATATCAAATACTCCCAGCGTATGCCCAAGATGGTATCCTGCTTTCTCGCGTTTTTCGTGGTTCAACAGACGCCGGTGTATTTGAAGATTTTCTCGACCAGCTTCTTCGGCACTGTGGAAGATGGCCGGAGCCGAAGTCCGTTCTGGTCATGGACAACGCATCGTTTCACCGCTCTGAACGTATTAAGCAGATGTGTGCTGATGCAGGAGTCAAGCTCATTTACCTACCTCCTTATTCACCGGACCTAAATCCAATTGAGGAATTTTTTGCTGAGTTAAAAACTTTTATCAGGCGTAGTTGGTGCTACTATGAAGAAAATCCAGGCCAAGGATTTGATCATTTTCTTGATTGGTGCATTGAAGCAGTTGGAGCTAAAGAGGAGAGTGCTGAAGGTCATTTCCGGCACGCAGGCCTAACAATCGAATATCTAGAATGCAGTCTTGGCTAGATTTTTCTGGGTGCGACATTTGCGTGCCGATAAACGAATTCTTCTATTTCACCTGCAAATTCCAATCGATGTCTTCGAAAGGAATTATACAATCAACAATATTTTCGTGATTGCGCCTGAGGTGTGTCCAGATAGCGTTGTCAGAATCGAAGCTGCGGTGATCTTTGATATCAGAGCCACAGTCGTAGCAATACCACATGTGGTTGTGCCCATCGGTTTCTCCAGCGCGCCTGGGGCGCCCGATGAAACTGGCATGGGATCGACGAATATGCTCGATCGCTTCTCGTAGATCAAAATCTTGATCATGTTCTGTGCATGTCAAAGTCTGCATGTTGAAACCTGTATACAGTTGTCCAAAAGCAATGTTGGCATGATTTATTGCGATGAACGGCTAGATGCTCACCTCTCAGGTATTCAAAGGATCTAGCAGCTCTGATCAATGTTGGAACGAGTAATTAATTGTCTCGATAAAACAAATGTACAGTAGTTTTCGAAATCAGTTTGACCCCAAACTCTTTCAACCTGATTCACGGAAAATAATTCCGGGATACGCTAATCCTGTTTAGTGCCACCGCTCTCTTAGTCGGGCAGAAGGAGGTGGTAAATGACCATACCAGAATGTCAACGTACTGCAATAAATTTGTAATGATACATTGAATCCTGCAAGGTAGACCATCCTTTAGTTCTCCTTACTTGGCGACATTTCAAGTTCCTTGTTCGCTAATAGGGACAACACCATCACGCATATGAAATCTCACCGCTAATTTATTTTACAATGTTTATTTTGTCTACATACATGTGCAGATACCCCGTGGCCAGGTTGCCTGGCGTCTTTATACAGTACCTGAGTCAAACATTTGTGGCAGCATAAATAATCGAGTTCGAGTATTCATGCTTGACTCGAACACTAGATATATTTTATTGTCCACGCATCCTTTTCACCTTGAGAACTTTGAGAACTCTGAGAACTTTGATCCGCCTGAAAGCAATTATGGCTAGGGAAAGATACTATGCAGTTTCTCGAGGACGTGCTCCAGCCCCCGGAATTTTTCTGTCCTGGTGATTAGCCTAGACCAAAAACTTGAAGCCTCCTTCGCTAATTGATGACAGGACCGACGTCGAACCCTTAATCAGTCGCTATCCAGGCAATCAACACGCGTTTTTCCCAACTCTGGATGAGGCTGTTGAATACCTTGCCGAACATGGTGTCCCTGAAGGCCAACGAGTAGTTGTGTCACCTCCAAATGAGATACACGGCCAGGCCCGCCAGGAGGGAGATGGTTCTCAGCCACCGAGTGAACTGCGGAACCACTAGGATGACCTTTCTTTATGACACCACTTTACTCCACTCAAAAAGTTTCCAAGCGACTTCCTTGGATAAGTTAGGGCTGGAAATCCATTCTAGCCTGCATGTGAATGCAATCCCATGGGACACCCAGCATCGCAGATAAAACAAAATTTAAGAGCAAGTTGAAAGAAAATCTGTAAGGGCCCAGGCCCGACGTGATATCACGTGGATACACGTGATCTTTCTTGGGGTAAACAAGACAAACGACACATAGATAGCTTCCTCTCCTTAGAGTTATTGTCAGCCTGACTGCACCAGGCTCCTTGGGTTAGCGCCCAATGAATATCTAGCCCGTTTTCGACTTAAAGCTACGATAAACAGAAAGCTGTTGTGCATGAAGTTCTTGATTGTTACACAAGGAGAGGGGAATTAGGGTCACGTGCATTCTGTTGATTTGTGTAAAATACAACACGAATGGCACTGAAGTCGTATTGTAAGATACATTGACCATTGTAGAAAGCGGTCTAGATAGAACTGTCTAAAATAGCATCCAATCATAATCCGCATATCTAGGATCCATATTTCGGAAATCAAGTCGAAAGAGTTTTGGGGTCAAACTGATTTCGAAAACTACTGTACAGAACACGTTTACAGCATGGTCTGGAAGTTCAATAATTATTTATCCGAGGGTATTTGTCTTACGTCACTATTTTGTACACGTCATCAAGATCATGCGTAACAATCAGTAGTTTGTGTTTTATGCGATCGAGGCTGTGAGCACATGACAACTCAACTCTGAGCCTGTGTGTTTGAACATGAACTTTGACATTTCATGGCCCCACTTTTATTACCTACAGTCACAACTTGATCATTCGCCAAGGCAGAAATAAACATGCCAGCGAGTTTCCTGAATCTTCCTGCTGAACTCCGCAATGAGATATACAAGTATCTCCTCGTGTGTAGAGATCCCATTAATCCTTGGAGCAAAGGAAATGAGCTTGCGTCAAATCTCCTCTCCACAAACACAACGATCCTCCACGAGACCAGTTCACTTCTCTATGGCAACAACTGCTTTGATCTGTCATCATCGAGCCCTACAAGCGTACCCGAATTCCTCGATACTATAGGCTTGGCGAATGCTTCTAATCTAAATTGTATCCGCATCCGCTTTCCTGATTTCCGCGACGTTGGAGAAGAGGTTAGCCTTGAGGAAGAAAGCCTGCGTACTTTAACAAAGATCCAGGAATATTGTACCAACCTCAAACGCATCACAGCGACTGCTCCAAGCACATATTGGATGGGGGTTCAACTATCAGTTGACAGCCCTTCGATTTGCGATAAGGCATTAGCGTTGGTAGCCGATCATTTCAGAGCAATCACATCACCGTCTGACGTTTTCATGGAGGTTACGATGATAGCCTGACCCTATATTTCATACCCGCAGAGCACATGAAGTATTTTGGGTGGACGGTCAAGACGGTGGAGCTTGTGCAAGAAGAAGAATAGGATAATGACAGAATTTGGGGTGAGAATGGAGATTTCTTGTTATCTTTACGAAGACAACGATCATTATGATAATTATGAGGACCACGAAATTGATGACGACTTTTGGAAAAGGGCAGTAGACTAGGAATATCTTTTTTTTTCAGTGCGTCCCGAAACTGGTACAACAATCTACACTCACTCTTCGGGAAACCTTGTAACTCCACTGCCAAGATACTCCAGACTTCACGAAGAAATAGCCCGGATTCTACCATTTTAAGTTTATATGTAGTATCCAGAAAAAATCTATATTAACTAAAATCCTGTCACAGGCTTAGTACACCTCATATTAGAATCATTAATTTCCTACAAACTCTGTCATAGTACACTAGATTCGGTGTATACCTTGGTTTATCGTAAGCGAATGTAAATCTATTTATATAAAGCACGAATATGCGAATATACGGTATTAATCTCTCCCAGCGCGGTAATAGAATGGGCGGTCGGTAGAGGTGCTTCCAGATTATTACGGTACGGTTATTTTTGTTGAACAAAGACATAGTATATATTTAGATACATATAAACAGATAAAAATATATCTAGCCAATATCCATTTTATTTTCAGCCTCTTATCCTTGAGGTTTGTTTAGACGGATTTCTCAGCATGCAAACCCCGCGTCTAATACCGTTTCCGCCATACTTAGCCAGATCAATATCTACATAATCTTCAAGGTCGCGGAACCCACAGTGTTCGTATATACGAGAACCTTTTGATGATGCTTCAACCCAAGCAGGCAAACCGAGAGCCTCTATTTCTGGTATGCCTATCTTGACCAATTGTGTGCCAATCCCTTGGCTCTGATATGTCGGGCGAACCACAAGAACTTGTAGGACTATTTCCAGCGTGAGCGAAATTATACGAACTGAATGCACTCTTTTTTGAAGGGCGGCTTTCCCCATTTCCCTTACAATGCCAATCTTGCCAAGCAGCATAGGGACAACTGAGGAACTGTAGGGAAGGGACCCGGGGTGGGGGCATAACTTACACGCAACGGGCCTCCCGCTGAGCCATTTCTCTCTCTTTGCATGCGTAGCCCTATGATACTCAAGAAATGCCTCGGGACTTATTGCAGTATTAGGCGGGGCCAAGTCTTTCGCAGCAGCAGCAGCAGCTAAATGTGTTTCAGAATTATGATAGATGTTCCACCATGACCAGCCAACAAGTTCGCCGCTTTTGTCGTCAACAGCCTTCACAAATCGTGCTGTTGAATCCGCGATGATAGTATCGGATAGATCTTTTGTAATGTTCTTGAGATCACTATGATGGTCACCATACATAAGATCCATAAGAATATCATCCGCAAATGCGTCACAGTGGATGCGGGCAAGGACTGGGGCATCCTCAGAGGAAACCGGATGATAGGATATTTTGGTTGAAGCAGGCATTTGGATATATCATTCAAGAATCAGAATATTGTATAGAAAGTCCACAGGCACTAAATAAATAGATGGTTGTAGCCCATGGCAGAGTAGATGTAGGTGCAATTTATAGACATAGGCAAGGAATTCACCGCCTCCGGATTTAGACCCCGGTGCAATTTATGGGCATAGACAAGGAATTCACCGCCTCCGGATTTGGACCCCGAGTCGAATCATTTAAGTTTATAAACTTAGGGAAAAGTTTCCGCCATAACTTGGAGCACCGGCATAGCAATTGTAAAATAAAAATGTCCGCAATAATATAAGTTCTGTCTAAATTTTCAGGAAGGCTCAAGTGACAAGCATAATAGGTCTCTGCGAAAAATCTATAGGCAAGACTGTTTATAGTAGGTTACTTATTATACTATGACTGTGGAATCCACAGTATGGATTATATCATAGACAAGCTCGTGTCTGGAAGGAGCTAGATTTCGAGCCACCTTAAAATAGTTCACTCATGATCGATGTATATTATATATCTGGAGCAAAGCTGGTTTGGAGGTGGGGTATAGCTAGAAAGAGATATCAGATGAATTAAATTCGCAATAAAACAAGTCTGAAACTAAAATTTTTTATGTACGAGTAATACAAAAGCTCTGTACAAACTTAAATACTCCGAAACATAGATTAGCGTGGTTTTGTACATACAGAATGCGACCGAAAGGTTATGCACGGATCATCAAGCTGACTGGGGCTAGGATAGGCGTAGATTGGTAATGGGACTTGCAATAGTTCATCGTGTTCAATAACTAAGCCGCTAGCTGATATTTTCGTCGCATCGCGCGTTTAGGCAGAGCGGTACCGCCAATCGGTCTATAGTTGACTACAGCCATAAGAGGTTTGATATCTACGAATCAAAAGGCGCCACGCTATGCAGTACTCTTGGCTTTCCCTCTAAGCCCGTCAACCTGTTCATCTTACAAACTAGTTTGCATGATCTGCATGGAGCCTTATCGAAGAAGACTTCCCGCTGTCGGGCGCTCAGGGTCTTGTATTCAATCTAAAGGGTACGAAGCCCTAGTATTATTATGATTTAGTTCCAGATCCGTCATATACGCAAAATCCATGTCAGATTTAGCATTTCATATTATATTCTGGGGGCTTGAAAGACTATCTTCTTATTCCTGAAGACAGAAGGTAATAATGAATGTCACTGTAGATTTAATATAATGAAACCAGCAAGAGTTGCCTCAATAAGTGTAGTCATGACCTTGTACACGTCATCAAACACTGGCTCAGAAAAATGCATGAGCTGCCAACTGTTTCGCAGAATTTTGAAGCTGTCTGACGGTTGCCGCTCACTTCAGAGCAATCACATCACTGAAGAAATTGTCATGGAAGTTTATGATGGTGGCCTGAATTTATATGTCATAAAGAGAATGAAAGGTTATAGGTGGACACTCATGACTGCGGGGCCTGTGGAAGACGAGGAATAAAATAATGATAGAATTGGGATGAAATCGATGATTACGATATTACAACAACCACGATTATGATAATAACATTTATGACAACGCTATTGACAACGACAGTGGCTTTGAAAGAAGTGTAGCAGGCTATGTGTCGCTCTTTTCTTATTCTTTATATAAGGAAACAAAAAAACTCGGTGGGTTAAACTTGCGGTACAGACCCAACGCTGACAGATTATTCAATCCCAAATCAAACGGACAGCAAGTGCATCTCCCAACGCCAACTCAATTTAAATTATACATCCTCAAGAATGGGTATTACCTTCTTCACAGTTTCAACCCAGTCACGAATATTCTCTACAAATGTGCGAGCGATTCCCGGCATGACCCCCTTGCCGACGAAGAATCCTGGATTTTGATCTTTATGTATGTGCTCAAGGTCGAAGCCATCCGACAGCGTCACATCACACGCTTGCCGGAATGCAGCTTTGAGTGTATCATCCGATACAGTTGATGCAAGCCACTCACCATACTCTTTGACAGCTACGTCTCTGAAACCGGGAATCTTCAAAGGAGATTTTTCTTTTGAAACTCTTGGGTCAGCAGTTGCACTGGAAGCTGTTGCATCCAATCCAACAGAGTGAGATGGCAGAACATTGATGTTGATAGGTGGATACGGTGTGACGCCAAGAACCTTGCCACTTTTGCTTTTGTCTTTCTCCTGTCGTTGCTGTTCTTCCAAATGAAGCTCTTCCTGTATTTCATCCGGAACATCTTTATGTGTTTCAAGGACGCCGCCTTTCTCGGCATAGGTCACTAATCGCTTCAGGGTTTGTGTGCGAAGTCGATAATGCTTTTTTCCTACTGGGTCAAGCCAGCAGTAAGGTCCCAGGTGGCATGCGGGAGAATCGCATTTCATCAAGTCATAGACGTGGCGCCAAATTGCTTGCTGCCCACATGCATTTTCTTCAGCGTCTAGCTGAGCGTCACGATCATCGAGCATTCTGTTGGTCACAGATGATTTGCCTCGCTTCTCCCCTTTCCGACCCGCGGATACAGAAGTGCTGTCTTCTACATAGTTAAAGCACATCCTCAGCGTGAGTCTCTTACCACGTGAAAATTGAATTGACCACATGCGTAGTTGCTTTTCAATCGGTGCCCAAACAATATCGGTCTTGTTGAAACGCTTCGTCAGATCGCGCTGGGATCGGTCATTGACCGAAGCAACAATTGCCGTGTCATCCACCCTTATCCTTTTTTTATGAGATACCTTTTCTTGAAGAACCTTTCTTAGCTTTTCTTCTAGCACCAAATTCCAGTAGGCGTTTGGGGCCAACACTATGTCTTCCTCGGTGTCCTTCACCACGGCCTTGTTGTTAAGAGTTACCCGCCATTCTATGAAGTAATGAATACAGCTTGGCGGATCTTCATCGTAGGTCTTGTCTTTCTCCCACTCGGATTCTTGGAGCAGTGGCAAAGTGCTCGGTCGGGTTTGGATTGCGGCATTAGGCTCATACTCGAGGAAGGATGGGGAGGCGCTATAGTTGGACCGTGTAGCATATGGGCTCCGAAAGTATCCTGGGGTAGGAGGAGAATACTGAGAATCTTGATCCCAAGACTCCGGCTCTTGGGGCTGATAGAAGTTGTTGTGGAATGGAGTGTCACTCATATTGACCCGATCTAAGTTCTGCCTGCAGATCATCGTCAGCTTACGTGGGTACTAGCCATCAGCAGAAGTTGTGAGCGACTCGGAACGACAGTGGCGAGTTGAATCCATGGAGTAATGCGAAACCCCTAAACTTAGCCTACCAAATGTATCTCTCCACAAGATCAGCTCAACTATCGTTACGGGTTGGCATAGATGACGAGCTTAGAAAGAGAAAGCGACGAAATTCAGTAGAACAGGACACATTGTCAGATCTCCTCTCCCCTTCTACGAGAACATTCTGTGGATGATTACGGTATTATACAATTGTTTCTTGAACACCGAAACCCAATACCGACGCTGAACGGGACTTCGGTGATACAGGGGTTGTTTACGGGTGACCCAATAAGGCCTAGCGCTGTTTCGGGTACGAACCGAGAAACAAGCGATGTGTGTCCAGAGGGGAAACTGTTTTCGAATTCTACTGTATTAGCAAAAGGCTTTTTGTCAACAAAACGATGGAAAATTGCCTTAATATACCTATTGATATTTGACTTTACAAGGAGGTATAGGGCCATAAGAGTCTGGGCCTGAACCATCTGTAAATCCTTGTGGGCCCCGTACTGTACTGTAAGGATTCAAAGAATATAGAACAAATTGTAGGCTATGCTGAATTCTTCAAAATGGATTTCTGATAACAGCTTATCAATTTTGGATTGTCATGATCTTTAATTGACTCCATGTCTGAAAATTTACCATGGCAAATGACAGAAAGACCGTTCGTGGCGCTCTGAAGGCCTTGGCTTGCCCCAGATTGCCGTAGCAAAGAAGAGCACTTGCTGTAAAACTTGATCGTGCAGACCAAATCCCCATGGGATACATACCGCGAAACAATTAACTTTGTTTGATGCATCAATATGGTCTTCTAGATTGCATGGGATCGGCTCTGCTCGTAAACTTTTCGGTAATTATTTCTCCTCGTATCTTGTTATAGCCTCAAGTCAGCTCCTGGGACTAACCCCGGAGATATACATGACACAAACATACGAAAAACAAGGACGTAGAAAAGTTTTTCATCGCTTCATTTCTCACATCGGGGCCTTGGGTGGTTATATAGCCAACCCGCAAGCTAAGGGAACTATCGCTTGCCCGGCAATAGATGAGACCTGGGATTCTATGCGCTTAAATTGAGCTTAACGTTACAAGTCTGTTTATTTCCATTTTTGAAGATGCCAAGAATTCTAGGAGCAGTTCAAATATTTAAAATGTTTGTAATCGGATTAGTAGCTTTGAACAGACCTCAAAAAAATGCCTACCAGTATCTTCACTTGTCCTCAACCCACTGATTTCATCCAATGCCAGACAAGCGTATAGTATATTAGATATATTATATCTCTACTTTATCAACTTTCATGGGGATTTTCTCATCCTTCAATACTCTATCCGGTTGCTGCTTACGCTCTCAGTGTCTTGATATTCTCTTACTCTCTTCTTTGTTCAGATCGCCTTCGACCGATCTCACCAATTTTTCTATTCATCTCCGTCCAGGCTCACTCGAGAAGCTTGTTACTATCGCTCAAGCTAAAATTCTCTGCGTCTAATTGCATCATTGAGGATGAACGCAGAGTTTGATCATTTGAAGGACATCAAAATGGTTGCTCAGAATCCAGACTTGGTGGCTTTTGTTGAGAAAGCTCGTCTGTCGCTTCGGGCTCAAGAACAATTCAAGAGATTGGATTGTTGCAAGAGATCTCTCTTACATTACGCTGCCATAGGGAACTGCACAACACTCCTTTTGCACCTCCTGGAAAGTAAGCCAGACGTGGAGCCTCGGGACCAGTGGGGACGGACACCACTCTCTTGGGCTATTGAATACTGCTCGTTGGAGGTTGCAAAAGTTTTATTGGAGCGAGGAGCTAATATCAATGCATTGGATTACGAGGGTGGCACACCCTTGACATGGTTCTCGAACGCTGCAGACCCCAGTAGGGGAAGCTGGGCACACACCGAGGCTTACCTCAAAGAAATGGGCGCGAAGGATGTCAAATTGGAGGGTATCAAGCTAGCCTGGGTCTGGGTGTTGACTTATACGGGCTTACTCCGATACGTTCGCCCTCGCGTTTAAGCTGTCTATGACATGGAGCTGCTCGACTCCAAGAATAGTACATGTACATGTACGTAGATCAGACGATTGGTATACTGAGACTAGCCACTAAAGTCTTTGGTGAAAGGTTCAAGCCAAGTATTGTCACCGTCTTGGCTTAGTACCTGGATCTTGAGGAAGTTACGAGGAGGGAAAGGGGCTGCTTCAATGGACACTTGAAATTTATCTGGAATTGCTTGGATGTAGCCATCCTTACATGGGCAGTACTTGAGAGTGTACTGTATCTACTTCACCAACTCCAGGGATGGATGACCGGATGCTAGCTAGCAAGTTATGGCGAAGGGTTTGGATGTCAGAATCTTGGAACAGTAATTGGCCGCAAAATAGTGTACGGTAGGCTTCGTTCAACACGTAAATCGTGAAGCAACTTCATAGTTTGAAAACTCAATCTTTAATATTGAATCAAGAATGACATTCAGTATGTTTTGAATTTCTCTGCGACACCCCATACTTTCATAATTTTGTTTGATCCCCAATCTGTGATTGAGGCGGCATCCACTTCAACGCCAGGATAGGGAACTCGGGAGATATGCAATGTCCCAAAACCACCTGGAACAACCAACAACAACTGGTTTCAGCAGCTGGTCCATCTTGTGAGACCCCTAACTGGCATCTCAAAGGGCCAGACTTCCACCCCCGACTAGTTATGCTCTCTACGGTGTGCACCTACACAGTATCCGTCCAGGCTACTGTTACCGCGCCGCCTCAGTCGATGGCAGCAATGCCATTTCCGTGATATCCGTGTTGTGATATGAGGCTGGTGCAGATCAGGAACCAAGCCGAACCATCGGAATTAATCCCGAGATATCTATACGAAGAACCAAGTTGATTGGAAATCAACTTGCTCTTCTCGTTGTATATATATATAGCCTGAAATTTCCCTCTGGATAAACACAATTCATACCTCTGAACTACAACAATCCGCGCATGAAGAGTACCAGCTTGCAGGCGTTGGAGAACTTGGTCAGGTGAAGCAGCTGGTTTCCATGGCTTCCAAAGCTGTAGCCAGGACGATGGGACGATGAAGCAACAGCGGCAGCAGTATCTTGATTGCGGAATTGACCAATCTTCTCAGGAATAGTTCTTATTTGAGAGTGAGGTTGCAACAAGAGCACTGTTCTGAGAGATTTCCGTTTCTGAGACGTCTGTCCTAAGACGCCCTTAATCTTGAGAAGCCCCGGTCATAAAAGCCACACTAGGTCACGGTATATGGTCTACATATCATCGCGTTGGGCACTTTGTGTAGAGGATTAGCGGGTAGCTCTTTGCAATCTTGTCTCGTCTACTGAATTCAGGGCGTCGACGAGAGCTAGATGCTCCAGTTCAAGCCAATGTCTTCGTATGATTATCTGCAGAGAATGAGCACATCTTCGGTCCAATTGATCCCTGAAAGGGGTTCAGGTTCAGACTGTAAGGTAATGTCCGCAGTGGCTCGACACGGCCGGCCAGTAGCTCGAGAACATAAACCGGACAGAGATAGAAGTAATATTAACAGTGAGGGCCTTATTCACCGCTCAGAGATATGCTTGAGTGAAGCCGATATTCTTGCGGATGGTGATGAACAGATAGCAACATCAAAGAATTGCGGATACTGCGTATTTTGGTCCGTTATGACATCAGAAATGAGTGGAAAGAAGAAAAAGGAGATGGCGACGACATGAACAGTGTTCAACGGTTGATCAGCAACTAGGTCTTCATTACTGGTGAGTTGAATTGAACGAAGTGGCCGCTGTTTTGTGTAGCGATGACATACAAAGGCATGTTAATGAACGTACAACATGTCGAAACATATCGTCAGCGCATCCTGCAGTATCTTTGTGCATGTTGAAACGGTGCCAATAGTGAGACTGCCAATATTCGAATGTCGCCGAAGATCAATGGTGAAAAGCCCGCCAAAATTGGAGGGCCAGTTCTGTTGGCCCCGTGCAATGTGCAAGGGTCCTTGTAGCGAATTAAGCTGAAAGGCTGGCGGCAATGCTATAAATATCGGGTCGTTAGCCACCCTTAACGGTCTTTCTCAACCTTCCTTTTCCAGACATTCCCATGCAGCCTCGTTACAATTGTTTTCGACTTCGCCAGCTACTTCCCAGTACGTACTGCCCCGAAATGCCATGCATTCGTGATCGGACTGACCTGATGTATCGCCCATAGCCTGTCGACCGTTGATACTGAGATCCGTGGCGGCGGGTAAGTATGAAAGCCCCCTCATTCGAAGCCATACTGACGTGTAATATGCTCATATCAGTCTCCTCTCCTCTGCCTGCCTGCGAATCTATTCGACGATCATTAGTCGTGTCGGGGTCATGCCGCCGGCCAGGATAGTGAGTTACAACGCGTCCACATAATCCAGCTACAGTACGTCCCGAAACTGGTGCAACCGTTTACACTCTTAAAGTGATTATTTAGCCCCACTGCCAAGAAAGACTAGACCATATTAGGAATATAATCGGAATAACAATATTCCTGTACCAGTATCGATACCGTGATTTACCTTCATTAAAATACGGTGCCTCGTCTTGTAACTGTATTGGCGATCCAAGGAACTAGAAATTTCCATTGGAATGCAAACAAGCCAAACACTAGAGCTCGGGAGTCCCTCGAGAATCTGGCGATCTGTCACTTCCCTTCTGCTGCTATGCTATGTCTAAGTCGGTCTGGGGGGCTTATTCGGCACTCGACTTGCAAACAGTGCCTTGCATTAATTGCTTACTGTCCTTACAGACTACCCATGAACTCGCTTGTCATACTACTCAGCCTGTCAGCCACAGTCCTCACTTCTTCACGCCCCGGAACACACTTGGTGGAAGCTGACACACAACCATGTTAATAGACTCCTCAGTGGCATATTCTGCCTTGGGGGCATGACTCACACTCCTTCCAACGATGATAATGACGATGATGCTTACCGACCTGAACTGCCCAATCTATGAGAACGGACTCCCTCGTATGCCCCCACCCCTGGTTACCCAGACCGCGAATGGACGCCATCAGTAATCTGCCCTTCACCCGATTCTGAAGACACACTTGGTGAATGTTCATCTTCCTTGCATCAATATCTATCGGACCAGCAGAGCTTTGAGCCCGTGGTTGAACGTGCAGATGGAAGTGCATGGGATGAACAATCTCCAGACTGTATCCACTACCAGATCGAGTGGAGAGTTAAATTGAACAATCGACTTGTGGTGAAGGACACAAAGCAAGACCTTACTAGGCCACAAAAATCCTACTGGGAAAAGATAAAAGAAGATGCTTGTAATATCCTAGGGCGGAAGACAGCCGGCGGCCGACGGGTGAGACTAGATGATACTGACATGGTGTTATCGGTGAACTCCCAACGGAACATTGACAAACACTTTGAAGGTACTAGTGTTGATTGGACAATGGTGGAGAAGCAGCTACTAGCGTGGACCTATCTATTTCGTTGTGGTAAGAAGATTCGGCTTTAGATATCAATCAGCTATATAAAGGATGGTGGGCCTCTCCCTTCTAGAACCGATAAGAGAGGAAAGTCATCAGTCACTACCCGGATACTTACCGAAAGAGACGCTTAGATAGATGCTGAGCAGGACTCCGGCCAACAATCAGTATAGCGGAATGTCTATCGTGTTATGCGATGTCTCGGGCCTCCACGTCGCCACAAAGGACAATATTGCTGGCAAGATCCGGAGGGGAAGAGGCACGACATGTTGAGGACGTTTTATTTAAAGGCCCTCGTCTAATACGTGGAGCAAGGAGGAGTCCTCGAGACCCATAATGACGTCCCTGGCAGTGTTTGCGAGCAGCTCTATGCTGAGGAGAACCAGCGACTTGATAAGAGGAAGAAAAATATACAGACTGGCAGCGAGCACGGGTGAGCAACGAGGCTTTCAGGGACAATATTATCAAAGCACGCGATGTGACACTTGAAAATTGCCTTGGTCTTACGCAGGTTTATGAGGATCAGGATCCAGGTTTCTTCGTTAAGCATGGTGTGAAAGTAGGTGCGGCCCGACGGTTTGGACGCGATATTGGCCTTTGGGTGAAGCAACAGGGAGAAGGCACTGGATCTAGACATGATAGAAATAGCTAACGAATAGAGAGCCGCCCATACCGGCATACTGATTTCATCTCTATATATTCAAAACCACCGTGTAATATCATTAATCATGGTGACCGCTTTCTGTATTCGACAGTGGAGAGCCTACACGTGACCTATAAGGTCGGGGACTCGGCGGTGACTAGGATTATCTGCTGCCTGACAACGATTGAATGCAGCACAAGACGAAGTACTTTTCCAACAGCATTCAACGACCATATGAACCCGTAATGGCTTTTCTCAAGTTCAGGCTGGAAAATACTAGAGAACGCTCAGCCCCAGTTCCAATAGCTGCTGCTGTGTCCCAACCGTCCTCAAGGCAGCAAAACGGCGATGTGCAGCACGATTCACCTAGGAGATTACGCGACCAAGCATCTTCTGATGAGCGAATACCTATTACGCCTTCAGCAAGTCATGCAGGAAAAATTTGCGAACATGATCTGGGCGTTCCTGAACTTGATCTTACGGCTCGTTGTAGCAGAAGGTTGGGAATCCATCAGCCAGATGAGATCACGCACTCAAAGCACGTCGGACCTAAAAACAGGCAATGGCGCCAATTAAGGCGCGGATCCGCCTGCATTGAGTGCAAAATCTCCAAAACTCGGTGCGAGAAGTCTCCTACAGCCAAGGATAAATGCCGCCGGTGCCTGCGGCAGAATAAGGAGTGTATTAGGTATTCTTCAGCCCGACCGTCCCCTGTCGAGCATTCGGGGAAAGGCTCTGACGGCCCGTCTGAAGAAGGGGCTATTGGCATTGATTTCAACTCGGAGACGGACCCATCTACGGCCTTTTCGATGGGATTCACCGAAACCAATCTACGTGAGTCTGTAAAGCTTGTCGTCCTTCTGTCCTGAAAATACAGCTGATTGATTGTGACAGCTTCTAGTCCATCATCTCGCACTTGGACCAAGCAGCTTGAAAATAAGAGTGACTCTATTCTTACTCCCGAGATAGCTGAACAAGTATTTCTTCAGTATGTAACAAAATTCGCTCCGAAATGCCCCATTGTCGTGTTTCCGCCCGGGACAACGCCTGCGCATGTGCAAAATTCCAAGCCTTTGCTATTTTTATCCATACTTAGCGTTGCCTGTGCTGGATACTGCCCGCCTACTAAACAGAGAGAATTGGCACTCGAAGTCAGAGGTTGTTTAGCAGACACTGCTATTGTTCGAGGTGAGAAATCGCTCGAACTTGTTCAAGCGCTCCAGGTCATGTCGTTCTGGTATAGAGCACCTGATACCTACACACAAATGATTCAGAATCAGCTGGCTTCCATCTCCACAACTATGGCTATGGATCTTGGACTGGACAATCTCAAACTGGCTAGCAGAGCTCAAGACAAATGGAGTCGTTTGGAGGCGCAACGAGCCTGGCTTAGCTGCTTTCTTCTATCCGCAAGGTACGTAATTATGGCTTCACAGCTTCAGCATGTACTTGGTTTGACCGACTCCTAGTCTTTCTTTGATTTTGAGACGTCCCAATCCTACCCCCTGTTTCGCAAAGCTCGACGACTACATTTTCGACTTGCAACGAAACAATGCTTCGCCTACGGATGCCTTCCTTTGCAAGCTTGTAACCACGGAGCTTCTTTGTCATATTATAGATCAAGAGTTATGCTTGAGCAATCCTGTCCAAGCGGTATCTGCGCCAAGTCTGAAGTCAATGGCGATAATTCAAACCATTCAGACCCGAATCGACTGGCTAGCTCTTGGCCAGTTTCATCAGTTGGAAAGATGTACGTTTTTTTTTTTTTGGAAACCCAACACCTGATGACCTTAGGTAAAGAGGTAAAGAGGGTTGACAAGCTTCTATGGTTTAGCTCTTTTTGAATTCGGCCGGCTTGCCAGCTCACTGTATATACATGAGCTGGCTTTACACGTCAACAACAACATCGACGAGTTCAAGGCCCCCTTTTCTGCGAAGTCTTTGAAGACATGTAGCTTCGTTGATATGCAAGATTCTTCTAATCTGTCAATGATCCGCGCCATAATAATGGCGTCACAAGGACTGCTGGATATTTTCCTTGGGTTCTCCATTTCCGAAATGCTTACTTTACCACCTCATATTTATGGTGGTCGCGTGATATATGCAGTCATACTACTGATGAAGATACACAAAGCAATCACGACATTCGAAAAAGGAGTTAGTGACTTCATTTACGCTGACAATTTGCGCCTGGAAGTGTACCTTGAGCAGCTGCTCATCACTTCAAAGTGCCTCATAACGGAGGATGGACGCAGCGCTTTGAGTAGAGCATTCCTGATCATGCCTCAACTGATAGAGCTGTTCAAAAGGCCATCTAAAGCAGATGAAGATCTAACAATGGGCAGCATTCCAACCAAGACCGGTGACGGGCACTTGGACACTGCTTCTCCGGTATCAACGGTGGCTCCCAGCGGCTCCTCTACTGCTATTCAGGCGCTAGAGAATAAGTCAACCCCAGGCAATTCTAGACCGCTTGATGGACCTGTGCGCCAATTGGATGAGCTTATCCAACCTGCTATTCCTCCGTTCCATCCTGCTACGCACAGTGAGGATACTAGCTTTGGAATATCTGGACCTACAGTGGCATCTGATACTTGGTTCTGGGAATTCTTCAACACTGACATGCTTGATTAGTTCATCGCCGGTCGGGGTGTGACAGACTACTATTTTCGGGCGTGGTACTGCTGAGAGCAGAGACATTCTTAAATCCCTCCTCCAATCTATTGATATTGTTCTCCACGCTGGCTCTATTGCCTTCAATTCCCGACAACCCGACAGCTCAAAATCATCCCTTTCAAAAACTCTTGTGACCACTCATTTCGCGTACATTTAATCGACTTGTTCCGACTCCATTCCCTCGGGAGAGCTTTTCACGGTGCGCCACTCCACACCCAAGGCGCCAATGATGGATACACAGGCTAAGACCAAGGCAACCACAAATGTTTGGACGATGGCATCGTTGTAGATCTCCAATACACAGGCTACCACATTTGCCTGGCCCGAAGTGGCTTGCCTAACAGTTTGCTGTAGATCAGTTGCTCCGGATTCAAGAACAATAGAAGGGTCCAATTCAGGAACTCGGGCAAGCATGCCAGAGACAATGTGATTGCTGAAAATATTCTGGCCCACAGAGACGAAGATAGCGCCCCCAAGAGATCGAGCAAAGACCACCAAAGATGTCCCGATGGAGACGTCCTCTTCGGGAAGGACTGTCTGAACAGCAATATTCGGTAGTTCGAGTCCAATACCAGCACCCGCACCAAAGACGATTTGAAATCCAAGCCTAGTATGGGTTAGCGAGTATGAGTTAGCGAAAGAGCGCTGGATGGTATGCTTTGGCAGTAACGTACCACATCGACAGGGGAATATCCACTCTGAATAGCAGAAGTAGGCCCGCACCAATCGCCATTACCATCGACCCTACAATCATGAATGGGGTATAGTATCCCACGACAGTGACGCTTAGTCCACTTGCAATGGCAAATACCACTATATTCCTTGTCAGTCGCTCTAGTCTTCCGGTTGATGCTGCATTCCACCATAATTGAGTGAGGGGGGTCGGAGAGGGGGTGTACCTACCAACGCTCAACACCGTTGGCAGGTTATGAATGCCCGATTGGTCTGCAGAATCGTCTTTTATGGCCTGAAACCTGTTTCATCCTCATGATTAATGGAAGTTTACACCGGAAGTAGCGAGGATATTTCTGAGCTCACCAGATCGGCAAATAATAAATTAGCAAAACGAATGACGCACTCGCAAGGAAGATATAAAAGATCGAAAACGCAACCGTTCGCTGCCGCAGAATACGAAGCGGCACCGTAGCATTTTCACCGCCTCGCCATTGCGCTACTGCCCAGGCGATAATGAGTACACCGAATACCGCTAACAATGCGATCTCGCGGCCATCGCTCCAAGGTTCTTGGCTCCCTCCCCACTGAAGTGCGATTAACAGACAAATGATGCCTGCAACGAAGAAGATTGTTCCGACAGGATCAAACTGGCCTAACACCACAGACCAGCTTTCCTGATACAACTGCTTTTCTGGTCGCTGCGAAGGCAAGCAAAAGAGTATGAAGGGAATGGCTATGGCGCCGATTGGCAAATTAACTGGGGTTAAGTCAGCTTGTGCCGCGCTAATCACATCAAGAGGTAAGGGTATCATACTGTAGAAGCACCAACGCCACGAGACATGAGCTAGAATGATCTCTGACGTTAGCACCAAATTTGATACAGAGTAAATTTGAAAGAAAAAAGAACTGACTTGTGAAAGCACCCCCTAGAAGGGGACCTACCACGCTCGCTATGCCCCATACAGCGCCAATGATTCCTGTAAACGCAGGCCTCTTCGCTAGGGGGACCGACTTGGCAATGATGATTAATGCGCCGGAGAAGATGCCCGCGCCTCCAATTCCGGCAATGGCTCGTCCGATTATGAGGGCGACGGAGTTGGGACTCGCGCCACAGATGGCAGAGCCGGCTTCGAAGATCAAGACGGCACCAATAAAAGTCCATTTTAGGGATAGCAAGGTATAGAGCTTCCCGAAGAGAAGTTGGAAGCTGCAGGTCGTGAGGAGAAATGCACTGCCGTACCATCCAATATCTTCGACGCTGTGAAATTGGGACGTGATGGTCGGGATGGCGGTAGCAATGATAGTTTGATCCTTTTAATGCATTCGTATTAGCTATCCTGTATAGCCTTCTCAAAGAGTTACAGAGGTGGAGTAAGTATGCAGAACAAACCAGAGCGACCAAGAAAACAGTCAAGCAGAGAGCCACAAAGATAAAGGTTAATTTGATGTCAGAGGGGTATTTCGGGGTCCCTGGGCCGGACGTTTCTCTCATTCTTTCAACGTTCTTGTCGGAAGTGAGTTGTTGGCTGTCCTCTTGAGACCTCTTCACTCCTGGCCCTTCAAACGCATCATCATGTCCGCGCACCATATCGCAGCGGTGGTTTTTCAAATGCGTAAAGAGAGGGGAAAAAATGTAACTGGTAAAGAATGAAGTGAATGAATGAACTTTTATTTTGGTTTATATGAGAGGATCCCGGTATCTATAGCCCTACGCAAAATAAGACAATAGGGTTATTTTGAATCTCCAATGCCTTCTCCGCCCGGAAAAGAGAGATGAGACTTTTCATTGGTTGGAAAATTGCCAATTTAGGCTTAGCCCTTCTCAGTGGAAATCACTATCATTGGATATTCGATTGCCCAATATGGTAATTCCCGAAACACATTCCGTTCTTCCAATTCTCTCGCTAAACCGAATCATGCAATGGTCTATGTTACGACCCCTGCAGCCACCAACTATATGAGGGGCCGCAACTTACTGATGGGCCACCGAGAGCCAACGAATCTAGAGGAAGCACATGACCAGAAATGGGAGCCATTTCCAGCTGCTTATTCACCGTCCCGACCTACAACTAACTAACTAATGTAAGATGGGAATGCTCGCTGTGGCAGTCTGCGTTGGCAGACGGGTCGATTGCAAGAGGACAAAACCACCACACTCACAGAGTGCAGGAGAGTAGTAGACAAAGCGTGACGCTATCAAGATGCGACTAGTAAGACATTCGAGTCTTCATGGACATGCGATATACCGATACCGCAACCTCAGCCTCAGTAGCCTCCGCAGAAAGAATCATTCATAAAGGGGAACATGCCTCGTCTCGCCTCGCATGGTTGTCAACACTACTTATCCTTCCGAAACTAAATTGCTGCCTTGTTGCTAAGGCCCCAGTCATCTGACTCCGATGTTGAGAGCGAGATCCCCCATTACACTAACTAGTTAACTAACTATGTGAGAGTCGGGAAGCGCACCGCGTTCCGGCCTATCTACTCCTATATATAGCTGACAAAGTCAGGACACTAAACCCGAAAGGGGAAATGGGAAATCCTAGCACCCATAAGAATAAGACCATTGCCTGGTACGTCCTACCTCCGTGCACGCAACTTGAACTCACCGAGACCAGTTAGCAACGCGTAACATGGCAAAGGAAGATATATCCACCATCGTAGCTTCGCTAGTCTTGACATATTTTCTTACCGTCTGAATACATGACTCATCATATATGCCAGGAAATTGCAATTACATACAGACAAATAAAAAGTGCTCACCAGAAGCAGAGGTACTGTATTCACTAGGAAGCCCATTTTGAGCTAGTCATCATTTTAATCTAAACTTTATTAAGGATTCCCAAAAAGTCCACAGGGATCCCATTCTGGTGGTAAGTCAACCAGTGAAATTGATCTCGAATCTCGCTGTAGCTATGCTACGCCTCCTCTACAGCCAGACCTGCATGACGGAAGTGTCCCTCTGCGCTTTTCTCTCTTTCACTGACGATGTCAACACACCATTCGAGGAAGACATCAGAAGAGATTCTCAGGATTGTACTCCTGTTGCAGCCAGCAGCCTGTACCATTTGCGATATGGATAGTTCCCCACTGTGGATCATGTCATAGATAAGCTCATGTTATGAAGGGGCTAGGTTTGGCGCCATCTTGGTTCGACCACTCGTGATTGATTGTTAAAGGTGTCGGATGTATTGAACTTACAAGCACATACATCCTTGAGAGTACTATGTAATCTACGTAAGAAACAATACAAGCCCAACTGACAGGGGTGCTTCGGAAAAATTCCTAATATAGACTAGTGTCTCTTGGCAGTGGGGCTAAATAGTTACTCAAAGAGTGTAGGCGGTTGCACCAGTTTCGGGACGTACTGTACTGATGGATTCTTATAGATCGAACTCTGCAGCCGATTTTGTCCCTGCTAGAAAGCCGCACACTGCAGCAACGGGCAAGGTAAGCTTGATCATTGTGGTAGTCGAAGACTAAGCCTTGCTGACGATTCACTGGACCAGAAATCAACCCTTTTGGATGTCCCACGAGCCAGCCCATTTCTAGTAAGTTGCCTCATGCGTGGCCTCTCTGTCCTTCATGAAATATTGCTGATGTCTCTTTCTCCCGCAGCGCGATTGCCAATCTTGCAGTGACAAGACGGGTTGAGCCATTGACTCCGAGAAAGTTGCACCTTCCGCTCCAAGATATGCTTCGAAACGGAACCCTGCTCAACGCATTCTGCTTCCGAACCAGGAAGTCTCTTTTTCCCGATCAGCCACGCGGTAACACGGCAAATTGTTTTCATATCCCCGCTGCACCCCGTCAGATCGAGGGCTACCTGCCACCGTAATAGGACATTGCCGTATTCCGCGACTCTGTTCTCTTGTCCACGTCCAATCCAGACCTTGTCCGCAGACATGATCCATCCATGAAACCGAATGCGTATCGCAGCTTTCGACAAGAAAGAGAAATCTCCCATCAATGACCATAACGGTTCCCTCCAAAGCAGCATCAACCGAAGCTACCCAGACCTCGCCACAAAGCAAATGCTCTCAGGCGATACCTTTGCCCCAGTCCAATTATCAACCCTGCTCCGGTGTCCCTTGACTTGGTGCAACTGCATGTCCGCTGGCCACTGGCTGTGTCCGTTCCAACAGCAAAGGCATACCACTGCGCATTGGAGAATGTCCGTCCGCTCCCACAGTCGTTTTCTCTAGTAAGAGCTGCTCCTGTTTCTCGAGTATGTTTGAACGAACTAACAAACTGACGCTTGCCTCGTCTCTAGATCACCCATGGTCGTTGTAAAACTACTGCCATGGTAAGTGAATGCCGCCTTCTGACACTGGACATGTTGCTGATGTAGATAGAGAATGTTTCGGTCTTAATTAGACATTTCTCACATCCAACCGAAATATATCACGGCCGCTATCACGAATCCCATCAGGTCGAGAATACACCGAGCAGTACGAGTTAAGCTGGACATTGGTGATTGATCGAGAAATGTGGCGGAGGAATCTTTTGGCCGTCCTGAAATCAAGACGACGAACTAAAGCTGGCGAGTTACATTTCGTCACTGAAATTTCGGAACCCAGCTGACCGCGTTGCTAGATCGCCGATTCTATGGTCGATTCTCCCCACCTATGGCGTGCTGAATGCACCGAACGCTCCTCAGTGTCACGACGGACCGCTCGCAGAAGCATGCCTCACGAAAGTCGTGATTTCTTTATGGTAGTCCGAAAGATACAACTCGGTTTTCAAATCAGATGGAGGAGTAAGGAAAAAGACGTCCTTATTGCCTACGAACGTAGCCGCTAACACCAACGCGACGCTGGGAAAGGCGCGCGCGCCACGTGAATGCGCCGCGGGGAGGCACGCGTCCGAAGGAGCCGCAGGCCGATCATTCGATCTCAGCCCGTTGACTTTGGCGACATGCCCATAAATTTGGAAGCTCCAGATATCCACTCGAGGTGAAAATGTAGGCAATTTTTGTATGATTCGTCACAAAAACAACCGACAAAAAGGCTCGGAGAGCCGCGCTGGTTGTACCAAAACAGCATGATGAGCGAGATCTGTTGTTCCGTCCAGGACAAATGAACGCCCGATGCTGGAATCGAACCCGTGCATCGTTTCAGGTACGCCATTCCAACTGGGCCAAAAAGTATTTCAGCCGCGGCGGGAAATTTTTAGCTTACTTATTCCCACATCATTTCGCGGAGAACAGCAGTAGCCATATCCGAAGTCAACATTTTCAACTCCAGCAGCGTCGCTTATTCGGCCATACCAGGAGGATATAATACTTGGATAATACTTGGGAACGATGTAGATAACATTTCAAAGTTTATAGAAGTAGCTAGTGGTATTTCTCGTACCGTGGTCCCTCTGGTACTTCGTCTCCAATCATGAACGGCCGGTGCAATCTAAACATATATATTGCGTCGGTAAGCGTGCGACAACGTTAGTTTGCGGCCATACATCCTGCCCCGAAGCACAGTCCATCATTGAAAAACAGAAGATCAAATTCGATTTAAATAGATTGCTCCGCCAAGTAGACTCAGACGAATTGAGTACAGACAGTATATTCTACAAATACATCCATCTTAATCCATGCATGCCTTCAGTCCACGCCGGTTAATTTGCATGCAACTTGATATGACTAAATGGTTTGCCATGTTGTCGTCAAAATCAATTTGTGCCGAAAACATTCGGTTCGCCGTCCTATCTGTACCACCGGATTCATGCCGAAGACTCAGTATTTTCTTGCCGCACCCAGTCCTCGCGGATCCTGGGACGGCCGTGTTGAGGCGGGTGTTGATGTTGATTACCGGTGGATTCTTCACCGCTCAGCCCGGCCCGCCGCGCGTCAATGACCGTCGCCGACCGTCAACGACCATCAGCTTCATCACGACCAGCAACGACCAGCAATGACCAACAACGACCAGCAACGATCAGCAACGATCATTAACGACCCAGCCAACCCAACGCCTCCCGTCAACTCACCATGACCACGAGTCACGGTCCTTGTCATCAATAATCACCAATCCCACACACTCATCGTCACTCCAGCCAAGACAGAACTCTCACAAGGATGTTGATTACTCTGGATGGCAGCGGCATTCACCGGCAACGAACCACGCTGGCACATACCGCGTCAGCGCGACCAATGTCCCAATTTACTACGCTATGTCGTATGAAGCGAGCGCTCAGTGTACAGGTTCCGGGAACGATTGAAGGCTACTGTACGTGCATTACGTGAATGGGATCTTGACCAAAGGAGGTCGAAAGCTTGAAAAAGCCTGTTTGGATTTTCTTGATTTCTATCGGTTTCTGGAACAGGCCGAAGGCATGAAACGAAGTCTGCTTGGAGGTTCTTGATTTCCATGGACATTTGGAGCAGGTCTTGGCTTCTTCGATCCCCCTGAAGGTCTCGAATACTAGTCTCTGACACCACGAAGAGGTGCCTGCTTGTCGTCGGAGGATCAGGGCGAGGACCGCGGCGCCACGGGCTCTGCCTGAACGAGCGCACAATACAACGGCAGGGCTCATTGCTGGCGAGGGAGCGCGTTTCTACATACACAGGGCTCATCTTCTGTGAGGGAGCACCAATACAACGGCAGGGCTCATTGCTGGCGAGGGAGCACGTTTCTACAATCACAGGGCTCATCGTCTGTGAGGGAGCGCACTCTTACAATCGCAGGGCTCATTGCTGCGAGGGAGAACTTGTTGACGCAGCACTCTCCTGCGGGTCTCAATTGGTAACGCAGCGTCCCCCTGCGAGACTTGATTTCGCAGATGTCCCTGCGGAGACTCTTGATCTCGCAGATGTCCCTGCGGAGACTCTTGGTAACGCAGATGTCCCTGCAAAAGACGCTCCAAGGCCTTGTGGCCCGGGAGTGTGAGGAGGAAAATCCTGATCTTCTTCTCGACAGAAAACGAGCGTCTTTTATGCCAATCGCGTAGGGGTTGCGGCAGCGACTACTTGCGTATATCGTGGCAGACCCAATAGTGGGCGAGCGTTTCCTATGCTGGGCGTTGAGGCGGTTGATTAACGTTGAAATAAGAAATTTTAGCGTATCTGTTGAGGGCGGGTCGCCCGCCCTACCTAGACCCGTGGCTGTCGAGGGCCTAGACTCGACCAATCATCGTTCAGTTAACGTTGCTCATCAGGGGAAACGGTTTGTAATTTGCCTTGTAAGCACGAAAACTGACTGATTCCGCAAGATGAATGCGTGGGCTTCGATGAGGCATTTTAGATTAGGCCGTGTTAGCTGCTCCGATGGTACATGCACCTGTTCTCTCCTACGTGTATGCGCAATGGACAGATCTTAACCAAGCGTTCGCAGGCCAAGGCCTGATAGGCGGGTTCCACTTTGGCCACGGATGTCCTTTCCCACAAAACGATTGGGATTGGTCCGGTATCACCTATGGCTCCGGCGAATCCAATCTTGGAGCCCGCATTTCATCACCGGTCCGCGTATGAAAAGTAGTAATCACCCGCAAGGAAATCGATCAACATACTGTAGGCTAGGTTCCTGCGAGCCACGGAGTGGGCAAAATTACATTATCAGTGGCGGTGGAAAAATTGATTGTCTGTCAACGTTGCCCTGTTGATTCATGAACCATCAAGGATGTTTGCCGCCCATCTTTTCACTTTATTTTGAATGCGAAACAGAGCATGACTGGCGTATGACCAGGGCGACAGCGTCTTCCACTACGGAGGAGTACTCGCTGGACCTATTTTCCCCGAATTTCTTTCTGTCATGGACAAGCATTTATCTATACAGTCCTCTAGCCACTTGCGAATTGTCCTTGTCCGACTACATACCATTTCATTCTTTACCTCTTCTCAATGAGATAAGGACGCCACCTAGCCCAAATTCACCAGTCAATGCGATCTGCAGGATGGACAATGGCAAAGATGTAAACCGATACGGCGACCATTCGGGGCTGCGAGAAAAGCTTCTGGAACAGTTTCAACCGCTACAAGAAAAGCTTTGCTCCGCCTTGGAGGATTCGCAGGACCTATTAACCCAGTTCCGAAGAAATACGAGCCTTGCGGGTATCTTTGACGCCCCGATGATCAGCGTCCAGCTCATGAAAGGAGTCGATGCTCTTTTTGGCTCTCCCAGCCCAAAGATTGTTCAGCGTGGACAAAACACCATGCAGAAACCGATCAGCTGGCCGGATATCGTCACTGCAAGCAACTGCAAGATTGAGAACAAAGAAGCCGGCATCTTTCATTACCATCTCGATGATGTGGAAGCCATTGCCGAGCTGTCTGAGTTCCAGCATAGTATAGTCCTTTCTGGACTACTCCCGAAGTTGACACAGCCTTGGTCCTACAAGAGAGATGTCCAGACAGAGCTAACCCCCATCCCGGTGATATGAAATGCCCTACGTGATGAAACAGCCGCGAGGTACCTGACAAGTCCAGCATGATTATCCTCCAACAACCAATCAATTGTTATTTGTGGATAGAGGATACCTTAATCAGATGATTCTTGGTATCACTGCTTTTTAAAAAAATAAGAAAATACTATGTCCCAATGCTGAAGTACAAGACCTAATGTACTACCACGAAATCTGCCGTCGACGACTGGGACGCCAAGATCACCCGCAAAGACGTCAGAGATGAGTATAAGGGACAGTTACAAGTGAATGAGCCTTTTCGATTGTGGTCATCAGTTTTTTAGGCCCTTAAGACGATGTGAGCTTCGAAAATGTTAAGATGAGCAAAGTTCTTGGCAGCGGACAGGTACAAAAATTGCAAATTTACGAAGTCGAATACACAGGAAAATACAGTGGCACCGCAAAAGTCTGAGACCAGTTCTCCACTTTTTTTACATAATATTCTGCCGGCCAAAAACCCTGAATTGCTAACAACTATCCATAAACTATCTAATATTTTGTATACCAGCCATTTGAATCAATGATAGCCTTTACCCGGCGTGGCATACTTTCAGATAGATTTTCCAGTATACTTAGATCAAGTTGTTCCCAGGCTGTTTGAGCTGTAGCAATCATAATTTCAAGTGTAGTGTTGTTATTTGCCATATGAAGTAAATCAGGCCTGAGTTTGTAAATATGTTGTTTTAACAACATCCACAAATTCTCAATTGGATTTAAATCTGGTGAATAAGGTGGCCAAATCATCAATTCACGTCCCAGCTCGGCCAGATAGCTTTTAATAATCCTCGCAGTATGGATTGGAGCATTATCCTGTTGAAAAATGGAGGTTTCTTCAATTAACAAAGTTGGTAGAATTCTCTGATATAACTCCAGAAGAATATTGGCATCTATACCTCCTTTAGGCGATTCCGGATTTCCATAAAGTGGAATCAAAGGACTTCGTCGGGGAGCACCGGAAAATGAAGCCCAAAACATCTGTTTGATTTGGTATCCACGATATGGTTTTGGCATAACTTCTCCCTGAATTCCTTGATCTTGAGGTCGAATAAAAGTATACTCTGGGCGAAGACCGATACCTCGTTCAATTGTACATTCATCAGACCAGTAAACTCGATCAAAATCCTCTTTGGTATAATATTGATACTTCAAAGCCCATGCTAAACGTTCAGCTGCATGTTCAGATTTGAGATAGGGCCGTCCCATAACCCGCCATTTTTTCATATTTTCGACAGAGAGAAGTCTAGCAATAGAATCCTTTTTGCATTTATAAGAAACCTCTGCAAGTAAATCATTATATCCAACACGCGGATTGGCATGGATTCTGTCACTGATCTTTTGGATATCTTCTTCATTTAGAACCTTTGGACGGCCAGATCGCTTCATAGATATTTCTTTATGGCGAATCCGAGATCTCAAACATGTTGTTTTGATTGTAGAAAGTGGTAAATCAGGAAATTTTGCATGGATTTGCCCGTAAGACCAGCCAGCACTCTCTTTCAGGGTAGTGATTTGAGTACGCAAATGTGGATCTAATTCACAGTTTCGGCGGCGAACTGCAGATACTGTGGCTGTAGTAGTAGATCCTACAGGCCTGACAGGTAGTACAGGGCCTTTAGGCACTGGCCTTGCTGGCAGGACTCTCACACGAGGTGGCATATCGTATTGTTGTTGTGTAAAATGCCAAATGACCTCACGCATATAAGCGCGTTTTACAACGCGTTCGGAGGTCAACTTTGCCATTTTGGGAAGGCGGAGCCCTAGGCGGAGATTAGGGTGGTCGCAGACTTTTGCGGTGCCACTGTAACAGTAGTGTAAGGTCGTGCATGAATTATACTACAGCCGCTTAATATAGAAGTTGCCCCACAGCAGGTCTGTATTTATTACGAGCGATTACCTGCTAGGCTCAGGCCGTCGATCAGGTGACGACCACGGCCGTCCGCGAGAATTGAGTGTGCGTGGCAAGACAAGATCTGCGTGAGATGATCGGGGGGGGGGGGCACATAATTCCTCGTTGCTTGGTATCTTGTATCTTCCTTACTCGCTATGCTTAGCGTCATGAATAAAAGGGACAAATTGTCTCTACACGCAATCTGAGAGACCATCGACTACCCTAATATTACGCCGGAAATGATCATGCTCCTGATTCCAGTATTGTAACACTTTCGGTTGTGCCTCATATCTTCATCGCAAAACCAGCCTCTTTGATCTCCATGTCATATTCATGTTCACGAACTGCAATTGAGAGGTGGAAGCGCCATTTGAGTTATGAGTTTTAGGACCGTTGAGACAACCCGGGTGTATCTTGGCTGTAAAAATTTTGGTTGTGAGCACAAATCAATGCCTTCCCATTAATTTCAGTGTTTGTACTATTATCGACATTATAACACGCAGCGACTGGGCACTGTAAATTCATACTCGCCATGCTTGGCCTATCACAGAGCTAGCCTCTTCAAGATAAGCGCGACGTGTGAAAGTGACTCACGTGATCTTGCATACAAAGTAAAATGAAAACTTTCTAGGGGGATCTGGTAGACCCTGAACTCCACGTGACCAAGGGTCACATAAGGCAGGACGCGATTTCACCAGCAACAACTGTTTAACTTGAGCCAGTCAAGCACCCTGGTGGAATTTGCCCACTCGTACGGTAGTTCAAGTGCGGTTGATGGTCAAAAAGTTTGTTCATTTCCATCGACATGACCGCGCCATCAATTATGCTCAACAGTGTTTATCTCTGCTCAGCCCAGAATATTCAAATGCTCTTGTTGTTCAACGGTGAAAACACTCATTGTCTGACTATGTTCAATTACTCAGGCGTTTTTGTTCATAATATTGTTCAAGGGCTACAGTATTGATTTTAAGAGTCATAATTCTAACCTCATGATAACGGAATATGTAAAAACTATACACAAATCGCAGTATTAAAGTCCTCTCTGGCTGCGTAACTGGCAAAAACGCGATCTTTAGGCTGGTGATTAATGACGAGTCACCAGTTCACCACTACCAATTCACCACTACCAATTCACCTGTTAGTTTATTAAGTGATGCTTCAATGTTCATATTATTGAGGGGAGTTGATTGTGTGTGGTGTCGCATGTATTGTCTAAGATACAAGTCGACTGAGAAGTCAGGTATATGTGTATGCATACTAGACCTCGCCAAACGCGGGTTTGGGTTGGGTTTTCAATTTCCTTACCCGCCCACGGGCAGCCCACCGCGGGTTTTGGCTGTTGAAAATATTCCGGTTGCTGAGATAATAATAAGGCTGGGATCACGTGCATACATATATAGTTGACTCAGTCTACTTGTATCTAAGACAACATAAGAAATAACACATGCAACACAACACACAATCAACTCCCCTCAATAACATCAGCATTGAAGCATCACTTAATAAAACAATAAGTTTAGTCTAGCCTGGTGGGGAAATAGCTGAACGCCGCTTTTCTGTCGCGCGACCTAGGGTGATAAGGGTGAGTGCTTGACGAGAAACTGGGAACTTGGGTGAGAATTATCACCCTCGGTCGCGCGACTGCTGTGGGGGCTTCTCAAGCCAGACAGTAAATTCGCTGATCACGCTGACAACACGTTTCTACGGTCATCAACATGTGTCTGTACTTCATCGCTACAGGAAATATCGGCCACCTCGTTCAATTCTATTCACCGGTCATGAAGACCTATTCGCTAATCAAACGTTGAAATTTGTTCACGTCGTCGCCGTCTTCCTTTCTTCTTTCTACCATTTTCTGATATCGCTATGGAGCAAAATTCGCAGTATCCGCATTTCTTTCATGTTGCCATCTGTTTCATCACAATCCGCAGACATATCGGCTTCCTTCAGGCATATTTCTGAGCGGTAGATAAGGTCCTCACTGTTAATATCACTTTTACTGCCGTCGGGAAATGATGTTCTCAAGCACCTGACGAGCTGCATCGAGCCACTGCCTGAAAATATCTCACAATCCGGCAACCCGTTCTGGGATTACTGGAACGCGAAATGTGCTCATTTTTTCGCAAGATAATCATACAAAAATATCAGTTTGAATTGGAGCGTTCAATGGAACCCATTGACGCCTTGAATTGAGGAGACGTAACAAGATTGCAATGTGCTAAGTGCTAATCTTCTACACAAAGTACCCATCGTCGATGTAGATCATATACCGTGGCCTACTATAGCTTTTTATGACCGGGGCTTCTCAAGATTAAGAGGATCTTAGTTAGGACAGACGTCTCAGAAGAAGAACCTCCTCAAAACAGCGATTTTGTTCCAGCCTCACTCTCCAGGTACAAACCATAGATGTGAAAATTGATCAAATCCACACTCAAAATACTCACCACACCCAGGAATGCTTCATCTTCCCACTGTCCCAGCTACAACTTTGGGAGCCATGAAACCAAGGTGCTTCTCCTTACCAAGTCTTCCATTGCCTGCAAGCTGGCTCTCTTCGTGCGCGGAAACCAAGAAGATGACATTGCTGCCATCGGCTGTGGCGGCGCGGTAACAGTGGTCTGGACGGATGCTGTGTAAGTTCACATGGTAGAGTGTAAAACCTTTGCATGAATACTTTCGTGCGATCCGTTCGACAGGCGATGGATCAGACAGGACTATGACGTCTCTGTTCCACTTCGCTCTTTCATTTCGTCTCTGTTCAGCCCCTTTGTTCTGGTGGGCTAGCTTGGCTCACCTTGCTAATTTCTGTGCTAGCGAAATCTCAACGTTCTCTGCCATTCTTATGATATTTTCCAATTTCCTTTCAAGAGCAACGTCTTGCAGCTTGGCCCTATTTTGAAATATTCATAGTATCAACCTCTTCTGATGTATAGCAGCTACTGTGACAAATTTTTGGTTGCAGAAATGGCTGCTGTCCTATCTAAGCAAAATTAACATGAATACTGACTAGTCATCGGGGGAGAGATGGCTTCCACACGCTGCTCGACTGGTCCCTAGACAATTAGAGGCATCTCAGGCCTTTCGTGTATTGGATTGTGCGGAATCCTTCCCACGAATGAACATTACACCTCTAGATACGAGGAATATCATGAATTGACTATTACAAGGGATGGTGATATATATGACAGTACTGTCTAGTGCTTCTATTCAGAGGTTGTTCAGTTCTCTCATCCCCAGCCCCGCCTCTTTATTGATTCGTTTAGCTAGTTATTTGACGTGGATTTTTTTTAACAGGCTTATAATTCCCCATATGTTAAATGCGTTCATCGACAATCTGATTGTCATACACTGAGTCAATTGTATCTTCTGAAGCTTCGGGGACAGGGCCGATGTAGTTCTTTTTACCCCATACCAGGTACCAAAGAGCTGCGACGGAAACAAATCCCACGAACGCCACTGAGGCGTAGTTCATGGTATCTTTGGTGATTGTGGCAGATGTTGGGAAAGAGAAAAGAGGTAGAGCGATAAGTGATAGCCTGTGAATATGGAGATTAGCGAGGGGTAAGGAATTGTTTGCATAAGGGAAAGTTTCACATATACAAACGATGTTGCAGAGGATTCCAAGAGGGCCAAGGTTGGAGTTAGAATATATCAAATTACGGCGCCGTCGAAGAATCAATGATATGGCTACCGGATAGGCGTAGCTCAGTGTCAGGAATATCACCCCAATCCTAGAGAAAGCGTTGATTGCGGCGCTGGGACCAAAGTATATCAACCCAAGTAAGATCTCAATTGCCATTCCCAGAAACATTGAATTAATTGGAATATCATAGCCATTATCAACTTTCTTCCACCATACAGAGCCTGGGATAGCACCGTCGCGTACAAAAACCCAGGTACACCGTGTTCCGAAAGATTTGCGCTTGAAACTCAAGCACGCTCGTGCGGCGCGGGGTATGCTTCGAGATCTGGAAGATGAGATCCGAGTTTTCATCAGAAAGTGGAATGAGAGGCAAAATTTTTACTCCGAAATGACGGGTTACAGGATGTGCAGAGTGATTCAGAAGATGAGATTGTCTTTGTTGGCCGGAATGGACAGATGCATGATTCACCCGAACGTCAAGAGGCACTACAGCGATTGCGGAAGGAGATGAGTTCTCATGATGAACGGGATGGAGAGAAGATGGTATTTGAGAGCCTCATCGATGACCGTTCCTGGATATAGCAGTTACGCAGTCTATTCTAAAGATTAAGTCCAGGATAAATAATAGGACCAACAAACAGAAAGTATCTGCAGAGCTTCCAGTAGCAGATGTCATATTTGTTGGAACTGGCTGGCCAGATAGGATGCTTGCTAGCATAGAGATATCGGGGAGAACGAATGCGATCTGCAGGAGAAATGCAAGTCCGGCAAATATATTGAGCGTAACTTCATCGATAATTGCTCGTGGTATCTAAATAGCTGACTGGTGGACTTTCTCGTATATTATAGAAGCTACATTAGCTCGAAGATCTGCGCTGACCGCCAGGAAGACGAGCTTGCCAAAATCCTACACCAATTCTTCGGGGTTGATAATTTGAAGGGGCCTTACCACACGGAGCATTCAATCAACCTTGATCAACTTCTCAAATCAGTATTGCAGAAATCGGAGCCTGATATGGTGCGTTTTGCTTCGATTGAAGCGTCGGAGTGCACGCTGGCGTACTACAAGGTAACTCAGCTCGAGTTCTTTGGTATTTTCGTCGATCTAATGAAATGCAGATTGCACTAAAGCGGTTCGTTGATAATATTGCCAACGAAGTCGTGGAAGGTAGACATGTCCTCGCTATCCCGCATCTTGTCACCGGTGACCATGTTTGACATGCCTATGAATTCAGCTTTCCAAAATAACTTAGAATTAGGGTGAGGTCATACATACCTTCGGTCTTTGTCCTAGCAAACCATTTGCAGGTCTCTGAGCCTTTCGTCAAAATCAGGAGCTCCTTCTTGAGCTGCTCACCGATTGTTTGACTTTCCTTGGACTCACCAGCAATCTTCATGATTGCAGAAAATAGCTTCGATTCTCTATTAGCGGAGGGCTACATGAGAAGGGAGAGGTATAAAGACCTCTCACCCACAGGAACTAGTTATAGAGCGCTAATTTGCGTGGCTGATCCTATCACATGATACTAGAACGAGCTAGTCATGTAAATGAAACCAAAGATGGCTTCACGCGAGAAGAAAATGCAATTGATAGGAAGCTCTTAAAGGGCTCTCCTTTTTAGGTTATCTCAATCACGTCAATTGATATTATTTGAAGTTGAGCCCTTTAACCCATGATTTGATGCCCCTTTTCTCTTACCCCTTGCGCTGTCTATTTACCATATATCTCTTGCGTAATCAATAGAAAACTTTATTTAATTCAGTCCTGTACAGTATACTGCGAATGTAGCTTGTTTATAGACCTTGATTTCATCTAACCAATTAAATGAACGGTTGAGCGACAGGAATAAAGACCATAGCAAGCACAAGGCGTAGCAGCATTGTCGATACCAAAATGTGAGGCGCATTTTTCTTCAGCGGGATGGGATAACAGGAAGAACAACCCAGCTGTTCTCTTTGCCAACTTGAATGTGGTTAAATCCTCCAAGGGCTTTGGGGTCGCGATCCTCAGGGTGTTCGTGGGAGAACTTACCCACGCCCTGAGTATCATGGCCTGCAATCTCCAGAACCAGGGTCTCGTTAGGCTCGAGGACAGTGTTAGTGGGCCATACCTCGATATCAACTTCATATTTTTCGCCCTCGTTGACAGGCTGAACTTCATTGCTGAAGTAATCGCGGTAGGGCAAGATATCTTGATTGAAGGGATGCTCTTTGTTGATCTTGCGCAGCGACGTACGTAGCCAGCCTTTCACAATAGGCACAGGGTCACCCATGGTACCAGTATAGTAGACTTCCTCACCTTCGGAGTTCAGCTTGCGCAGGGTGACGAACAAGTCGATCTCGGTGGGTGGAGTTGCCTCGGGACTAGATCGTGAACATGAAACTGTAAGATGGGCGACTATATGACCGGTAATCTCGAGGGTAGACGGAGTTCGGTATTCGAATCGAATGGGGTTCCTATAGGTGTAAGAAAATCTTCTAGAAAACGTTTATCTAAGCCTCTAGGGCGGTCTTTACCCGTTTAGCGCATCGTAGGTGCAGATATCTGTGACCGAACCAGGTTGCTGAGAGAGTGTCCCGTCGGCAGTCAGAAAGAACTTGGTATAGCGAGTGTCGGGAATCGGCCAGTTGCTCTCGTCACGGCTAGGGAAATTCAATTCTCTTTCGGGATCATCCACACCACAGTTACCCTTTCGCACACAAATATTGACCCGAGCCTGCTTACCCGACTTCCAGCCGTCATAGTCATTGTCTTTGAGGAAGGCATCTAGGAATGACAGTTGTAGTTTGGCAGAATGAGGGTAGTAGAAAGGTAAATCGTGACGTCCAACGATGAAGCGCAAGAATTTGAAAGGCGAGGATGCACGCATCCAACCGATCACGTTTCCACGCAAATGGAGCAAGATACCACCCTAGTCGCTTAGGATCAATACATCTGTGGTCAAAATTCGCTGAAAATTGATGCTTACCCAATTGGCAACACTCAGTAGAGGAACCTGAATATCGGAGAGCTCAAAGTTTCTTGTCTTGTAATATTCCTCATCCATGTACTTATGAGTCGCTGTATCCAGGGTTTGGTTACGTCGGTTCTTGCCTAGTGTTTCGGGATCCAAATCGCCTTCCAGGGTATCGTCACCCCATTTCCGAGCGGCGCGACCAGGCATTCCGTACTGGTTAGGCTGAACACCATTATGCCACCAGAAGTCTTAGAGCGTGAAAATTGGTCAGTAACATGTCGGCTATATTCTCAAGATTGAGGCTCTCACCAATAAACTGATCAGACAGGATACCGCCATGGCGAACACGGTCACGATAGTAGTCACTCATACCCTCCCAAGGGATGATAGCAGAAAGACCCTTAGGCTGGCGAGCGGCGACTCGCCACTGGGTGCCAGCATAGTAACTGATTCCCAGCAAGCCCACCTTACCAGAGGACCATTCTTGCTCGGCTGCCCATTCGATGACATCAAAGAATGCTTCGCTAGTTCCACGCGACATAGTGTCGAGCTCGCCAGGGCTTTGCCCGGCACCTCGCTCGTCGACGCGGACAACGATATAGCCCTGACGAGTCCAGAAACCTGGGTCAGGAGTCTCCCAAGACGAATGAGCTGACTTCATTTCAGGGTTCACCTGATCCCAGCTCTTCTTGAAGAAGCTTTCATATGGAACATCTTTGCCATCTATTCCTTTCAAATAGACGTGTTAAGTTCGTGTTCCTGCGCCTGTTGTTGAAGGGTTGATACATACATGGACCGTATGTGGCAATTACAGGATATTTCTTATATCCAAAAGGGGCGCTCTCTTTGGGAAGATATACATTGCACCTAAGAACCCCCTTTTCGTATGTCTTCAGTGGAATGTCCACATTTTTCATGAAGACGTAAGGATAGCTTTCGCTATCAACTTCAGCGAATTTGTTTTCAGCCATAACGAAAATGTGGCATGGAAAGTCTCGTGCAAATGTTGAGCATGGCAACGAATCATTCAGTTGAAGTAACTTTTGATCTATGTAAGGCCTCGGGTAATAATTATCCACTTCGGTTCATCGGCTTGACATTGTGATCTGTCGGCTCGGCTCCACACGGCTTTTTTTTGCTCTTCACCACCATAGGCCAATGACGCTGGAGGTTAGATGTGGGGAAGATAAAGACGCGTGTGGATGATGTGGCATTTTTAGCAGAGTTCGACTTATTTACTTGTTATTACAGTTCCCGTCGAACCGGCGTCACCTGTGATTCTATCCTAGTCCACCATGGCCACGATGACAGCAAGACAAGAAGGAGGGCAGAAACCCGCAAATATGGATGGAACCGCCTCTTCGATCATCAGCGACTACGATATACACTATTCTTTCTCTGAGAAACCGCATACATCGCCACATACTAGCAAAGTAGTCACCGTTGCTGGCTATGTACGACGGGAAGCGCAGCCAGACGGATTTGATCCCACCCTTGCACCACACCCGTTAGTTCCTTACTCGGTATCCAACCCGAATTGGTGGCAGAAAGCATATCGTCGGGTCCCAGACTATCGTCCGGTCAACAAAAACCTAGATCGCGAGCAACGGCGACAGAGTCCACTTTTTCAGGCCGTAGGCTGGTTTATGATTGCAGGGTGCTCCATGATCGCGGTAAGCCCACATGAGATGTGATCTTGTGGAACAAACCCGGCTAATCCATCAGTAGAACTGGTCGTCAATTTGGAGGAATACAGCTGGGCGTTTTACTGATATCGGCATTGGTCAAGTTGGTGGTGAATTTTGACTGGTGTAATGTAATTTGACAACATTTGTGTAGATATGAATTTACATTGTTCCGATGCAACTACACCCTGAGTATTTTATTTCACCAACCGTGTAAGTCACATCGTCACTGAGCTGTCTAGAGACTCGATTTTGTGCCTTGGCCAGTGTCTTGACATTCCGTAAGGATATCATAGTACAATATCCTACCACAATCATTTGCACACCAACACAGATGACCAAGTTTTTGAAGATGAGATTTCGGTAATTATAAAGTGAGCAAGAATGAAAGTTCAATATTTATGAACATGGTCGTTTGAGCAAAACCAGAGTATAATGACAAAGCGGCAACTTCACACTGAAACTAATCCCAAGAGCCTAGCTGGTATTGGGTATTACACATATTCACGAGCTCCCAGCACTCACCCATAATCACGTTGGGGCCCAGTTCATCCATACCTCCAGCGGCTCCAGCGACAAAAAGTGAAGCCATCCAGTGGTCATCAGTTCCATGAGCATCTCTGAAACGGGGGTGCTTCATCAGCCGAGTCAATGCACGACGTAACTGGGGGCCTTCGTTGCAAAGAATGGCGTCCTCCACAGCCTGACGAAACTGCAATGCCCAATCATCTGGAGGAACGGGCTGAGCAAAATTGTCACTGAAGCGAAACATGTGCTCCCAATGATTCCGGTAAAGGTTGTGAACAGAACCTCCGCTCCCAATTATCAATGTACCATCGTATCGCATGGGACGCAAGGCAGCACCTATCTTAACGTGGAAATGTGGGTCGTACCGAGCATTCATGGAAACCAAAGTGGTTGGAATGGGCACACAGTGCGGAAACATGCGAATTATCACAAGGAAAGTGTCATGAATCCAGTCAAACTTCGGTGCTGCCTGAGCCTTAAAGCCTGCGGCACAGAGTCTTTCCAGTACCTCCTGACCTCCCTCGATATCGGGCACCAACTTGTAGGGTAAATAGCGGTCATCGCGAACGCCACCCATAGGGAGCTTCTTTGGCTCCGGGTTCATGCTAACTTCAACAGCATCTCCAAGTGTTGCCCAGTGAGCACCCTGGGGGTCACGCAAAGCATCAATCAGCAATCAGGTTGGGACCCCCAGAACGTCAAAAGAAAAGATCTCACCATCATGACTATCCGCCTAACTCCTCGTCGCAAGCATTCGTTCCCGACTTCCTCCCATATTTTCGCGGGTTCCGACTCCTCACCAAGCATCATGGTTGATCCATGTGCAAAAAGAAACACCGGTGTCGGTTCTACATTAGATATTCAAGATGTAAGTCTATCAGACTGCTCACAACTGCGAAAATTGTTTCGTCAACGTACTTTTCTGAGTGTCCATTTCATCAAACTTGACTTGTGAAGGCTGTGCTAAATCACAGTTGCCCACTGTGGCTAATAAAGAAGTCTCGCGATCGAGAGCTGCATTAATCTCGGCATATCCCATTCAGCCCCAGTTATCCGCGGCCTCGGTGGAGTCACTTGCAGATGCTTGCTTCCGCATAGCGTGTGGAGCCGAACCGACGAGGCTGCGCGGAATGCACCACGAGGCAGCTCTATTCTCGGCCCCACTCGCTGTGCTGAGCATTGAAGTAGAAACGTGGGGCGAGCCCAAAATTGAGTATTCATTGATTCTATTACCATCCTAAGATATTCCTTGCTTGGTCAACTGAGACAGCCTGCAGTATGTCGCTGATTGAAGTGTATGAGACCGTACAGGGTGCCTGGATCGAGGGTCGTCTGGAAAATGTGCTACAAAGACAGAAGGAGCTCGCTCGCTTGCACACTTTCTTGAAGGATCTTCGAGGTGACTTGATAGCAGCTTTTTCTGAAGGTCTGTTTCTCCTCAAGGAATGCAAAATTGCATGAAATCTTTGTGTCAGCTTCAACACTAATCTCTCTTCTGCCACAGACTCTGAGCCCTCACAAGCTCGCGCTTCAGAAGAGATTGCGCTCACTCTGGATGCAGTTGAACAACTTTACAACCAACTGGACTTCCCGTCCATTATGGGGAAAGAGAAAAATGCCCAGGCTAGTCACTCGGCTCCCTTAAACTCAGTTGCGATGGGTCCGGTGCTGATCCAAGCCGCATTGCCATGTCCACTTTCATCCGCAATTTTGCCTTTAGCTGCTGCTGTTGCTGCGGGTAGTTGTTGTCTTGTGCTTTTGTGCACTGATTCGCCCGCGGTCAGTAGACTTCTCCAGTCTATTATCCGAGGCAGCATGGACTACGAGGCGGTAGGCGTATTGAACGATATTCTGAGTCCTAAAGACCTCGGTTCTCTTCAGTTCGAATCAGCCGTCTTTCAAGATCACACAACCGGGGCCGAGTTTGCAGCTGTGCTGCGGAAAACCAATCTGACGGCGCGGATTCATACCCCAGCGCTTGGTCTGCCTGCCATGTTTATCGACCGCAGCACCCCTGCTTTGGAATCAGTCGCAACATTGATAAAGATCTCAATCCTGAATCCCCCTATTCAGCACAGTGGGCGGGTCCCTCGCCTCTGCTTCGTGGATGAGTTCATCATTGGAGAGTTTAATTTTCTTATGCAAAAACACCCGGACGCTCCCAAGAAGCTCCGAGCCAGTACGACAGGGCCTATGAAAGCGAAAGAAATTGCCCGCAATTTGAAGTCTCTGTTCCCATCGTTCACCGACAATATTGATGAATTGCCTCAAATTATTACTCTGCAAGGCTCGGAGTAAGTTTCGCAAATCTGAATGTCTGAAAACAACCAGTTGACTTAATATATCTAGTCCCATCAATCCTGAAACTATCGGCCAAGTCGCAAGTCTGCTCACGCATTCTTACGAAGGTGTCTTGCTAGTCCCTGTGCGGAGCCTAGACCACGGCATTGACCTATGGAACAAAGTGTACGTGCTAGCTCATTCCTGAAGACAGTAAGGCCGTTGATTAATTTTTTCAGGAACACTGGCATGTCCGCCGCCGCAACCTATATATTTGGGCAAGACAAGGAAGCCTGGTATCTCGCTCGCTTCCTGAAATCGGACCATTGTTTCATAAACTATATTCCTTTACGCTCCTTTGGTAGGCTCTCCTGATCACCTTAAAAATGTTAAAGGTAACCTAACACTGCGCAGCTATGATTGCTCCTAGCTCAAGATATGATGATTTCACGCTCCCTTATTCACCAGAAGACTTTTCCATCAACAAGGCAATCCTACGGGACAACAAAATGACCTCGCGTCGTGGGTTGCTGAATTTGAAGCGAATCGCACAACCATCTGGAGCTCGTCGTTCATACTTTGAGCAAGGGCTAATTGTGGGATTGAGCATGGCTACATTGGCTGCTTCAGGCCTAGTGTTTGCTGTTTTCGAAGGAGTGAAGGGCATTTATCAATGAGGGATTCCCAATAGTCATTAAACCCCTACGCCTCAAGTGTATCCATAGAAATCCATATTTTGTCAAGTTAAAGCTTTTTTCAAATCTTAGGACACAGAGTATATCTATTTAATGTGATTAAGGTCGTCTATTTTGTCCAGTGAATAAACTACCTTAGGACTGCCCCCGGCAGCGTCATGGTTACGAGAATACCAGAGGGGTTAATGCTCACCGTTGTCGTTGTGATTCTCAATATCTTTGCAGGAGATTGGCAATAAAACCCTGCGCCTTGTAGGGGCCCTTGTAGTACCAAGTTAAAGAAGGGAAGGCCAATAGAATATATTCTCAAAAGACATAGAGCTTGCAGTCAATCACCTGGGCACCAAAGACAGTATTGGATCCTGAAAGGCTAAGCCGAACGCATAGGAGGAAGCTGTATAGAAGGGATACTAGAATCATTATTTCAGAAAATATCAAAGTTGGAATCCTGATAAATAATTCGAGATTGAAACCGCAGTCCCCTGTATAAACTTTGAAGGCTAAAATGAAGTTTGAATCACTAGGGCCTAGACTGGTTCAACGAATGGAACAACGATATGGCTTCCTTCTGCGTATCCCAAATGAAGTGTATGACGACCAATATTCGTGATATCTAGGTGATTGTTGAGGAACTCAAACTCCATCATGCTCATGTAATGACCAGCCACCTTTAGCACAAGGGACTCTCCGGCTTCAAAGGTGATCCCAGATGGCCAGATAGGCACTTCCAACTGATAAACTTGGTTTGCATTTACCACCGCGTCTTTTTGATCATGACGATATCTCGGCCAAGCATTCGGATCCGAAGATGGAATCCGGGTGCTGGTATGCGTGGCCCGAAGGACACCTGTAGGCCCAAGATATTTGAGGAAACAAGTATTGGGAACGTCATTCGGGGTGGCCTTCGGCGGTACAAGTTGATCAACCGGAACATTTAAATGCTGCAAAATTTCCCCTGACTTATCCATCTTCCGTAGCTGGACAAAAACGTCCAAGTTTTGCGCAATTTCGGCAGAAAGGTAGAGGACAGCTTTGCTGTAGCCTATCATCCAGGTAGGCTTGGTGAACTTATAGGCAAATAGAAGCTCCTCGGCATTATGATCAGGCTGAGTAGGGGCAAAGTCAGATAGGTATGACATCTGAGATAAGTTTGTCGGAGGATCGAGAGAGAGCTCTCCAGAGCCAGTGAGGAAAAGTTTCGCATATTGAGTTTGCGGCACGGGGTAGGACTGGAATGGAATGTTCTCGATCGGGGCCTGTAATTTTGAATCGCATTCAGCAAGTAGCCATGACAATTGGAGAACTGATACTCACCTCATTGAAAGGGAGCAACGAAACACGGACTCGGGGAGTAGTGGGCCACTCGTTCGAAATATCCTTGGTGTAGTAGTCTAGAAATCTGCGCAAGTCTTCTGTACTTGCATCTGAATAGAGGTCTGACCATTCCTGTTTGGGATGCACTCGTAGCCTAATAAAATGAATTAGAAAAGCACCTATATGGTGTTGAAATTGAATTCAACTAGGTCATGCTGACCATTTATCAGTGGACCCCAAGGCATTAAATCCTCTAAAGGAACCGTTTGTGTGGAGCGAGGTTGAATAGCTAGCCAGAACGTAACACGGTGCTGTTGCACGCTCTAGCTTGGCTACCTTGTCCTCCCAGTACTCATTGAAAAGTGGATAGCGAGTAAGCATCTCAGTAATTGCCTCGACATTGCCCCTTCCTACCATAGAAGATTCTAAGATCTTCCAGAATCTTTGGTATGGATAGGGCGTCCCTCCACGGCAAAGGGTGTCTCGGTAAAAATCGCTGGCTCCCTCCCACGGAGCAAAAGCTGCAAGATGAGGAGGCCGCTCTGCCGCAATGAACCATTGCGACATGGCCAGCCAACTGTTACCAGCCAGCGCCACCTTTCCATTGCACCATTCCCATTTAGCCACGCATTCAACTGCATCGTATCCATCGCGACCATCTTGGGTTCCCAGCCATCTGAATGGTTGGAGTCAGCATTTGTGTATTCATTTATTTGGAAGTGCGGTCGACGTACGGGATGTTGCCTTCGGAATTCCAACAGCCACGTAGGTCGAAGTTGACGATTGCGTAGTCATGTCCGACCCAGTCGGCAGGATCCAGACCTTCAAACTTCTCGTAGCCGCTTAGTCTTTCCTCGGGAACACCAAACCGACCCTCGATCATATGGAGTCCATGAGGCCCTGAGAGTTTTTATATCGTCAGCCTGGTGATGTCGATAAACCTGACTGAAAATTTTTGTGCTACTTACCATTGCCACCTTTACCATATGGGCTCCAAACTAAAATTGCCGGTAAATTGCTCTTACCGGTGGGGCGAAAAATATCACAATAGAGCTTGGTGCCATCCCTCATAGGAACCGCCACATCTTGTTCGAAGAGGGTCTCTACAGGGAACGCAGCGTTTCGCTGGCTCTTCCGAAATCCTTTAGGCAGTACAGTCTTGGAAGGATGAAAAGGGGCCGATTGGCAAGCAGCCTCGTTCTCTGGCGCAATAACAGGCGCCAAGGCAACATCAAAAGAAGCAATCTGGAGTGACATCGTGGGCGTAGGTACTTGCTCAAAATAATATTGATTTTTCGTCGATAGCCACTCTCAAGTCAGTATTTATGTCTGAACTTTGGACACTGGCTATCCAGCTATTCTATGGAGAATCTCTCGATGGCAAGGATACATGTGTGGAGTAGCCGAGAGGGGCCGAAAACTAGACAGAGCTCAAATTTGGGGGAAGGGGAACTTGGGGTTGACCCCTGATTTTCATCCGTTCTAGAGCGGATATATTCCGTTGTCTAAATTCTGGGGTAAGGATAAGCGGGGAAAGGGAATGCAAGCTGGGGCTGATGATCTCTGCCGAAATTTCAGGTGGTCGGAGTAGGTGTATAAATGCTAACGAGTAGAAGTATGGAGAGCTCAAGCTTTTCCGCCACTTCATACCCAACATCACAGTCGCCTCATTCCTCCCAGATGGAATCAACTGAAGCCCCTCTTCGTCGCGTTGTTACAACACACGATGGCAGCAAGTCTGCAATTCTGTCGGATGCATATCTTGATCCGAGTGAAGGATTCGCTGCAAAAGCGGCAACTATCTGGATGACCAAGCGATACCCAGCAGAGATCGTGATCAACGATCCAAGTGATGACCCCCGAAGCAAGCAAATGTACAGCAGAGGATCTTTGATTCGTGTGGTGGATTTTCCGCCAAATTCAACTGGACATCGCCACCGTACACAGTCGCTTGACTATGCGATCATTCTGCAGGGTGAAATGGAGATGCTCCTCGATGACGGATCAAAAACTAAGCTCCAGGCTGGTAATGTCATCGTGCAGCAGGCAGTAAGTTGAATTTCTACATTTCGCCCATACGCTGAAAGTCTTGAAGCCTAATGTACAACCAAGACCATGCATCAGTGGAATAACCCAACCGACAAAACTTCACGTGTGGTTTTCGTTTTGCTTCCGTCTGAACCCTTTATTGTAGGAGAAGCACTTAGAGACGAGGGTGTTCCGGAAGCCTTTAGAGTCACGGATTAATTTGAATACTCAATTTTTTGATAGCTTCAGACACAATATATTTGCTACCGACGGTTTCACTTCCATGCTAGTATCTAATATATTCAAAATTTAGCAGTAACGAGAGTACTCCTACCTAGGTCCTAGTGGTGGCCAGCAGGTAGTGGTGGTATTTAGTGTTAGTGGCAGTCGCAGTGGCCATCAAATAATCTTTCATATATGATAGCCATCGGGTAGTGGTTGTGGCCGGTCGGCAGATATCCTTAAATACTACTTGATATCCTAAAAAATGTCAACATACTATCCACATACAATTTGGCTACAATATACTACTCAAATACCGCAGCCAAACAGTATTCAGTACAATACTCACTATAAATACTGTAACTAGTGAATACTGTATGTTCAACTTATAGAATCCTGGCATGGTTATCTTTGCATTCGAAATACCCCTACCGATAAATCTACACAGCAGGACGTTGGATATCAAAGTTGAATCTTGTACTAATCTCAGCTAGCAGACCCTCGTAGGAAAGGAAAACTAGATATCTGACACCTAAGGATAAACCCTACTTGCGTACAGCTTTACCGATTTCCCTCAATTGCTTTCACGACCAGGTCGCTGGCAATATCAGGAGTCAGTTGATTTGATCAGAAATCCAAAGTCGTCAAACACGAGGTTACTTACGTATCCATGTAGGCGCGAATCTTCACGATCTTATTCTGATCATTGAATTCGCATACCCATGTATACTCGTTGGTAAATGGCAGACCATTCTTGCACTTGGTATCCACAGCTTTCAGCTCAACTGCAGCCTGGCGCCCATCACAGATAATATTTTGAACTTGAAGTTTCAGGGGGCTTGCCCAGGTAGAGCTCAGAGCTTTCGTTCCTTCGTGGAATTCGGCTTTTGAATGATAGTGGCCGGCGATGGGGCAATAGGTGCCTATTGTGGCCTACTTCAGCAAGAGAGAAAGAAATACAAACTTCGCACTATCTTTTCCTACCTTTCACTTGCCAATCAACATCTTCAGAGATACTCTCGAAGAAAGCAGCGGCATTTCCCTCCCCGAAAGGCGTGAAGATTCGTTCGACTTGCTCTCGTGTAGGCATGTTGCCGGACAGGGTTCGTTCACTAGTGCCGGACAGGTAAGTGGGTTCGGTGTCGCGAAGAGGAAATAACTGGGCTTTCAATAGTGGAACAATGGAGCCTTTAATTATGTACAGTAGTAGACGGCCGAAAAGCATATACTCCGCACATGCGGACATAGTGCGTGGGTCGCCACTTTGGTCACCTCCCTACTCAGCCTTCCTTCGGTTACGTGTGGGGGGGACCCGAGAAGAGCGCCCAGAATGACGAAACTCTTTCCCTTGTCGCAGTATACAAACACATTTTTCCTGAGATAGTAGGATAAATAAATCCCAATCCTCTTAAAACTTCTATGAATATTCAACTTGATTCCAAATCAACATGGGTCTCCAAGTGGTTGTTGTAGGCGCAGGCTTGGCTGGTCTCGCAGCTGCAATTGCGCTCCATCGTGCGGGTCATAACGTGAAGGTATTTATCAATTCTCATCATTTAAGTAAAGCTGACCCTTGCTATCGCATTAGGTTATTGAGCAGTCCGGCTTTCACAATGAGGTTGGGGCTGCGATTCACGTCGCACCCAATGCCACTCGAGTTCTAAAAGACCTGGGCTGCGACTTCAACGGCCTTCACGCGGTCCAATGCAATCGTTTGCAAGTTTGGGATCCCAATGCGGAGCTCGTTTGGACTCCCGTGGTGTGTACTATGTTTTATCTGGAACAACAGTCTGGCACGAAGTTTTTTTTCTCTAATATTTTCTTGTACCTAGGTCACGGAGGACCTACAAAAGCTGCTGAATACTACGGATGGTTGGGTCCTTACTCATCGCGTCGATCTTCACAATACCCTACGCAACACTGCTAGTCAAGAAATTGACGGACGGAAAATTGAGATCTGCCTTTCGTCGCGTGTAGCTTCTGTGGTAAGGGCACATTCTCAAACTTTGGTAAATTGAGACCTGTGGATTCTGAACAGTCGTTTTCTCTTCCTTAGGACACTGAGGCTGGTACTGTCACGCTGGAGGATGGAACTGTCAGCACTGGTGATTTGATTATTGGAGCAGATGGTATACACGTAAGGATGCTAGTGGTTGCCCTCAAGCGAAATCGTTGCTAATCATGATTCTGATAGTCCCGATCCGTGAAGGAAATTGTGGGCGAAGACCGAGGAAAAGAGAGCACTGGCCAGAATTGTTTCCGTTTCCTTGTACCGCTATCGAAGGCAAAGGCCAACCCTTTGACTGCAGCACTACTATCCAAGACTGGCTTGGATGGGGTTCACGCCTTTTCTGGACCGGACCGTCGCCTTGTTGTCTACCCCTGCCGCAGTGGCGACCTGCTCAACATTGTGGCCATTCACCCGGCGGGCAATGATGAGGTGAAGGAGGCTTCTTGGTTAGAATCAGGCAGCCAGAACCAGCTCCTGGAAACTTACTCCTCCTTCGGTCCAGAGCTACAGGAACTGTGTCGCATGGCGGAGGATCTCAAGCTTTGGAGCTTGGCGTCGCGCTCTCCGCCGCGGACATTCGTCAAAGGCAAACTTGCGTTGGTTGGCGATGCGGCCCATCCAACCCTCCCGCGTAAGTTAATTATTGTCACCCCGAATACCTAATATCTGAGCTAAATCCTCGAATTAGACCAAGGTCAAGGCGGTGCACAGGCGTTTGAGGACGGTGCTGCCCTTGGTGGCGTGTTCCCAGCAGACACTACGCCTGAACAGGTGCCCGAGCGCCTCGCTCTGTATAATAAGGTGCGCTACGACCAGGCAGTAACAGTGATGATGATGTCGAAGACTCATGATGAACGCCGGGCGGAGATGCTGGCCGAGTTGCGGGAGTACGTCCCCGATGCCGAAGTTCCCCCGGACATGTTCTCGTTTACCTGGCCATCACGTCCCGCCGAGGATGCCAGACGTTTGCTTGAAGAGAGCGTCTAGCCATTCTTAGCCACTACACCGGGTCTAGTTTCTCGCACAAAAAAGTACCAGCAGTTCGAATTCAGGTCGGGCCCCTGCTCTATGGCTTGTTGGTACCGCGAGAACCGAGAGCAATAACGAAATATCATGCTGAGCCAAGATAGTCAATGCGAAACCTTCACTATCTCTTGTTCGATCAGAAGGCCTTGATGTATAATGAACAGCCAGCAACTTTTGTAGTCATGCTCGAGCCAGACAAACTTAGTACCTCAATTCTCCAGGTTATGTTCACATAGCTGGAACTTGCTCCTTCGATCTTTGCCACCCAAGTGTATCCACAGGGCTTCTGAGTCAGCAGCCACCCAGGGATGCCCACGGTAAGGTACCGTCGGCTTTTATTGGATTATCATCATCGTTATCAACAATTTTACAGTACTCTAGTAGGGTACGATGAACGATAAGTATCGTCAAAATATCGCACGACAAAATAATACCCTTCTATATACAGTCAGTATAGGTTATTAACTGATTATTCTCTCTATTTTGTCTTATTACAGTATTCATACTAGGTAAGTTATTTATAGGTTTTTCTTTAACCCTGGGCCGTTTCGTTCTGTTTTCATTACTATATACAAGGCAATTACTAGAGGAGTAACTTACTAGTGGTGATAGGCCATAATAGGAGTTACTAGTGCCACTACAGTTAAGTTTTATAAGATATATATATTGGAGATATAACCGCCAGCCATATATAGGGGTCTCTGATTGGCCATTTGACGTGACCCAGCAACCAGGCTAACAGTACCGTCCAAAAACCTCATAATTCTCAATATCATACCGTTACGATGGTAATATTCACGATATGATAAACGACAAGTACCCTGGGTATCGTAAAGTTTTTTGACCTACCGATACGATAGACTATGTACACTATAATAACTATTGCCAATTTTCCTGCCGTTATCAAAAATCCGGGCGACCAATTTTGGGGTGGCCCTTGGGGTGACGAACCTTTCTGCCTGTGTAGTATCGGATACCCGAGGAGTGTGGGCAGCCGAAAGTATGGACAATCAACGTAGCTTCAAAGCGAAACCCCACTCGCCCCACTACGAATTGCCCCGGACTTCTGGGCACGTGATTTATTCAGGGCGATCATAGCCATATTTTGTGGCGAAGACGGAACAGCCGGTAACGGCAATATTGAACTTCTCTTCTGCTCCCGGATATCGTCTTGCGAGACTCGCTATTTATGTGACCGGGACCACAGTGGCCATGCAAGCTGATTCACTCCATTGCCAGCACTGTTCAAGCTCATTTCACCGACGGGAACACTATCAGCGACATCTTCTCACCCACACCAAGGAAAGGCCATTCGTAGGTTCCACTACCACCCGGGTCGTTTTTTACCATGCTCCCCCTAAGGTGGCTAACTCCTCGCAGTCATGCACAGAATGTGGCCAGAGTTTTGCCCGAGTGTACGTTGACAATTCATTTTCTTGTCGCGATGTGTCCCATTCCTAAACCGAATATAACTGTTTGAGTAGGGACGCTTTGACTCGCCATTGCACCACAGTGCATTCCCAACGCGAAGGCCATGCCGAGGGATCAGGCGAACGACGGCGCGTCGCGCAGGCGTGCAAACCCTGTAATCTATCCAAACTACGATGTGATGGGCTGCGACCGTGCAGCCGTTGTCACCGATACGGAGATGAATGCTTCTATGAGGAACGTCAGAAACGTCGATTACCAAGGCGCTCATCATCATCTCCTCCACCACAAACAAAAAGACATCAAGCGCAGGCGCAAAGAACCAGCAGCCAGATGCCATCACATCCTCCAATCCAAGAGAGTCATTTTCAGAGTCCGATACCATGCCAGCCACCCATCACAGGCAGTAAAGCACCCACACAAGGACCTGTGGAGTACAACGCCATGTCCGAAGACCCCAGTAACTTGCCAGCTCTTGATAGCTACCTCGTGGGCGGACCGGGACAAGTGACTACTCAAGCCACCACACCACTGAACTGCCAGCGGTCTCTTGAGCCCCGAGCTCCGAACTGGGAAAGCTTGCTCTGGTTTGAAGACTTGAATATCGTGCCTGGCTTGGATGCTTCTATATGGCCGGAAATTTTGAATCCTCAGTCATCTATAGATCGCTTTGATAACATCTGGCTAGCTTCATCCGAGATACCTTTCGTGCCAGATGTGGAAGCAGATCCTTCTCAGATGCCTACCCCCCCTTACGCCGGCTGCCTTAGCTGAAATTTACAACCGCGGTTGTTCCCCTGGTCCTAACGACCAAGAGGCCCTCGAGCCTCGTCATTACCACCCCACAGCAATTGACGTCGATGCGCTGTTGAGATTTCCAGATCTACAGCAGACCGACGCGGAACAGATTGATCAGGAGGATCTAGCTCATGTCCAGGAAACTCAACAGGCTGTCGTAGATGAAGTTACCAAGTTGGCCAACAATTTGCAGACGAGTGCACTGTTTCCGCCCTTTCGGTTGATCCGAATTCCATCTGCTCCAATTCTCAACGCGTGGACGCAGCTCTATTTTGAGCATTTTCACCCTGTCTTTCCAATACTTCATAAAGCCTCATTTGGACACCCCAACACCCATTGGCTTCTGGTATTTACCGTCAGCGCTATTGGAGCCCAATTCTCCAATATCCCTCAGGCCGGGGTGTGTTCCAGGGCTATGCATGAGATGATTCGTCGCCAGTCCATGTATTTAGTAAGTTTTCAACGCTTTCTCCGACATCCGGGTCCAGATTCTCAATATGTAATCTCAATACTTATCGTCTCCTCAGTGCGAAAATCAGAACAAGAATGGTCGAGAGTTATGGTTAACGCAGGTGATTTTACTTAATCATATCGGCTTAAGATATTCTGGAGAACGAAGAGCGCTAGAGATTGCAGAGCTCTTGCAAGCACTCCCGGTTACTCTAGCTCGGCGAAAACACCTTTTCACCGATATATTGGCTACAAAGAAGTTGTCGGAGCTAGATCTCTCTCTCCGACAGAGGTGGCAGCTATGGACTCTCGATGAGGAACGAAGACGTACCGGGTTTGCTATTTGGGTTAGTTCACAATTGAAATTCAGTCACTTTCAGCCACCAGGGAATATTGACAACCGGACTAGCTTGTTGACTCCGGGTTTGAAACCCACTTCGATCTGACTACAGTTTTGTCAGTTGGAGAACTTAATAATTCTTTGCCCCGACGTGAGGATCCGTGGTCCGCTTCGAGCGCTGGGGCTTGGGCTAGCCATTCTTTACCTTCTGGTTTGTTGACCGTCCCTCTACCCTCTATATTACTCTGCCTAATGTATCTCCAGACCCAGACAGCCAGACTACCTTGCAACAGGTTCTTATTAATTGTTCTTGGGTAGCTGCGTGGAACAGGACCGGTATACTTGGCAAGCAGGCCCTTCTTCAGCTGCTGACAAATTGTCTATCCAATAACCCTAGACATGCCTTTTTGCATAGTGGGTATAGTATAAGTTCACTTGACGCTGAGGGGCTTCTCAAGGACTTTCTAGCAGCAATAGAGGGCGAAGAGCCAGGAATCTCAGCCTCGGAACGTAAAGCTTGCGGCGTCTACCGGCTCGTGATTCTCTCGGCTTTAATGTCACACAATAGCCCTCAAATCCCCCTTCTTGCCACGGCTATGCGCATCAAATACCAGCGTTGCAGCGAGAAGGAATTTGGGGAGCTAACCAGAGACTGGAATGACGCGCCACAAGCACGTCGAAGAGCTGTTTTATATGCCGCACGAATTATCGAATCTGTCCGTAGCCAATATTGTGCGCATTTCTCAACTCCTGTGCTATTGCTTCATGCAACATTCACACTGTGGCTTTATACTATCCTCGACAGCTCACCCTCAGATAAACATACCACAGTTTCATCACCGTCGGTAGTTCTAGGTGGCCCAGGGATGGCAGATTCAGTTCAAGAACAATGGGTCCAGTCTGGGAACGGTCGAGTGAAGCTACCAGGAATAGGGAGCATCTCCACTCCAGACGGTCGTAAACGACTCCTCGACGAATCAATTTTGGTGATGCATACCATTCGATCGTGGAGAATCAGCAAAATATATGCGCAATTGCTGGGTCAACTAAAAGAAGTCTAGCACTTCTATGCTTCATGTCCCGGGGAATCATCAAATCAATCCTGTCATATCTAAAACAATCACGTCCTATGCGAAGGATCCCAGCTGATGTTCAAGGTAAAAGAAGGAAACATGAATTTCTATAATGATGCCGCTAAATCAGATCAAATTTTGAGCAGAACATGGGACTGAGGACTTTCAATCGTATTTAGCAACAGCAATGATACACAGACAGAAATATTCGTTGAAAAATATAGGCCAACCATGGAGTTACCAAGAGGGTAAAAATTAAATGCGTAGAAGCAACATGAAATAAGGAAGCAAAGGGAGCCTCGAAAGATAGCTCCTAGCGCATTAGGAGAAACTCTCAGCTGAGCCAAGCGGTGAGTGCATCTTGGAAAGACCATTATCTGTATACATACTCAGTTCCTGGCTGTGTCGCTTGCGCATTCCAAATAGAAATGCAACAAATCCAATCAGCCACCAAGCGAAGAGGATAGGTAAAGTTCGATAAAGGGGCGGATTGCAGCCGTCCGTCCAAATATCAAGGAGGAGTTGATATAACTCGTAAGCGGGGAGGGCATATCCAATCCGATAAAACCCGGCCGATAGCTCAAAGGGGGAGAGACTGCTCGAGACGTTGATGATGATCCAGGTCAAGATGGCGAATGGCATGAATTTAGTTGGAAGAACCGCTGTAACCGGGTCAATCAATAGGAAGTTAAGATGCATGACCAGCCAGATTGCCATCCACGTGAGTGCAAATTGACCCCCGTCGATATCCCAATCTTCGCGAAAGCCCCATATGTAGCTGGTCATGCATAGAGAAGCAATGAACGTATAGCAAATTGAAAGGCCAAATCGTAAAAGAATCCCCATTTTCAGCGAAAGCAGGCGAAATATCCTGAATTCCGAAGAAATTCCATTCAGCGCCATGATGAAAAAGAATTGCTGTAGAATTGGCATCACCATTGAGACAGTGTTGTAGTAAAAGCGTACCCCCTGATTCGTGGGCTTGATATTGATTGATGATGCTGAAATCGGATCCAAAACGGTTTGTGCAATCATCGTGTCTGTAATATTCACATTTGACATGACCGCGGTTCCATTAATCTGGTAATACGCTCCTCTTGTCGCCTGTACTAGGATCTCCAGACTAGAGTAGATGGTTTCAGCATATGCAGCATATTTGGCCCCATTCCACACATAAGTCAAGGCCTCAGTGTTGTTATAGAGCTCTGCTGCCTGAGGCGATGCAAACGCAGAGGAGAGTTTAGATGATGCATTGGTATTTGCGTAGATTGCACCCCAGTATTGACCCTTGCACACTGCTTGTCGCACATCGTTTGGGGTGGGATACTCGCTGGTCGGGAGCTGGTGGATTGTGGGGAAGCCTTTGCTTGAGAGTCCTCGGTAGGCAGCATTGACAGAGGTACCAATAACGCCCTGGTCGTAGTCAACGAACAAAACATCCATGCTATTGATCCGGATCGAGTCGTGGTAGGCCGTCCCGTAAAGATAGGACATGTTGGCAAGGAAGAGGAGCTGGAGCAGGCAGAAAGCAGCTGCCACGCCTGCTATGAAAGACCTCGGGAGAAACATTGTACTCAGGTAGGTAATCCCTCTCACCGGGTCACGTCGTTTGCACGAAAGCGTACCAAAAAATCACGAAAAAGTAAATTGAGCGATCGTGGTAAAGGAATGGATCCGGCGAACTCGGCTCTAAAAACGGCCATTATTAAACGGCAAACCGAGAATATATACTCGGGGTTTCACCAATTTTACTAGTAAATATCGCCACACCAGAATTCTCTTATTTCACTTCGTATTTGCCTTTTTGCTCTTTTCTCTTCTTTCAGAATTGAGATTTCCATTCTCATCACAATGGGTGGCTCACAATGACCCACAGCGCCAATCATGAGTGGGGGTGTCCTAGGCTCCACTCGGTCGGCTCCACTCGGTCGGCTCCACGATTTTTTCTATCCCGGGCCCCTTTTCAGACTTTGTGATTATGTTATCCCCGCGGTATAGAGCTTGGGTTTATGCCAAGCTATTTACTTCGGGGCCCCTAGAATTGGTATCGTCAAGTGCTAAGGACACAGGGCAGCCAACGTCACGTAGAGCGCTTTGCTAAACAAAATTAAAACGCATTGCAGTAAACCAACGGTTCATAGATTTAATTTGACTAGTGAGACGTTCCGCGCGAGCGTACCCATGCATATTGGAGGAAGCCTCGAGGTGGCAGTTCGGAAGTGTGAGGTAGTACTATCGCAGCTGTTCGGCCATGGGGTCATTGGTGGGGTTCGCTCTTCGATGCCCGAAGCTCGCGGGACTAGTGGAAATAGGGTCAGAAGTGGACATTGGATTATCGGCAGCGTGCGGCGGGCCGAATCTGGATCTACCGAGTCCGGGAAACATGGCTAGTTCTGTAACCGTTGCAGATCTCTAGTTACCGCTGAGTAAGCGGGATGTCCCTAACCTCGTTTACTAGTTAGTTAGTTATGATTAGGTAGTCGTGAGTCATGACGTGCTCCGTCCATATTCTGGAGATAGCTAAAAACGGTCTAACAGGCCCCTGTACTATTGCCAGGCTCTTTGGATCTTGGAAATTCGGTCCTCAGTCCATGAGCCAGATTTCATATATACTTGGCGAGTTCCGCTGTAGAAATTTGGCCGTTTCTACAAACCCAGTCAAGTCCTTATTTATCGTCTTATTATCACCCTGGCCTGCTTTTCCACTCCGACTCGAGTAGCAGACATTCAGGGGTTTCTACCCATATTTACAGCATGGGGCAACCCTTCGGTCCAAGGGTCTATTACAGGGCCCTTCAAAGAGATACGAACTGCATTTATCGGTGGCGTTTCAGGAAGTTGCATCCTTCTACAGGTGCTATTCTTAGCCAATATATGTTACCTATACAGTGATGATGATGATGATGATGATTTTTCATTTACCCTGACCCCTCACCTTAACGGTGATATGCAGGCTACCTCAACTATATATATACCTGTGCGTACATGTAGATTGTCCCACTTCCTGATAACGAACTTAGAGCCTCGTCACGGCCTGCCGTGGCCTAATTGCCGCTTCCACTGTTAGGCTGCCCTCGTGGCGCGCGACTGCGAAACCCTTGTGATGCCTCGGCGAAATCCAATACGGCCTGGACCGTCTTCGCCCTCGAGACGGTGTCTGGTTTACCTTTCTCACCTTGTTTTGAGCCTCCCAGCAGACTCAACACGCTACTAAACGCGCCCCCCCACTTTCCGTCTTAGTTCCTTTCGTAAATCCTTCAATACTGGGCAGTCTACCAGTACATGGGTCACTGTTTCTTGCGCTCCGCACACACACTGATCATCTTCGCGGAAGCCGAAGAGCTTGGCGTAGGTGGATAGCCAATTGTAGCCCGTGCGTAACTGAGTCAACAAGTATGCCTGGCTCCTGGCCAGGCTTCCGTACAATTAATTTCCTGGTGTATATTGACGGCGGAGAGTTATCGATCTTCTTGAGATGGCCACCTTTACTGGCCAGCCTCCACTCTTGCCTCCACTGGGCGATTATATTGCTACGAATGGATGCCCTCTCTCTTGTGAGCAGCGGTCGAAATGAGTGTGATTTGCCTGGCCTGGCTGCCTCCTTTGCCATTCGATCTGCTGTCATTGCCGGGGTCACCGCAATGCCCTGGCAGCCATTGAAGACGCAGCGCAATTCCTGCACTTTGGACCTCTGTAGCAGCTTGGTAGATTGCGTGAACAATCCGTTGTCCTGACTTCTTTGTTGCATTCTGGACTGCCTGTAATGCTGACCTGCTGTCGCAGATGATTGTTGCGGTTGTCTCTTGATCTCCCGCTCCTGTTCGCTGGTTCGCTATTTTAAAGACTATGTTGATCGCATGAAAGATGCCAATTAGCTCTGCTACGTGGACCGACCAACGTTCCATTGGTCCCACTTGGACCTGTTGAGATTCGACTACGTCCCCGTTGTTGTTTAATGCTATGGCGGCTGCGCCCAAGTGGCCATCGCGACCAGAGGCGTCTGAAAAGACGACTATGTCTGATGTTGAGTGGACAGTCTTGGCCTGTTCTATCGCTGTTTCTTGGTTTAAACCGACCTCAATTTATGTGAAAGGTCCCGGACGCCACGGTGGCAGCGGACGTGGGTCGATCGTCTCCAGCGCCATCAACCTGACCGGGTCCATGGTTTTGAGAGTTTCTGCGAGTGGAAATCGGAAGCGTGAATTCATGTTGTCTCTGCATCGCCAGGCCCGTGGCAGTATGCTCCAGATGGGATGTTCCCGGGGTAAGGTGTGCAGTTGTGCAGTTGTGCTACGGTACGCTGGGCTCGGAGGCGAAGACGAAGGTGGGTGGGGAGAACGTGCGCTTCTACTTCCAACGTTGATGTGGCCACCGTTCGGAACGCCGATAAGATGCGGATCAGCGAGCTTCTCTGTAATGTGTTAAGGTGTCGCAAATGGGTCTTGTCTCTCAGCGGGTCGTGCCATGTGGTTGACGCATAGTCGACGACCGGTGTCACGCATGCCTGGTAAAGCTGCCGCATCTGTTCAGGCCGCAGGTACCGCAATCCGCATAGAGCGATAGTGGTTTTGGTTGCGCGTTTGATGACCTGCTGCACGTGTTCTTTCCACCGGAGCTCCCGGTCAAAGACCACGCCCAGCGGCTTAGCTGTGGGTGATGGTTGAACAACTGTGCCTTTTACGACTATCTGGCCTTGCAGCCCGTTTCCCTCTTTCTGGTGAGATGGATAAGTTCGGTTTTCTGGCGGCAAAGCAGGATCCAGTCCGTCGTGCCCACTTCTCAATGCGGGGAATATCTTCGGATTGTATTTTGGCTATGTTCTCTTCGGTCGAGCTGCCCACTCTCCAGCGGAAGTAGTCATCGATGAATGCCGATGCGCCTCCATGGACGGTGACAGGTTGGTCCACGAGGTCAGCGTTGAAGAATGAGGACAGGATGGGTGATAGTGGTGAGCCCTGCGCGAGTCCCGCGTTGGCTAGCGGCGCGGTTTCGGTGCGAAAGTCATCGAACCCTATGTTGGCATGACGGTCTGTCATAAAGCTCGCAATCCATTTACGTGCCACAGAGGGAATCCGTCTGGTTCGCAAACAGGCGTCGAGACTCGTCTTGTTGACTCTGTTAAATGCTCCCTTTAGATCGAATGAGAAGAGGGTGACTACTCTGTGTTTGTACCATGCTTGGTCGATGGAATTCGAGAGTACCAGCAACGCTTGTTCAGTGGTCCTTCCAGGGCGACCGCCAAACTGGGTGTCTGGTCCAAAAGACATTAAGTAGCTTCGACAGGTCTACTTGCATAGACCACTACCCCAGTTTTTCACCCGATAATGAGGCTTCTGGACTCTTGAGGCTCACCACACCTCTCACCCTGGGTGTCTCTCAGTTTGCTCCTTAAGCATACATCGCGGGCAGGCCAACTAGGACGATACCGCTTTAACTGACCAAGGTCAGTCCCAGGCCCCCAGTGCGAGTGAGGTAGTTGACTCCCGTCTCTTTGGGAAGCTAGGAAAATAGAATCTTGCTCTCTGATACGACAAAAGCTTTGCCAAACATGATTACTCTACCCTAGGCGAGCAGCTTGTTCAAACTAATGACTGATCATACGAGCAGAGGCTCAATCCAAGGATTCGGAAGAATTTTAAGGCGGGGGAGATAATCATTTTTAATGAAACAGCCAATATAACCAAAATCTCTGTGGGAACCCGACATTGTTTGCCAGTGGTCTTCGCTAAGACAAGGATGGACTGCTTCTTATCGCTGTCCTGAAAGCTGGCAGAGAGCGGGCTTTGAAGTTCCCAACAAGAATTCGTTTGATCTCGATATCCAATATCAGACTTTAGCAGTAGTATCTCACATTAATAGCCTTCCAGCCGCTCAAGCCCGATGAAATTTGACGCATATGTAATCAGAAACTCATACAAGAGCCTCATGTAGAAAGGTGCGGGGCCGACAGGAATTGACAAACAATTTTCTACCATACCATTTTCTGCAATGAGAAGTGCTTCCAGTCCATTCAAGAGCTGGATGGTATTCGGGTCTCCGTGGGCGCCCAGCATGGTAACATAGCCAACAGGGCATAGAATCCTAGAGCAAACAGCTGCATGTAGTTTATTATCGGATAATTTCCGTTGAAAGGAACCCGGCCTGCAAGATTGAAACTGAGCGTATGGAAGACAAGATTCAGAGTATATAAGAATTTTCGAGTCCATTCTCGCTTTCCCACATCTTTGATTGAATCAGCAAAGAAAACAGAGCAAATCCATAGACGCCCGTGAAGGCAAGAAAAATTTTGATTGCCCAGCCCCAATCAATTATTGTGCTTATCAAATCGCCACTCATGGAGAAAAGAAAAGAGCTCCATGATTATATTCACCATTGAAGTAATACTATATAGGGTCATAATTCCAAGCGTTTTGGATTGATTGTACCACTTTGAATCTGAATTTTCCAGTTCTGATATTTCCTCCACTTGTGATCTACCGAAGGATTGAATAGACCGACATGGCAGATCAGGCTGTTCAATATCTCCCCTAAGCGTCGAATCTGGTTGATGATTCTGGGTGTCTCTTTCAAATTCCATGAGCTTATTTGGAATAAGATTTTGGTTTCTCCCGGACTGATACATACTTTCGTCTGAATATTCCAACAGATTGATTAGAGGGGCTGCTAGCAAGACCACAGACACGACTTCGCCAAACGTCCAGTCTCCTCTTTTGTGGCTTGTAGGTAGTGTCCAGACTTCTTTCTCTTTCGGCACATCTTCAAGCGGTGGTACATCGTTAAGAGCAGTCATTAGACAAGAGAATACCCCACACAAAAGCGACAAATAACCAAAGAATCTACTCTAGCTAGTTAGCAGAGATTAGGCCAATTACAAGAGAAGACCATACCTCAACAAACATGGAGGACCAAGCATCTAGTGCAAAGCGAATAACGAGAGATAAAGCGGAAGCGGTCGATATATGAGTGTTATTCTGAGCTCTTGCATTGGCCCACTCGAAACACACCAATTATATACAGCATGTAGTGTGTTCCGACTTCGAGCACTCACGCAAACTCTTAGGTTCCCCCAAAGAGTGAGAGACAAAGTTTTGTGTAACTTGACAACTCAAGAAAGAAAGCCAAGCACTATAATCAAAACTGAAAGGATCATGGACCAGAGAGCCAGAGCTGACGCGGGGTGAGACAGCCATCGGATAAAATGCCTTTCTTTGACAATGGAAGAAAATATGAGCACGTGGTAATACTCCAACCTTGGAGGGGGGGGGGTAAAGTTAGAGGACTCCTTTTGGTATCAACAAATTTGTCCCCGTCCCCAAGGCCTCATCCCGAGTGTTGGCGGGCCGGAACTCAACACGGGTGTGAGGCTGAACCGCGGATCGTGGCGAGGTTTAACGGCGTTGGGATCGACTGAGAGGTGTCTGTACAGTATAATCGAACTATGGCTTTTAATGAGACACTACGTCTGGTTCTCATACGAATAGTCACTAAGAGAAATTGGGTGAACGATGAATAAACACCCCAAATAAGTGCTTATATGTGGAGAACCTCTCAACAGCGGTCTCAGGGAGATTCTCTAATCAATAGATCAGTCGTCTAAGCTTGGTTCCCTCAATATACTAGCATGTACGGACATCCTGCTATCCGACATTCACTGCTGCATCTACGATGGTTTCGACATGCCAATGAGATCACTTTAAAACCTTGGAATTATATCCGCGGCGTGCCACATACTATAAAACATGCGGACTACCTTGACAAACAAGATCTCAAACAACGCATCTCAGTGCAGGTGCAGGGACGAAGATGTACATATATAGTCTGTCCTCGTCTCCTTTCCGTACCCTTTGCTACTCCTAGCCGGTCTGTATTTCCTCTGTTATTGCCTTCGCCATCATTTGTCTAATGGGAAACCTAAAGAGACTCCGCAATGAACACAGCTTTTGGTAAGTAAGGCTCCTCGAGGTATTTATCTTCCTCATCACTCAACCGCTTTCCCTTTGCTGCGATTGCTTGTTCCAGTCTTCCCACGCTGCTGCAACCAATGATTGGGCTCGTGACACGCTTATTGATCCATGCAAGGGCGACGTGCGCCATGGGCCAGTCGCGCTTTCCTCCAATCTCAATAACCCGCTGGATGACAGTCAAATCTGGTTCTCCTAGCTCAGATCCCGGATCTTTTTTCTCCTGTTCACTTCTAGTGGTCAAGCCAAATTGAGAAGGTGGCCGAGCCAAGTGGCCGCGGCAGAGAGGAGCCCAAGGGATCAAACCAACACCGGTATCGTTACAAAATCGGTTCATCTCGCGCTCGTCTTCTCGATACAACAAGTTGTATTGACTTTGCATGCTGATAAACTTTGTCCAGCCGTTGCTTTCAGCACAGAACTGCATCTTCTCAGACTGGATACTGCGGGTTTTCGACCAATGGGGGCATGTATTGATAGATTAGTGATAGTTGTCCTTCCGGCTTAGCCACCGGGCGTTGTTGAATTCTTTGTTTGTTTGTTGTACTACATCTTCTACCTTAGCGTATCACACAAGTGTATTATCAACACATGTGAAATTGTCACAGATGTGGAATAATCGGAAAAATAACTAGGAGACTGGCTGCATCCCGCCAGACTTTTCCAGCGATAAGAACCTACCTGAATCTCAATTTCATCTTGTACTATCTTCAACATCAGATCAATACAATACATGCGATGGGTTTTCGTTGCTGTTACAGTGACACTACTCTGCTCATTCACTAACATTATTGCTCGAGAAAGGGTATTTCTATCTCAGTGTACTCTAAGCATTCGCGGATAGAATTTTGTAGTACTAGAATATAGAGTGCTGTTGTTCGTCGACTCGGTGAATGTACTACGAATGTAATTTGGCCGGTCCCGTCGCTGTATCCTTCCGGGTGTCTGGCGACCGTGCTGTTCGGGCTATACGACAGTATCCGATGGAAGACAGCGACCAAGTTCTGCAGGTCCTACGCTCCCTGCGCCATAGAAACATTGCCTCCATTATGGAGATTTATCGCTCTTCGAACAGCATAATCTCCAGAACATCATCCCAAGACAGGAGTAAAGGCGATACTAAAAGTGAGGACCTCATCTAACGCTTAGAAATATGCTTCTGCGGATGGTGATAGTTTCTCGTTCAAAACCGAACGAGAAAGTGGCCAATCCGACTTTTTTATTGCAAGTTATCTCGGTCCCTGAAAGTAAAAAGGTCTGATATTTACGTCCTGTGCGTTCAGATACTCTTCCTTTTCCAGTAAATCTCATAATAGCCGAGAATCTTCCAATAAAATTTCCTGCTATGGCTCACTAATCCCAAAGCGGTTCTCAATCTAAAGTGGGCTTTCTTGCCGGGTCAGAAAGAGCTGCAGCCATTTTCTATTAAACGAATGACCATCTCATCACTGTCCGCCGTTTTATAGATTATACTTCGTTCGAGCGAGGTTTTAGACGCACAGTCATGCGAGATCCAGATTATTGCCAGGAGTGAGATGCGGGACAATATCTACGCCTATCTGACAGCGATACGGCCATGTTCTAATCTCATCCATGTTAGACCAGACATGAATGGCTTCGGCAATCTTGAACATGTTCTGTTTAGTCTTATGCAGCTACGCAACGGCCTGCCACGCGTAAAAGCTAGATATTAGCTGTGGGCAATTAAAAGTGCGAGATCGGCCTGCATGCTTTGGCAATGGTGTGGTTCTTTTTGTTTGATTTTCAGCGAAATTATCTTCGAGTGACCGCGCTGTTTTAGCAATGCACCTCCTTCCCGCGACGCTTAGAAGAGATCAAGGACCTTTTGCTTTTGTTCCAAGGGAGGATATAGACGTAAAAACCGAGCTTTTATTGCTATTCACGATATGATTTCGAAACGCCCCTGCCCCCACCCCCAACACCCCAAATAACCAGATATTCTCACTTAAATTCTTGTTCCTCAGTTTCCATGTACTGATCAAAATGAACATCTTCGCCAACGCGCGTCTCCCGACCACGTAATTCTCAGCTGATAAATTACACCTATCTCTTATTCGTACAGTAATGCAAGTCAGGTGCTGCAGAATACAACCAGCTAAGATTCTGGCTGCTTGGAGATATATTCCACATGTACACCGTCTTGGATCTGGTATAAGCGACTGGTGTCTGTAGTGCCTTCGGATTCTTGAAAACGCAGTGAAAGATTTTACACGCCTCTACTAACAGACGATTCACTTATTCAGGGCTGCGTTTTTGACAAATCAGATTGCTTCTGAGTAGAAGGTCCATCAATTGTCCTGTCACTCCTTCCAAATAAATAAGATCACAATATAAAGCCATTGTCACAAGACGTTTTTCATCACGAATGAGTATACCTAATTACCAAATAGGCCTGACGATGCTCCCGTTGACATGGATTTTGGTCATCGCGTTCGCCCCTGCTCAACTTGAAATTTGGGCATTTTCTCTCCAGAAAGGATATCATAAGTTCCTTGAAGGAAAATTGATTCTACAATATTTCCGAAAAGCGGTGTCACCACCTACACTCTTTCATTGTTTCTCGAACCCTCTTGCCAAGAAATACTAAATGCTGGGGAAAGGGACAGGGTCCTGCCTAGGCTTTGCCTTCAGGGATTTAACAAAGTCAAAAGTACATGGATGGCCGAGCCGTCGGCAATTGGTACACGTCTCTCCCTTCCCGGGAGGGGGAAAAGAGCAGCGTCGCTTGGACCAACAGCAAGGGTCGCAACTGGCGAATTGACGACGCTGTGACATAATTTCATATAGTTCGGAGTACTGGGTGTGGGAAGAGGCGATTCCAGAAACGATGTTGAGGATTGCGGAATGGTCCGTCTTAGATCATAGCAGTAGCCGTCGATGGGTTGCATAATATCCACTTGGCCCACATCCCTTATTACGTAAATCCTGTCAGTATTCTAAACACTGCATATGAGGCATGGGATGCACTAGATCAGGCGGTCATTGATAGCCTCCTTCTCTAAATGCCGTGCACTATGGCAGCGGTGCGCCGGGAATGTGGCTATTATACGCGCTGTTAAAAATTGTTCAAGTAGTACGAGCTCTATTTTCCCAATAAATGGCGTTTTAATTAACATTATCGTTATTTGACTGCGATTACATATTTTTGAAATGGATGGCCATGGGTGGAAAAGTTATATAATTGCTAAGTGTGTACAGATATGAATTGACACATTGTATGTAAAACGTGCGATGCATTTCGCCAGAAAGGCCACCGTCACTATTGCCACAATAGTGCCCTTGCGATTGGTGAACCGCCAAACTCGTGGTGTACATAATCTCTGCTATATGCACTGATCCCATACAAGTGCCGTCCCAGCCACTATTCCCATTGAGATTTCGAAAAGCGAAATTTTGATCCAATTCCCACCAGCCCGGTACATCACAAATGCAGCCAGAAGTCGCGAAGGCACCGAAACAGCCATTATGGCACTATTCCGTTGATAGGCCGAAATCAGATAGTATGTCCCCAAAGCAAAGGAAGTTAGACTGTGAAGTTGGTACTATTAGGAATAGAACACTAATAGAACATCAATTTTAGAGACCTACCCAATGCATTGAACCACGCCATTAGGAGCTCCTCTGAGCGAAGAGCCTGGAATATTTGCTGCGGAGGAGGGAAAGAGGATGGTGTAGACGGCATTCCCTAATAGGAAAACACCTTGGCCGGCGAACACCGCTTTTGAAGCACCACCCATACGCAGACCGATGTTGCTTAGTGTCATCGTTCTAAGTTTTATTATCCGGAACAATGAAGTGGACCTGTGGACCTCTTTATGCGTGATTCATGACGCTGATGCCCGTCGGTTCCGATGCACAGCGGCTCCGGTGCTCGGGCAAGATCCGACGCCCCTGGATTTTTTTTGGATTGTTTGTATGCGGATTGTTCGAGCATTTGAATACGTATTTACTATACATAAATGAATCATGTGGTATGTAATTTGGGATTGTAAGGAAATGTACCCATACTTGCAAAAAATCGGAAAATTAATATTCCTACTGGGTCCTAATGAAGGTTAGCAGGGCTTGAAATTAAGGTTCGAGAAACAATGAAAGAGTGTTTTTAGTGACACCGTTTTTTCGGAAATACTGTAATAGAACTCGTCTCTAATGACAACATTGTGGCAAAGCCACGTCGGGTTTATTCAAGCCTCGGTTTTGGTGGACGCACTGAGCCGACAGGTTATGGAATATCTTATAAAGGTAATGTCGGTTATCCTTATGGAAGCAATATTATCGAAGTTTCGAGGAGCGATTCTAGCAACTACAAATACCTTGCTGAGTTTAAAGCGACAACTTCTGAAGTATGGACCGTCATTATCTGGAACAAATTTAGCCCGGATGGATATTTAGGCGGGTGGTTTGCTTATGGCTGTGTGAACTTTACTCTGGATAGTGGACAGACACAGCATGTTGCTTTTGATGAGAACTCCCAGGGAGGCTGGGCAGCTGCCCCAGGATACACAATACCGACTAATGATGCCGGGGGATACGCTTCAACCTGGGGTGAATTTGACTTTGGATCTAAGATCAATTCGGGATGGTCCGGTTTCGACGTTTCCGCAATCGCTGCGCAGGCAGGCAAAATTGGCATGCAGATCTGTGATGCTATCACGGGGGCCTGTTCATCAATTACCCCAATGCCACCAAAGTGAATGACGCTTACACGCTTGAATATAAGAAGGTTGATGGGATAGGTGGTAACTTACCGCTGGGCCTGTCAGCCTCAAATGGTGTTGGGTTATCAAGAAGAGGCGGCTAGGGCATAAGCCGCATTATTTGAATGCACAAACCTCCTTGGTCAAAGTATTCTGATCCTCAAAATTTCAATAAGCCGTGAAAGCTACTCAATCAAACTTTCCCTTGATTCACAACTAAAAGCGATCCGGGGGTTGCCCGTAAGCGGGCCGAGTGGACGAGGGTATGACTGTGTCAAGCGATCTAGGTCCCAATGTAGCAAATTCGGTCTTTGTGACTTAAATATGCTTGTATGTTTGAAATTAGAGAAAGTGAGGCATTGACACCGATGAAAGTGGGCATACAAGACGAAATATGCAATAAATATGAAAGCAATATTTGTAAGCGCATTTTCAGACCGACGTTTTTTAACCTACTTCAAGATCACTGTCGGTCGTTGTCGCTAGGTAAATAAGTAAGTCACTTCTCATACATGGAGTAACTCGAGCCCGAGCCACATGTTAAGAAATTACTCAGATGATGTTGGTGTACTTTTGCACGAAATTGCATGGTTATTTTAAGTGGGGGCGTATTTGCTACTCGCCCTCAATCCAGAGAATATACAAAGCTCACCCACTACCGAATTCAATCATTATTGAAGGTTCCATCAGATAATCAAATAAAGCCCCTGGTGTGACTGGAGTGATACTATGGGGTCGTCAGCCTTTGATGAGCGGTGATCTGACGCTGCCAAACACTCTTATGTTGGAAGAGATTCTTGAAATGGTGCTGTTGGTGCAGCCAGCAGCCCGTGCCCCACTGAGAAGTGTGTCGATACCTCAACGACTCCGTCGGGAGAGGGAACGGTAAATATCTTGTGCGATGCACAAGGCAGAAGAAAGTGACTTGTACTTGATAATGTCCTCTACGTCCCATCCGCCCATGCAAATCTCATCTCGGTTCTTCAGCTTCTCAAACGAGGAGCGAAAGTCGAATTTTCAAGCCAGGGTGCCAATATTTACAACAAGTCAAACGGAAAGAATCTATACACTGCCAGCCAATATCACGGGGTCTACGCACTCAGTATATGGACGAATCTCACTTTTCCATCTTACCATGCCAGTCCGCAAATGACTTTATGGCATAACCGGTTAGCTCACCTAAGCGATGTGAACCTAAAACGGCTTAAGAGGCAAGCTCACGGCATCCGGGACATGGAACCACGCCAACCATGCAAGCCATTTCTCCGGGGACGAATGACTGAAAAGCCCCACAACCGGTTAAGGCGCCAAAAGGGGGAATATGCACTGGAACTCCTCCATATCGACGTTGCAGGGCCATTCGACGAGGACCTTGATGGCAGCCACTACTGGCTCACTATCGTCGACGACTTTACGGGGTGGATGGAGATTATTCCCATACCACGACGACAAGAATTTGCCATAGAGTCACTACGTTTCTTTCTTGATCATAACGAGCACCCCGAAAGAAAATGTAGACGAATACGCCTCGATCGGATCCCCGAACAAGTGGGAGAAGAGACGAAATTCTTAATGTTCTCACGGGTAATCCAAGCCGAGGTCACAAGGGTTGATCAGCACCAGCAAAATGGGGTTGCTGAAAGAGCCCATAAGACAATATACGATCGGAAATTGCCCGGATTGCGGCTTTTCTCTCCAACCGATCGCCGTCATCAAAGCTCAACATGACTCCTTACGAAGCCTGGTACGGCGACAAGCCTGATCTATCCAGACTAAGAGTGGTCGGGTCCAGAGTGGAATGCTTGATCCCACCCAAACAGAGAAAGAAACTCACAGAGCCAAAAAACAAAGCCATGCATTCTGCTAGGCTATGAAGGAATTACTAACTATCGTATCCTGCCGGAAGACGGAAGAATCGTTGGAACACCAAACGCTGAATTTCACGAAGTCCTTACCACTCCTTCCACACAGACTATAGACGATGTGGGAGCCAGACAAGACGGCTTACCTGAGGCAACGGCTGCTGCCGCAGGGGGGAGTAAAACGGCGGGACTAATAAATAAACCGTTGGTAGGCATACGGCAAGCATCCGTGCCCGCCTCTGGGCGCCAATTGTCAACGGCACTACCAGAGCGAGCCCTACCCAAGCCGAGGAAAGATATCTCGCACACACTGCCTCGGAGTAACGATAACTCGCGAGTGCTTACCCAGCCGAGCGACGAGAACTCGCAAACACAAGCGTCGTCTCAATTGAGTGACGATGACTCGCAGCCACCTGTTGCTGTACAGGGAGACAGGACCTTGTCGTCTACACGGAAGGGTGATACCCCCGATAATGTACTGAGTTCCTTGTGTATCATTGTGGGAGAGGAACCGAAAGAATGAACGTGAAATATCTTACTCCTTCATCCTTTGGCACTTTTTGGGCGATAAGAACATTGCGCTCCGAACGTCATACAGCAACTACAGTAGGGCCGAGCACCATCACGCTTCGTTTTATATTCTTGACATGATTTACAGGCGTGAGAAACTCTGTGTTTCTTTTCAGCGGAAGAACTTCTCAGTCGTGAAATTGCTATCTTGTCAGATCTCCCTTCTGTCGGTTGAGCACAGGACAAAGTTGAGCTAGATGTCTTGTCCTGGGCTAGTTGGCAAGTTAGCTCTCTCATTTACCTATTCCGTTGTCTTCGTGACTGACCCGTGTCTGCTACATCTTCTTGCGATTCACTTTCGAACGATCCGACAGAGCTCCATATTTGCAATGGAGGTAGCTTGATACTTTGGAAGGTTGTTCCTGCTACACACTCTTTCTCAGTTAGTATGCAGGGCCCTTTGGTTGCCAAATGGTTTATTGATTTTGATTATGTCACAAATCAAGTTTGTTGCGCCTGCATATTTCGTACTTGATATATTATATTTGATGAGGTTGCCCGCGTAAATCCCACTCTTCATTGGGTGTATCTGTCACCCGAAACCCGTTGATCATTCTCCGTTCAGCTCCTCCGCACTTCAGTGGGGCAATCATAGTAATGGGCCGTTTTTGACTGGCAGCCGCCGCCATTCCCCGTTGTTTAGGTCAACTTATTCCCCTAATTCAAACCTCACTTATTGATTTGTACGGTACTTTAAACGCATTTTCGGCTACCGTAATTGATGATAGATCTGTTCGAAAAGACTAATGTCCATTATTTTTGTGCGAATATCTAATTGCGAAGAGGCACGAAATCTTATTTAGAGGCTTGTCCCGTATTAGAAATGTTAGGACCGTATGATCAATGAAATATACAGGTGAGGAGCAATATGTATATTGCAAGAGGTCTTGAGACCGCAGAGACCTGCGGTCGGCGACGGCGCGTACAGGCACTCCAAAATTGGCTGGAGTCCTTCGCCTGTGGCCAGGTGGAGCCAATGTACACTCCGATAAAAGGCCGCCGCCAGGTTCCACAGCTGTCAACCATTAATTACGTTCGATGGGAGTATCGGGCGTAAGGATTTAATCAAAGTTAGTTGACCCGCCCTTCGCACCATCCCTCAAAAATGACACTGGAGTGCGTTACTTTCTGCCTTAGTAGAGGTTATGGAGGAAAGAGACCCTTCCAGCACGAATAGATGTCAGAAGTTCGTGATATCTATATGCAGCTCTAGTCACTTTCACTTATCACTCACTGCCAATGAGAAAGACAAGAAATATTTACGTTCGTCTTCAATTGGTCCTTCCCATTATTATCCCTCTTGCATAAAGGTGGGCTCTCATCCTGTTCCCATACGTAGATCGACAAGTTGAGTTTAATGTTTCGGACGATCTTCTCCACAAGTCTACAGTTAGTGGGCACGGATAAAATACGAGGCTTGAAAGTCCTCCAAGATAACCCTGCCATATTTTTGAATCATCTCAGCACATCTAGGTGAAACATAATTTCCCTCAGTGGAAAACGAGGCACATCGAATCGATTCCTTCGAACAGGTTGACGACGATGTGAATCGTAACTGGTGATATGGTTCGGCCGGATTAGCATCCGACGGACAGAAGTCGGACGGAAGTCGGATAGATCGACCCGATAACGTTTTGGTCAACGGCAAGTTGCTAAATTAAACATCGTATTGATAGGATTGCTGGCTATAATACCAGTGAGATAGGAGATGGAGGAGATCTTATAAGAATGGCGTCCATTGTCGTTGATGAGCTATTTACTTACGGCTACCATCTCTACGTTCGTTCGCATGAAATTAAGAGTAAATGCAAAGATGAAACCTTCCCACCTTTCGCTCTTTACTACCATCCTGCCTGCATATGCTCAGTTCATTGGCTTAACCCAACGGTCCAACATTACGGCTGGTGTCAGCAACCATACTGCCAACACGAACAATCTGAAAACATGGTGGCACACAACGGCTGAGATAAACCCGCAAGGAGCAGTGGCCGACACCAACGTTCGTCAATCCCACCTCTATTCGGTCCAAGTGAGCAAAGTGGGTCACAGCGAATACTATGACTCCTTTGTTTACGAATCGATTCCACGCAGTGGAAAAGGCCAGCTTTGTCGTCCTGATGATAGTGCGATCTGTCCCGAAGGCGATGGAATCACGATCGAGGAAACTATCAACACCACAATGGCTTGGTCTCAGTTCCTGTATGGAGCGGATGTTGTGGTGAAGATCTCTCGCCGTGATGCCAAACCGATATCCGCCGAAAAAATCGTTATACGACCGACCAACCTGTCGCTGAAGGCAAACGTTACAGGGAATTCCGCATTGATATACGTCCCCTATTCCCCAGACACCCACGGGCTACGATTCTCCGTGGAATTTGCAGATAATATCTGGGAATACCGCGCTTTTGGCGAAGGGGACAATGCTCACCACGTGCAGAACGTGGATCCATCGGGGGATTATTATGTGCCAAGCTACAACGAATCAATGCCGGTCGTTGGTAGAGAGCCATTGGATTCTCTCTTGATATTTGCCAGCCCATATCCATCCTCAGATCTGGTCCCCACGAAGGATGACGACATATACCAGGTTCAAGAAGGCCTTGTTACTGGGCTTGATCAAATCAGTCAGCCGGTGGTTGTTTTCAATCCTGGTGTGTACTATTTCACGGGCAAGGCACATGCAATCTTGAGCCCCTCCGTCACATGGGTGTATATTGCTCCAGGGGCTTACGTCAAGGGAGCTGTGCAGTACATGAACAACAACATTGCACTGAAAGCCACTGGCTTTGGAGTCCTTTCGGGCGAGCAATATGTCTACCAAGCCAACCCTGCAGCGGGTTATAACAATTCGAAATCAGATGCAACCTCGCTTAAGATGTGGCGTGGGGAAGGGGTTACAGCCGGGCAGTCATGGACGATAAATGGAATCACTACCAATGCACAACCATTCAATGTCATGGACTTCTATGGAGACCTTGAAAATTTCAGTGTGGATATTTCAGACTACAAGCAGGTTGGGGCTTTTTTCACCCAAAGCGATGGTCTGCAAATGTATCCTCACAGCCACGTCCGGGACGTGTTTTACCACTCTGGAGACGACACCATCAAGACCTATTATTCTGATATCCATGCCGAGCGAATTGTGGTATGGAAGACAAACAATGCGCCAATTATTCAAATGGGTTGGTATCCACGGAATATCTCAAACGTCACCGTTGATCACACGGATGTGATCCACACCAGATACACGGGACGATCGGCATATGCGCCTCGTGCTTTGCTCGGATACTCGGCCAGCTATGAAAATCCATTGGCGAACAATACCGCTGATACCACCCACACGATTAGCGATTACACGGTGTCGAACATTCGGGCGGAAGGAATTTCTCCGGCTTTGATTGGCCTCAACTTGATTTCAAATATCGACAGACTGCAGATCTCGAATGCCTGGATTGAGCAATTCCCAAATATCACCGACGTGGGCCATAGTGTGGTTCGAGGATATACGGATAGAAAGAAACATAACAAAAAGATCACTGTGGGCCAAAGTTCACCAGATGGAATCGGATTGGCTATCAAAAGTTTCACTGTTGGTGATGAATCGATTAGCTTTGATGCTGGCAACTGGAACCTCACATCGGCCGGTGCTCTTGATGTGGACCCTGATTTCTCTAAACACTGGACTGTTGTTTAGTTGACTTCTATAATTTCTAATGTCTTTGTTTGAGGTGTGAGAGATGGTCAGATACACCCGTTTACTCTATCCCATGAGGGTGATTGGGATAGGCTAAGAGAGAATGAACTATGTCGATCAAACAAAAATGGCAGTCAGGTTTGAAACATTCTACAATATTTATTCAGAGGAAGTACGAATATCTGAAAAAGCTTCTGGTAAGATGGCAGAGGAATTTCGATTACCGTAAGCTTATCATCGGAGCTATTAAACTCGTTCTTGATAGTCAGCAATATGTCGTTAACGCATGTTTCGTATCGTTATAGTATCGCAAAGACAAGTTATTCACTATTTTTTGGCGATAAGTATCGTAACTTTGGAGTAAAAACGATACGATACACAGTATTGTATTGCAAATGTTTCCACTGCGATGCGATTGCGTTAACGATAAAACGATACGATATCACAATCTCACGATATCGTGTGCACCCCAACCCTCGGGAATGGTCCACGATCCCACGGTTTACGTCCGTGCACCCCATAGAAAAGCGTCCGGTAGACTGTAAAGACACTGGTCCGCCATTACAGAGTATTTCCCGCGCAGTTGTGCCAATCATAACGCAAGATTCCCTGCCCCCACTTGGAGGTAGCCGGCTTCAATTAGCTGTCGGAATATATGTGTCGTGGAAATGTGTATACTTACATTTCAGTGACTTCGGATTTGTCACGTGGAATACCAAATTGCCTGCGCATTTGTATGTAAAAGTGGGTAACACCTCGACTTCGGTATGGTACTCCGAATACTCGGTTACACCACACAAGGACGGCTCAACCCGGACCTTTTCCAAATTTGTACACCTAGCTATCTCTTCAATCAATCAATCACTCTTTTCTGATGGTTTCGGTAGAATATCTTCTTCCTATTTCAGCCTAGTCTATCATACAATTGGCCTTGCTTTGACAGTATGACTAAGAATGTAGGCTTAAAACTGCTGATAGTGCCCCAGCTTTTTTTAATAAAATGTGTTCTTACTTTCAAAAGAAAGATACGAGTATCCCACTCACCTTTAACCTGCTTGGCAAGGGTCCGAGACGATGTGATGGTCACCCCGCGCTAGGCAGTCAGCTTGGCGGCGTGCTATTGCGGCAAGTGGCGCTCGTGTTGTTCAGGCGTCACAATCAGCACAGTTGTACGCAATTGGCCGGGGCATAAAGTCATGACGCACCCAGTAGGGGAAAATCCCATTTCTATCAATCAAACCGTGAGATGGACCTCGTAATTCTTGTAAAAATCCAAAGCTACGTGAATCACGGTAGTCCTCTCAGCCTGTCATTCTAGACGCCGTGGATTCCCTCGCGACATATAAAGCAGGTAGAAATCCTTGCGAGGATGTGATACGACTGTTACCATTTTTCCCATCCATTTCATCTTCAACAATCGTCTGCCTTAGCTCTCAAATTTTCGGTAACCATGGCGTCCAGCAAAATCGACCATCTCACAATCTACTCCTCGAAGGAGAACTTTGAGCCTCTTATTGAATGGTATAAGAAAGCCCTTTCTCCTTTGGGCTACAAAGAGATTATGAAGTTTCCAGGATTCATCGGACTGGGTGCCGAAGTCCCGGACTTCTGGATTGCCCAGAAAGATACGAATATTCCGTCTGGGATTCATTTTGCTTTTACGGCTCCCGGTAATCAAATCGTGCGCAAAATTACATTGGAGCTTGTATTGACGGATTAATCTGCCCTGAGACCGGGCCACTGTCGATGCCTTCCATAAGGCTGCTATTGACGCAGGAGGCACCTGTAATGGTAAGCCAGGATTGAGGTCACAGTACCATGAAAACTACTATGGAGCATTTGTCCTGGATCCCGTCGGCAATAACGTGGAGCTGGTAAGTGCCTGGCCCAGATATATCTTTACAGTCTTCTTACTCATCCGTTTTCAAGGTAACCCATCATCCCGAACCGATATAGGAGTAGCCATTTGAAACCGAAAGGCATTAAACCCTAAACCCTAAAAATCCTGCCCCAGTTGCTGGAATCGACATAATATCCCGGGCAAGGCTTGTAAGTACAGGAAACTCGTGTTCATGGTCTTTCCAAAAGACCCGAGGGGAGCCTCCTACTGTCGCTAAAAGAAAGAGTTGGTGATATTTAGTAGAAAGAGAAGAGAGCACGTACGACTTTCAAGATACCTTGTAAGCTCGTCTTGTTGCGGAGGTAGTAACGCTTGCGAGTCTTCAAATAGTAGATCAGCGTCTTGTCATTATTGTCATTGACAATTTTCCGTCCGATTCTCATGATAGATCCTTTTATAGTTCTTCTCTGGATTATTAGACTCCCAGTCCTTAGTTGAGAAGAACTGGAGCTTGTTTGCTGGCGCAAGTATCGTACCAATTGCGTAGAGATCGCCTTCAATATTATCGGTCATAGCATAGTAATTTGATAGCTTCTCTTGCGCGGCCTTAAGTGAGGAAAGCATTAGCTGTTTCCAACACACCTTTTTTCTGACGAATTGAATTTTTGTAGATGATCAAAAAGTCTGTTATAGAAACTAACGACTAAGTGAATACTTATGTCTTTAGTCGTACAAACGACAGTTGTGTATTTAAAGAAGGGCTGCAGAATGAATAACAGACAATCGATTTGTCACCATTACTCGGGGTGTAGTGCAAAATGAGGCTGAACGTACTGCGAGCAGGATGTGTCAAAGATTGCTTGGAGTCTCTTAGCTCGCCGAAGCATAAGATATGTTGAATTCCATCTTGTTCGTGCGTCCTGGATAGGCACAAGCTTTGGCTCATCGGGTTGAAGATTGTAGAAAGCATCGCGGCGTTGAGGGCTTGCATTTATGTAGATAGCAAAACTGCGAACCTTAAATAGATAGATATAAATGTGATTATCATATAACTAGAGAGTAAGAGAACTAACCTTGTTTAGTGTGTCGGCAATCTCTCGCTTTTGCTGTTGAGCACGTAGGATTCGTACATGATCCTCTTTCCACTCGAGCTCCGCGTTGTCGTTCTTTGGTGAAGCCTTCATCTTTCCGAGGAGATCATTTAGACTGAATTGAATCACGACCTTCGTGAGTCATGCTTCTGCGAGCGGTCCGTTGTGACACTGAGGAGCGTTCGGTGCATTCAGCCTGCCATAGGTGGGGAGAATTGATCATCGAATCGGCGATCTGGCAACGCGGTCAGCTGGGTTCCGAACTTTCAGGGATGAAATGTAACTCGCCGACTTTAGTTCTTCGTCATGTTTTCAGTATGGCCAAAAGATTCCTCCGCGACATTTCCTCGATCAATCATCAACGTCCAGCTTAACTCGTACAGCTCGGTGTATTCTCGACCTAATGGGATTCGTAATAGCGGCCATGAGATATCTCGATTGGATGTGAGAATGTCTAATTAAGACCGAAACATTTCCTATCTACATCAGCAACATGTCCAGTGTCAGAAGGCGGCACATACTTACCATGGCAGTGGTTTTACATCGACCATGGGTGATCTAGAGATGAGGCAAGCGTCAGCTCATATATACACGAGGAACAGGAGCAGCTCTTACTAGAGAAAACGTCTGCGGTGGCAGACGGACATCCTCCCATGGATGATTGTATGCCTCTGCTGTTGGAATGGATACAGCCAGTGGCCAGCAGATATGCAGTTGCACCAAGTCAAAGCACACCAGTGAAGAGGGGATATATCGACTGGGGCAAAGGTATTGCCTGATAGCGTTTGCTTTGTGGCGCCATCTGGGGTAGTTTTGGAAGAAACTGTAGTTTTCGTAATGGTCATTGATGCGAGATTTCTCTTTCTTGTCGAATACTGCGATAACTCATTCGGTGTCATAGACGGATCATGCCGACAAGGTTCGGAATAGATGTGGACAAGAGGAGCAGGGCTACGGGAACGCGGCAATATCCCTATTACGATGGCATTTAGCCCTCGATCTGACAGGGTGCAGCGGGGATATGAAAACAATTTGCAAGCTTACGGCGTGGCTACAGAGCCTTCTTGAATCGGGACCAGAATGCGTTGAGCGGAGTGCCGTTCAACCTATATTTCGGAGCAACAGGGTGCAAGTTTTCTCGGAGGCAGTGGCTCGGCCCGTGTTGTCAGTGTAAGATTGGCAATAACACTGCGGCAGGAAAAAGACATCAGCATACTTTCCGAGGAGCACAGAGCCTGAAGAACACTACATCCACACTGAGACTCAATCTGTAGTCCCGGGGCCCTCTTGAAAGACGAATTGCTTCACAAGGAAATATCATGTATGCAAAGGTTCAGGCTAGAGTTTCAAGAAGCAGTATTGCCTATCAAAGATACAAAGTCTCTGCGCCGGTACTACGAAAACGTCTTCCAGAATTTACAGCAAACCAACTGCGAGTCCTGGCAAAAGCCTATGTGAAACTTGTTGAGCCCCACAAGCAAGTCCAATACCCTTACAATGGACGAAAGATCGTCGCAGGTGAATTACAGCAATTAAACCCCGAGGAGAGTAAGCCACCATGGTGGCCTCCTGAAGTGCGCCACCGGGAGCCCGACCATCTACTCAAAGCAGGTAACATGACCCTTTACTGTGCATGGTACCCACTATACTCACCATCTTACTAGAACGTATCGCGCTTCTTCTTCATATCCTCTGTGATTTGCGCTGTAGTCACGGAATTACATCACAAAGACTGAAAAGTGCGGAGCAGTCTGTTCGACGGCAGATTATTCCAGTCGAACGATTAGAACTCCTAGATGAGTTATATCGTGTTAGAGGAGAAGAGGAAATGTTTTTAGAGGGTCTCCTTGGTATGGGCTTGCAACCAACTTATCATACAAAGTCTGACGAAGTACATCCAGACAAAAATGCAACTGTTCTTATTTCGAGAATTAATTTACCCACAGCCGATGAAATTTCCAACAAATAAGATCAAACGGATTCAGCGACATATAAATCACACTTCCGCCAGCAAAATTGAGCACAATGCCCGTATTCACCCGCAGTTTCACTTTGCGGAAATCACCACTGGCCAAGACTGTACGATAGACCCTTTCTCGGCCTCTGCACCGTTGTCCATTCCATTTGATACAAAGCTCTCGATGACGGAGAAGAAATGTCGTCATTCTACAGCAATTTCCAGTTCCTCGAGGTTGATCTCCTCTCATTGTGCTACCAGCCATTCTTTACGAGAGACTAATCCGGTAATGGAAGATGTGAGCTCCCAGGTCGGCTCTTCCCGAAATGGCAGTATTTACAGATCGCATCTAAATATGCACGACAATGGGTAGATACCTTCACATACTCTCGTTACTAATTGCCTATTCTGGATACTGTATTTGTGATGAAAGATAAAGGAAATTCGTTGCTTCCGTAATGTACTTAGAAAGGCGCGCCAGGTGGCAAACATATAGCCCTTAAGATACATCCAGTCATGTCTTATTTCAGTGTTGGCAGGTAGATTTAATGATTGAAAGGGTGCGGGAAGTAGTCCTAGAGTGTAAGCCTATCAGCAACAAGCTACAAGTGCTGAACCGCATGGCCAATTTCGGATACCGTTGCATGCGATCGTAGAAAGATGTTCAGGCAAGAAAAACTGCTACAGGGCCGCTCGAAATCAGTTTCACGACCTTGTCCTTTTCAATTCTTTCATGAACTCTATTCTGAAACACGCTCATCCATTTTTTAAATAGTAAGAGGCTGTTTTGCACTTCTCGGTTCCGTCTAGTTATCCACACAGAACCCTGTAGGTTGGTTGGCTCTCGGTGGCCCATCAGTAAGTTGCGGCCCATCAGTAAGTTGCGGCCCCTCATCGCAGGGTCCGTAACAAGTAGCTAAAATTAAAAATTTATAAAGCATTCCGGGATGCGTATTAAAAGGGATGGCCACTATACTAAAGCTGGTGGACATACTCTATGTGAGTGATTATTTAGATTCCGGAAGTATCTCGACTTTAACCAGGCCCTTCATAGAAACAAGGGAAGTTACAGGACCTGCTAGATAGAGTTCACGACGCGTCCCGTTTCATTAGATACTGCAGACATGAAATCGAAAGCAGCCCCTTTCAAGTATACAGTTCAGGGCTTAACTTTAGCCCAACCCAGAAAACCACGAGGACATGTTATCCGAAAGAGAAGCCAGATTGGATTTTGAACAGCCCAGGTGGTAGATGAAAACTGGAGTATTATGTCTTCAAACCCTCGAGGTTAATAGCAGGAGGGTCGGGTCGATTGCCTGGTCGCCAGATGGAAGTCGACTCGCATCAGCGTCGGATGATAAGACCATCAGGACACGGGATCCAGCCACAGGCTGGTGTACGTCTACCCTCGAGGGGCACATTAGCCCGTCAGTTAACTTGCGCAATATCTATTGTCGCAACCAGAATATCCTCTCAGGGATAATCGCGCCTCGTTCTAGACGAGCTACCCGTATAGCACCGACAATGCATCTCGAAGTGAGAGCCAGCTTGGTCTTGGTCTGCACCGGCGTATCCGGCAATACCTTCAATCAGTACCTATCCATTTCCAAAGCACGCGCACCAACTGATCCCTGTGCACAGGTTTCCCGATATAGTCATTCATTCCCCGAGCAAGGCATGTCTCGCAGTCGCCCTTCAGTGCATTAGCCGTGAGCGCCAGAATCGGCGTGTTATTGTTCATTTCCCGAATACATGACGTGGCTTCCAAACCATCCATGACTGGCATACTGATATCCATCAGGATAATGCTGTATGTCAACGGTTTTTGCTTCACTAGCCGTACAGCTTCCGCACCGTTCCAGGCTAGATCGACACGCTCAAAACCCATGCTTTGAAGAAGCTTGAGCATCACAGTGTTGTTAACAAGATTGTCCTCCACCAACAAAATGTGCCTCTGCGGGGCGACTTCCCGTAATTTATCCATGAGAATTGTCAGCCCATCCGTGGACGATGTTTCGCGTTTCTCATTTGATGACACTGAGTCCATGCACCCCATTCTGGCTGTGAACCAAAACACGCTGCCTTTTCCATGAAGGCCTGGCCGATATCCAACCATGCCGTTCATAAGTTCAGCCAAACTCTTGCAAATAGAAAGCCCAAGGCCTGTACCTTGGTATCTCTTGGATGCGGAATCCGCATAACGCGTGAAAGGCGTGAAAAGGGTGTTAAGAGCAGAATCAGGAACTCCAAGGCCTGTGTCTTCGATTTCAGTCCTGACTGTGTATGCTTGAGAGTCGGATTCGTTAGGCGCATATGATAGAGATATTCGAATATGACCAGATTCCGTGAACTTGACGGCGTTGCCCAGCATGTTCTGCACGACCTGGCGATACCGCAGAGGATCACCTCGCAAGGCTTGTGGAAAATCCGCCGGGGTTGAGAATTCCAGCTCGACTTCTGGTTTCAAGAGAGACCTGCAGTTACGCATAACAGCGCCGACAATACTTTTGATATCCACGATATCAGCGATTAAGGAAAAGGATCCAGAGGAGAGCTTCGAGTAATCAAGCACGTCATTAATGACCTGTAGTAAAGTTGTCGTCGAGTCCTCAATGATGGAGGTATACTCCAGCTGCTGGTTCGTGAGATCAGTGTCTTTCAACATTGCGAGAGCGAGCTGCATGCCGTTCATTGGGGTCCGAATCTCATGACTCATATTTGCAAGAAAATCAGTTTTCATCTTGGACGATTCCTCAAAGGCTGCGATCATACGTGTTTCGGCCGCCTTGCGTTCCGTCAAGTCACGCGTCACCTTGACAAATCCAACGTGTTGGCCAAACTGATGGATTGGGGTAATCATAACGTTAGCCCAAAATCGAGATCCATCTCGTCGATACCGCCAGCCCTCAGCTTCCATCCGTCCTTTCTGCAGAGCTAAGGCCAGTCCCTTAGCTGGCTTATCTGCGCTACGGTCATCGGGACTGTAGAATAATGAGAAGTGTTTTCCAATGATTTCTGAGGGAGCGTATCCCTTGAGCAGTTCAGCGCCACGATTCCAGGTAGCGACATGGCCATGAGTATCGAGCATAAATATGGCATAATCTTGAACAGTATTGACCAGGATTTTGTACGTTTCGTTCACGTAAGCGTGGTGTTCATCAGAAGTTTCCCAGTGATCATCTGAGGTATTCTGAGCTTCCAAGACAACATAAATCAAAGCTGAATCTTTGAATATCGGCGTGATGCGAAGCTGATAAGCGGATTTTGAGTTCTCAACGCGTATGTTCTCGATCATCTGGATTTTCTTTGAGGAGATGGCTGCGCTAAGGGCGCCGTAAAGAGAAAGGGTGTCTGGCGCAGGGATAGAATAGGCCGGAAGGTCGCTGGCGCTAGTACCCAGTACGTCTTCCCTAAGTTGACCTGAAAAGGTACAATGGCTATCTGAAACCTCCACAACGATCAGATGCTGGTTGAGGATCAGTGTAGGAATGGGAGTATAGCGATAAATAGGACTCAAATCTGCGGATGTCTGCTCAGAAAATGATCTCGTCTTTGTACGAAACCTATCGTTCAAGAGACAGTGAGAGCCGGCTGGGCTTGCTCTCGTATCTCTTGAGGCGCTGTGGCGACGATCCTCAACATCTGGAGCAACTGTGTCATCCGTAGAAAGGTTCAGTATGCGTTCACTGAGAGACATTCTCGGGGAGTGGAAAGCCGAGTTATATGTAACCAGTTTACGTCGATAGTAGATGCGACAGGGTCTACAACATCAGCGTGGGCTGATATTCAAGAGCGCGCGCTGAAGCTTGATTCGAGACAAGTCTAGGAAGTTTCTAGCCCTCGGTGTTCACTTGCGAAGCCAGCGGTAGGCACCCTCGGTACGTAAGTAAACCGGTTTGTGGGTGGGTCCTACATTTTGCGTTTACGTTCATGAATGGTGGGGAGTTGTAGCCGAGGACGATCAGTGCTCCATAACACCAGCCTCTTTCTCTAATCTAAGTGCCAAGACCGTGGTCCGTGAACGCAGAAAGAACACCTCTCTGATCGAATAAAAGAAATGTGCTCAGATGCTGGCCTGAAACTGCTTTATCTGCCCCCTTACTCGACTGATCTCAATCCTGTAGAGGGGTTTTGCTCCGAGCTGAAGGCATACATTCGGCGCCACTGGCAAAAAATATGAACAAACCCCCGATCAAGGATTCGATACCTTCCTCAAAGGGTGTGTTGAAGCTGTCGGGACCCGAGCACGGAGTGCAATCGGCCATTTCCGTCATGCTGGCGTAGTTATTGAAAACCATCATTGAGTAATTCACGGCATGATGTTGTATTTATTTGATGATACCTTGGGATTTGGGACAGGAGAGCTAGTGTTAAATTGCACATTTCTTCAGAAAGAACTGAATCGTAACAAACCAATCGGCGGGTCTTATCGGCCCAGATACAGTTTAGCGCGATCTAGGTGGGGCACAGGGAAAGAGAATGAAAGAGTTGGGTGGTAAAAGCGATTTCGAATGTTACAGTACCTCATAGTCCCGACATTTTAGGTACATTAGGGAATGAAGATTACTTCTTAGGTGCAAGGCGTTTTAAGCAGTTGTCCTGGAAATAATAAGCAGAATATACTTTTTATGTGGCTTCCGGCGATGAAATTCACGCATAATGTGTGATCGTACGGGCCCGCTTCTTGCTGCGTTATTCTGATGGGTTCCCACTTCCGGCTTTACCCAGTAGATTGGGTACATATCGCTGGCACGTTGCTTAACATTTCGTGAAATATTGGCACTTTTGCTTGACTGCTCACTGAGGCCTAGTGCATTCGCTGTATAATCTGGTTGATTAATGTCGACCTCTTTGTAATTCTTGTTCGGTGAGAAGAGTACTAGCAGTGAAAGTGCTGGGTAGAATCAGCGTCGGATGAAGATACCAAAAACCAGATAGACATCTTGTCTGGGTTTATGTATTTGGATATACTAGCCGCCGACTCCGTTTGCGTGATGTGTGATGGTGGTTCACCGTATCCTTGCGAAATCGAGGGATGTGGGGAGACCAAGGTTAAGTCCCACTCGCTGGGGTAGTTGGAGCGGCCGCGAGTGTAAGAGCGCAATAAGAACTCGTAGTCGATTCGACATCCATGGTGATCAGTATTCCCCGCGGCTTAACTTCTGCTGTGAAATATAAAAGGGTTCTTTGATGATTCTATTTCCGCACTGTCATGTATGTGCCTTGCTACCTGCTGACATTACCACATCGTGGGGCGGTATAACGTATTTCCTATGCGAGCGAATCATCCGGCCATGCGTATCACCCCAAACAACTAAATATGAATTATTAAGTCATGATATATCGACAACAAGAATAAATTTTCCTTAGTTCTAAGTATACTGTGATCTCAAGCTTGAGAATTAGTATAGTATAGCTTATGTACACAGAGAATGAAAATTCTTAAGACAAGTCTCTCAATCCATATACCTTAATTTACGATTCAAATGCAGGCTTCGGTCTTCGATAGGGCTTGTGCCTTGGAGCTCCTGCGAACTAATGATCCATTCCTATGAACCTGAACCACCACCCAACAGTGATTGTTTTCATAAGGCGCAAAAGGTGGCAGATCGGAAGGAGCCTTATCTGGACACGGATGATGACGTGGAGGAGTCCAATGCACTCAACGACGCATATAAGAATCTGGAAGGAGACTAGTGAAAGATCGCCCGTACAAATAACAGATGCTAAAAATCTGAACTGATAGATAATGCAGATAACAATATTGCAGATCGGCATCTTGTACAGTGCCGGCCGTTATTGCCTTCCATATAGGAAGACAGAGATACTATTTCAAACCCTAATCACATGATACGGTAACCTATGTTGGCTCTGACGTAAATTACCGACATCGTATATACGGCGTATTCATACTTAGCTTTGTACCCTTTTGTATAAGTACTACAATTGAAGGTGTACGACTAGAAGGCTCCATGCAAACCGAGAAAACTAGGCGACCGTCGGTAATTCTGTCAACTTCCCTCCTCCATCCCTCGGTTGCTTCATTGCAAAGGGTCTGGCGCTATCCTGGGTGTCCATCTTGGGTCGAATTGGTAAATTGGTAGGCAATGCTTGACACTGTTGAGAATCAATCAACCATTCGGGCCCGCGAAAGGCTATTAGCAGTCTAACTTGATACATATATCACCAAATTCGACATCAATCATAAACCTATAGAAATGGCCTGTCTCTCGATCTGGTCATGAATCCCCTGCTCCCGGGATTGCAGTTTTCGTGCCTTATCTGTGGCAGAGCCTGAGTTGATTCCATTCCATGCCTCAAAATGCAAATCATCCCAGTAAAGCTCCCACAAAATTTCCATCTCAGTAGTCAAGTTATTAGCCAGTTCTGCATGTGCAATACGTTCCTCAATGAAAATGCCGTCTGCGAGCCAAGAATCAAAAAGGACCTCGTCGATTCCCCGAGACATCCAGTAAAAATGTTCGAAATCAATATCCCTGATTCTGAAGATTTCGTATTCCCCACTTTCCGCGCTTTCTGTGACTTTCCATTTCACATTCAGACTTTCCTCTTTGACGTAGATGTATGTCGGTGAATCAGTCCAAAGCTTATGTGCGACTTCTTCCACAGGAGCTCTAGCACCAAAACATTTTGCCATTCGACCTAATTCTCTCCCAACTGAATATCCGTCCAAAGGAAGGCCCAAAATCATTTCGGTTATCGAAACTCGGAATCCTTGAAGGTCTGGCAAACGACCATTTTGGATATAGGAGCCCAGGTCCAACCCGCGGTCAATAAGTGTATCAACAGAAACTATAAGCTCCACATATCGGTTTTCAATCTCCCATTCGAATATATACTCGTGGATGAATTTTTTTCCCTCTTCAGGACAATACCCTAGGTCAAGGGCAAGTTCCACGGCATGATCGTAGGGTAGCCTGTCGTTTTCACTCATCGGGACCGAAATTATAGCGATCCAGATGTCACTAGCCCGCTCATTCAGGTTGTAGTATTTCACGAATGCACGATGAAGAGCTTCAATGGGGCGGTCAGTTCCGGAGACCAAAGCGGTGCGAATGTTTGGATCGAATGTCATATGCTGCACAAAATTTAATAGAAGATCCGACTTTGAGAGTCGAGGACCGGTATAATTTAAACCCATTTCACACTCCTCCACTGTTCTTCGAGAAGCAGCGATAGAAATATCTTTGCTAGGTCTTGCATGTCATGCTTGTAAAGAAGTAGAGGATAAGGAAATAGGGTTTGAAGGCAAAAGCGAGTAACTTGCTACAATTTTTGATCAAGTAGCTCTCCCATACCCCTGAAATTCAGGGCTAGCCAAAGTAACGCGAAGGCACCCGTGATCACTTCTGTCACTGTCACGAGATGTCAGATCTCGTGCGGGGGAGGAAACAGTATGGGCCATTCCGCTAACCGGAATAGGCCCAAGTTGCAGCGATCCAGTTCTTGAGCAGACATCTCATTGTACCTTACATAAAGCCATACTAGTTAGAAGAGACAATTCGAAAATATCACCGCTCGGTCTATGTTCTCCAAATAACCCCTCACCCCTCTGTTCGTTCCGAGCTGACAGGCTGACTGTATCTGCGAGAGCGGAAGTTTTTTTTTTTCGCAAAATCAGAAAACCTGGCAGAGGAGTTGACCCTTCTTGAACATCACTGAACAAAGAATCTTCGCTGTCAAGGTGCTAACAGGGCAAGATTTTGCACCCCATAAACATAACCAAAAAGTTGATCAGCAGCCACATCCCTCTATAGATAGAGAAATGCTCTTGTGCGAATGAGACCTCTTTAAATTCAAGTAAAATAAACGAAATGAGGCCATTGAGAACAACAAATCCAACGAATACAGCAGCACGATTCTGTTTGGAAGAATATCGGGTAGGATCTCCGGCACTTAAATTGTTTAGATCGCCCCTCAACCAATTTTAGATAGAATTAGGATGCAAAGAAGTGAGAAGGAACAGGCATGTGTTTTCATTACACACACACACACACACACAATTCATTAACGCCCGGCGGTTGAACCGAAAGGGCAACTATCACTAATCTACCAATACATGCATTTCTGGGTATACGCCGTGTCTCCTTGGAGCCCATACAGTACTTCCTTCCGTGTTTGATATCTTAGCTTCCAATCTCATCGTCGGTCCCTGTGGGTTAGTATTGGTGAGTAGACTGGCTTGAAGGCGCTTCTTCAAGTGTTCAACATCCTATCCTCGGCAGTTGAAGCGCGTCTACTATCTGTCACAAGGTGTTGGGGTTAGTAAGGGGAGGTATTCTATCTGCGTTCGTTGGCACGGTTAAGTGGCCTCAAGTCGGCCCGTAGCAATGGCAAATCGTATCGAGGCTCGCACTGCTTCCAGGTTGGGCGTCCAGTTCTGATCATCGGAGGGCAATTTTCCACCTAGGAAGAAGGAGACATTGCTTCGGTGAGTGTGACTACATTGTAGCATTTCCGTCCGGTGTGCAGTCCACTTCCGGCATCGAAAGAGGAAGTGGTCCACGGTCTCTCTTGCTTGTCCACATGCGCATTGGTCTGTGTCGGCAGCATTGATTCGAAAGAGATATCCATTGAGTCTTGCCATGCCCGTGCGGAGCTGGGCCAGCACGCTCGCTTCTTTCCACGATAATCGGTCATACAGCTGTCGCGTGTGTTTTCCTGGAAGTGCGGCATCCACTCGTCTGGAATGACTTCCTATGTTCTCGGGTAGCTCACTGCTGAGGGCAGCTTGAGACCGCGCTATATTCAGGGTTGTTGATTTCATCCTAGGGACCTGTTTTTGCGGTACGGCATCTTCTTGTGTTGCGGCTCTGGCCTGTTCTTTCGCCAGACCTAGAAGTTTGTTGTCTTCACTTGTAGGAATCCACCGGACGCTGACCCGGTTTCCATTTTTCTGCAGTTTTGTCATCAGCTTGTAGATTTGGCAGACAAATTCCTGACCCGACTGTTGTCGCGGATTCTTCAGCGTGAGAGCTGCCGCTTTGTTACTCGTGATCAGTGTAATCCTAAAACCTTTCAGTCCCACGAGTGTCTTCAATGTGTGCGCCATTGCCGCTAACTCCGCAGAAAATGGATTTTGTTCTGTTCCCGCCCCTAACGTGAGGGACAAGACCTTCAGTCTCACTTTCCGCTGGCGTGGTGGTTGTTTCTCGATCGCCACTCCAAACCCGACCAGTTCATTCCGCGCCGAGCTGCTAAACGCTATCTGCATTGATCCTCCCGGTACAGTTGACCCCTCTGAGATGAGACCATCATCCTTTTGTACGCGTGTTTCCCACGGTGCTAGTGTAAACGGATTGATGGTTTCCAGCGATTCCATCTCGATGTTTTTCAGTGCATCCGCTACTTGGTACAGTGGTGAGCGGTGGTATCTCCTGAATTTCCTGACCCGATCTGTGCTTCTGCGTAGAGGGTTGGTTTCTGGTAGTGTGTGGAGGTCCGTCCACATCTTCACGGCTCGTCTCCAGAATCGGTGTCGTGCCGTGGCGATATGGGCCTCCGCCTCCGCTACGCTGGTCGCCACGGTGAGGAATGTGCCCACAATTGCTTGCGCTCCTACTCTTTGTACCCTGTTGATCGGTCCCATGTTTTGATTCTTGAAGGCGTGCATCCAGACGTTCGAGGCATAGTCCACCACTGGGGCTACTGTCGATGAGAACAGCTGCCGCGCTGTCGCTGGGGAGATACCTCGAAGTGGTCGAAGCTCCATCGCTGCCTCCAGGCCTTTGGACGCTGCCCTGGCAATATGTTCCTTGTACTTCAATCGCGTGTCCATCAGGACCCCGAGGATCTTAACCTTGTTCTTAGGCACGACCGTCTGTCCCTTGACGGTGAACGGCTCTCGGTCCACTTTGCGAGCCTTGGGTGCGAAATGTATAATGGCTGTTTTGTCCGCTTCAAAAGTTGCTCCGCTCCTCTTCTCCCAGTCCAGTGCTTCATTGATGATGGTTATGATACCTTCCCGGTTACTCTGCACGGTTGGCCCTGTGACCCACGCGGTAAAATCATCCATGAAGGCAATTGCTCCTCCCTGGCTGCCAATCTGTCTCTGCACGAGGTCCGCGTTGAAGAAAAGAAATAAGATTGGGGACAGGGGCGAGCCCTGTGGTAGCCCAGCCGGTGGCAGGTCTTGAACGTCAGATAGTTGCCCATTAACTTGAATGTTCGCTGTCCGTTCGGAGCAGAACGCCTCGACCCAACTAAGGAGGACTTCTGGTATGCCTCGCGCCTTCATTCTCTGGAGCAGTCGCTCTTTACAGACCCCATTGTAGGCCCCTTTGACATCGAAGCTGAGGCTCAGCACCCGTCGCCCTCGCCATGCTGCGTAGATTTGCTCCTGTAGGAGTACGAGTGCTTGTTCCGCGGACCGCTGCTTTCGAGCCCCGAAGTGGCTGGTCGGGAGCAGACCGTGGCTCTCCACTGCGTGCGAGATCCTTTCTGCCACCACCGATCCCAAGATCTTGCCCAGTGTTGCGAGCAGTGAGATCGGTCTCCATGCTTTTGCGATAGTGTAATCTTCCTTGTTCGGTTTTCTCAGTGGAATGATCTTTGCATGTCTCCACTGTTTCGGCAGCGTGCCTTCTTCCAGTGACGCCTGGAAGAGATCGAGGACCCGATATTTGACCGTGGGCCAGGTCATCTTCCACACTATGGCCGGCAGCCATCCTCACCTGGCGCCTTCCAAGACTTCGTTGCGAGTAACTGCCGCTCAACCTCTTCCATGGTGATGGTTGGCATCTCTACCGGCGCTCTTTGTGGTCTGGTTCCTTCATCTTCAATGTTGTCCGGTAGGGGCGGGAAGAATTTGGACAACAGTTCTTCTGCCTGCTCCTTATGGTTGGTGGTAACCGTTCCATCCGCTCGGAGAAGCTGCGGTACCTTCCCAAAAGCCGTATCTTCTCCTGAGTTCAGGTACTTAGCAGCTTTCCATATGTTATCGTTGTCGGCCAGAAACTCTCTCCAGTGATTCTTCTTCTGTTTCCGAATTGCGTCACGGTATTGTTTCGCGGCGCTCATGGCCGCGTCCTCCAGCTGTGGCACCCTTCGCCCTGCCCGTCGCTCCGAGCGGGCGTGGTTTCTCCAATACGTGTATATCTGACGGAGTTGCGTCAGGTCCGCCGTCCACCATCGCTTTGCGTGCGGTGACGGTTTGGCCCTCGGCGTCAATGCACGAACCGCTTCCGAAACCGCGGTCGTGAGCCGATCGGTCTTTTGCTGCACCGAGCCTCCACCGGAATGGCAACTAGCGTTCCTGCAATTCTAGCATCGATCTCTTTCCAAGGTGCGTTCTTCAGGAGAAGTCGCTCTGGCTGCTTTGGGGCCAGTCAAGGAGCATCGAAAATGGTTTCAATGGTGCGGTGTCCGAGCCGTGCTCCGTTCCATGTACCGCATACTTGACCATCGAGTCCGTCAAGCTTTCCGAGGCGAGGACGAGGTCAATCGTCGACTCGCAGTCCCTCGGATATCCTCCGCTGTGCCATGTCTTGGTGCCTCGTTTGAGCAGGCTGCTGAGTGCAAATTCATCATGAGGTCGATTATCGGATCCACTTCGCCTTGCCAGGCCAAGGACACATTGCCTCCTCCCCGCAGTTGATCATGGCGGTTGAAATCCCCCATAATCATAATCTCTACCACCGTCCCCGTGTCTCGCCGTACCTATGTGATTGCTTTTCTGAGGTGGTCGCATGCGTCGTTCAACGCCGAGACGTCCTCTCCCTCTACATGAACTGATGCTATAAGAATCAGTCGCTCTGGAAGCCACATGACGGCCGCTGTCAGGTCCGGCGACTCGATCCGCACTTGCTCCGCTTCCACATCTCTCTTGACCCAAAGCATGCTCCGGAACGCCCTCTCCCTTCCTTCCGGGTGGAGAGATCCATCTTTGTCTGTTTGTGATGCCCCATCGGGGTGGTCAAGAGTCGGCCTTGAATCATCCTCGCCTGAGGTTCCTGAATCGCTAGTACCACTGCCCTGAGTCTCTTTGTCATTCAGGAGACTCATGCACTGCTCCCTGTTTCCTCACATTCACTTACATTATTCGAAGTGTTTTATTCCTGTCGTGATGGGTAGAGCTTCCAGCAATCCTTACTATAGAATTCATGTGGTCCACCGCATGGAACGCACTTTGGAACCGAATTATCGCAGCGACTCTGGTGATGGTCCTCCGTGGCGCATTTTGCGCACTTCTGGATGTTCTTGCAGGTACGAATGTAGTGTCCACTCATCCCTATGTCAGAATTTGACGGCGAGCTGTCAACTGGAATCAGCTACGTAAGGTTGAAGAGTCCCGGGGTAGAGCTATAGGCTCTTTGATGGCCAATCCAATTAGGTTGAACTAATTGCCTTCTCACTCACTAGACAGACCATCAAGCTCCGGAATTCCGCCATGGATGGATGGTGTCAGGCCCGGGGGAGCCATTCTCATTGGGCTCGCATACAATCCACACTCATGGTATATAAAATGGAAATACCGCTGGGGTTCTCTACATGGCGTAAAGATATGTGGCTTCCACAATGATATCGCCCCAATTACCTTACATTATAGAAAAGGATTTATGCTTTCAGTAATTCATTCTCCCCCTCACCCTCATCTTAATTATAAACATCCAACCGACTCACATATAAACAACTTGCAGTATAATACATGTCTTGATGTCTAGAAAAGTCATCAAACCCGCGAGAATCGAATCTTTTCGTCGCTCCACTGCCACATCAGCAGATGCAGAAGATTCGTCGTTCATGGTCTGTCCAGTGTATCCATTGATGCCCGAATGTTGAAGAAGGATCCTCAGATAATTGCTGAGGGCAGAATTTCCATTTACATCAAATATTCTCTACATCACATCCAACGATTTAGCACCAGTCACCTTCATCTTCAACCGGCTCGCCACTCTCCGAAGCGTCCAGAAGCTCCTTGACAGTCCATGGCTTGTAGGTGTAGCCAGGTACAGAGTTGGTATTCTTAAATGGCATACCCCTGACGAGATGTTCCGCACATGCGCCGTAATTCTCATATGCGTACTGCTCTGAGTCATGATGCACCAGCCAGTCTCCAACCATTTTGCCCATTATCTCGGGGTTCTTGGCGACGGCATCCCAGTCGGTGTTGTGGTAGACCTCGCGATTTTTGAAACCCATTTTTTGTGCGCAAGAGACTCGCTCAAATCTGTTGTCAACGTATTTATTATTAGCCCCTGTATCTTCTAACCCACTTCTCCCGCCTATCCAAAACTGGGAAGGGAAATATGGGTCTAACAGTCACATACCTCAAGTGGTTATGCACTTTCGTTGCGAGGGACACGTCCTTCTTCCCAGCAATATGCAAGCACGCTGCCAGAGAATACGCATCCTCCATAGCCATAGTCCCGCCACTAGCCGAGGTCGGCAGAAATGGATGTGCGGCGTCACCGATCTGGACGACGCGGCCGCCAGATGACGCCCATCGCGGTTGCGGGTTACGCCACATAAGCTTCCAGTCAAGAACGGTGTGGTTGGGTGTCGCCTTGATAAGCTCGGTCACGAACGGCTCCCAGCCCTCGACAGCCTTGAGTGCCTTGTCGATCGATGTTGTCTTCGCCCAGTCTTCTTCGGCATTACTGCCATCCTCCTACGTGAGATTAGTTTAATAGGCAACCGCACATCACAGGCTTTGGCATGTGAAAATACATACCTTGCGAGTAAGCAACCAACAAATCTCTCTGGCCGATTTGCAAGTAACGATATGTGCACCCGAACCGGCGTGTAGGAATGCACGATCTTTGCATCCTTCAAGCTCCGCCGCGATGACTGGGTTTTCGAGGGCCGGTGCCACGGGGAATGTGACACGATAAAGCACGAATCCTGAGCTGATGGGGGGGCTCTTTGCTGCCAACGACCAATGCCCATGATTTGGAGCCAACTCCATCCGCCGCCACCACTACGTCAGCCATGAGACGGCGCCCATCAGACAGGACCACACCAGCATGGTCCTCTGTTTCGAAGAATTCTGAAGCTGTGGCGGAGAACTCGATCGTGATGCCGATCTGATCGGCGTACTCGTAGAGCACGTTATGCAGCTTTGATCGGTAGATGGCTAGAGATGGGTCCTCTGGGTTACCGATGGGGAAGGACCCGATCAGAGTCCCGTCGAACTTTTTCATAGTGACCACCGGGGCAACTGCCTCTTGTCTCGCCCGTTCCATGAAGCCGGGCCATTTCTTCGGGGTCTGGAGGGCAGGGCTTGTAATCACAATCATTTCACCTACATCAAGAGTTAATGCGCCACTCAATCAGCTAGTAGGTACAGCATGTTTGCGGTTGTCCATCTTCTGGTGATTTGTATTAAGATGCGAAGGAGTTGGAGACAGTGCTTACCTGCAGTCTCCCCACGGAGTCGTCGTTCGATAACCTGAACATTGTGACCCTTCCGGTGAGCCTCAATGGCGAAGGTTAAACCCGCAATGCCACCCCCGACAACAAGTATGGAAATTCCGGTGTCTTTTTCTCGTTCCATGGTTGAGTTTGCCAGGGCCGATACTTGACTCGCCGAGGAAAACGTGGTCGTTTAACTTTGAACCTTGCTGGTATTTAAAGGTTTGATATTGTTCATGTGTTGGATTGTACCTGAATAGTGCATACGGAAAGGCATAGAGGTCGGTCTTTATAGTCGCGGGTACATGCGCTAGCCAATGCCCTTCCCGAACTCGGGATCGAAGGTTGCGCCGTATCCGCTGACTCAGCGATTTTAGTGTCGGAAATAGTGTAGGCCGGCAGTCCATTCGTTTCGGAGAGCTCAGTGGACCGTAATATACCAACCAATACGAGATGTACAATGAGGCCATTGCTCAGTACTTGAGATGTGTAGATTTGTACAGTTCTATTTGCAAATTAAAGGGGCTCTTTCAAGCTGATTCAGCAGTTGATGCCTTGGGAATCAGGGAGCTGTCGATGCTGAATGAAATAGATTACACTAATAAGATTCTTCTCCACTTTGACCGACAAAACACATCAGTTGCAAAATATATGTCGGTGTTACAAACTGTACACCCAATGAGGTCCATGAATAGTTGTCCTTTTATTGTCTATGCTCTTACACACACTAATTTGTAACTATGTGCCCGAGCATGACTAAGGCTCTTGGTTAAGTTACAAAAATACATTCTGACCAGGCCTTACAATACCAATTCTCCACTGATACCGACAATATGCACACTGTTGTATAGTGGAATTATTTGAGTTATCCAAGTCTCTTGCTGTTTGATTCCAAGGGTCTGCACCCAAAAAAGCCAGACAATGGTGTTGCTTTCCCATGGCAAAGAAATGATACTAAAGTTCCGCGCCCCAACTCGAACAGAGCTTGCTATAGTTATGACTAATTGACACTTGTCTCGATCAACACTTAAGTACCTGCAGTGTACTTCAACTGGGCTTTTACTTTTGCAGGATGCGGCCTAATTCCTCATGCTTTTACACATATTGCTCTGATCTGATGCCAAAGAAGGGTCCTCCTGCCTCGTGTATTATTACCTTTCCGGTAACGCCGCTTGCTCTTGCTGACGAATTCATGATTTAGTCTCATTGATGGAGACTCTCACATGACAGAGGAGACGGGCGACAAGAATGAGCGCAGTATCGGAGATGACAAGACAGGCTCTCTGAATTCCTTACGACGCAAAGAATATATCGAAACCGCAAAAGCTTTCTTGCGGTCCGCAGAAAAGATGCAAGTCATAATGGAAGAGCTCCAAGGCAGTCTTCAGAAAATTGAAGAAAAGGTCCAGGAACAGATGGCTTTTCTCGCTAACCTTAAGGAGAGTCACGGATAGACACTTGCATTTTTTATTCTAAAGAGGAAGAAATAGCTATGAGAGAATGCATATACCTGGATCAAGAATCATATCATTTTGATTGTGTCAGAAAAAAGCGGAAGTTACTTAATGCAGGTACCATATAACTATCACAGCCTATTCATATCCTCCAATATCGACTTCATCCAGCAGCACAGCAGAAATTTATATGCAATAGAGTGAATAGGCTATTTCAAAGACAAAAACAGAGTTCTTGCGGAAATCCTTCTTTAGACTTTCGCCTGCACCTCTGTTTGCTTGAGTGAATTTCCAAATAGCATTAGGATGTCATCGTGACAAAGAACAAAAAAAAGGTCCCGGGGCCAAGCCATGGATTGTTTTGCAACACCACCACTTTAACGGCATCACCTAGAACTTAATCTCAACCTTGACCCACATAGCCCCCCCGGCTGGTAACCGGTGGCATGCAATTACTGCGTAAGGATTCAAGACGTGTCATGTCCATAATGAGATCCATTCGTCGATCAGATCACTAGAGGGGCGGCCGATGGGGCCCATATTTTGCTGATGCAGATCAGGAGCGAAGCTGCACCATCGGAGATAGATAACTTCCGAGACGTTTGCGTGGAATCGATTGAATGGAATAAAAATAATGATTTTCTTATTGTGCATATAGGCATTGTGTCCCTTGGAATTACAAGATTTCAATTGTTTTCCTTTCAATCAGAACAATAGCAACGTGCCACCGACTCGCTGCCTGTGGTGCAATTTGTTTCAGTCAGAATCCTCGCCATTAGCCTTGAAGGAGATCTACATGTAGATAGGGCTAAGACAGGGGCCACAGTATTTGCAGCCAGCCTTTACTCGGGTTCACGGGATTATCCCAATGGATATTCTACGGTTAGTGCTCATACTGTATCTTAAACTGGCAACAGGCTAAAGGTCATGCGGCAGTGCAGATCCACACATAGCCTATTGTGATTCAGTCAAGAAGCTATTTTAAGCCTCCGAATATGGATATGTGCGGCCCGGCTGAAACACTCTTAGTCCTAGCTAGCAATAGATAGATTTTGGCTTACCCTATGGTCGCTACGGAGTGAAATCTCTTATCAAAATCCACAATTCCTTGTCGAGATTTGGGTCTAAGTAAATCAAGTAAGACAAGCGCTCTAGCGGACTGTGGCCCTAGCTCAAGCATCTTATAGCTAGCTGGAAAAACAACGGGCACGATGGCAAACGCAAATAGCAGTAGCCTTGAGCAGTCGACATGGCCACGATCACCTTTGTCTTTTCTTCCCTCTTCGCTTGTATTTCGCCACTCCATTCTCCTGCCAATTGCAATATGTTTCAAGAGCAACTTGGTCGCTTTTCGTCCCTACTGAATCCCTCGTCTCTTCAGCAATCACTGTTTGGCGACTTCGAAAATTCAAGGCCGTGTAGTGAGTGTTGCAGTTATCATAGTCTCTTTCATATTTTTTATGTTTTCTTCTGCTCACTACAGTTTACACAAACACATTGGTCCCTTTGCAGTGCCGGGTATATACTACAATCAGCGAAGTACCCATTCATTGATGGAACTTGGCGTTCTCTTCTTCCTGAGAAAATATGGCAGACATACCTTACACCCCCAAAATCCAACAATTTCAGTCATGAAATCGACTCTGAGAATCTTGTCGACGCCGTCTCTTGGCTAGCTCATAATCCCGGATTTGCATACGTGTTGGTTGGCGACGAAGATGCCAAAGCGCTTATACGGCAGCACCTTGAAGAGTACCCGACCTTAATGAGCATATTTAAAGAGCTCAAGAAACACCGAAATGAAGTCCGACTGGCTAAGATACCTGATTTCAAGTCACAAGGCGGTACAGGCTTTTGAGTGAATTGGGAAGGATTTCCACAAGCGATTGTCTATCCCTATCCCACTTCATGTCTAAATGGTGGAAGGGAAGTCCAATGAGATGGGCATGCCGTACTGTGAGATGATGTAGGACAGAAAATTCTTTGAATGACCCGAACACATCATCATTGGCATCTCTTTCCCTCATGTAATCTTCGTACGAATCACCATAACGAATGCAAAGAGACCTCAGAGTCGGATTAAAGGGAAGAAGAGCTCGGCAAAATCGCGAAGCATTGAATTTTAGCTCCCAAGCTATGTCGTATTCATCTGGGTGCATCTCAACCCCGATATTAATATGCTCAAGTCTCCTGCATGCCGCAAGCCAATCCAGCATACCCCGGCACCAGTAGTCTTTGTCCACAGAAATTTCCTGGACTGGGCAGGAGGGCTGTCGGACATACGAGGCCTTACTACCTTCATTTTCGAAATCGCCTATCCCAGCCCCGTGGATCCTGCGAACAGCAGGGAAATAGAAGAAAGGCTGGAGAAAATCCGACGAAATCCAAGATGGCTCACATTCGACATATCCTCTGACTTCTTCTAAGTGTGGGAAAGGTGTCTCCTGATTAAAAGGCTGCTCTCGCTTCGCCGCCTTGCGTAGGATATCAGAGATAAGATGAGAAGTGTCGTGGCCAAAACCAAGAGTCTGGAGGTGAGTCATCCGAACGAGCAACAGACCCATCCATGCCTCCGGGCATAGGCCCTCATCATCATCACACATATCTCTCATATCCCTCTCTTCTGGCGTGAATATTTCGTCTAATGCAGTCTCAATGAAACCAAGAGCTTCATCGTCCTCAAAAAACCCATCAAACGGATACTCACCACTGTCAAAGCCGGTCCACGACAGATCCAAGCGACGCACTTGACTGGCAAGCTCTGTGTCTCTCCAGAGACGTATGATTAAACGAACAGGTGCGACAGTGAACGAGCCAAAAGAGATGTAGGAGTACATCAAAGGTTGAAACACATCATGGAGTCCCCGGCAGCACAACTTCAAATCACGCTTGGTTTGCTGTTAGGTATGCTCACCAATAGATAGGAGCAATTCGCTTGGTAAACGCTCCATGATTTTCAAAATTCTCATACAGGTCTGGATGGTTTGAATTTGTAGATAAGTGTGCGAGCTTAGACAGTGAGCCCATTTGGAAATTAGGATCAATGACCACACTGCTACCAGTACGCCCTGTCTCAGACAACAAGTGGCCTTGCTATCTCTGGTGATGCAGTGAATGACAGAGATGAAATACAGAACTGTGCAAATGGCGATGGTGGAGAATGGTTTATTTTTGTTTCACCCCACCCAAATGAGTAGCGAATGTGAAGGCGTAAAGCAATCATCTGGGTGTCCATATCAGGGTACTTTCCCGTGGCCCCATCAAAATGGCTCCATTCGTCTTTCATTCGTCTGGGGGACACGGCAAAATGCCGATACTGTGAGCCCCCTTTGAAGTGGTGTGTGGACCAAGAAGTGGAACCGGTGCAGGACCACGTTCAAGCCTTGCGAATGGAAATGCAAGTGGAAAAGGCGAAAGTGGCGGGGATTGAAAGGGAGAAGTGGCCAAGGACTTTTTTTTTTGGTTTGCCGCGCTGTTTAGACGGGTATGCATTTTAGAGTTGCCGCTTGAGGTGGGTTGGGTGGTGTAGGTAGCCACCTTATCCAGGATGAGCTATTTAATGTGATTGGGTAAGTTACCTGTATTGAGATTACTCTCCATGTTGCGGGCTTATCTAGTGAAACGGGATGGGATGCTCGAGGCAGCACGGTCGGTACGTGCAGGTCGAATGGGGCAGAAGGATGAGGGTAAACAACACCCCAACTAGGGCTATCTGCTAACACTCTCTCGAATAGACTGTAACTCGTGTAGCTGATCTCTGTGTGATGCTAAAGGTGCTATCTAAATGAATGTATAACGTGGTTCCTGGTTACCCGAGCGTCCCGGTAACCCGAGCGACACATCAAACAAAATCACATCTGGAGCAACCTAAGTTTTTTAAACATTAACCATGCCACCAATTCGCTCTCAAAGATCTCAAAAATTAATTCAGCAAGAGGGACCCCTCTTATTAGCTATCCAGGCTCTAAAAAATGGTCAATATTCCTCTGCTGCTGCTGCTCGCGCTTTTAGCGTCCCAGTCTCAACCTTGAAGCACCGGATTAACGGGCGACAATTTTGGGATGAAATTCGACATCCTCGCCATAAATTTACTCTCTTGGAAGAGAAGTCTATGGAAAAATGGCTACTTTCTATGGATTCTCGAGGAGCATCTCTCACACATGCTATGTTGATGCTCCGATCGCGTGAATTGACACCTTCTGATCCCCCTCCGAAAGTTGGCAAGAACTGGACCACAGAATTTGTCAAAAGACACCGATCTCTTTCCTCTTGCCTCTCTCGAAAGTATAATTATGAGAGAGCTCTTTCTGAGGATCCTGAGATTATTTTTTCCTGGTTTAAACTTGTTGAAAATACTATCAAAAAATATGGTATCACATCTGATGATATCTACAACTTTGATGAGTCTGGATTTGCAATGGGAATCAGTTCAACTCAAAGAATAATCACTTCTGCCGAATACCATGGCAAAAGAGGTGTTTTACAACCTGGGAATCGGGCATGGGTTACTGCTATCGAGTGTATTGGTGCTAATGGCGTTGTGCTTCCGCCATATATCATTTTCAAAGGAAAGGTTTTTTTGGAACGTTGGCTTACAAAACCACCACTTTGGAGTTTGAATAAAAGCTCTAATGGATGGACAACCGATGAAATTGGTATAGATTGGCTTCAAACCCATTTTTTATCCAATCTTCCTAAGCGAAAAGGGAAATATGTATTGTTGATTCTTGATGGACACTCTTCCCATTTGACGCCTGAATTTGACCAAATTTGCAAAGAGAATGATATTATCTCTCTTTGTATGCCTGCTCATGCATCTCATTTATTACAACCTCTTGATGTTGGATGTTTTGCAGTCTTGAAAAGGGTGTATGGAGGGCTTGTTATGGAAGAGATGCGTCTTGGTGTTAATTCTATTGATAAAGATGACTTTATTCAACTCTATCCTATTGCCCGAGAAGCTGCTTTTAAGGCTCAGACTATACAGAATAGCTTTAAAGGCGCTGGTCTAGTACCTTTAGATGCTAATCATGTACTAGATAAGCTTAATATTCAGCTTGAATCATTTCCATCGTCTCAACCACCGGAGCCACGACCAGGATCTTCTAGCAGTACTAGTGATCTAGATACGCTTTGGAGCCTCTCAAAACTGCAAAAAACGAATTCTAGGATCAAGAAAGGACTTGAACCTTCATCAGAGACTATGACCTCGCCACTTAAACGAGCTATTGACCGGTCGCATGATATGACTATTCGACTAGCTCACGAGCTCATCTTCATACAAGATCGTTACGCTAAACTAGAGACTGCCAATAGGAAGCAGTTAAAAAAGAAGGCTGCTAGTAAGAAGCAGATCAAGCATCAAGGCAGTCTACGAGGTTTAGAAGAAATTGCACCTGATATGGTGGTGGAAAAACCTGGTGGAAGTGAATATATATTTTCCATACACGATGTTGCTGAGCCACCACTTGAACCTGAATTACCTCCTGTATCTACTGTACGACGCCCGGTCACCTGTTCTGGTTGCGGAACCAAAGGACATATCTACTCCGTATGTCCTACAAAGGTTTTTTAGTTAATAATTCACGTTTTGATGTTGGGGGTTGAGATTAAAAAATTACAAAATTTGAAGTTCTCGGAGCATCGCTCGAGTAAGAGGGACGCTCGGGTAACCAGGAACCACGTTATAAGCTCCCTTCCAAATTAGGCCAATTCCCTTACATAATCCTCCTACTGGAAGGCAGGCCGATATTCCCCCACTACATTAGTTAGTTAACCAAATACTAATTAGTTAGTCATTTCCTTGATTAGGCATAACTACATTTCCTGAAAGCTGGCAAATATTGAAGCAAAGTGGTAATTGTATCCACAATATGGGATCTCCATAGCCCATGATATGTGTAATGAATTTATCGTGACATGGTTGACAGTTCGTTAAACGCCGCGAGATTAGGCTCTATTGTTTAAACACCAGAAAAGTCTTTCGACGGTGTGGACCAGCATTGATAAAGACCTACAGCTCTGCTCATGAACTGTCGCCGAGAGCGGCCATTTGGGCCTGGCATCTTCCACGCAATGTAATATGCCTATGTAGTGCTTTGTGTGGGCGCTGCTAGGCGACTGGAAAACGGTTTCGGCGTCGTAAAAGACGTGAGATTGCATGTCTAGAAACTGTTAAACAGTGGCTTCCGAGATGGCCCTGAGTCAACGTGTCAGAGGTCGCGTTTACAAGAGGTGTCGCTGACCAACATTGTTGCCTTTGGCCTGATGGCGTACGCAGTGATGAAAACAAGCATCCACGAACCGTTCAATATTACAAAGCCACCGGTCGGCCCTGGAAACGGGTTGGCCCGAAAAAGGATCAAGGAATGCATTGCATCTCGAGACTTGCGACTTTGCCATGCAGTCAAGTTTCATCACTATTCATAGCACGTAGAGGAGCGAAAATAGTCCATAGATTGCCCAACCATCAGCACGCACTTCTCTGCAAACGAATCCATTGTTTGATGCCCCAGTTCTATTCTTTGGTTCTTTACATATCATGCTACTGTACACACCTTGCATCATACTGTACCCATTTCAAAAAACCTATTGAGTAGACACTGAAATTGACTTCAAAATAATAGTGAGTACTTCAGGTTGTATTTGGTTATGATATAAATGGATATTCATCTGATCTTGCCAATGTTCGGAAGACCTTTTAGAAGGATGGCTTTTTGTATCAAGATGAAGATAACCACTCAGTGTGTCCGCCGACCCTTCATTGCCCACCGCACCGAAAATTTCATCATTCGACTACCAAAAGTTATGAAGTATTTTCCGGTTGATAAAGAAAACCCATCTGCAATATTTTGCCACGGCCACTCTGTTTGGTACGACATATATACATTATGGCCTTCCTTTTGTGTTTCTCCTGCAGGAACTGGTACGTGCCCTGCTATAAACGCACCTGACCCCGCTCCAACGTCGGTGTTGTTAATACAAAGGAGACCACATTTTCAACGGAAAGATAGACCAAAATACAGTACTGTAAGAATTTCAAACAATATAGAACAAATTTTCGGCTATGCTGAATTCTTAAAAATGGATTTCCGATAACAGCTTATCAATGTTGGATTGTCATGGTCTTTAATTAATTCCATGTCTGAAAATTTACCATTGCAAATGACAGAAAGACCATTCGTGGCGCTCTGAAGGCCTTGGCTTGCCCCAGATTGCCGTAGCGAAGAAGAACACTTCCTGTGTAACTTAATCATGCGGACCGAATCCCCATGGAATACATACCGCGAAACAATTAACTTTGTTTGATGCATCAATATGGTCTTCCAACTTGTACGGGATCGGCTCTGCTCATAAACTTTTTCGGTAATTATTTCTCTTCGTATCTTGTTATAGCCTTAAGTCAGCCCCTGGGACTAACCCCGGAGATATTCATGACACAAATATTGTATACTGTACGAAAAACAGTGATGTAGACAAATTTTTTCATCGCTGAATTTCTCACATTGGGGCCTTGGGTGTTGACATAGCCAATCTGCAAGCTAAGGGGACTATCGCTTGCCCGGCAATAGATGAGGCCTGGGGTTCTATGCGCTCAAATTGAGCTTAACGTTACAAGTCTGTTTATCTCCATTTTCGAAAATGTCAAGAATCCTAGGAGCAGTTCAAGTATTCAAAATGTTCGTAATCGAATCAGTAGCTTTGAACAGACCTCAAAAAAGATGCCTACCAGTATCTTCACTTGTCCTCAACCCACTGATTTCATCCAATGCCAGACAAGCGTAAAGTATATTAGATGTATTATATCTCTACTTTATCAGCTTTCATGGAGATTTTCTCATCCTTCAATACTCTATCCGGTTGCTGCTTACGCTCTCAGTGTCTTGATATTCTCTTACTCTCTTCTTTGTTCAGATCGCCTTCGACCGATCTCACCAATTTTTCTATTCATCCCCGTCCAAGCTCACTCGAGAAGCTTGTTACTATCGATCAAGCTAAAATTCTCTGCGTCTAATTGCATCATTGAGGATGAACGCAGAGTTTGAGCATTTGAAAGCCATCAAAGGCATTGCTCGTAATCCAGGCTTGGTGGCTTTTGTTGAGAAAGCTCGTTTGTCGCTTCGGGCTCAAGAAAAATTCAAGAGATTGGATTGTCACAAGAGATCTCTCTTACATTACGCTGCCATGGGGAACTGCACAAGGCTCCTTTCGTATCTCCTGGAAAGTAAGCCAGACGTGGAGCCTCGGGACCAGTGGGGACGGACACCACTCTCTTGGGCTATTGAATACTGCTCGTTGGAGGTTGCAAAAGTTTTATTGGAGCGAGGAGCTAATATCAATGCATTGGATTACGAGGGTGGCACACCCTTGACATGGTTCTCGAACGCTGCAGACCCCAGTAGGGGGAGCTGGGCACACACCGAGGCTTACCTCAAAGAAATGGGCGCGAAGGATGTCAAATTGGAGGGTATCAAGTTAGCCTGGGTCTGGGTGTTGACTTATACGGGCTTACTCCGATACGTTCGCCCTCGCGTTTAAGCTGTCGATGGCATGGAGCTGCTCGACTCCAAGAATAGTACATGTACATGTATGTAGGTCAGACGATTGGTATACTGAGACTAGCCAATGAAGTCTTTGGTGAAAGCTTCAAGCCAAGTATTGTCACCGTCTTGGCTTAGTGGCTGGATCTTGAAGGGGTTACGAGGAGAGAACAGGGGCTGCTTCAATGGACACTTGAAATTTATCTGGAATTGCTTGAATGTGGCCATCCTTACACGGCCAGTACTTGAGAATGAACTAAACCTACTTCACCAACTCCAGGGATGAATGAGCCGGTGCTAGCTAGCAAGTTATGGCGAGGGGTTAGGGTGTCAGTATCTTGGAACAGTAATTGGCAAAATAATGTACGGTAGACTTCGTTCAACACGTAAATCGTGAAGCAGCTTCATAGTCTCAAAACTTTATCATTAACATTGAATGCAAGGATGGCATTCAGTACTGTATGTTTTGAATTTCTCTGCGTCATTCCAGACTTCCATAATTCTGTTTGATCCCCAATCTGTGATTGAGGCGGCATCCTCTTCAACGTCAGGATAGGAAACTCGGGAGATATGCAATGTCCCAAAACCACCTGGAACAACCAAATGGTTTCAGCAGCTGGTTCATCTTGTGAGACTCCTAACTGGCATCTCAAAGGGCCAGACTTCCACCCCCGACTAGTTATGCTCTCTACGATGTGCACCTACACAGTATCCGTCCAGGCCACTGTTACCGCGCCGCCTCAGTCGATGGCAGCAATGCCATTTTCGTGATATCCGCGCATGAAGAGGACCAGCTTGCAGGCCCTGGAGGACTTGGTCAGCTGAAGCAGCTGGTTTTCATGGCTTCCAAAGCTGTAGCCGGGACGGTGGGACGATGAAGCAACAGCGGCAGCGGTGAGTATCTTGATTGCGGAATTGACCAATCTTCTCAGGAATAGTTCTCATTTGAGAGTGAGGTTGCAACAAGAGCATTGTTCTGAGAGGTTTCCCGTTCTGAGACGTCTGTCCTAAGACGCCCTTAATCTTGAGAAACCCCGGTCATAAAAGCCACACTAGGTCACGGTATATGGTCTACATATCATCGTGTTGGGCACTTTGTGTAGAGGATTAGCGGGTAGCTCTTTGCAGTCTTGTCCGACTACTGAATTCAGGGCGTCGACGAGAGCTAGACGCTCCAATTCAAGCCAATGTCTTTGTATGATTATCTGCAGAGAATGAGCATATCTTCGCATTCAACGTGATCCCTGAAAGGGGCTCGGACGGTAAGATAATGTCCGCAGTGGCTCAACGCGGCTGGCCAGTGCTCGAGAACATCGATCTCAGACAGTTGTAAAAATCGATAGTAACAGTGAGGCTTATCCGCCGCTCAGAAATATGCGTGAATAAAGCCAATGTTTTGCGAGTGGTGATGAACAGATAGCAACATCAAAGAAACGTGAGTACTGCAAATTTTGCTCCGTGGCGATACCAAAAAACGGTGAAAAGAAGAAAGGAAAAGAGACGGCGACGACATGAACAGTTTTCAACGGTTGATCAGCGAAATAGGTCATCATAGCCAGTTAATATTTGAGCGGCGCTGTTTCCTGTAGCGATGAACTGTAGACACATGTTGATGAACGTAGAAACATGCTGTCAGCGTGATCAGCGCAATCTGAAGTATCTTTGTGCATGTTGAAACGGTACCAATAGTGAGAAACTGCAATACCTCCGACTATCGCTGATAATCAATGGTGAATAGCCACCTAAAAACGGAGGACCATTCCTGTTGACCACTTGAAATATGCAACGATCCTTGTACCGACTTGGGTTGGAAGATTGGTGGCAACGCTATAAGTATCTGGCCTTGGGCCACACAGGACAGTCTTTCATACATCTTGTCTCAATCCTCCTCATGTCGACTCGGTGCAAAATGCCCTCGACTTCGCCAGCCACTCTTGGTACGGACTGACTGAGATTTTATGCACTTGTGATCGGACTGACCTTTTGTATCGCCCTAGCCTCCTTACCCTTGATACTGAAGTCTGTGACGGTGGGTCAGTAGAGTGTGCCGGTCATTCGCAGCCATGCTGACGTGAGAAAGATCAGATCAGTCGCGTCTCCGCGGTTATTGACCAACATTAGTCGTCTTGGGAATAGCCCAGCGGCCAGGATAGTGAGTTACGACGGCCCCTTGTAATCCACCTACTAATGATTCCGTCTACTGTAGATCGAATTCTGCAGCCGATTTTGTCCCTGCTAGAAAGTCGCGCGCTGCAGCAACGGGCAAGGTAAGTTTGACCATTGTGGTAGTCGAAGACTAAGCCTTGCTGACGATTCACTGGATCAGAAGTCAACTCTTTTGGATGTCCCACGAGCCAGCCCATTTCTAGTAAGTTGCCTCATGCGTGGCCTCTCTGTCCTTCATGAAGTATTGCTGATGTCTCTTTCACCCGCAGCGCGATTGTCAAACTTGCATTGACAAGACGAGTCGGGCCGTTGATTTCGATTTTCTCCTTCTGCTCCGAGATATGCTTTGAAACGGCAACCTACTCAATGCATTCTGCTCCCGAACCAGGAAGTCTCCCTTTCCTGATCAGCCACGCGGTAACGTTGCAATTTGCTCTCATCTCCCCGCTTGACCCTGTCAGATCCAGAGCTAACTGTGATAGTAAACAGGACAGTTCTGTTCTCTTGTCCACATCTACTCCGAACCTTGTCCGCAGACATGATCCATCCATAAAACCGAATGAGTATCGCAGCTTTCGACAAGAAAGAGAAATCTTCCATCAATGACCATTACGAAACCACGGTTCCCTCCGAAGCAGCATCAACCGAAGCTACCCAGATCGAGCTACAAAGCAAACGCTGACGGAGGATACCTTGCCCCAGTCGAATTACCATCCCTCCTCTGGCGCCTTTTGATTTGGTGCAACTGCATCTTCACTGGCCACTGGCCGTGTCCGTTCCAACAGCAAAGGCATACCACTGCGCATTTGAGAATGTCCGTCCGCTCCCACAGCCGTCTTCTCTAGTAAGAGCTGCTCCTGTTCCTGCGTATAGATGAGCTGACACTTGCCTCATCTCTAGATCACCCATGGTCGATATAAAGCTACTATCATGGTAAGTATGTCCCACCTTCTGACACTGGGCATGTTGCTGATGTAGATAGGCAATGATTCGGTCTTCATTAGACATTTCCCACAGCCAATCGAGATACGGCTTCATGGCCGCTATTACGAATCCCAACAGGCCGAGAGTACACCGAGCTGCGCGAGTTAAGCTGGACATTGATGATTGATCGAGGAAGTGTAGCAGAAGAATCTTTTAGCCGTATTGAAATCAGGACGACGAACTAAAGCTGGCGAGTTACATTTTCATCCCTAAAAGTTCGGAACCCGGCTGACCGCGTGTCCAGACCGCCGGTATGATTATTGATTCTCTCAAGCTACAGTGTACGACACTATGGCATGCTGAATGCCACCGGTAGCCGACCGACCGAACGCTCCTCAGTGTCACCAAGGGGGCGGACCGCTCGAAGAAGCATGCCTCACGAAGTCGTGATTCGCCGATGCTAGTCCGAAAGATACAAGTCGGTTTCCAATCAGATGGAGAGGAAAAGGAAAAGACGTTCTTGTTCCTACGATCGTAGCGGCTGACACCAACGCGACTTGGGAAAGGCGTGCGCGCCATGTGAATGCGCCGCGGGGCGACACGCGTCCGAAGAAGCCGCAGGCCGATCACTCGATCTCAGCCCGTTGACTTTGGCGACATGCCCATACTACGGGAAGTATGAACTCACCATATCCACTCGAGGTCAAGGCGTAAGCAATTTTTGTATGATACATCATAAAAGACTACTGAGGAAATGGCTCGAGGAGCCACGTTGGTGTGCCAAGACAGCTGATGAGCGAGATCCGTCATTCCACCCAAAAAACAATTGAGTGCCCTGTTCCGGAATCGAACCCGTGCGTCGTTTCAGGTATGCCATTTCGACTGGGCCAAAAAAGATTTCGGCCGCGGCGGTAAATTTTTGGCTTACTTATTCCCACACCATCCCGCGGAGAACAGCAGCAGCCATATCCGAAGTCAACATTTCCAGCTCCAGTAGCGTTGTTCATTCGGCCATACCAAGAGAAAATAATACTTGGGATAATACTTAGAGACCGATGGGTAGATAAAACATTAGCGTTTCGAGAGGTAATTGGTGGTTTTTCTCGTATCGTGTTCCTTCTCGTACTTTGTCTCCAGTCATGAATGGCTGCTGCAATCTGGAGATATATATTATGTGTCGGTAAGCGGGCGGCAATGTAGCCATACATCCTAGCCCGTACACAGTCTATCATCGAGAGAACACACGAATAAATTCGACCCGAGAAGATCGTTCCACAATGTACACTCAGACGAATTGAGTACAGACAACATATGTATTCTACAAATACATCCATCTTATTCCATGCATGCCTTCAGTCCACGCCCTTTAACTTATATGCAACTTGATTTGACTAAATGGTGTGCCACGTTGTAGTCAAAATCAATTTGTGCCGAAGACATTCGGTCGCCGTCCTATCTGTACCATCAAATTCATGTCGAAGACTCAGTATTTTCTTGCCGCATATCAGTCCTCGCGGATCCTGGGACGGCCGTGTTGAGGCGGGTGTTGATTACCGGTGGATACTTCACCGCTCAGCCCGGCCCGCCGCGTGTCACCAACCGTCGCCGACCGTCAACGACCATCAGCTTCATCACCGACCAAGCAACGACCAGCAACGACCAGCAACGACCAGCAACGACCAGCAACGACCACAGCAACGACCAGCAACGACCACAGCAACGACCAGCAACGACCAGCAACGACCAGCAACGACCAGCAACGACCAGCAACGACCAGCAACGACCAGCAACGACCAGCAATGACCAGCAACGATTATTATGGCCCCACCAAACCCAACGCCTCCCGTCAACTCACCATGACCACGAGTCACGGTCCTTGTCATCAATAATCACCAAGCCCACACACTCATCGTCACTCCAGCCAAGACAGAACTCTCACAAGGATGTTGATTACTCTGGATGGCAGCGGCATTCACCGGCAACGAACCACGCTGGCACATACCGCGTCAGCGAGCCCAATGGCCCAATTCACTACGCTATGTCGTATGAAGCGAGCGCTCATTGTATAGGTTCTGGGGACGATCGAAGGCTACGTGCATTACGTGAATGTAATATTGACAAAAGGAGGTCGAAAGCTTGAAAAAGCCTGTGTGGATTTTCTTGATTTCTATCGATTTCTGGAACAGGCCGAAGGCATGAAACGAAGTCTGCCTGGAGGTTCTTGATTTCTATGGACATTGGGAGCAGGACTTGGCTTCTTCGAGTCCCCTAAAGGACTCGAATACTAGTCTCTGACACCACGAAGAGGTGCCTGCTTGTCGCCAGAGGATCAGAGCGAGGACCGCGGCGCCACGGGTCGCCAGAACGAGCACACATTACAATCGCAAGGCTCATTGCTGCGAGGGAGAACTTGTTGACGCAGCACTCTCCTGCGGGTCTCAATTGGTAACGCAGCGTCCCCCTGCGAGACTCTTGATTTCGCAGATGTCCCTGCGGAGACTCTTGATTTCGCAGTTGTCCCTGCGAGGAACACTTGGTATCGCGGATCCTATCCCTGCGAGGCACACATGGTAACGCGGAGCCTATCCCTGCGAGGAACACTTGGTATCGCGGATCCTATCCCTGCGAGGCACACATGGTATCGCGGAGCCTATCCCTGCGCGGCACACTTGGTAACGCGGAGCCTATCCCTGCGAGGCACACTTGGTATCGCGGAGCCTATCCCTGCGAGGCACACTTGGTAACGCGGAGCCTATCCCTGCGAGGCACACTTGGTAACGCGGAGCCTATCCCTGCGAGGCACACTTGGTAACGCGGAGCCTATCCCTGCGAGGCACACTTGGTAACGCGGAGCCTATCCCTGCGAGGCACACTTGGTAACGCGGAGCCTATCCCTGCGAGGCACACTTGGTATCGCGGAGCCTATCCCTGCGAGGAACACTTGGTAACGCGGATCCTATCCCTGCGAGGCACACTTGGTAACGCGGAGCCTATCCCTGCGAGGCACACTTGGTAACGCGGATCCTATCCCTGCGAGGCACACTTGGTAACGCGGAGCCTATCCCGCGAAGAACACTCCAAGGCCTCGCGGCCACGGAGTGTGAAGAGGAAAATCCTGATCTTCTTCTCGACGGAAGATGAGCGTCTTTTATGCCAATCAAGTAGGGTCTGCGATAGCGACCACTTGCGTAAATCGTGGCAGACCCAATAGAGGGCGAGCGCTCCTTTTGCTGGGCGTTGAGGCGGTTGATCAACGTTGAAATAAGAAATTTTAGCGTTTCTGCAGAGGGCGGGTCGACTGCCCCACCTGGAACCGTGGCTGCCGAAGGTCCAGACTCGGCCAATCACTCGTTCAGTTAACGTGGTTGACCAGGTGAATAAGCTTTCAAATTAGCTGACAAGTGGAATGCCCGAATCTGTAGCGTGTGTCTGATCTTTTGTGACCGTAGCTGTCTCTGCATGCCTTAAACCCTGTCGATGCTTCCTTTCCCACCATGTTCCCTGACGATGGCTGTTGAATTACACCTTAGATTGATGGTGACGATGTACAAGACCTCGTGGCAAGCGGCAGTATAGTGAAAGATGATTTTCCTGAAGCGTCTCGTCGTTTCACCCGTCCCGTGAGTGAAATTATGAGTCGGTCTTCTCAATGAAAGCCTAGAGGTCCATAGAGCCGTTAACCGGAAGTGATGTCTGCGACAGTGTGTAATCTACCGAGTGATGCGTCAAACTTGGTTGGACATTTTCACAAGTGGCGAAGCATTTTCTCTCTACAGTGATGAATACGACTGTCTTCAACGTTCATGCCCATCGATCATTTCTGCGGTCAACATTGCCGGTGATAAACATGACTAATATCAAGTTCCTATGGATTTTCGGAAGACTCACAGCCATTTTACCCAATGGATATTCACTCGGAATTTCCCCCGAAAAGCAAACATTTCTTCACAAAGTCCTTTCAATTTTACTTTAAAACCTCTTCGCGTCGTCGAGAAAATTAAAATGGCAGAGCCTGCTTCTGAATCATCTGTTCCCAAACCCGACGATTTTCATTCTCAATTGCTCGAACTGCTAGAAGACGAAAGCTCGACAGAGGAAAGTTCTTGTGGAAAAGAAGCGATTTCACGCCGACATAGATCGTCTACCGCGAAGAAGATGATCAAAAATGGTAAACGACCTGACAGAGACGATGAATCTGTGAACAGAGACGAGAAAGGCACTGTATCTAAGCCTTGGAGAAAAATGGAAGCCATTGACAGCTCATCATCCCGGCTACACAGACGTGTAAGTCATGCCAATGAACAGTAAGCTCAAATATCCAGCTTTATTCTCTACCCTTAAGTGATCTTTACTAACGAATCATGTTAGCACCGACGATCGATTGAAGTAAGTGCACCAGATAAGCTTGTTTGAAGCCCAGAGGAAGGCTGACGGAGATATGCAGAGAACTGGAAAACAAGGCAATGAAGCGCCTACTGAAGAGGAAACTTGCATCTGAGATTGGCAACCTCAGAAAAGAGTTGGATGATGTGAAAAAGGTAGTTGCCTCTCTTCAGACATCTTTAGTTGAGCATCGCAAAAGAAAACGAGTCTCTTTTGAGGACAGTACCCGTTAAAGAGCTCAGGCATGTTTGATACGGTTATTGTCATTGCTGTCGATAGTTTGTTTGTGCTAGTTATCAAGTGGAAGTATACTTGCTATCATCTCAGATAATATGTGTGTTGAACCTGAGGCTTGATGTGACGGTCTAGCGCTTGTAGTGTGGTTTTCCGAAAGAGATCATTTTGTTCTGCATCTAATAATTCACTTCAGCTGAGAAAAAGCTGCAATCTTTGGAGTTCTCGTCAAACATGCCGTCTCACCGAAGCCTGTCACCTGTCAATTGAAGACGTCCTACGAACCCGTACATTACATCTGTCATCGTCTGAATAGGGTATCGGAACTAGCATCAAAAGACAAAGGGTAGATTAAACTACAAAGGATGCCTTAGACGCAAAAATAGCGCCAATCGGGAGAGTTGCAGTACCTTTGGCGACTGCTTTCCCTCCACTCTCCTCTACCTCGAGGATGAATATTCCTCCTTCATAGCTCACCCGGTCCATGTGAGCCTCAACCAATGTTAGACCCAACATCGCCCCGTCTGAATTACGCCAACTAACACACAAGAACCGAATTCTCTTGCCGAGCCATTCCCCAAATCTAGCCAAAAATGTTCCATCAATAAAATTAATCTCGACGTATCCGTCGTCGCGACAAGGCGTCGTCCAACCCCGATCGAGGCGTCGCTGCTGTCCAACTCTCATGGTCTCCACGATTGAACAGCTATCAGTAGATCCAAATGTACCTCTGACAATCGATTGACTCCAATTGATTTAGGTCTTTGAAGCACTTCCTGGAACATTGCCAGGCGCGGAACGTCACATGTAGGTCTAAACCCAAGATCGTATGCCTTTGCTCAACGCCCTCAAGAGAGCTAATTGAGACTCTGTATCCAATGATCGGACTAGCTATAGTAACAATCCCTTTTCAGGCTCAATATCGGATCCTCCAAACCCTGCAACGGCGCCTCGAGTTTTGCTCTTTTCGATTCGTCCACCGATGGCTTCCATTGCAATCTCTGGCGGTTGGCTGGACGTGCCCCGAGGCGCTGGAACTTCATCGAGTCTTTGAATTTGTTACCAAACATCGATCGAAAATTTCATGTGAGAAATTTGGAAAAACATTGGATCTCTTCAGGATCTGCGTGAGTCGCCAGCATCCGCCATGCGGCCGTTCATCGCTTACCCCAAGACCGGGATAGTCTGCTTCAGATGAACCGTGCTGCCGTCAAATTTTGTCTCTGCATGGACAAAGGTCCTGAAACAGAGAGACTTTGCTGTCTCTTCTGGTTCCTCCAGGAAATACTCCCGAAGTCTAGCGTGGTGTCAATGTCGACGGAGCAGACCCAGTCACAGCAGATACAGCAGGCCACTCCAGCTCCACACAAACGTCGGAACACTCAACCGAGTGGGTTTTTCGACAGAATGGCCAGACTTATAAGATATGTCGAAATGGTTTTTGTAGCAGAAGTTGACCGGTTCTTGCAGACTGAACTTTTGTAAGGCGCGGTTCACCGGCTGGTCTGTATTCTTTCCGGATTATTACTGAATTGACTTGCGAAGACAACATGTGTAATATCATTAAAGAGTTTGGTTCTTCAAAGTTTGTCCTTTCTCTTGCTCCGTTGGGAGCGTATCGTTCATCCATGGTTTCCGCCTCCCCATGCTGGGTATCGCATCCAAAATATGACGGTGGTTGCAGCGGCGACATTTGAAAATCACCTTTGCCCGGTCTTCTGTTCATGTTGCCCGGTTTTGTTAGCACGGCGATGACCAAGGCATCTCGTGCCGTTGGACCAACGCTTCCTTTTTAGTTGCACCAAAAAAAAAAAACACGTAGACCGGATTACTGTACTACCGAGTTCTGGCAATGAATTCTTCGCCGTCGGAGTCCGTGGATCTGCAAGTTGTACCCCAGTAATCTGCTAGATTGATATCTATCATCAATATTCAATAGATGATGGCGACAGCCATCGAAAAATAAGGCCTGCTCGATTGTTATACTGAAGAGCTAATCTGGTCACACCTCCTCCAGGGGCCTGACTAGCTGAAGAAAAATTGAAATTGGCTAGAGATTCAAAGTTAAGGATACATCATGTCCAAATATAAATCCGTATCAAAACCCGCGAGCGGTAACCGCTGATCGTGCAATTTGGCCCTAGTCGGGTGGTCCTTGACCGCGCTCAGCTCAGAACGGCAGCGTGCTCTTCACACAGATTAGAGCCACAAGTCTCTCACCATACTCACCCCTACAAGAGCTTCCTGGTCGGTTCTGGCTCGCTGGAATATAAGATGTACCCGAAAGGAATACCGCTGCCACATCGACGCTACCCTCTTCCCGCACAAGATACCACCCCTTCGTCTGAAATTGCATCAACCCCGGATCTTCATTGTCGGTGAAGGAAGAGCCCTTTGGTTGCACAGATGCGATGCACACAGTCCCAGAGCACAGACCTGGACTGAAACCCCTGCGGCGGGGGATACTCAGGCGCGGGTGTAGTGTAGACTAGATCACAGGAGGTTAGCATGAGCAGCCCACAAAGGAAGTGCCACCTTACCGGACGGAGTTTCTTCTGTGGGAGATTTCCTTGTCGGAGAGATCGGCCCTTCCGACGGGATTTTTTGAAGCCACTGGTCGATATTATCATCCTTTGCTTTCGAGAGTGATGCGAAGCCCTTTCTGGGCCCTCCAAGCCGTCGAAGGCGTCGTTGCCGCTTCTGATCCTTGCGCTGCGCTGACGCCTTTGCACGAGCGAGACGTCGTTTTCGGAGGATGTGGTATTTCTTCCCCCGGATCGAATCGATTCTCCGTCTGATGCCAAGTTCCTCATAATACGCCTCAGCACGGGCTTCCCAAGAAAGCTCGCGGTGAGCATCCAGCCAGGGAAGAAGATTATCCTCCTCCCATTGTGGCCAGTTCTGTGAACTATGCTGAGACATTTAATGAACAAGGAGCGGTGAAAGATTGAGCACAGGTCGATTTGTGAGCCTTTGGGAAGGAAAAGTAATCCCAAAGAGAACGGATACGTTGGCGTTTAATTCTTCGGCATCTCACAAAAGCGACCGCTGTGAAGAGACGAATACTGGCCATAGACTCGTAAAATATAACTCAACGGTTCCTCGGCATCATTGGCGATCTCAGGGACTGGACAATGAAACGATGGATAAATGTAACCTTTCAGAAACACGGTTGAACGAGCATTGGCCCAAGGTTACGTTTGTAAACTCTGAATCCTCATTCATCTGCGGTGTTTAGTGTTGTTCAACGATGCTCAACTTTTGTTTTTGTTTCCCAACAAGTTCACCGGAAGGACTATTTATGGGTTGCGAGATCGAAAAAACAATTTGGTCTCATGCGTATATCACATCACCTGGTTTACACCATTTGACGTTGCGATTCAACTACGGCGCCCTGGTGTTTAGCCCCGTTGGTGATAGTTGGTCAACAATTACTTTGTTGAACTATGTCTACAGTATTCAGTTGAGCAATGAGAGTGAATCATGAATCGACCCAGTATTATGACTTCATTGTCAGTATCGACTACGCATACGATCTTTGGCTTCAATAGCGACATCGGAAGGTTGAATACGGTTAGACGCTAAAATGACTACGGTTGGAATAGAGTTTCGGATACGGACAGCGTAGATCGGCGGGGCAAGATCTTCCTCTCGATCCACATGCAGTTGACCGCTCTGGCACGATTCACAGTCTGCTACTACAAAGCCTCGTCTGTCCTCTCCGTGCCATCTCCTTATCTGAAAGGAAACCGTGAGAGCAGATCGCGTGTCTACTTGTTGCAAGTCTATCCATGCCTTCTACTGAACAAAGATCATCACTTTTCAATGTCCGACGAACCTTTCGGAGCGGACTGAAACGCGCATTGTCTCTATCATCCTCCGAAACGAGCAACGGAGGCAGAACGAAAAGACCCAGAGCAAATTCTCCCAGCGAAGACGATTCGTGTTACGAAACAGCAATGGACAAAAAGTTCGAAAGGGAAGCTGAAAGTCAGAACAATTACCATTGGCGACCTTGGGAGATACAGCCGGAGGATAAGATAGGTCAGCCCAGTGCTTCAGTCCAGGTTGATGCGCACGGCGACTATGGCCTAATTGCGCTGGAATGTGTCTCTGAGTGAGTACCAAAATCCGATATCCTTGAATTCTTATTGATGCATCCAAGTCTAGATGCCAGAATGCGGTAAGTCATTTACTACGCAGCGAGACTGAAACCTTTACTGAGGTAAATGATACAGATTTCTGGAGAGGTATTTGAGCCTTCAGGATGGCGGGGATGAAAGGACTCGTGCGAATATGGCCGAGATATTGAGCCGACTGGCTGCCATGGAGGCTCACGTGAAAGATTTGGACAAAAAGGAGCCCATGGTGTTGAAAAAGAATCGATGGAAGGAATAACTGCCGCTACTGTATCCAACACGTACTGACTCGTTGTCTAAAGGCGTGTCGGTCGCCGATCGTGTTATTTTCTACCCGCGCTGTGTTATATCCCAGTGTTGGCAAAGGCTTATAACCGTTATTTCTGTAATTTATAGACACGTTGGAAATGTAACTGGATCGCTTTCCTAGGTTGGTAATTCCCACTTGCCATAGTTTGTGTATGGTTGTAACGGATCGGGTAGAATGGCTCCGATCTCGCGCTTTGTCTCATCTTCTTATTCTTAATTTAACAGAATAACCACAGAAGCATGTGAGTGGGTGGGCTAAGACCATACAGACAGACAAGTCCAATTCTTGTACTGTAGAGCCAGTGTGGACTATGCTAGACTCAATGGCCTTCAAGCCCTTCAGTTTGTATCGTCGAGATTAAGTCCTATTTGTTCTAGAACATTACTACCCTTTGGAAACTGTAGGCGCGTCAATCCCCAAGGGAAAAGCGATTGGTTTCACATCAGTTGGGTCGGTGTGAATGAAGTGGGGACTAACATTATGATTTTCGGTCGAGATTTCCATGGTTCAGTCGAATGCTTCGTACTATCGTGCAAACAAACTACACGGCCAAGACGCGCATAGGCAGACAGCCACGGTTCCCTGGGAAACGAAAGGGTAGACCCGATTGAATCCATGGAACCAAGGAAGGTCGACGATACGATTCGTAGTACTCTCCAATCGGCCCTACTCGGCAGCGAACAAAAGAAAATTGATTTCATTGAAAAATTGTCCGCAAAACGAGCTACGTCCTATCGTTCATGCTATGGTAGAAATAAATCTTTTCAGTACTTCCAAATTTTACCCGTATAATTTATTGACCACGTGGTCCGCCAACTCTCCATGTGCCCTTCGCCCTGTCGATCCTTAAGCATACGATTCCTGATGATTCACCGAGCCCGACACGTGTGGATCAAACAGTGGCGGGTTGCTTAATCCGGAGAATCCGGGGAGCGCAGCCGGGTCTGTTGCTCCTACGGGACCACCGTGGGCGGGCCAATTGCCGCTGAGTACTTCCGTACTGGGCAAGAAAGATGCCAGTCGTTTGTTCTGAAGAGTATCGATGAAGTTCCCGAAATGAGTTGCAGCCGAAATGAGCTCGCCATGTGTCTGATGCAGGACTGGCTGTATATCGTCCCATGCCACCTGGTCCTGCATTGTGGTATTTGTAGACTCCAGCTGCTGCCGCAGTTGCGAAATTTCTTTTGTAAGTCGCTCAGCTTCGGCAACTGCTGTTTCCTTTTCAGAATTGGCTTTCAAAGCGTTTGATGCTTCTCGGGCATTTTCATCCCGGAGCTCTTGCACAAGTTGGGCAATGCTGGCTTTGTCAGCCTCTTGCTCTGCGACCACCTTCTGGTACTTTTGGGCACAGCGATCGATAATATCAAAGCACTTGCGATGGGAAGACTCGAGGCGCCTTTTCTTGGACCGTTCCATTGAGCTTTTCTAGTATCACATTAGCAAAGGCTATTGGAACTTTCATGATCTCACCATCGTATTGTTAGGCGATGAGGTAATCAAACCTACACTTATTCTGCTCGCGGTCGGGCTTAAAGAGGCAGAGTCGGTATCAGTTTCCGAGATGGTCGATTGGACCGAGCGGCGCGATGAGTTTCCGGATACACCAGTGCGTGGTTTGGACCTGCTAGAATCCCTGCCAGTATGGCTTCGAGAATGCCTAGCACTGTTTGCCATTGCGCAGCTACTAGGAGTTGAGAGAAAATGAACATGATCGGTTGCAAATCTTCCCAACCACATATTTATAGAGGCTCTGTGGAGACCAGGGCAGGAGCTGCAATAAAATGTGAAACGAACTATCCGCCCTTCAGAATAATTTTGATGGCACTCACATAGTATCGCGAGGAAATCAGAATGCCCCAGATTTCGCGGGACAAGTGGAGCCGCACAAAACGGCAACGATCGTCGTGGAGTACATGATCGTCCGGCCCGCATAAAGTGGTCGATCTTGCTACACTGCCGGAATTTACTGCCTGATGTCTGATCGATTAGGATCGCTGTATTTGAGACTGCTGTAATAATTGATGCATTGGATGAATGTTAATATCTCCGCTCGGAAGATTTTTCACTCCAAAATAACCTCTGATGCAAAAACATGAAATTCTCAGGACATTGTGACTCAAAAACTACTGAAAAACTTGTGAATGTGATTGGTACTGGAAATAAGAGGATAGGGAAACAAACGAGGTGGAGCCAGGGGAGTTACCTGAGCAACCTGACTTTTCAAGAGAGAACAATGGTTTGATAGGGGCAGTCATCCATTGAGGTCCAGGCATCCCGGTGTGTGTTTCAGGCAAAGCCCGCTGATATTACAGCCAATGGCTTCGCGTTCATATCTGACCAGAATGAAACAATGAATATCATGTAATAGGGTTGCACCGGGAGACTGGAGAATTGTAGGATCGTAGCATTCATATTGAAACACGACGTTCTATGGTTAATGTATTTGGAATTACTCGTTGTTGCTACGCAAAATCACTCGCAAAACAGACCAATCAGTTCAGGCAATGGTCTTGAGCTCTGCGGTTTGTAGACTTTCTGATGAGATCCGCAGTATACTGCGCCTCGGTGTGTGAAAAGGGTGCTTCCACTTCAAGGCTAATTAGTCTGACTTTCTGGTCAACGGCTACCCTGTGGAAAGGCGACTAAGCTGCGCCCTCTTCCTATAAATGGCCATGACCATATCTTCTGAGAGAACTCGAATATATTTCTGGGCTTACATATATTGAGATAGTAATTGATTGCACGCGCTACACAGCCGAATGACGGAATCGGATATTGTCGGAGTGAACTCCTGTAGTGATACATCATATACAATTGCATCTTGACTCGGTCAAAATCTAAAAAGTATCCCTGAGTCATGGCTGTTTTCGGTTTACGGTTCTGGGGAACCCGACGAAAGCCAAACTTTGGAGGAGGTCCACTGGAAACCACGGCTTTCAGACCCCTGGGCGCTTAAAACCTTTTTCTAGATTCTATGAATGTATAGTACACAGTACAATTAGAGCTATGCACTCTATTGGTACTGATCGTCATATAGCACCAACGAGGTTCAGACGACGGATAATGGGAAATATCGCTTAGGACGCTCTTCAAAGCCTTCTCGTTACTCTAACGAGTGGCGTGGGGTTGAATGCATAGAAATACTCGGCACTTTAGAGCCCAATATAAGTAGATTATGTGCTAATGGCGAAGAGAATCTTCTGCATCACCCAACTGGGCCGTAGGCGAATATCAGAGGACAAGCATATACTATAGCTTGAGTGTGTGGTGGCTAACCAAATATGATACACTTTTGACCCGATTGTGCGGTGGAAAGCCTCAATCACCCGCCATTCGTCAGAAAGAAGTAGCTCCTGGGATGAATCTTGTTCTGGCTCTTGTAAGTCTCATCCAAGGTGATGTCCACTGTAACAAAATTATGACTGGTTTGGATAACAAGGCAGGCCCTTCAAGGTACGAAGATAAGATCGACAATCGGCGGTTGCTGATAGAGACCATGGAACAAAATTTTCAGTTAACCGCCGGCCGACCCATTGTCTCCCAGGAGATGAATTCATTGTCACCGATAAATAGAGTCTAAGCTGTTCTAGAGCTGCCAGGATACTAGAGGCCCCATTAATATGATATCACGATAGCAGACTCTGCTCCTATCCTCGCTTTGCAGAGAAGTTCGATCACGTATAACTACCAAGCCGACACGCCCAGCAGAACCATCTTCATCCCACTAAGTTGCAAGCCTATATCACTATGGACACCACAGTTGCACGCTTACCACCCGCAGTGGGTGCTCTCCTCATGGAAAACATTGGTATCGTTCAAATAGTATCAATGTTCTCCATTGGTGCCTACAATGCACTGGAGACCGGGTTGGTCACCTTCGACGCCCTCCCAAAACATCGTGGCTTGTATTTCTGGAGTATGCAAGCCGCCTCCTGGGGGATTCTTGTGCATGCTATTCCCGCTATGGCTCGATTTATCTCTCAATCTTCCAACCTGGCGACGTCCATCCCTTTCATGCTTGGATGGTATGCCATGGTGACTGGCCATGCGGTTGTGCTGTACTCGCGGCTCCATCTGATTGCATTCATCAGATTCAATCCCCGATGGGTATTGTGGATGATTATCATGAACGCTGTTGCTCTACATGTCCCAATGACAGTCTTGTTCTTTGGCGTCAGCAACGGGCAACCTGAATTTGCTCGGCCCGCTGCAGTTTTTGATCGGATTCAATTAATCGGATTCTGCATTCAGGAGCTTGTCATCTACAGTCTTTACATCTACTGCACTTCATTCCTCTTTAAAGTCAGCCCCGCCGTGTCAAGGCCTGGCAGACGCAAAGTGCTCATCCATACGATCTGCGTCAATGCCTTTGTCGTGTTCATGAATATTCTGCTTATTGTGACAGAATTCAAGCTCCACTACATCCAGGTCAGCTTCAAGACGGTGGTGTACAGCATCAAGCTCAAGCTGGAGTTCTCTGTTTTGAACCGACTCAGTTCATACTTTTTTACTCCAGTCTCCGTCCAGGTTCCAGAGCCAAAGCAGGACGATACGAATGCGTCCAGCGCGAGGTTGACCCATTCGAGGTTGTCCGGCGGGATGCGAAACGAGTCCACACGGTCTAACGGGGCTCAAGAGCAGCAAAACAGTGAAGGATCACAAAATGGGACGTCGATTGAGAGTTATGACCCCATAGACGCCATTTACCCTCTGCCCAGCCTCACAGAAGATTGCCAAGTTCATGCTTCCAGCGACTGGTCCGGCCAGACGAGCGAGCTGGAGCTTTCACGATCGTGTGTCTCGGCAAAGTCTGATGTATGATTGTTTGCTGGCTCAGGCGTGAAGTGAAGCTGGAGCAGCTCATAGAGCCTTGGGGATGAAAGTATACGCTAGAACGGTCTGCCGAATTAGTCACATTCACAGAAACGGGCAACATAAAATTTAGATTGGCTTTCTGGGGTGTCTTTTGCTCGAACGAAAGGCATAAAAGGGAATAAATGAAAAGAAGACGCTATTATAATAAAGGCCTTATCTGAAAATTAGAGTTACGTGGGTTAGCGTACACAAGACAGTATGTTTTGTATGAACTACGCAGAAACCAATCTTGCCATAGCTATTCTTCTATAGTTGAAATTCCAATTCCAATGTAATACAACACTCGATTAAATGAACTGAAAATACTCAATCCTCCTTGAAGCCGAAGCCGAAGAATGTACGAATCCCAATGTTCTACTCTAGATTATCAAAACCCTTGTGTTGAGCAACGTACCACTACAATTGAATGCCAGTATTTTTAGGGAAGTATACCTCTCGACTGATACATACATTTGTATGTGCACTTCCCGTGCGATCTTCGGTAGACCTAAATACTCCTCGCTCTTCGTACCCTGTGTTGTAAGGGCTGTCTGGGTAGCCACAGCCTATAGAAATTTTGTTATTGGCTTCAACCGATAACGAATATTGATCAGGAAGAAAAAAATAAAACAGTCAGAAAATATAGGCCGCGCTTGATCCAACTATAAAGGCAAGCAAGAAATAAAATGGCTATCATTGTAGACCAAAATACTTAAGGCAACGAGATTAAATCTCTTTACTTAAACTTTGCATCATATTTATTTTTGTGTGGCTTAGAGAGTCGGCTCAGTTGACACTTCCTGTATAATGTATAATGAGGGTAGTGAAAGAGCAGAATACTGATACCTGGGCATCATCTTTCTGGTATATGACTTTCTTATGAGTTTACAGCAACACCGGCCGAATATAAATACTCTACAAACCACCAGGTAGTTTTGATCTTCACATCACGACAAGACTATTCTTTGCTACCATCATGGCCCCGTGCACCCGGAAGACTTGCTATGCTAAGGCGTGCGTCAAGTCTGAGAAGATCCCTCAACCATGTAGCCGTTCCGCTTCTCCACGAAAGGCCAAAGTGGCCCAGACACACTCGGACATACGACTTACGAGCTCTCCATATCGCCATCCAAGCCCCACTGACTTTGAACAACCGAAAACGATTCTTCGGATGCGAATTCGCCAAGGTCCTTGTGGCTCTCACGTGTCATTGGTGACCAGGCCATTCAATACCAGTGACAGGAAAGGCCCCGTCAGCGATGCTGGAAAGAGGAAGCCCGTTTTGGGATTGTGCAATGACCGTGCAAGTTGGATTCGGCGGCTTCGCTCCAAGCCTCACAGGCGTGCTGAACTTACTGAACTTGCAAGATCCTGCGTGTCTGACACTCAGACTGACATGAAATTGTGACGGGTGACGTGATAAAATAGAGACTTTTCAGCATCTACCTTCTCTGTCTCGGTCTTCAGCTCTTCAATTGAGAAAATTAGATGGCTTTATCATTCATAGCTTGGTACAGTACATATCGTAGCCTAAAATATTTATCTAAAAGCTATTCCTGGTAGAGAAAGAATGAGAGAGAGAAGGATAGTCGAAATGAAAGATACGGCCTGGGCTAAGATCCTTGCTGTGACAGCGTGCAATGTGACAACACCAATTTTTATGTAATAAAGAGCCCAAAGAGCGCCCATTTACGCGCTAAGGCGACTTTACATATCCTCTTGATGAGTATATGAATTATTGTATACTGGCTCCTAAACCGTGACTTCCGAAAAATTCGCTGCTTACTAACAATGTCCTATGAATCATAGGCTATGATTTTCTAGCACGAGAACCTGGAATGACCGCCACAAAAGATAACTCGACTCTTCTTAATCTTCTCATGTTTATGATATGTCTATTTTATCACCAGAACTTGAGAATATTTAATCTATTCTAGCTGCCTGAAAACTAAGCCTTCATCGATTGACTCAGACTAGATCCATAGTAGTCTGCATACGTTCCTTCCATTCAAGGATGGAATGCAGGTAGATCGCCCATGTAGTAATGATAATCAGCTGAATCTAAGCGGTGTTAATACATTTCTCTTTCAGTTAGATGTGGAAGATGTACCTCACTTGCGTTGATCCATAACTTCGAGACTGTACCGAAAATCGCCACCGCAAGTAGCAGAGTTGTCATCAAAGATAAGTGGACAGAAATGTACTGCAGAAGCTTTCGAGTATTAGTTGCGGAGCTGGATAGCCACCAGTACCAGGCCACCACGCCAAGATGATCCAGAAAAAGAAGGAAGAGGTTGGCAGAATGGATACGGTGTATGACGAATGTGCCGGTGAACGTGAACAAGAGCTTCGCGGCCGTGGAAACCAAGGCATACAGAAGACATGCAACACACACGGAGCGCGGTATATTTGGATTGCTTCGCTGCTGAAAATTAAGACGTATAAACTGGTGTGGAGTTAGCTTGGATCAAGTCTGTGTCCAAACATTGAGCCTTACAGTCTGCAATGGCGGGAAAGCCGAAATCACTCCCAGAAGAACTGGATGCCACCCGGGACATTTCTTACTCCAGAAACACCCTGTCAATGTGGCTGAAAAAATTAAGGATAAACTGCATAAAACCAAGTCAATTCTGTAAGCCGACCAAGCAGACTTGAGTTTCCACAAGAGAAGTAGTCGAGCAAAAATGAAAAAGTGAAGAAAGGTTATCAGAATAGATTGTATGAGGTTGTCAGAAGACATGCCAGAAGGACTGGATATACATGCGTACCCGACGTGGAAAAACCCAGAAAACAATCTGAAGCTTCTTATACCATCACGTCGGCCGGATCACAGAGGTTAACTCAAGAAGCTGCAGATAAGTGGAAATGGAGCCTTCATTAAAGGCGCAGACGTACCGTATCAAAATGAGTACTCGATGAGGATTCCATAACCTTGTTTAAAAACGAAGGCTTTGTTTCTTTTTTGAAAATGAAGCCTTACAAAAAGAGGTATTATTTGGACGAAATCTGCTTCGCAGCAGTAAATGGACAACGCATAGTGTAGAGGCCCTGAAGCGCATAGATAGTCAAAGGTCAAAGTCGTGGATACCACCGAGGTAATGAGCGTCATACCTGAGAAGCAAAATCAGGATCCCAGAGTTGAATGTGCCAGTTTACCATTTCATTTCATAGCTGCTCATATGTTGGCGTCTTTTCGAGGAGTCTCTGAGCGCACAGAGATGTTTGGCGATTTCCAGGGACATAAAGGATCTTTGCATTTCCAGATAGAAAACGTTTTCGGTCAGAATCAATTTCGTACAAATCGGAAAAGAACCTGCTGTCTTATTCTCAAATAGCTTTGGGTAATCGGAAAGTACTTCGATAACCTGTCAGCACCCTCAAGAAGGCCATGTGCGCAAATTCGCATATTTGAGGAAACCCAAAAACAACAGAGGCAGGCCTGATAGGTCATAGTTGCCAACGCTATGTAAAATTCGTAGGACTTGGTGTGAAATTCATGTCTTCTCCCCACGCTGATCACAAGCAGCCCATTCTTATCTTCATCTCTGCTTGAAACCCAGGCTACAATATCAGCAAATATTTTTTATACCCCTACAGAAGGAATTCAGGTTCAATTTGGAATGTACACCATATCTCGAAATTGGCTTCCATACAGTCGTTCTCGAAATCGTCTTGACTGGTACACACTCACATTCTCTCTTCTGGCCCCACCGCCAAGGCCTTAGCATAAGATCATTCATCGCCCTGGCCATGTTGAATTGAGGGACACCGTAGACTGCGCCCAGTATATTACAGTACATAACTCCATTATGTTACACCATGAGATGAGGCTTCTGTGGAATTCCATGGAAGCGAATAGTGGGTCCGCGACATGCGTGAGGAGCCGCTGCCGCTACGCACCTGGTTCCTAGACGATGTATTAGACTGGAGCTTTACTGTATAGATTCCATCTTTCCTAAATCCTTCAATCAGAAAGAAATACAAAGTTAGAGGAAGGAGAGGGAATCGTACAGAGTTATGCTTATATACAAAAACTAATAAAGGAAATACCACAAAGAACAGTGTTCGTCGTTTTTTCCTATGTACTGTATGCAGAACTAGATGTCTACTCAAGAGCTCATTGCAATGGTACCGTCGCCAACAGGCCTTGCCTGTTCTCAATGGGACCTTCGCTGTTCCTGGGGTTTGATTAGCTCTCGGTGGCCCACTATGTTGCTGCGGTCCCTCATTCGGTCGCAAGTGCGTGTTCCGTAATAACCGCCTCGCACCAGGTTTGGTACATGTAGCTTCGGGACAAGTACGATGGCGTCATGTACGGTCGCCTTTCCAAAACACCTTTTTTAAAATCAATTTAGAGAATAGAGAAGACATAGTGGATTTGTGCACAATGCCCGACCAAGGAAACTAGCCTGATACGTGGCCTAGGGTACTGTAACAATATTATGGTAAATCTGGAGATAGGTAGGCCACGGCTCAACAGGAGCCAGGGAAACTTTCGCCGTTCAACTTTATAGAATAATCATGCCCAAAGGAGATAAATAGATTAAATTAATGTGGATAGGGTATAGGAATGTCACACTTGCATTGCTGTCTTGAATATCAAAAACGCCGAAAGTCGTGGAGACATGAATTGTCGTTGCAAAAGTTAGAGTTCAGCATGACCTTTCTCAAGGTTCGCATGAGTGAGCCCGTCGGATATCAGGTCTTAATGCCAAGTAGGGTGTATATCTCATCCTGTTCTGCCTGGCTATTAAAGATATTGGATTCTGCTCTAGGGAGTATCCTAGACTCGCCAACGATGGGTTGTTCGCCACTTTAACAGTGTCTTGCCTGAGCAAACTTCGACGCCAACGCAGGCTTTCCTTGCTCAGAGGCACTTGCCAGGATAAGTCTTTAGGGATGTCCACTAGAGCATGTCGAGAGGCACCCTTGCTCATCATCCAATTCAGCTTTTGTTTTGGATCGCCACGCACAAATGCCTCGCGAAACAACTTATTGATCCCACCTAGAACCTCTCCATAAGAAGCACCATGCTGCATCAACCAATTCAACCTTGCTTCATAATCGTACCTTTGAGCTGCTTGCTCAACCAGATCGCCACAAGGGACATATTTCAGAGATGCTCCACGTTCTACTAGAACTTCCAGGTGCGATTTTACCAGGTGGAATGCTAAGCCGTTCATACGGTAGATGTATGACAAAACATGACATAGAGAGATATAATGGAGCTTGTGAAGTGAAAAAGTTCTTAGCCAATTATTCAGCTCATCGCCTTTCATTCCCTTGATATTTTTGATGCGGGCTGAAAGAATATCATGGCTGAATCTAAGCCTGAGGTTTCGGCAAGTTGCGCCAAGGTGCAAGTATTCCGGAAGGCCAAGGCTCCTCGCGATCAAATCCAAGAGTTCTGGGGGTAGATCATCGAAGCAACCCATCTTGGTTGCAGAACTTTTGATACAGTGCAAACTGTATAGGGTCCTTGCTCAAGAATAATTTGATCGCTCAAGCATATGCGGTATTAGAATGGTCTTTGCCCGCATGAGAACGAAGGTAACGAAAAAAGCGGAATGCGCGGGCGAAGGTTATGTTATATGGGTTTGTATCACGTGATAATACGTACATGTCTGACAGGGCGGTCAGTGCGCGTGATGCCAAGTAGAGGAACAGGGCGGTAGGCCACTGCTATCATGAAAAAGTCTGAATCTCTGACTACTCTCAAGTACATAACTACTGTAGTGGGGGAATATCGGCCTGCCTCCCAGTAGGAGGATTATGTAAGGGAATTGGCCTAATTTGGAAGGGAGCTTACATACATTCATTTAGATAGTATCTTTAGCAACACACAGAGCTCAATTACACGAGTTCCAGGTTATTCGAGAGGGTGCCAGCAGTTAGTCTTAGTTGGGTGTTGTTTACCCTCATCCTTCTGCTCCATTCGACCTGCACGTACCGACAGTGCTGCCTCGAGCATCCTATCCCGTTTCGTTAGTTACCATCGATAGATCTGCCAAGACATATCCCTCCCGAGCAAAATGATTCTGCCATTTATTTCCGTCTTCCCGAACACATAAGAGCGCCATTGTTCCGTCCTCAGAGCCTAATATTCTATTCTATTACTTTTGCATCAGCTTCAACTTGCTATATCGCACGCCCCAATTACCAAGAAAATGGTCGGCTATCAGTACTGTATTGGAGAAGAAGACAGCTGCATCTCAATATCGATGTGGGAGAGGAAGGATGTAACAAGATCTTTTCTTTGGTTACGGATGACGGGAGAATAGTCCTTGCGCATATCCTAAGTCTTATTCTAAAAGTAATGGCCCTAGAAGGCGCTCAAGTGTCACCGAGTTGCTGCACGTTGCTGCGGATCTAAGTGACTGAACGCTGTCTACATCCAGCGGCATTTGCAATTTGAGTTATGGTTAGTGATTTGCTCAGCATCGTATCCCGAATGAATGCTTGTGTCGAGGAAGCCAGAGCCGGCACCATCGTAGCTTGATATCCTAGTCTTAGTTGAAGAATAGGGACAACATGGTCGGAGGTGCAATCACCCAGGCGGGATGGACAAATTTGGCGGAAAACGTATTATTGAAACTCATGATTACAGTAAAATTGTCGCATGAAGCTTGTGAGATATCTTTCTGTTCTCTACTAACGTGAATGGGTGATCTGCAACCTAACTATATCGGGACTAGATAGTTTCACCATCCCTTTAGTGTTAGGGTTCGAGCTAGTTTCTCTGCGTAAAATATGCCAGCCAATTTCGAATGTCGCTGTACCTCGTAGAATATATATATAATACTCAGAAAAAGTCGGGGAGACGGGCAAATCAACTTAATATCCAATTGAGAAGCAGAAAGGGAAGGGTGGAGCCCAGATATACCGGTAATTGATAGACCCGAACCACAGCTTTCCTAGCGAACGTCGAGTAATTTTACAAGAATCCTCTGCTGAATTTTCAATGCAGATAATCAATGGCCGCTTCAAGGACAGGCTTGGAAAATTTCACGAGGCACCACGTCCAGATCAGACGTGCCCCGTGTAGACTTGGACGCCAATCCCTAACAATTTCCATACGCTCGAGCGGCCGAAGAATATAGAGGGCCCCTCCCAAAATGCCTCCAATCATCAACCGACCAAAAGAAACAGCCACTGCCAAATGGGATGGCACTGAAATTGGTTCTGCATACGCATGAATAGTGGGAATCAAAGCTAGCAAGCCGACTGATGTGACTTGGAGAGATCCTGGACGAAACGCAGCCTTCGTGGTCTTTCCATAGGACAGGCATTCCCAAGTATCCCCTATTGCAACCATCGTGAATGTTAAAGCGTACCAAATTTGAAGTACCATTTGACCTCGAAACAAGAAATATATGGTTGGCACAGTGGTGGTCCAAAGGAGGAAAATGCAATCGACATGGCTAGCCTTGTGCTCCTTTCTTTCTCCATCGCTTTGGAATACATAAAGCGCACCATGGTGGATAAGATTCACATACCAGAGTGCGATTCCAACTCCAAAGCCGACCACTATGACAGCGCCAGGAATGTGTTCTGCAGTGGAGGGGAAATGAAACACCAAGGGCTGTAATGCATAGAAGATGAAGTATAAAAAGCCAAAGGCGCCTATGGTCATCTCCAAGGCACAGTCATGGGCGATCCGGGGATGAGATAACATGATTTAGGGAGCGTGGAAGCGTCGACACAATTGTATATCATGAAAGGTATGAGTGGGAAGATGAGCTGTTTTAAATCATGGATTGAAGGAGATCGGGCCATTCTGCGCTTCAGATGGCGTTGACCGACTACTGACTGTTGATCACCATTTCTCCAGGAACAGGCTCATTCATTACAACGCCAGGAATATGGCTGTTGCCCCCATTATATAAAACAGGCTCATCAGGAAGTATGCTGCATTGACGGGAAATCTACACACCTTTAGGACCCTCCGTGTTACTGGCTTCGACAGAATTACCAGACGGGAGCCCCCCAACGCCAACCCCAAGCAATTGAGATAATGAATAAGGTAGTGCAATTGGAGCGACAAATCAGCCGACAACGCGCAGAGAACGCTTATTACCGTGATTGTTACTCCTTGTTCAAATTCCTTCAACGTGCTACAGAGCATACAATTCGTGACTTGCGACAACTTTACGAGTCAAATCCACTAGGTACCTCAAACTATTCTACCCATCAAAGAGTGTGGTCCCTACAAAACATAATCTTCAGTATTATCGAAAAATCTTGCGAGTCAGAAGCCGGGCTGGATGAATTGTGTCCTCTTGACCCAGCACACTCGGCAACGGCCGTGTTGGAGCCAATCAGAAGAACGTACACAGAGCCAGAGGGCTTTCGAAGCACATTCGAGGTAGCAGATGCGGTGGATTTTGGATCTCAACAGTCCACAAGAACAAGAGGAAGAGAAAGAGAAAGAAAGAACAAAAGACAACGGGATGGTGCCCTGGGAAAGGAATGACTTTCCGTCTGATCAGCGGTAATGCCGGATCTCGGCAGCCGGGTCGTACACAGCGTCTCCGAAGATTCGCGCAATGACGCTCGCGAGCCGAGATCAACGCACGGTTCAGATATGGACAAAATTTGATTGCCATTGTTTCTTTACGGAACCAATGCGCGGGATGATAGCGCATGCTTGAGATTGAGGTTGCTGCCTGAAGCCGTGCACAGAATCCAGCAATGCCATGCAAGAACACGGGACTCACAACTTAAGGAAAATGTACGAACTGAATTTGGATATCAATGATTTATCTACACGTGCCAGCATCCATATATCACGCCCGCGAGCTTGGAATAGTTTCATGTTTCTTTCTCAGTGAAGTCAGATCAGATTGATTCTCAAACTACGAGTACATGCTCACCAACATTCCTGCCATACAGAATCCCGGTAGCCCCCAGAGTGCGAGCCTGCCAAAGATATCATTGATGGAGGTTTCATCACCGACGGACCGCTTTAGAACCAATGTTTAGCTTTCCGATAACGAAAATGGCTGCCAGCTAGAGCCGTCAAAGCCACTCCGGGGCTGATTGATGCGTGGCACGAATATCCCATTGTCGTTTCCACGTCTGTTCGGCCTTTTCTTCTTCCTCTCGTGATTTGTCAAGAGCCGTTTGCAAGAGAATAATCGTCCGAATTAACCGTGGGTCCTTCCATGGTCCCTTTCCCGGATTGAAATGGTACTGCAATGCTAAGCCTTGGGTGGCGTCCAGACTCTTCGCAATCAGCCGATGAAAAGCCTGAAAACATTCGCGGTAAAAGTCGTTCTCGTGGCCCTGTTGTATTTTCTGCCGTAGCTTTTGGCTGATCAGTTCAGAGCATGGCATGCTTCCTTGACTCTTGGAACTCTGGAGGCGCGAACGTGTCATCTCCAGCGCCATCGTAGTTCCATGCGCCATGGCAATTTGATGATCGAGTGCGTTGGGTTCCGGCATAGATAGGCTGAGCAAAGGAATCAGATCGACCGGGTCGGCGTGTTTCGCTTCATCAGGGGTTCGACTGTAGATGCTCGGGCTGTTCTCACGAAAATTGACTGACATCCTGGCGATCGTAGACCGTATGTCATCTCAAACAAGGGCCCCAAGTGGGAAATATGCCCTTAAATAGAGCAATCATACTGTAGCTTTGTCCCATTTGATTTCATGATCGAGGGAAACATCTCAGGTACATTACTACGGCTGACACTGGGGATGAACGGCCGCCCCGGATCACCATGATTTTACAGGGCCATGGATGATCTCCAACACGGTGCAAGCCGGACGTTGATCGATTGACGGTCATTGGACCCGCACAAATCTGAGTTTTATTCCGCAAGATCATCTCCTGGTCTAGGCTAAAGAGAAAGAAAACTACGTACGCCAAGCCCAGCTAAGCATCTAGAGAAGAAGGGACGGAGGAACTGTGGGACTCTAATGATGCGCCTACGCCTCTCGCCACGAACGAGGCGACCTTGTATGCAAAAATACACGCACGTTCAATTACCTTACCGCCGTGGCCTTTTAGGGTGAATCGGTTCGGAAAATCGGACTGAACGTTTTTTGCCCTGATAACAGGGGCATAGCCGGCGTGAGGGCCAGACGAAAACCCGGTGATCTGCACGCCCAAAGGGGGTCATCGCCTGTTGGCGCTCGAGTAGCTCCCGCATAGATGTTGGGAAGCCCCCTATTCTCTCACAGAATATGCCATTGACGATTTGGATTGATATCCGCTCGTCAAGACTATGCAGTGGGAAGGCAACACGCTTCCGGAAGTACCCACAGGAGGAGCAACAATCCAGGGGGGTCTACACGGCCCAAGTCCGCACTCGAACCGGCCTGAAACCATGCACCAGGAAACTCGACCAGTACGCGCTGGAGGATCGCGGCAGCACCTGGCCGTGCACAGAGGATCGATCCCCGGCAATAAAACCCAGCGTGGCTTCGCACAGGCGTTTCATCCAACTCGAAGAAAAACATTGCCGACGCAAGAATGACCCGGACAAGATCATCGGGCACTTCGAAGGTCATTTCGGTCAACGCGTCCAGCAAGCTGACATCGTCCAACTTTGGGATTGGGCCGCGGATCTCATGGTCGAGCCGGAATACGTCCGGCTTGGAACGATGCGGTAGATAGTTCAGCGCTTCAAAGAATCCCTGTTCTCCATCCATCAAAGGGGAAAACATCAGGGCCCGGAGAAGGCGCGGCAGAGCACCGTTCTGCAACCTACTATGCCGCCCCGTGGCAGGGCCTGGGGCGGAAGAGGATCGACCGGTGCCGATGGAAAGAAGGAGATCGTGTCGGTCTGCCAGCGGCCAAACAATCCCCGACTCGCGCAAAGCGATCGACAAAGGATTGTTTGCGCGGACCCCACCATCTTGCAACGACCCCAATTCGCGTATGTCTGGGGTTGACAACTTTTTGGCCTCAAAATAACTTGGAGCGATTAGCTTCAGCGGATCCGACAGCGATGGGGAGAACAACTTACAAGGGTGCTGCAACGCTCGAGTATGCCCTGTCACGAGATCAATATTGTCAGCAACGGCGACCGGAGAGGCGAAAATACATGCATCCTAGTTACACCTACGCATCCTTTAACCTTGGGTTTTCCTGTCCATTGCGAGGTAATACAAAAGAATAGGCCGCTTGCGCGGGGCGCTGGCCTACTCCTCGATAGTTGGCTATCACGCATGCCTTTCCGTCCGACGTACGGCTTGTTACAATAGCCACTCGACAGCCCGACGGACTCACTCTCGGAACGTCAAAGGCACGGCGTTCGGGTCCGATCGCCTCGCGCAGGATCTGCGACAGTCGGTGCGAATTATACAGTCCACTGGAAGTCAGATTGAATGCCGCGGCAAGCCACTGCACGGGGCGCGGGATGGCAGACTTGCACGCAGGATGGAATATTTTGCGCGCTAAGTTTGGGAAACTACGGAAGCAAGAATCAGCCGACACGCCATTGACAAAGAGATCAATGGCTGACAGTGCACCTAAAAACAGCTATCAGCAGTCAGGTCCACGCGCTGATTCGGATTACCATTGCGAAGCATTATGCGGACTTACCGACGCTCGTTCCGATGCAGTAGTCCGGCAAAGATCCAATCGGTATCCCGACACGTCTTTCCAAAGCACAGAGGAGACCCAACTGGACGAGACCTCGGACGCCTTCTCCGTCTAGACTGAGGATCACGGGGCGTTTGGTCGGAGGAAGTTGGCGAATGACCATATTGCACTCGTCCTCGCAGATAGGACATCTGGCAAGCTCCACGAAATATTCAGCCGATGCTTGCAACCTTCCAAATATCGCGATGCAGTTGTCGCACAGTGCATGTGTGCAGGGTAGCATGTGCTCTGGCGGTCGGCACAGGCAGACAAGACACGTGGTGGTCGAGTATAGATTCCCATAGTGATGATGGAATTGGCCAAGTACATTCTTTCGGATCGATGACGACGTTCTGTCGGCACCCAACTCTGCGAATCTTCGCACGAATTGAGACTGGATGCGTTTGGTGACATTGCCGGATGGATGAGGATCTCTGACACCGTGACAGTGTGCCTCGTACAGAATAGCGAAGACGATCGAAGGCGGGAAGCCTCACATGTGTTAGCCTTTGGATCGGTCGTGGGGCCATCTACTTGGCTTACCGTGCATTTGTGGAGGGTACGCGTCCATCAGAAGAGCGGAAGCAACAAAATCCACCATGTGCTCCAGGTGCACCCCATTATCTGCGGACGGCTTGTTGCCCTGCCAGAACTCGCGCAGGCACTCGGCCATCATGTCGTTCGTTGGGAACCCTGCACGGGTCTGGGAGAATAGGTCGAATGGTGGCGCCTTCCATAATCGGTCAACAACCGCAATGCTCCGATCCCAAAATGCATTCAAGTGGACCGCAGACAAACGACCCGAGATCGGCTCGTCCTCGGTGTGTATCAAATCAAGACTTTCACGCAGCGAGGCCTGGAGTGGCTCGAATGCGATTGTGTCAGAAAGGCTGGATCGTGAACGCAAATCGAGAATTGTGGTTCTCTCTCTCTCGATGATGCAGCGCAAATCACCGTTGTTCAATAGATCCCTAGCTTCGTCCTCGATGCTCTTGGTCAAAACGATGATCACACGCAAAGGAGGCCGGACTGCTTGATCTGCAATCCGTAGATCCCTATGCCGTCGTCCGAGCAGGCGTTGTGCCGCTTTAACATCCGAGATTGATTGGACAAACAAGCACAGTACTCGGGTCCACGGCAAAACGATTTGTCTTTTGACTTCTTCCTGGATCAATCTTGTGGAGCATGTAGATCCTGCGTCCGAAATTGCGTATTTTCGATGGTTGGCGGTTGCGTGTCGGAGCCCTGTGGTGTCACCTGTGCGTTGTGTTGAGTCCCACCCGCTCTCGGCAATTAGAAGGGGCGAATCTGTCTGAACGGCTTTATGGTTGAGGTGCAGGCGAACCAGACCTGCGGGGCCTTTCCGCGTCACATTGTTTTGTGATAGAATCGAGCGGAGAGCCCGGATCCGACCAATGCCACCAGCGAAGTAGATCAAGTCTGGGTACTGGCGCTGCGGAAATGGCATCCCGTTTACCAATTCTCCCAACCGGTTTGTATCAATCAGCGTCCACGACCCATCTTCGTTGACGATATCCAGCCATGCTGCCATCATGCGAGATAACTTCTTTGGGAGGTGGGAACGCATGGCACCGGGGCCAATGGCTTTTATAATACGGCTATGCTCATGATGCCAAACATGAGGACGCAGTCTTTTGCGACATTCAACCAGAAACCCGTTCTCCGGCGAATAGCTGCCTTGCAGCACTTATATATTCGGGGCATTTGAATGTTCGCTTCCGTCCTGCATATTCTGTAATGGTGGGTGTTTTCATGAGGCGAGGAGAATATGAGCTTTTCCTCGGTTGGTTTTCTTGCGGCTTTCTGGCCACGAGGAACTGCATATGCGAAACATATATCAGCTCGAATGGGGGCATTAAATATAAATATTCCCGTCCGGAGGCCAGGTTCTAGTCAATTGTACTTTGTCACTGACGTACCGATCAACCATGTCCGCAAGTCCCTCAGCACAGCCGGTGTTGCTTCTACGTCGAGTTTATACGGAGGAAAATATCACCCAAACGCCATGTGTTAGCCACAAATTGGTCAATGCCGACGAGGACCGTTATTTGAAGATGCTACGCGAGGACGACCAAATGGATTTGAGTCTCAATATCACAGCCAGCGTGGCGAATTGGGCTCTGCTGGCCGGATACCTTGTTATTCCCGGCACCTTCGCATCGCTCCAATCATCGAACCAAGTCGGACACGTTTTGAACGCCAATAAAACGGGCCGCGTCGTGCTACACGCCATCCAGAACCCACCTCTCCTTGTGATCGCCTGTCTGTTTCTTGCAGGTGGCATAGGAGCAATGCTATGGTTACTTCATTTCCCCAAACTCCGAGGTAACTACGTGTGGCTGACGAACAGGATTTTTATGTGAGTGGTCTCAGCTCCGCTGCTTGCGAGTGGATTGGACAGGCTAATTTGAAAATAGTCCGGTGACTTTGAACGCGGGTGCGGGATTGCTGACTACCCTTGTCAATGTCTTTACATCCCATGGACGGACCTGGTCAATCATGGCAATTGTCACGACGGCAGTCACCGGGACGACTTTCCTTATCTTCTTGGTACTTTTGGGGGTGTACAAATTTTACAAAATGCCTCGACTGAATGGTCAAAGCACGTTGAGGTCTCCCGTATTTATTATGCAAACACGAAAGAGATCCCACCATTGATCCCCCTCGGAATCCAGCGCTTGTCATGGCTACTGTTAAAGTATGCTCGAATGCCTGCCTCTTATACAGCAACCTACGCTTCCTTGCATGCTATTCGTTTCTAAATTCAAGGTCTGTAGTTTGTATTTTCCTCTAGCCGAATGCGATGCTCTCTGGACTAGGGTGGTGATTTTATGATTCAGGTGTCTGTGCAGTGAATTTTTCAATAGGAGGAAAAGGACATACCTATAATAGTTAAATAGAAAATCTCGAAGCGCCATAGGTACTCGCCACCTAAGAAAATTCCCCGGAAGCTAGCCAACCTATCAATTCGAAAGTAGTACCTGCGTGCAAGCTTCAGGTCATGCCATGTGGGGGTATATTGGAGATTTGTGTCACACAACATTTGGCCCGGTTATCGCTGGATGACGCTTTTTAAAAATGGCTAAGGATCGGGTGTCGTGGTAAGCATGATCAAAAAAAATATCTCTTTTCATTAAGCTAGATTTCTAGTGTAGGTGGCCTGGCTCAATAAATGTAGAGTAGAGAAGCCCACCATTGGATTGTGATATATCCAGTTGTCAATGGCCTATCAAATAAACCCCGGGTCACGGAATCTTTCCATCAGCCGCATAAAGAGACGACACTACCTCAAGCAGGACAAGGCAATTAACGATAGCCTATGTTCATTCATCTTTGATCACTGGAATGATGGCAAGAAATTGAGGTCCAAGGATTCCGAATTTTCTGCCTCTCAAATTATGATTGCTGCACAGCTATACAAGAACAAATACCATTTGAAGCCTTTGTGGTCGTTTCACGCATACAGATAAATAACCCTTGTGGGATCCCAATAGTCAGCCACAAACTGGTTGATCCTTCACGATTGCATCATGTCCTCAACCCAGCCAAAAAGTCTTCGTCGGAAGGGCGGCTCTGGTAGCCTGTCCCGGCTAGCATTACTGGAGCAGTGCGCGCAAGATGGATCCCTTTCCTTGTCAAAAATAGAAGGATGCATTGCGCAAGCAGCGATTGTGGATAAAACTCAGGCATGTACAATCAATTTTGATAATTCTTTGTTTCGATTGCCTCCGGCCACAGTACCTCAAGAACAGAGTTCAACGAAACACACCTAAATCCGTGCATGCCTGGGTCAGAGCAATTCCAAAGCTTTCTCCTCGAGCGAATCCTTGACAGACCCTATTCGTTGTTGCGATGATATTGTGTATTGCCGTTGGCCGTGGCGGGGCAGCACAGTTTCTTTTGAATCGGTTTCGGGTATCGAGTTTTCTTTGCAAAACGTGAGCTCATATTAGCAACTAGCTTGCCCTAGTCGAAGAAGTTGATACACGTACCAAGTCATCCTGGGAAAGGGGCCAGTCTTTTGCTTCAGTTGCGATTGTGAATATTTGTCCAGTCTTTTTCATGCGGATGCTCAAGTAGACGTCGGCATCGCATTCTGCGCTGTATCTGGATATTTTTTTGAAAAGCGTTTCCCTCCTTCTCCGGGCTTTTTGGCAGAAAAGCCTTCCTTTTTGAGACGTCAATCCGGGTATCTTTCCCATTTCAGTACTGGAAGTCATATTGGGGGTGTCAATAACTCTGGAACGCAATCAGATCTTAGCCCATTGGCATTTACATCGAGCTCTATATATTCCATTATTAGCGCATCGTAGTCAAACACTTGGCCATGATAAGTTCCTTCCAATGACACCACATGCTTCCAATTGTTCATCCCTATATCAACTAAAAGTCAACGTTTGGATCACTCCACGCCTTCTCAAGTTTATATTTGGGCAACATGCGTATCACCGATGATACGCGAATGGCTTTTGCTTGTTTGAAACAAACGGTTGCATCAACATGCACTAATTTGCCTTCTCGAAGTTGTGATCGACTATACCATAAACTCAGTACGATCATCGAGCTCCTGAATCTCAAAAACAGATGCAGGAAAAGTACTTGGTATTTTTGCTACCTCGTAATTACCTTCAACGTTGACTTCAGTGAAAGCCGTTTCAAAGAACACATGAAATCATTCTCCAACGTCGACTATATGCAAAACTCGGGGTGCGGCCCCGCGTGGCGATGAGAGTTATTCATTCATATTCACTAAACAATCCATCTGTGATCACTAGGTAAGCGCAAACCAGTCTGACAATAGCAGACCGATAAAATTTAGCATCCAATAAAATACTATGCGTACAGCAGTTATGATTAAGGAGGACAAAATCCTTGACTTTAATATGGTGGCCATCCCAACTATCTGCGACATATCAAAAGCCGGAATTGCCAACAGCTGCCCTGGAAGTGTTTAAAGAAGACGATTCCTGGGCCAGTATGCTCTCTCAAATCTGCGCGATCCTGTGTGGTGCAGCTGTAATCACCGGAGCGCAAACAGTCCGCCTCCTACTGCCAGGATTCCAAGGGCGTGAGTTGGAAGCACGTATTCTATCATATGTACGTGGGCCAGTGTCGACATATTGAAATGAAAAACCAAGCCCCAGCCAATTACTAAACTATATTCTAGGAGGAGCAGGCGACCACCTTTGTCTTGACCTGCCCCCGGACCGTGGCTGCCCCTGACTGCGGCGTTTCCGAAGCCGGCATGACGGCTATCGCTAAGGATGAGTCCATTGAGCTGGTGGATGTCAACAAACGAAACAGGTTTGATATTGCTATACACCTGAAGCAAATTCAAGGCTAACGGATTGTTGCAGCACGGCGTCCTTATCTTGTCAGCTCGCAGGAACGACATACGCATCCTGTTGTGCCACAAACACGATTTCGGCCCATGCCACACTAGCACCGAAAGATCTAAACTGGATGGAAATACCAGTCAGGGATGCAGCTTCAGGTACGGAAGATACACTACGTCCTGCTACTTCTACCTTACCAGCTACGACGACATCCGCGAAACTCCCATCAGGCACCGAAGCAGTTCATGCGCCGCTCGTGGAGAGCCAAGGCACATTTATGATCGAAGATTCATGGGCTTTATACAAGGCAATAGGCTCGATTGTGCTTGGACTGCTGGGATACTGTTTCATTTTTTCTTTCTATGATGGCAGGGCTTCTTCCAATAGCCATAAAGCTGGTGGTGAGCAATGCAACCTTGTTTCAGAGACCTCGGCATGTGGAATATTAGCCCGGAAAAAAGATGTAAATGCCAAAGGGCAACGATGGAATTTGTATGAGAAAGGTTGACAAAACGTCTGTTGACGCCGCCAGATGTACTCAGGGTGGGATTTCGGCAGCAGATGGAATGGGATAATCTGACTTAGATTCTCGGCATATACTAGAAATAATTTTGAATACTGTTCTTAGATTAATCCGTGGTTTGGTCCCGCGTCTGCTACTTGCAGATAGGAGAACGTCTGATATACAGCGCCGAAACAGGAAGAGCGCCAAATTTGTCTCATTTGGATACTAAACGACGCAGAAGGATCAACTCAATCAGAATATTCATCTTCCGATACAAGTTCCGTGCGTCTTGGCTGGAGAGTTGACTGCATTTCCACCTTATAGCAAATGTTTTTGTGCGCAGGCACAGAACAGATACAGTACCTATTAGCCATATAGATTGGATGCTGCAATCAAGTACCCCCTCATGCGGTTAAGAAACCAGGGCCTTGGCTTTGAAGTACACATGCCGTATCACTGACGGCAGACCCTTCTGGCGCGGATGATCCCACTCAGCTGCGAGAACTAATAGTATTCATTTGAAGACGAGCCTGTGATGAGGTGAATCCAGAGGCGTTATTAGAGCGCTTCTCGAGGCGTTTGCACCACGCTGTGTAACCGGAATACAAAACCAGCTTGTTATGTCCAAACTCAAGCAGCGACCTCGACATCTTTGAACCTTCCACTGCCACCCGTGCCGAATAGGCCTACCATGCCTTCCTGGAAGCTGGGATCCGTGACACTGAGACTGGTGTGTGAGTCCCCGTGGCTCTGATTTAGCGTAGCGGTGAGTCGAGTGGAATTTACGGAAACTGATAGGTGGTACCACTGATTGGCTCGGATCCCTCCGCTGTGGCCCTTTGAGTGTAGCAATGTAGTACGGTCGTTGTACTTCCAGACCGCAAGCTCACCAGAGGTGGCGTTGATGGTAGCCATATATCCTTTCAATTTGTATGGACCGGTCGTCGAAGCCGACACCCGGGCTTTCAAACCCGGCGGTGCCAGATGTACCCGAGATCATAATGTTGGCACTAACGACGTAGTCGTTCCACCCGGACGATCCAGCCACTGTGACGGCATCCTTTATAAGTGGCTGAAATTCATACTCGCGATGGATGACAGTCCAGTTTCCTCCAAAATTGATCCAACCGGCTTCTCTATTCTCTGAAAAATCCGCTTTGTACGGCAAGACGGCAATGGGTGCCGCGCCGGTGCGTTCGGAGCAGAACTGTGTCGTACCCTCCGCAGACGGGGCTGTGTACCGTACCATCCCATGGCCTACTGGAAGTAGGTGGGGGCTATAGTTCGCACAGCTAGGCGCGTCTGCGCCAACAGTCCAAGGAGATGGGGACCATGACCAATTTCCCACGCCATACGCGTGATTGGTGAAAACGACCCGATATTGCTCTTCGGCAGTGCTGTTATCGAGTCGGTACCGGACGGCTTGGCTCGCAACCACCAATTGCTTTGTCGACTCGTCCCAGATCGTGTAGGGGCTCTGTCCGGGATAGAGGCCGTCATCTGTAGCGACCACCGTGCCAAGATCAGCAGCGTCCCAGGTAGAACCGTCTGGGGAAGTCTTCACGTGGATCCGGCAGTAGTTGTGACAAACCTCATAGCTCATGATATATTCTCCATTGTCCATCTTTGCCACGGTCGCCATCCCGGGTCGGTCGAGTTTGTTGGGGCTGACGACATCGCCGGTCGGGTTGCTCCAGGTATCACCTCCATCTTCCGAGGTGACATGAACCAGCATCTGACTATGCTTTTGGTGGTCACGTTCATCCGAGAAGATCGCGATCAACCGGCCTTGGTCATCCAAATAAACAAACGGTTCCCAGATCCCGCCTTGGCTTGTGCTGCGTTGCCATACCCCCAACGAGTCCCAGGTCTTTCCGTGATCCGCTGATCGCCATGCAAAAAATTCGGTCGAGAACTCCGAACAATTCGCGGGGAGCAGATTACCTACTAAAAGCAGCGCGCCTTGTGGATATTTCCCGAGTTGCTGCGGATACTCAAAGATATAGAAAAGATATAGGGTTGGTAGAATACGGAGAACGGATGACCATCGGGTCGGTGGTCTGGGTGTCGGAGACCGTGGCCAGGGTCTCCCACGTCGCGCCTTGGTCATCACTCTGGCGGATAATGAAGCTTCCCGGGGTTCCGTCGGGGTCGTTGGATTGTGGCCCTCGCGTATAGTGGTGTTCCCACGTAGCGAGAAGTCTGCCGTTCAACACGCCGGCATGCTGGAGCTCAACCACTCGAGCATACGTGTTGGTTTCATTGCGTTGGATGCGTGTCCAGAGGTACGACCCTTCTGCGTCTGCAGCGGCAGGCATGATGAAGGCCACTGTGGAGAAGGCGTGTGCGAGCAAGCGTAGAGGCTTGAACATAGTATCTCCGATAAGTTACTGGACTCAGGACGCATTTTCTTGACTTCGTGGCATATTGGCGGCATACTTATGTTCGCCAATATCTTCAGTCAACCATCCATATTTGAGCCGCATTAACAATGGTCGTGGTGACTGTTAATGGTTCGGTGATAAACATCTTCATCTCGTCATTACAATACTTGAGCGCAGCAACGGATGGGCAACTCGAGTCAGCTTTCCCCCGGCAGTCTTCTTACACCACAATCAGAAATACAGGACAGAAACTCCAGTGCTTTTCAGCTTCAATGACTTGCAACAAGGTTGGCATTTCCGACGCGTTTGGAAGCGCCTTAGCCTATTCTCAATTCTGAGGGTTGTTCAGAAACTGCTGGTATGTGTAAGGTGTTTTATCAGCACTTGTTGTACGTGAGACCGGTGTGGAGTTACTTATAAATATTCATACCTAGGTCGCCAATTACCTAGAAAGTAACCATTACTCTACTGAATTTCGATCTCCGCGAGGCCGACCAGGCATGCATCGATTACTGAATATGGTCTTACTTATTCCAGCCGCGCTTGGCGGAACCCTTCAAGTCATTGATCATCAAGGCCAGTGCTTCGTGTATTCGACCCACAACTTCGGTTGCACTGGGATCTCCGAGCCGTTTGCGCCTCTTGACGGCATCTCTTGTTCTAGTAAGCAAGCCCCTTGAGAATAAGGAATATTGCTGATAGCTTCCAGATCTGAATACGAAGAAGGATGATAAAGGCCCCGATTCCCCTGCGCTGAAAGCCATGTTATGTGGCTCCAGTCCGAAGGAACCGGCGTGGATCAAAGTGCACCGCAATGGCGTGCTTAATTTCCACAATGATCACGGGGATGAAGGAAACTGCACTGTGGATGCATCCCTGAACAAAGGAAGTTTATGCACCATCAGTAACAGCCTGGAAACCTCAGCTCCAAGTAGTAAATCCCAGCTGAGTCCCTCGGATTCTTCATCTAGCCATGTGTCGGCTGTGGCGGCAGCTCCAACAATTTCGTCGGACTCTTCCGGCTCTTCGAATCCCGGCGCGGATTGTTGAATGCGAATTTAAGTTCGTGGATCGGTTTCTATGTCTGTGAGGTACTGCTTTTGTTCTCTGAAACTCAGGGTGACCTATTGTCTACAGACGCACGCACTTTCGAGAGTTGTTTCATGTTGTTTCGCGCATTTTTGGCAAGTTGTCAATGATCTTTCGATTGTCAGCTGCAATGCAGTTCATAATAAAGAGATAAAGTCAAATCTACATTCTTAAGTCCTTTGCCAGAAAGCATGAAACCTATTCATGCAGGTGGAATAATGAGGTCTTGTCTAGGTATCAAATGAATGTCGCTGAAGTGGCCATCCTTGCGGTGTCAATGTTCCACGAAACTCGGGATCGTACATGTAGCACGCTTGGTCCAAAGTCGCCACGTAGCGGTTGCGGCCATCCAATTTGCCATGGGTTGGATAATGGGCCAAGAGGTTGTCGAAGCGTTTGAACGCGCGATGGCATTCCGGGACCCAGCAGACGTATGGTCTCTCGTCTGAGTGGCACATCAGGTGCCGCTCAAGTGCCGCTCGACGCCTGAATTGACGATTACATCCAGGGTGTGTGCATTTGAACTGCCGCTGGGGTATGTGATTTGGAGATTTCTGGGCGGCCCGGCCTAGGTTTGCTTGAAGAGTCTCGGGAGGGGCGATGTGGGTGGGCCCGAGGGAATCAGAGCTTGGTAAAGCCGCAGCTTCAGGATCGCTTATCTGAGCGCTGGGCTGAGAGAACCCTATGGGCAACGTAGAACAACACTCATGAATCGGTGCAGTTTTCGTCTCAGGGCCACGGGCACATGGAGGCGAGTTGAACCCGCTTTGGGGGCTAGGGCTTTGCACATAACCCAGCCAGTAAATAACAGGGATCAGTTCGCAATGATCAAGGGCCGGTTCAGCAAGGTGATCTGGTCGCTGCTGGATTCGCCCGTTTCGATCACCCTGGCCTTGCGGTATAGACGGCTGCCCATGATACTGGTCAAGGGCGCGGGACTGAGGAGCCCTGTTAGTCGGACGTGCGAAGTGGTCAGAGTCAGAAATCGAGTGCCATTCGTACTTCGTGTCCTGTAGCACTGGTGCTTCGATCACATTGGGCCGACACTCCGACGGCCTCGATGAGTAGAGATCCATGGAGAAGCTTTCGCGTGTAGATCGCGCACACGCAGTACTACAACTCTGCTGTCGGCTACTTTGGACTGAGAAGAAGTAGTATCACGAAAGCAATTGCATTATTCAAAGAGGGTTCAATGCCATCTGGTACTTTGGGCTGAGGGGATAAGTTGCCCACAGCAGGAATAAGTCTTTCGTAGCATGACACGAAGGACAAGTTGATATGAGATGAAAAAGATTTGATCAAATAAAGTACCGATTATGAAGCACGCTAGTTGCTGTGTCTATTTGTCGGCAATTTTGAGGCAAATATTAGTTGAATGACCCTTGACTGATGCTACTCGTTCATATGAGCACAACCGAGACTCCGAAAGCCGATGCATCATCACCAAGAGACGGTGATGAATCCATGACGAAATGTGCGGTCGTCTATCTGGACTGTAGATTCTCGATGTTGACTTCTTTGTTGACTTCTTTTCTGAATGGTCGCTGGCCAATTGTTTGCTCGTGTCTGATGAACCGATTATCACCTATTCATCATCCACTGCGGCTTCATCGGTACCCTCAGGTGTTATGACACTGCAGCACAAGACATTCTCCAGTCAGCCCGGTTGATGTCGTGAATATAAATAAAAGGATTGATTGGCAAGATGGCAAGACATAGTTTCCTTGTTCGTATTCATTTACTGTGTTGCCCTCCAGAATGGACTTTACAGCTACACGCCACGATCTTGAAATGGACGAAAACACCGGAAGCAATATAATCCCAACTCAGTGTGAGAACTCCGACTGCGATTTCGGGGCGGACAATCCCCCTCCGGTAAGAACCGTATCTTATATTTCACGTTGAATTATACATTCTGATTGATTTAGTCATCTCGTCAGCCGCAAGCCGACGAGGAACGGTCTGAAGCCACCGAGCCCTTTCAGCCAATATTCAAAATGCTGGCGGAATTGGAACAAGATGATCCGAAGGTTGCATTTCAAGCAGCCCGGATCTTGGGACTCTTCCGTCGATTGTGGGAGTCATGCATATCGAAGCACAGAGGCAATGAAAGGCTCGAGCAAACCAACAACGGGTTGAAAGAGGAGAATGTACTCTTGAAGAATGAAAAGAGCCGGCTTCAGGGGTACCACGAGGAGCAGAGAGTCCGGTTTGATCGTCTGAACCATGTATTGGAGTCGTCTCGGGTGCAGCTGCTCAAGATTCGCGATGATTGGGAGCAAGGCCCCCGAAGTCAAGTTGTGGGACTGATGGATTGTGACCGAGAGGAGTAATGAGTCTTTTGGCATATAGACTTGGGTAGATTTGCTATGTAATCTAATATTGGTACTGCCTACCCAATAAGATGTCATTTCAGGAGGTTCTCACTGAGTCCAGCAGACCATCTGATAAATATTTAGGGAAGGTGTTCTACTCCGTCTACTATTACAGATAGATGTCATAGAAATTTGAGCAACGAATTACACAACCCTTTCCGGGAGACTGGGATTTATTTGCGGTGGATTACTGAAAACTTCTATGACCCTTTCAAAGAAGCGAATTTGTGAAGTAAATGTAAACAGGTATTAAAGACTGATTTGAATTCGGCTTTATATCCATAGCTAAGTTCATGGCCAGACTTGGAATCAACGGAAGCACATTCCACAAGTATGACAGAACATCTCTAGGTTGCCGAATGCAAATATCAGGAGACGCAAATGCTGTGAGCATATATTTGTGCCATTAGTCCCGGCGTTTGATGCGTGTTGTGAGTCTTGTGTGTAGTTGCATCACTGTCAGGAGGCTTTTCCGAACGACATGGCCCAACTGCAGCGTTTCTGCGTCAGGACGTTGCAATGGAGGAGTACGGTAGATCGATGATTTGCAGGGCCGAGATAACACGGCCGTGAAATGCTTCCAATGCCCGTGTCCGATTTTCCAACTCCATCGCTTGCCGATTGCAACTCTGACGAAGGGTGTCAAGCTCGTCTTCCAGCCATTCATTCGATTCGCTCATCTGGCGTCTCTCGTCCTCGAGCCGAATATTCACTGCAGATTCCAGGACATACATTTCCCATAGACACAGATACAAATCCACAAAATTCAAGGCGGGTGCAGCGAGGTCAGCATTGCAGCGTAAAATTTTCCGGAGCTGCGTTGTCGGGAGGTTCGCCGAGACGGAGATCTATATCTTGCTATTAAGCCTTTTTTGCCGATATGACGGGGAACGGAGCAAACCATACCTTTAGTCCGGCGATGGTAGACGAAGAAGGAATTGCACTCTCTCTTGCATCCGACTCATCACTAACATCCTCGGAGAGTCCTCGCTGTCTTTTGGCTGGTCTGCCGACTGGCGATGGAGATGCAGTGGGCGAGCTCATTGGCGGGAAGAAATTATCGGAGAAATCGGGGTGAAGATTGTACGGCATTCTTTTTCTACATCTTAAATAGAAGTATTACTTCGGAAATATGGAAGTCACCGATCGGTCTGTGCTATACATCGGGCTTCAAGTTGAGGACCTGATAGTGCGGACGCATGATTTATTCGTTGATGGATGTTGAGTTAGCTGCACAAGCTGAAAGTTCCCCTGACAGGCACACTGGTCATGACCACGTAGTCTCATGAAGGCGATCATCGTTCCTCGACAGCAACTTTCAATGACAATCACACGTCTCCAAATTGATCGGCTTGGTTTCTGCGACTCGGCAAGAATTCCAAACAGCACCAACTCATCGACTGCAGTGGTCTGTGTTGGCTATACCCACGGCCAACGAGCCGCCAATCCGCCTTGGCTTCGAGAGGCTACAATCTGTTCTGAATAAATCCTGCGACCATCAATCTGGCGCTGGATGGCTCTTCGGACATTCTCGTCATTTGCGGACCACAGTGCTGCCCGGAGGCTATGCGCATCCATCCTCTGATCCGCTAAAAGCGCATCAACGACACGAGCATGTGCGCCTTTGGCTGCCAACACCAACGGAGACTCCAGCCACCGATTCTCCAAGTTAGGGTCAATATTCTGATGGATTAATAGAGCCCGAATCAGCTCCAGGTTACCAGCACGGGCAGCAATCCCCAAAGCTGTGTCATGCGTTGTCAAGGTACCTTGATTAATCTGGAGCCGCTCCCTTGCTCTACCATTAGTCTGACAGCCTCAACATGGCCTCCCGTTGCTGCCTGGCACAGCGGTGGATCCATCAACTCTCGGCCGGTATTGATTTCTACATCTCTTATGCCCAAAAGGATTTTCATGATGTTGGCTCTTCCCATGGCAGCGGCAGTAGAAAAGGGGGTTTGCCTCTCGACACAGACGTTAACATCGATCCCGGGGACCGCGAGGAGCTGCTTCAAAGCTGTGGTTTCCAATCGTGTTGCGGCATGGTGCAGCGATGTCGAGGGTGCGTCCCATCGACCGCAGCCGCCAACTAAATTGACATCAACGCCATTTACAGCCAGCAACCTCTCGGTGATCTCGTCATAGGATAGATAGGTCGACCACCAGAGTGGGGTGTTTCCATCATTATCTATAGAGTTTACGTCTGTCCGTGGGTGCCAAAGAATCAGATCGACCACGTCCAAGCGTCGGCCGTGGACAGCAAGATGGAGTGCCGTATGACCATTTCGGTCAATGGTCGCCAAATCAAGGTCTTTTCGCCGCAGTAGCAGACTTACAGCACCCACTGACCCATGGAGAACTGCCTGGTGGAGCGATGGCTCATCGTGTTCGCTGTTATGTGGTGCAGCATATTCTCGCTGCCTTTGAAAAAGGGCCATCATGGAAGGCCTGTTGATTCGACTTGCCCAAACCCAGGGCGAAATGCCCAAATCATCATTTGCGTTTGGATTACTGCCCTTGGCGAGCAGTAGTTGTGCCAATCCAATGCGGCCCCACCATACAGCGAGATGGAGCGCTGTTTGGCCCCGTTGATGCCGGAGGTCGACTGCACAGTCCACGCGCTCTAGTACACGCCACAGGGTTGAAGATGCTCCATTCCGAACAGCAGTCCACAGTGCGCTTTCTTGCTCTCGATTCTGAAGATTGATATCTAGACCGGGGCTGTTCAGCAAGAGCGTGAGCACTGCAGGAGAAGAGTTTTTGATGGCTCTCATCACGGGGGTTTTTCCACGAAAGAAGGCATTGATATTTGCCCCGTAGTCAAGCAACCACCTTGCGAGCGTGATATTGTCATCCTTAGCGGCCATTCCAAGAAGGTTGCTGTTCTGATAGTCGACATTGAACTTGAGAATGACGGGCCGCAGTTGATGGTACAGGGTTTTGCATGATCTTGCAAGGGCAAATTTCGCGCTACCCTGGAGATACGAAGCGATGAGAAATAATATTTCCGTGGGTAAAGCCCGAATGTGTGACTGTTTTTCTTGGTTAATTGATAGGGATCAGGACATGGCGGTTTTACTAACCATGCTATGATAGAATTGCGACTTTGGCCGTGGGACTGAGGGGAACTTGCAGAAAGTTAAAACAGTTCAGGTAGTGGAGGTTTTTCAACCTTTTATGAATAACATGGATCATACCCTGTGCACGAACCCACAAAATTTAGTCTGCATATCGCATTCCCTGCTATGAATGGGTAACAGCATGGTGCTCCTGGGATTTGTAGTCCCAAAGGACGGTATCGATTAAAGGCTAGCACCAGCATTGGAAGCCTTTTCATCGCTCCTAGATATACGAAAGTTGTTTCCAGGATCGCCTGGTGTTGTTTTATAGAATGTTAGGAAAGCTACGCCACTGGCTAAAACTATGTCTGTCCAGACCAACGGGCCAGGGCATGGAATACCAAGTTTGCTGGATCTTTCGACTGCTTTTCAGTATTAGACCATGAGCCTTTCTTGTCTACCTATCAAGCACTGTTCATTGTAGTATATAAAAAGGACCTCCAACTGCATTTCTTACACACCCAGTCCGCCACGAAAAATCTCGATGGAATGTGAGAAGAACCATGACCAGGAAACAGTAAAGCCACCGTTACTGATATAAATACAGTCGATATAGCGCAGCTGCTAGCAAACTTTTTCTCACTACATTTTCCTCCCGAGAAAAGTGAATTTTCAATCAGTGGCCCCTCTGTATTCGTGATCCTTAAAAAGCCCTTCAAGCCGCACGAAGATCAAGTTAGGCTCTTGATATTGTTACTGTGAAACTTCCACCATGCCAACTGTTGGTTTTACGAGACCTTCCCGACGGCCTTGCATTCAATGCCGCACTTGGAAAAAGGCATGCAATCGTGATTTACCCTCCTGTCAGTCTTGTTCGGACCGTAGGGAACCTATCCAGTGTACGTATGAAGAACACATTTCCTCGCGGCTTCATCCAAGCAGAAAGGCGTCGGTAGAATCAGGAAAGTCGAAGCAGAAAGAAAGCGCTCATGAGAGCGAGCAGACGCGGGAGACTCTTCAAGAAAAATACATGACGACTGAAGCTCGCGATGAATCTGGCAAGGATTCCCAAGCTCCGTTTTCTCCTGCTGCCTCAGGGTTCACCCCCTGTTTGATGCGACCATACTATGAAATGACAGTTCCCGTAAGAATGCCAACCCTTTTTGATTCATCCTGAACTAACAGCTGGCTAGGTATCCTTGCCACGTCGACTTCAAACCCGAATACCAAAATTTTGCGCTCCCTCGGTTGAGAAGGCCCATACCCTGCACCAACTTTTGTTGGTACTCAACTACTTATTCGTCAGTGCAATGTTTCCTAATGATAAGGATCTTTTGTGTCCCATTATATACCGTCGTGCTCAGGACTGGGAGCAAAGCTTCGTCTTGCAGCATAGTGGGTTGCAACCCTGGCTCATTGATATTCGCGATGCTTTAACCGATTCTCAGGGTTTGCATACCGTGTCATGTGAAGATTTGGAAGAGCAGATCCGATATATCTTGTTCCTTCTCGGACGATATGCAACAAATAAGTCTAGCCTTCTCCAAGCATGCTTTGAGCAACCTCTTGCGCCGTATCGACCTTTTGGGGTCGGGGCCAGTGTTGCTCTGATATGCTACGCATTCAGGGGCATTCGTACTAACCACATACGGGGCTATGAGTCGAAAGAGATCTGGGCACGCGATGAGTCATTCTTCTTCATTATGCTGGACCAATTAAGATCATTATGCTGGACCAATTAAGAAAATCGCCAATCTTCTCCCCCGAACTGTCTGTCGGAGAGCTGCAGGCCATTCTACTGAATCTTCAGAGAGCATTCCACAACGAGGAAATCTGGGTCGCTTCGGTGTCAGCCCAGGAAATCAATATCCGTAACAGGGTGGAAGTCATAAATTATTACACCCAGGCGTTTCAAGTGCTTGACCCATTCCTTCTTCCAAAGATATCGCTGGATGCGTTAGGGATCAAGCCGCCCGAGAACTGCAGTCACCTTCATCTGGCCACTCTTGGCCACTGTCTTTTACGACAGGCATCCGATCCAGAGTCTGAATGAGAATTTCAAAAATATCCCCGGTATTATGCTGTCAAAGCCCGATCGAGTTGTAGTGACCGAGATGTTTCATGTGAAAGCGTGGCAGGAAAGTTGGTGGAATGGTAGCTCGGATAAATTCTATGTAAGTGTGTTTCATGTTGCTCCCGGGCCGGAGACAAAAGACTCAGTCAGGTTAATGGATTCGGCATATTGTACTTCGAGATCTATTTAATCCTTAAAATCAAAATTTAATTCAACCTGGAGGAATAGTTGACAAGTAGTGAACGTACAATTATTCCTGAACCAAATTCTTTTTTTTGGGCTGAAGAAAGCTTCAACGTACGCAGTGCTAAGATGGAAATGATCGATGCCTTGGTATAGATCAACATTATGCAGGTCAATTCAAATTCCAGAAAGCTGATTCTAAAAATGCTAACGGCCTTTCTTAACATTCATAAACGCTACATGCCAGGTGAGAAAGTGGGTTGAAAAGGGTCTTCGCGGCATCGGTCTATGTGCAGTTAGCAGCCCAGTTCACTTAACAGCGTTTTTCTCGGTCAGCCTAATACTCTAACCTTGCAGTTGAACGGTCTTTGCTAGATGGTTTCCTTGATGTTCATTTAAAAAGGCCTCTCGCTTACAGTGTTCTGGATCGGCAATTCCGCACTTCCAAAACTGTATAGATTACTTTGCCTTGCGAATCCTGGGACTCTACTCAGCGAATATGGATCAAAATGGCAAGCATCTATCTAGATCCTCAAAATCGGACTTTGATTCATTCCACAAAAATCCTCTCAGTATGTACTGCATTTCTAATTTCCAACATTCATGACAAAGAACCTGACGATGACCCAGACAAACCCTCCCTGGTAGATCCGTGCCCCTCGCAACAATCCGTGAATAGGCTCCCTTTCCTGTATTCGAAAACTGAGGAACTTGTCTGGAAATGGGATCAGTCGAAGCTCTGCGGCCAGAGCATCAACATTCTCTTACAGTCCACCCTCATGCCACAGGATCATCCGTGCAACAGGCCTGACCGGGCCCGCGAATTCGTTCTGATCGAGAATGGCAATGTCGTTGTACAGCCCCCCGCATACCTGACACGTCTGAAACCGGAGCAGTATCAGGTCGGTTTGATTCATAAAGACAGTTTGACGGATATGAAGATCATTCTCCTTGGCCTCCCAAAATGGAAGAAACCTTCCAAGGTCAAGGAAAGCGTGCTTCGCCTTGAAAACTATCTGGCCAGGAAAAGCTTTCCGCTCTTCTACGACTGGTCCACCGAATACTGGATCTCGGATTCGGTCGTCATTGATCCGCGGTCGACAGATGAAATCGAGATGATTGATCGGGGGAAACGAACGGCGCACAGCCACGACGCAAAATATATTTGCATCGGCCTCCCAGCAACCACCATGGGACCCCTTTTCAACACGCTTGTGTCATCATGGAATGCAAGCCCGGCCTGCTTTGAGTACGCGATCGGATTCATTTGGGTCTATGCGTTGATCGATCCTCGGAATTTCTACATAGAGCTTGACACAGCCTTAGACCCCGCGTGCGACCCCGTTTCCTCCATGCTACGACAAATGAAAGGAGGATCTTGGGTGGCCGTAACCAAACTATCCCTTCAGCTTGAGGGGTCTAGCAGGATGAAACACTCCATTCTGGTTCAGGTTCTGGAAGTTTCTCAGGCCCGCGCCACATCCACGCATAAGCCAATCACTCATCGATAGACTTGTTCTTTACTGAGGTGTCTTACTTTTCGCCGGGGGTATTTATGTTCAATTATCTCTACATATTGAACTACCAATGATAATTCAAATAGTCAAGGTATTCACTGAATTAGCCCTTTTCGACATGGGATTGATCTGATATTGCTTCGAGGACGGAAAGTTGTTACACGGCCGGTTTTGTTTGTACTCAGCATCTGATTAAGGTTTGAACAGTCCGTGTGAGTTTCAGGTCTGGATGGCAGGTGGCCATATATGGATGGAGAAGTCTCTTCCGACATTTTTGCCACGAAATGGTCTTCCCTAAGCTAAATTTACCTTCATGTACAATATCAAAAAGCAATTATATTGAGGCAAGGTGCCATCCCAAGGTATACATTGCACCCACGAGAAATTCCGCCGAACATCGTGGAGAGAAAAGATGAGGGATTGCAGATCCAAAAATTTCTTGAAAATTTAATTCCTAAGGAAACAAGTGCAATCACTGAAAGCGTATAGAGAAACATCATTTGCAGAATCTTGTCCACCAGACATCTTCAGCCCTCTTCCACTCCGTTATACTGCCCTTATCTCTGCAAACGTCGAGCCCGCAGCGTCTTCTGCCCCGGCTCATCTGGCTCATGAGTTGGGTCACATTCGAGTCCCTCGTCTACTTCTGTTTCAATAGCCTTCCATCGGTGGGAAAGGCCCTCTAGGTGCCTGCGGACATCTTCGATACATTTTCTCTGGTCCGCCATTGATCTCTCCAATATCCTGGATATTGGTTAGCTTGTTATTTGTACCTGAGGATGAGGTTGACAACTAACTTCACACGTGGTTCTAGGCTTAAAGCATTACTCTGATTAGCACAATTCTCCGGGAGGGATTAGGGACAAATAGTACTAACTCGGCAACACATTGGAGAGCAAGCATGTTGCTGTCCCTCAGAGACTGGGCTCCATAATCTCCTAACTGCGGAACCGGTACCGCTCCATCCTGAACATCGTTGGGCGGGTCACTCTGCTGTGATGCCGCCTGATGATTGCCGCTTGAATGCGTCGATTCTTCCTCGGTGGTATCGCCAGACAGGGACGCAGTCGGACTTTGGCTGTATTCAGACTCCGAGGATGACAGGGACAATGCGCGCTGCAATCGACGCCGGAAGTCTGGCATCTTCTGAGCGTGTGAGGGTTTTTGGACGGCTCCCATGGTCGTGTTCTAATCACGCAAAAATACCGCGTAGTATATATGCCGTGCTTGGAAGGAGGAGGTGAGGATCTATTAAATAGTAGATGGCGAGATTAAAATTTGCACGTCTGCAAATAGGTCCAGCAAGCACTCTTCTGTAGTGGAAGATGCTGTCGCCCTGATCATACGCCAGTTATTTTCTGTTTCGCATTCAAAATAAAGTGAAAAGATGGGCGGCAAACACCCTTGATGGTTCATGAATCAACAGGCAAACGTTGACGGGCAATCAATTTTTCCACCGCCATTGATAATTTTGATTTGCCCACTCCGTGGCTCGCAGGGACCTAGCCTACAGTATGTCGATCGATTTCCTTGCAGGTGATTACTACTATTCATACGCGGACCGGTGATAAACGCAGGCACAAAGATTGGATTCGCCGGAGCCATAGAGGATACCCGACCAATCCCAACCGTATTCTGGGAAACGGCATCCGGTGGCCAAGTTGGAACCCACCCATCAGGCACTTGGCCTGCGAACGTCTAGTTACAATCTGTCCATTGCGCATCCACGTAGGAGAGAATAGATGCATGTACCGGAGCAGTTGTTATGTCCTAGTCTACAAATATCGTATAAAAGCTTAGGCATCCGTCTCTTGCGGGATCAGTCAGTTTTCTGCTTGCCAGCAAAATAGGAAAGCGTTTCCCCTGGTGAGCAACGTTAACTGAACGATGATTGGTTGAGTCCAGACCCTCGGCAGCCACGGTTCCAGGTGGGGTGGTCGACCCGCCCTCTGCGGAAATGCTAAAATTTCTTATTTCAACGTTGATTAACCGCCTCAACGCCCAGCAAAAAGAGTGCAGGCCCGCTATTGGGTCTGCCACGATGTACGCAAATGGTCGCTGTCGCAACCCCTACTCGATTGGCATAAAAGACGCTCGTTTTCCGTCGAGAAGAAGATCAGGATTTTCCTCTTCACACTCCGTGGCCGCGAGGCCTTGGAGTGTTCTTCGCGGGATAGGCTCCGCGTTACCAAGTGTGCCTCGCAGGGATAGGCTCCGCGATACCAAGTGTGCCTCGCAGGGATAGGCTCCGCGTTACCAAGTGTGCCTCGCAGGGATAGGCTCCGCGATACCAAGTGTGCCTCGCAGGGATAGGCTCCGCGATACCAAGTGTGCCTCGCAGGGATAGGCTCCGCGATACCAAGTGTGCCTCGCAGGGATAGGCTCCGCGTTACCAAGTGTGCCTCGCAGGGATAGGCTCCGCGATACCAAGTGTGCCTCGCAGGGATAGGCTCCGCGATACCAAGTGTGCCTCGCAGGGATAGGCTCCGCGATACCAAGTGTGCCTCGCAGGGACAACTGCGAAATCAAGAGTCTCCGCAGGGACATCTGCGAGATCAAGAGTCTCCGCAGGGGGACGCTGCGTTACCAATTGAGACCCGCAGGAGAGTGCTGCGTCAACAAGTTCTCCCTCGCAGCAATGAGCCCTGCGATTGTAAGAGTGCGCTCCCTCACAGAAGATGAGCCCTGTGATTGTAGAAACGCGCTCCCTCGCCAGCAATGAGCCCTGCCGTTGTATTGTGTGCTCGTTCAGGCAGAGCCCGTGGCGCCGCGGTCCTCGCCCTGATCCTCTGGCGACAAGCAAGCACCTCTTCGTGGTGTCAGAGACTAGTATTCGAGTCCTTCAGGGGAATCGAAGAAGCCAAGACCTGCTCCAAATGTCCAAAGAAATCAAGAACCTCCAGGCAGATTTCGTTTCATGCCTTCGGCCTGTTCCAGAAATCGATAAAAATTGAGAAAATCCAAACAGGCTTTTTTCAAGCTTTCGACCTCCTATGACCAAGATCCCATTCACGTAATGCACGTAGCCTTCAATCGTCCCCAGAACCTATACACTGAGCGCTCACTTCATACGACATAGCGTAGTGTATGAAGTTACAGTGGAATTCGAAATCAGATGCCCCTCGAAGACCCAGACGCTTTCTTTCCCAACGCCCCACTCTAAGCTTAATTTGGCTAGAAAGCCCCTTGTCAGGACTTTAGTTACTATGATTGGCTGTGAGAGCGACATGAAACAGGGTGATCCGGGGTTGAGACTCTAATGGATCGCTGGAAAAGAAAACGAGTGTATCTTCGAGGGGTATCTGTTTTCGAATTCCACTGTATTGAGCTTGCTGACGCGGTAAGTGCCAGCGTGGTTCGTTGCCGGTGAATACCGCTGCCATCCAGAGTAATCAACATCCTTGTGAGAGTTCTGTCTTGGCTGGGGTGATGATGAGTGTGTGGGCTTGGTGATTATTGATGACAAGGACCGTGACTGGTGGTCATGGTGAGTTGACGAGAGGCGTTGGGTTTGGTGAGTCCTTAATAATCGTTGCTGGTCGTTGATGAAGCTGGTGGTCGTTGATGAAGCTGGTGGTCGTTGCTGGTCATTGCTGGTCGTTGCTTGGTCGGTGATGAAGCTGACGGTCGTTGACGGTCGTTAACGCGCGGCGGGCCCGGCTGAGCGGTGAAGTATCCACCGGTAATCAACACCCGCCTCACGGCCCTCCCAGGATCCGCGAGGACCGATATGCGGCGAGAAAATACTGAGGCTACGACATGAATATGATGGTACAGATAGGACGGCGACCGAATGTCTTCGGCACAAATTGATTTTGACTACAACGTGGCACACCATTTAGTCAAATCAAGTTGCATAGAAGTTAAAGGGCGTGGACTGAAGGCATGCATGGATGAGGATGGATGTATTTGTAGAATATATTGTCTGTACTCAATTCGTCTGAGTCTACATTGCAGAATGATCTTCTCGGGTCGAATTTATTCGTGTGTTCTCTCGATGGTAGACTGTGCTCGGGGCAGGATGTATGGCCGCAAACCAACGTTGTCGCCCGCTTACCGACAAACGATATATATCTTTAGATCGCACCGGCCATACATGATTGGAGTCGAAGTACCAGAGGGACCACGATACGAGAAAAACCACTAGCTAATTCTATAAACGTTGAAATGTTATCTATCCATCGTTCCCAAGTATTATCCCAAGCATTATTTCCTCCTGGTATGGTCGAATGAACAACGCTACTGGAGCTGGAAATGTCGACTTCGGATATAACTGCTGCTGTTCTCTGCGGGATGATGTGGGAATAAGTAAAATAAAAATTCCCCGCCGCGGCTGAAATACGTTTCGGCCCAGTCGAAATGGCGTACCTGAAACGACGCACGGGTTCGATTCCAGCAACGGGCGTTCATTTGTCCTGGATGGAACAACAGATCTCGCTCATCAGCTGTCTTGGCACACCAGCGTGGCTCCTCGAGCCATTTCCTCAGTAGTCTTTTATGATGTATCATACAAGAATTGCCTACGTCTTGACCTCGAGTGGATATGGTGAGTTCATACTTCCCGTACTATGGGCATATCGCCAAAGTCAACGGGCTGAGATCGAGTGATCGGCCTGCGGCTCCTTCGGACGCGTGTCGCCCCGCGGCGCATTCACGTGGCGCGCGCGCCTTTCCCAGCGTCGCGTTGGTGTTAGCGGCTACGTTCGTAGGCAATAAGGACGTCTTTTTCCTTACTCCTCCATCTGATTGAAAACCGACTTGTATCTTTCGGACTACCATAAAGAAATCACGACTTTCGTGAGGCATGCTTCTGCGAGCAGTCCGCCCCCGTAGTGACACTTGAGGAGCGTTCGGTGCATTCAGCATGCCATAGGTGGGGAGAATTGATCATCGAATCGGCGATCTGGCAACGCGGTCAGCTGTGTTCCGAATTTTCAGGGATGAAATGTAAATCACCAGCTTTAGTTCGTCGTAATTCCAGTGCGGCCAAAAGATTCCTCCGCCACATTTCTCGATCAATCATCAACGTCCAGCTTAACTCGTAAAGCTCGGTGTACTCTCAGCCTGTTGGCATTCGTAATAGCGGCCATGATGGAGTATCTCGATTGAGGGTGGGAGCTGTCTAATGAAGACCGAAACATTGCCTATCTACATCAGCAACATGTCCAGTGTCAGAAGGCGGCATTCACTTACCATGGCAGTAGTTTTACAACGACCATGGGTGATCTAGAGACGAGGCAAGCGTCAGTTTGTTAGTTCGTCTAAACATACTCGAGAAACAGGAGCAGCTCTTACTAGAGAAAACGGCTGTGGGAGCGGACGGACATCCTCCGATAGTGGTATGCCTTTGCTGTTGGAACGGACACAGCCAGTGGCCAGCGGACATGCAGTTGCACCAAGCCAAGGGAGACCGGAGGAGGGTTGGTAATTCGATTGGGGCAAAGGTATCGCCTGAGAGCGTTTGCTTTATGGCGCGATTTGAGGCAAGTTTGGAAGAAACTGTGGTTTTCGTAATGGTCATTGATGCAAGATTTCTCTTTCTTGTCGAATGCTGCGATACTCATTCGTTGTCATGGACGGATCAGGCCGACAAGGTTCGGAGTAGATGTGGACAAGAGAACAGAGCTGTCCTGTTTACTTTCACAGTTAGCTCTGGATCTGACAGGGTCAAGCGGGGATATGAGAGCAAATTGCAACGTTACCGCGTGGCTGATCGGGAAAGGGAGACTTCCTGGTTCGGAAGCAGAATGCATTGAGTGGGTTGCTGTTTCAAAGCATATCTCGGAGCAGAAGGAGAAAATCGAAATTAACGGCCCGACTCGTCTTGTCACTGCAAGATTGGCAATCGCGCTGCGGGAGAAAGAGACATCAACAATACTTCATGAAGGACAGAGAGGCTACGCATGAGGCAACTTACTAGAAATGGGCTGGCTCGTGGGACATCCAGAAAGGTTGACTTCTGATCCAGTGAATCATCAGCAAGGCTTAGTTTTCGACTACCACAATGATCAAACTTACCTTGCCCGTTGCTGCAGCGCGCGGCTTTCTAGCAGGGACAAAATCGGCTGCAGAATTCGATCTATAAGAATCCATCAGTAGCTGGATTATGTGGACGCGTGGTAACTCACTATCCTGGCCGCCGGGATGACCCCAATACGACTAATGTTCGTCGAGTAGATTTGCACGCAGGCAGCGGAGAGGAGACTGAGATGAGCATATTACACGTCAGTATGGCTTCGAATGACGGAGCTTTCATACTTACCCGCCGTCACAGATCTCAGTATCAACGGTCGACAGGCTATGGGCGATACATCAGGTCAGTCCGATCACGAGTGCATGGCATTTCGGAGGCAATATATACCGGGAAGGAGCTGGCGAAGTCGAGAGCAATTGTAACGAGACTGCGTGGGGAAGTCTGGGAAAGGAAGGTTGAAGAAAGACCGTTCTAGGTGGCTAACGGCCCGATATTTATAGCATTGCCGCCAGCCTTTCAGCTTAATTCGCTACAAGGACCCTTGCACATTGTACGGGGCCAACAGAACTGGCCCTCCAATTTTGGCGGGCTTTTCACCATTAATCTTTGGCGACATTCGAATGTTGGCAGTCTCACTATTGGCACCGTTTCAACACGCACAAAGACACTGCAGGATGCGCTGACGATACGTTTCGACATGTTGTACGTTCATTAACATACATTTGTATGTCATCGCTACACAAAACAGCGGCCACTTCGTTCAATTCTACTCACCAGTAATGAAGACCTATTTGCTGATCAACCGTTGAACACTGTTCATGTCGTCGCCATCTCCTTTTTCTTATTTCCACTCGTTTCTGATGTCATAACGGAGCAAAATACGCAGTATCCGCATTTCTTTGATGTTGCTATCTGTTCATCACCATCCGCAAGAATATCGGCTTCACCCAGGCATATCTCTGAGCGGTGAATAAGGCCCTCACTGTTAATATCACTTCTATCTCTGTCCGTTTTATGTTCTCGAGTTACTGGCCGGCCGCGTCGAGCCACTGCCGGAAAATATCTTACGATCCAGTAACATATTCCGGCACCACATTGAACCGAAGATGTGCTCATTCTCTGCAGATAATCATACAAAGACATTGGCTTGAATTGGAGCGTCTAGTTCTCATCGACGCCTTGAAATCAGTAGACGAGACAAGACTGCAAAGAGCTACCCGCTGATCTTTTACGCAAAGTGCCCAACGCGATGATATGTAGACCATATACCGTGACCTAGTGTGGCTTTTATGACCGGGGCTTCTCAAGATTAAGGGTTTCTTAGGACAGACGTCTCAGAAGGGACACCCTCTCAGAACAATGCTCTTGTTGCAACCCCCCTCTCAGATACAAACCATTCATGTGAAGATCGACCAATTCCGCAATCAAGATACTCACCGCTGCCGCTGTTGCTTCATCGTCCCACCGTCCCGGCTACAGCTTTGGAAGCCATGGAAAGCAGCTGCTTCACCTGTCCAAGTCCTCCAGCGCCTGCAAGCTGGTCCTCTTCATGCGCGGATATCACGAAAATGGCATTGCTGCTATCGACTGAGGCGGCGCGGTAGCAGTGGCCTGGACGGATACTGTGTAGGTGCACATCGTAGAGTGAATAGCCCTTGCATGAGTACTTTCGCGCGACCCGTTCGACAGGCGACGGATCGGACCGGTCGATGAGGAGACAATCTGACTGGTTCCATTCACCTCGCTCGAGTGACCAAAACCTGATTTCAACGTGCTGTGTGAGTGGGCTTTCGGATCCGTCATGCATTGGAGGCTGGGGGCGAGTGTTCGTTCGATCACTCTGAGTTGGCGTGTGCTCGGTGCCTTTGTGTATTGCTTCCACAGGCTGGTCACAAAGTGTAGAGTATGACACACCTCGCATATTTCCTGGTGGAACAAACTCTTCAGCCGGAGGCGACGACTGATGATGAAGCCGGTTGAGTTCGTCGTCGAGACGTTCCATCGCCATCCTCTTTTCTAACTGCTCTTGCTCCTCCTGGGCCCTCCTCAGGCCGGCAAGGAACGCCTCTAGTTCTTCCGGCCCAGTAGACCTACGTATTTCAGACACACTGCCTCTATCTGATAAAGGTGGCTGCTGTGCCGGTACATCGACATCGAGCTCAGATGCAGTGTCTGGCTCTCGCTCCTGGCTCCTGCCCATTCCCAGTTCGTCCTGGCTCCATCCGAGCTGCACTGTTTCCAGCGAGATTTGGGTGCCTTCACTCATGGCATCGCCAATTTCTGGGGCCATGGTGGGTGAGTGGCAACAAGATACCATTTCTAGCACAGAATTGCTCTGATTGCTCTGCGCTTCTGGTTTTTTGGGAGCAGGGTCGTCCGGAGAGCTTTGATCTAGGCGACCTAGAATGACATAGTCACTTTCCGGGCTCGGAGGGTCTAAATCCATGGGCTCAATTCCATCATCTGAATGGATTGGCCGGTGGGAATCATGCTGTCTTATTACGATCTCAGAACCAGCCCTGTCGGGAGGCAAGCTTGGTGGAACCGTTTGTTGCCGGGGCTCGTGAGAGGCTGATGAACCGTCCCTCTCTACAAACAGCATCGATGATCTTCTCTCGACTCTCTCCCTCCGTCTACTCCTTGGCTGATACTCGCATCACCAGCTTTTGTCGCAGTGGCATTTCTCAAGTTTGCCGATTTTCCAAAAAAAGCAAAATAGACACAGCGGCGAACAAAAAAGCTAGTGATCGTGTCGGCAGCCTCTACACCAGCATAGAGTCGATCCAAGAATAGGAAAGGGGCATCTTGGGTATGGGTTCGGGTCCGTGGAATCCCCGAACGAGCGTGCGCCTTGGTGGTATTGTCGGCCAAGAGACCTTGCGATAGGTTGGGCTGGTCAGGAACTGCTTCCGCAAAACAAGTTGCAATCCGCTGAACCAGAAAATCAAACTGCTGATCATCGTATCGATATTGGCCCGGCTTTCGTGCCTGTAGGAGAGCCGATCGCGCGATTTGGTGATCCGGAGAATCGTCCAGCAACCCATCAATTTCGGGAGACTGGAACCCCAGTTTGCGGGCAAGACGGGCCATGTCGTAGATCACCCGCGGGTCCGCCTTGGCACCAGTCGGTTTTGCCAGCAGATCATCCTTGCTTCTGGGGTCGGGGGGCATCAAAGGATAATGCCGCATGGCGTATAGCCAGAGCTGTTGGTATCCAAGGTCGAGGCAGTCGGCCTCGGTCGCACACAGTCGCCTGAATGTCGACTCGGAAGTCTGGATGAGGCATTGCCCTCTCTCTCGATCTTCCCCCGCGGCCGAGTTCGGATCATACAGCGAGCTCATGGTTTCCCACACTGATCGGGTCAGCGGGCCCGACAGTCGCTTGAGACAGTGCACGCAGCTCTCCAAGTATTTGAAATCCTCAAAAAACGTGTACAAGGACGGTATCAGGCCGTCGATATTTTTCATTCGGGCACATATGGCTTGCCGCTCGTCCTCGCTGAATTCGACGAACGCATGGCCGCTCATGACCAGCCCACACGCAGTCTTTGCATCGGACCGCGATTTGCCTGGTGCCAACAATTGTAGGGCGCCGACGGTCTCTGGGTCGATTCGCTTCGTCGAATGCCGGTCCGATCCCACCAAAGAGGTCCACACGTCACGAATGTGCTCGAGGTAGTTTGCTATCTCCTGAGCACTGTGGTCAGCCCATTGCCGATTCGCTTCAGCTTGGAACTTACCTCAACGCAGCCTGACGCTATCAATCGATGAAGCACGCTGATTCTCATTCCACCGGGCCAGAGCCCGGGAATCGTCAGCAGACCATCAAATGCGCACCGGAGACGGCGGTTCCTTTTATTGTCCAGTTGATTTAAGCGCTCTTGATTGCTGGGCGATAGCCTCACGAACCATCGCTCCCGGAAAGCCTCATTTCCTTCACCCTCGTATTGTCGGATCTTGCGATAGATTTCGCCATCGGTCGGCTTTCTTTCATTGGAATACTCCTCCACCAACGCCATCTGCAACTCCTCGCCGATGCCTAGGTGGATGGTTAGTATCTACCGGTCTGAATGCCTGATACGTCACGTACCGTCCGCGTAGAGATCAACCGTCCACCAGCGATCCGCCGGAGGGAGTACCTCCATGCCCGCCTGCACACGATGGCGGCCATGGAGACCCCGAAGTTGGCCTGTCTGAAACTCGAGACGAGGAGGGTGGCGACCATCAGCGGGCAGCAGGGATTGTTGCGAAAGATTCGCCTTCTGTAATGCTTCCGAGAGGTCATGTCGGGACACGGTCGCAGGCACATGGTTGTGGACATCGAGGCGGCGGCAGCGGTTTTTACGAAAGATGCCTCGAAGGCGGTCCAAATTTTTCGGATCTAGGCCACGCGGAAGAGGAGGCTCGAATTGGATCTGACCGATGCTGATTTTGGCTGCCCCGAAGTATGTGAGACGTCGTTCTGCGGCGAGTCGCACCTCTTGTTCGGTAAAGACGTGTCGACTCATGGAGGCTGAGTGATAATAAGGTTTGGACCGATTCGGATTCATGGACTGGAAATCTCATATATATACACATGTAACTTATATAGAAAACACATGTACTTTTCAGGTATCCTTGCTGTGGTGATCAACGTTGCCCACAGCAATGCCTGTGAGCGATCACCATCATTCTGCTGCTGCTCCGCCGTGTTATTCCACCAGGCTTGAAATGCTCATTTAAATCGGCCCGATCCTGTCACTGTACTTTGCGTTCCTCATTTTGCTTTCAGTTCGCGTCCCGCTCCCATCATGCCAAACTTCAACGATAAAAGAGTGACCAGAATCCAAGCCGCCCATATTGCGCTGCTTCACCAGCCGCAAGCCCGAGGATCAACGATATCTGATTTCAAGACCAGCGCACAGCATCCTTGCCCAAATCCGGTGCCGACCAAGAGGGATGCACCGTCCCCAGCCTCTGAGCGCCCCGGCAAGGCAACCCGGCTGATATCTCCGAGCTCGCAACGCCAGGACACCATGAAGTGGGAAGGGGGCATCGACACGAGCCTACCCGTCCAAGACGGATCCCCGTGGGATACTTTCCGAAAATACTACGAATGTGACTTAGCCGGTCCCGTTGCGGTATCCGTCCGGATATCTGGCGACCGTGCTGTTCGGGCTATACGGCAGTATCCGAAGGAAGACAGCGAACAAGTCCTGCAGGCCCTACGCTCCCTGCGCCATAGAAACCTGGCGTCTATTGTGGAAATTTATCGTTTTTCGAACAGCATTTACACGCTGAGTAACGTTGATCCTCTTGTTCTGGACCACATCGTCGCTTGTAAAGCCTTTCCAAACGAGCAGGAACTCGCGGCCATCATGTCACAGGTTGGCTTCCCCTGTCTTCCTTCTTGATCAGCCAGATAGATCCGTGACTAAGTGTGTGCAGCTCATTGCCGGCTTATCGTGTCTCGTGGCTCGCAGCTTCCACCACCCATCCTTGATTTGCTCGAATGTGCTCATGAACCTCCATGGAGAGGTCAAGATTGGTGCGGTCATTTTTGTCCATTGCTACACGGAGGTTAGCTAACACAAGTCAACAGGATGCATCGATTCCTGTGTGATCCGAGAATTCGGCTCACTTGAACCCGATGATTTGGCGCCAGTATCGCGGATCATGATGGAATTGATGCAAAAATATGTCAAGGATGACGGGGTCGTCGGGATTGATAACCTTGATCGCTGGAGAAGTTCCCCAGCGGCAATTGAGTTCCTTTGTGCGACGACGTCGGTCGGCTCTTTTGCGGAGCTCCAGGAAGTATGGTCTCCCACCAAGGCTTTAATTGGATGCTAATCGGTACTTAGCAACGCCTGTTGACGGAAATACCCAATTGCCCAGGGGATCTCATCGCCCTTGCTTGGTTCGCGCTGATATCCGCCCGTACGTTCTAACCCCCATCCCGGTGACATAAAATGCCCTATGTGATGAAACACCCGCGAGGTACCTGAAAAGTCTTGCATGTTTATCCTCTAGCAATAAGCGATTTGTGAGATTTAAGTAGTGGATACCTCAATTAGATAATTCCTGTTACCACTGCTTTTGAACAAGAAAGAAAATACTATGTCCCAATGCTTAAATACAAGACGTAATATACTACCAAGAAATCTGCCGTTGACGACTGGAGCGCCAAGATCACTCACAAAGACGTCGGAGATGAATATGTATGACAATAATGTATGAGAGAACCTTTTCGATTGCGGTCAATTGTCTTTTTACGCTACTAAAATGATGTGAGCTACGATGACATTGAGTTGAGCGAAGTTATTAGAAGCGGAGAGGTACAAAAATTGCAAATTTACGAAGTCGAATACACGGTAAAATACCAATGTGGTAAGATGGCGTATGAAATATACACAGTCGCTTATTATAGTAGCTGCCCCACAGCCCATCTGTAATTATTACGAACGATTACCTCGCTAGTCTTAGACCGTCGATCAGGTGACGGCCACGGCCGTCCGCGAGGAACGATTGTGCGTGGCAAGACATGATCTGCGTGAGATTATCAGGCACTTCATTCCTCATTGCTTGGTATTTTGTATCTTCTCCGCTCGCTATGCTCAGTGTCATTGCATAAAAGGGACACATCGCCTCTACACGCGATCTGAGAGACCTTCGACTACTCTAATTTTATGCTGCTGATCCCAGTATTGTAACACTTTCGGTTGTGTCTTATATCATCGTCGCAAATCCCGACCCTTTTGATATTCATGATATATTCACGAATCGCAGCGCGCCTTGAGAGATGATGGCGCCACCCAAGTTAGAAGTATTTACGACCATCGAACAACCTGGTGAGTGTCTTGGCTATAAACATTATGGCTGTGAGCACAAACCAATGCCTTCTCCATTAATTTCAGGTTTTGGACTACTGTCGATATTATATAAGTTAAACGTAGCGTAGTGCTGTCATCGACATTGGACGCTGTAATTCGTACTAACCGTACTTGGCTACCACAGAGCTAGCCTTATCGAGATAAACGCCACGTGAGAGAAAGTCGCTCACGTAATCATGTATCCAAGATAAAAAGAAAACTTCCTGTTCCTTGGGGGGGACCATGTAGACCCTGAAGTCCACGTGACCAAGGTTTCACATTAAGGCAGACTACGGGGTTTCACCAGAATTAAACCGTTTAATTTGAATCAATCACCCTGGTGAAAATTGCCAAACGGTGGAAATTTTCCACTCTGTGCAGTAATTCAAGCACGGTTAATGGTCAAAAAGTGTGTTCATTTCCATCAGCATGACCACGCAATCAATTACGTTCAACGGTGTTTATTTCTGCTCAGCCCAGAGTATTCCAATGCTCTTGGTGTTCAACGGTGAAAACACCCATTGTCTGACTATGTTTGATTACTCAGGTGTTTTTGTTCATAATTATGTTAGAAGTCTACAGTATTAGCCTTAAGAGTCATAATTTTGTTCTTATGATAATAGAATACGTAAAAACTATGCTCAGATCGGAGGATTCAAGTAAAACGCGATTTTTAGGCCGGTGATTGATGACGATTCACCAATTCACCACTACCAATTCACCGCCCCCCTACCAATTCACCACACCCCTACCAATTCACCACACCCCTACCAATTCACCACACCCCTACCAATTCACCACACCCCTACCAATTCACCACACCCCTACCAATTCACCACACCCCCACCAATTCACCATGTTGAAGTATCCCGTTTGTTGGGATGACAATAATGAGGCTGAGATCACGTGAATACACATATACCTGACTTCTCAGTCGACTTGTATCTTAGACAATACAACCAACACAACACACAATCAACTCCCCTCAATAATATGAACATTGAAGCATCACTTAATAGTTCAACACACTACACCCCTACCAATTCACCGGTGAAGTTTATGTCTAACAGTTAAACCGCAGCAGTTAATTGAGTCTGGAACCACACGGACAGTCATCACGTTTCAACGGTTTGGCAGATGCTAGCATTTTCCAGATACCGTGATTGACACGGTTGCCAAACTTTGCGCGGACATGCAATGCCATTCGGCAGTGTACCTAAGGATTGTGATGGCATCATCGGGTCTGGCTGGTGAAATATGTTTCTAGAAAACTTTGTCTACAGCTAGTCAGGAAATTCAAATAGAACCATTTTTACATACATAAAGTGATGTGGAATTCACTAGGGCTATTCATGTATTCCGCGATTTTCATACTCCTTCGCACATTTATGGTCTGCATAGTTCTGTCCAAGTAGGAGATGCCTCTCAAGAAACCGGACTGGAAATGGCCACGTTGTCTCCAGGCCATCAGCGTCCTGCGCGCACATCGTACGCAACCCGGTCACGATCGACGAGTATCCCCGCATCCACCTTGTGGCAACGGGCCAATAACCAACCGTCCCTCGCTGACAAAGCCGCCAACCAGCAGTATCTCACCCCGCAAGAAGAGCAAGCCTTGGTTGGATATGTGTTGCGGTTGGCAGACAACGGCTATCCTCTTCCGGTCAAGTTTCTCCGATCGCTTGCCGTGGTCATCGTGCGCCAACGGTCTTCAATTTTCCAGGCTAGAGATCCTAGTCTTAAGGTCCGACCTCCGGGGAAAAATTGGCCGCAAGGCTTTTATCGACGACACCCGGAGTTAAGAGCGCGTCGATTACGAGCGATTGACTGGAAGCGAGATGACCGGCAAATCGAAGACAAAGTCCGGCATTGGTTTGCCATCATTGGTCAAGAGCTGGCCGATGCGACCGTCCTCCCAGAAAACGTGTATAATATGGACGAGCCAGGAGTTCTTCTCAGCGTTCTTAACTCCATCAAAGTGCTGGTTGGCAAGAATGACTTGAGAAAGCACCGGAGGACCACGGTGAAGCGCACGCTGGTCACGGCGATTGAATGTATTTCTGCTGATGGCCGATTCCTGCACCCTCTCATCATCTGGCCAGCAGCCACCCATCGTAGTTCCTGGACCACTCACGCTACTCCCGGATGGCATTATGCCTGCTCCAAGACAGGTTACACCAACACAGAAATCAGTTTGTACTGGATAAAGCATGTGTTCGATCCGCAGACTCGAGACCGAGCCGGGGGTCGGCCACGACTGTTGATCTGTGATGGTTTCGGCACCCATGAGTCTCTGGAAGTCTTGAAATTTTGCTTTGCTAACCGCATCATTCTATGTCGTCTCCCTTCTCATACATCGCACAAACTGCAGCCGTGCGATGTGGGTGTCTTCAGTCCTCTAAAGACGGCGTATCGGGCACAGCTTGAGCAGGCGTGTCGGGCTGGGGTGAATAACATCGGCAAGCCCCACTTCACTTATCTTTATGGTCGCGCCCGTGCAGAAGCATTTACGCCTCGCAATATACGATCTGCCTGGTCTAGAAGCGGCCTCTTTCCATTCGACCCGTCTCGCGTCCTCCGAGATATCCAAGCATCTCGGCCCGAGGCACAGATTACTGTCCCTGTAAGGCACAACCCGACCGTGTCCCTCAATGTCTATCACACTCCAAACGTCTTGATCAATTCGCCTTGCTTCGCAAAGAGGTGGAGCAAGACACTTATAATCTTGACAGTGCGTGCAAGCATCGTCTTCAAACATTAACTAAAGGAGTTTGAGATGAGCGCTGTCCGCTATATCTAAACAAAGAACATGCTCGTTTGTCAAGAAAGCTTGGCGACTCGAGCAAGCGTATGGAAGCCATGCAAGTAAAAAAGTCCACTTTCATTTGAAAGATTTTCCCTTTTAGTACATAGCTCTTCCATTTCACCTTTTGCTACTTTGGCCACTGATTATAACGAAGAATCATGAAATCAACAAAATTACTTCAAGGAGCGATTGGCAGCGAGCTTGAAAATCACGACCGAAGTACTGTAGCGTTTAAAGAAGAAAGTGGGGGATTAACAATGGGCCAGAGGAGCCAATGTGTGATTGGTTACTCGCTACTCATTGCTCCACCTTGGAGGAGCGCCAGACTACTCGGTCTTCCTTGGCTGATCCCATAGGAATTTCCAAGGTCAAATGCTCTAACTTGATTCTGACTCCGCTAGCTCGGATGGCTGCCAAGAAAGCTCTTTCCATTGCTTGGCGCCGTCTCGGTCCTATAACGCCAAGGCAGTGACATTCCACGTCCGAATAAGGTCTCCTAGTTTCGTATTGCGCCATAGCACGTGCCTCCAGACCCTATCTTTGATTGGTTGTTTCGACTGTGATGGCGGGCCTTACCTAAACGTCTTGGCGTCAATCCATCTCATACATTGATTCCCTCATCCAAGTACTCAACCTCGAAAGCACGACGACCGAAGGTTTATAGGAGCACTACTCCGTTTGAAAATATTATTCTTCTTACCTACATTACTATTTGTCCTTGAGCGAACTACCTGTGCAGCTGTTAAGGAGCAGTATGTCACTCGTCCCCTTTTTCCAAGGCATCTCTTCACTCGCCCAGCTGAATCACAAATGGGAAAGCCGGAGGTCAAGAGAACACGAGGGATCGGAGAAAACTCTGCCGAGCCGTTTGTTGGACGTCTTTCTGCGTACATGGGATCTTGGATTTACATCCTTCGGAGGACCACCAGTGCACTTCCAGATTCTACATAGCAGATTCGTGGAGGGAAAAGGCGATAAGGAGCAATGGGTCGATGAGCAGACTGTATGGTTTTTCTTATCCCCCAAATTGGCGCGTCTGGATGTCATACGGTATCCTAACAATATCTATAGTATCAGGAACTCTTTGCTATCTGTCAAGGTCTTCCGGGTCCTGGTAGTACGAAGATGGTTTTCTGCCTAGCCCTATTACATGCAGGACTCATTCCAGCCATGCTTGTGTTCTTACTTTGGAGGTGATAAATTCATACCCTTATGCTCAAAATCCGCCATCTGTTGACCTCAACTAACTGTTTCAGTCTTCCTGGCGCAATTGGTATGTATGCCCTCTCACTTGGGGTGCAAAACATGAGTGAAACACTTCCTGAACTTGCCTACTCCTTACTTTCTGGCCTCAACGCCTCTACAGTAGGTATCGTTGCACTTGCGGCCGTACAGTTGTCCGAAAAGGCTATTCGCGATAAACTGTCCCGTATCCTCGTAATCTTTGGCGCATGTGCTGGTCTCTGTTACCATGCACTCTGGTATTTTCCCGTGCTGATGGTTATCGGTGGTTTCCTCACCAGTATCTGGGATGGATGGTTGTATCAACAATTTTTGAGAGTAAAACTCGCGTGGAAGAACAGACATCACCATCCCCAGGAAACGGAAGAGGCAAACGGGAACTCCATATCCATGGATGATACAACTCGGGAAGAGAATAGAGTCCAAAGGAGTGAGACGACACGATCGCGAAGGACGGGTCCTAGAGTCGAGGAACTACCACAGAGCACAGTTGATAGTAGAAGCCCAATGCCGTCCGTTGAAGCTGATGCACAGCAGCACATTATTCGGATTCGGGTCGGAGTTTTGATTATGTGTCTCTTTTTCGGTGCGCATCCCATCCTATCAAAATTTCTGAGCGTCAACACTAATATAGTTAGCCTCCTTCATTGCAATTCTTGTTGCTAGAGGCCAGATCGCCACTCCTCCATTGGTCCTAGACCTCTTTGCCAATATGTACCTCGCCGGCACTGTTATCTTCGGTGGAGGTCCTGTTGTCATTCCCCTCTTACGCTCCTATGTCGTCGACCCTGGGTGGGTCTCTAGTAGAGACTTCTTGATCGGCCTTGCCATTATTCAAGCCTTTCCCGGTCCTAACTTCAACTTCGCTGTCTTCTTGGGGGCACTAGCACTACAGCGCTCACAATTCCCGACCGTCTTCGGTGCGTTCCTCGGCGGTTTAGGAATCTTCCTTCCGGGAATCACGTTGGCCGTTGCAATCCAAAGCTTCTGGCGAGTGTTGCGGAAGAAGAAGTATGTGGTCGACTTCCTCAGAGGAGTGAATGCCACTGCAGTTGGGCTAGTATATACAGCTGTATACCGGTTGTGGGAGATTGGATACCTGACCTCTGAAAGAAGCGACGGACAGAGTCTGGGTAAGGAGCCATGGTGGGTGGTTGTTGCAGCAGTAACATATTCAGGGAGCGCATGGTTCAATGTGCCCCCACCCGTGGCAATTGTAATGGGTGCTATCTTAGGGTTATGCTGGTATGGAGCCGTGGGGAGATAGCATATTCCGGCAGACGTCGTCGTTAAGCCTATGTGTGATATGGCAAGCAACGGGACAGTTTGTAAAACTACTGTTTTCTTTTATATACTAATGATATCGTTCACGAGTCAAATGGACTTGGCGCCTGGCCGAGTAGACATCACGGCGCTTATGAGGCTTTTTGCCAATCCCTTGCGGCCATCAGCTTCTCTTTTCTTAAGCCTTGTGACTGCATGTACCAAGAATAACAGTCCTACTATCACTAATAAAATATCGCAAATTGATCGAATAATAGGTTGTGTTACAATGCTTGGCGTAAATTTTCCAACACGGAACGTTGCAGATATCTAGTGCAATATTAATCAAAAATTTACTCGCGCTAGTTATCAAAGGGACGTCCGGTTTATCCAGCGCTCCACTAGTAGCCATTACTGTCAAATATTGTAAGAATTGTATCCAAGGGGGTTTAACCCTGCTGATATGAATCCTTCCTTCCTTTGATTTGGCTAAGAATGTAGAATAAATAAATAAGATATTTAACACCATTGCATCACAAGATACGCATGAAAAGATGGGCGGGAAACCAGCTCAGTTGGTGAGATCATTAGCCCAACCCTCTATCTTCTCTTCTCTTCTCAAAGTCAGCTTGAAAATCCTAATGTTGTCATCGTTCCGTTGAGTTGATTCCATAAGGCGTGCACTATTCCCGAGCGAGTCTTTTCCCCTGGCCATGTTTTTCTCAATGTCTGACCTGGGAGAGCATGTGTTAGGGCTGTTCTGAGTCTGCTCTCGCAGAGGCTAAAGCTGGACTTTTCTTGGCTTGGCGACGGAAAAAGATCCGCTTGGCCCATTTCCAGGATTCGACGCCGATGAAGAACAGTACTACTTCGACCGCCACAATGCCCCATTCCCACGTTATAGGCTTGTGCTTGAACACGACATCGTTTAGCACGGGTATATAGAGAATAGGAAACATAGTGATCCATCCGGCCATGATGGACCAGAAAAGAAACTTGTTCCTCCAAACATCATACATCCACTGAGTGAAGTATTTCTTGGATTTTGGTTGCATACGGAAGAACGATCGGCGCATGTTGATCATCTCCCAGGCTAGGAACAATGCAAACCATGTCAAACACACAAATGTGGTGGCTCGTGCTCGGAAGACCAGTTCGCAGTCTGATATCTCATCCGACCACTCTTTGTTGCAGCCACGGGCGAGATTGCCGTCGCCAAATCCCCACATTCGTACAGAGAATGCTGCCAAGCAAAGCGCTGCAGTCCAGACGCCATAAACCAGAATATCAATCACTACCTCCCATGTAAAGATGCCCTGCTTACTCTGAGGAGGCCGGTCCATAATATCAGGCGCAGCTATCTCCATACCGAGGCCCATATCTGGCATACCTGATGTAATCATAATAACCCAGAGGATTTCAACTGGCGAAAGAGGGAAGACAGATTGATTGTCAGCGTCTTTAAAAGCCAACCCAATGAGTAAAGTACAGGCCTGGGCGATGTTTTCCGATAATAAGTGAAGCACAAATTTCTGAATATTGTCGAAGATACGACGACCCTCTTCGACGGCATTCAAAATCGAAGCAAAGTTATCATCTGTTAAGATAATATCGGAGGCATCTTTGGCTACATCCGAGCCAGCCTGTCCCATGGCAATACCCACATCAGCATGCTTAAGAGAAGGAGAGTCATTCACACCATCTCCAGTCATTGCCGCAAATCGACGACGGCGATGAAGGGCGTCGATCATGCGCACTTTTGTTTGAGGGGCACAGCGTGCAATGACCAATGGAAGAGTAGGAAGGGCGTCTATTTGCTCATCTGTGAGCTTGTCAAATTGACTCGCAGTCATGACCATAGCATCCTCGACATCGGCTGCTACAGTGCTGAAATCAGCTGGAAGGATTCCGACCTGCTGTGCAATCGCTTTGGCAGTGCCAGGGTGATCCCCCGTAACCATATGGACAACTATACCAGCTCGGTAGCAAGCCTGGATAGAATCGGCTGTCTCGGGCCGAGGAGGATCATACAACCCAATCAGACCTAGGAAGCACAGATCCTTTTCCACACTCTCACGTTCCAGATCTGAATCTTCAAGCAATTGCGCCTGACCACTGTATGGTCTATGAGCAAGAGCCAGTACCCGGAGTCCCAATTTTGCCAAGTCCTCCATGTTCTGAAAGATCTTTTCGCGGTGGCCATCGGTCATTGGCACGGGTGTAGACGAATCTTGGTCCCATTTCACAGAGATGCATGAATCAACAATACGCTCAACAGCACCCTTGGTAAAGACCATTGTGCAGTCATCTTGTACGGAAGCCTTGTTGAAGATCACAGACATCTTCTTCACTGTGGAATCGAACGGAAATTCAGCCTTTTGGTGCCAAACTGCCTTCTGGCCCTTTGTCAAGCGGTCGCGGTTCCAATTGAACCTCGATGCAAATACTTGGATGGCAATTTCTGTAGGTTCACCACGCGCGCTCCACTCGCCTTCTTCAGACTTGTACACATGAGCAAGGTTAGCCATAGCTGCGACGTTCAGGAAGTCCTCAAGTTGCTGGTTCTCTGACACTAGGTCCTCTGCATTCTCCGCAGCGGGACCTTCTTTTTGGTCGTCAAACTCTGAAGGAGATAAAGGAGTAAAGGTAACATCTCCAATAGTAGGATTGAATGGCTCGTTGGATGTCCCAACTGAGTATGTCCCTCGAGATGGAATCCATGCTTTTTTGACCACCATTTTGCCCTGTGTTAGTGTGCCGGTCTTATCGGAGCAGATATCGGTAACGGCACCAAGTGCTTCCAACGAGTCTAACTTGCGAACAATTACATTTCGCTGGACCATACGCTTAGTACCCACAGCCATAGTGATCGTTAGCACGACCACGAGACACGCCGGAATCATACTGATACCAGTGGCAACAGCATACATGATGACTTCGGTGTTGCTGCTGAACAAATTTGCGGCCATACATACAATGGCAAAAAGAACAGCAACTCCAAAAAGCAAGCACGCAAGTTTTGACAGTTTCCGTTGCAAGGGAGTTCCGACATTAACACCAAGAAATCGACCCAGGGCATCAGTCCCGGTCAGTGTCCAAGCCTGGAAATACCACCGTTTCTTAGTCTCACCGTTGTGATCACGCTTGACGGGGCGGCGCTTGCTATCGCTAGCCCGCAACGCGAGGGCAATAGAACCAATCTCCGTGAACATGCCTGTACTGACGACAACACCTCGAGCACGGCCACGAGTGACCGTGCTCGAGCTATAAGCGATGTTAAGACGGTCTCCAGGGCCAGTATCTTCTTTGAATGTTATATCACATTCTTTTTGTACCGGAAGAGACTCGCCGGTCAGAAGTGCTTCGTCGGTGTCAAAATTAACTGCCTCAACCAAGCTAGTATGGTTAGAAAATGATCAGCTATTTAAGCAACCTATGAAAGGGAAATGGTAACAACAAACTAACCGAATATCCGCTGGGACAGTATCTCCAGTCCTCAGTTCGACCAAGTCACCTGGCACGATCTGATGTGACGGAACCGAGAACGTGTGTCCACCTCTCGAGACAGTGCCTGTAGGCGACGACAGTGAATGTAACGACTCCATCGTCTTCTCTGCAGCGTACTCCTGAAAGAACCCGACAACGATGTTCAATACAATGACAGCACAGATCACTCCGCCCTCAATCCATGACTGAATTCCAAAACTGACAGCCATGGCCAGAATTAATACCTGGAAAGAACTGGATCAGACGTCGAAATGTTTCGACCAATTTATATTCACTGAGAGGATAGACAATGGACCTCTTACTAGCATCATTGCGTTAGCCACCTGGCGAACAAGGATTTTAACCACCGACACTCCTTCGCCTTCGTCCAATTTATTTGGACCATATTGCTCGAGGCGACGGGTAGCTTCGTCAGGAGAGAGTCCTTCATCCAGTTCAGTGCTGAGTTCCTTGATGACAGCCTCATAAGTCAGTGAGTGAGCTGGCTGGCTCAACGGACTACCACCGGACCTGTGGTCGTGAGTGAGGTCGTGTTTTTTTGGCATTGGAGACTGCTAGAAGAGCAAATAGCTGTCGTTGGGATGTAATTCAGATCTGTATGTTCGTCCGTCTTTGGCAGAGAGATCACTGGTGACACGATTGACTGAATATATGTTTTTGCGTGGAGAAAAAGCTCATTCGGATTTGAAGCTAGCAATAAATCTTTCTCGTGCCAAAGAGTCGGTGTGGATACTTCAGATTTTAGTCTGGGCGCACGCATCGCCATCACCACATTCGTCGCCACTCGCATGAGGCTATCTTTAGAGAATGGGAGAGTGGGGCTTGGTGCTGGACTTTAACCCGAAATCGGACATTTCTCAGAGCCACACAGCAATAGTCAGCCAATGAGAACGCATATCTACTGAATTAACTCTGGGTTTCTGAGGAACAACAAGTCGAATAATAGGATAAGGCTGCCAATAATGCTCCATGTGCCAAGACTGGGTCTGTTCCATAGTTGCGTTCATCTCCGCGATCGCAATCGACAGGGGCTGCATGGCCAGTTCTCATCTAGGCAGGACTTTAGGCTTAGTTTTCTCAGGTAGCAGAAGAATACTGGGGAGGATGAGTTTTTGCAGGCGATGATCGAACCGCATTCAACAGGCGATTCAACAATACCACCATTTTCATCCAGGTTGTACCCAAGACAAAGGTCAAAGTGAGTTTGGAGGCGTAATATCCGCTTTGGGTCAGCCATTCTCCCGGTCGAAAAATCCTCGTCTGCCAAGACTATACCCTGTACTTTACACGCCAAGAGCTTGGACGGGTGTTGCCAAGACCGGGTGTGGGGTTCGTGTCGAATTCTTGAGCTTTGGACGCCATAAATGGTTACGTGACTGCATCTCCTGCTCCCGCAAGCAGCGCGTGACGATGGATGGCCCATGGCTAGTCGGAGCTATGTTTGGTATCGATCAGTCTGGTCTCCATTAAACTGAATGAAGGTGAAGGCGAATTCGTGGTCAGAAGCTATATTGAGTGGCTTACGTGATGATGAGATAATGCTATTCAAAAGTATATCGTAAGTGCCAACAATGTAGCTGGGCCTCGGATACGTTGCCAACGCTTGGCGCGAAGCAAGTATCGCATAAGCTATGACACGAGTAACTCGGGCACGTAGTACGAATAAAAATGATAAATGAGCTCCTCGACTATCATATTTTAAAGTAACTTTATTGAACATTTATTCGCGACTGGAGTAGCCCGACCAATAGTCTACAACCAGACACTGGGATAACATTTTGATCCCTTTGCCAAGCCTGTTCCCATAATTCCGGTATGCCAAGCCTGTGAGCGGGCTCACCAAAGCTACGTTGCAGTTATTTCACCTCCGCTGGATCCTGAGCTTTATTTCTTGTGAACTGTTACACTCATGGCTCTTTCAAGCTTGTTATGAAAAGGCGTAGTCCCTTGTCCCATCCGTAAACCAGACCATCGAATATCGTTGTATAAGGTAACTGGGACCACACCGCTCTAAGCAACTTTACTGACGCGTTCACCTGGCAGATATCTATCTCTGGACACAACAGGCAACCGATTTCCTGTCTTCTTGGCGGTACAGTATGTTTGAACGATCCCGGGAACTTCTAGAGACTGTATTCCAGCTTTGCATCTTCCACCCGAAAAGAGACACCGAACCCCTTAGCGATGCCAGCCTTGACCGTCCTCTCGTAGCTCACAGCCCAACCAATTTCGAGTTGCGGTCAGAAGATCACAGACCCCATTCACCTTCAGTCCGGGTAACTGGTAGCCCAGCAGAAGCTGGAGATGGAGACTTTCTTCCTCGGAATGAAATACATCGCCACTTCCAAAAATCCCCAAGGGCGAAAATCCGACTCTTTCGGAAAACGCGCGAAGCAAACGCCACAAGCTGGCGCTTCTGTCAAAAGGAAAAGAATAGCGCCCGGTCAAAATCGGAATGGGAGAAATTGGAGACTGTGTTGCAAACTGGAGAATTTGCCAGCGAACGCAGGAAAGTATTGTCTCAAAAGTACGGAGATATCTGTGACATGATTGGCCATGGATCCTCGGCGACAATATTTCTTTCATGCAAATCCCAAGAGTGGCATCCAAGCATTCGCTCATTCTATGTTATTAAATTCTTTCGCCATCAGCCAGGGATGAGTGAAGCCGCCTACCGAAAACCCATCGACGCTGAGTTTTCAATCTCGTCGTCATTAAGACACCGAAATATTGTCCGAACCTTCGATCTGATAAATATTTATGGCGACAACATTTGTGAGGTCCTGGAGTATTGTTCCGGTGGTGATCTCCATTCCTTGTTGGCTGCAAAAGGGCCACTAAAAAATGAAGAGGCCGATTGCTTTTTGAAACAGCTTATGCGCGGGGTCAATTATCTTCATGAAATGGGCATAGCCCATCGTGACCTGAAGCCGGAAAATCTCCTTGTCACTGAAAATGGTGATCTCAAGATAACGGATTTCGGTACTGCGGAATGCTTTCGTCTTGCCTGGGAGACGGATATTCACATGTCGATCACACGGCGCGGGTCTCGACCTTACGTTTCGCCAGAACAGTATCTCAGCAAAGCGTTTGATCCGAGGCGGGCCGATATATGGGCCGCTGCTGTGACCTACATTGCAATGAGGACAGGTAGGCTAATGTGGATGGTAGCCACCGCCGAGGACGAGAATTTTAGGGACTATACTGCAGACCGTCAAATTGGAAGAGGTTACTATCTTATCGAGGATACGTGCTTTGTACGCTGCCACAAGATCTTATATACTTGAAAGTTGTGCTAACTGCCATAGAAGGTAGCGAGCCGCTACATCATCTATTCGATGCTAGATGCTAATTACACTAGCCGGCCCCTTTCAAGTGATGTTTTACATTCTCAATGGCTACAAGGGATTGAAGTTTGCACGGATACAGAACATGGAAAAGCCCAGAAAGATTATTGAGTTAATGAAGATCCGTATGCGTTGAATTCTATAAACGATCAGACCATTTATCAATGCCTATACAGGCTCATTCGCACTAGTTGTCGCACCTCGTGCGATGGGATGTGGCCGCATTTCAGCACTTCTAGCACTACTAACACTATTCCCTGCCGCAAGTCTTATGCTCTGTGATGGTATCAAAACAGTAGGACTGTCGCTAACATTTGAACGTCGACGTCTCATCCGCCTCTCCGCATCCTGAAGTTCCCTTTCTTGGAGGGACTCGGAGGGCAGGAGAATGGCGCGGTCCAGGTCGTATGGAAGGCCACGATGTCGCCCACGGATTTGCATCGCAATGATAATCAGTTTGGAGAGTGTCTTCAGTTCGGCCGAAAAGGACGCATTGATACAGTAATATTCGAAATCAGATTTACCTCTACACTCCTAGACTTTTATTCCCTAACCCTATTTTGAAACACACTAGTCTAATTTTAGCCATACCCCAGGACATCCCTGTCAGACTGTATTGTATTCTCTGGTAACATTGGGTGGGTTATTGTTATAATACCGTAATTTCCTTGGAATGTAGTAGAATCTTTCATGGAAGAAACAAGCAAAGGGTGGATCCTAACAATCTGGCAAGATCCCCTCCCTTCTCCCCTCATCCCAACTTCATTTTCCTTTCTTTTTTGCGTTTTTGCAACACGCAGCCTTCGCGCACACTCCTTTGGCATCAAATAGAAGGTTGGATTGTCTACATAGAGAACTGAATTTGGTAGGAAAAGATGCTTTTACTTCCTGAGGCTACTGTTATCCACTGCAATTTTCATTGGTCGCCATTTTCGATGGTACCGTCAAGAAAGCTGATATGGACCTCAAGGACTACCCTCGTTTGTAAAGATGACACAGAGCCCAAATTACGATAACCTCACCTCTCAGCCCTACGCGACCAAACCATGGGAACACGACTCGCAATACGCTCCAACTCCTGGATACTATGGTAGTCCATACGAAACGCGATCCAACTACAGTCCCTCTCCATCTGTTATTGAGAATCGGCCCAAACCTGATGCTCTTAGGCTGCTTCGATTGTCTGAATGGGAGGAAGGGAGAGTATATGACCAGGATCCACCGACCTGCATCCACTATCGTATTGAGTGGCGAGTGACAGTCAATAACCGGGAGGTGGCGAAGGATACAGAGGATGACCTCGTTTTAGCCCCAAGTGCCTTCTGGCAGCTTTTTCTGAAGAAAAAGCTAGAAAAGGTTTTAGGAAGAAAAGTTGCTCGCAATCGTCGAGTGACAGCTGACGATACTGCCATTGTCGTTTCAGTCAATGATCGTACCAAGCGCAATTTGACAAAACGATTTGACGATACCGACATCGTTTGGACAGCTATCGAGAAGCAGCTTCTGATGTGGTCAGGATTGTTCTCTCGAGGTAAGGAACTTACTTTAAAGATCTGTTTCAACTACGTAGACGAACGTCACTCTCCCACTACCGCTGGTCGGCCAGGGGAGAAAAGAGGAAAGTCCTCTGTCACGAAAAGGATGCTAGAAGAGAGAGATGCACAACTTGATGCGGAGCAGGATGCTTCTGGACAAAAACCTACCTGGCGTAGCGTCTATAATCTAATGCGATGCGATTCTACCACTTGCCCCTCAGGTCCCTATTGCTGGGTGGATCCAGCGGGGAAAAAGCACTATCAACTGAAAACCCACCATCTAAAGCGCCTCGTCGCTTATGTCGAAAAAGGCGGGGAGTTAGACGGCCATAAGGATGTGCCAGAAATAGTACGTGAAGAGCTGTACATGGAAGAACAGCAGAGACTGGAGAAGACCAGTCGCAAGGGAGGACATATGATCGGAAGCGGAATACCCTATCCTCCTATCAATATCAATGTCCATCCATCACAGTCTGCCACTGCTGGGTTAGACATTCCTGCCATCCAGACGGATACCGCCCGTATGATTCTAAGCTCACTCGATATTCCCGGGCCAAGAGATGAAGCGGTCAAGGAATACAGTGAGTGGCAGGTGACTAATGTGACTGATGACACTCTCAAGGCTGCATTTCGACAAGTTTGTGATCTAATGCTTGAGAATGGCCTTGATCTTGAGCAGGTCTATCAGGATCAAGACCCGGGGTTCTTCATTGGCAAAGGTATAAAAATGGGTATTGCTCGACGGTTCGTACAAGACATTCAGCGCTGGGTCGAAAGCGTAAAGAAAGCGATCCCAATTCATGAAATAATTTAGCACGAGCGAGGTGGGCGTTTGGGTGGCGTCATCATTTTTGTGTTTACTTGATAGTGTCATAAACTGCGTTCCTCAGCTGCTTTAACTGAAATGATGTCCCTTTCTCCCTCAATTTCGTACACAGGGTGCGATTTGGCCCATTTGAATTTTGAGGGTATTTCTCCACCGGAGAATCCAAGAGATTTAGTTGGTGGATGTTATATTTGTGGCTTGCTAATTGCAGGCGGAATAAATGGCGGTGAGTCTAATGATTGGTTGTTTAGAATATTGGTCCCTACCTCCTTCCCATCTGCCGCAAGGCGATCAGACACCGCTGCATTATCGATGCGTTTCCCAGTCCCATGCATACAGCGGAAGTGAAGCAAATAGAAAAGCCAAAGACAACAATAACTCACCTTTCGAGGATACTGCGTGAACCTTAGTTGTTTCCTCGTGTCGTTTATTGCCACATATTCCGATCAGATTCCCACCGACCACCGACATACTTGCGTAATTTGTGTGACTTTGAACCTAGCTTCGTGCTATTATCAACCCCAACTCCACAGACGCATTGTGAATTGTTGGTTGATCGAAAGGAGGAAATACAGTTGCACTTTGTTGTGAAATACGCCACGTGTTTTCATGGTCAACTAGCCGCTGATGGCTGTGATTACATTTCGCAACCTGCAATCATCAAGCTTTCCGTCGCTACTTAGCTTTCTTCCACAAGGAGTCTGTAATGATTATGCCTCTAGACCAGTGAGAATTTGCCTCACTGGCGGGTAGGCCGAACCAGTGGGGCTATAGCCTACTTAGTAGATGCATCGTAGCACCGTGCTTTGCAGTTTTTTTTTTTTCCAGTGCTACTGGAGGGGACGGGTTTGGTCTTGCTTGTCATTCTTTATTCCTCGGCTTCCATAAAATTTGATGGTGCGCGGCCCTACTACCAGGCTTTTTCTGCATTCGTACACCCTGGTCCAACTTAAAACGTCAGTAGGATGCAATATCCTTCCGTATTATGGCTTAAGGGTAGCCAAGGTGCATATGAGATATGTAACAATATACTAAGGGAACAATTATCACAAATCATAGATGTTGAATTGCAAGCCCCTGTGCCTGTCTAGGAACGACGTCTCGCCACGGGCTATGCAATCTAGTGGTTGATGAGGAAGAGCTTATTTCACTTGAGATTCACTAGACAGCTTCAGCTACTTGCCACGTTCTGTAGATGTATCCGGTACATCGTCTTGTTTTGGTGGCTCATTATGGTGTGGGATGTCTCAATCAAATCCCTCCTGCCCGTGCGGCACAGCTCACTTGTGTGTGCAGCTCGTCTATAGATTATGTCAATGCACATGCATTTTATTACTAGACTAGGATATACTTTGCAACAATTTCTTGTGTATATATGAGAACCACGTCAGCCATAAAATGCAGATCACGTTCTTTCTTCTAGAGAGCAGAATCATTCCCAGGACAAAAACAAAATGACGACTAGCGAAAGTACGTTGAAAATCCGAGGCTCTAGTTGTTGTATGCTAAGTCCCCTACAGAAAAGCATAGCGGTCGTCTCTCGAGTTTGCAGACTGCCTTTCGGCTTTTCAAGTGGGAAGTTTTATTCGGTTTGCAGCTCATTCAGTCTAATGCTATTGCAAACATTGGATGCTTCACGGTTGGCACTGTCTCTCGATGGCTAGCCGTCCCCCTCCCAGTTTCTACACTTATACCAACGCTCTGGAAAATTCTCCCGGCGAGCTTGGCTTTCTGCTATTGTTTTGAGGTCGCACACCAAGCCGTGTCTGTGCAGGAGGATACCATAAACAAGCCATATCGTCCCATACCGTCTGGGCTTATCAGTCTTAAAGGTACCCGCTGTCGCTGGATCATATCCTGGTCTTTAGTCCCGGTGATGCTATATGTCCACTGTGGGAGATGGGCAGCAATCTACTTTGTTTTATGGCTTCTCTGGACATTCTATAACTATGTATGGCCGAGGACTACTCACTGGATTCTTCGCAACGCATTCTCATCGGGGGGGATTGTTTCTCATCTTCCGGATTGAAAATGCAATTGTTTCCCAAGGGATTCCACAATGGACCGTCAGATTCTGGGCAGACATTGCCAGCGCTTTGTATTGCATGGTCACTATTCATATCCAAGAATTCCATGACGTGGAAGGCGATCGTGTTACTGGTCGTAAGACTTTGGCGGTCATTCTCAGCTCCACTGCGCAGGAATGGCTCCGGCGTATGACTGCATTGTTCTTCGTGGGTTGTGGCGGTTTTGTCTTCGCCCGATCAATTGGGCGTCCCGTGGATCTTCTGTGCACAGCGGCTTTGCATTTCGTCGCAGTGTGTGTTGTGGCATTTCGAACTACGCATTTGAAGACCAGAATTGATGATGAGTGGACATATCGCTATTATTACTACGCCTCGTCATTTCTGCTGATTGCACACATCTATCAACTAGACTTAGCAGAAGCTTGGTGAAAGGGTTACCGGAAGACATCTAGTGATGGATTGGCTGTTTAGGTTGGAAAAGGATAATGCATTCATATGAGGGATAAGTGCGGCCATGAGTATATTGAATTTGATTGCCAAATAGCCATAGAACAGTTATACGAGAATCTTGCTAGATTTTAGGGATTTTTGAATCAAATGTCGGTTTTATTGCCAACGAAATTGCACAGATGCAAGGAAAGAATAGTCTATATCTTGAGTGTAGCCGGGCAGACGCAATTTGAAAAAAAAAAAACTATTTGCGGAGTCAGGAAGAGAAAAATCAGAGTAGATAATGGTTTTACAATATTGTATCTCTGTACTGTAACCGCGTTTGGCGATGTGATGGTCAGCGTGAACGCCTACGCAAACGTTCTTTCTACCTACGGTAGAAAGCGGGGTAGAGAGCCTAGTATATGCACTGCCCCCGACTTGAGCAGGTTTGCTTTTGATGGGCAGTTGAATATGGGTTAGATCTACTCTGCACTAAGACTAGCTGAAGTATAGATCTATTCAAAATAGTGAAGTAGGCTTATTAACACTTCCCTACATGTCCAATCTAAACATTCTGACTTTCACTTTAGGTACGGGAACACGGACGGAATTCGTCGCAGCATTGGTTGGGCGTGGCTGGGTGACAGGATTTACAGTCGGCCCGACCCGACCCAGACCCATCTTCGCGATCTTATCAACTTGTCCAAGTTAACGGCGCGAACGATTATAGCACCGCTTTTTAGTTTCCGAATTTAAAATATTCCACGATATGATGATCAGTCAATCACTGAATACTTCCTCAGAAGCAAAAGCAGCTAGCTGTATACAAGCCCATTTAGAATACCCATTTCTCTTGCTAGCGCCTTGTCAGTGGGGCGAAGAAAAAATGGAGGAGTGCAAATTGGTGAAGTTGAGCTTGCACTTCACGCCGAAGTTCTAGTTAGTAACGCAAAATTGTTTTCAAGTTCGGCAGACGTCTATCTTCAAGCCCGAGTGTCGAAAGTGACCTCTAGCACTCTCTTTCTTTGCACCGACCGTATCAATACACCATGCAAGAAAAACATCAAACCCTTGATCGGGATCCACTTCGTAGTAACTCCAGTTACGTTTAACAAAGCTTTTCAGCTCAGCGAAAAACTCTTCGATCGGATTCAAGTCCGGCGAGTAGGGGGGCAGGTATATCAGTTTCACCCCCGCGTCCGCGCACATCTGTGAGACCCGTTCTGAATGATGGAATGACGCATTATCCATAACCACAACAGATTTCGGCTCGGGCCATCGTCCGCAGTGCTGAAGAAGCTGAGCTAAGAAGTCTTCGAAGACAGCACTATCGGTTGCACCGCGAAATACACGCGATAGGACGATCCCGTCCTGCGAATACGCAGGTAGAATCTGATATCGCTGATCGCGATGGAACTGTGACACCTGCAAAGGGGCCACGCCAATTGGTGACCAGCCTGTCCGCCTAAACCCAGCCCTCTTATCACATCCAGATTCATCGACATAAACTAGATGATACGATTGAAAATCCGACAAATTATGAAGATATAGTTCTCGCAGATCATCATTACGCTCCTTTGCATGCTGTCGGGCCGTCTTTTTAGACCAACCTTTGGCTACCAGGGCTCTTCTGATGCTAGAGGTTGTGACCATCGTGCGAAACTCATCCCAGAGGAAGACAGCCATCTCATCGAGGTACAAGCCCGGTTTTTCTAACAGGTGGTCGCAGAGCGCGTCGATCATTCGCGGTGTTACGGTTGGTCTCCGACCTATGCGAGTTGGGGGTGCGTGGACGTGACCGAACTGCCGCAAGTTCCTGCGAATATTTATGATCGTGACCTTGCTGCACTCAGCCTCTTCTGCCATTTGAGTAGTGGTTAGTGACCGGCTCTCTATCATGTCTCGAATAAAATGCAACTTGGAAGGGGGAAGTCTCGGGGCCATCTTGCAAGCCTAGAGTCCAATGTCGCTCAGGAATCATTTACAGACGAAGATCTCACTTGCTTAAGGGAGGAGGGGTAAAGTGGTATCGATGTATACGAGTTTCCTGTAATTTACAGAAGACAACGTCCCACCTACGTCATGTAAAAATACAGTTTCTATTCTAGGAACAGGGGGATCGACTGATCTACCCTATCTGGGTTAGCGTGATTCAAATTAGGGTTCGGGAGTGAAAGTCTAAGAGTGTGGAGGTAAATCTGATTTCGAATATTACTGTACCTGGGTATCCCATTGATAGCCCCACCGTACCGTACGCGGAAACAATTTCGAACAAAACGGAAAAGATATTGAAAGAGTACCTTGCGGGATCCGCTAATGATTTCCCTTCGACAGCAACGATAAGAAACAAACCCAAGAAAACAAACCACAGATCAAAACCTAGTTGTTTTCGCAAGTGAGTTGCAGTATGGCCTCTCTCGGTTGCATTTGCATCGTCTTGATCATCAGTAGGCGAATATATGCCAAGACTGCGCTCTTCGTACACGTTCGTCCGTCGAATGGAAATGGCAACCGGAAAGACAGAAATATACATCATAAACATGTACGAAACCTGAATTGCCGGATGGAGGTCGCTCAGGCTGAGGACTGAAAAGCCCGCGGTTCGGGTGCAAACGGCTTGAAAAAGCCCGTCGACGAAGCGAATTCCCACTGGAATGCGTGTGACAGTGGTGTCATTTAAGTCCAAAATAAAGAAAAAGAAAACATCGACCCCATTAAGCGCCAGCAATACAGCAAAAAGCCACCATGTGGCTCCCCGCGGGAAAAGAAGAGTGAAGCACCGTCGTGGATGATCAAGCAAAAATCTCAGCTCCTCCCAGACGGCTCCGCCTCGAGGAACTAGAAGAGAAAGCAGCCAAATGATGAATCGAAGCATACACGGAAACCCAGTATTCCAAATAACTATGAGAAAACTCATCAAAAGTAAGGGGAATATGGCGCCGCTGAAGGAGCTCATAGAATCCGGCGTTAAAGTAAATCCCAGGTCATTGGTGGCAGAACCCGCCGTGAAGACCCCCCACCAACCACGCGACAGACCTGCGGAGTCGACGTACGAGCCGTACGGTTGCGCACGGAGCACCCAGGGAACCAAACAAATGACCCCAATTAGATGAAAACCAACGAAGGAGAAAACAAGCACAACTGCAAGAGTCTTAAGTGCTCGATATTCGATACCGCCTAATTCATCACGCTGTGCTTCCGAGAGATCAATAAATGTAGAATTTCGGCCAATAGTTGGAGTCCAGCTCAAGTACGGAGTCCTATCAACTTCAGAATCTCTGACAAAAGGATCTAACCTCTTCGACGTTCCTCGATTTTGCTGCATGGCCTGCACGTTCAGAGGCTTTGGCAAGCCTTCAGTTTTGTGGTTGACATTGTTTGTGATTAAGTTAGGAAGCGTGGGGTCAGTATATAGGCGGCATCTTTTTCGGGGTCTACTGAAACTTGAGCTTTCCCTGGCAGCAACGCACGAGTTTTTCCCGTTCATATCAGAGCCAGATTGCAATGTTGATGTCCTGCGAAGTGGGGATGGCTTTTCTTCCGTCTCATCGAGGACATGCGGTTGACCCCCACGCTCGTACTCACGCGGACTCGGAATCCGCAAGGTATCATTTTCGGTTCGTTGGCTCTCGAGAAAGGCGATGGTACGTTCCTCGTCCACCTGTTGCCTCTGTTGTAGTCCCTCTGTCTGTGGGGGACAGTAAATAGGGGCCGGGAAAAGTTTTTGGGTGCTGTTGAGCCGAGTGTTCTGAATGTCATCATTCTTGGGTGAGTTGTCTTTTGGTGGTTCATCTTGCCTATCCGCACAATCCATCTTGCTAATGTGAATAATGGTAATAGGTCGGCCCCGAACGCCTGTTTTCTGCCGGTCGTGCCCATTTTGGCTCAGTGCACGAGTCCGCGTTCGAGCACTTGATCGCATCCGACGAAGAGCCTGGCTATCTCGAACCACATTTTGAAAACCGCTTTTCAAACCAATGGAGGCGGATAAACACAACAATAGTGTTTACAAAAATTGGATTTGTGACCATTGCTACAAACCATATTACGGCTTGCTGGTAACTATGCAGGAGGTTCACATCGATGGTATTCAGCCCACTTTGGGTCGATGCTCCCGAGGCGAAGAAGAGTGCATCCACGTATTTCAGACCTGGAGCTCCACCAAAATATATGACGATCGATGTCAACAAAATGCAGCCGATGATGTAAGCATAATGATAAGAAGGAAATTGGGGCGTAAAAGTGGAAGGCTCAAGATTGATTTCCCAATCGACCTTCCCTTTCGTAGAATGTTGTGCATGATTGTATGTTAAGATCAAAGGGAAAGAGTTTATGCGGCCCCTTCCAAGCAGTCTCCGATCGGGCCCACTTTGGTGCAAATCGAGTGTTACTGTCTGAGGTTGCGACGGATACCACAAAAATGAATGAGGGCATTGGGCTGACTTCTCGGTTATATCGTAAGATCTTTTTCAAGCTACAATATTGGCTTTTTAAAAGTGAACACGTGCCCGATAGTGTTAATAAAATGATCTGGGAGGCGAATTGTCAAGTGGGTGAGCGAGCTATTTAAGGGGCAAGCTTTGAGTTTAAGAAGTCTCACGTGATATAACGACCGGTTGATGAGCATTATGTCGCTGGAATTGATCCAGTAGGCCACTACCAAATGAGTGATATATTCTCCGAATGGAAGGGCATATGTTGTGATTTTTTAGTTTATCCGACCCTATTAAATTGTATGGGCATGGGCAAATTATCAATGTATACATATCACATATCTCCAGTGGACGGTATAAGCGTGCCCACACAGCTTTCCGATACAATAATACCTATATCACCTGACGACTTTAGCTTGCTGCTCTTGGGTTGGACCGTGGTCGGAAATGGCCCACTATGCATGCTAGATTTGGAATATCTTCAAAGGAGCCCCAGTCATGTCTTCAGCCAGCACAAGTCGTTTCTGGGTTTAACCTAATAATCCTTGGTACGAGCGAAACTTCAAGCTTTCAACGGAAATCACTTGTACTGATCGAAAAATGTCGGAATTGAACACAGCTTCGGAATCTTCCGGGGCCCTGCCACGGCAGAATTATTCTCGAATGAAAAGTTTCGAATACGTCGGTTAACCATAGGCCCTGTAAGAAAGCCAAGCCAGCCAGCCAGCCTTGTCTTCGACCACTAGCACGCTCTAATCGCGACGGTCTACTGGAAAATGATGAATCATTATGTTTACTTCGCCATTAAATATAGATGTGGAATATTCCTGTACCTACTAACGGTATTGCAGATGTTGATTCCTGCGTAGTCGTACCTTGTCTATATAGTGGAAAGGTATTATACTCTTGACGTGTTATCTAGATACAGTTTTCTATAATTCGTGTTAAGTCACAATCTTTTGTCTTTTCTGGCTAGTATGCTAATTACCGCGGCAATAGGTGGATAGCAGCCGAACTTGACTACGTGTTTCGGGCCAGATCAAACGAGATTCTTGGTTCTCGAAGGTTGGAACCTGTACAGCCTCCAGATCAATATGCCTATAAGGTTTCATTCTCTGGATTAGGGATTCTCTGGCTGCAATTAGCCAAGTTGTTTCGGTAATCAATTTTCAAAATTCACCCTTATTCTGCCGAAGATGATGGTTCGTCGACGGGTGTCCAGGCATTCCCACGACTTCCAAGTTGTCACCACCCAGGCGAAGAGTATATGTAACTGCTTGTGTTTTTGGATTCAACCAGTCTTAGACCATGGTCACTCTTTATTTGGGGAGAAATACTTGCAGTCATTTTCGACAAAACCTCGAGAGATCTCCAGGGCACAATAGTCAGATATACCCACAACTCATTGGCTTTCCGCTTTCCCATGGCGCATCCACATGTCACGTACAGCCACATCCTTCCATCTGACATATAATCCTCGCATGAAATGTCTATACTGTACCGTTACCACTAATACCATCACCCGAGATAGGCAGTGAAGTACGCTGCACTCCCCAATCCCCCGCTTTGAGCTCGTGAGCGTAGAATCGAACCAGGAGGCCGACGGAAACCGGACCAATGATGGTGTTTAAAAGAATAGCCCAGACACCGGTGTAAAATCCTTTGTCACTGACGTATGGAGTTTCGTTGTGTCCGATTTCGATTATCAAAAGGCCGATCTCACCCCGTGCTACCATGGCAGATCCTAAAAGTGTTGCGGCCAGCCAGGTCCGTTTCCACGTCTTCCCCGTCTCCTGGTCGCTTTGTTCTTCATCGCAAAGGCTATTGGCCTCGGTCTGTGGTTGTCTCGGTGTTTTCTGTTCTTTATGTGGCTCTTTATGAAATTTATATCCCGAAGCGAGTTGCCATATGGGGACCCAGATTCCGACGACATACTAGATATTCAAGTAAGCTCATGTGCTGAAAAACGACCTTTGAGGGTATCTGTATACCTTTGCAAACGTCATCAGGAGGGTGTAAACAATCCCTTTCCAAATTCGTTCCCCGGTCCACAGTTTCAGGAACGGAATCGCGAATCCGATACTTGAGAAGAACATCGGTTCCATCAAATACTGCTGGGGCCCCAACAGGTATTTCTCAAAGGTATGAATGAAGGTGGGGCTTTTATCCGCCTCGCGCTCGCCTTCCTCGCGGCTCAAGACAACAAATGGTCCCTCAGGGTGCTTGCTTGGTATGTATGTAAGAAATACACCAGCCAGGAAGGCACCAAATAAGACGGATGTACCTGTAAATCCAGCGATGGCGATGAAAGCCGAGAGAACAAGGGTCATGAGGATGATGTTGGAGATGTGGTCAAAACGCGCAAAACGGTGTTCAATGAACTTTCGGAAAAATGGCGCAAAGACCCATTTAGTAACGGCGGGCGTTACCGCAGCCATGCCTATCGATGCCACTATAGGACGCCCTATAAGCCAGCCCAGATTGACGTCATCACCACCTCCGGAAAGTTTGCCCAAGTCACCGATCACACTTTGTCGATAGTTAGCTGGAGGTAGATACCAGGCGCCTTATCTCAGTTCAACGCAATTGACTCACCTTAACATAACAAGTCCTACAACATCGTCGATAACAGCTGCGCTCACCAAAACCGACCCTACCCGAGTCTCGGCGAGGTTGACCGAGTCGGAAGTAGAGCTGATCACAGCAAAAGTAGTCCCTAATATTTATCAGCAAGTAGAACCTAGTCAAAGCAATTTGGGAAAAAAGATAACTTACCAAGTGAAGTAGCTGAAAGAGATGCGCCGATGATAAACGTCTCAACAGCGCCTAGTCCATGTCAGCTGTTGATTGTAGGGATTGGGAGACTGAAAACTAACCATATGAGAAGCCAAGATAGAGCAAAAGGTATGAAAGACCAATAGGGAATAAAACTCCGGTTGCGGCGCCGATCATACTTAAAGTGAAGTTTTGTTTGAGCAAGTCCACACGAGCGCCAAGACCGCCTAGAAAGGGATGACATCAGTGTCTAAGTAACCGAGCAGGCAAGATGAATTTTTCACTCACCTTCGAAAATGATCAAAATCAGACCGACGTATCCAAGAGTAACAAAAGTCTCTTGCCAGTGATGTTCAAGGATATTGGCCAAGGGCACACCGTATATGATGCCGACGGCAATTTGACCTATTATCCCGGCCTGGATTGTTGTCGCGGAGACCCATCTTGCAAGAGAAAGGAAAAAGAAGAAAGAAACGACAATGAGTATGTCGACAACTGCGGTAATTAATCAATAAAGAAATGAGCAGAGATCAATCGGCACATGATTGTGTACATACTTCCAGGTTCGTGATAAGGGAGGAAACCACTAGCCATGCTCGAATTTAGTCTTTACCTGGTGGAAAGATTGAACAAGACTAAAGGAGAATGAAGCATGGAGAATCGACGGCACTTGGGCGTCTGACTAATAGGCTAAGTGACTGTGGAGTTCTACAGTACAGCTTCAAGATTTTGGCCCTCCTCCACCAATGTTTATCGCTTGAAATAGCTCCGGGGTGATCGTTGAGGTATTCATGGCTTCCCTCGGAAAATCTCTGGGTACTTTGAAGTTGCGGTAGTCACATCTATATAACCAATTGGTTTGTAAACTTCATGCGGCATCACCAGCCTATTTATTTGTGAAGGAATGCTGTCACGGTTACCGTTGATCCTCAAGTAATTGATAACACCAACACTTTGATCGAATTGAATTGAATTGAATGAACAGGGTTTGAAAGAACGCCTGATTGTGATTTCAATCATGAGGGGAAGACAAATGTATTGAAAGAGCAATCCAGACTTGAGTTAAAATATGTCGCAGATAGTGGTGAGAAAGTGCTGGTTTGAACAGCATCCTCTCCATGGAGAGCAGAGCCAGGAGCTATCCCTAGGATCATTTGCGCTGTCCCTTAGAGCTTTGTTGCTCCAAAAGGCCTCCGTGGCAGTCGGGTTTCCAGCGTACCTTCGGGATCGATCAGGGGCAGTGGCGTCACTCAGCCTTACTTGGTGGGCTCTGTGGAGATTAAACCTCAAGATATTTACACATGAGCTTTACTATAGAACATGGCGACTTTGCAGTATACCATTTTGTGCGTCCAATGCAAAACTAGTGTTCTAGTGGATAGCGCATATTCACCACCAAAGTGGACCAACTCAACCGCCAACATTTGGTACACAGATGCTTCGGCGAAACAGGGCGTTGAACTTGGCAACGCCAAAAGATGAGATATACAGTCTGCTGTAGTTGAGATGGCTGCACAGGACTTTGGTTCAGACCACTCGACATTTTCAAAGGTGAAAAAAAAAGTAAATACATATTGATATTTCTCTATTTGAGGCATGCATTAGAGCACACCTCATTGGCAGAGTGAGATTTAGGACTTTGCTGAAGTTTGGGCCGTGATCGGATAGTCGTTCAGATGAGAATTAATTACTACTGAAACCGGCTCTTGAATTCTTGGCTCAGCGAATCCGCTGGTCGAGCAATCGCCAAGATGTATTGTGTCAAGACTTTGGTCTGTTCCACAATTACTTTCATCTCCGCAATCGGATTCGGCTGGGGCTGTGGCAACATGACCAGTTTACACCCAGAGGTAGTTTAGGATGGGAGGCTGGGGACATTTAAAACTTTTCAAGCAATTTCCGAAATTTAACAATCCGGGAAGGGCCCAAGATGAAGGCCAACAGTGAGCTTGGAGGCAAAATGTTGGCTTTCCGTTAACCTTTCACGGATTGAGAGCAACAAATGGTATTAACGTTAACCCATTCATTCTGCCAAGAGCTCCGGCCGGAATTGCCAAGACTGAGTGTCACAAGCTAGACAACGAACAAGGCTCAGGATCTCACGGTGGAAAGGAACTGCGGCGCAGCCTTGGCGGAACCGCCCACAGGCTTGGCATTACGGAATATGGGAACAGGCTTGGCAGACGGCAGTCAACTTAGTCTCATCGTCTCAATTGAATAAGAATGTTGGTCAGGGCATTTCATTCGTGAATAATGTTTGGTGAAAAATACGATGGAGAAAGTGTTATAGCCAAGAAGCTCACTTTCCATATTTTTTCATATTGTTCTGACTTTGTGATCACAATCACCACATCAGAGCGTAACTTTATATCTACATACTTGGCGCCAAGCATTATAACATAGGAACCCCAGGCAGATTCTTGCCACATACGATACAATCACCCTTTGCACTGATTTATCTCGTTATCATCGGGCTGACCTGCATGAAAGCTCGCTCTTTCAAGATTGTTTGGAATGACAGTCCCTCATTGAAACCCATGTGACGCAGACCCATTAATTACACGTTTTAATCCAGTACCTCGGAACATCATCACTCGGAGCAATTCTGACGAGGCCTTTAACTGGCAGGAAAACTATTTATCGGCACAAATAACGAACGAGTCTTTGGTGGCACATGATGCTTGAACGAGCCCGAGAACTACGGCAGACTTTATTTCAACTTTGCATCCTCGCTCATCCAAAAAACAACACCGAACATCTTGACGACAATGGTAGCCTTGATAGTGCACTCATAATGCACAGCCCAACCAATTCCGAATTGGGCTTTGATGATTACAGAAGACCAATGTCGCCTACAACCGGGGGTATTGAAAGCCCAGCACAGGCTGAAGATCGAGGTTTTCTCCCACGGAATGGTATACATTACCATTTCAAGACGTTTCCCAAGACGAGAGTGCGGTTGTTCGTGGGAAAACACGCTGCAAATCCCACAAACTGGCTATTATACAGAGAAGAAAAAGAAAAGCCCGGTCCCAGGCCGCATTGGAAAGGTTGAAGAGTATGTTGCAAGCTGAAATGGCCACTTGTGGGGACAGGAATATAATATCTCAGAAATACGGGGATATCTGCAAAGTAATTTGCCGTGGGTCTTTCACACTAGAAGCAAGTGTGGCATCCAAGCGTTCGTTCATTCTACGCTATCAAAGTCTTTCGCCATCAACCGGGGATAGATGAAGACGCATTCCGAAAGCTGATCGACGCCGAATTTACAATTCTTTCTTCACCCCGACACAAAAATATAGTTCGAACATTAGAGCTTCTTAGGGTCGGTGATGATGTTTTTTGTGAGTGCCTGGAATATTGTCCCGGTGGCGATCTTCATTCCCTAGTGACTGAGAGAGGTCGGCTAGCAGATGAAGAGGCCGATTGTCTCTCGAAACAACTCATGCGTGGTGTCAACTATCTCCACCCGATGGGGATAGCTCATCGTGACTTAAAACCAGAAAACCTTCTTCTCACATTAGATGGTGGTCTTAAGATATCAGATTTTGGCACTGCAGAATGCTTTCGTCTCGCTTCGGAAAGTGACGTTCATATGTCAACCTCACGACGGGGGCCACGGCCTTATATTTCGCCTGAACAGTATCTCAACAAAAACTTTGATCTGAGGTTAGCTGACGTATAGGCCGCTGCTGTAACATATATCGCGATGCGAACTGGTAGGATCCTATGAAAGGTAGCCACTCCCGAAGATGAGAATTTTAGAGACTATGTCACAGATCGTCAAATTGGAAAAATTTATTTTCTCATTGACGATGCATGTACGGTAAGCTGTCATTCGGTTTTTATATGACTGAACGATACGCTAATTTTGTCACTTTAGGCAGCGAGCCGATTTGTCATATCTTCGATGCTTGATACTTACTGTATTCATCGGCCTACCGCAAGCGAGGTTCTCCATTCGTCATGGCTACAAGGAATTCAAGTTTGTACAGATTCAAAGAGTTGAGGGTGATTGATTTGTTGAAAATATAGTATTTGTTACAAATTCGAGATTTATTCCCAGTTTACTAGGCCCAGTGGATACCACAACGCGCTTCGAAAGCCTTTTAGACAAATTTATTTGAAAATTGTAGGGATCAACGCCGAAAGATATTGACTGTAATTGCTGCGAAATCATCGTTCACTCGGGGTTTGATGATCTTCATCCCCATTTTCCTCATTTTCTTGACGCTCACTTGGGAGCACAATAGCACGGTCAAGCTTATAAGGCAATCCACGATGACGACCTCTGATCATCATCACGCAGATAACAAGCTTGCTAAAAATTGTGAACTTGCCAGAAAGAGATGTTGAGACAGTCGGGTATCCTAGACTGAGTCCCACGTTGCCGCTACAGAATAATCAGTTATTGTGAGAAGGCGTAAGCTGAGTTTGCTACTCACTATGCTGAAACAACTTCGAATAACACTGAGAACACTGAGAATGCCTAGGCCTATTAGTTCTTTCATTATCACATTACTTTTCCTTGCGTCCTTACTGGAATGGATGTATCCGCAACCTTGCCAGCTTCGGCAACGCAAATACAGAAACACCCGAGGAAGATGTACCACAAGTCAAAGCTTAATTGGTTTTGGATGTGGTTGAGAATGTATGACCGGCCATTCTTCTCGTCCATGCGTTTCTCTGATCCGTAAATACCCAGCGTCTTTTCCTCATAGACATTAGATGCTCTGATGCTTATTGCGATCGGAAAGATAGCAATGTACATCATCACAACCAGGCTGAACTGTACGGCGGGGCTCACATCGGCGAGATTGAATGTCGATGTTCCTGTGTGGCGTGCTGACGCCGCTTGGAAAATAGCAGCAAGAACTCGTGGGCCAGGTGCTAGATTATTGACAGCCGGATTGTTAAGGTCTAAAATTATGATAAGCAGAACATCAACCGAGTTCATAGCTAACAGGATCGAAAAAAGTATCCATGTTGGCTTGCTTGGGAAAAGGAGAGTATAGCATCGTCGAGGGTGTTCGAGCAAAAACCTTAGTGGGTCTTTGAGCGATAATTCATCTGGACACAATTTGTACAAAATCCAGATAATCAGTCGAAGAATACATGGATAGCAGGTGTTGCCGGCAAATGCAAGAAAGCTCATGAGGAGCATTGGAAAAGTCGCATCTTGGAAGGAGATCATCGAGTCCGGTGTCAAGGTAAAGCCAAGGTTGTTAATCATAGTTTGAGAAGAGTAGAACCCCCTGTCGAAAAGAAATGTAAGGAACTGTTCCGCTATCAACAATATCAGGATTTCTCTTTACCACCAGATACTACCCTGGCCACATTCAGCAAGATAGGCACGGTATTTCGGGTCGGCGTGTAGAATCCATCCTACAAGAGCAATCGCACCGAACAGGTGCAAGCCGAGAAAATACCCGGCTACGATCTTTAACAAAAGCTTCAAACTTCGATATTCAATGCCTCCGAGTCTCTTCCGATCTTCGGCGGACATGTTGTAGAACTGTGAGTTCCGACCGATCGTAATCTGGGATGATATTTCTGATAGATCAACTGGCCTGACGTATTTCTGTGTCGGGGTGTGGTCCTTATCTTCATAGCCAGAAGTGTGTCCAAGAACGAACACGGAGGTAATCGCCCGTTCCAGTGTACGAGTATGTGAATTTAGGCTCCTCCCAAACTGCAGATGGCGCATGTTTCTATCCAGTTTTTCTTTTACTGAAAATCAGCGATTATGCAAAGCGTTAGGTAATCTACCGCAAGCGATCTCTCACCTTCGTCTTTGTCGTCAATATCATCCTTGGTTTCAGTGAAAGAAGCACCTAGGAACAATTCATTAAAAATATTTTTTCTAAGATTATTTCCTAATTGAATATACCTTTGTCTCGCTTCCAAGGAGGTGGAATGTACAGAGTTTCGTCGTTGTCTGCAGTAAGTTGATCTGAGTTCGCGAAGCGGATAAAATGCCTTCCAACGGTGGGATTTTGATCCAAGACATCGTCGCTTGCAGAAGATCTGGATTCCTGAGGCACTCTGACAATGTGTCAGAATACACCTTGCCATTAATTATCTCTTGTGTCAAAACTTACATTGGCAACACCTCAGACTCAGCAGATTCATCGACTTCCGTCACGTTGTTTATCGCTGGGTCTGTAGTTCCTTCAATCGAAAGCGCATGGCCAGATATATTCGAATCCGCTTGTTTCTCGAGCTGTGCCTCTGGATCCCTCTTTGGGCGGGCCTCTGGCTTCAACAAGTGTGGTGCTGCGTGTGAAAAGTTAGCCGTCGATGGGAGGATTTGATCGCTGGCGGCCCTCACCTTTCGCTTTGAGATGCTTTTCAAACCATCTCACACGAAAAACGACTACGATAATGTTGATAAAACCCAAGTTTCCCAGGATCGGAATGAGGTAGATGTACACCTGCTGGTAGGTCTTCAACTCTTTGACATCCACCCTTGATATAATGCTGTTTAATATACCAGACACAAATTGATGGTAAACAAAAGGTAACACTCACGTATTCAGCCCTGATTCCGTTGACGCGCTGGCACCGAAGAAATAAGCATCGACAGCATTGAGGTTGCCATAGGGGTAGATGATCAGCAGGCTCAGAATGCCGAGGGTAATGATCCATGCGTCTATCGTAAACTGTCAGTAGCAAGAATGTCGCACAGACTATGCACGTACAATGCAGAGATAAAAAGTTAACAGGAGGCTTCCACATGGTGCAAGAAACCGGGAATTTCTGAGAAGAGAAATGAAAGACCTACGGCGAAAACCAATATATACTCAGCAGCTCAGGCTTATCTGGATGTCAAAAAAAATAAATTGCCGCATACAATCTCTAGCGGGACCATAGAACGCTTTGTGTGAGCGACTTGATCCGGCGAATCATGTCGTGGGTTGAGCGCTGCTTGCGGCTTGACCATCCTTTCTCCCCACTATCGCGGGTGCCCATCTTACAACTAACGTTCCGATCATGCTTTTATAGTCTAGCACTTGACCTTTTGAGCTTAATGATAGTATCTGAGGCTTGGATTGATTCACCACACTTAATGCTGAGTATAAGTTTCCCAGGCCTCATTATGGCCCAGGAAAATCCCGCATACTTTAGATTATGGCGACACTGAATAGTATATTACCTTTCTCATTTTCCCGCGCTGATAAGGAAATCTTTCTTGTTTTTTATTTTTTATTTTTCAGCGTAATTCATAACAGAGGATGTCGGATCCTTTAAACGGCCCCACCACTTCCTCGGCTGTGATAGTTGTCATTAGTGTTGTGTTAGCGGTCGGGTTATGGTAAGCATTTGCCAAAACGATCTACCAGCCACCATGACTGAGCACGCCCTCCTGCGTAAATAGTGGCGCGGGTTTTGCGCAATGGTTATTTCGTCACAGAGGAAGGTCAGGATCGTCTGCACAAGATAGCACGGTGTTGCCAATATCCAGGTTCATTCAGCCGCAGACAATCGAGGTCCAAACGCAGCCACAGCTGCTGCCAACTGAGGATGATCTCGATAAATGGGTACCAATAATGGATTTTAAAACATGGAAGGGTCAACAATCACGTGCAAGGCATTGGTTCGATATCAAATCACGCTATCAGATGGGTTTCGGCTAATGATTGGAAAAGTGCGCACTCAAACTCAATCAAGCCTGAGACCCAGGATAACCTAGCCACCACTTCCATTTCCAAAGTTTCTACTTCTTTTCCAATAGCTCCAGCTAAAGACCCGGTGAATTTATCACCATTGAAAGGTGGTCCTGATAAACTTCGAATGTCAGTTCCCGACAAATCTCCTAGTAACAGAGTGCATCTCGAGTCGTCTCAACCGCCTGACGATGTGGGAATACATTCTATAGCTGCACAGCAAACGACAGCGCAGGCGACTTCAGACGACATGTTTTCAAATTATGTTTGCGCTATATGCTTGGGTATTGTTGGAGATGAAGTCGAGGTACGCGGTCTTTCATGTGCTCATGTTTTCCATGTTGATTGCGTGAACAACTGGTTACTCCGGTGTCAACCATGCTGCCCAGTATGCAAGCGTCCTTTCAGATGTGGCCAATAATGATGTAGAAAACGGACCAATAGAACACCGGGCCTTTTAAATACAAACTTATTCCTCTCCTTATCAATTCCTCCGCATCACAAAAAGCAAATAAAAGATGACAGCGACAAGACAAGAGCTGTAAGCGGATCGGAGAACTGACTCGACCGATTATGACAGACCTAGTAACTGCGACTTGAACGTAGCGATAGCAAGATCAAAGGAGTCCCCGTGCCCCATTGAACTCAGAAAATCAGATTACTCCGAGCTCAGCGAGAGTTGACGGTCCCGGAGTCTTCATTTGAGATCATTGGAGACTCAGTGACAGCGAGATTTACTGGTCGATTAGGCCCATCAGTTTGTCCGGAACCAGGCTGCTCTTTGGCAGATGGGACCACTGGGCGGCCGATACGAAATGATGGCGGTTGTGGCGTAGTTGCCGTAGTTGCCCGGGTACCACATTTGCGACTCCGGAAGCTAGAGATCGATAAAGGCATCGCGATGCTATGAAAATAGTTCGAGTTGGAGTGAGAGACTGGCTCCGGTTCATCAAGTCTTGTACTGATGACACTCGATTTAGTTCGTGGCAGACGATAGCCAGCCTTACCAATCGGGACAGATAGCCCATGCACGACAATGCTGCAAATTACCAAAAACCACACCACAATATTGACAGCGTCGGCGACTTCTTGAGCATCTTGTCGGGCTTTGCCATCCACCGTAATCTCGAATAAGAATATTCGGCTTATTGAGACATAGAAAATCGCTCCAACACCGATAGGGCCGAAAAATCCAACAAAACAAGCCTGTCGAAAATGCTCAATTTGATGGATATACTTGTGAATGGCAAACACAAGTATGAGGGCGTGCGATTATAAAGGTGACATTTTCCTTTTTTCTACCCTAGGCCTGGTACTCTCTTTGTTTGCTGTACAAAGTACCGTGCCGATAAGAAACAAAGAACTCCCACTAAGACCCACTCGAGGGTTTATTTGGCTCTCAGATTGGCTCTTTCGATCCAGGGCTCGACAGCATCGCTATGGTCAAGTTCGATATTGACTAGCGGTCTCTGCTCAATCGCATAATCAAAAACATGAAGCAGAGTTCCTCTAACAAGCCCACCGACGGTGCTTGGGCTGGAGGAGATTGAACTGACAAATGACGCGCTGGGTCAAAGCACGGAGGGAGTCTCCACAGATTAATGTGGTCCGGATATCCGCAACCTTGGCTCAGTGGCTGATAGCCAAGGGAAATGAAAGGAGGCGGACGCAATGCATCGACGGGCGTTGAAAGCTCGGGAAAAGGTGCTTGAATGGACACTCACACCCACATCAATAACCTTGTTAGACTTCTCTACACTGTCAAATGATTCTGTAGATCAAGGACTGAACAATAGTCATTCATATCCCATACTTGAATCTCCTGCTCAGCCTTGCGCTTTTCCTCCATTTTTGAAAGTAGTTGATTCTCGGCTTTTGACCTCCTTTTGTGGGTAGAGCTTGGTTTCGCCGCCGCCAAGTCACGTCTCCTTTGCGCCTCAACGATATCGTCGTAGCTCATCACTTTGGCATGTCCTACGACTGTTTGGCCACTGGATTGTCGAGAAGTCTTCTCATTGTTCTGTTCAAATAGGATTCGGTTTTCCTCCAGTAACAAGGTGCGCTCCGCAAAGACCTGTTCAGCTGCGCGGCCGAGTATCTGCAGACGATGTTTGCACACACTGTCTAGATTCCGGATATCTTTCTCCACCTCTTTGCGAAGCAAGGCGAATTGATCAAGACGTTTGGAGTGTGATAGACATTGAGGGACACGGTCGGGTTGTGCCTTACAGGGACAGTAATCTGTGCCTCGGGCCGAGATGCTTGGATATCTCGGAGGACGCGAGACGGGTCGAATGGAAAGAGGCCGCTTCTAGACCAGGCAGATCGTATATTGCGAGGCGTAAATGCTTCTGCACGGGCGCGACCATAAAGATAAGTGAAGTGGGGCTTGCCGATGTTATTCACCCCAGCCCGACACGCCTGCTCAAGCTGTGCCCGATACGCCGTCTTTAGAGGACTGAAGACACCCACATCGCACGGCTGCAGTTTGTGCGATGTATGAGAAGGGAGACGACATAGAATGATGCGGTTAGCAAAGCAAAATTTCAAGACTTCCAGAGACTCATGGGTGCCGAAACCATCACAGATCAACAGTCGTGGCCGACCCCCGGCTCGGTCTCGAGTCTGCGGATCGAACACATGCTTTATCCAGTACAAACTGATTTCTGTGTTGGTGTAACCTGTCTTGGAGCAGGCATAATGCCATCCGGGAGTAGCGTGAGTGGTCCAGGAACTACGATGGGTGGCTGCTGGCCAGATGATGAGAGGGTGCAGGAATCGGCCATCAGCAGAAATACATTCAATCGCCGTGACCAGCGTGCGCTTCACCGTGGTCCTCCGGTGCTTTCTCAAGTCATTCTTGCCAACCAGCACTTTGATGGAGTTAAGAACGCTGAGAAGAACTCCTGGCTCGTCCATATTATACACGTTTTCTGGGAGGACGGTCGCATCGGCCAGCTCTTGACCAATGATGGCAAACCAATGCCGGACTTTGTCTTCGATTTGCCGGTCATCTCGCTTCCAGTCAATCGCTCGTAATCGACGCGCTCTTAACTCCGGGTGTCGTCGATAAAAGCCTTGCGGCCAATTTTTCCCCGGAGGTCGGACCTTAAGACTAGGATCTCTAGCCTGGAAAATTGAAGACCGTTGGCGCACGATGACCACGGCAAGCGATCGGAGAAACTTGACCGGAAGAGGATAGCCGTTGTCTGCCAACCGCAACACATATCCAACCAAGGCTTGCTCTTCTTGCGGGGTGAGATACTGCTGGTTGGCGGCTTTGTCAGCGAGGGACGGTTGGTTATTGGCCCGTTGCCACAAGGTGGATGCGGGGATACTCGTCGATCGTGACCGGGTTGCGTACGATGTGCGCGCAGGACGCTGATGGCCTGGAGACAACGTGGCCATTTCCAGTCCGGTTTCTTGAGAGGCATCTCCTACTTGGACAGAACTATGCAGACCATAAATGTGCGAAGGAGTATGAAAATCGCGGAATACATGAATAGCCCTAGTGAATTCCACATCACTTTATGTATGTAAAAATGGTTCTATTTGAATTTCCTGACTAGCTGTAGACAAAGTTTTCTAGAAACATATTTCACCAGCCAGACCCGATGATGCCATCACAATCCTTAGGTACACTGCCGAATGGCATTGCATGTCCGCGCAAAGTTTGGCAACCGTGTCAATCACGGTATCTGGAAAATGCTAGCATCTGCCAAACCGTTGAAACGTGATGACTGTCAGTGTGGTTCCAGACTCAATTAATCGCTGCGGATTAACTATTAGACATAAACTTTACCGGTCTATTGGTAGTGGTGAATTGGTAGTGGTGAATTGGTGAATCGTCATCAATCACCAGCCGAAAGATCGTGTTTTTGCCAGTTACGCAGCCAAAGATGGCTATATCCTGCGATCTGAGCATAGTTCTTACGTATTCTGTTATTATGAGAACAGAATTATGAACAAAACCCCCTGACTAATTAAACATAGTCAGACAGTGAGTGGTTGACCGTTGAACCCAGAGAGCATTTGAATGCTGTGGGCTGAGCAGAAATAAATACTGTTGAGCAAAATTGATAGCGCAGTTATGTTAATCGAAATGAACACACTTTTTGGCCATCAACGGCACCTGAACTACCGTACAGACTGGGAAAATTCCACCGTTTGGCAATTTTCACCAGGGTACTTGACTGGCTCAAGTTAAACAGTTGTTGCTGGTGAAACCCCACATCCTACCTTTTGCGACAGTTGGTCACGTGGAGTTTGGGGTCTACGTGATCCCCCAAGGAACAGGAAGTTTTTATTGTACATGTATGTAAGTTCACGTGAGTCGCTTTTCCCACATGGGGCTTGCCTTGAAGAGGCTAGCTCCATGATAGGCCAATCACGGCTAGTATGAATTACAGCGCACAGTCGCTATGTGTTATGTACATAATATCGACAATCGTACAAAGACTGAAATCAACGGAGAAGGCATTGGTTTGTGCTCACAGCCAAAAAGTTTACAGCCAAGATACACACCAAGTTGTTTTCAATGGTCCTAAAACTTTAGAACTCGAGTGGCGCTTTCACTTCTCAAGGCGCGTTGCAATTCGTGAATATGAATATGACATGGAGATCAAAGGGTCGGGTTTGCGATGAAGATATGAGGCACAACCGAAAGTGTTACAATAACTGGAACCTGGAGCATGATAATCTCCAGCATAATATTAGAGTAGTCGAGGTCCTTCAAATTGCGTGTAGCGTCAATTTGTCCCTTTTATTCAATGACTCTAAGCATAGCGAGCAGAAAAGACACAAGATACCAAGCAACGAGGAATTATGTGCTCGAGGATCTCACGCAGATCTTGTCTTGCCACGCACACTCAATCCTCGCGGACGGCCGTGGTCGTCACCTGATTGATAGCCGGAGCATAGTGAAGTAATCGTCCGTAACAATTACAGACGGGCTGTGGGGCAAGTACTCGATTAAGCGACAGTAGTAAATTTCATACACAACTCTACACCATTGTTATTTTCCCGTGTATTTGACTTCGTAACTGTTGTCGAGGTCTCTTCAGAGTGAGAGCCGCCGCTTTGTTACTCGTGATCAGTGTGATCCTAAAATCTTTCAGTCCCACAAGTATCTTGAGTGTATGCACCATTGCCGCTAGCTCTGCGGAAAATGGATTTTGCTCTGTTCTCGCACCCAACGTGACGGACAAGACCTTCAGCCTCACTTTCCGATAGCGGGGTGGTTGTTTCTCGATCGCCACTCCAAAACCGACCAGCTCATTCCGTGCCGAGCTGCTGAAGGCGATCTGCATTGATCCGCCTGGTACAGTTGGCCCCTCCGAGATGGGCTCATCATCTATTAGCATGCGTGCCTCCTATGGTGCCAGTGTAAACGGGCCAAGAGACATAAACTACATAGTCAAGATTGCCCGTGGCCAAGCCTTAACGAGCCCTTGAAACCAATGTAAAGCAGCTTCACCAGGCCCGCTTGTTCAGGCCACTGCCCTGGTTTTCAGCACGCGCATCTTTCGATGGACGCCCTCTAGATATTGAGGCCCCGGCCAAAACCTCTCACCCCAGGTGTCTCCAGGTTGTTCCTTAAGCATGCATCATCAGCATTCAGCTAGAACGACATCACATCCATCGCTCAGCCGCAGATTCTCAGTGCGAGTGAGATAGTAAAGGCAGGTCGGACCTGCCGCACTAGGACGACACCACTTAGGCTGGGAGATTTCAGGTCCTCAGTGCGAGTGAGGTAGCTGTTTCTGTCTCTTTGCACACCGACACGCGCGTCCGTCCTCTCGGGCCACATAGACAGTCTCGTCGGGTCCTCTCGACTCGTCCGTCACTCCCAGTATGTGCCACGCCCCAAAGGGAGAAGCCTCCCTCCTTCGCGTTACCGGTCAAGATCTCTCTCGGCCGGCCGACCGTGTCTTGCAAAGGCTGTCATGAGTATCCCCAATGGCCCTGCAGGATACCCTGACTGTCCTTCACTAACCAAGCTTGGGTCCCTGGTTTTGCAGCCCTTCCGAGCACCCGTGGCTGTGCCTTAACGAGTTCGTCGAGGGTCGTCACCAGACTGTACACCCCGCTTGACAGATGCCACAGGATGTCCTAGTCAGAGTTGCCCGTAGCTTCGCTTTAACGAGGTTCCGACCCAGGCCGTTCCATGGAGCTCCCAAACGACATCATACAGTTTGCTGCGCCACCAGTTGTAATCCCCCTCGCCGCTCAACGCCATCATACGTGTTCTCCTTTGTTCGTATCGATTTTTTGTATGCTGTCTTCGATATTTCCTCGTTCAGTTTGTTGGGCGTCTCGCAATCTCAGAGGGTGTTCAAGCTCAGAGGTGTCCTGTCTCCTGCCTAGGCGATATCACAACCGCTGGAGAACAAGTCCAGCTTCGGTCTCAAGTACGAGTCGAGTAGGCAACCGTCGGATGGTTTTCATAACCCGTTTTGCTCTGATTTGTGTGGGGTGAACGGGAGTCGTCAACCACGGAAAACTCTGCGGCCCGACCCCTATTCACCCCACGCGGATTCTTTTGGCTTCCCCTCCACAAAATGTGAGGATACTAACACCGGACACCACGAGAAGGTAGAGATCCCTCGTCCTAACTGCTTGACGAGAGCAGTTACCTAGCGTACTCGCCAGGGGCACCTTTTGCTACAGTGTGTCCCGAACCTGGTGTCACCACCTCCACTCTTTGATTATTATTTTAATCTGGATTACTAATATCCGCTAATTCCTATTTGGAATTAATCCGTGTATCCTTGGCGCTGGGGCCTGTATTGCTGCTTACAGACCGTACCTACCGCAAGGGTGGGGTTGTATTCGCTTGTGCTTTATTACATCCGACACCTTCTTACCCCACCTCGAAAGATGATCCTCAAGTACCCATAGCCTCAACCATTATTCTGAGTGGCCACATCAGGATGGCACCAAACTTAGCCCCTTCAAAGCATGAGCTTATCTCTGATATGATCCACAGTGGAGAGCTTTCTGTATCGCAGATGGCACGTGCTGCTGGCTGCAACAGGAGAACCATCCTGAGAGTATCCTCCAATATAAGGATTTTCGGCAGCGTCAAAGCCCCACCAAATAAGGGTGGTCGACCCCGAAGCGTTACTCCAGTTATGCTGGAAGCTCTATGTGACCCCCTACCCTAAACCCTAATCTTTATCTCCACGAGATGGCAATCTTTCTCTGGGACGAGTTTGCTATTCAAGTAACAACTTCAAGTATCAGTCGCGCTCTTGCCTTTAAAGGCTGGTCAAAAAAGACTATCCGAGTCTAGGCTCGAGAACGCAATCAAGACCTCCGCGACGAATATTTTCACTTTATCTCAGATTTTCAGTTGTACCATCTTGTCTATGTGGATGAGTCAGGTTGTGATAAACGAATAGGCTTTAGGCGAACAGGCTGGTATCCACTAGGCACCGCGCCAGTCCAAGTGTCTAGATTTCATCGTGATCAGCGATATCAGATTTTACCTGCATATGCTCAGGATGGGATTGTCCTTTCTCGGGTTTTCCGAGGCTCGACTGATGCATCTGTCTTCAGAGATTTTATTGAGCAGCTTCTTCAGCACTGCGGAAAGTGGCCGGAGCCTAAGTCTGTGCTAGTCATGGATAACGCATCTTTCCATCATTCCGATCAGATAGAAAATATGTGCTCCGAGGCCGGAGTGAAGCTAGTGTATTTACCTCCATACTCGCCAGGCTTGAATCCTATTGAGGAGTTCTTTGCCGAGCTCAAGGCCTTCATCCGGCGTAATTGGAAGTCCTACGAAGATAATCCTGAGCAAGGATTTGATAACTTCCTCGAATGATGTATTGATGTGGTTGGTGCGAAGGAGAAAAGTGCAGAGGGACACTTTCGACATGCAGGTTTGACCATAGAAAATATATAAGGCAGCTATTGTATTTACACCGATATCTGGAAATCCCCTCGATCAGTACTGAGAGTAAGGATACAGCGGGATGAGGGAAAAAGGAGTGTACTTGCTCCCTCAAGCATAGCTTTGAGATAAAGCTACTTCGTATGTATCTATAGGTCGGGCTTGACAATTGCAGATGTTTAGTGAAACTACATTAAATATCCTTGTTGTACGAATATCGAAACTAGAATAATAATACGTCCACAGAATAAGTGACGGTAAGACTCACCTAACACCAGGGTATACCGGAGGGTATACCGATGGGTAGATGGAAGGTCCAATCTGGTATACCACCAGATGTACCTTCCAGTATACCATACTACGAAGGACTGGGTATATAAGACTACTTTCCTACACATACATTGAGATTTTTTGCGACCAATCTAACTATTGTTAAGAGTTTTGTCTGTCAATGAGAATACCTAAATCTTTGGGCATCAAAGGATAGAGGAGCTTCAGTCAAACTTGAAACTCAATTCGCGGAAAGAAAGGAATTGAAGGTGCATCCAGTCTACCGAATCATCCACGAGGAAAACCATCATGAGAATGTAATTCGCTTTGTTGAAGAAGCTGAATAGTACTTCAGCCGAGAACTCCGTTTTTGGGTTGTCTCACAACCTAATGTCGCCCTGGCGGGGAAAGCGACAGCCTGTTTCCCCGCAAAGACAGTTCTTCTTCAATTCTCTCCAGTAAAAATCTGAATAGTCCACCGTTATTTCACTGCCAGCCTCAACTCCGCGAGAAACCACGAGCACACGTTCTACTCCGCGCCAATAGAATCTCTGGAATTGGCAGTTGGGTCGGCATGAATGATTGATGAAACGAGTGAAATTACCTAGGTGGCCTTGGAAAATTTGATAGGGTCGTTCTGGTGTTCCGCCCATCATCACATCCATACCATCAATTCCGAGAGTAATGAAACCGACGAATTCTGCAATAGCTGTGCCTCGTTCAAATGGCTTTCACACATCGGTAAGTACGCAAACCATTGAAATAAAGAAAGGCGATTGAACAGAGAAGGGGCTTTAAAACGACATACGCAGCGAGCAACCACTCCGTTATTCTTGCCACTAGCTGTGTGAAATATTTGGACCGGAGAAGGACAACGAACACAGCCAAATAGATTTGGAAAACAGGAACAGTAGTTGGATGTCGCATTATCCGACTGTTTTTCCTTGCATATTTGACACAAATCGGGGTCTACCCCTGGCTCGTGTCGAGGGTCCTCCACACCGAACACCTCCTGGTCAATCACACAGTCCTCAACGAACTGATAGTCGAAGCCATTCGGTAATGGCAGATGTGAATAGGTCTCTTGAAGCGGTAAAGCTGGTCCAGTATCGACTGTAACCCATTCATGAGGGTGACCAGTGTATCGACGGGGCCCACTTTGGTCTATAATTCGAAGGAGGTCTCGCCAACCGGGGTGGAGAGTATCTGCGGCGACTTCGAGACTGGGTGCGATGTGACGCAACCGAGTGGTGAGGCCGTTTTCAAAGCCAATCCTATACTTGCAGAAGCGATAAACCCCGGACCCGGCAAAGATCAGACTAGCCCAGCCCCCCGAATCCTTAACTTCTTTGTAGCCACGCCACACCGCCCTCAGTACTTGTTAGCAATAAAGTCTATGAGGAGAAAAGAAAGAGGGAAGGGGATAGGAACGAAGCAAACAATATGTGAACGAGCGACTTACATCCTGTTCCTGAGCTCTTTTTCTTGCCAGCCCAGTATGCTACAGGCTTCTTTCAGCGCTATCATTCGAGCTTCGACATTCGTACAATCTGGATACTCGATGCGAATCGATGCAATTCGTGCTTCGTAGCATTCCACCCAGTATGATTGAATAACCATCTCCAGAGCTCGTGACGAACGGCTTTGATCACAGTATGTTCTGCACAAGCTGTTGATGGCTCTGAACACCTAGTACTCCATGTGGCCCCATTAGATCATTCGGTTCCCGATCGCCATGTTCGGAACATTACCGTACATACTTCTTGGCCGACACCAGTGCGAAGACTAAACTCTGGCCTGCGATCCTGTAAAATCGTCAGTGTTGGTGAACATATTGAGCCGTTCTGTTGACGATAACCACCGGAAATGAGACACTCAACGTAATTGGAGAGTGCACCTGTCGCCATATTCCCGAGATGAATTTATCTATCGAGGAAGGTTGCAACTTGGGAGTTGCTGAACCTTTCGCAGCTCTCTTGCGTTGAGGGAAGCGAGTATCACAGTGGAATTGACGGACCAGCGGTTCTGTGGTATTGGACGACCGGATGCAATCTTCGGCCACTATTTCTTTATCAGATTCAACATCCTCCATTCTCACAGCTATGGCTTGCGATTTTGACGGTCGCAGCCCGCTAACGGTTTTGTGCCTCGGTCTTTCAAGGTTGGACCGGCATATGGACGGAGGCATGAATGGACAGCTGTCACGACCAGACTGCGCGTTGAGCCCGGACTAATCCCTCAATCTCAGCAAACGGGCCAAATTTGACAGTGCACACACCGAGGCATGAGTAACTCACTTTGATTGGAGCCTTCGAATAAGTAACTTGCCCGGGCCCCATAGCCGAGATACGATCCTCCTTCATGCTCAACCATCCCTAAGTTCGAGTTATTTCATTATTCATTTTAACATGCTTATCTGCTTCGTACTAGTGACAGAGACTTGTTATTCGGCCCGGTAGAAGTCGACTTGGCAGGATCCGAAGTGCACACCACGACATCAATTCGCAAGCAGACTCCTTCATCTTGCGTGCTGAGAGAGTCTAGAGTAGATGCAAGCTGAGTCGTAAAGTCGGCATTTTGAAACAGATCCGACAATTTTGCCACGTCCGGATGGTGTGCGAGCGGATGCATCGTCAAGGGTTGTGGGAGTCTGTACACGCTGTGGCTCCGTTCTTGCGACGGGAGTGGATTCTGCCCGGGCAGAAAATACTGACTCAGCATTTGCGCAGTTCAGGCTTGGGATTTGATCATGACGACACAACGAATCTGTGGGACCGTGAGGAATGGCCGATCGAACCCCTAATGTGTTCTATAAGATGATGAGACTCTTCACAGAGCTGAAGATAAAGCCACAAACCATTCGTTGGGCCCGTAGGTGAAAGTTGCTTCCTAAATTGAAGTCCAGGAGAGATGAAGAGACTTCGAAGGACTTGAAGACTCGGTAGATCTCGGTCGGTGCATTCTCGTTCAAGGTTGGGCAATCAGACTGAACCAGCCTAGCACGCCTCCAGTGGAGCTTGAATAGCAAAACTATAAATTGAACTTCCTTCACCTTTTTGTGACCATTGACTTTCTTTCTATCCTCAAACCCGCACTTTCTCCAGCAATACTCGAAACCATGCCGTCCGCCTCTGGTGCCGCTGACGTATCTTCACCACCCATTGAGAGAGAAAGGTCCGCGGTATCCTATACCTACGATAACATCAAAGGATGGAAAAGCATGCGTGTGCTTCGGATCGGAAGGGGGATGTATCATGATGTCCGGAGACGCCTTCCCTATTATTGCAGTGACATTCGCGACGCGTGGACGTACAGGACCGTCGCCAGTATCATTCGCATGTATTTCGTGAAGTATGTTAGCATGAGCCCACAGTCAGATACAATACTAACAGCTGAATTTTAGCTTGCTTCCAGCCATAGCCTATACGCTGGATATGAATCGGAGGACTGGGCAATTTTATGGCGTCAATGAATCACTTTTCTCATCAGCTCTGGCGGCAATGGTATTCAGTATCTTTGCAGTGCAGCCTCTAACCATTGTCGGCATAACTGGACTGATCTCCTTATTTAATTACACCATATATGACATCGTCATGATCTATGAGCCGTCCATTTACCCCGAATTCATGTGTTGGGTGGGAATCTGGGGAGCTATTTTCCATTGGATTGTTGCGCTTTGCAATCTCTGTGACTATATGCGATACGTGACAGACTTCTCAAGCGAAACATTTGGTTTCTATGTCGGGACCATCTATATCAGTCAGTATCAACGCTGTGATAACATGCAATAAAGTTCACTAACTAGGAGCTTAGGCAAGGGCGTGGAGGAGCTAATTAGCGAATTCACATCCAAAGGACACATCGCTGGATTCATGAGCTGCATGGTTGCTATTTTATATTCTCTGACAATTTATAGTTTAGAAGCCATTGGTTCCAGCACCGTCTGGAGGCCCGGTTTTTGGGGTTTGCTGGCTGACTACGCATACGTGGTATGTATGGATCAAAACATTTTAGGTTTGCACATAGCTTGTTACTCATGATTTGCTCTTAGATCGGTACAATATTCTGGGTCGGGTTCTCGCATATCCCTGGACCCCTTCAATCTGCAAATGTCACCCGTGTACCCATCAGCAAAGCCTTTTACCCCACACAGCCACGAGGCTGGCTAATTCAATTCTGGGAACTGGATACCAAATGGGTGTTTGCAGCGCTTCCGTTTGGATTCTTGATCATGTTGCTATTCTATTATGATCATGTATGGACCCCTTTCCAAATAAACCTGTATTGACGGTGATGTTAAAACAGCCACAGAATGTCAGTAGCCTCACAGCCCAGGCTCGGCATTTTCCTCTCCGAAAGCCGGCTGGCTTTCACTGGGACTTTTTCCTTCTCGGTTGCACCACATTCATTGCCGGAATCACTGGAATCCCCTTTCCCAATGGACTAGTCCCACAGGTAAGATGGCGTATTGGTGTCTTACAAATCCAATTTGTTGTCTCTAACAATCTAAGGTAGGCGCCTGTGCATACGGACTCATTGACTGTCTATGACACCGAACTGCGAATCATATCAACCGAGGAAGGCGAGGGGTCCGAGATCCGTCGCCCTGTCATCAGTGCAGTTGCTGTTGTTGAACAGCGCATATCGCATTTTGTCATGGGGCTAGGGATCATTGGTACCATGACAGGACCAATTCTGGTCGTCCTTCACACTATGCCGTCTGCCGTATTCGCGGGTGTTTTTTTCATTGTTGGTTGGGGTTCTATCGGGAGCAGCGGTATCATGCGCAAAGCTATTCATCTAATACAGGAGGATCGGTTTGTGCAGCGTGATGAGCCTCTCTTGAAAGTCCGCAGCCGCAAGGTCATGCTATGGATCGCGTGTCAGCTTATTGGGGTCGCTGCCTGTGTTGCGATATCCGAAACCATCGCTGCAATTGGTAAGCAGCTCCTTTCACATTGACTTCTATATCATGATTGACGTCTTCTGCCCTTTCAGGTTTTCCCGTGCTGATTATAGCACTCATTCCATTCCGAGTTTGGATTATTCCTAAATGGTTTTCTCGAGACGAAATTAGCGTCCTTGACGACATGACAGCCGATAACAAAGCTGTGTTGGCGAGTCTTGGTGGACTGCCCCATTTCCCAGGGGAGACTCATCCTCAGGAATCTGGTCTTGGGCGCCGGTATTCGGAACAGAAGAGAGGCGTCAGTAGACAAAGAGCTGGTAGTATCCACCGTTGAGTGTTGCAGGAATCCAGTCATAACGCGGCCAGATTTTCGCAGTTGTCAAGTGTGAGCTACAGCTACATACGAACAAATCTAAACTCAAAACATGAGACTGGTCCAAACTATGCTCCTTTTTCTCTCCAATTCTAGCCCATATTATTCGCCACGTAGGTTTCCAGGAGCACTAGTTAGTACCTAGCAGAGTAGTATGTAAACCGAGATGGTTGAGTCGCGTCTCGTTGCGCCGGTCGGGTAAAAACCGGCGGTATGAGAAGAGTGGCACCAGTGACGCAATACAGTATACTTCTTTGATCTTGGATCTTTCGAATATGCTACCTGCAAACTTTAGAGTTCTCAATTTTAGTGTCCTGATTACCCAGGTCGCCGCTTATGGAAGCAACGGGGTTAATGATCTGGACGGAGCCAGACTGCGAAGGCATCCCATCCTCAACTATCTTTGACTGAGACAAACCTAGCAAATAAGATATCTCGATTACGCGAGAGTGTGGCATGTGGCAGCAGACCCAATACTCAGTAGGGATATGCCATGCACATCTTTTATCCAAAGCTACTTCCCTATGAATGGAAGTAAGGGATGCCACAATACAACCCCGTTTACTTGCCACCGACTGTGGGTGAATCGTGGTCTCCCACAAAATCTAAATGGCCCATCTATAGTCTCGAGCTTCTCCTTGCCGTCCTCGTTCCCTTTAATCAGTCCAAGCCAGCCATCAAGCACACCTAGCTCACGACCAGACCAATTTTGCATTCGTCGTGTCGAAGGCAACACGGAAACCGTTCTAACAACTGTCGAGTACAAGCCGCCTGTCGCATGAGTTGAGTTATTTGAGAGACGATTGGGGGTTTTCGAAGGCTGATTCCAAATTTCTATACATACCCAAAATCATTTACCATGCTATTTGAATCTATTTTTGAAAGCGAAGACATGGGAGGAAATATTGAAGAATTACATTCGATGCCCAGCATATTTATATACTAGCTGTTGAATTCCTCTGACTCATAGATTACAGGTGAGGAGTATTCAACGCCATCAAACAAGCAAGTCCGGCTATAAGTCCTGCGCAGGGAAGTGTCAAAACCCAACCACCGAAAATGAAGCCCAATTGTCTCCAATTGACTGCTCCAAGATCGTAATTCATAAGTGCTACACCCATAGACGCGCCCGTCAAGCATTGTGTAGTCGAGACAGGTAAGCCAAGCCGTGAAGCCAAAAGTACCGTGATAGCCGCACCAAGCTCGACACTGAATCCACGAGTTGGTGACATTTGAGTGATTTTGTTTCCAAGTGCGCGCACGATATTGTATCCATAGAACCAAAATCCAAGACCAAGGAGTAAACCTGCTACAACAAGGAACCAGACAGGTGTTGGCGCTTCGGTCTCAACAACTCCTGCCTTGTAGGTACTGTACACAGCTGCCCACGGCCCAACAGCGTTGGCGACATCGTTGGCACCATGCGCAATGGACATCATCATGGCCGAAACGACCTGGCAATAAGTCCAAAGATGTTCGACTCGGTCATCATAACGGTGCGCCCGGGCATGAATGGCGCGCAAGGCAGGCGAGTCATGAGTGATCACATCTCTGGTAACGCCTTGAAGAAGCAACCACTTTGTATATCCCCAGTACTTTTTCGGATTGCTCCAGGGAAGACCCTTGACCGGATCAATGAAACGCTCTCTTGGCTCGAGTATCCTTTTGCCAGTTTTGGGGGGAGAGGATGAGGCCAGTTTCTTCTCTTCGTCATCGTTCGGTTGTTCTGCGTGTGGTTTGGCAATGATTTCTGGGGATGAGGTTACCGAGTCGGTGTTTGCCGTAGTTTGTTGTTTAGTCGCGTCATATTTTCCCGCCAAAACCTCTCCATATGAGTCTTGATAGTAGTTTGTGACGGTCGATTGGCTTTTGCTAGGGAAGTATAGGGGCGGGTCCTCTTTCATAAGAAGTGGACCGAGGGGAACGTGGTAAATCTTGACACGGGTGTCTCCTTTCACTAGACGGCGATGGAAATATGGGACGAAGAAGGCATAAGCGAGAAGAAGGCAGCCGAAGAAAACGCCCAGTATGATTCCAACCGCCTTCCCGGCTCCGAACTCTTCGAGTGAAGGCGCAGTAGGGGCCTCAATGGTGATGAAAAGAGCTAAAATAGCGCCCGTCAAGGCCAGATAGAAAGGTATCAGACGCATAGCCCATTTGAACGAGTCCTGCCGTTCGAGAACAGAGTACTTGACCGTGCCAAATACCAAAGCAGAGAATCCAGCGGCGATGAGAGGAGCAATGCCCCAAGATGCGGCGACCTGTGATACACTGCCTTTCTCCCACGCCCACGAGATTGAAGCCTGAGATGCAAAGCCAACACCAATCAGCGCACCAACAATGGTTTGGGTCGTTGAGACTGGGAACCCAAGTTTTGTGGAAAGCATCAACCAGGATGCGCTGCCAACTTCGGCACATGCCATGGCCAGCATCAGAGCACCTGGCTTACCATCGAATCTTTCAATACCAATAATTCCATTCTTTATGGTATCTGTTACCCTTGACCCCATGGCGACGGCACCAACAAACTCCGTTATGATAGCGAGGACACCGGCTGTCGCCATGTTTAGGGTGCGAGCGGCGACAGATGTCGCGTACGCATTGGCGACATCGTTCGCACCATTGCCAAACGCACTGAAGACGAAAGCAATGGTTGTCAGTGCCAATATCCAATCATACTTGGCAGTGACTGGGGAAACCATGATCACGGTTGGTGAAAAATTTGGAAGCGAAAATGGCGACTCGGCAACTAGACAACAGTCTGTATGAAATGATTTTTTTTCCTTCATATAACATCTCTTCTATAAAGAATGACCCCGTTAGTTTTCTCCTGCCGAGAGTTCTCAAGTCTTAGGCCTAGAGCCGCCTGGGCTCCATCGCGAGGGCGCCGAGCCTATGTCATCTTGAATTTCATCCTATGAAATTTCTCTGCTTTGTATCATGCGAGTGAAGATCCATGTTGACTGGTGGGTTGATATTTTCATGGCATGAAAGTGTCTCTCACATAGTGGGATGGGATGGCTATCGAAATTAGTTGCCAAGGGTGGACTGAGCTCGATTCCACGCCACTGGGAGGTCTGCATCGTTGAGTTCTCCGAACGACGGAGCCAGTAATATCCAAAGTAGCCGACACGTTCCTGATGGAAGCTTTATTATTGTATGCCATTTTCTGGGCACCGCGGTTTGTTGCCAGATGCCGAGATCTTGGTGGCCTTGGCCCGCCGGGCTGGATATCTTGGCGGTTTTCGCATACATGGGTCGGTCGGCACCGCCTCACTGGCCGGCTGGACTCGGAAATACTTAGATATGCTACCGATTTTCTGATATTTAAGAATTTTCTCGTTGACCTTGGCTCTTCTGGTGGGTGTATGATTGCGCCGAGACAAAACCTAAGAGCTATTGCGAAAAGCGAAATTGATTGAGGGAATAACTGTGAGTAAATGCCTGAGTCAGATATTATTTCCTGGACTAATTCGTGATTTCTTTGGCGATATGAAAACAACATCCCTGATATGCTATCGGCAACGTTAAGGGCACTATTAGTTCAATAAGAGAGAGAGTCTGTCTCAATCTTACGAATCCTCTCTGCTTCTAAGCCTATGGATGTTGATAGGTAATGAGTAGAACCACTAATCACCCTATGGATCGCCTGAAACTTTAAAGGAAGTCAAAATGCCTTTGTAACAATTGATGGTGGCACGCTGGGTCTATACATAGCGATGTCGATACGCCTTCGTTCTGAGAATGGCAACTTCATTGGTGTGCCAAGATTGCTTCCTCCAATGCCTCTCTGATAGATCGAAATCATCGGAACAATAACTTTACTGGTAGAACGGTTGGAAATAATTCAAGCCAAAAAGAAGGACAGATTGATATCCTCGTTTTCAAAAACATTGGATTACTGTTATTCTAATAAAACTTTCCCGAGTAGTAGGAAGACCAGCTATCCCCGTAACTACAAGTCTATGCACAACGCTACACAGCTTCGATAGTTCTTTGTGTCTCGAATGTGGGCTGAGCGTTCCCTAATCTTTGATTAGAAGAGAACCCCTTCCATCTTAGAACTATATCAACCTTTTCTTTGTAGAAATGTGTCAAGCGTTTTTCATGAGTAATGGGATAGGTCCTTCGAGCGGCACTATTTGAAATCCATTACTCGCCGTCCTTTTATTTGGAAGAAATAGCTGTAGCGGAGGCCGAGGCCCATCTCGCCACGGCATGACACCGACTCTGGAGACGAGCCGTGAAGATGTGGGCAGACCTCCATACACTACCAGAAACCAATCCTCTCCGCAGAAATACAGATCGGATCAGGAAATTCAGGAGATACCACCGCTCACCACTATACCAAGTGGCGGATGCGCTGAAAAACATCGAGATGGAATCGCTGGAAACCATCAACCCGTCTACACTGGCACCATGGGAAACACGCATGCAGACTGATGATGAGCCCCTCTCAGAGGGGTCAACTGTACCAGGCGGTTCAATGCAAATCGCAGTCAGCAGCTCGGCGCGGAATGAGCTGGTCGGCTTTGGGGTGGCCATCGAGAAACAACCGCCTTGCTATCGAAGAGTGAGGCTGAAGGTCTTGTCCGTCACGTTGGGTGCGAGAACAGAGCAAAATCCATTTTCCGCAGAGCTAGCGGCAATGGTGCATACACTCAAGATACTTGTGGGACTGAAAGATTTTAGGATCACACTGATCACGAGTAACAAAGCGGCGGCTCTCACTCTGAAGAGACCTCGACAACAGTTACGAAGTCAAATACACGGGAAAATAACAATGGTGTAGAGTTGTGTATGAAATATACTACTGTCGCTTAAACCCCCTTTAGTTAATGTTTGAAGACGATATTTGCACTCACTGTCAAGATTATTAGTGTCTTACTCCACCTCTTTGCGAAGCAAGGCGAGTTGATCAGAGGTGTTTGGAGTGTGAGTGAGATTGAAGGACACGGTCGGGTTGTGGCCATTTCTAATCCCGTATCCTGAGAGGCATCTCCTACTTGAAACAGAACTATGCAGACCGTAAATGTGCAAAGAAGTATGAAAATCGCGAAATACATGGATAGCCCCAGTGAATTCCACATCACTTTTATGTATGCTAAAATGGCTGTATTTGAATTTCATGACTAGCTGTAGATGAGGTTTTTAGGAAACGAATTCACCAGCCAGACCAGATGATGCCATCACAATCCTTAGGTACACTGTTCGAATGGCATTGCACCTCCATGAGAAGCTTAGCCACCGTGTCAATCACGATATCTAGAAAATGCTGGCATCTGCCAACCTGCTAAATCTTGATGACTGTCAGTGTCGTTCCAGAATCAATCGCTGCGGATTAACTATTAGACATGAACTTTACCGGTCTATTGGTAGTGGTGAATTGGTGAATCGTCATCAATCACCAGCCGAAAGATCGTGTTTTTGCCAGTTACGCAGCCAGAGATGACTCGAATACTGCGATCTGAGCATAGTTCTTACGTATACTGTTATTATGAGAACAGAATTATGAACAAAACCCCCTGACTAATTAAACATAGTCAGACAGTGAGTGGTTGACCGTTGAACCCAGAGAGCATTTGAATACTCTAGGCTGAGCTGAAATAAGCACCGTCGAGCCCGTCGAGCATAATGATTGCGCGGTCATGTTGATGGAAATGAACACACATTTTGACCATCAACCGCACTTGAACTACTGTACAGAGTGGGCAAATCCCACCATCTGGCAATTTTCACCAGGGTGCTTGATTCAAGTTAAACAGTTGTTTTTGGTGAATTCTGCGTTGATGTGACCCTTGGTCACGTGGAGTTCAGGGTCTACGTGATCCCCCGAGGAACAAGAAGTTTTCATTTCAACTGGACGGCCAATCACGTGAATCCTTTTTTTCACGTGGCGCGATTCCTGAAGGGGCTAGCTCCGTGTTAGGCCAAGCATGTTTAGTATATATGAATTATATGGCCCGGTGTTGATGCCAAAGCGGTACGCTACGTGTCATATAATATCGATGATAGTATGAAGACTGAATCTGATAGAGAAGGCATTGCTTTGTGCTCACAGCCGAAATACTCACAGCCAAGATACACACTAGGTTGTTCAGTGTCCTAAATACTATGATTTGAGTGGCGCTTTAACCTTCCAAGGCACGCTGTGAGTCGTAAATCTGACATGGAGACCAGCAGGGTCGGGGATCGCGATGAAACCTTGAGACATAAACGACAGTGTTACAATACTCAAATCAGGAGCATGACCACTCCAGCATAATATTAGAGTAGCTGAAGGACTCCCAGGTTGCGCATATAGGCGGTTTCTTCCTTTAATTCAATGATACTAAGCATTGCGAGCAGGCCATCGAGGTTGCCCTATCAGATGCTTGAAATGCGGTCTCAAATTATGTGGAATGAGAATCACGTTAGCGCAAATGGGTATTAGCTTGGTCCAGCACGTAGATGAACATAAATTTATCGCCCAGCCCGTTCTGCTGTAGGACGGTTTGGATTAACCGTGGTGCTTGGCTGCGAGTCTGGACATGCCAGATCATCGCTTTCGTGCCTGAGGATTTTAACTGAACGCTTCACGGCCATTGGCCAACAGCCAGCCAAGACCGGAAGTAATGGACAGGTCTTGTCTTGCCACGCACAACATTTCCTCGTGACGGCCGGGGTCGTGACGTAATCGACGGCCCGAGCCTAGCGAGGTAATCTTCAGTAATAATTACAGACGATCTGTGGGGCAATTTCTATAATAAGCGGCCGTAGTATATTTCATACACCACTTTACGCCATTGTTATTTTCCCGTGTATTAGACTTTCTAAAATTGTAACCTTGGTACCTCTCCGCTGCCAAGAATTTTGCTCAACTCAATATTGTTGCAACTCACATTATTTTTATGGCCTGAAAAGATGATGGCCGCAATCGAAAAGGTTCACTCACGCAGAACTGTTTTTCACACTCATCTCTGATGTCTTGGTGGGTGATCTTGGCGTCCCTGTAGTCGACGGCAGAATTCCTGGTAGTACATTACGTCTTGTATTTCAGCATTGAGACATGATATTTCTTTGTTTTTTTTAAGAGCAGTGATACCCAAAGTCATCTAATTGTGGTATTACCTATCCACAAATAACAATAGACTGGTTGTTAGATGATAAACATGCTGGAATTAGCAGGTACCTCGCGGCTGTTTCACCACGTAGGGCATTTCATATCACCGGGATGGGGGTTACTCGTACACGCCCCGGCCTGATGCGGCAGATTAGTAGGAAACCATTTTCAAGGAACGAAAAACGACAATGTATGCCAGAAAATCGATGTCGTACGTGATGAGTATTCTTTGTTGTATTTGCAACGCCTTGCTGGGTCTTACTACCATAGAAGACCCAATTAGAACATGCCAGAGAGAATCACAATCCATAGGGCTGAATGTTAATTTCTGATCACTTCTTCCTGGCTGCACAGACCTCTAGTCTCTATATCACATCTGCGCAGATAGTCTGCCCACTATCCAGCTAGACAGCACTGAAGCCTCCGCGCATGACGGTTGGGTGCTGGCTCACAAATTTGAATTCGAATTCTTTAAATCTAAATTGCCAGTTCCTGCAGCTCGATACAAATTATCATTCAAAAACTAAGAAGGTTGGTATTCCAGTTCCATCAGCTCCACGCCATGGTGCAAAACCTGTCTCACGTTCTTTCGGATATTGTCTCTCGTAAATTCTGCTGCAGACACTACAGAGCTTCAGTATGGATGGAAAAGAAAAGGTCTGTGGATTATCACTTACCCATCACCAAGGTCCGCCCTTGCTCATCTTGGATACCCGGCAGCCTCTCAATCCGATCCCCCGAGGCCTCGACAGCGACTATATTTTCAAAGTCCGGTGTACCCTGGTAGTAACATGCCCTTTGATGTCTCCCTATCGGTGTCTTGTCCCGTGCAAGGCCGTTTGCAACATATATTGAGATATGGAGGATCTGCAAGAAGTATTCCCATCAGTATCAAAACAGACATATACTTAGGAGTCGGGTACGCACATAGCCTTTATCCAAAATATCGTCCTGAAGGAGAGGATTTAGCAGGCTCTCAGCCGCTTGGACCATGTCTGCCTTGTTAGAAAATATTTTGTAAAGTTTCTGCAGATCCCCAAGGTTATTCATACCTAATGTCTCTACCTGCCACACCAAGTAAATCCGGCGGACCTGAAGGGTGCATATTTTATGGCCATGTATCATCTTCTTCTGATACGGGATTGTTGCGGCAATCCCGAAACCGGTAGCGATCCGTAGGGCAGTTTCATGATGATCCACAGGCTCGCTGATACCGCGAGGACCGGTCAACAGGGCTGGAACGGACACAGGGTGGACAGGCGCACTGCCAGCAAGATCGAGAACCGTGATACCCCTTCGTGGCTGGACTAGCAATTCAATGTTGTCGAGGTTGCCGCGCGACCAGGATGTGACGATGGATGGGTGCGTCTGTACCCACGACCACCATCCGATTGATGGCATCCAAAGATTTACATATTGGCCTGCTTCAAACTTGATTGGTCGAGGCAAAACCACCCGGATCAGGGCTGCTACTCTCGATCTGGGGTGTGCAAAAGACCCTTTTGGAGAAAAGGAAACCAGGACCCGCGGTGTACCATGGCCGCTGAAAAGTCCAATTCGGTAGAGAAAGCTGACCGTTTCTAGTCCCGTTTTGAGGACGAGGGTCGCTAACCTAACGTAAAGATATAGTTTCGGTGGCTGCCATGGTTAGGAAGGTGTCGCCGGATCCCGTAGACGAAGATCCCGGTCAATAGTTGGTGGGCCGTGAAGAAGTAAGCATGTGTAGCAGTGTACATCCAGCGCTCATCAGCCAGGTTTTGACACATTATTTGATCTAATTCTAGAATAGTTTTCTTATCAGACATAGCTAGAAACGCATAGAAATTATGTATTCAGGACGAGTAAGGCCAAATAAACGCTAGTCGACATAGCCAGCTTTATTGAAAAAGACAAGAATGCGATTGAAGGCATGTTTAAATGCCCTCTAAATGAACCGATAATCGGTGGTTCAAATACCAGGACTACATATTCAACTGACTACATGACCACATTAAATATAAAGATATGCATTTCCCTGATGTATTTAATGCTTGGCCATGTCCTCCTCAACCGCTCCGTCGTGGGACAGCCAGTTCATGCCATACTCAGTGACCTTCGTCGATATAGCTTTCGCGGATAGACCTTAAGGGGGTAGCATCCACTTAGGTGGCTCACTGCAGCTATCAGGACGTTCATCATTCTTCGCCGAGGCGCCCATAGCGGCCATAACATCATTCGAGCTGCAAAAGACACTTGTGTAGAAAGTCATCACAGCACCCTCCACATTTTCTGGCTCATCATGGCTATCAATGTGCTTTCCATCCTTGTTGACATGCCAGCATTTCCATGTCGTGATAACGCCGCAGCGGCCGCGCAAATTGTTCAGGTAGTGGTTTCCGCACTTTCCATCTAAGCCCACGGCATCTAGAGGAGCGTAGATGGCCCAATTGTTGGTGGCGGGGATTTCATTCAGGGCACAGACAGAATGATCAGGAGGCTTTGGGTCGTCCCGTGCCAAGATGCCGATTTCGATAGGACTAGCGATGGCAATTGCCAAAATAGTGGCTCCAGTGAGAAGATTTTGAAGCAACATTGTGCAATAACGAGGTGTTTGTTGCTAGCCGATAGGCGGATGGATGCTTGTGTTGGCTGGCTGGATCTGGCAGAATAATAGAGAAGCTCATGCTGAGGAAACATGCTGATATTTATATTGCTGACTGGATCATTGAGAATGTAGATAGTTTATTGTCTTATAATATGATTAGCTATATTGCATTGTGCTTCATAAGCTGGGCCTTTCTGTCTCCAGATTTTGGCCCCAAAATGCCTTTCGCGCAGCAGAATACTTACCTAGGTATCTCACTGCGCCATGCTTGGCAGGAACTGTACTCCCTACCTCTGCTACTTGTAAAGTGGGCAGTCAATTAAGGGAAGGCAATCATGCATAGAGGAAGACGAGTAGGTCATTATTGGCATACTCAACCCGTCGCTTAAGAGCTTTTCTACTATATTTGGCAAGGTACCAGATCTAGACAGGTTCATTTTGGTTGTATACACTGACCTGACAGAATTCTGTCGACTTGGGCCAGTGAATTTTCAAAATCCTCTCGTTGGCCAATGCATCCAATGCGATATTGACTACAAAGAGCATAGGTCTTGTCTTTAGATTCCAGTATTATACTCAGGCTCCCTACCTGTCGCTTATTATTTTATGTTATTTTAGAACTGATTAGGTTAAACTAAGTTGTTTTAGGCGGTATGCGGCGCTCGGATAGGTTATGACGTTCTTGGGGCTGTGCAGATTCAGCTCGCCCCCAAATCCCTTCGTTGTCCCATTAAGCCCTCCCTGTACGATATTCTCCACAAAAGTTGTAGACGGAATAGCCAAGGTAAAATCACTATAATGAAGTCACCCTAGGAAACATGGAAATCTTTTGGAAATTATCATGGTAACGAGATGCAGTTTATGAATCCAAACAAGAAGTTGATTACGTAACAGAGTGATCAAGTTGACATTCGAAAGCAGGTCAGCTAAATCTCGATCCTATGGCACGGTCAGGGGTATAAGTTAGATGAAGCCTCCGCGATGGAATGGAGATATGATCTTCCCGGGGCCCACATGGTGCACATAGGTTCCCTGAACGCGAGGAAGCCGTTCGAGGTGTAAATTGGTTAGAGATGGTTTCCTCGGCAAGGAACCAACGGTGCTGCACAACGAGTGACGAAGGGTGGCCCTCTCACGCCCGCCAACTGGCTAGTAGCGTAATGTCGGTATGACTAGGCCCACCGTACAACAGTGGTAAAGCGTTAGATTTCACTATCAGGAAGAAACCTTGTGCTCTCAAGAAAGTCGTCCAAGAGTCTCTGATGGTACTTGAATTGATAGTCCATCCTCATCAAGTGGCTTTTGCATCGCTTATCCGAAGCCTCACGGTGTTGTTTACTCTCCGCTTGCCTTGTAGAGTACCAAATCACCGATGCCATCTCGCCAAGCCACCTACGTAATTATCGGCCGCATTCCTGAGCCAATAGATCTGTCACATGTGAGTGTGATGCTGAATTATAGCGCGTGGTCAATATTATCACAGGCAAAAGCCTGCTGCGTGGCTCTTCGAGCTGTTAAATTTCTAATCTTTGCAAGTTGTGTTTCTTTTCTCTCTGTCTTACGGGCAGTGGTTGCGCTTCGACAAATCACGAACGCCTTATCCCTCAGTCTTACCCCGGGCTTTTTACATGTATACCCCGCAGTTCATTTTCCGATTCGACAAGAACGTGCTTCCCTGAAGTCGTTTCACTCCATCGCAATGCCTGGCGTTCCTACAAGTCGGGCCTGTGACGCTTGCCGTAAGCAAAAAAAGAAGGTATGATTCACGCGAGAGATTTTTTTTTTTCAACCTAGACTCACTCGAGGTAGTGCGATCAAAGAAAGCCAAAATGCTCTCGTTGCGCTCGCCTACGGGTCACTTGTGCTGGAAATGGTGTACAGCGCTACAAGTTCAAATGGCTTTTCGCGGGTTGTGACCCGGGGGCTCAAAAACTTACGAAACATTCGGCCATTCCTCTACCTTTTGATGACACAAGTCTTGTTGACCTCGCGCCAGCCGAACGCTTTTACCTGAATTTTTTTCGTCAAAGTACCTCGGGCCAACTTGCTTGCTATTTTAATCGTACTTTCTGGAACGAAATAGTTCACCAAGTCAGCGAAATTCAACCAGCTGTCCGCCATGCGGCAATTAGTATGGGTGCATTACACTGGTACTACGGAGTCGAATCTGTCGACACCAAGGTGCAACTGTTTGCGATAAGGCAATGCAACAGGGCTATTGCCTGTTTGAGAGAGAACACGGTGGCCAGCCTGCCAAACCGTACTCGCATGGAGACGGTCCTCACTTGTTGTCTCAGCCTTGTCGCGTTGTCTTTCATTCAAGGTGATGCCAGAGCAGCCAGCTGCCACCTTCATTCGGGATGGAAACTTTTGAATCAATGGCAAAATGCGGCCATGAATCATAGCCCGTTAGGGCCAGCTTTGCTGCAAGCATTTACACAAGTGAAACTACGCTGGTACTCCTTGACTGATGGGGATATGTATCCAAATTCAGAAATCCCTAGCTTGATTGCCTCTCAGTTTCCATTAATCGAGGATTTGGAAGCTGGGGAACAAATGGCTGGTTTTCTGGTCGCCATAGGCTGGCTGGCCCTGCAAGTTCGGTCGCAATCCGGACAAACCCCACTTTCAAGAAGACAAGATGTAGCCGTCATCACGCTGGAAAAACTACGTTCTTGGAGAACAAAAATCAAGTCAAGAGATTGGTCGTGCAAGGATTTTCTTCGAGCAAGAAAAATGGCTTTATTACTGGAAATATGGATAGAGGTCATCGACATCAGAATTGCATCGGATAGCAATATCGAAGATGGGGAAATAAGATATGATCAGTACCTTCCGCGATTCTGGAAAACTATACGACTAGTACAAGAGCTTCTACTTCTGGTAGGCCCGGATATTTGGATGGGGATTGTAACGCCCATCATCTTTTGCGCATGGAAATGCCGAGACTGTCAGCTGAGGCAGGAAATACTTTCTCTGACGTCTAATTGGCCAGTGTCTAGGGATGATTGGTTTATGTCAATTGCATTCTCTATGATTTCACGGGTAATTGGCATTGAATCGGGGAGCCTATCTCTGCTTGATGTCATACCTGAGTCCGCACGCATAGATTGTATGCGTGTACGCTTCTCAATCACTAAACCAAAAGTTCAGATCGAATACCATAGATCGGGTTACAGCAAGGCTCCATGCAATAGACTGGACTATTTCAGGATTGGAAATTATGAAAGTGCTGTGATATCTTATTGAGTTTCTAAGCCTCACGGCCTCTTTATTACTGTCTGACGATCACAAAGTATGCCGATAATAGAACGATAAGAGGTCTTGGATTTCAATTGAATATTGTGTTATCAGCATTGAGTGTCGGACCAATGTTCGTCCGTGAGATGCAAACAAGGGACCTATTCCAACTTTGCTACTGTAGAATATTTTCACTGCGACACTGGTGTCCTACCCAATATATCAGTTAGGGTTTAATACCACCAACATGAACCAATCATTTTCAATGAGGCTGTGTATTCATGCTGTTCCTCTCTGGCACCGATTGGCTCATTATCTATTGGCAACTATCATGTAGTACTCGGAATATCCAATGTGGCATTGATATTGACGGTTGACAGGCTCCTAGGAGTTGTTAGAATATCCCAGATTGCTGATGAGGCTGGGCTCACGTGCATAGTTTTGACACTCTTCGACTCGAGACAAGCTAGATTACACTCAAAGCCCCAAAGCAGCACTGGCAGCTTCTCAAGCCTTACTGAGCTACATATTCGCTTTCGAGCTCTTATGGTGGGATCCTATCTCATGAGTTTGGCCCGCACAAATTTCTATGCAACCGCACATTGCTACAAGTTATAGCATAGTACTACTTTTATTTAAGTCCTAAGAGGATATCTGATATTCCGCGAGTCAATTGTGTAAGCAAATAAATTTCACATTTAGATAGAAGCTGACAGCTTATTCAATTTTATCATGTTTAGATTCGCCGCCAGTGACTGCATATGTCTTTGGGCGTCAACCTGCTCTGTTGGTTAGATCAATCCCCTTCGCGTTTCAGTGAAACTCACCACACCTATATATGGCAGATTGTAGTTCTTCATTCTTCCGGTTAATCGCCGCAACAAGTTAACATTTTGATGTCTGCCCGGGCGAGCAGCACTGATCAGCTCATGAAATTCAATTACAGATTCAAATCACATACACAGCAATAGTGGAACCCCGAAAGGTTGCAAGCGAAGGGCTTGCTACAGAATCTTAGCTAAATTGCTCATCGGAAGGGTATTTCTTGCATCCTTACTCCCTTGGGCAAGACTCTCCAGCCTTTACACTCTCGCACTCCTTCGCAATGGCTGTCAAACTCAAGGACCATGGTTGAACCAAATCATTAATCACTTACTTCAGCATTAGCTGCTGGTGAAGCAGACGCCAGAGCAGCGAAAGCAGCAATCAAGTAAAGAAATTTCATGTTGTTGGAAGAGGAGCGAGATTCGAAAGCCGTATCGATGTTTTGTAGAGAGGAAAAACCTTTTTGGAGAAGAAAGAATGTGGGTTTATTTATGGCGGATATTTTGAAGAAAACTTGGCGAAATACGAAGAATATCCTCACCGGCAAGTTTGCTAAATGAGATATCATTCGCTGCGGAATATGATATGTAAGGTTTTAAGTCATTAATGTAACATAGCGCAAGGAGTTGCCATTTTCGCATCCTTGGCGAGGGGCCTAAATTTGAACTGCCTATCATGGCGTGCAATTGGTATTTTACTTACTGATCTGAAGCCGTTGATTTTCATGGGAAAAACGCCACATCACACCTCGCTTGGCTGTATATGAAAGAAGTCATGGGTCAAGCCTTAAAAATTGAAGTAAGAATAAAGAACATTGATGCTATCTGCCAGAGGCTGTCCGATTCCGATCGAGATCCCAGATTGCGTAGTAGAAGTACAGGTTCTTTACAGTCGATCTGAAAAGGGTCTGTCGGGCGTTCGGCAGCCATACGGCAATAATGTCACAAGCGAATCCATTTGCCTATAATCTTCTTTTGCACCTCTTTGACAAAGTTCTACGATATCTTTTCGATCAACTGTGAATTCCCAGTTGATGAACTCGGTGTATTGTCGGCTTCACGACAGTCCGAATGCCGGCCGTCACACCGTATATCGATCGGACTCGGGGCAAGGCCGACCCAGAATTGAAACACATTACCTCCCCAATCAGCAAGGTTCCAGATAATGAGGGTGGTGCATACTTCACATAAGTATACTTCGAACATGGCGATTAGACAAGTAATAACCGTCAGCTTCTGTATGCGCGAGCGGGGCAAAGCGCGGGCTGACAGCGATGGCTTCACTGCGAGGGATCTGGGAAGCTCCGGTTGGTGCTGCTTATAAACGCCGTGGACTTCTCGGTGTCATTTAAACCCGGCTTCCCTTTGTCCTTATCAGGTATGGCGATGGCTCACCCTCATAGCACGGCCACATCGGCCGAAGTCTCTCGGACGTGGGGCGAGAGGGCCAGGGCCATGGAGCGTGGGTGATTTCCTGGTGCAGCGGCAATCAGCTAGCTTTCGATCGGACAGAGCGACGCTAGAGGAATTAAAACACTTCGGAATGTTACCGCATAACCAACTGAGGGTAGAGAGCCTTCCGAGACTGTCTGCTGAACACGTCGAGAGGAAGACAGCTTTGACAGGCGATTTGGAGAAGCCAAAGTGCAATCATTCGGAAGCCGCAAGCCAGAGAGCCAGCCTGTTAGTGACTGGGCCTAGCTTTGGAGGACAATGGGGAATAAGGCATGGTCTTTTCTAGTATACTATTGACAGTCGCCCTATGGAAATAGCAAGATCTCAGCATTTTCGCTGAAAAACAGAGTCACATAGGCATGGATCTCACTCTAAGATTCGAGATGCAGTCCCAGTACGTGGGAATAGGACACGGCAATACATGGCCAACTTACACGTGTTGGCTCATGGTAGAAAGGTTGTGTTCCTCTAGAATGAATTGCCAGCGCAGATATTACACTTGAGTCTTCCACAATCACTCACACACTTTGTCAGCTACTGCTGCGCGTAGTGGGGAGTCTTGATCGATTGAACCATCAGTAAATGATGAACTTTCCGTCATAGCTGGTTCGACATTTGCCCAAGTCTGACAAACTTCAGAAGTGTCAGGCTTTATCTTGCCAATGAACCATATTCAAGGCTTCATCGCCTGTTTCAAATATCACAGTTATACCGTATCCAACCGACGAATCGTTTCAAAAATCATAAATCTAGGGTTTGAGAGTATTGCTGCAGGTGATACAATAATGGCCGCCTCAGGTTATTCTATGCACTGACCACCAAAAATTATTTTGCTAATCAATTGTCGAATGTTGCTGCTTCGGCAGTTTCTTTTGTCCTATATTCGCGAAATTGCAGTCTAAATTGCACGTTTGTGTGTGCCTATGTGCAGTGGCGATTCTACTGTACTTTGTCAATCTGGCATCTGTTTTCTCTGGAAGTTTCCTTCTATCGCTACAGTGTAAATTGCTGCTATTCATATCGCGTTTTGGTGTTACGGACTTTCTCTTTCGGTCAGCTACATTTCTCAATGATTTCCGCTTCTAATACTCCCCGAAGATGGCGTTCTAGAGCACTTGGTCAGACCATTCGAGCTACTATTAGATAAATACCCCATGACTCAGAAACCCGGATGGAGATCATTTCGGGTGCACAGATGTCCTGGTTTCCTGAGAGATAGTTGCACTGGAGTACTTTAAACTTGACTGCGAAGTACATTTTGTCGAGGCAACAAACTGTATACGAGATAGAGCCTGAGCGCAACGTAATAAACCGATACCAGATGCCAAGCATTTTTCCGGTGTGAAAAGATTTCAACATTCCCCATGGCTTACTGTGGTCTTTAGTGCTTCTCGAGAGTAATAGCATCTCAGAACGAGCTCACAAGATAGAGCCTGGGCGCAACGGAATAAGCGATACCTTATACCAAGCATTCCTCTGTTACAAAAGAGTCACGGCTTACCGTGGTATTCAGTTCTTCTCAAGACTAATAGCATTGCGACCTCTGGTTAGCTAGATATTTGAAGGGAACGTTATTTGCCAAGAAAGAGTTGTTCGAAATCCAAAGGCAGTGAAAGCCATCGAGAAGATTTAATTCGTTTTGATCACGTTATACAGAAAACACGAGGATACTGCAACAATATGTGATACCCGTCAACAATCAAACGCGCATTTTTTCACACAGAAAATAGCGTCACCCGGGCACTTTGTGATTCACCGACAGTCGCTGCACTCAACGAAAACCAAAGGATATCATAGTGAACATGTAGACATGAAGCCCCAGAACATTCAATTGAGCAAAAATCTGAATAGATACCGTCGAGTGGGTTACCCGTTATCGTCGCCAACACATTATCTTGGGTTAAGGGGACGCGCATTGATAGGCCTCTTTCCGCAAACGAGTTGCCCTCATCAAACTCAATCTTTAGCTGAATGACCGAAGATAGTGATGTCGTGCTTCCACGCAGTCGGGATGAACATACGATAAATATGACTTGTCCCACTAGTGTGTCAGCGGTAAGCATTTGAGTTGATGAATTACCCAATTCTCTATAACTGTAGCGTTTGAATACCCTGGTCCCAACCTCCTCTATAGTGCGTTCAACATTATTTCCTGAGATCGTACGTACGACTAGCATTCGACAATTATGTCAGGAGTGAATTGGCCAATGAAATATGCGGTTCGTATAGTGAGTGATAGCTCGAAGGTTATGAATGCCTCTCCCCTGGCCCTGACCAAGCTATATTTTTAGAGTGAACAGTTTGTGATGACGTCATCTAAAATAGGCCAAGACCCACACTGGAATGAACATATGGTTCATTGGCTGCGGATGAAGGCCCGCTAATGAAATCTCAACTTGCCTGATCTGGTCATCCAAGAGGGCTTTACTGACCCATGCAAGAAGTGGTGTATGATGTCATCGCTGTAGAGTTTTAAGATGGGAGTCTACAATATCTGGTAATATTTATAATGTTTCCAAAAGTAGCTGCCTGGGTTTGATACAATGGAATGAGCCAGGAACTGCCAAAAGAACGTGCGACCATTGGCCCGGCTTAGACTTGGACGAGCCTTCTGACTTTAAATAATCAGGATCGCAGTGGGTATTGACTAGTGACTCAAGGGCCACAATAGCACTTCCGATTGCTCCACTTCCGACGCACTGTCGATTTGGCAATGCGATGCAAGTGAAATTATAATCATCAATTTTTTTTTTTCAAATTTACAAGCCAGTTCTGATGCTTATGAACTAAAACTCCGAGTCCCAATGAGATATCGTTGGAGGAGATACCACTGCATTAAGTGAAGAATGATGTATATGACTATACTGGTTTACTGATACACAGACAGACTATAACTGCCATGCGAGTCCCAAATCCTCGAAAGGAGACATTTGTATGAAAACTAAATACTAGCATCAGAATCGTAAATTAGCAAAGCTTCATCAACACCACCTTCCTTGAGGACCTCAGGCCACCAGACATCCGTAAACGGCTCTACATCTCTCTCGCAAACTGTGCCCTCATCTGGCAGCGTGCCATTCTTCCAAAACGCTGTTGTCTTCTCAAATAGACATATACTTGGCACACTATTAGAAGCATGCCCATTTCCATTGACTTCAAGCACCACACTTCCCTCATACCCAGCGCTGACATTATGCGCTGACTTTAGTGGTGTGTGCGAGTCCAGCGTGTTGCCAATGATCAAAATTGGGGTTTTAGTCTTTGCCTGAAACGGACCACGGAATACCTCCTTAGGCTTGATCATCCACTGTTGACAGCCCATGTAGGACCCAATGGCGCCATCCCCGGACAGTCGGCTCGTGTTGTAGAGCGCCGTAATAGTAGGAAGGAAGTCGCGCAGTGAGTTTGTGCGGACTTGATTGTCACCACAATAAATACCGGCGAGTGAAATAACGGCCCTTCTGGTTGCTTCGCGCATCACCGGGTCTGTGCTGAGGGTCTGGGCTGTTGTCTGCAGGATGCTTTCCATGTCATCGTAGTTGCCATTAAAAAGAATATTGTCGAGGAGCTTCATTAAAGCCGGCCAATTTCTCATTCCATACATAGTTTGCTGGACATAGCCCTTCAGCCCAGAGTAGTCAAGTAGCATTGGACCCACTGGGATTGGATGAGTTTTGACGCGATCGAGGAGTCCCCATGTTATCTCTTCCAGGACTGCGGCGGTCTTGTTGTGGGCTGCTAAGGGGCAGTGCTTGGGGCCCGCTTTTACACAATGAACAAAGAGGTCGGAGAAGGCGGCGTCGGCATCTGACCATTCTTCGATGTTGCTGAAATCGTCAATCACTTTTTTTCTTCGTGGTAAATCAAGTACGGGAAGGGGTCTCACGCAGTTGAATGGTAATACTCATGCGGATTCTGCACCCCGTCCAGGATAATCTTGTCCATTCGATCCGGGAACATGGCGGCCACTGTTGCGCCAAGGGTTGTTCCGTACGAAAGTCCTTGTCAGTCAGTAATCCTTTCAATGGAACCCTTCGGAGAAGCCATACCCCAGTACCGGAGCAGCCCATCCTCCTCCAGGGCGTCGACAATCTGCATCATGTCCCTGGCCACAAATGCCGTCGTCAGAACAGACCCGATCCTCGATGCATTTGCTGCACACTGCTTGCCGTCGATCGTCCCACGCGCCCAGAGCATCCCTACCGCTCCCTCAGAGCTATTCCCGGGTACGATCGCCTTATACATTGCAAATTGGTCAATCACATCTTGGGTACACTCAAACGGGATAGTGTTTTCCGTGCCTCGGGTGTCAAACGAGATAATGTCATACTCACCGCCGGTCAACCTAACCAGTCAGCTCATGTTCGCTCCTGCCTCCATGCACCCAGCCAAACAGAGGGTAGGAGATACGTACGGAATAAGAGGCGACGCAAGCTGCGCGATCCCTGTCCGCCCGGGCTGGCCTGGTCCGCCGGGGTTGGCGAGGATGCTCCCCTTTGATCCCAGCGGTGCAGGTATCTTGATAAGCTGGAGAGAAAGTTTTTCAGTAGAGTTGGGATTGGTGTAGTCAAAAGGAACATCTAGAGTTGCGCATTGGAAGCGTGTGAAAATGGGGTTCGACTCGGTCTTGTTGCATGGTGACCAGTTAATTTTGGCCGATGCTGTACCGAAAAGCAGAGCTGGAAGAAAGAAACGTAGCGGACGCATTTTGGATTTGTAGTCGTTGAGTAGAAGTTGTAACTTTGGTATTGGTAGGTATATTTATAATCATCTCACGGTTCTTCGCTATTGCCCATGCCTGTAGACTATCACACGTCATGACATGGCGCAGACATGCAGATGAATGGTGGCTTTGTATCGCCAAATCGGAGACCGGCGGTCGATGAGTATATTTCACCGTCACAAACGACTCTATCCCCAGTATCGATGGGACTATGCTGTCTTAGAAGATCGTCGATCCTGATAGACCTTGGCGACTAGGTATGACGCACTCTGGGCCCCAACTGGTCTGGATGAAACCAATCATAATTATGAAAAAATCTCGTCTTGTACCACGAGCGAAAAGAGCAGGAGTCCGAGGAAGCGAGCGCCTGGAATTACTGTATCGGGACTGACCAACTGTCGGGTCACGGACCCTAGGGCGGAAAGCCCTGCAGCACTTCCTGCTGGGCGAGGACGTGTGCCGAGAATATTACGCCCAGCCTTGTGGGTTCCCCTTGGAAAAGTTCTTGGTTCCTTGTGGTCTGAACTCTATTCGAAATACACAGACGTTCCGTGACGTCTGTCAAATAATTCCAGCGTGTGGCTTGCTGCTAATTAGGATAACACGAGAATAAGGATTCTGCTTGTTCGAATTGTGATTCTCGACTAATCATTCGTGTTAAGCCATTTTCAGTAAATGACATCAATAGAGTCTCGCGTTGAACTAAACAGAGATAACCCAAGAGAAGCTGAATTTCAGAGATATATAGATAGTGGCTGAGTATTTCGGAAGCTTGACACTACAGTTCAGCCCCATGTACGGTCCTCACAAAGATCCAAAGACCCGTTCCGCGCCAAATAACCATTCTAGGAAGGGGTCATCTTAGATCAAAAATTGACATTCTGATGCGCGAGCTGGCTAGCATGGTCTAGTGATATTGCCAGGGATGTTGATCCCAGGACTTACTATAGATACCGCGAACAAATACTTGATTCTGCATTGAAACCGGATCATTTACTTTGCCAAACCAGCCTTACTCTATTGAGAAATCCATTGAAGCCCACCAATAACTCGCTCACTACTTCCATAACACATGCCCACATACAAGTCGAAGTCACGCCTTGACTCATTGCTGATGTCTTCAATCATTTTTCGCCACCCACCTGAAAGTCCGGCAAAAACATTTGCCGATCTGCGAGGAGGCTATATAAAGAGCTAGGCCAGAAGTCTGGCTACACCGCACAATTAGGCAATTCTGCCATATCATTACCACAGGGTTTAAATATGTATATATCTCGATCGCTTTATTGAATATTATCACCAAATATTGACATATGATAAATCAATAAATATAAAATATACGAATAGGGGCTTTTTAATTAAAACTGTGCAAAATAGCTGTGAGCTCGCTGGCCAACACCAGCGACGAACCGTTCAAATTTTGTCCAGGGATTTTTTGAGAAACTGGCTCGACAGAATAATCGAAAGCTTGGGAAGTCTATTTGAAAAAAAAAAATTGATATTCTACCTACTACATACCACCATTCTGGAAGCCTCAATTTGGTAGGGGCCCAATATTCGAAGGTCGCATTAACAAATGTAGAAGTAACACATTCACACAACCTTAAAGTGCCCTTCCTAAGTGGTGGAACGACTCCACTAAACAAGTCAAGTTGAATTCCTTGACCTGTACCGCAAATAAGTACATACTGCTTAGCTCGCCGCATCCAGCGGATGCCGCTTAGTTTCTGAATTAGCTCAGTCTCAGGCCGCAGGAAACTGAATTGTTGCATCATGAATGTCCGTGCATCCAATCTAACCAAATGAATTCACGGTAATGGATGAGATTCCCCTGGGACCAAATAGAGAATTTTGGGCTTAACAGTACTCTCTCTGGAACAGTTATAAAATGCCAGGCCACAAATGATGGCACAAATGACGAATGGAGATACACCGGGGGATGCTTCGGAGGGTAGAAGCCTGCAGTGCGTTGAAACATCAATGCACTTTGAAGCTTGTTGCCGGGCTGTAGATACGGTAACCTTGCCGGTCTGAGTATTACCAAGTAATGAGGTTAGGAGAAGATATTGAATAGCCTCGATTCCAGAACTATAAGCCGAAAAATTACCTTTAGGACCCTCAAGAATTGAGAACCCCTTTTAACCCTCCCTTCGTCGCGATTACCTCAAATTATCGTCATCTGTAATTTGTGCATATTGTTTGGTAGGTACAAAGCGGAGCTGTAAGACGTCTGGCTGATACGCCAAAATTCAAACCGCATGATGCGCTATGCCGAAACCCAACTAAGCGGCAGGCTTCCAGAAGGCATGGAATAACTCCTAGGAACCCGCTAGAGGCTATGCCAGGAACTGGTAGATACCAATGTAGAAAGTTATAAAACAGCCGAGCCCCAAAAATCCGAACGGGCCTAATTGGTAAAACGAACGAAGCTATGGCTGCCCACGCGAACAAAATGTCATCCACTATGTCTGTTTCTGATCCCTATTCTGGATACCATTGTAAGTTAGCTTGATGCAACAAATCTATGAATCAGCTGGCTTATGGATTCAACTTCATTTCAAAATGCAGGAGCACAGCGGGAAGAACCACGTTTCCACCAACTATTGTATGAGGCCAAGGAGCAGGTGTCGCTGCTCGAACATGGACGTGATTGTCTCATGGCGAGCTCGAAAAGTGGCGAAAATAATCCTTGTCCTTGTATCATGAGTATCTCAAGGTAATTGGAAAGCTTGAGGAGGCAAGAAAGGCGCGGTGACCAGGCTGTTGAAAATGATAAGATTTCTGGCGATGCAAAAACGCTATGAATGTAAATGCTAGTTATTCTCTCGAAAATACAGTACTGTAGACTGGTTGGATTTCGTACTCGCAATATACACTAATGAAGAAGGTCGATCGTAAAACTTTTTCTATTAGAACTTGTAATTCATCAAGAGCGTGTCACTTATGTCGATACATATTATCATTTCCATTTTATCCAAAACCGGGTGGCATCACAGAATACGGTCCGAGTAAACATCAGTAATGCTGGCCACTTCTAGCCAATTAGCGCCTCGGTCTAGAATAGGCATTTTGCATATTCGTCCTCCTGCCAGCCGCAATCATTACATCAGACTATATATCCTCGCAAGAGGTCTTGACTGAGCGAAGAGGCCAATTTGACACTGTCGGTGATACTAACGAAAATGCTGATTTGGTTGAACCACACCAGCCGGGCTAGACAAAGTATACGAGAAATTCACATCTGAATCTCGACATATAGTGTAACATCATCTACATCTTAGATCGCAGCAATGAGGGACTGAATACGGGGTGGATAATCTTCAATTGGCCCAAGCCAATCATACCGTATGGTTAATAGCCCACAAGCTTCTAGGAGCCAGAGCTGAATTTCAACCAATCATGGAAAAAGATGGCTCTTAGGTCATTGCATTGCACCAATCTCAGACTTTTGCAGCCTTGACTACTTCATGTACCGGAGCTGGCCAGGTACGTCTTCCACGGGCCCCTTATTCGTTGGGTCCCGAGTAGCGAAGAGAATTAACTGTCAGGGCTGCGGCCCAAGAAGACGCTACTGCAAATACAGACCCCCAAGGGTGAATTCAGCCACACTGAATATCGCGCGGTCACAAGCAGACATTCCAAACGAGTAAATGCAGCTCTCGCAGGAAAACACACCCGGCACTTGTATTATCGATCATCGTCGAAGGAAGCGATCGTGCTGGCTCAACTCCGAACTGGCATGGCTAGACTAAATGGGTATCTCTATCGGATCAACGTCACAGAGATGGATCAATGTGTATGTGAGTAAGCAAGCGAGACCGTGGAGCACTTCCTCGTTCGATGTCAGAAGTGAACCATGTATCGGACGAAAATGCTGCAATGTACCCATAATCACCGACGCAACATATCTTTTTTTCCTAGGCGGAAAATTGCCTTTGCATGACCAGAACTGGAAGCCGAATTTGGAAGCAGTGCGAGCTTCACAATACGGTTTGCAATCGCCACAGGCCGACTCGACGCCGCGTCACCATATCGACCAACACAGATTAATCATATCCCACCCCATCCCCTGTCTGATTCCCACCATCTTCCTTGTAGAGAGACGGTAGACGCGCTTCAACTGCCGAGTATAAGATACTGAACACTTGGAGAAGCACCTTCAAACAAGTCTACTAACTAAATACTAACTCACAAGGACCCGCTCAGATATTGATATCTGAGATGACATATACTAAGAGGAATCCCGATACTGAATGGTCCTCATTGACTCCATACTGACACTGGCAATGAATGGTGTTTAGTATTGAATATTTTAGAAAATCAGCATGGCGATGATTTAGTGTTAGAAATATCCATGGTCGATTCGAATGCTCATGAATGTACAGGTAGGTCCAAAGTCCTGAAAGGCGGTCGCACAACCCTAACAATAATAATTTCTATAGGCATCTCCGCATGCCGCCTATGGTAACTATTAGTTGCAGAACTGTTTCTAGATAGCAAGAATCCCTGACTGGAGGGTTGTGATAATTTCACATACAAAGGTGAGGACAACAGTTCCAGAGGTGTAATCAGTACGGTGCTCCTATTCGAAAAGGTTTAGTTGACTCAATTATCAGAGAGCCTCAAGCCCCATGCCAGTGACTTCGCTTGGTAGGGAGCGTCTTGGCAGGTGAAAACGAACAGACCACAATCGCTGTGAGTGGCGTTGATCAGCGCAGCACAGCCTTGTTCGCCCCGAGTTAGGAAGATGATTGCTCTCTCCAAGACGCCACGCGCGCAGACCCTGAATACAAGAATCACCGCTTTTCCCAAATCTCCACAACCGTCAGTTGCCTCCCAAATTTTATCAAGGGTTGTTCTCCCTCTGCGGCCCAACGCAGACATGTTCAGGTCCAGTCAAGAATCCAACAGTAAATCAGAAACAGATGGGATACCCAAGTTCCTCCCAATTAGCCTCACATCATGGCTTTGGGACCCGTCGAAGACAAATACTGAATTGGCAGACGGGCAGAATTCAAGCCACAGCCGCGACTGGACCAAAGGCGTTATAATCTGTGCCTGGGTAGAAGCCGCTGTTCTATTCTTGAATATCCTGCTCACGATCACCGCGGTCGGAATTGCGTACTCAGGAAGAAGCCAGGCAGGCTTCTCTTTTGCCTCGCTGCTCACCGGGAAATGTTCGACAGCAAAGAATTGGACTAGTGGTTTGCACTTGATTATTAACATTCTAAGCACAGCTATGCTAGGCGCAAGTAATTACTGCATGCAGTGCCTTGCGTCACCATCCCGATCCCAGGTCGATGAGGCGCATGAGAAGCAGGTGTGGCTGCGGATTGGAGCCCCGAATATTTGGGACTTGCTAAGGAGACAACGGGGTAAGAGACAGTTGCTGGGATGGATTCTTTTTTTGACATCACTTCCTATCCATCTTGTGTAGGCCACTTCCGGGGCTCCTCATGCTGAGCATTCGTTGACAAGTCTTTAGCTACAACTCAGCTATCTTTTTCGCGCTTGGACCTTGGGAGTATACAGTCATTACAGCACCAGCAGGACCAGTGGTGGCAAATAGGTCCCTTGATTTTGATGATTGTTTTGCCAGTAATGTTGGGCTTGACCTAGCGACTCTCAATGCTGAAATGAGCCGGACGGATCTTGAGACGCTCTCAAAGGCAAAGTGCCTCGATACATTCGCACAAGACTATGTATCCGGACAACGTCTGCTTATTCTGGTGACAAATGCTTCGATGCCCAGCGGCGAACCTTTAGGCTTTATGGGACGAGGAAACTACCCGACAATCGGCTCCAAGAGCGGAAGCCCCTTCAGCTGGCTCTGTTATGATGACTATGACTGCAGCAAAGACATGGCAAAAGAGAACACCACTGGAGACTGGTTCGTCCAACCATACAAGTTCGCTACGCCCGTCGTCGAGCTTGAGATACCGACCGAAGCTGGATTCCAGAAATACTCGACTTTGAACAGCCGCGTTGCTACCAATGCCTACGATTATAACACGACTGATATCCGGTGGCTCAATGAGATCCTCGCCACCTATCCCTCTGAAGAGGAGGTACAAGCTAAATTAGACAAAACTTCCGACTGGGTAAACGTCACATTTGCCAATAATGTGAGGATCCTGGGACATACATCGACATGCGACGCGAGACAATCACCGATGTATCCCGTCGATTACTGCTTGACGGTTCCGGCGGAGGAAACCTGTCAGCTGGTCTTCAGTCCTCCTATCTGTTTAGTCGTTATAGGGTGTAATGTGATAAAGCTTATTTGCACCCTGTTCACCGCGCGTGATGATCGAGAGGATGTTTTCTTAACAATTGGAGATGCAATTGCATCTTACCTTACTTGGCCAGACCCAACAACCGAAGGAAGCTGTTTACTGTCGAACCTCATTATTAGTAAGACTTCGGGTTGGCGCAAGAAACCAAAGAAGAGAAAGGGTTCCACTCAAGATAAGATCGGAAACAGTCAAGTAGATCACACAGTCCCGCTAGAACTACCTCCTCGACAGCGCTGGCTACATGCTGTAAGTCCAAAGAGGTGGAGCTTCACAATAACAGTGTAAGTCACATCTCCACAGCAACCAGCAACCAACTCACAATCTGCGCAGGTTCGTATTCATTATTGTTGCCGCAGCAAATCTCCTCCACATTAGCATTCTGAACTACGACAAGGGCTATGGGATCAAAACAATCTGGGACGGCGGCCTTGGTGAAGTAAGTGCACCAACGCTAATAGACGGTATGCCCGTCCCATCCGGTATAACGGGGAGATTCTGCATGATCCTGCTAGCAAACACACCGCAGCTGCTTGTCTCCGTCGCATATCTTCTACTCAACAACTTATTGACATGCATGCTCGGCGCTGTGGAATACAACAGCTACGCCGGTACTCGCAAGCCATTGCGTGTAACTTGGCCGCGCGGTGCCCAGCGGTCAACCTACTACTTATCCTTGCCTTACCGGTATAGTGTTCCACTCCTGGCTCTTTCGGCAGTCCTACATTGGCTTGTCTCTCAGAGTCTGTTCTTCGTTGAAATCATACCGTTCGACATAAATGGTATATTGCAATCTGGAGATGAGGTTGTTACCTGCGGATACTCTCCTGTTGCCATTATATTCGCAATCATCGTAGGTGGCTTACTACCTCTTGTCTCAATACTGTTGGGGCTACGACGCTTTAGATATGCGATGCCACTGGCGGCACAGTGCAGTGCGGCAATTAGCGCGAACTGCCATCCTTCATCGCCAAGTGTGGACGATGAATCCAACCACGCCTTGAAAGCGGTCCAATGGGGTGAGCTTCCTGGCGTCTTCGAGTCTCCTGGGCAATTAAAGTTCTCAAACGGGATTATTGGGTATAAAGAGACGAATCAGAGTGAGAGAGATGGCCGGGGATATACTTCGCCGGTGGCACATATAGATCCTGATACAACGACCGACTCTGGTATTGTGCATTCAGGACTCTATCACTGTTCTTTTACCTCCGAGGAGGTTCATGAGCCCTGTCAGGGACGGCTTTATGTATGATGTGATCGATGAATTATGATTACGGAGAGGTTTCACGCCGTTAGTTTCAACGGCTTTTCATAGTTCAAGCCAAGCCCTATTCATAATCCATGAGTAAATGATTTGATTATGTCGTATACTCACTTCCTTTCGCGATTGGCTTCATGTCGAAATATCAATTGTGGATGTCTTTCGAGCACCCCAGGCGGTAGAAGGGACATGAAGGCCTTGCGAGCGTGCTTGAAATTAAATAATATAGTGGTGCTGGATATTTCTCGTGCGCTCGGTTAAAATTGTAACCTTCTCTTGTCGACACCAGCCATAACAACAGCAGTCTGCCAAAGTTCCATAGCGTTAGCGTAAAGGATTAGTGCGGGTCGAAATATTTTTTTGGGAAAACAATTCTCGAGAATTTAGTGGCAGAATAAACGTCGCCGCCATTTGACGATATGTAGGGCAAAACCTATGCAACCAAAAAAGAAAAAAAGAAAAAAAAAAAAACATATGCCAATCTACGGCTAAATTGAATTAAAACGAGCAAGATGGGCCTCTACACAATTTAGGCCGTTCGCATGTTGATGTTCATGTTGCAATTTAAGCCTACCGCAAATCAGGAAACCAAGCCGAACCATCGGAATTAACCCCGAGATATCTCTACGAAGAAGCAAATTGATCGGAAAACTTGTTCTTCTCGTTGTATGTATATAGCCTTATGTTTCCCTCTGAACTATATAGAATAGCATGTAATAGTGGTAAAACACCCTGAACAAGGCCGTCGCTTAGCTGGGCCGCAGGTCGCAGCGTTCTTTAAGAGCCAAAAGCCCGCACGATCACTGCTCCACACGAACTTTCGAACTATTCGAAATTCGCGAATTTCAATGAATCGAATCGAATTCGAACCTTGGACTTCGGGCTTCAAAACTATGGACGACTCAATTCGTCAAAATTCGCGAATGTCGAACGGGTTCGCGAACTAATATTTAGTATTCAAGTAGAGTTTTACTCACACTGCTTCCATTGAGAACAGACATAGAAGGCTGTTCTAGGTATGGTTCATAATTTTTATTCTACGTTGTCAAAGTTATCACCATGTAACTGTGCAAAATTCCAACGTCCAGCATCTTTCAGCCTTAATAAGGTCCCAAGTGTCTTTCCCTTCATGGAGAAACGTCGAATTCCAAGAACATCTCTGGTATAGCAAGGTGATCTTGTGCTACCTTGGCCATGCAGGTAAACTCATGCCTGTTGATCTTCCACCAGTTTCGTATGAATTCAGCCTGGCTCTGGCTTATATCGAACCGAGTGCTTATTGCAGGCGTAGCGAAATACCGGTCAATATCATACTCAGCGACATTATACTGTGAAGGCTGAAAGGCTTCTAGAGAATTTATATTCGGAGCTCTTGTAACTTGTACTTAGAACAGTCGATATAGGCTGTTTTGGGGAGGGATATGCTTTTTTTTAGGAACACTCCGATCGGTCGATGATCCTCTCTCCATCTGGCAGCGTTTTGGGCCACTTTATCATGATCCGATGATCTAGAATACTTGCGATATAGTATATGTCGTTGTCTTTGACGCAGCCGTGGTAGTGCTCTAGAAGTGTGATGCCATCAGACATAGGAACAGTTAGAGCTGGTGAGACATTCTGCCAATCGCCTCGCCGTTCCTTAATAGCCAAGAGTATAGACAAGAGCTTTTCAAACATCCACGTTGTCATATGAATTGAGGGGCTATCCGGAGAGACGTACTCAATATATTCGTTAAACGGAGTCAAGATTTTGTCGATATTTGAGAGCTGTCTCCAATCATTAGGTGAGGCGTAAGGCTTCGATATCTGGATCATCGTTGACTGTATTTTCGAGCTGCCGGCGACACTCTTCAGCTCTCTCAATCATAATAGAATTATAGTTCGATCGAGTAGCCACACCGTAGTGGATGGCTTTTGTGCAGCCTGGTCGATTATCCCACTTCTGTATTCGCTGGGGAGATCGCGCAATCCAAATTGTGATAACTTTATCAGATATATGGAATCTCTCAAGAACCGTCGCAACAATATTAGCAAGATTCTCTCCAGAGTGATTGCCTGTGATTTCAACAAAGTCAATACACGCTCGATGTTGCTGGAAAGCAGATGACATCCAGTGAGCATTAATTGCTAGCATTGGTAATGAATTCTGGCTTGTCCAGCCATCAAGAGATAGCGCGATTGAGGATGCCAAAGCCATCAAGATTCGAAGTTCACCATCAAGAGCATCAAGCCGAAGATCTAATCGGCGCGAAACAGTGTCCGCACTTGGTATAGACGCCTCTAAGTCTACAGACCTCAACATGGCCCTAAACGAAGGTTGCTCGACGCATATAAACGGCTGACAGGTAGATATAATCCAATCCAAGGTAGCCTCTTCGAATGGAAGCTTCTTTCCTTTGGTAATCCATGAGCTTAGCGGCCCTTGACGCTCTAAATGGTCGTCTTGAAAGAGCTTGTGGGTTTGCTGCAGGTGCTGTTTCAACGCTGTAGTTGAAGATCGTAGTTTCTATGCAAATCGAAAGAACTGACATGTAGATGGTGATACAATACACCGATGTTTAAACTCGGGCCGCTCCTTATCTCCTAATTTCCACGTACCAGATTCAGGTGTTGTTTGGTAGTATTTCCACGCCCAGCTACGCTCTTTCAACCTAGTCCCGTCTCTCTGCTTTATTTCAGCACACTCGGTCTCGCATTCAACCTGAGATATTGATTGTGAGGGGCATATATCCGTATCAAGATTCGACAAGCTGATAGAAACGTTGCTGGGAGCGGTCGGGGAGGTTGAAACTGGAGTAGTTGGTGAGTTAAGGGCGGGCCGGACCGCCATCTTTTTTCGAGGCCGCGGAAGTGGGACATCCTCTGCAAGGAGGCCATATTTATGAAGCGCCGCATAATCGCGTTTATTCTTCCTGGTGTTAGGACAGTCGAATGTGGCTGCAGGTGGAGATGTCATCTGTATAGTTATATTAGTATATCATGCTTTTGCCATAATTGATCGCTTACATTTGGAGCACCAAAAGGGATGATTTCCTTTAGCTTTTGACTAAGATCTGGATATTGCTCTTCGTAAAAGCACATCCACGCGGAGACGCGTTCTTGTAGAATCTCCGCTAGCCCGATTAGACCATCCATTTACTCTACATCGTATATAATGTGCAATTATTGATGTCTTGACTCCATACATATAGACTACGTGCATCTTAATACGGTCTACGAGCTGATATAATTTGGAACAGAACAGACCACAGATACGATTAGGGACTTGTTGGGCAATCTTGGGACTTGAATTAAATATTCTGCATAGATGGTTGGGACGAGAACTTGTATCTATTGATACTGCTCTACAGCTTGTTCAACCCGAAGCCAAATTGCTCATTTTTGTGTCAGAGTAAATGGAGCTAACTCTGAGCTTATCAAATACCTAATTATTAAATTAACTACTGTATATTATGTCGATTGCTCACCATCGTGTAGAACCACAGATATAGTACGATATAGTCGGACGTGACTTACCGCTTTCCAGATAAGGGGTTTAGTGTAAAGTTCGTGAACCTCGAATCGGTCTTCAATTCGAATTAGTACGAACCGTTATTTTCGATATTAATTCGAATCGAATCGAATCTGGCAAATGTTCGGTTCGATTCGATTCGTGCGGAGCGGTATCCAGTCCGTCCCATAATTGGTGCGACAACTCACTCTTCGAATCATTATCTAGTCCCTCTGCCAAGAGAAACTAAACCTTGTTTGGAATAGACTCGGAATATCAATATTCCTGTACCATCCTCAATACCATTACTGACTCTCATTAAAATACGATACCTGTTTCTCACCTGTATTGACGATTTAAAGTAACTAGAATTTCATAGTAATTAATGCGAAGAAGTCAAACACCAAACTAGAGAGTGCATCGCGAAGCTGGCAATCTATTACTTCTCTATCACTCCTATGTCTAAGTAGCAGTCTGGGGGCTCACTCGCCACCGAATATTCGAACCAGTGACTTGTATTTCTTGCACATCTGGATACTATAAGGAGGTACAGTCTCCTTAACAGTGCGTCCTGAAACTGGTGCAACCATCGATACTCTTTGACTGTTTCTCTGTTACTGATTACTAAATCAAAGCAGTACGGATTGGGAGTTTTCCCTTTGCTTCTGACTGTACTATCAAAAAGTTTAGGAAAATTACATGTTTGATCAAGCCCCTTACTTAGTGGATTGTGCTCTGTGACGGTATAACCAATGATATATAGATAGATAATCGCATCACCTTATCGCTTGAATAAGTGAACTGAAAACTAACTAAATTGGCTTAGTATATTATCCTCTGTGGCGATATTACCTTTCGATATGCGGATAGATAAGCGAATCCGCCTTAACCTTGAACGAGAGAACTAAATACTGCCTAGATCGGTCCTTGTGGCGGTGGCGACCCACTCAGCGGCTTCTCTCACGACGCCTACTCTTTGGTGAGCAGAGCGTATGGTTTGTGGAGACCAAGAAGCTTCTAAAACTTTAATCTCGCTAAATGCAAAGCTTAATCGTGTGTTATGCCATCTCAGAATATTTATAGCGCCTCAAGCGTCCTGTGTCACCAGGCCTGAAGGAATACATCTGACCGCAAATCTATTATCAGCATCAGTGACTGTGACTATTCAATCCGGCAGATATGCCACCTTCATCGCGCACTACCTTAGACGACACCCTGTCTGGTCAATCGTCGGGGCCATATTCATATAATGAGTTACTTGAGTTTCTAACTCAGGGCCATTGTATGGAGACCCTTAGTTTTCTTTCCGAGGCAAAATCGTATCGCAATACGTATAGTTTCTACTCAATATCTGTCGACAGTTACGATTTGATTCGAGATACCACGCTGGTAGCGCAACAATGGAAACGTTTAATATCTACATACGTTTTTCCTGAATCCCCCTGTCAGATCAACCTCCCAAGTCATATTCGCGAACAGCTACTTGAGCCCGGTGATGCGGTACTTTCCCCTCCAAATCCGGAACTATTAGATCTAGCTATCGACTATGCGTACGAGATCATTACGGAAGATGCTTTAGTACCGTTTACGAGAAGCTTACGCACAGAAGACACGTGTGCCATCCGATCAGTTTACTTGCCAGCGCCGAACTCGAATCATCTAAGCAGCAGTCATTTTCTTTCCCAAGACCTAAATCATTCCGTCAATAATATGATGTAAGAATTACCCATCACATAGTTTAATATCTTTCTAATTGAACTTTTAGAAATCAAAAATCGGTTGAGCAGCATACTCAACGCCCCAAAACTCGATGCCGAAAGGCTTTTCGCCTCGTGTCGCTAATCCAAGACTATTTCACGCAAGCTGGTATGACACCATTGAAAATTAGTTCATAACACAAACAGAACGGCCTAACAACGACAAAGAAATGTTTTTCAGAGCATAGTTATCTCCAAAACACAGTAATTCATCAATTCTTTCTGCAGCCCCTAACCCAATATTAGGTGTCAATAGATAGTTGGCGGGGTGAATACATGGGCGGTTGCACCAGTCTCGGGACGTAATGTACAGTTACGAGATAATGCGGTCGGCCTACAAAAATACTAAAAGAGTGTAGAAGGTTATACACTGTACGAAACAAGTATACTCATTCTATCGCAAACATGACGATCCCCTCAGCCGCTGATAATTTTTTAGTCTTTGGTGCGTACGCCACCGAAAGCCACTATTCAAAATGGCCATATCTGCTGCAGCTATGTGAACCTAGACAAATCAGGCAATGATTGGGTATCAGGCCTTATACAGGAAGAGTTGTCGAGAAATAGAGGTAACTGCCAAGTCTCATCTGCACGAATTGAAGACCGCGAAGCAGTACTGAGGTAAGTTCCATGAAATGAGTTATTCACACATCAAGTACCACTTACGTTAATTAAGCGAGCTCGATCGCGTCAAACTCACCCGTGTGATCAACATCGCAGGTAAAAGAGGCTTCCCTAACGCCGACTGGTGTGAGGACCACAAAGATGCTGCAATCCGATCCAATGTGATCGATGCTGCTAACTTAGTGGATTATTGCTTTACACAAAACATTCAGATTACTCATTTTGCTTCCGCTTGCATTTATGATGAAGACAAAGCTCATCCTCTAAATGGCTCTGGTATTCCGGAGGAGCCACCAAACTATGGCGCATCCTTTTACTCTTACTCGAGGCTGCTTGTGTCGGAGCTAGGGCTCCGAAAGGAATAAAGGAATGCGAATATACGGCATATTCATATTCGCACTCTGCGAATATTGTTGAACATCACGGGAGACAAGGCCTTGTGTGGGAACTACCAGAAAACATAAATAGATGAGGAGTCCCACCTCCGACAGGAGTAATAGAACTCAATACAATCAATCCTATCTTAACATTCATATTCATATTATTCAATTCATATTATTCATACTCGCAAATATTCATGAATATTCACGAATAATCATATTCCTTTTCGGAGTGTTAAGATAGGATTGATTGTATTAAGTTCTGTTTCTCCTGTCGGAGGTGGGACTCCTCATCTATTTATGTTTCCTGGTAGTTCCCACCACAAGGCCTCGTCTCCCGTGATACTCAACATTCATATTATTCAATTCATATTATTCATATTCGCAAATATTCATGAATATTCACGAATAATCATATTCCTTTCGGAGCCCTAGTCACTGGCACCTCTGGCATCAAGCTACACGCGTTCCCTCGCCCCGGAACTAGCATCTCGGAACATACACAAACGTTGTTCAAAGCCAAGCAAATATCAGACAACGAAACTGTATGTGATATCATCCTCGACGCGCCTTTTTTAACTCGAATTCGAGTGATCCTAGCTTGATACAAAACAGAGCTCTCATCTAGCAACTCTTACGTGTACGATATGCGCTTGCATTTCGGTCCTGTAGCTAATCCCTCACAGACTGTCTATGAGCGGCTACTATTGAAAGTTTAGGAGATCAGGCATTCTTAGGGTCTACTTCCTGTGAACGGAGCTAATTTGATACAAGTCACATGCGGCATGGAGACTTTATTAACAGATTATAACTATTTCATCACTAGCGGTCCTGCTAGAGAAGTCTGCGGGACTGGAATCTAGAATGGAGTGCAAACCAAAAGGCTTTTACGAAGGATCAAAATGATATTGTAAGTGCAACTAATGTGACATTCTGTCGCTAACTATTAAGTCCATAGAGGATGAATAAGCCACTCCAAATTAGAAATCAATGATTGTCATTTCTATCAGCCACAGATTTGTTATGCTTTTTGACTTCCTTGGAGTCAGATCTCGGATCCAACTCGCCGCTTTCAGAGTTGGGTCCTTCACGGTATACTTTGAGGCTGTCGTATTTATGCCTTTCCTCTTTCGCGTCAGAGGTTGCGAGTTTCGACTTTGGCACTTCTAAAACAGAGATGTCTCTTTGTCAGCCTTTACCAATAAACTTTATGAGTGAGTCTGGTACGAGGGACGTCGCATCCACCTTCTGTGTAGTCTGTGTTCTTTCTGCTTTCGTATGCCTGGGAATGCTTCCCCTGCCTTCCCATTTTTGGGAAGTGACAAGCCCGCTTATCCTCGAACAGCGCAACCTTGTTTCGAGCTAACGCCAAGTTGCGTAGATGGTAGAAGTTGATGGCGTAGCATGACTGCGCTCGTTTTTGACAAGCAAGTCGTTGAAGATTCTCCATCATAAAAGGAATATTGAGTAGATAGAGAAGAATCTGTAGCTAGAGATGGGCGGGTATTACCCATTAAAAACATTGTCAAAAGGCGTGGAAAGCTCATTTGCTTACTGCCTCTATGTAGCTAACCATGGTTTCGAGTATTCGACAACCTGGATAGCAGCTCAGACTCCAAGAAGAAGTCGTTGCCAATGGAATACAATCTTTAAAGTTTTGGATTACGCCACGCGATGATCCTGACGCTATTGCCCCTATGCCCAACGAGATGTCACATGTGGTGGTATGACATCAGGGTGGGCGGCCTATTAAGTGAAGAATTAAGGCAATATGGTCCCTGGTTAGAAGCCCCTTCCCCACTACTTTTGCTGCAATATGTCAGGTCGAAATGAAGCGCAAATGGATAAAGTAAATTATCTACTAAGTTTTGAACTACAGGCTTCAATAAACTATCCAAGTCAACCCTCGACAGAAACGCCCAGGCGGCTCGTCGCTATGGCGTAGTTCCTCTCTGACCAAAGTTATTTTCCGAAGAATCAAACTAGGTCCACAGCCCAAGCACACTGTTTTTTGAGTCGGACGATTAACATTGTGCAGCACCGTACCTACTTCGACTCTGCCGAATTTATTCCAAAATCTGAACACAACTCAGCCGATATCCCCGAGAAGCACATTGAAACCGAGCACCCGCGGCAAGTTAGCATTTCTCAGCCATTTTGCGCTGTGCCAGGCAACAATAATGTTTGCAAAGATGCGAATAAAGGATTTCAGGCTATCAGTCACGAATATCAGAAGTGCCAGAGTCGTCTCCATGAGAACGATGAGGCCGAGTGCAAGAAGATGAATGATGGTTGATTGTAAAGTGATCACTCACTTGAACATCTGAGAAATAAGATCTACATGCCGATTTGAGCAACATATTGAATTATAGACCTAATATGGCAAAGGAATGTCCCACTGAATTTTCTCGATGTATTTCTGATAGATTATCAAGTTTACGGTAAATACAATTTCTGGCACTGGGCCAATATTTCCCGTGGCCACCTAGCTTTACTTTTCATTTTTCTCGATTTTGTGGAACCAACCGCCACCCGCCCAAAAAAACCCCAAAAACTAATAATTTCTCTTTTTGTTATTTCCTTCCAGAACTCATGAGGTTGCTACACTGTGAATACTATATTCTAGAGTTCCATAGTACAGAAATACAAAGGCAAGCCGACCCATTTATTTGGCATTTTATTGGCTAATAACCTCTCAAAAGATAATGGACAACAATGAACTTTATATCAAGCTCAAGGGAGTCCTTGATATGACCGTCTTCTCTCAGTTGTTGGAGATGGACGAGGAAGAGGATCGAAAGAGTAGCTCGACGGCGCTTTGTGGTTTCATTGAAGGAAGCCAGAAAAAGGTAAATCATATGGAGATCTCCCTGTAAGCACTGATGCCCCACACAAACCTGCTTTTGTAGAGTGCACATCTTGAGACAATAAAAAGAGGTGAACTGGCATTCTGATGAGATATGCTTATAAGCAGTCCGAAAAGAGACTTTGTTTCTTTAATTTTTAAGAGTGAATCCCTGCAACAATGTGCAGAGCCGTTGGGCTTCCGCAAATTGCACGAAAGCTGTGCAAACATTGAAAGAGTCGGTGCCATGATGAGTATACATGGCGAGGTCGCAGAAGCATCTGATATGTTCCATCTTACCCTTATCAAGGAAGAAATCCAAAATCTGAATGACAGTCTTCTATCTGCTCGCACAGCCATCAATTCCTATAAGATACTGGCTAAATGCAAGACCGAATTTGGGTCCGACGTGAATTTTTCCAAGCCCTCATCATTCTAAGGTTCTAATAGGAAGTGTGCTTTGCATGAAAGCATTTGATGTGCTCTCAATTTGTGGCTAAACAGCCAAGTAAGGTCAGATATATTTTCTGCCCCCTTTGTGATAGCGTTGTGAAATGGCAATAGGGTATGAATTTATGCATTCAGTGTAACTATATTGCAAGAGAATGAAATGACATGTCTCTGATAACGAAACACTTTCTAAGTCGTCTTATGAACTGGAAATTACTTGGTGCACCTGCTTCAAAAGTAACGGCCGGCATGTACGAAAACTAATAATCGGCGTAGCAGAGGAGATTGGATGCGGCCCCGTCTAATTGCAATGCTTCATCTCGGAGCCAAGGGCCATCCATGGAAATTGACGCATTCTTTATTAGCATATATCGTAACTATTACCGCCAAGCAGTATTCCTGCTAAAGTTGAGCTAAGTGGCACGATTCTCAGACATCAGCTCACTTTCTGTGGCGCTTGACGTGCAAGGACTGATATTTCTACTAGCTTTATGAAATTTATGTTCCAAGGGGGCGCATTGTAACTTTCTTCATGGATCTCTGCGGTCACCTGGCTGCTATAAAAGCCGTACTGGCCAGGTTGGTGGCGAGATCGGCGTTCTTGTGTGGATTTGCGGACATTATCTTCGCTCGATGTATGGCAGCAGATGCTTAGGCCATAATAGGAAAGGAGATTACTACTATAAATCTATTCTGTCACCCCGTTTGGTGGTTCGGAAGTTTCAGGGCACATACCGAGTTTGCCCCTTGCTTCGACTGAGCGGTTAGGTGTACGTCTATAACCCGCTTCATCCGCACTTTTTAACCTAACACTCATGCCGAAATTTTTTTCACCCATCGTGTTCTTTACCAGTGTGAGATTGACAGAAATTCTAAGCATTATTTTCCATATTGCATCAGATTCTGATAAAAAGTTGAGCTATCTCTAACCATCTAACTGAATTTCACCATTATCGGTTCGAGACTCTTCAAGGATTTCATCCAAATACGATTCATCAAAAATGGCTAGTTATAAGTTTAACAAATCCGAAAATTCTTTACTCATAATTGATGGCTCGAATTCCATGATGCCGAGCCAGTCCCCGCCTGCTTCAAAGCCAGCCACGCGACGAGGACCGCCGACAAAGCCCAAACAATCAGGACATGCCCTCTGGGTTGGTAATATTTCATCGTCTGTAAATGTTTCTGATTTGAAGGAACATTTTTCTCAAGGGGCAAGGGAAGAAATCCAAAACGTGTTCTTTATATCCCAAAGCAATTGTGCTTTCGTGAACTATAGATCTGCCGCTTCATGTGTTGCTGCGTTAGCGAGGTTTCACGGCTCCGAGCTATACGGTTTACGCGTCGTGTGCCATTTACGCAAGGGCCTAGAGACGCCTGAGTCCCCGAATGGGCCGCCTGGCCTTCAGGTATGGAATTCAAGCTCACCGATAGCCTCCTTGAGAAATGAGACATCAGGAATCACGACGCGTCAACCCAAGCTCACGATAAGTCTATCGGAAAATCGATATTTCATTATCAAAAGTTTGACGGTGGAAGATCTCGAAACAAGCAAGGACATGAGAATTTGGTCTACCCAGTCTCATAACGAACTGCGGCTCAGCCAGGCTTACGAATCTGCGGTTAATGTCTACTTGATCTTCTCGGCGAATAAAAGTGGCGAATACTTTGGCTATGCCCGTATGTCATCCTCGATTACAGACGATGATCTGCCGCGAAAAGCACAGCCACGTACTCAACATTCTCTCGGGGAAATTGAACTTATATTGACCCCTACTTTGAAAACGCCTACGGCACCAGCGGGGAGGATCGTTCGCGATACTGCCCGTGGCACGGTGTTTTGGGAAGCCATGCCTCTTGGGAACAACGATTGCGGCAGCAGGATAGTTTATGAGCAAGCAACTTGGCCAGAATTTTCCTCCTTGGGGAAACCATTTAGTGTTACATGGCTATCAGACGACCGTGTGCGTTTCAGCCGTACGCGCGGCTTACGGAACCCTTGGAATGCCCACAGAGAAGTGAAGATCGCTCGCGACGGAACGGAGTTAGAGCCGTCCGTGGGCTGAAAGTTGATCCAATTATTTCACTCAATGTAAATATTGCATTGTTCTCATTTGGCTAACTTTCCATGCCCGAGGTCGAGTCCATCCACTCTGGAGTAATGTGCTACTATTATTGAATGTCGAACTCCGCAGGAGAAAAATCAACACCCTTCCTATCTCAGGCTAATGATTTAGCGCATTCTTAGATTAGATGATACTGTTTTTTACATAACGCGCACGTAAGCGTACGCATGGATTCTGAAAGATTTGGCACTGTCGGGTGTAATCTAGGCAGAGTGCGATAGAGATTATTCGCTTTGCTAAAAAAGGACAACTTATCAATGCCATCATAGCAATCGGCCTAAATTGGCTTCAGTTGGTGAGCTTACTAGTGTAGTGGGGAGTATCGGCCTGCCCTCCAGTATAGGGATTATGTAAGGAAATTGGCCTGATTTGGAAGGGAGCTTATATACATTCATTTAGATAGCATCTTTAGCATCACACAGAGCATCAATTACAAGAGTTCCAGTCTATTCGAGAGAGTGCTAGCAGTTAGCCCTAGTTGGGGTGTTGTTTACCCTCATCCTTCTGCCCCATTCGACCTGCACGTACCGACCGTGCTGCCTCGAGCATCCTATCCCGTTTCACTAGTTGTATGACGTCAATTAAATCATGAATAATTTATTTTTTTTTCTCTTGAAACAAAAAAAGTTAACTCCATTGGATAAAGTGACGACTGAGATCTAGGACCGCTCTCGACGACTCAATAATCGTGCTTAGGCAGGTTCTAGAGTGATGCAACCTAATCTTAATCAGCGTTCTACTATATAGCCAAATGTCTCTTTTTTGACATCTTTTAAATTTTTGCAATTTTTAAATATCTCTCCACACATCAGTTTAATTTCAATATGGAGCAATATTTTCAACAAAAAAGCTCCATCTGCTCTGATGAGCTGTGGTACTTTCCCGACAGCTACATCTTCCCCTAACTTCAGGTACTTGCAACGTTCGAAATCAGTTTCACTTTCAAAATCTCTCTCATTCCCCCAGGTCTCGACAAGGAACACACTAGTCCTTGTTAGGTCGTCTTTCCGCCCACCTGCATGTGTTCAAATACCTGCTCTGATTGACGTAAATTACAGTATTTACTTGTTTCGCAACTTGTTACGGCTTGTTATGACACATGATAGTTAACCAACTGAGGGAAAATTGGGCGAACGAATAATAAGTATATCCCCAATCTCCCAGTTCCTCATCAAGTATAAACGACTCGCCCAAGACCCTGCCTATCAAGTCCTTCAGCAAGATTATTCAATGATGTTTTGAATGTCTAAATAATCTCGACGAGAGTGTGCCTTCAGGTCATGCCTTGCGTCCGCGATGGCATCTCGTGTCATTGGACATTCACAGTCAAGCTCGAGGGGGCGATACTCTAGGAGATGCGACCTAAGGGCAGTTAATGAAGCACCTCCGCGAATTATTTCGATGGTTTCAGTGAGATTTTTTTGGTCGCTTTCTCGAATTTTCTCAACCAGTCGAATTAACAAGGCTCTTTCTTGTTCAAGGGAATCAATCTTGCGTTTAGAAAAGAGTTTTCGGCGGCCATCACTTTCTTCATCCATAACACAATCTTGGTTGTCACGGCGGCATGAATTGCATGGCACACCGCCGACGCACTTTATCTTAGTTAGCAGAGATATATAACCCGTAACGTAATCCACGGGCGAGTCGGCCACACGGGCGAGTCGGCCACCTAACGCGGTCGCGTCCCCATTTAATCTTCTACTACATTCAACCACTTGCCATGCCACCAATTCGATCTCAAAAGGCTCAAAAATCTGTCGAACAAGAGGGTAGAATCCTATTAGCTGTCAAAGCTATAAAAAATAATGAAATCTCCTCTATTCGTGAAGCTGCGCGCTGTTTTGATGTGCCACGCGCTACTCTCCAGGATCGACTACGCGGTTATCAATTTCGACATGAAGCACGCGCAAATAGTCATAAATTGACCCAATATGAAGAAGAATCGCTTGTCGAATGGATATTGTCTATGGATCTACGTGGAAATCCTCCCCGGCCAAGTATGGCTAAAGATATGGCCAATTTGCTACTTGCAAACCGTGGAACAATCCCTTCTCCGACTGTCGGTGTTAACTGAGTCTCAACCTTTATTAAACGTCATAAAGATATAATTGCGAGTCGATTTAGCCGTCGATATGGCTATCAGAGAGCACAATGCGAGGATCCGACCGTGATTCGGGAGTGGTTCGATAGTGTACAACGCGTAATAGCCCAATACGGCATTGCCGATGAAGATATCTTCAACTTTGATGAGACGGGCTTCGCAATGGGTCTCACCGCAACTGCGAAGGTCATCACTCGTGCGGAATATTGTGGAAAGAGATCAATGCTACAACCAGGAAATCGTGAATGGGTGACTGTGATTGAATCAATCTGTGCTCAAGGATGGGCGCTTCCGCCATATATTATCTTTAAAGGCAAAGTCTTTATCGAATCGTGGTTTAATGATCTTCCAGATGGCTGGAAAATCGACAAAAGCAAAAATGGATGGACTACTGATGATATTAGTCTTAATTGGCTAAAAAATCATTTTATTCCATATATTTATGGTCGGTCAAAGGGCAAATATATACTACTTATTCTTGATGGTCATGGCAGTCATTTAACAGCTCAATTCGACCAGATCTGCAAAGAGCATAGTATTATATCGATTTGTATGCCTGCGCATTCATCACATTTGCTTCAACCACTTGATGTTGGCTGTTTTGCTTCTCTGAAGCGTGCATATGGTGGACTTGTTGAAGATCTTATGCATAAGGTATCAGTCATATCGACAAACTTGACTTCCTTGCGGCATATCCAGATGCCCGTATTAGGGCATTTAAAGATATCTCGATACAAAATAGCTTTAAAGCTACAGGATTAATACCTTTTGATCCTATTTCTGTGCTTGCAAAAATCAATATCTATGTCAAAACACCAACACCCCCTCCTACCCGCGGAAGCAATTCTTCAGCCGACTTTATGCCTATAACACCACACAACGCAAAACAGCTACGTCGGCAGGCTTCCTCGGTCAAGGCACTACTTAAATATCGATCGCAAAGCCCTCCTACACCCACAAAAGCAGCCATTGATCAACTGATTAAGGGCTGTCATATGGCAATGCATAGTGCAGTGCTTTTAGCCGAGGAAAATCGGGCCCTACGTGCTGCAAATGCAAGGAAAAAGCAAAAGCGATCGAGATCGAAACGTCAACTACCCCATAACACAGCCCTAAGTGCTATAGAGGCGCGTGCGTTGATACAGGCCAGCCAACATCCCGTTGAAGCTGAAGCTTCAGCCTCCACGGAGATCTCAAACCAGGCCAGCACGCACCGAATTCAAGCGCCACCAAGATGCAGTGGATGTGGAGTGATAGGGCATAAGATAAATAGATGCCCAAAGCAGTAGCTATTAATTTAATTGCGTTTTGTTGGTTATATATGTAAATCAAAAATAGTGGGTGTAGTTGGGTGGCCGACTCGCCCGTGGATTACGTTAAAGCTCCACTTGCTCTAGATTTGCGTTTTCGGCATTCTGTACAGGCTATGCTCGCTTTTGTGGAGCGTGGTATAGTGAGAGATGATCGGAAGTCATTAGACGCAATGTCTGTTGATTTTGGGAGGATTCGGGGAGCCATACGAGCATAAAAGATAAGACTACTCGCTCTGGGTTTCAACAAGATAGTTGAGTTGTGGTTGAGTTGTGCGGGGATGGGGAGGATCCACGACGGAATTAGTTGTCACTCGCTTACGCGATTGACACGCCTATTCAGATTACTTATTAGTTTTTCTTGTTACCGCGAGGCGAGTTACGTCATTTAGGGTTATGGGAATTTCCAGGTGCCCAATGGAACCAAATACTGTAATTTTCATCGGCTCAGTGCATGTACTTCAACATATGCAGATGGCCGGGCATATGGCCTAACACGGCCTAATATGTTCCCAGTGGCTCTACGAGAGGAGGAAGAAAATTTGGAAGTAAGGCTGATTTCTGTTTGACAATTGAAGGCGTCCCTATGTAATCTCTTATTGTCACATGAGATGTATTTCTTTACCTTCGATTAGGAGACCTGGTCGCAGTTTCTCACAGTCCGGCAGTTATGTGATATGATTTGATTTGGCTTATTCCTCAGGCTTTTCACGGCCTTGGGTCGTATCTAACCCCCCTAGTTTGTGTGCCCTGCAACGTCCAGTATGTACACGACGTTGGTAGATCCCGTAAGACGACAGTATTCCCACAGTATTTCTCTCAAGCGGTAGTGTTCTCAGGCGGTATTATTTAATCGACAGTAGTATCCACGGCACCGGATACGAGTATGACCCGAGTAGTCCGTAATAAATGTGTCACATTGGCAACTGTTGCGCCAGACCTGTCCGGAAAGGCCTGTGCAATTCATCGACCAAGAATCTCTCGACTCATAACCATCTGCATCTATTGTGTGATAGCGCGGTAAGGCGGAGGCGGTCCTTAGTTATTCCTTGATTTCGCCAGCCTTTGTGAGTATTGAGAACCGATGAAGAAAAAAGGGTGGTGCGTGTCGAGGGGGTGAGGTTCAATCACAACATCTCCATTCCACCCCGGTCCTCTTCTTTGACAGAACTTGGCTTCCCCTGGCAGAAGAATACATGGACCACTGCCACAGTACTGGTATTTGCCCGTTGCGGGGGGGCAGTTATGTGCCTCGAATGCGGGTTCTAACTAATGAAACGGGATAGGAAGCTCGAGGCAGCACGGTCGGTACGTGCAGGTGGAATGGGGCAGAAGGATGAGGGTAGACAACACCCCAACTAGGGCTAACTGCTGGCACTCTCTCGAATAAGGTGGAACTCGTGTAATTGATCTCTGGTTGTTGCTAAAGATGCTATCTAAATGAATGTATAAGGCTACCTTCCAAATTAGGCCAACTTCCTTACATAATCCCTATACTGGTGGGCAGGCCGATACTCCCCACTACACTAGTTGCTCGCAGGAAAGCACAAGCCAATTGCTAGCCTGTCGGGCATTTCTGCCAGTGCCGCCCGTGGAGCATGCCGATGCCAGGGGATTACCATAGTGACCAGAATGCCACCCCACGGAGAAAGACATGCCCTGTATGAGTTTACTGTTTTATCCTGTTCATTCCCAAACTTTAAGAATCACGCTGTTTCAAAAGAAAGCCGTGCATGCAAAAATTCGTCTTTTATTGTCTGATTTTGTACTCCTGCTCTACGTGGAACCCTAAAAGCACCGCGACGCGTCTCGTCCTAATCTAATCTAACCACCGCGACGCGTTTTACCGCGCGACTCCGCCAGGTCTAATTTCCTACTTCTCCCTCTCTGAGCTTTTCTTATTAGATCTCACTTTTGCTCAACTCCAGATATTTCTTACTCGGATTATCCTTCGCAGCTTCTATTTCTCCTAGCGCAATTACCATCCCCAACTGATCGACACTTGGAAGTCACAAAGAAAGAGAAAAAAAAATCCTGCAGCTGCGATGTCTCGCACCGCTAGAGCACCCTGCCTTCCTCAGGCTCAGCCAGGAATCTCGTCCTTTGGTCGGGCAACCAAGGCCGGCGTCACTGCGCAATTACCTTCGAAGAAGTCGGCAACCCTTCCAGTATCTCTGTCGAAGAAGCGAAAACTGCAGGAGATCGAGAATGTCGATACCTCCAACCGACAGCCCGTCGTCGAAGAAGCCGAAATCCCCTCGAAGACCTTGAAGCTTAGTCAACTATCTGTTGCCTCGCCTCGTAGTGGTCATTATGCCACACCCAAGCGCACTCCAAGTCGTCGCACTCGCACTCCTGTCAAAATTCACGAGTCTCCTTCATCCTCTATTCTCGATACCCCTTCAAAACAGCGCACGATCAACTTCCCGAAGTATGTTCCCGAACCCAAACTTGCGCCTCGCGTAAAATGTGTGACGGAATTTCTGGATCTCCACTCATCATTGGTTCAGGCTCTTTCAATCCATGCCGCACACAACGGCCCGTCTACCCCGGCCGACCTGAGGGAGTTTCTTCTCAGCGTCACTCGAATTTGGAAGAAACGCAAGGTTCAGACCAAAGATGTCCAGCGCCTGATTTGGGTCTGGGATCAGAGCCTGAAGGCCAAGGATATCTCTTATCGTCTTGCCAACTATGGTCTCGGAAAAATTTGTCTTGAACGCGCTGTTCAAATTAACGAGCAACCCTCAGCCCTGCAGGATGCGTTCGAACAGGCATTTGATCTACTTTGGGAGCAAACAGAGGACTCTTTGAAGGAGGCCAAGGAAGAAGATCGCCCAGCTCTGTTCCTGGAAACCCTAGAGCTCGCAGCGATCCACGAGTCGCTTACACCCTTTTCTGCATTCCAGAAAGGACAACAGCGTTTGCAAGACTTGAGGGGAGGTATCATTCGCATGAAGACCGAGCAAATGCGCGCCGGTATTGAGAACGGTGGTCGAAAGACCTTGGCGGTCAACAATAATCGCCGACAGGGCCTGCTTGACCGAATCAAGAGTAAGGGGCTGGTTCAATCGAAGCTCCCCCCTCCACCAACGAAGAAGGAGATCATCCGAGATTCTGCTGCCGAGCGTGTGGAAGAAGTTGCGAATATTCTTGCTCTTCTCCGTCCTGCTGGATATGTAGGAACTGGCATCAAGGCGATGCTTGCGACTCAGCGCAAACCGTTTAAGCTCGAGACGATTGTCGAGCACGTCCGCGACTCTGCTCGCAATCCTATACCCAAAGAAGAAGTGGAGATGTGCATTGAGATCCTAGCAGGCGCTCGTATAGCGGGGCACTGGGTCGATATCGTGAAAATCAATGAAATGCGCTCCGTGGTGCTCAAGTCCTGTAAGGCTATTGCGGTCAAGGACATCGTGAAGAAAGTAGCTCAATTAAAGGCCGATTGGGACAAGACTGGCTCCTGTTCCCAACCCTCCATGTTTACTAGCATTTGAGGGATTTGAGATAATCCAACTGTTTGAACATCTCGAAATCCATTGCGCGGAGCTGGTCTCCAAGTGGCTCTGCATCAGCCTTGTTTGTGTTGTGGTATAAGGCTGGTGCAGACCAGGAACCAAGCCGAACCATCGGAATTAATCCCGAGATATCTATATGAAGAACCAAGTTGATTGGAAATCAACTTGTTCTTCTCGTTGTATATATATAGCCTAATGTTTCCCTCTGAATAATAAGACAATTTATACCTCTGAACTACAACAGAGCCTGCCATAAAGGAAGAACCAGAACTTTTTGTCAGTGCCGAGCCGCCGAACAAAGAAACTCAAGCATCTGATCCAGGCGAGTCAAAATCTGAGGGGTATAAGGGAGATAAAGAATCGCTTCGGTTTAGCTTCGCATCCTTCATTGATGGCGTCTCGAAGAGAGAAGTGGAAAAAAACTCAGCGACGACAAACGCGAAGACAAGTTGGCTGCTGCCGAGGCGAGATGGGATCGGTACAAACAGCTACGACTTCAAGAAGGTGATATATGTGAAGATGAGAAGAAGATGACGAAGAAGATGACGAAGAAGATGACGAAGAAGATGACGAAGAAGATGACGAAGAAGATGACGAAGAAGATGACGAAGAAGATGACGAAGAAGATGACGAAGAAGATGACGAAGAACAATGATGATGAAACGTGAGGTCCATCGCTGGCGATGGTGAGATTGATCATTTTATGCTACGTTTTATTTTTCTTTATTCTTGACTTTGCTTTGAACTTTGTGATAGGGAATATACATTTTACGCTGTGACTGCATAGAATCCTTATCCTCGGCCTGTATCTCCCAAGGTCGCCAATGGTAATTATCCTGATTTTCAGCTTCCTTTTCAAAATTTCCGTCCACTCCTGTTTCGTAACATGAACCATCTTCGCTGGGGGAATTTGCTCTGGGTCTTTTCATTCTGCCTCCGTTGCTCGATTCGGAGGATGACAGAGACAAGGCGCGTTTCAGTACGCTTCGAAAGGTTCGTCGGACATTGAAAAGTGATGATCTTTTTTCAGTAGAAGGCATTCATAGACTTGCAACAAGCAGGCACGCGATCTTCTCTCACGATTTCTTTCAGATAAGGAGATGGTACGGAGAGGACATACGAGGCTTTGTAGTAGCAGACTGGGAATCGAGCCAAAGCGGTCGACGGCATGTGGACCAACAGGAAGATCTCCCCACGCCGATCTGCGCTGTCCGTATCCGAAACTCAATTTCAATCGTTGCCATTTTGGCGTCTAACCGCATTCAACCTGCCGATGTCGAGTGGGTAGATTATATGTCTACTTAATTCTGACAATGAGGTCATCAATTGAAACAATTCACGCACTTTCACTGTCCAACTGAATATACAAAAAAATAAAAAGTTGATTGTTGACCAACAATCACCAATTGGGCTAAACACCAGGGCGTCATAGTTGAATCACAACGTTAAGTGGTAAGACCCAGGTGACGTGGTATACGTGTGAATTCAAGATGTTTCCTCAGTCTCGCAATCCATAGAACCAGTCCTCCCGGTGAACTTATTGGGAAATAGATCATGCGTGTTAGTTAAGCATCGTTAAAGACCATTAAACACCGCAGATGAATGAGCATTCAAGGCTACAAACTGAACCCTGGGTCAGTTCTCATTCAACCATGTTTCTGCACGGTTACATTGATTCATAATTTTCAATAACAAGTCCCTGAGATGAACTTTTGAGTTATATTCTACCAGTCTGTGCCCAGTATTCGTCTCTTCACAACGGTCGCTTTCGTGAGATGCCAAAGAATTAAACGTCAACATCCACTCTCTTTGGGATTACTTTTCCTTTCCAAAGGCTCACAAATTGACCTCTGCTCAACCTATCACCATTCCTTATTCACTAGATGTCTCAGCATAGTTCACAGAGCTGGCCACAATGGGAAGAGGATACTTTTCTTCCCTGGCTGGATGCTTACTGGGAACTTTCTTGGGAAGCCTGTGCTGAGGCGTATTATGAGGAACTTGGAATCAGAGGAAGAGTCGATTCGATCCGGGGAAAAAATACCACATCCTCCAAAAATGACGTCTCAGTCGTGCAAAGGCGTCAGCGCAGGGCAAGGATCAGAAGCGGCAACGACGCCTTCGACGGCTTGGAGGACCCAGAAAGGGCTTCGCATCACTTTCGAAAGCCAAGGATGATAATATCGACCAGTGGCTTCAAAGAATCCCGTCGGAAGGGCCGATCTCTCCGACAAGCAAATCTGCCACAGAAGAAACTCACTCCGGTAAGGTGGCACTTCCTTTGTGGGCTGTTCCTGCTAACATCCTGTGATCTAGTCTACACTACACCCGCCCCTGATTATCCCCCGCCGCAAGAGTTTCAGTCCAGGTCTGGGCTCTGGGACTATGTGCATCGCATCTGTGCAACCAAAGTGCTCTTCCTTAAATGACAGTAAAGATCTGGGGTTGATGCAATTTCAGACGAAGGGATGGTATCTTGTTCGGAAAGAAAGTGGTCCGGGTAGCATCGATGTGGCAGCGGTATTCCTTTCGGGCACCTCGTATGTTCAAAGGAGCCGGAACTGACCTGAAAGCTGCTGTTGGGGTAGGTTTGGTGAGGTACTTGTGCTTCTAATCTGTGTGAAGAGCGCGCTGCCGTTCTGAGCTGAGCGCAGTCAAGACCAGGGCCAAATTGCACGATCAGCGGGTACCGTTCGCGGATCTTGATACGGATTCATATTTGGACATGATGTATACGTAAATTTGAATCTCTAGCCAATTTTAATTTTTCTTTAGCTGATAGTCAGGCCACTGGAGGTAACACGACCTGGCGTCCCAGACGTACAATTCAGGTAGAGCTTATGAGGCGTAACCAAAGTAGCTCATCAGTACAGAAAGAGAGATGGGGTTTTTTTAATTTTTGTGGTCTGTTATCATGGCCGGCGTCACCATCGTCTATTGAATATTGATCATATACATCGATTTAGCAGATTACTGGGGTACAACTTGCAGATCCACGGACTCCAACGGCGACGAATTCATAGCTAGAATTCGGTAGCACAGCAGATAGTCTTCATGTTCCATTCACATATCCATTCAGTAAAATCTCGGAAACAAGCTCCGGAACCACGCGTTACGAAAGTTCAATCTGCAAGAACCGCACAATTTCTGCTACGAGATCCATTTCGACACATCCTATGAGTCTCGTCATTCCGTCCAAAAACCCAATCTGCCGAACGTTTCGACGTTTGTGTGGAGCTGGAGTGGCCTGCTGTATCTGCTGTGCCTGGGTTTGCTCCGTCGGTATTGGCACCACACTAGGCCGCGGGGGCGTCCTCTGGAGAAATCGGAAGAGACGGCAAATCCTCTCTGCTTCGGGACCGTCGTCCATGCAGAGACAAAATTTGACGGCAGCACGGTTCATCTGAAGCAGACTATCCCGGTTTTGGGGCAAGCGATGAACGGCCGCGTGGCGGATGCTGGCGACTGAGTCACGCATATCCTGAAGAGGCCCGATGCTATTCAAAACTTCCTCAGATGAAATTTTCGATCGATATTTAGTAACAAATTTAAAGACTTGGTGAAGCTCCAGCGCTTCAGGGCATGTCCATCCAACAGCCAGAGACTGCAATGGAAGCCATCTGTGGATAAATCGAAAAGCGGAAAACTCGAGGCGACGTTGCAGTGTTTGGAGGATCCGATGTTGAGCTTGAAAAGGGATGTGTATTATGGATAGTCCGAGCATGAGGGACAGAGTCTCAATTAGTTTTGTTGAAGGCATTTAGCAAAGGCATACGCATACCGATCTCGGTTTTAGACCTACCTGTGACATTCCTCGCCTGGCAATGTTCCAGGATGTGTTTCAAACCCTAAATTAATTAGAGTCAATCGATTGTCAGAGATCCATTGGGATGATTCACTGATAGCTGTCCAGTCGTGGAGACCATGAGCATTGTATAGTAGCGACGCCTCGATCGGGGTTGGATGAGGCCTTGTCGCGACGACGGATACGTCGAGATTTTTTTATTGATGGAACCTTTTTGGCTACTTTTGGGGAATGGCTCGGCGAAAGACTTCGGTTCTTGTGCGCCGGTCGGCGTAATCCAGACAGGGCGACGTTGGGTCTAACATTGGTTGCGGCTCACATGGACTGGGTGAATTATGAAGGAGGAATATCATCTTCGAGGCAGAGGGAGGGTGGGGAAAAAAGCAGTCGCCAAGGGTACTGCAACCCTCTCGATTGCCGCTTCAATTCCGATTCCTGCGTCCAAGGCATCCTTTGTAATGTGATCTACCCTTAGTCTTTGGCTTCTAGTTTCGATACTCGATTCAGACGATTACAGGTAATGTACAGTTTGGTAAGATGTCCTCCATTGACAGGTGACAGAATTCGGGGAGAAGGCATATTTGTGGAGTTCAGTATCAGGACGAGAAATTCCAAATATTGCAACTTTTCCTCAACTGAAGTGAAACATTAGATACAGAACAAAATGAAACCTCTCGCAAAACCACCTCACAAGCGCTAGACCGTCACATCAAGGTTCCGGTTCAACACACATGCTATCTGAGATGAGAGTAATTATACATCCAGTTGCTAACTATCACAAAATATCCGACAGCAATGACAATGACCGTATCAAACTTGCCTGAGCTCTTCAACGGGTACTGTCGTCAAAAGAGACTCGTTTTCTTTTGCGATGCTCAACCAAAGATGACTGAAGAGAGGCAACTACCTTTTTCATATCATCCAACTCTTTTTTGAGGTTTCCAATCTCAGATGCAAGTTTTCTTTTCAGTAGGCGCTTCATTGCCTTGTTTTCTAGTTCTCTGCATGTCTCCGTCAGCCTTCCTCTGGGCTGCAAACAAACGTATCTGGTGGACTTACTTCAATCGATCGTCGGTGCTAACATGATTCGTTAGTAAAGATCACTAAGGGCAAAGTATAAAGCTGGAAATAGGAACTTACTGTTCATTGGCATGGCCCACACGTCTGTGTAGCCGGGATGATGAGCTGTCAATGGCTTCCTTGTTTTTCCAAGACTTAGATACAGTGCCTTTCCCATCTCTGTCCACAGATTCATCGTCCCTGTCAGCTCGTTTACCATCTCTTTTCATCTTCTTTGCGGTAGACGATCTATGTCGGCGTGGAATCGCCTCTTTCTCACAAGAAATTTCCTCTGTCGAGCTTTCGTCTTCTAGCAGTTTGAGCAATTGAGAACGAAAATCGTCGGGTTTGGGGACAGATGATTCAGAAGCAGGCTCTGCCATTTTGATTTTCTCGACGACGAGAAGAGGTTTTAAAGTAAAATTGAAAGGACTTTGTGAAGAAATGTTTGCTTTTCGGGGGAAATTCCGAGTGAATATCCATTGGGTAAAATGGCTGCGAGTCTTCCGAAAATCCATAGGAACTTGATATTAGTCATGTTAATCACCGGCAATGTTGACCGCAGAAATGATCGATGGGCATGAACGTTGAAGACAGTCGTATTCATCACTGTAGAGAGAAAATGCTTCGCCATTTGTGAAAATGTCCAACCAAGTTTGAGGCATCACTCGGTAGATTACACGCTGTCGCAAACATCACGTCCGGTTAACGTCTCTATGGACCTCTGGGTTCTCATTGAGAGGACCGGCTCATTATTTTACTCACGGGAGGGGTGAAGCGACGAGGCGCTTCAAAAAAAATCAACTTTTACTATACCGCTGCTTGCCACTGGGTCTTGTACATCGTCACCCTCAATCTAAGGTGTAATTCAACAGCCATCGTCAGGCATGGTGGAAAAGGAAGCATCGACAAGGTTCAAGGCATGCAGAGACAGCTACGGTTGCAAAGATCACAAGCACACGCCACAGGATGCGGGCAGTCCACTTGTCAGCTAATTTGAAAGCTTACTCACCTGGTCAACCACGTTGACCGAACGAATGATTTGTCAGGACGAGGCCCAGACAGCCACGGGTCTAGGTGGGGCGGGCGACCCGCCCTCTACAGATACGCTAAATGCTAAATTTTCTTATTTCAACGTTAATGAACCGCGTCAACGCCCAGCAAAAGGACGATCGCCCGCTATTGGGTCTGCCACGATGTACGCAAGTGGCCGCTGCCGCAACCTCTACTCGATTGGCATAAAAGACGCTCGTTTTCCGTCGAGAAGAAAATCAGGATTTTCCTCCTCACACTCCCGGGCCACAAGGCATTGGAGCGTCTTTTGCAGGGACATCTGCGTTATCAAGTGTTCTTCGCGGGATAGGCTCCGTGTTACCAAGTGTGCCTCGCAGGGATAGGCTCCGCGTTACCAAGTGTGCCTCGCAGGGATAGGCTCCGCGTTACCAAGTTCTCCCTCGCAGCAATGAGCCCTGCCGTTGTATTGTGCGCTCGTTCAGGCAGAGCCCGTGGCGCCGCGGTCCTCGCCCTGTTCCTCCGACGACAAGCGGGCACCTCTTCGTGGTGTCAGAGACTAGTATTCGAGTCCTTCAGGGGACTCGAAGAAGCCAAGACCTGCTCCCAATGTCCATAGAAATCAAGAACCTCCAAGCAGACTTCGTTTCATGCCTTCGGCCTGTTCCAGAGACCGATAGAAATTAAGAAAATCCAAACAGGCTTTTTTCAAGCCTTCGACCTCCTATGGCCAAGATCCCATTCACGTAATGCACGTAGCCTTCGATCGTTGCCGGAACCTGTACACTGAGCGCTCGCTTCATACGACATAGCGTAGTAAATTGGGCCATTGGGCTTGCTGACGCGGTATGTGCCAGCGTGGTTCGTTGCCGGTGAATGCCGCTGCCATCCAGAGTAATCAACATCCTTGTGAGGGTTGTGTCCGTTGGCTGGAGTGATGATGAGTGTGTGGGCTTGGTGATTATTGATGACGAGGACCGTGACTCGTGGTCATAGGGAGTTGACGGGAGGCGTTGGGTTGGCTGGGTCGTTAATGATCGTTGCTGGTCATTGCTGGTCATTGCTGGCCGTTGCTGGTCATTGCTGGTCGTTGCTGGTCGTTGCTGGTCGTGATGAAGCTGACGGTCGTGATGAAGCTGACGGTCGTGATGAAGCTGACGGTCGTGATGAAGCTGACGGTCGTGATGAAGCTGACGGTCGTGATGAAGCTGACGGTCGTGATGAAGCTGACGGTCGTGATGAAGCTGATGGTCGTTGACGGTCGGCGACGGTTATTGACGCGCGGCGGGCCGGGCTGAGCGGTGAAGTATCCACCGGTAATCAACACCCGCCTCAACACGGCCATCCCAGGATCCGCGAGGACCGATATGCGGCGAGAAAATACTGAGGCTTCGGCATGAATTTGATGGTACAGATAGGACGGCGACAAAATGTCTTTGGCACAATTTAATTTTGACGACAACGTGGCACACCATTTAGTCAAATCAAGTTGCACGTAAGTTAAAGGGCGTGGACTGAAGGCATGCATGGATTAAGATGTATGTATTTGTAGCATATATTGTCTGTACTCAATTCATCTGAGTCTACATTGTAGAGCAATCTATTAAAATCGAATTTAGTCGTGTGCTTCTCAATAATGGACTGTGCCCGGGGCAGAATGTATGGCCGGAAACCGACACACGATATATATCTCCAGATTGCACCAGCCATTCATGACTGGAGACAAAGTACGAGAAGGATCACGATACGAGACCAACCACCAATTACCTCTCGAAACGCTAAAAATTTATCTACCCATCGTTCCCAAGTATTATCCAAGTATTATTTCCTCCTGGTATGGCTGAATGAGCGACGCTGCTGGCGCTGAAATGTCGGCTTCGGATAATCCCGCTGCTGTTCTCCGCGGGATGATGTGGGAATAAGTAGGCCAAAAATTTCCCGCCGCGGCTGAAATCTTTTTTGGCCCAGTCGAAATGGCATACCTGAAACGACGCACGGGTTCGATTCCGGAACAGGGCACTCAATTGTTTTTTGGGTGGAATGACAGATCTCGCTCATCAGCTGTCTTGGCACACCAGCGTGGCTCCTCAAGCCATTTCCTCAGTAGTCTTTTATGATGTATCATACAAAAATTGCCTACGTCTTGACCTCGAGTGGATATGGTGAGTTCATACTTCCCGTAGTATGGGCATGTCGCCAAAGTCAGCGCACTGGGCCTTGAGATAGAGTGATCGGCCTGCGGCTCCTTCGGACGCGTGTCGCCCCGCGTCGCATTCACGTGGCGCGCGCGCCTTTCCCAGCGTCGCGTTGGTGTTAGCGGCTACGTTCGTAGGCAATAAGGACGTCTTTTTCTTTTCTCCTCCATCTGATTGAAAACCGACTTGTATCTTTCGGACTATCATAGAGAAATCACGACTTTCGTGAGGCATGCTTCTGCGAGCGGTCCGCCCCATTAGTGACACTGAGGAGCGTTCGGTGCCTTCAGCATGCCATAGGCGGGGAGAATCGATCATCGAATCGGCGATCTGGCAACGCGGTCAGCTGGGTTCTGAAGTTTCAGGGATGAAATGTAACTCGCCGACTTTAGTTCGTCGTTTTGATTTCAGTTTGGCCAAAAGATTCCTCCGCTACATTTCCTCGATCAATCATCAACGTCCAGCTTAACTCGTACAGCTCGGTGTATTCTCGACCTGATGGGATTTGTAATAGCGGCCATGATATATCTCGATTGGGGGTGGGAATTGTCTAATCAAGACCGAAACATTCCCTATCTACATCAGCAACATGTCCAGTGTCAGAAGGCGGCATTCACTTACCATGGCAGTAGTTTTACAACGACCATGGGTGATCTAGAGACGAGGCAAGCGTCAGCTCATATATACGCAGGAACAGGAGCAAAAAAAAAAACGGCTGTGGGAGCGGACGGACATTCTCCAATGCGCAGTGGTATGCCTTTGCTGTTGGAACGGACACAGCCAGTGGCCAGCGGACATGCAGTAGCACCAAGTCAAGGGGCACCGGAGCAGGGCTGGTAATTCGACTAGGGCAAAGATATTGCCTGATAACGTTTGCTTTATGGCGCGATCTGAGGCAGTTTCGGAAGAAGCTGTGGTTTTCGTAATGGTCATTGATGCGAGATTTCTCTTTCTTGTCGAATGCTGCGATACTCATTCGGTGTCATGGACGGATCAGGCCGACAAGGTTCGGAATAGAAGTGGACAAGATAACAGAGCTGTTGGAATATGGCAATGTCCAATTACTTTCACAGTTAGCTCTGGATCTGACAGGGTGAAGTGGGGAGATGAGAGCAAATTGCAACGTTACCGCGTGGCTGATCGGGAAAGGGAGACTTCCTGGTTCGGAAGCACAATGCATCGAGTGTGTTGCCGTTTCATAGCATATCTCGGAGCAGAAGGAGAAAATCGAAATTAACGGCCCGACTCATCTTGTCACTGCAAGATTGGCAATCGCGCTGCGGGAGAAAGAGACATCAGCAATACTTCATGAAGGACAGAGAGGCCACGCATGAGGCAACTTACTAGAAATGGGCTGGCTCGTGGGACATCCAAAAGGGTTGACTTCTGATCCAGTGAATCATCAGAAAGGCTTAGTCTTGGACTACCACAATGATCAAACTTACGTTGCCCGTTGCTGCGGCACGCGGCTTTCTAGCAGGGCCAAATTAGCTGCAGAATTCGATCTACAGTAGACGGAATCATTAGTAAGTGGATTACATGGGGCCGTTGTAACTCACTATGCTGGCCGCCGGGATGACCCCAACACAACCAATCTTCGTCGAATAGATTTGCACGCAGGCAGCGGAGAGGAGACGTATCTGGGCATGTTTCACGTCAGCGTAGCTTCGAATAACCGGGACACTCTACTTACCCGCATTCACAGATTTCATTATTAAGGCTAGACATGCCAGGGCGATGTAAAAGGCCAGTTCGATCACGAGTGCGTGACATTTCGGATTCAGTTCGTACCGGGGGTCAGCTGGCGAAGAAGAGGGCAATCTGCACCGAGAGGATATGGAGATGCTTGAGAAAGACTGTTCGGGGTGGCCAAAGGCCAGATATTTATAGCGTTGCCACCAGCCTTTCAGCTTTAGTCGGTACAAGGATCGTTGCACACCGTAAGGAGTCAACAGAACTAACCCTCCAATTTGAGCCGGGTCTTCACTGTTTATTATCAGCAATATTCGGAGAAATTGCATTTTCTCACTGTTAGCACCGTTCCAATATGCTCAAAGATACTGCAGAGAGTGCTGCCGTCAGGATTCCACGTTCATCAACATGCTTCTGTACTTCATCGCTGCAGGAAACAGCGGCCACGTTCAGTTCTATTCACTGGGTATGGTAAACTATCTCGCTGATGAAACGGTGAATATAGTTCATGTTGTTACTGTCTCTCCTTACAGTCTCCTTTAATTTCTTTTCTATCATTTTCTGGTATCGCTATGGAGCAAAAGTCGCAGTATATCCGCATGTCTTTCATGTTGCCATCTTTTTCATCACCATCCGCAAAATATCGGCTTCATTGACGCATCTATCTGAGCGGTAGATAATGCCCTCACTGTTACTATGGTTTTGGCTGCCATCGGAGAATGATGTTCTCGAGCACCTGGTCGGCCGCGTCGAGCCACTGCTGGAAATTATCATACAATCCGGAAACCGTTCCGGGATGACTTTGAGCGCAAATATATGCTCATTTCCCGCAAGATCATAATACAAGGATCAGTTTTTATTTGAAGCGTTCACTAGCACTCGTCGACGTCTTGAACGCAATAGACGAGGCAATTTTACAAAAGGCTAACCGCTACTCTTCTACAAAAATTACCCATCCTCAATGGAATGTAGACCATATACCATAACCTACTATGGCATTCTATACCCGGGGCTTCTCAAGATTTTAGCCATACGATATCATTGTATCCTGCGAATACAAGATACCATGTCCTCGTTACTGTAAGCCAAAACAATTAGGAAATTCAAACTCTTGGGTCTTATTAAGTTCCTTGAGGTTCGATCATAAAAGCCTTTAGGATGTGCGGGAGAATAACGAGGTCTTGCATTCATAGCGCTTTCGCTATTGCGTCGCCGAAAAATCATCACTTTCAACTCAACGGTCCAGCCACGGCCCTTTTCTGTCCTTATTGAAATTTTTGATCCCAGTCACTGTGTCTATTTCTGTATCATAGTTTGCGTCTCTGAGTTCACGGAGTCGGCTGTACTTTCAATGTAGATGATTAAAACTTGAAGACTATGTCATAATTCTACAATCTGATTACTTTTAAAATACTTGCCGCACATAGGCATGGATTACCCGGAACTACATGAGGAAGCCAATATTCGAACCGCCTTTAAGGCACTTACTTCCCTTGCACTCGTTCCTTCAACAACATTGTTTGCTTACTAAAGCTCTTGATAAGGCTGCAAATGGAAGCAGTACGTATATCCATAAGCAAGGCTAGAAGTGCCTGTCATTATTGGGTACGTGGATCTGCCAACGTAGCACGTCAAAGGAATTTTCATAGTCTCTCAGCTCTCTGGAGGCATTTTGAGAGACCACGGGCCCTTCAAGGTGCTGCGAGGGCTTTTCTTGAGCAGTTTCACCTATTTTTGATCTCGTCTTTTGTTCTTGAGCAACGGCTAGATGTTCGAAATCAAGCTTCTCTGGCAACTTGGAGAGAATCTCATCATGGGCATCGGAAATATATTGCCAGGAACTTTTGATAGGAGTTGATGGCTCTGATATACTGCACACTTTACGACTTGCGCGGAAGTGGCAGTCAGGGGAGCAAAAGGCGAAACCCTGGAATGCACGGTCACAGAAAGCGCAGAGTTGAGAATGCTGAAATTTGGGCATTTTCGTGTTATGTGATGCGCGCTACTTGTCGTTGATGCAGGGTAATTCGTGACAGAACAGTTCTGGTATTTGTAAGTTTTGTGTATGAGTCGAATGATGTCATAGTGGTATGCAACACTTCCGACTGGCTACTACCCTGGCTTCCAGTATATTCGACGCATGCCATGGAGTATTCAGAGGGTAATCGCTCAGTACTGAGAGTACTCAGTTAAGCATATATTGTTAACTAGCAATGGCATCTTTACGACAACAGAATTTTTGCGCTTTTAAAGTAATCCGACCCTATGAACCACTTCAGCTCTTGCTTCAAACCAGCGGAAGTTTATAGAACAGGTACCATGAGCTAAGGCCACCGTAAGATTTTCACTTACTTTTCCTGGGAGGCCCATACAGCGCACGGACGGCACTCTATTGCCAACCTGAACTTCCTTCGAACCGAGTCTATGTCTTTCTTAGTGCGGATGCGGCAAACATGTCAAGATAGGGCTGTCTTACCCCACCTTTTCTGCGTGCAGGCTATATGAGTGGCACGTGCATCAGGCATTGTTTGGTTCAGACTTGACTCTCGAAAATTCGTGTTGTAGAGTGGCAAATTATTCCTTGAGATTAACACCACGTTCTCAGAGAAGTAAGCAGGAGAAGCATCTACTACAACCTAGAAGTCACGGGCGACAACTCCTAAATGCTTTTCGATCACGATCCTCAAACGATGAAGCAAGCTTTCTTTGCCATAAAATGCCATATAAAGGCATGAATGACGTCTCACCCTATGGCAATAACTCATCTCAAATCGGATGTAGATAAGTTTTAAGCAACAAATATCCAGTGCAGCAACCCAAAAATCCCTTCTCTACATCAAGTCCATTATGTCTCTAATCGGAGCCCGAAAACCCTCCCGCGTGTGATTTCACCCCTCTTGCGGTTTCTTGACGACTATGACAACCACCGCAATACCGACTACTGTGTAGCTTGCAGCTTCGACCCAAATTTCGATATCCTTGAGAGTGAAGCCGCATTTTATCTTCATGGAGAAGTGCCATGTATTGCTCGAGAAGATATCAAAATTTAATTAATAAACCCGAACACTCTAATTCTGAAGGGTTGTGCAGAACGAGAGTACCACTTTGAGCCGAATGAACCGGACAGCAATCAACAAGCAGTGGAGACTGTCGAAAGTCCAAGGATAGTTCATACCATTATTGGGCTAGTGAGCGGATTGTCGGTGAATTCTCGCGCATCTTTACTTTCCCGAATGGGTCGATCAGAATCATGTCAAGGCCAACCTAAGAAATGGCGTTCTTTCTGTTATAGTCCCAAGACTAATACCTCAGAAATGGAAAAATAATTATTGATTGAAATCTTGTCTGAGCATGACATCTTGATGTCTGTTTTATTTTATAATTATCTAATAAAAAGGGGGATCTGACTTCAATCTCTTGATCCCTAATTCAATCTTTCTTGTTGTTGATGCAGGTGTGTTCTTGTTTTCAATTTCCTGGTTCTTGTTTATTCGTATTGCTCGAGAATATATAGATATTCAACTTACCGACCCAGGAAATGTGATTTACGAGACCCTTCTCATATTTTAATGGAGCTAAATTGTAAATCATGGTGATAAATGACAACGTAGAGCAATCAAAGATCAGCCAATGTCACCAATGCTCATGTCACCTTGACTAGCCGTACACCATGGTCCTCATGATCATTACCCAAAAGGCAATTACAGGCCCTTTCAGAACATTAAATGTGCAATTGCGATCAGGCTGATCTCGGAATGAGTAAGCTCCGATTTTGCCGGCTGTGGAGGTATGGAAAAGAAGCTAGATATCGCCATATGTTCTGTGTGTTCGGGTACGATAGCGGATTAAAAGAAATTGCGTTTTACAAATATCACTGCTACGGGTTTTGCTAGTCCATGAGTTTCTCAATCTCCTCCCTCCTCGTACGACGATTGCGCTTCTAAGTAGACCTCAGGATCGGCGTGACTTCGTAGCGTTCTATCACCCAGTATTCGGATGATTGATGTTTGATTTGGTATATCGAGGCAGGCTATTTCTAATACATTTTTGATACCATAATTTGCATTAATGCTCATCAAAGTATGTTAAGTCATGACTCGAGCTTTACTGCAAGGTCTATCCTATCCCCGTCACTTTAATGGAGGCATATCAGTTTTAGATTTAGAGTTGCAATTTATCATTTGTCTGAACAAACTTGTGCAATATATCTTTAGTCTGTTAGAATATTCTATATTGAGCTCACGGACAGGCTGCTCTGTCAAAACCCTGTAGTCCCACATTAATACTTATGAATATATGTTCTGCTCATGGCATCTACCAGCATAAAGCAAGGTTCAGATCTCTCAATTAGCTTCGGATATCAATATTTTCGTTGCCTCGTAATGAAGAGGATTTCGTCGCAGTTTCATAGAACCTTCACAGTAAGGTGTTGCTCTGGCATATCTGACTTATCTCTTCAAACCGAATCCGCAAGATTGCAGGGTGCAGTTTGGCAAATTGTGATACAGTGTTCGGATGATCAATGAGTTTGGAGAAGCTCGACGGGACATTTTGTCCCTTCTACAGCTGAGTGAGTCCTGCTCTCGTGGTTCTGGGGAAATGTGCCTGAACGTTCTCTATGGCAATGGTGGTTCAACGAATTGCACCTGTGCGGACATCACCTTTCTTTAAAGAGGTTTTACAACTGAATGAGGCGCCTCAATAAGAGGGCAAGTTGGATTTGTAAAATTCTAGGTGGGTGGACCTGATGATAAAGGATTTTTTCCGGGGCGGTGAACTCAAATGCCTGCGGTTGGCTCTTCTTCCAGATTTCCAACGCATCTCAAATACAGTGTAATGGCCTTATTGGCTTGTTTAAATACGAATGCATTCTACATCTCTCGAACCGATAGAGAATATTACTAATAGAGAAGCTGGTTGAATGGAAATAGTCGAATTTAGGTACAGCATTGAAGAAACAGAATAAAAATACAAAAGACGTACGAATGTTGTCTACCAGAAATGCCTGACATAAACAAAGATTTTCATTTCAGGTGGTGGGTATATATACATACCAGGAAAATACACCAAGCATATGCCTAAAATCCAGCGAATAAAAGCATAATAGTGACAAACCCCATAACGGACGCTATGTGCTCTGAATCTGAATCGAAGTTATTTGATACTAGAAGGAAGGGAGTGGCCCCTCTCCAGCTCGTAGTTCAATCACCAGGTCATTGGGAAGATTGCCTTGAGCCGCTTGTTCTAATTCGTCTTTGCCGACATTATTAGGTGCGGCGAAGCTGACTTTGTTAGTTCCGTGTCCGCAAAATGCAGTAAGGAAATAGAATAAGTAGGAAAATGGTAATATATAAGTTCAACGTACCCAATGACTTGAATTGGAGGAATGCATTTGGCAGATATCACTTGATGAAAAGCCGATCCACCTAGTTTTTTGAACACTTCCTCGATCCTGTTCAAATGAGCAAAAGCCTTCCAAGACATGAACCATTCAAGGGCAATTTCATACATTCCAAGCAAATTCTGGTCATATCTCTCGAAGGCTTCAATGCTCCCGTAATTGACAACAGCTTGCTAGCATGCGATAAAGACTTTAATTGGACTTCTCCCCAGATTGTTTGGTTCAAGGGATATAACCATAACGAGACTCACCCAATTGCCCATCGTGAGGAATATCACGCCACGTTTTGAACTGGCGGTGTATACAATGAGGGCCTGATACAAGCACAATTGAATAACCTGTTTCTAATGAAGAGTAAAATGTATTATTTAACTTGAATTTAACAACAGCGATGGACAGGACAGGAGGGGATACATGACGTCATCAACCACGTCGTATTACATCATTTTGCTGCTTGCACCATAGTCCGACCGTATCAACCGATAGTAAAAAGAAATATCGGATAGGCGCGAACGTGTATGAACTAGTACAATAGGATCCAATCCTGAGAGGTTCTTTTTGATTTTTATTTTTTTAAGATGCTGGATCGAGTTGAACGATCCTGCCAGTTCGCTGAGGCTAGTTGTATAGTTAGCTCATACGTACGCTTACGTGCGCGCGTTACATACACAAAACAATAAATCAGGATCTAATATCGGTTCTGAGAGATGTAGTATGCGCTAGTACCGGAAGAAGCCAATGAGGCCATTGCTCAGTACTTGAGATGTGTATTTCTGTATAGTTCTATCTGCAAATTTAAGGGGCTCGTTCAAGCTGATTCAGCAGTTGATGCCTTGGGAATCAGGGAGCAGTGGTTGTTGAATGAAATAGACTACACTAGTAAGATTCTTCTCCACTTTGACCGACATCTAAGCACGCGCTGAATCATCAATCCGGGATAGAAAATGTGGTAATCTTCCCCTGCGGAGTTTGACAGGAAATCCAACGCAAGTGGCAGGGAGAGATCCAAGACAATGGAACAGTGAAGCTCAAATATATTCCAACCATAGAACAAATTGCTGATGGGTTCACCAAACACCTTGCTCGGGAAAGATTTGAGTGGTTTTGGAAAGGGCTTTTGCATTGAGTGATTGCTACGCCTTATTTGTATTGAACAAGACTCAGGCGCAGGGTATCTTTTTCTTCCATTCTTGTCAAATGAAATTTATGAAGGTTTTAATGGGGTCCGTCACTACCGCGATCACATAGTCACTGACACCATTGGTGATGGTGGCCATGAGTGGAGGGAGTGTTGAGTATCGCGGTGGTCAAAGCTTATGGCAGGACCAGCGATGACATTTACATAGATGGGCTTCTCACCTTTGATAGTAATCTCAACAAGAACATTATAACTACCTACCCCAACGGGGGCTTATTATTCATATTCATATTATTTGTTAAGATAGGATTGATTGTGTTAAGTTCTATCACTCTTGTCGGAGGTGGGACTCATCTATTTATGTTTTCTGATAGTTCCCACCACCAAGGCCTTGACTCCCGTGATACTCAACAGGCCTATTCATGTTAATTTTATTCAATTTATATTATTCAAAAATTCATGAATATTCACGAATAACCAAATTCCTTTCGGAGCCCTAGTCACGACTATCGTGAGGCATGCTTCTGCGAGCGGTCCGCCACCTTGGTGACACTGAGGAGCGTTCGGTGCATTCAGCATGCCGTAGGTGGGGAGAATCGACCGTTGAATCGGCGATCTGGCACCGCGGTCAGCTGGATTCCGAACTTTCAGGGATGAATTGTAACTCGCCAGCTTTAGTTCGTCGTCTTGATTTCAGTACGGCCAAAAGGTTCCTCCGCTACATTTCCTCGATCAATCATCAACGTCCAGCTTAACTCGTGCAGCTCAGTGTACTCTCGGCCTATTGGGATTCGTAAAGCGGCCATGATGGCGTATCTCGATTGAGGGTGGAAATTGTCTAATTAAGACCGAAACATTGCCTCTCTACATCAGCAACATATCCAGTGGCCGAGGAGGGCATGTACTTACCATGTCAATAGTTTTACATCGACCATGAATGATCTACAGATGAGACAAGCGTCAGCTCATATATACGCAGGAACAGGAGCAGCTCTTACTAGAGAAAACGGCTGCGATGGCAGACGGACATCATCCGATGGATAGTTGTATGCCTTTGCTGTTGGAACGGATACAGCCAGTGGCCAGCGGACATGCAGTTGCACCAAGTCAAGATACACCGGAGGAGGGATGGTATATCGACTGAGGCAAAGGTATATTGCTCGGAAGCGTTTGCTTTGTGGCGAGGTCCGGGTAGCTTCGGTTGGTGTTGTTTCGGAGGGATCTGGATGGTCATTTATGCGAGATTTCCCTTCTTCTTGCCGAATACTGCGATAACTCATTCGGTGTCATGGACGGATAATGCGTACCGACAAGGTTCGGAATGGACGTGGATAAGAGGAGCAGGGCCACGGCAACGCGGCAATATCCTATTATGGTGGCAGTTAGCCCTCGAGCTGACAGGGTGAAGCGGGGATATGAAAACAATTTGCAATTTTACCGCGTGGCGACACAGCCCTCTTGAATTGGGACCAGGATGCATTGAGCGAAGTGCCATTTCAACTTATATTTCGGAGCAACAGGGAGCAAATTTTCTTGGAGGCAGTGGCTCGGCCCGTCTTGTCAGTGTAAGATTGGCAATAACGCTGCGGCAGGAAAGAGAAATCAGCGATACTTTCCGAGTAGCATAGAGCCCGAAGAACACTACATCCACCTTGAGACTCACCCTGTAGTCCCGCGCGTTGGGATTAAGCAGTGGCCACGCATGGGACAACTCACCGGTTCTGGACTGGCTCGTGGTGCATACAAAATTGCTGGCTTCTTATCCAGTGAATCGTCAGCAAGTCTTAGTCTTTTCGACTATCACAATGATCAAACTTACCTTGCCAGTTGCTGCGCCACGCGCTTTTCAGCAGGGCCAAACCGGCTGCAGAATTCGATCTATTGTCGGAATCATTAGTAGGTGGATTATAAGGGGCCGTCGTAACTCACTATCCTGGCCGCCGGGATGATCCCAGGATGACTAATGTTCGTGGAATAGATTCGCACGTAGGCAGCGGAGATGAGACTGATCTGAACATCTTTCATGTCAGCATGGTTTCAAATGACCGGGCAACTACACTTACCTTCACAGATCTCAGCATCAAGGGTAGACAGGCTGGGGGCAAAAAAGAGGCCAGTTTGATCACAAGTCCATGGCATTTCGGATTCAGCTCGTACCGGGAGTAGCTGGCGAAGTCGTGGTCATTCTGCACCAAGATGACAAGGAGATGCTTGAGGAAGACTGTTCTGTGTGGCCAAAGGCCAGATATTTATAGAGTTGCCGCCAGCCTTTCAGCTTAAGTTGGTAAATTGATCGTTGCACATTGTAAATGGTCAACAGAACTGGCCCTCCAATTTTAGCTGGTTCTTCACTCTTGATTATCAGCGATATCCGGAGATATTGCAGTTTCTTACTGTTGGCACCGTTTCAACACGCGCAAAGCTATCGCAGATCGCGCTGACGACATGTTTCTACGTTCATCAAATGTGTCTGTACTTCGTCGCTATAGGAAACAGAGGCCACCTCGTTCAAATATTCAGTGGCCATGAAGACTTATTTGCTGATCAAACGTTGAGTATTGTTCATTTCAGCGCCGTCTCCTTTTCCTTTCTTTTTTACTTTTTCTGGTACATATCGCTACGGAGCAAAATTTGCAGTATTCGCATTTCTTTGGTGTTGCTATCTATTCATAGCCATCCGCAGAAATATCGGCCTCACTCAGGCATATTTCTGAGCGGTGGATAATTTCCTCACTGTTACTATCTCTTTGAACGCGAGATGTGCTCATCCTCCGCAGATAGTCACAGAGATAGCCTTTTGAATTGGAGAGTTCACGCCTTGGAATATTTACCTCAGTCTCCTGGGAGCGAATTGGATACAAGCTGAGCTAGGCTGGCTATGAAAAGGCCCCTACACGATTTCAAGGAGTGGCTGGCTCGATGGGTAGCTCTGCTGAACTGTAACTTGTGGTATGTACACAAACTGCGGCCCCTCAACTGTGTGAGGGACTGCAGAATCCTAACACTTTGCTTTTCGAACTGCAATACAACCATATATAAACACAAGGAGTATACTATGGTATTCAGTCAACCTGGAATATATCATACCAAAAGCTTCCCAAAGATGCCGAGACTTCCACGTGAGATTCTAGACATGATTATTGACTTCGTGAAGCCCGATCCCTTTCGGGCAAAGGCAATGGCGAACTCGATGTGCTTCATTGAAGATAGTCCAACGAATCTACTTTGGCGATCTATGTTCAAAGATGAGAGATGGTTTGAAAAAGCAACCGAGCTTGAAGCCGAGCCCGTCCTGATTGGGGCTAGCCTAGGTGATATTATCGCCAGTCAACGGAGGAAGACAAAGCCTGCCTATATCATCTTACATGCGAATGATAATTCGGGTGATTTATTTAGGGATGGAATAGAATTTCTACGCCAAAGCCTACGTAGCGACCACCGCTACGACAGAGAGCACCACGAGGTGATTTTCCCCGCCATGGGATGGTGGAATGCGAGTGGGGAGAAAATAAAGCTGCCTAAGATTGTTCTAAATGTACGGGATATTGTGCTGAGCAATCCATTTCTTTACCTCGAAGCGAAAAGAGCTCGACGCTTGATTGCCAACGGTGACCACCAAACAAGCTTTTGCTTTTTGAGAGGCCCAAAAATCCAGAGCTTGAAAAGCTGTGATACTATTGGCATCGGAGGCGCCATATCCAGCAAAGATGGCCTAACGCCAGTTTGTACATTGAACCTTCAGGGAACAATCAAGACATGGCAAGTGACAATCCATGATCCTACCCGTGAAGACTTTCATCCAGTGTTCGAAAGAGGAAAGTATGGGGTATTGACATTCCTTATAATCGGATGGGAATATTATTGATTTACAGAAGATTATTTGGATCATACAGCTATCCTCAGACTCCATTGAGGTATATTGTGGTCTCTTTCAATATCGATGGTGCAATTATCAAAATGAGTCGATCGAAGAACCCAGCAAAGTTTCCGAATGCCCATCTACAAGATGCATATTGACTTTGCTAAAAGCAATTTTTCTTCACTCTACCTTTTTTTTTTCATGTCGTTTCTGGCCTTACAGGGTGCGACTGCGTGCGTCCCCGGTTAGTAAGATTTCCGGTCACTTCCTTTCTTCCTATGGAGAGTTGTCTATTCTCGTCTCTTTCATCCTGTCTCTTGTCTCTCTTCCTGCTTTGCAGGCTTTATACTCGTGTACTCCCTTTCAGTTAATGCAATAATTATTCTATTTCCGTGCTGGTCTCCTCATTACGCTATCTGCTCGCTGCACTCTTGCTATTCGCTAGTCATTCTCCTCGCCTACCTATCCTCACCTCGCAGGCCTCCGCACATTGTGGCCATCGAGCCCAGTCGCTATAGCTTATAATAAATTTGGACCAAATTGGACAAGAATCGGCTGGGTTGTGTTCGATAGAGCAAAATCGGCGAACATCATTGATTGATACCAATTTCTTGAGCACTACAGTATTCGCTTGGCACGCGCGAAAGCACGCGCTTTCGAAATTTAGTTCGGCCGCAAAAACCGCTCGCAATAGACTAATAAAAGCAACCGTCGCAAGGGAATTACCGGGTACTGCATTTCACGTGTGATTATGTGCTACTCAATGATCTCACCTGGAGAGGGTTTGCCAGCTGAAGTTACATAATTAGCCACTGGTCGTCGCCGCATAGAAGAGGCTTCACCAAGCACGCAGCTGGCCAGCTGGACCACTTCCTCTTTCGACGTCCGACGTGGACCGCACACCGGACAGAACTGCTGCAATATACTCACACTCACTCAAGTAACATGTTCTTCTTTTTGGGTGGGAAGTTGCCCTCCGATGATCAGAAGTGGATGCCGAATTTTGAAACAGTGCGACCCTCAATACGGTTTGCCATCGCTACGGGCCACCTTGAGGCGACCTAGACTTGCCGACGAACGCAGATAGAATACCTCCCCTGCTGACCTCAATACCTTGTGATCGACGGTAGATGCGCTTCAACTGCCGAGGATAGGTGTTAAACACTTGAAGAAGCGCCTTCAAGCCAGTCTACTCACCAATGCTAAGCCACAGGGACCAACTATGACATTGAAAGCGGATCTGTCAAATGCGGAGGGGAATACTGTATGGGCTCCAAGGAGACACGGCATATACTGAAACATGCATGTATGGTAGATTAGCGATAGTTGCCCTTTCGGCTCAGCCGCCGGGCGTTAATGAATTGTGTGTGTGTGTGTGTGTGTGTGTGTGTGTACCTGGTATCGGTATTGGAATGGTTCTTCCTTCCGTCGCACTAGCAGTGTAGGCACCAGCAACTTCCGAGAACGTAGCGATTGTAATAGCAACATCGACCTCTTTCCGGAGCTTTGGGCAGTCTATCGGTGTGGGATTGGTGGTGTCATCTTTCAAAATCAAATGAAGTACAGCCTACGGCATTATCCTGCCCTAGAATCGATAGCAGATGAATACAGCGCTAATGCGGCTAGCATGATGGAAGTTATTAGAGGAATACATGTTCTGGTCAAGAGTGATCTTCAACAGGCCTATGCCGATAATTCAAGAATTGTGTGGGCCTTTTTTGTTGCGGCATTTTTGGGTTTATCTTCATCGTCCGCTTGTTCACCCAGTCTTTTGACTTAACCCGGACCCTTACTAGCTAGTAGTACGAATTAGGTCTCTTACAAGAGATGTCTAGATGGGAGAATGATACCATTGTATTAATGATATGGAAGGAGGAAAGGCTTCGGGGTAACAAGGAAATTAGATTGCAATATAGTAAAGACATGGTTCGATCACACAATAGCCAGGCGAGTCTTGTCCGAACGGTTGCTGGCTGCAATGAACAAAGAGCAAAGAAAATAAGAGAAGGCTAAAATAAGAGCAATCCAACCATTGATTTCATAAGTGATAGCATACATAAACATCACGAAAGCGACTGCAGTCATCAAAAGGGTTATAACTGTAGGTAGCGATCGCACAATCAGACCATCGCCCTTTCCCCTATCTCGACTCTTCGATCTGATGCTGGCGACCATAAAGGAGAAAAGAATACTGTTGTATATGCAGAAAATCAAAACCAAGGGCGTTGCACCCCAAGGGAAAAAGGAAATTTGCAGAATTCCCTCTTGTGCCAGACCGGCGAACATGGATGCTCTTATGAGGCACCAAAGGCAAACACTTATGACAGTCATGAGCAGTGTGAGCGTAGGCACAGTTAGAAAACCAGATCCGTAGTAAAGCTCGTAGTCAGGATGATCATTGAAAGATCGACTCGCCAGATCTTGGAATATTGGACTGGGTAGCTGGCTGAGACGCGGAAGATCTGGAGAAGATTCATTTTCTTTCAGTGGAAAAGAGCACTCCCTACACCGAAGCTCCTCCACTTCTTGATCCGTGGATCCTAAAGATATGTGTTAGTAACTAATTCAATAAATGAATATAGATGCGTTTTAAACCCACCCGGAAAGAAAAATTCGAAAACGGTTACTATAGGAATGGCGAGAAGTGCAACAGACATGACCTGTCCGAAACTCCATTGAGAGTTCTCTTCACTTGGAAATATGAGAACGACACTGAACAGCCGCTCGACACCCCAGACGAAGCTGATAATCAGCCACCAAACCTGTAACTATGGTTAGACTTCGCCCGAATCTGGTAAATTGAGGGGGGGATGGTTAGACTCACCTCGAAAAACATCGAGTCCCATGTATCCACGATAACACGTGCGGTGAGGAACAGAGCCAGCAGAGGCCGATAAAGCAAAAGCCTCTTAAGGTTTTGGAAGAGGCCTGCAGGGATACACCGACACTCGACTGATCGAAGGATTTTACGAAGTATATGACTGATCTTTCCGCGAATGGTCTGCCCGAACAGAGTTGATAGGCTCTGGTGCATTTTGAAGACCCGCGATACAAAGCCAATAAACAGCAAAATAACTGATATAGACATGGCAACGGTAGCATGGTCATTGTAACCCTCTCCGAATGAACTCGAACCCAGAGAGCCCGGAGATTCCTTGATGCGCTTCATCGGTTTCAGGTAACAGATAGCATAGTCCTTAGCTGAAGGAGGACCGGGGCCCAGCGGATAAACATTGTATTGCCATCTGTAGTTGGCCGTTGGAAGAAGTGCTAAAATCAGCAGTATGACCAATATAGCCATACAGACGAGCCGCCAGATTCGTTCACCCCGTCGTTGAAAAAGATATCTTCGCAGAAGAGTCAAACATGAGAGATGGGTAAGGCTAGAGAACCAAGCCAGGTAGACCAGCACCTGCCATTGATATGTCGAAATTCCACATCTCAACTGTGTCGCACCGCTGACGATGATAGAGATTCCGGTAATGATTTGTATATCACTCATAGAAAGAATACACTGTGCTTTCGCTTGAATATTGATGATCATTGAATAGCATACTAAGTGCAATTTGCTGTAACGTACCTTGATGAGCGAAGCTTCGAGTTTTGAAGCATATCCCTGCCCTTGAATTCTCTGGCCAAAAACCAGCGACATCAATTTTCGGGGGCCTCGAAGGATTATTTCATCTATTGGATTCGATCGTGCTCGAGTGAGATATGGATTGCCGGTATTGATCTCTCGAAAAGGATCCAATTGAGGGTCGTAGGTAAAAAAGTAATGGAAGAGAATAATAAGAACCGCAATGCCGGCAGTTGCGCAATATCCAATTAAGACCTTTGGAGAATAATGAGCGTTGAGAGTGGGAAGATGAATACACAACTGGCAATGCTTACACCGATGCCTGTGATATCATTATCGTCATTCATTTCAGTCGGCCGCACCGAGCAATCGTAACTGCACATGCTGGCGGTGGCTTGCCTAAAGCCCTTTTCAGTACCCTAAATTGACGATTGTCTCCACCCGGTTTATAACTATGGAGAGCTAATGCTGGACATCTTTTCACAAAGTCCGTATCTTGGGATGTAAGGATTCCAGAGGCAGTGTCGGTGGTTTATTGTGTCCAACGGCTAACTTCAAATGGCGACTTCAAAGCTTGTCTTAGAAGATAGACGTGTAAATCAGCAAGTGGAGTCAAAGAGCGAAGTTGCTATCAACTGAGGTAGCCTGGTCACCACAGCAGATCCCTGAAGCCTCGCGCAGGTATTCGAGCATAAGATGGCAAGGCAACGCTCGGGAGTTGAAAAGGAGTGATGTCAGGAGCGTTGAGGCAACAGGGCCTCACTCGGTAATTGGGCCCACTCGTGATACGCCCGTAGGAGAATTCGGCCGGAGGTCCCCAGCACAGAACTGTGGCTATAAATGATCGAGAAGTGTGGAAAGGGATCAATATCTTGGCAGTTGTTTTTTGAAGTGGATCAAGATACTCCACCAGACCGATCCACTGAATTATGCGCAGTACGTACTGTATGCAGTTAAGCAGATGATCGTCGGTGGTATGCCAGAGAAAGTAAGTCTTCCAGATAATATAATAAGTCGAGAATACCGAGGGCGCGACTGTAGAACCATAGTATGAATGAATGCGAATTGAAAAGGCCTTACCATGGAGGAAGATGATTCGGAGATCACCGTCCAGAAGCAATGATGATTGGGAGGTGTATGAACGCATTCTCCACATATTTCTCGCAGCCTCATACATGTAATTACTGTAAACTCGCTTAAGTTGCAGGATAGTGCCCTGTGCTCTGCAAGTATGTACAAACACAACTCAGCCACCATCTGACATAATGCATTGCAAAATCTTGTGGAGAAAAAGGAAACCTCCCAAAAGACCAGTTCCTCAATTCTGCAGTTGTACTGTACAGTACAGAATCACCCCTTTCAATGGCCTGTGTTTTTCGTGCCGAGGATCCTTGGTCCCATTTCTACTGCACTGTATTCACTCATGACAGTGTGTCTGCTGATCATTAAATCATTACGCATATGGAGAGAATTGCTGTATGAATCAAATTTGTCCCTTCATGCACAATCAATCTGAGCCCAAAGCGGGTCGTGCCGGCTCTCTACGTATTTCCCGATTTGTATATCATCAAAAATATGTACACTGCCCCAATGTGTGATACCAAGGAGGCAGACAAAAATGCAAGTCGATCTTCAATGTTGTCTACTTCCGAGATCGATTCTGGATTTTGCTGGTATCAATTGTAATCGAACTGGAATCATGGCTCTTTAAAAGCTCGACTTAGGGCTTAAAATGCTGTATTCTAATTCATTGAACATCATACTATTCATTAGGTATATTTGGTGTTGTGCATCGTATTGCCAAGGAGGTGCCGAACACATTCACATTCAAGTTAATCTTCAGAAAGAGTCACGAATGTCACCAGGCTGGGGGTAATATGGAATATGTTCAATTGCGGAGATGTAGGGTGGTCATAAAATGATCGTGATCTTCATAATGACAAGGATAATGGCCAGACCAAACGCCGGAACTTACCCGGCAGTGCAACGGAAGCGAGGAGACTGGAACTGATCGCGTACACAGTCCTGCCAAATCAGCCTCAGTGGGACCAATACCTGTCTCGTGGATCTTCAAGAGAAGATGTGACGCTAGTTACATACTATATAGATGGTATGCCAAGGTCGGTAGTCGACAATTGCCTAGAGTGTACATCGGGGTAAATGGTAATATCCTTTTGAAGTATAAAGATTCACTGATGCCTCGAAGAATATCTACAAGCAATCATCATTATATTGTCTAAAACAAAGTATATCCACCAATTTATCTCAAGACTCTCAAAATGAAGCCATCCATCTTTACTCCTTTTGCTTCCCTCATGGCAGCCGCTTCCTCTCAGCCCGTTGAGAGCCAGCCCGCTCGCTTCGATGTGGTTGCCGTTAGCGAAGGACCTGTTCAGTACCGCGCAGTTTCCCAGTCGGCCTCCTTCTTCTACCTAGGCGAGGGTAAGGGTTTCACCGACTCTTTCTGTTCTCCGAAGGTTGAGAAGGCTGGTAACTGCCCGCCTGGCAAGGATACCGTCTTCAAAAATGCCCACACACTAGTAAGAGCTATCTCCCCCGCCTTGAATTCGGTCAAAATTCTATTGACATATCGAAATTAGGACAGCGTCGTAGGTGGACAAGTCATCTACGTCGATTCCAACTATGCCGTGAGAGCCAGTGGTCCTGATGGCCGCTCACGCGAAATCGGTGGAGATTCTGTGAAGGCCAACAACTCCATTGAGGGATTCAAATACATTCCTGGCCCTCAACACGGAACCTGGGGGTATCACAACGACGGTGTTGATGGTCTCCTGGCATGCCCCTACAACAATGGTATCTACCAAGTCTATGTCAACAGCCCTGATGCAAAGCCGCCCCGCGGGCAGAAGGTCGATGCCTGTGTCCCCTTTACTGCGGGTGCAATTGAGTACGACCTGCCTGGCAACGCTAGTGCTGCTGCCTGGCAATACTAGGTGGTTAGAGATACAGGATAGTACTACTTGATCCTTCGTTTGGTTTCTATATGAGAGTGTCGAGGCTACTGCCGTTGGCTTTCCAATCTCAAGTTTAGCACCCTAATCCAACGCCACATAGCCTGTCGTTCTTCTTCAGTTTGCCTCTAATAATCTGTTCATTTCGTAATTGAAATTCTCCATTAACCTTTTTGAGACTTTCGTAAAGTATTTCTGGACTAGTATAGTACAAGACCTATTTCTTTTGAATGAGTAGACCAATATTTCTGCATTAGGAATAAATCTGGCTCGCACTTTAAGAATGGCTAGCTTATTCTGCAACGACGATTTGTGTTTGGGTCTAAGAAATATCGGATACATTATGCGGATAGATAATCCTTAATTCCATCCGGCCTGGAGTGCCTGCTAGGGATTTTATGACAATGATAAGTCAATTTGCCCTTACTGATTAAGAAACTACCCTAATTTATGAACAATCTGCGATGCACCGCTCGCCTTTTTCTTGAGGAACCGAACGTGATTGATCTCAAGGACGGAGAGGCCCACATTTCTACCCTGCGCCGAGCAAGGCTGCGAGGCATTGCCCCGGTTTCACAGTAATGTAATTTCCAAGGTTGTTTTTCATATGAGTAGTGGAGACTTTATTGCTCCTCTTCCAATCATTCCAAGGTTCATGATACTAGGGTCTATTCCCGACTCAAGAAAGCAGCGCCTACAGAGTACCGTACTTCTTCCTTCGAGGACGAGTGTGGATTGATTAATTCCACTGGCGATACAATTTATGCCTGACCCAAGACGAAGTGCTTTTCCCGGATTGAGAAAGCCACAGATTTCTTGACTTCTCGTAATCACTCTTGTAAAGGTCCTATGCTTTGCTTTTATTCAAGCTGGCGAATTTTCTAACATTCTGGAAGACTTGAGAGGCGGTAAGGCTCCGAAGTGTCAGGGCCGGTAAAGGCATTACGCACGCCTATCCAGGATGATCCACGTCAAAGACTAATATGTTAAAGCTGATATTTGGAGAATATTGCCAAGAAAATGCAGTTCTTAGTACAAGGCTGAACTGGCTATGCGATACTTGCGGGGGAAACGATTGGCGGTAGTAGTGCCTTGTTACAGGTATGCAGAGGCTTGCCAGCACATAGCCCCAACTTGAACGATTTGAATGAAGTTCACAAGTCTGACTACTCTGGTGTTTTGCAGCTTATATGAATCCTCCGTTCCCCTCCTATATTCTCCATATCATTATTCAGAAGTGACTCCTCGATTATTGAATATCCACATTCCATCCTTTTGTCATCATTTACCTCGTCAACTTGAGCCATAATGGGGTCCGTCATTGGCAGTTTCTGGTCTGGAGAAACACCAGGTCCAAGAGGAGCTATTCGAATCTCCAGTGCTCTTATAGCCCTAATCGGTATCATTTGTGTAGCTGCTGGATCCGTAAATCCAGATACTGGCATCATATATTACATTATTGTACGTATCTTTTTTTCCATCACAAGAAACCGAAATCTACTTGGAGCAAAACTGACTGGTTCATTTCGAATAGCTTGGGGTGGCAACTCTCTGGTCGGCCATTGTTTCTTTCCTTCTTTTTGCTGAGAGTAGCATTCATCCAGCAGTCCTGATCGCCTTAGATCTTGCTCTTGCAGGAGTACATTATGCTTTTGGAATCATCAATGCCATAGCTGCGAGTAGTTACATATACTATTGGCGCGGAAATGCGATCGTTGCAGTATTCTTACTGGTAGTTGGGTACGTGATTCTTATAGACAACCTCTTCTTGGGTCTGATACTGACCATGCTCTAGAGTTCTTCACACGGTCTTTTTTACCCTAGCATGCCGAGATGCGCATGTTCGACGAAACCCAACTGTGACAGCCTCACCGAGTGCGAAAGATGGTTTCGAGACCGAAAGTGTATGATGGACATGATGATTGATCTTCTTGGGCTTCATTGAACCATGGCTCTCGTCAACAAGGATATTTCAGGAAGCCTCAATCCACTTTATAAGATTGTTTAGCTTTCGAATATTTCTCAAAGCAGAGATAAAAATGAAATCCACCTCTTTGTATGTTATATCTAGCTGCCAGTATGTAGTCTTGTAGCAGGTTGTAGAAAGTGCCGGGCATAGGATACCTATGATGTAGCAAGGCTTTGATGTCTTCGCGGAACTTGGCGACCCGGAGTCATTCGTGGTCAACCTCAAGTGCACAGGAGGGACAGCGGATGGTGAATTTCTTGTCTGCGAATCCATGGAAATTTCAAATCAGGATTGTCTGCCCATAAAGACACAACAGTGGTGCGGAGAAGTTTCACAGCCTTGGACGACCATTTTTGATCGACAGGGCAGTCGTCGAGAATGAAAGGGGAATGGGACTATCTTGAAGGACGAGACTCGACAATCATACCTGGCTTGCGGCGCTTTTGTGACATAATATACGCGGATAATCTCTAAAATTCTTCGTTCTTTCCCTCTAAAGAGTTTATGTTGGGACATATTGTTCTATCAGAACAAGCTAGCATCTGACAGATCAGATTTCTGTTATGTAACCTTGCGCTAAGTGCGACTCCAGCGTATGGAATTCAGGGGGTATTTTGAACCTGGCCCGGAATTCAATCGACTTTTTCTTAGCATGAACACTGCTCACTTAACTGTGTACACGGTACCTAGCTGGTGATACCAACACTTCCTATACATGTTGTGGCCGCTTCATGCACGCTGATCGGCTGTTGTAGGTCTCGGCACCTCCGAATGGGGTCCATCGTAAGAAGGGTTCCCATCTTGGCAGTTTATTTCTGGATTAGTTTGCAGTTGAAAACGTATCGAATTTGGGTGGTTCTCACTGGCACTGGATCATATCGATCATACCCGTTCGAGAGTTTCGCCGGATAGTGTGCAACCGAAAGAGCATCCAAATATCATTACATGACATTCTTCGGGAATGATTATTTGATTTAGTGCACTCAAACTGCCGCCTATCTATCTATTAATTAGCCATGTTCTAAAAGTTTAATCAATTTTCTCAATTAGTTCCTTCGGTACTAGTGTATACGTATATCCTTCAATACTAAACTCTGAGTCAAAAAAAGGTGCACTGTAAAGAACAGAATAATTCTAGATAAATAAGCGGGTTACGCATCAAAATGAGGGGAAATCTGAACCGCAAGTGTTCCTGGATAGACTCAATATCCCTTTGATCTTTCTCACCAACTGACAATCACTTCCAATACTAACACGCAGCAGTGAAAACAGCAACCAGTCATTAGTAGTTCGTTTGGTACAAGGCCTTCGAAAAAAATGTTGCAAGGAACTTTGTGAGGAAATAAAATATTAAACCCAAATTTTCGCATCGGAAAGAGGTAAATCGGCACATACCACCCCAGGAGAGGATAACCATTCTCCGACCCTGTGAAAAACGGGTATAACTCATCTGTATTGGCCATAAACGGTATAAATTTTTATATCAAAGCTGTTCAAAACATAATTGGCGTTAATTTCCATGCAGTCATTTCCTGGTCGTAGCCTGAATTTCCATCACCGTGGACTGGTATCCTATGGCCAATCAGTGGCTGCATGGCCATCTTTAAACTATCTTGTGGGCCTCTACTGCACTCACAGCGAGTTTCAAGAGTTCCTGCTAATTTCACTGAAAATGCGAGTTTATGTAATGGTGTCCGATGGAATGGTAATTCCCCTCTTGCTATTTACATTGGAGTAAACATTTTGTCGACGTGAGGGTAGTATTTAACACTAATTCCAGACTGATTTAGCCTCGACACATTATATTATGTCTCTGTATAGTAAATATGAGCGACTCGGAATAGCCTTGTCGTATCATGGCAATACTAGTCCCCGGGCTAGGAGATGGTCTAAACCAGTTTCCTGGATAATTCTTCAAATCGTTCATGTCAGCTGGTTTACCCATAACCAGTGCATATGGATATCCTATGTTCGGATATATCCGATTGCTGCCGCTAAGACGGGCCGAAGTAGTACAAGGCAGACTCTGGATCGTCGTGCCAAGAACATCCGAAGACCGCGGCAGTCTGAACAACCGGGACCTCGATATTGGTAGCCACATAGTGGGCCATGAAATCGCCATCCACTTTGCTTGAATTAAAAAAATTGTCGAACTCCGCCTCTTTCAGGATCGATTCCCCGTCCATGCTATGATATCACTACGCTCCACCCAGATGCCCAACCTGTGGACCCAGACGCGAGGATTGCTGTTAAATTATCATGGATAAAGAAAATACATTCCAAGAGCCCCATGCCCACTCTGTATGGCGCCATAAGTGGAGATGTCTGTCGTTGAGGATCACATCTGCGGTGCAAAAATGGACCACACGAGGAAGGTGGGTGAGGTAGACTTCGTAATATAAATCTCATTTCCAGCATGGATTAGACACTATGCGCTACACCCTCTTTATCTGTCATTTTATTCAAGTAGGAGCAATGCGATACTCATACTCAATTGCACTGGCCGCGGTTGCGTCCTTGCCAGCTGCACAGAGCGCGTCCGCGGATTCAACCTTACATCGTCGGTGCGGGATTGTCAACAACTTCTATAATCAAAGACCCAGTGACTACAATTATTACGGAACAGGTGACTGGTTGAACCACTGGTGGGACGCCAACACGGATGGATGGAAAGACCAGGATGGCTTCGTCAAAGCATTCGGCCATTGGGGATTGGGAAACTTCAATTTTAACTGCCACGACGATGGTTCGGACAGTAATTGCGAGGTCGGGAGTCAGGTCTGTAATAATGAAGTTATCAATAGCAAAGGGGGTGATGCTCGCCAGACCTACTATGTTCTGACTTCTATCTCGAATTTGCATGCATATTTCAAGCGCGTATCAGAGGCGTTGAATACCGCCGGTATTGGCGCGGCTTTGAGCAAGGATGACTGGGCTCAAGTGTTTTATGACTTTGAGGAGGATGACAGTGCCTTAGTTCTGAAAGAGGTTCTTAGCGGCGTTGCCACAGCCATGGGAATGGTTCTTGGTCTTGCGGCTCTTCCTGCCGAGGCCGCTATCGGAGCGGCTGGGGCTGCTAGTACCGCTTTCATTGGCGGTGCGATGGGCGGCGCGAATCTTGCGCTGGATAGCCAGTATGTTTGACATTTTTCCATGATGCTTATCAGTGGTGGGCCCTAATCTCTCACTCGCAGTCAAGACGATACGTTCGAGAAAGCCGCAGATCTGGGTGGCATCCTTGGTAGCATCTTCACAGACACTCAGGAGGCCCTCACGCAGCAGAATGACGATTTGATGGATGGCAAGATCGTTAATGATCACGATATTCGCTCCTACCTTGCAGACGGAACGATGATGACAGATGACAACCAGTGGGATAAAAACATGATTGTCGACGCTCTTAGTGCCCAACTGATCGGTATGTCCATCAACCAGTTGTGGCGCCAGCAGCGTGTCTTCATCATGGGCGGTGGTGCCTGTGGTGACGGACAGGGAATTGGTGACGGGCCCCAGGACACTATGGTCTGTCGTGATGGCAAAGCCTGGTACCTCTACTACTGGGCCATCCCTGGTGATCGACCGAAGACTGGACAGGGGCAGTTCGGCTATGTGACGTTCCCTCCCGGCGCCCAGGTTATGGGCAAGGGCGATTACAAAGGTGTTACAGTTCAGGTATGGGCCGCATTTATCATACTAAATAGATGACATTGCGGTGTGATACGGCCACTAACTCTCACTCTAGGATGTGATCAACTCTTCTTTGGACGCGTGGAATACTGCCGGTCTCAACTACGACGAAGAAGCCCGCAAGAACCGCGCTGAGGAGGTTGTTCAGAAAGGTTGGGCAAACCCAGCGGCCCAAGGTGCCTCTTGGGAAGGAATCTTTACCATTCCCGTCTGCGACGTAGGCTGGGCCGTTGATGGAGAACTGGAAAGGAAGGACTGGGTTTTGCAACCCTACAGTAAAGACTCACGTCCCAACTGGTGCGGTCCTATCTGTGAGGGTAACCATCAGAAGACCGTGGACTTTATTAATACTGCTCAGATGGGTGGGGTTCAAAGCCCTCTTTACCAGTGTGGTTTGTTCAAAGACTATGACTCCAAACCACACTGAATATGTATATGGCAGTGCCAATTTAATGTAGACTGTTAGGCTCGAGATATAGCCCTACAGAGTTCGTGTATCTATCCTGAGAAGATATGCCCCTTTGAGCATTTGGGGAGTTCAACCCTTAAATCTCAACAATATTTTTCTAGAGAAACCGTCATGAAATTTACACAATGTTGAAAGTTACAGTATAGAGGCAAAATTTCGGAAAGTAGAAACTTGCAGGAATCTACATCTTCAAGGTATTCTTCTATGCTTTTCTGTCGCTGACGGCTAATTCCCAAATGGGCCATGGCTGCATTGGCTTCACCATTCGTGATAACTTCTATATTTCGTGGGAAACAAGCCTTCTAGGGAAGTTTATTGGCAATCATAGAAGCACAGAATCAAACAGGCGTGCACACTGTTATCGTGCGTTGACTATAACATTAAGGTTAGGCCGCGGCAAAACCCATTATGAATCGAAGGCTCCGACCCAAAACCCATGATTTCAAAATATAGAACCCATTTTTTACATAACTCAGTATAAAACTACGAAGGCCTTCCTAATTAGGACTACTTATACTACCTATACAGAAAATGGGATTTGATGGGTTTTTTGGGTTCTTACGATGCCAAGAAATGGGTCGAACAATGGGTTCTGCCGATGTCTACTGTGATCGCTCAACCGATCTTGGGACCCTCAATCAATCATCTGATTCTATTGGACATGTTCAGTACTAGCCAGTACATCAATTCCTCATCCTGACATTTCTTCCCGCAGGACTTGCGTTGAAATGACCTCCCAATTCTCCTCCATGTTACTTGGTCGAGTTAAGGTTTTCTGCGGTCACTGTCAGCCAGAATCTTTTGCCATCTCTTGCCACGATGGTGCTCAATTTTGAAAAACCACCCACATATTTTCAGAGTCTTTTCAATTGATTTTTTCCTTATAATTGCTGTCCCCTTTGGATACGGCAATGGAAGGACCACTGCGAGAGGATCTTGACGGTCGTTTGAACTCAAGATTCGTTACCAAACAGGACACCAAGGCTGCAAAAGCTTCTAGGAATATTTCCATGCTGTCTAATTGACACGACGTGTTCGAATTCTGGATATAGACTGAAAACTTAAGATAAATGTTCCCTTAAAATTCCTTTTAACTGTAGATGGAAGCTTCTTAGATATCAGAATGTTGGAATAATTATTATGTGGAGAACTGTTTTGTCACATGTTGTACTTAAGTATCGTGATTGTATCGTTCGGTTTATAGTTTGTCCGAGTTGCCATAAAGAACAGTTTGGTAAGGCAGACACTTCAAATTCAGACTAGCTTACTATCTCATTCGTGAATGCAACTAGGGGTCCACAGCGTGTTCCGACACAGAAGTTTGTGCTAGGCATAGATAGGTACTTCTCATGACGTCAAGCCAGGAACAATCTTGTTTAAACGAACGCAAGGCTGTGCCACAGAGCACTGCCCTGTCGTGATACTACCTGCTCGCGATCTTTCTCCATTCCAACCAGAAATGCTAGCCAATCACCACTCCTCCTGCCTGGAGGCCTCCCGCACTATGTCTACTGAATACCGACTCCAGTTGATCAGTAGTTAACGTGTTTCATAAGCGGGCCGGACGGTTACTCCAAAACGCGTCGCGTGTAGGAGTGCACAACGCCACAAATTGGTGGAGCAAAAGGGCGAAGTTGCGCATGTTTACGACGTGCCGCGTTCAACATTACACGAGCGTGTCAAGGGCGCTACACACCAGCCAATTGTACGAAACAAACAGCATGAAATTGACCATTTCAGAAGAAGAATCCTTAGAAGACTGGATACTAGACCTGGATAAGCGTGGCAAAGTCCCTACCTACGCCATAGCAGAGGAATAGCCAAGATATTGCTCGCAGAGCGTCCCGATCTCGACAATACCATTACTGTCAGCGAAAATTGGATATACAACTCTTTTAAACTCCAAGGTTTCATCGCTAGTATAAAAAAAAAGTGCAATGGTAGCTGTAGAGATGCACGATTTCAAAGTAGATCGGAAGCTTAAATCGCTGGTATCTCCGTAGAACAGCATGCCATTCTTCGTCGCCTGGGATGGATCTCAGTTCTAGAGAGATTCCTAAGCGTTAGAGAATGTTGCCCAGATAGGTCCTCGCCTTTGCACATCACCCGAATGCAACCTCTGGGGCGATGCCTACAACTGCATTGGCGTTGGGTAACGGCAAAAAAGGAACTTACTTTCTTGCGTCGCCGAAAAGTATGATATATGGGAGGCCTGACAAAATTTGTTTACGGGACACCCAGAAAAGGTCTGCTATTATATCGGTGCTGCATTTACAAGTAGTCAGTGATTGCAAGGTGATGGAAAGCGCAGGTGTATCTTAGCTTGCTGTCTTTTCAAGAGATGTACTAGCATCTGGCTGGCTGTTAGTGATTATTTGCAGGAAATTGAAGACAATGCCGTTACATATTTGTTGAGTGAATTGGATTATCAAAATCCTTAACAAGCAACGGGGTATCTTCATATTCTGGTACGTGAATGACTTGTAGATCACTTTGGTCGCTTCTTTCGATACATATATCCGTTATATTGTGTATCTGAATGTCGAGCTAATGAAGCGGACCTGTTGATGCGCAAGATCCCATTCCTGCGCAGAATCCATACTTTACAATGGTCATGGTGCGCTTACAATGCGTGCTTAATTTGCGTCAGGAGACTTGCGACGTAATTGCTGCACTCGCTCAACACAATATGGTCATATTCGCGAAGTTCAGGAGTCTGTGACGAGAAGGCAGTGCCTGAACATCCTGGGCCTATCTTAACCAAAACCCAGGTGATCAAGGAAAGATTGCAATTAGTTCTAGAGATCCAAGCGCTCAAGTTTTTGCTGGGGTTTGGAAGGACTGGCTATGCCCTCGCGGGTACTTTAGAAGGTTTAATACTGCGTCATAGATAATTCGAATTCAAATAATTCTGCTTTTTACCAGTCTGGGTCATCCAAATCATCCACTTTCTCCTGTTCTTCCAGTGCTTCCTTTTCCTTCAGTACGGGATTCTTTATGTCTCGTATTGGGTATCTACACCGATTTCTAGATCTGCATGGCAAATCTTGTTATCTCCGACAATTCTAGGAAACTATCCTTGATCAATGTAGGAATGAATGGCATCAGATCATATCCGATGGCCTCGGAGTTCTTTTGCCCAGGAATCACTCCCTATTTTCCCACTGCCGATGATTCTTCGGAAGTCTCTAGCTTGGCTCCATTCTATACAGCCGCGTCTGTGTTCAGCAATGAATTCTGATGCTCTACATACTCATCTAGATTCGGAAGAACGATGGTCCAAGTAGTAAGGGTGCTGGTCTGATTAGTAAAAAGGGTGGTCAGTCTAACAACACTCGTGAGGAGCAGGGGAGACCTCCCACATAAGGATAGCCCCGGGCAGGGACATAGAAAGCGATCAGGGCAAGAAGAGATACATCGGAGTGAAGAGGTATACTAGTAAACTTGTGTACCAGTAGAAGATGCAATACTAGCCAAGGAGACTCAGGATAAAGTGCAAACAGATTGAATTTGAATCAGAACCATGAAGTGGAATGGTGGAAACCCCTATAATAAGAAAAACGTCTAGAGCCACGGTGGCCTAGTAGTATTAAACTAGTACTATGGTAAACTCATTCAAGTACATAGCAGAGCCGTGGTCGAAGCCAATTGCCAAAGGTTCAAAGTGTTACAGTACTACAAATCACGACCTGGGTGATCTCGTCACAATCCACCTTGCTTCGGAACTTCCGACCATCAAAGGCAAGAAGAATAGCCAGCAGTACGCGAGTTAAACATACCGCTATTCTATGGAGGCGGCCTGTGTTGTTTATATGGCCATTCCGGTCAGGCACGCCTGTACTGATCATCTTATTCATCTCACTGTTCTTTGACATGTCAAATATTCATTCCGCAGCCTGCTATACCAGCACAAAACGATTTCCCCCTTCCTCTCGACTGCGGCTCCACTGTGCTGCTCACGCATGCACCTCGGTCCATGCCAATACCCTCAGCTCCACTAATACAGTTGCCTGCTGACCCCAACGTGGTACTTACACAAACCGGATTACATGGATAGATGTCAGGATGAATCTTCGAATCACGCATATAAGGCCCATCCAATACGCGTCTGTCCCGAACTTCAGAACCGCGTGTAGAATGTTTGTCCAAATTTGACTTTAATCGAGCGTTCTGGTTTTCAATTGCCAGTGGATCCGTTCGTGCTTGGATTCGGACTGCGTTATGCGACGAAATATGAGGTGCCGAGGTCTCTTTCGAACTGGTACTATCTTTCATTTCGTGCAGTGAGGTAGCATTCGCTTTCGCACTGGACACTGATGCAGAGATGAAACGAGAGAATCCCCGGTTATGAGTCTCACGAACTGCATCGCAATACCAACAGGTACACTCACTGTAGAGCTCCCCGCCAGTTATCTTTTGATACTGAAGTGATGTCCACATGAACGCATCGTTAAGCTTCAGCTCATCCACCTTGTCATCGTGGTCCACGAAGATGCCGTCTGTGAGAGAGGTTGAAAACCTATAATAACGAGCAGGGGAAAGCTGATGCGTATGCCAAACCAAATCGATGTCAAGAGTTGGGACTACGGCATGCCCTTTGTTCTTCGATATTATCTGAAAGAAATTACCATATTTGGTGATAAAGTGGCCAATTGTAGCTTCGAGTGTCGGGGATCTTATCCAGCCAATTCTCTCCGCTTTGTCAATAAATGTACCCTGGCGGATAACCGCCCCAATAAGATTGATAGAGAAAACAGAGGGATTATCCCAGTATCGCGAAAGCATATTGCGGAGACTGACCCGTTCGGCAGTACTCGAGTTGCGAGATGTGAGAGCTTTACCATTCACGCGGCGAATCAAAGATCGATCCTTGAGGCAGCTTTCAAGATAGTCGCGAATAAGTCCAATAGAGTTGTCTTCATTCAAAGTACGATCGGTGAGTTGTAATATTTCACTCCTGATCGCTTCCTTAATCAGTCGATTGGGAAACGACACGCCATCGATAGTGTGGTCATCGGCCGGAGTACCATTCATAGACAAAAGCGTGCCTGGCATTGGCAACCCATCTATAAGTAGCGTTTGTACATCTTTTCTGAATGCTTGAACAGAAAGGCCGTCGTGCGTTATACTGTGTTTGCATGATGGGCAAGAAACCCGCATGGACTTATCTGCATACCCCTTGCAGTGGGCATAAGCAACACCAGGATCACATCCAAATGATCCTTCTGTCCATGGCGCAGCCAACTTCTCATTGCATTTCAAGCAAAGTAGAGATTTCATGGGACTTTCTGAGAGATTGTTCCACGGTCGACCGCACATTTTCTCGAAATTCACCCGAGCTTGCTCACCTGGATCAAATTGATAGGTGCTTGAATTTAGAGACTGGATTATAATATTCCACGGAAGTCCCGTTGCCCAAAATCTCATTTTACGATGACGAAGACAGTCCTCGAGAAAAGCGCGAGGATTTAGCATAAATGAATGCCATACCATGATAATATCTATATGTCGCAATTAGTATAGTTTGATGATGGATTATCGGAGTTTTAGATATTCTCACCAAGAGGAGGCAGCATATCGACGGACCATAGAACGTTGGTCTCGGGCGTATCAGGGGACGAAATTTCGATTGTCTCCGGGCTCGGAACGGTAGTCTCCCACCAAGTTGTGAATCTTTCCACTGCCCTCGCCACATACACTGCCCATCGCTTCTCCTGGACACAAGAAGCTGCTTGTGCTTGTTTCCTCGGCTCGGAGAACCCTCGGGCATCATTGTCACAGATACCGAATAGGTTGTCCGTTTTCCTAACACTATCACGGAGGCTGGCGATTGCGGAAATGAGCTTCAGATGCGCTACAGATTCCTGGGCAGTGACATTGTTGGTGGATGTAATTGAGTTGACCTGCGACAAATCATTCAGGCTAGCTGATGTATCCCCTATACCATTTTCATTGAGTGCAGAATAAGGCGGCGGGGGTTGAGTAGTTTCGGAGGTCTTGCTGTCCTGCTCCAGTCTTGGATTTCCCATTCTGCAGTTGTCCCAGTCCAAAGAGCGCCGACCAAAAATAATATTAACAAAAAAGATAGGAAATGAAAAGAACTAGTTTTCTTCACGAAAGTGCGGCGTGAAGGATATGCCTGTAGAACTGCCGACCTCAGCGGTGGGTCTTAGCGGTGCCTGGACGGAAACTTTCTCGCCTTCTCTTTTCCCCCAATAAACAGAACGCAGAACGCTATAAAAGAGACTTTCCCTTATGAAGTAACTCCTGTACGGAAAGTTTCCTGGGAAAGAAGTAATTTAGAATTTTTCAGAGGTTGGTATGGTACAGCCTTGCGATGACGTAATTTGGGGGCCATGCTCTAACGTGAATCCCGGCTACTCCGGCCACTTTCTGGGAACTTCAAAAAATCAAAATTTTGAACATCAAATTTAATAACAAAATCTAAAATAAATTGACTATATAATACGCGTGGGACATTTATTATATCTATACCCTTGAATTTCACACCCAGAGCACGTCACAACGGGCCGAATTAGGGGCATGGGGGGAAGTGTAGGTTCAACTACAGCTTCTACAACAGCATCCGTGGGAAATATATATTCCAGTGCACCTTTATTTTCCACAACCATACCTTGTTGCATTTCCTCCAAACTCTGCAGACTCCCGCTGTAGGGTATTTGCTTCTTACTAGCAGCCCTCTTTTTGGCAATTTTCTTATTTGATGCCCCTAATTTCGTCAGGCGGTCTTCCACAATAGTAAGCCGAACTGCGGTCCGAACATACATATCATGCGATCGATGAATTCGCCGTTTTAAAGGTGAAGTCATAGGTCCTGATGAAGGCTCTAGTCCCTTTTTGATCGTAGAACGTGCTTTTTGAACCTTTGAGAGGCTCCAGAGAGTATCCAGATCGCTAGTACTACTAGAAGAAGTAGGCCGTAGGGGGCTGTTAGGAGGGAGAGAATCAACTGACTCAAGACGAATGTTAAGCTTCTCTAATACATTATTAGCATCTAGAGGTACTAGACCAGCGCTCCGAAAGCTAGTTTGTATAGTAGAGGCCTTAAACGTGGCCTTTCTTGCGATAGGGTAGATTTGAAGGAAGTCGTCTTTGTCAATCGAATTCACCCCATTCCGTATTTCTTCCCCAACCAACCCCCCCATATGCCTTTTTTAATATAGAAAAGCAGCCTACATCAAGGGGCTGTAGTAGATGAGACGCATGGGCAGGCATACAGAGGCAGATTATCTTGTTTTCCTCACACAATTTATCAAATTGTGGAGTCAGATGAGAGGAATGACCATCCAGAATTAACAAGATATAAGCCCCTCTGCGCGTAGAATTAGGTATAAAGTGCTTCTGCAGCCAATCGAGACCAATCTGATCACTCGTCCAGCCATTTGGACTAATATTGATAGCCCAGTTCGGAGGTAAAGGAAACTAGCGTTCTAAAAACACCTTGCCTTTAAAGATCAGGTACGGCGGGAGAAGACCACCCTCAGCGTTGATAGTCTCAACCACAGTAACCCATTCACGAGTTCCGGCCTGTAGAACCTTTCGTTTACCATATATTTCCCTCTTTCTACTATTTTCTGGTATCGCTACGGGGCAAAATTCGCAGTATCCGCATTTCTTTGATGTTGTCATCTGTTTCATCGCCACCTGCAGAAATATTCGCTTCAATTAGGCATAATTTTGAGCGGTACAGTGTGGATCGAACTCAGATTCACCACGTTTCTTCTCTTTGATTCTTTCCCAAACACCGTCTTGATGCACGCTAATATATATATGAACTAGCTTATTTCCAAATACCGAAAGGTACTGTTTCGAGGTTATCACACATGATAAGCCTGTTTCGTATCATTTGAAATAGACATACGCTCGATACATGTACCCTATTTATTACCCCTCTTTTTTGCCCATCCTTTGCATCCAGCAATTTTCTATTCCGCTGGCACTCTGGCACTCCCACTATTATTCGCTTGGTCACCGTGTTCAAAATATTCGTTATCACCTGCGCTTAGCCCGAACTCACTCAGTACTACGATATATCCTGGGACAGCCACCACAAACTTCAGCTCAACTGCGGCGTCTTTGCTTGCTCTTATTGCATAATCAAACGGACTACTGCTCTACGTCTCAAATCTGAACAGTTTCGGTATCGAGGCTCTGAGGTCCAGTATACGTGTGATATCATCTTTGATCAAAACAATGGATTTGAATTGGCCACAAATGGCCGATGAAGTGCCAGAATTAGGGTACTACGATGGCTGTGTGCCTGAACAGAACAATGTGATATTTTCTCTAATCTAGCCTGTGTATGAAAGATTTCAGGACCAGTTCACTGGTAGAAGGTTGGCTGATCGATGACTTTCGAGCAGATCCTGAACCTCGAATCCTTGCACCTAAACTTCGCGATGATTTATATTGATCACGATGGCAATCTCCAGGTTGAGATGTCACCCTTGCTTGCGGGGCACGGTGGAGCCATCTTCACGCCGGATGTAGCGGCCCGTTTTATGGAAACGGTGATCTCGAGTTCTCAATCCGGTGAATGGTCAGCCCTGGCACGATTTCCTTCAATGCGAACTAACTACTTCTCATTATTCGCAGGGCAACAACAGCCTTCCCCTTACCCTTTGGATATGCAGCGGGAAGCTGGATGGGCGTCCACCAACAGCCGTACTGAACCCGTTGACTTGATACCTTGCGAATTGCAGTTCCAACATAGCCGACAAAAGCGACGTGGCTTGACGCGACCTCGACCTGAGCCTACGTCAAACCCTCCAGCGCCACCAAAACAGACGATTCTCCGAGTCAGTGACAGGGACTTATTACTACAGTATTATGAAAATGCATTTGAAAATTTTCAACAATTAAATTGCCGGGCCATTGCCAAGTCATATATCAAACTCCTCGAGCCACGAAAACAGGTAAATTTTCCTTACAACGGGCGCAAAGCCGTCTCCGGCATAATGCAACAGGTCGATCCAGAGCTTACTAAGCCCGGATGGTGAGCTTGCCGGTTGGCTGTGAAAAGTGACGGCTGCGCGGGAGAAGCTTTATTTGTGCCGCTTTTTACTGACTGTTAGAAAATGGAAGTGGTTACTACTAGCAACTGATTGGTTGCATTGAATCCAATACGTCTTTGGTTTTTGTATGTATTACTTGGTCTCGCTTTTTCTGCCTTAAAAAAACAGCTCTCTCCACCTTAGTAGCTGTTTTCCCTGGCAATCCAATCACTGTTGAGATGTTCAAGTCCTCCCGACCAGGTCGCGTTGGAAGCGATCATCCACCGACACAACAATTAAGGTGCCGTCCTCCCTTCTCTTCCTTTACGGGAAGTCTAATCATTTCTCCAATTTTCCCCTCAATTATCGGCGAGTAAGCATTCGGAGGCAACGTCCTCTTCTACGTCTCGACATATGAATTTCTTGTTTACCATTGCTGTTCACTCTATCGTAGGATGCAGCTCGCCGAGAGCTTGTCAGTTGGCATTTCATAGTGCTACTCGGATAGCTGGAGCAGTCGAGGGATTTCCAGTTGGTATTGGACAGGACTTCCATACCGTTCTTGGAGTGGTAGTCGGATGAAAGACTGAGCCCATAGTTTGACGCAGGCGTGCAACCGTATTAGCCAAGAGTGGGGGCGCATGCGAATATTGGGGTTCGAGAGCTAGCGGTCACTGCTCCCTCCAACTCAGGTTTCTTAACGAAGTGAAAGCCAGCAAAACTCCGACTAGCCTGGGTCAGTAGATGCAAACCCCCCTAGTAGACGGCTAAGTATGTTGAAAGAAAACAAGCAAAGGAAATTCACTCGTACTGTCTCTATACAGCACGTTCGTCTAGAGTTGTCATTCTAGACAATGGGTGGTTGACAGCGCCTGGATTGAATTAAGGCAACTTCTCCAGACTAGCGGAGCAGACACTAATGAGTTTGGCTTGTTTGCAGGATCAAAGCTCTAGAAGCAATACAGGCCAGATACAGAAGCAATTATTATGCTGTTATTTACAAGTGTACTGGAATACTGCCTAGACAGGAGTTCTGGATCAGATTAGCCGTAATAGGTATAGCGGTGTTTCAAAAGAGTATCTGAGAAAGAATCTCTGTGTAGCTGGTGAACCTGATTTCCATCTATCGTGTACCTTGAAATTTTGCGCCAACTTTAGACAGTGACGATATGTCAGCTGTCATGTCGCAGGCGATTTCTAAGGAAACGTTGTGACCCGGTGCGTGGAGTGTTTCAAGCTCAGTTTCTTATGTGCAATCTCTTCTAGGCGTGTCAATAGCTGGGTGTCCTATTTAGTTAGGCAGCTCAGAAATAATAGGCCTAAGATGCATGAGAACAGAACTTTCAGGTATTCTAAATGTGTTATATAATGTCAGAAACGAGTCATCTAATTAAGGTTTTAAATATAATAAAAGAGAGCTCATCCCCAGTAAATGTTCTGACGTCTGGATGACTTTTACATGTTCCCTCCCGCGTTACTATTTCCATTTTCACAAGGATCGTTACATATATGACCAAACTGCTATTTGTATCTTTTGCCAGTTCCAACCTGTCCATGTTTACAGTTGGCCAGTATTAATTTACAACTTATCAAATCCCAAAGCTTCCCATCGGTCACCCAGCAAGCATATTTTAGAACGCCGCAATGACCAACAGTATACCAATTATGCTTGAAGTTGGAACATTTATGACGCCCATTAATGTCCACGAAGATATTTCATACACACAACTTTTGGCTATGGTCACTACATATATCGGTGGGAAGACAGATATATGCGGACAGAGCCCGAGGGGATTCTGGGTGCGCTGGGAAAGCAACGACCAGCAGAGCCCTTTTCCGGAGAGAACCCGAATCGATAAAGATAATGTAATGGCCACAATAACCCTTATGAGGTTGAGGGGTGGACGTGACGTCCTAGAAGTGGACTACCCATCAGACCCGTCACTGGGTTAACACGTCAAATTCAACAACTCCTGTTAACTGGTGCTTGCTGATTTAATACCAAAAGGTTCCACAATGCACATTTTGGATTGGCAAAAGATGATTGTTGTAAGAGGATTGTGTGCGTATAAGTTTTCATAAAAAGCAAAGTTCAGGCTTGGTCGTTTCCCTCATTTGCAAAATGTTTTCATGCCCTGAAACGAGGAACGAAGTGGAGGGGTTTACTACCCTGCGCGAGCTGCCCGCGATCCTTTGCTGTTTCCCACTACCAAACCCTTCGCCGATCCTTACGTTTCGCGACGCTGATTGGTTCCGCTTTTGTGCCAAGTTTTGCTCTTATTTGCTGCTTCTTTTCGTGCTCTCACGTGTGCTTCCGTCACGTTTTTTCAAAGATCGGCAATACTGCGCGCTCAAGCAGAACGGCGTATTCGGAGTCCTTCGGAATAACCGTAGAATCGGCGGGAACGAAAATGCGAGGCAGATTGTGAACGTATGAGAGCACATTAAACGTATTTTCACAATTAAATTCGACCCGAACTGGACACAGAGACATGGCTAAGACGATATACCTTGGATCAAATTTCTGGTTTGTCTTCTCATTCCGGGACAGATAGGGGTGAACGAGCTCATTCCCCGCCTAACCACGGATGTCATCACTTGCTAAATATATAAACTTTCCAGGCGCACTTCATGCATGTCCATGACCAATCAATTCACTCGACGAATATTCGTGGTCTTTCCTCACCGTATTGTATATTACTTCCACACTCTTAATTTCTACACCTATCTGCACTTTCTTCACTTTGTTTCAGGGCATCAGCGTGCGAAGCTTGCGGAGCACGCGTCACCAGTATAAAAGACGGGGGGGTGTCATTTGCCGCAAATGGAGGCCTCTGATTGGCCAGAGCTCCGTGCTAGCACATGATCATGGTCTCGTGACCACTAGGCTTGGCATATCGTACGATAAAAGCGTAGCGCAGCACTTTTCCGTTATTGCAGCGTAAATACACTGCTATTTACGATGCGCTCCGCAATATGAAGCGTAAGAGCTCGTAAGCTGCGATACGATACGCGATATTGTAGCGCACAATTTTTTCTTCTACGCTACGCTGCAATTACGATATTACGCTACGATATTGTAAATCTACGATAGCGTGCGGAGCTCTAGATACTATGGCACCAAACCATCCGTTCTGGATAGTGTTGGCGTAGTAATATCCAACGACGCTGTGTTGTGAGAATGTATACCATTATCCTTCTTTTTATCCTTAGTATTGCCCTTGTTATTGCGATTATAAGCATAACGAACAGCATCTTTGGTAGTAAGAGCACCAAATTTGCCTATTTGCCTTTGAGATCTGCGTGCAATAGTAGGTTTCTTAGGTAATTGATTCTCCAATGTATCAGTCAATAAACCGATATCCTCCGCAAGACGGACCTGCGAACGGCCTACACGTTCAGTTTGATGACGTCTCTCCTCTGAAATAATTTCATGCCTAACTAAATTGGCCAATTTATCGCGTGTTCGACGTGCGTTAGATGCTGAATCAGGGGTCCTGCTTGGAATGCCGGATGCTTGGCCAAATAGTGGTGGTGGAACGGCCAAATTTTGCAGTTCAGGTTCAGGGGTTTGCTCATTAGCCAAAGGATCAATAACAAGCTCTGGCTTATAAGGCAAATACCACGATCAGCAAATGATTTGCGAATTGTACGTGGTTGCAACGCTTGTTCGCGAATAGCTGAAATTTCAGCAAAAGAGACAGCTGTATCACGAGTATCCCCACTCCATTGAGTAATCTGATTGTTTGTGGTTCGATATGCCTGTTTTAAATGCACGGAATGGTGATCCATCAAGTGGTTGAACAATATGTGTGGTATGAGCACGGCAAACGTATGGAACCCTCCGGGGTGAACTCTGATCTTGATATCAGGTTAGTCTTTCACATGCTGGACAGGGGCAACCTTGACCGAGCTGGCCTCTTTTGACTCAAGCGCTTGGCTCTTGTGCCTTTGATTCATCAACGAAGTTATGTTAGTGTCTTAGTCATCCTCAACTGAGGTCAAGCACTCACATATTTTTCATGAGAGGACCTCGTTGATCAAAAAGAAAAAGGGGCAAAGTTATTCCGACCTGGCCCATCTTCTCAGCCGAGCAGCACGATCCATCCAACACCTTTTTTGTTAACATCGGAGGAACTCCGGACAGTCTTTTCGTCTGGTCAACCCAAGTCCCCGCGGTGTGTCATCCCCTTCATCTCGGCAGTGGCTTCTGATGGCTGGCACATTTCTCAAGGGCATGAGACACTCTGGACATATGTAATTGTATCCTGTTACATGAAGGCTTTCCCGCAAAATTGCAAGCTCTTTGTGAATATTGTTGAAGCGGAAATTGTAGAGCTAACGAAAGACACCGAGTGGAAATAGAGAGTGGAAGGTCTGCAGTTTCAATATTGCTCGTATAGTAGGAAGTTTAGAAGGAATTATTGATAGGCTCTGTACCTATCCAATCATGCTTTCATACTCATCAGCACTGGCATGAACGTGCATTGATCCTCCTCAGGTTCAGCTGTGCTGGCCTGATTGAGCTTTTGGAACACGACGCCTTGCAGCACTCAGAAACTAGCGGTGGGAATGCAACATATCAAGTAGAGCATTTTTCTTGTGCCTTGGAAGACATAGCAGAAGCAAGTATCTCAACACGTGCACGTCCATTTATTTTTGTCGTGTATTCGTTCAAGGATTGTCTGTCAATTTAACAACATCCTCATTTTCTCCCGCGGGATATCCTAACCCTCCTCACATATCAGGCTTTAGGCCTGACGAATCAATTGGGGTCTTTAAAGCTTAGAGACTCAGATGCTTGTTAAGGAATTTCGTAGTTCAAACTCTATATTCTTTGATATTCCATCAATGCATTGAACAATGAACAACAGAATAATTCTGGCAAATTCAAATTTGTGTAATTGAGTTACGGTCCTAGTCAAGTCAGCAAAGTAGGGGCCATTCATTACAAAGCATTAGATTCCTCTTGATGCCTTTCGTTTCCTCTAAGTTCTTCCTTGGTACAATTTCTTTGCTTCGTAAATTTTCATATGTAGCCAAATAAGTCAGCTACTTTGTTCGTCCATGAACCAAGGAACCGCGGTGCAAAATTTCGCCACCCCCGTTATGGTGCACATCTGCAAAGGGCAGATCAGGAATGTCGACAGTATGGTGACTGTACATCATTCCACTCCCCTAGAAGGTACGCCTTGGGCATCTGGGAGCGGCTCTGGTACCAGGAGCACCGGTTACTGTTTGATAACAGTAATTTGGTAATAATGTATTACCAATTCGAACTTCTACCAATAGCGTAAGGTAACATAAATTGATCCGAGATTTTGACTAGCGAGCAAGTTTGCCTCTTCATTCAGGTGTTAAAGATGAGCAAAGAGAATCTTTGCGAAAGTGGCCGAAGGAAAAGGGTTCATAGGAGACTAAAGATAGCTGTTATGTCTCTTCTTACTCATCTCTTCTTTCAGAATTGAAGGCTAATTGTTGTCGCTATCGAGCCTTATCTCTAAATGAAAGTCCTCAACCGAGACTAGGTTCCAACAAGGCTGCGAAAGTCTGGCGGGAAAACCACCATGTCGCAAACAATGTAGGATATCCTTGCATATACCCGGTCCAAGATTGCTAGGCAGTTTCAAGCACCACAAAGATTGCCGAGCAAGACGCTCACTGTATCGTCAGACTGACTCGAAGTTGCGATATCGAGATGCCCATCTCCGTTGAAGTCACCCACTGCAACACCGGCCGGATCCGACCCCACATCAAATGTTGCCTGCGGCAGGAAGCTCCCGGATCCAGTCCCGATCAAGACGCTCACAGTATTGCCGTTAGTATTCGCAGTCACGATATCAAGGTAGCCATCTCCGTTGGAGTCGCCCACTGCAACACGATACGGAGTTAATCCTACGGGAAATTCGGCCTGCGGCTGGAAACTTCCAGATCCAGTACCCAGCAAGACGCTCACTGAGTTGCCGTTGGTATTCGAAGTTACGATATCGAGATAACCATCTTCGTTGAAGTCGCCCACTGCAACACCGTACGGCCCGTTGCCTACGGGGAATGTGGCCTGTGGCTGGAAAGTGCTGGAAAGTCCCTGATCCAGCCCCAAGTAACACGCTCACGGTATTGTCGCCTGCGTCCGTAGTCACAATATCGAGATAGCCATCTCCGTTGAAGTAGCCTACTGCAACACTTAGCGGCAGAGACCCCACAGGAACTGTGACTTGTGGCTGGAAGGTCCCTGATCCAGCCCCAAGTAACACGCTCACGGTATTGTCGCCTGCGTCCGTAGTTACAATATCAAGATAGCCATCTCCGTTGAAGTCACCAACTGCAACACCCGTCGGGAAGGACCCCACGGGGAATATGGCCTGTTCCTGGAAACCCGGGAAAATCGTGCATATGCAGGCACCTGACGAGCAAGTCGATCCATCAGGGCACTGTAGAAGCGTGAGAATTGAACATATTAGCAATAAGAACGTGGCTGCAATGGCAGCGTCCCCAGAAACATGAAGGGTAGGCCTAACTCACAGTGTTCCCACAAGTGCCACAGTTGTTTGGATTGTTCTGGAGGTTGGTGCAAGCTCCATTACAGCAGACCTCACCTGCTGCGCACTATAACGTTGAGGGTCAGTTATTTCGCCTCCACTAGCAAGGGATGATAACGCACCATGTTTCCACAAGTACCGCAGTTACTAGGAGTGTTCTGGAGATTCACACAGGCTCCATTACAGCAACTCTCACCTTCTAAGCACTGTAAGACTAAGGGTCAGTGGATTCGCCTCCATTGGCAACAGATGATAACGCACAGCATTCCCACAGGCGCCACAGCTACGGGGGGGTGCTCTGGAGGTTGGTGCAAGCGCCGCTGCAGCAGGCCTCATCTGCTGGGCACTGTAATATTGAGGGTCAGTGATTTCGTCTCCACTAGCAACAGATGATAACGCACAGTGTTGCCACAAGTACCGCAGTTACTGGGAGTGTTCTGGAGGTTCACGCAGGCTCCATTACAACAGGTCAGGCCGGATGCGCACTATTTTCGAGCACCAGTTAGTCGTTGTCACAAAATATGTAGTCTGCGGCCTTCTTACACATTGCCCGTTACAAGAGGAAGATGAAGGATCACAACCAGGCGGATTTGGGACACAGATGCAGCCACTATTTCATATCAGCTTTCAGATGGCTCTGCAATCCAAGGATGATCGAGAAAGAGACCAACGGCGTAGTTTGTCCAAGAACAAGTCCAAGTAAACTAGGAGATCCACTACCGTTGTCGCAGTAGCCAGATTGGTCACCTAATCTCCGGCACTTAATTGAATCGGTATGTTAGTATCCGCAACCTCTTTGGGTACCCCGAATCTTACCCTAGCATCACAAGCGGCATGGTCGCAGCCACCACCACCCCCAACCCCAACCCCAATGTCTCCAATATCACCACCCCCAGTGTCAATGTCAATCCCACCACCATCCCCATTACCAATATTGTTTCCCCCATGGGAAACCTTATGCCCACTCCTAGGCACACCCCACTTTTCTCGAGCTTCTTCTCCGGGGAGCGCAGTGACAATGGCGGAGCACAAAAGGGTAACAAGAGCGAAACGCATTTTTACAAAGGCGTTTGCTTAAAAATGAGAAAGGAATTGCTCGGAAAAGAATATTAGTTTGAGCTCGTCGTAATGTTCGTGGTAAAGAAGAATAATTTGTCAATAATATGTCCTACCCTCTCAGCGAAAGGGATATATAGCGGGCTCAGGGTTTCTCATTAACCGTCCAAGTTTCGTTATTGTAACTTAGGTGTTTAGGCAGGTTCCCTAGAATGTGAATAGCTCTAATTATCGAGAAGTCCAGAGGTTTATAGTATGCGTACAAATACCGGCAAAATATTCCGGCATCCAGAATAGAGTTATGTGGGATCTGATTGGTCACCCGTGCGTACTCACTGTGTCTGGGGAATAAAACTCCATTCCCATCAAACCTTGACGTTTTGGGGGTTTGCACCTACATTCCCAAACCCCTTATCAAATTGCTACTGAGTGTGTGTGAGACGAGGTGTGATTAGGAAGAAGTAGCGAGTTTTATTCTATCAAAAATATCATATTAAGCTTATATGTGCCCCTTACTTTGTCTAGGATGGTAGGCATATAGCCAGCAGTAACCTCCATCTAGGAGGAGCGTATAGTATCATTATCCGGATCAGATATATTATGATTCCTAAGCGCCCTAGAAAGCGGTACACGCAAGAGTAACAGTAGTCTTGGTGTCCTGTCGCGTTAGGCCCGAAACTATATAGGAACGAGCGTAGAGTATTATTCATCTGAACTATAACAGTTAATACTATCTACCGTTCTTAGGACTCTCTTTCTCGCGGAACAGAGCCTGCTGTGGGATTGGAAAAGAATAAGAGGAACCCTCGACGTATTCTGTAGGCCTCTCCTAGACCAGTCGAGCAAAAGAATGTTACCTTATCGTCCGTATAACTGGAGAGAATGTGAGTGATTTACATTCTATAAAATATGTCCAAACATTCCATTTGTGATACAAAACTTAGACAGATAATGAATGACTGCGAGCGCAGTCATATAACCGCTCTCGCTGAGAGCGTAGGACAAATTATTCTTCTTAACCACGAGCATTACGACGAGCTCAAACTAATATTCTTTTCCGAGCAATTCCTTTCTCATTTTTAAGCAAACGCCCTTGCAAAATGCGTTTCGCTCTTATTACCCTTTTGTGCTGCGCTGTTGTCACTGGGCTCGCTGGAGAAGATGCTCTGGATGAGCTAGGTGGGCCTAGAGGTGGGGATAAGGTTTCCCACGGGGGTAAGAACATTGGCAATGGGGACGGTGGTGGGATTGGCATTGACACTGGGGGTGGTGACATTGGGGACATTGGGGTCGGGATTGGGGGTGGAGGGAGTGGTGGTGGTTGCGACCCGGCCGCTTGTGACGCCAAGATAAGATTCATGGATATCTAAAGAGGTCGCTAACACTAATGTACCAATTCATATAAGTGTCGGGGATTAGGTGATCAATCAGGTTATTGCGACAACGGCAATGGATCTCCTAGTTTACTTGGACTTATCCTTGGACAAACTACGCCGTTAGTCTCTTTCTCGATCGTCTTGATATTGCAGAGCCGTCTGAAATCTGACATGAAACAGATCCTGCATTTGTGTGCCAGCAGACTGTGATCCGCCTTCTTCTTCTTGTAACGGGCAATGTGTGAGACGCCCGCAGACTGCATATTCTGTTACGACTACTAAGTGGTGCTCGATAGTGCGCGTCCGGTATGACCTGTTGTGATGGGGCCTGCACCAACCTCCAAGACAGTGAGAGTAACTGTGGCAGTTGTGGAAACACTGTGAGTTTAACGTAACCTTCTTGGCTCTGTCGCTGTTCTTATTGCTAACGTGGTCAATTCTCACGCTTCTATAGTGCCCTGCTGGATTGGCTTGCTCATCAGGCACCTGTATATGCACGAGCTTTCCGGGTTTCCAGGTACAGGCCACATTCCCCGCCGGCACCAGGCCGTATGGTGTTGTAGTGAGCGATTTCAATGGGGATGGCAATCTCGATATCGTGGCTACGAATAACAACGCGCGTACAGTGAGCGTCTTGCTCGGGACTGGATCGGGGAGCTTCCAGCCGCCGGCCATATTCCCCGTGGGGTCCAGCCCGGTTGGTGTTGCAGTGGGTGACTTCAACAACGATGGCCTTCTCGATATTGCGACTGCGAATTATGGCGCCAATACAGTGAGCGTCTTGCTCGGTACTGGATCAGGGAGCTTCCAGCCGCAGGCCGAATTTCCCGTGGGGTTCAATCCGTATGATGTCGCAGTGGGCGACTTCAACAACGATGGCAATCCCGATATCGTGGCTGCGAATTCCAACAGCAATTCAGTAGGTGTCTTGCTTGGAGACGGATTGGGGAGCTTCCAGCCGCAGGCCGAATTCCCCGTGGGGTCCAACCCAGTTAGTGTTGCAGTGGGCGACTTCAACGGAGATGGCCATCTCGATATCGTGGCTGCCAATGTTGGCGCCAATACAGTGAGCGTCTTACTCGGGACTGGATCGGGGAGCTTCCAGCCGTACGCCACATTCCCGCGGGGTCCAGTCCACAAGGTGTTGCAGTGGGCGACTTCAACGAAGATGGCCATCTCGACGTCGTGGCTACGAATTATGGCGGCAATACAGTGAGCGTCTTGCTCGGGACTGGATCGGGGAGCTTCCAGCCGCAGATCATATTTGTCGTGGGGTCCACTCCGTATGGTGTTGCAGTGGGTGACTTGAACGGAGATGATCATCTCGATATCGTGGCTGCCAATAATGTCGACAATACAGTGAGCGTCTTGCTCGGAAAGCCTTGTGAAGCTTAGAACCACCCTGGGGATCGTGTGCCGGTTATATGCAAGGTAGTCTCATACTCTTTGCAATATTGTGGAGGTTTTCCCCAAGGAGTTTCGGACACTTGCTGAAACTTCGGACCAGGCTTGGGAATAATGCCCAATAGTGACATCCATTATCCTCTTATGTGAAAGTAGAAAAGAATAAGAAAAGACGTAACAGCTACCTGTAATCTTCTATGAACTCTTCTACTTCAGTCATTTTGGTGAAGATTATCCTTGGCCATCTTGAACACCACAGCCAAGAGACAAACTTCCTCATCACTTACGATTTCGGATCAAACCATTTATTATCTTACCCTACATGTAAATGGTAGATTGGGAAATTTAAGCTCCTCGAAATATTTATAGGCATTTGCACAACGGAGGAGGGGATATTCGAGGCTAGCGAGTTCTGTATCGGCGTTCGCCTTCAAGGTCTTTGCTAGAGCTCCAAGAACTCCATTCAGACCCTCAAGCTCCTCCGTTAGGTCGCGTACGCGTTTCGGATGAGATCGGTAGCTTTGAATTACATCAACGAGTGCACTGCTCGATTGAAATGCAAACGTAGCCAAAGCCACCAGGCCCGAAGCTATGCCAATGGGTTCTGCCATTGAGCATCGCTTGATGATGCGTAGGTAGTGCTGGAATGGTTGGAATTATTTACTCGAGATGGAAATTGCGGGGCAAAGCCTTCACCTTAAGCTTTTCAAGCAAATAATGGGAGATTGCCTGATCCAATCGGGACTAGCCGTGACTAATCGACCTAACGGGGATAGCCCACTCGCAGTCTTCGCAGCACGTGGGTGGCTGTCTCCGTTAGGTTGATTAGTCACGGCTAAATAATAACGTAGTTCACGGTTAAACCGGACACACGGTTAAACCGAACACCCACCCCCCCATCACAATTATCAACACAAAATATCTCAACCAAGACCTATTAATTCAGCTAAATATAGCGACTTTTACATGTATTAATCCTGTGGCCAACCTCCCTGCATCCACTACACCTTGGTGGAGCCCTCCTTGCCAGCTGATCTTGCTGTATAGGCAATTCGTCCTGCATATGCGATTCTACCGCAGGTGCTTCTACCAGTAAATCTGGCCGCGTTACTAGTTGTAGACCCTCTTCAACAGTCAAACCCTCTTCGCAGGGTATCTGTCTAATCGATCGGTTGCGTTTCTTTACCACCTTCTCATTCGCTGCGCGTAGATTCGCGTTTTCTTGCGCTAGTAGCGCGGTGTTGTGTAGCGCTACACACTGGCCTTTGATAATCTGATCTAGCATAGTCTTTGACGGGCTCGGAGGACTATTTGACCGCTGTTTTAGCAGATTTTTAAGCATCGAAGCTTGTTTCTGCAGCTGAATCACAGTTCTGGGTGTTTTTGGTGTGAATTGGCTAGATCTGCTGGTTGGCCGGCTGTTTGGTGGTGTAGGTGTTCGTAGAGAGATATTGAGCTTCGAAAGCACTCTTTCTGCATCAACTGGCATTAGGCCACTAGCTGCAAAGCTATTTTGGATGATTCCTGGTTGAAAGGTCTCCGCACGCGCCCGAGGATAATCTGCAAGGAAATCGAATTTGTCGATATGGTTATATCCTTTGAACTGAGGTGTGAGATGGCTTCCGTGGCCGTCAAGAATCAATAGCCGAAACCGGCCTCGTACATGCGAATTTGTATGTGGAATAAAGTGTTTTTGTAGCCAGCGAAGGCCAATCTCATCGGAGGTCCAGCCGTTATTCGGAACTTCGATTCGCCAGTTTTTCGGTAGATTATCAAACCAACCCGCAATAGCAACTTTACCTTTGAAAATCACACATGGCGGTAGCGAATAGCCATCTGCGCAGATTGCTTCGACAACAGTAACCCACTCGCGATTTCCCGGCTGTAAAAGACGACGCCGACCGTAGTATTCTGCTCGTGTAACCACCTTCTGTGTCGAAATAAGACCCATTGCAAATCCTGTCTCATCAAAGTTATAGATATCCTCTGGTTGGATACCGTTCTCATCGATAACGCGTTGTACTGTCGCAAACCACTCTCGTAGTGATTTCGGATCCTCGTTTAGAGCACGCTGATAGTCGTAACGGGTCGAGAAACGTGTACGAAGCTCATCACGACGATTGATAAAGATTGATGCCCAATTCACGCCTACAGTAGGCGGAGGCTGAGTTCCACGTGCGGCCAGTAGAATATTAGCCATTTCTCTGATAGTAGAGGGCCTAGGCGCTGCTCCACGTAGACCCATAGATAATATCCATTCAACAAGGGAATCCTCTTCAAATTCAGTTAATTTGTATCGATGGTGGCGCGTATCCACGCGTGAGGAAACGCCTTCGGCGCGGTCATGTAGCGTGGAGAGTGGTATATTATATAGCCTCGCTGCTGCACGTAGAGATTTGATATTGCCCTGCTTGAGATCCTTAAGCGCTATTAGGATCTTACCCTCCTGGCTGACCGCTTTTTGCCAAGATTCAGAGCGTTTTGGTGGCATGGTTGCTGGTGGTAGTCGGGGGGTTAGAGATAGCGACGGGGTTTTGGTTGGGTGTCCGGATTAACCGTGTGTCCGGTTTAATTGTGAACTACGTTAACTAAGTTATATTTAAATTAATTAGTGTGCGTTGATCGATTATCCTTGGGTCCGTGCTAGATCCAATGGCCCCCACGTTGCCCTTTTGGGGGGGGCCGTCTCGCAGTGCTAACCAAGCTAGGAAATGTCATTGACATCAATCCTAACGAAATTCAAGGTTGATGGCCCGAGAAGGGGATAGAATAAGGGGTTTGAATCGCTAAATCCCGCAAATACTGTCATATGTTCATATTATGACCCTAAGTTGTTGTTGAGGGGCGTGGAATCCACTTAATGATATGCAAAGTAGATCTATCATATACATAATTTAGATGAATAAGGAAACCGCCTTACCACCCTTTAACGCTGTCAAGTATACATAAGCCCGGAGCGGTATATACTAGGGGACCACATACGCCCTAAGGTCATGAAGAGCCTGAGGAATTAATAAATTACATCCCAGTCCTATAGATTCAGCCCCCATTTTGCCAACGATAGAAAATATGTCTTGCCAAGAGAGCTTCTCGAGGCAGTGTAAGACTTACAGAGAAGGCCAAGATATTCCGCCCCAAAGCTACCGTAGTTCGAAGTTAAGATCGCCTTTGAGTCTCCGGCTGGTCCGCTTCTTGTTACCTCCTGTACGATCTCACCTTCTGCCATAGAAGATACAGTCTCGGGGTATAAATAAGTGCTTCTTTGCCCCCATTTTACCCATTATTCCTATCGTCATTAAGAACAATAACCTGAAATTTCAAATCTTCAACCCGTTATTAAAAGATCTAACCAATTTTCTACCCTATTCAGAATGAAGTTCGTTATCTTTCTCTCATGCACTACACTCCTCGCCTCTATCGGCCTCGCTGTTCCCACTCCAGAGGACGTAAATGTGGTCGGCGCATTAACAGACACACTGAAAACACGATGTTCTCCCGCCAGAGACGCCACTACAAATCCAAATTGTTGGGAGGATTCCTACACCAAGTGCGTGGCTCTTCAAGAAGCAGCGATTTGCGCCCTGTCATGCCAAAATCAGCCTCCTGGTGATTGTACGACCGGCTGCACCGTACAGGCCCAGAAAGACTGTGACTTATACTGCTCTACCATGTCTACCTGCGAGGAGTGCATGGTAGTATATCAGCGACAAGAATCAGTGGATGAGGATCAAGCTAGGGAGCTTTGCTCTTCTTCGGGTGATGGCGGTGAGTCTTGATACAAACCAACTTAAATATTAGATCTATATATGGAATACTAACGTCGTCGGATAGATGACACTGCTTATTGTGGTTGCGTCCCCTTTTAAAAAGGGCTAGCTGATCGCCCTTTAGGGGAAAATTCAACTATGTATCTTTGATTAAACGTGTGATACATGCCTAGGTGGACCATCATGCCGCGCTTAAACTGCCGTGGATATCTGCAACCAACCGCAATCTGATACAAAAATGAGAGTTAAATTTGTATCACTGAAAATATTTCCTTTAAACGATCCGCTTCTGCGTCCCCTTGGCTCCTGAAGGCCTACTTGTTCTATTCCACTGGACGGCGCTTGCCCTGTCAAAGACCAGCCCGTGTCTGGTTAAGAGAACCTCACATTTCAGGGTACAATTGACTAGTTAACCAAAGCGGTTAGCGTAAATGTTTACACTGCTCAGAGTCTCCATAGCAGGCCTTCCCAAATTATTTCTCTATAGAGTAACGCTGCAGGTTGGGCGCGATGAGCTTCTAGTGGTCTTCGTTTTCCCTTTTTCTGGTTTTCCCCTACATTATCCAGACTGACGTACGTGTCGGTTCGCCGAAACAACCCGCATGATGCGCCTGCCATCACAAAAGCCGCACCGCGCCCAAAAGCGCACGCAGCAAGGTATTGGCAAAGTCGATCAAGTTTAAAGTACGTTAGCTCACTAGGAGAAGTGAGTTGAAGCTGCACATTTCTGCCTTCTCGATCTTTCCATCTCATTCTGCTGGTCACAGTCTAGACCCCATATTTCCCAATCCAGATTAGTCTTAGGAGCAAAGGCGTTGTGATGAGAAGGTTTTCCTTCTGAGACGTCTGTCCTAAGACGCTCTTGATCTTGAGAAGCCCCGGTCATAAAAAGCCATAGTAGGGAAAAGTATATTATCTACATTTCATCGATGATGGGCACTTTGTAGACGATTAGCGGTTAGCACTTTGCAATTTTGTCTCGTCTACTGAATACTAGGCGTCTATGAGTGCCAGTGAACGCTCCGTTTCAAGCCGATATCTCTGTATGATTATCTGCGGAAAATGAGCACATCTTCGCGTTCAACGTGATCCCGGAACGAGTTGCCGAATTGTAGGATGTTTTCCGGCAGTGACTCGACGCGGCCAGTCAGGTGCTCGAGGGCATTTTCCAACGAGAGTAAAAGTGGTATTAACAGTGGAGACCTTATCTACCGCTCAGAAATATGCCTGAGTAAAGTCGATTTCGCGGATGGTAATGAACAGATAGCAACATAAAAAAAAAAAGAAATGCGAATACTGCGAATTTTGCTCTGTAGCGACACCAGAAAACAGTAACATAAAGGAAAAAGAGACGGCGACGACACGAACAATATTTAACGTTTGATCAGCGAAATAGATCGTCATGGTCAGTTAATAGGATTGAACAAGGTGGTCGCTGTTTCCTGTAGCGCTGAAGTACAGACACATGTTGGTGAACGTAGAAACATGTCGTCAGCACGATCTGCGGTATCTTTGCGCGTGTTGAAACAGTGCCAACCGTGAAACCTGCAATATCTCCGAATATCGCTAAAAATCAATGGTGAAGAACCAGTTAAAATTAGAGGGCCAGTTCTGGTGATTCCTTACAATGTGCTACGATGCTTATCCGACTTAAGCTGAAAGGCTGGCGGCAATGCTATAAGTATCAGGCCTCTGACCACCGAGAACATTCCTCCTCAAGCATCCCCTCGTCGTCTTGGCACAGAATGCCCTCGACTTTGCCAGGCACTCCGGTACGAACTGACCCCAAAATGTCATGCACTCGTGATCGGGCTGACCTGTTGTACCGCCCCTTGATACTGAGATCTGTGACGGCGGGTAAGTGTAGATACCCGATCACTTCAAGCCATACTGACGTGAAACATGCTCAGATCAGTTTCCTCTCCGCTGCCTGCGTGCGAATCCAGATGGCGGGTCCTAATCGCAAAAGGGACATCCCGACGCCCAGGACAGTGAGTTACGACGCACCCTCATAATCTACCTACTAATGAGATTCAGTAGATCGAATTTCTGCAACCGATTTGGCTCTGTGAGAAAGCCGCGTGCCGCAGCAACTGGCAAGGTAAGCTTGACCGCTGTGGTAGTCGGGGAGAACGAGCATGTGCTGATAACTCTCTGGGTGATAAGCCAGCCGTTTTGGATGTACCACGAGCCAGCCCATGTCTGGTAAGTTGCCCCATGCGTGGCCCCTGCTCATCCCAAACGCGCGGGACTACATGTTGCGTCTCAGTGTGGATATAATCTCATTGGGTCTCTGTTCTTCGGAAATTGTTGCTGATTTCTCTTCCTTGCCGCAGAGCGACTGTCAATCTTGCATTGACAAAACGGGCCGGGCCACTACCTCCGAGAAAATTGCACCCTATTGCTCCAAGATATGGGTTGAAACGGCACTCCGCTCAATGCATTCTAGACCCAATCCAGGATGGCTCCCTATTCCCGATTAGCCACGCGGTAACATTGCAATTTGCTTTCATCTCCCCGCTTCACCCTTTCAGATCGAGAGCTAACTGTCAAAGTAACAGGACATTGCCGTATTCCGACAGCTCTGTTCTCTTGTCCACGTCCATTCCGAACCTTGTCGGCACGCATGATCCGTCCATGACCCCGAATGAGTTATTACAGCATTCGACAAGAAAGAGAAATCTCGCATCAATGACCATTACGAAAACCGCAGTTTCTTCCAAAACTACCTCAGATCGCGCCATAAAGCAAACGCTCTCAGGCGATACCTTTGCCCCAGTCCATTTATTAACCCTGCTCCGGTGTCCCTTGACTTGGTGCAACTGCATATCCGCTGACCGCTGGCTGTATCCGTTCCACCAGCAAAGGCATACAACTATCCATTGGAGGAGTCCGTCTGCCACCGCAGCCGTTTTCTCTAGTAATAACTGCTCCTGTTCCTGCGTATATATGAGCTGACGCTTGCCTCATCTCTAGATCACCCGTGGTCGTTGTAAAACTACTGCCATGGTAAGTGAATGCCGCCTTCTGACACTGGACATGTTGCTGATGTAGATAGGGAATGTTTCGGTCTTCATTCGATAATTCCCACAGCCAATCGAGATATATCATGGCCGCTATTACGAATCCCAACAGGCCGAGAGTACACCGAGCTGCGCGAGTTAAGCTGGACATTGATGATTGATCGAGGAAGTGTAGCGGAGGAATCTTTTGGCCGTATTGAAATGAGGACGACGAACTAAAGCTGGCGAGTTATATTTTCATCCCTAAAATTCCGGAACCCAGCTGACCGCGTGTCCAGACAGCCGATATTATTATTGATTCTCTCAAATTACAGTACGACACTATGGCATGCTGAATGCCACCGGTAGCCGACCGACCGAACGCTCCTCAGTGTCACCAAGGGGGCGGACCGCTCGCAGAAGCATGCTTCACGAAGTCGTGATTCGTCGATCCTAGTCCGAAAGATACAAGTCGGTTTTCAGTCAGATGGAGGAAAAGCAAAAGCCGTCCTTGTTGTCTACGAACGTAGCGGCTGACACCAACGCGACTTGGAAGAGGCGTATTGCGCCACGTGTATGCGGCGCGGGGCGACACGTCCCCTAAGGAGCCGCAGGTGATCACTCGATCTCAGCCCGTTGACTTTGGCGACATGCTCAAAAATTTGGAAGCTCCAGATATCCACCCGAGGTGGAAATGTAAGCAATTTTCGTAAGATACGTCCGTCACAAAAACTGTCGAGTAAATGGCTCGGAAAGCCACGCTACTTGTGCCAAGGCAGCTCAATATGGGCAAGATCTGTCGTTCCGCCACAAAAACAATTGAGTGCCCGGTTCCGGAATCGAACCCGTGCGTCGTTTCAGGTATGCCACCAGTTCGACTGGCCAAAAAGGATTTTACGCGAAGCGAGGAAATTTTGGCTTACTTATTCCCACACCATCCCGCGGAGAACAGCACCAGCCATATCCGAAGCCGACTTTTTCAGCGCCAGCAGCGTCGCTCATTCAGCCGTACCAGGAGGAAATAATACTTGGACAATACTTGGGAACGATGGATAGGTAACATTTCAATGTTTATAGAAGTAGCTAGTGGTTTTTCTCGTACATTATCGTGGTCCCTCTGGTACTTCGTCTCCAATCATGAATGGCCGGTGCAATCTAAACATATATATTGCGTCGGTAAGCGGGCGACAACGTTAGCTTGCGGCCATACATCCTGCCCCGAGCACAGTCCATCATTGAAAAACAGAAGATCAAATTCGATTTTGATAGATTGCTCCGCAAAGTAGACTCAGACGAATTGAGTACAGACAATATATTCTACAAATACATCCATCCTCATCCATGCATGCCTTCAGTCCACGCCCTTTAACTTATATGCAACTTGATTTGACTAAATGGTGTGCCACGTTGTAGTCAAAATCATTTTGTGCCAGAGACATTCGGTCGCCGTCCTATCTGTCCCATCAAATTCATGTCGAAGACTCAGTATTTTCTTGATTTTCTTGCTGCATATCGGTCCTCGCGGATCCTGGGACGGCCGTGTTGAGGCGGATGTTGATTACCGGTGGATACTTCACCGCTCAGCCGGGCCCGCAGCGCTTAAACGACCGTCGCCGACTATCAGCTTCATCAACGACCAGCAACGATTATTAAGGCCCCACCAAACCCAACGCCTCCCGTCAACTCACCATGACCACGAGTCACGGTTCTCGTCATCAATAATCACCAAGTCCACACACTCATCACCACCCCAGCCAACGGACAGAACCTTCACAAGGATTTTGATTACTCTGGATGGCAGTGGCGTTCATCGGCAACGAACCACGCTGGCACATACCGCGTTAGCAAGCTCAATGGCCCAATTTACTACGCTATGTCGTATGAAGCGAGCGCTCAGTGTACAGGTTCCGGCAACGATTAAAGACTACGTGCATTAGGTGAATGGGATCTTGGCCATAGGAGGTCGAAGGCTTGAAAAAAGCCTGTTTGGATTCTCTTAATTTCTATCGATTTTTGGAACAGCTCGAAGACATGAGACGAAGTCTGCCTGGAGGTTCTTGATTTCTATGGACATTTGGAGCAGGTCTTGGCTTCTTCGATTCCCCCGAAGGACTCGAATACTAGTCTCTGACACCACGAAGAGGTGCTTGCTTGTCGTCAGAGGATCAGGACAAGGACCGCGGCGCCACGGGCTCTGCCTGAACGAGCACACAATACAACGGCAGGGCTCATTGCTGGCGAGGGAGCGCGTTTCTACATACACAGGGCTCATCTTCTGTGAGGGAGCAGCACAATACAACGGCAGGGCTCATTGCTGGCGAGGGAGCGCGTTTCTACAATCACAGGGCTCATCTTCTGTGAGGGAGCAGCACAATACAACGGCAGGGCTCATTGCTGGCGAGGGAGCGCGTTTCTACAATCACAGGGCTCATCTTCTGTGAGGGAGCAGCACAATACAACGGCAGGGCTCATTGCTGGCGAGGGAGAACTTGTTGACGCAGCACTCTCCTGCGGGTCTCAATTGGTAACGCAGCGTCCCCCTGCGAGACTTGATTTCGCAGTTGTCCCTGCGGAGACTCTTGATCTCGCAGATGTCCCTGCGGAGTCTCTTGATCTCGCAGATGTCCCTGCGGAGACTCTTGATTTCGCAGTTGTCCCTGCAGAGACTCTTGGTAACGCAGATGTCCCTGCAAAAGACGCTCCAAGGCCTTGTGGCCCGGGGGTGTGAGGAGGAAAATCCTGATCTTCTTCTCGACGGAAAACGAGCGTCCTTTTATGCCAATCGCGTAGGGGTTGCGGCAGCGACCACTTGCGTACATCGTGGCAGACCCAATAGTGGGCGAGCGCTTCCTATGCTGGGCGTTGAGGCGGTTGATTAACGTTGAAATAAGAAATTTTAGCGTATCTGTAGAGGGCGGGTCGCCCGCCCCACCTAGACCCGTGGCTGTCGAGGGCCTAGACTCGACCAATCATCGTTCAGTTAACGTTGCTCATCAGGGGAAACGGTTTGTAATTTGCCTTGTAAGCACGAAAACTGACTAATTCCGCAAGATGATTGCGTGGGCTTCGATGAGGCATTTTAGATTAGGCAGTGTTAGCTGCTCCGATGGTACATGCACCTGTTCTCTCCTACGTGTATGCGCAATGGACAGATCTTAACCAAGCGTTCGCAGGCCATGGCCTGATAGGCGGGTTCCACTTTGGCCACGGATGTCCTTTCCCACAAAACGATTGGGATTGGTCCGGTATCACCTATGGCTCCGGCGAATCCAATCTTGGAGCCCGCATTTCATCACCGGTCCGCGTATGAAAAGTAGTAATCACCCGCAAGGAAATCGATCAACACAGGCTACGGTCCTGCGAGCCACGAAGTAGGCAAAATAAATTATCAGTGGCAGTGGAAAATTGATTGCCCGTCAATGTTTGACCTGTTGATTCATGAACCATCAAGGATGTTTGCCGCTCATCTTTTCACTTGATTTTGAATGCGAAACAGAACATGACTGGCGTATGACCAGGGCGACAGCGTCTTCCACTACGGAAGAGTGCTCGCTGGACCTGCTTTCCCCGAGTTCTTCTGTCATGGACAAGCGTTTATCTATACAGTCCTCTAGCCATTTGCGACTTGTCCTTGTCCGAGTACATACCATTTCATTCTTTACCTCTTTCAAGGAGTCAAGGACGCTACCTATCCCAAATTCACCAGTACGGGTACGCCTTAATACTGTTCCTCCACCGAAGACAGTCAAGGTAGTCCAGAGGTTGAAGCCAAATTCCATCTGGGATAGCATCGATCAATGCGATCTGCAGGATGGACAATGGCAAAGATGCAAACCGATACGGCGACCATTCGGGGCTGCGAGAAAAGCTTCTGGAACAGTTTCAGCCGCTTCAAGAAAAGCTTTGCTCCGCCTTGGAGGATTTGCAGGACCTATTAACCCAATTCCGAAAAAATACGAGCCTTGCGGGTATCTTTGACGCCCCGATGATCAGCGTCCAGCTCATGAAAGGAGTCGATGCTCTTTTTGGCTCTCCCAGCCCAAAGATTGTTCAGCGTGGACAAAACACCATGCAGAAACCGATCAGCTGGCCGGATATCGTCACGGCAAGCAACTGCAAGATTGAGAACAAAGAAGCCGGCATCTTTCATTACCATCTCGATGATGTGGAAGCCATTGCCGAGCTGTCTGAGTTCCAGCATAGTATAGTCCTTTCTGGACTACTCCAGAAGTTGACACAGCCTTGGTCCTACAAGAGAGATGTCCAGACAGAGCTATATACACTATCATCGATAGCCGATACAGCTGGCCTCTCAATCCAGCTTGCATCAAGAAGTGAGTTCGCCCAAGTCACATCTGGCATAGGAAATATTCCCTGACTGACTGACAAATGCCTGGATTACAGTCCTCGAAGTCAACAAAAAGATAATCGGACAAGCTGATCAGCGAAGCCGGGTGCTCCGGGACCTTTTGAAGCAATGGAAGGAGCCACTATCCTATCGAGGGCCATTGAGCCTAATTTCGGGAAAAGCTCAGCGTCAACATTGCTCAGGACATGCGGAAGGCCCTGTTAGAGGAGGATCATACAGGGCAGCATCTTCAAACAACAAAGAGCCCAAGAGGCCGCGTCTAACGTGGACCGAGAGGAAATGGCGAAGTCCCCTTATCCAAACGCTGACCAGGGGGCGACTCTATCACAGGAAAACAGCACTGGCTACCCGTAAAAGAGTGCATAGATCGGCCGGACCAGTCGGCATGGGAATGCACCGGACGAACATGCTACATCGTCGTTTATGCCGACGAGTGACCCTCTCCGGCCAACCAATGCCATCCTCTACAATCTCATCTGTCCACGCTCAGAGCACCAAAGACCAGCAAAGAACCTGCCTGGAAAATCCTGATCCACAGGTAGAGAATATTTTCCACACCCGCCTGTCTGGTAGGCCCAGTGAGAACAGCGAGAATTGCAGGAAACCCGGTGCGGAAGCGAACAAGGAAGGGGCCAATACCCGGCTCGAAGTGCAGTATAGCCCCTGTGAACTAGGATGGAATACCGAAAACCCATCCAATGTGGTGCTGGGGGTTATGCCAAATGGTCATGACCTATTGACAGCGAGGCCCGCACCCATGGGAAGTCAGGCCCATCTGGTGTCCGAAAAGCCAGCGGCCAGTGGCCGCACTGGCCCATCCGATGGGGATGGTGGACACGCGAAAGCACCGTTAGGAACGACATTGATCACATCACCAAGGAACAACGCGGACCTCCCCTCACTCGGTAGCACAATAACCGACAAGTGTCATCCTGTGCCGACCTCTGACAGCATTCCAGTGACCGTTCGAAACCTTTCCTCTATCGAGGCCTCCAGCTGCATTAAGGACACTGTCTACCAAGGTCCTGGCGGGATCAACCTGATAGACGGGATACCGTCGTCTCCGACCGGTAGTCTGGATATTCCACCTAACTTGATGGGCGGCGAAAGAAAAGACGTGGCAGTGACTATAGAACCCACCCAGGCCCCGACCCTGAAGACCCAATGGAGTAAGTGCCTGAGCCGAGCCCTAGAGCCCATGAGAGCTGACAGAGAACAAGCTAAATCCCGGAATCGCCGGTGGGCGACAGAGGACCTGGAACGTTTGCCGTTCTGGTTCATGGACAGGGCACATCTGACCGAAGATGAAATTGAAGCTGCATTCCGGGTGGACTTTCAACATGAGAGAAGCTTTAGAGCAATCCATGCTGCTTTCAAAAGACAAATGAGAATCGCCCACGAGGCAAGCCACGTGAACACGGCTGGAGGTCGTGGGCCAAATACTCATTCCCCTGTGAGCTATTCTGTCACAGCTAATAGCATCAGACCTCCGATATCACAAACTGGATCTGGTCCACCGAATGATTCTCAAGGTACACCCCCAGAAGGTATGTAATTCACACAAGACCCATCGCTCTAATATTATGGTTCTGGACTCGCTGAGCTCGTACATTTACTGTATATACCCTAAAGGAGAGATCATCCGAAAAGGACTGGCTGACTTTGGGATTGCTTCCTCTTATCTAGCCTCCACGCCAGAAGAGTTTCCAGTGATGGCTGGATATCCGGACAATATCGAGATATCTTCAGACAGGGCAGACCTGACTCGAAGCCCCTCCACAATCTCGTACCGGGCTAATTCTGCAGAAAATACGCCATTCTCTCCATCCTTTTATGACCATGGCAAATGAGCTGCCATTCTCTTGCTCGATACAGATGTTTTTGTTTCTATTTCGGCTCCAAATTCTCGGTTTTTGTTTTTATTTATTTCTTTTACTTACGCTTTTGCCTTTTATATTTTGTTGGGTATACTCACTTGCTCACAACGTTCGTGCAAGTTCTCTTTTCACTCTAGAGAGACATAGTTCGTGTAATTGCTTCTAGCACCGGAGCTTTCCTTTCCTTTTCTTCTCTCCTCTTCTCCTTATTTTTGTGCTGAGAAGCTCAAGTACAAGACGATTGCAGTTCTGTAATTAGAAGATTCCTCTGTACGCGAAACTCTCGGATTTAACATTATGTGACTTCTAGACAGGCTTACTACAATACAGTACACCTAAGGTAAATCAATACAAAGCGCGTACTGCTACTTTGCATAGCGGTAAAATAATCAAGCGAACAATGATATCATTGGTATTCTGCTTCTGAACGGACGCACAACGGACCGTCTGACCATGCATCGAGCTGAGACTGACTTTAACCAGGATCCAATTCATGACCGTACCACACAGATCGTCCAATCCCGCCTTTTGAATCGCGAATGGTTAGACAAACTTCAATAAGGGCTTATCTAGGATACAACCTGGTTTAAGAAGACAAATCCTCCTCGCTGACCTCATACCTATGCGGTATTTCTCGTTCCCATGATTGCCACAAAATCAAATACTGTATCGCTGAAATTCCGTCCTCGGAGACTAGGCGAGAGGCAACAGCACTAATGGGGATTTTGTTTCCAACCTGGTTGCTCGTGTTAGCTGCAACGCCACAAAAGATCTCATGGCTTACTTACGGCACTCGAGACGTCGTGATCACCCATGGTGTCCTGAATGCAGGGAATGCTAGGCCCCAGCGACTCGTCCTCTGAGTAGGAAGTCTCATCGCTTTCCGATGCGACAAAATTGCGATCCTCACTCGTTTCCGAAATGCCATCCCCTGTAGTAGCGGAGTCGGCATCCTCCTCTTCCATGTCCAAGCCACCGTAGTTTGATATCATTTCCAAGAGATCATTGTCGCTGTCACTTGTTTCGGTCGCCATTTGCGCAATTTCGTGGTATTAAAGATTGGATGTGACGATTTCTCTAGAAATTGTCGCAATTTATAGAAACCATCCAAGTAATATGCATGATATATACTCGGCCGCGGACGTTTGAGGGAATATGGCGGAGACTGGTGAATCACATATGACAGAGCTCCAATGCATTGAGGAATTGTGGTGAGACTTAGCCATTATGTGCTCCTGTTTAACTCGATAGTTACACGATGTTTTCTCATCTCCTGTCACTGACCATTGTAACGGTTGTTCCGTTGGGGTGTTCACGTCGTCCGTGGTTGGCCAGATTGTGTATGACAAATCGTCCCCATCAACGCGGGCTAAACCATTTCAACGCGTCGGCCAGCACACGATTCACTCAGTTAATACTCTCCTATGATCGACACCGTCGATCACTTTCTACATGGCGAGGAACAGTTCAGATGCTGTAGACTTCAAGCCAACACTGAGTTGAAGCAAACTCGATCCTTGTCAACTATTCGGGCATTCGGGCATCACTGGTGACAACGTTGAGGATCGACGGCTACGATGCATTCACCAGGCCACATTGGCCACAAGGCTAGGATTGCGGATGTCCCACCTGTGATTAAAGTCCTCATGCCCTGGAAAAAGGCGCAGAATTTTATCAAGAGACGAAATATCTGTGACAAGGTCCGAGATTAACTTGTTCAGAGATTGAATCGGATGGGATGACGTTGTACTGAGCCACACCATTGGTGGGGTTTGCACTCAAACTCTCCGCTCGTTCTATCTCGACATGATGCTGTTGATTACCGTTTCCAGCTGGTGGGATGCATCAGCTGTTGGGGCTCAAAATACTGACGGACGGCATATAAATAGTCGACCAAGAGTCAGCCTTCTAGAGGCACGTCCTGCACAAGGACATGGCCACTCGCATGAACGTTGAGGCCAGCGACGATGGCGGCGAAATGATGGCGGCGAACCAGCAGCTAGATCGCGAGCTCCTTCAGAGCCAGCAAAGCACATCTCCAGCCATTGTGCACTCGCAGCGCATGATCTCGCTCGGAATCTCGCCTCATTACGTGAGTCACTGGACCATTGCCGATGCCTTTCGGGAATTATATCAGAATTGGTATGTGTGCGAACGCCTTGTGTAGTCATGTTGCTAAATCTGATCAGGAAGGATGCCATCTTGGAACGCTTCCAACTCGATCGACTCGCTTTCCGGCCATACTTTGAGGACGCCCGTGACCATTTTGCGGTCGTGGTTCCCGACCCGACAGACATCGATGGTCGCCGGTCCCTGGGATGCATCAAGTACGATAAGAAATCGAATCGGGTCACGCTGGCGAACGCCTGCATGCAATTGCCCGTTGAGGCTCTCGAGTTGGGGTTTACCACGAAGACTGGCCAGGACCACCTCGCGGGATCCCACGGCGAAGGACTCAAGCTGGCAGCGGTGGCGCTGTCGCGGGATGGGTACAGCTTGCAAGTGGTGGCGAGCCGGTGTTCCTGGTGTTTTCATCTGTGCGAGACACGGGGATCTCTCTGTTGTACCGTGACCCCATCACACCCATCTGGCGTTTTCGAGACGGATGGGGCTGAGGATCTGGCTGAACTGCGCTTCCGGAACGAGCGGGATGTTGCCGTGCTGATCAGTCCCGGACGCGCTACCCAAGGTCGATCAGTGTCGCCAGAGGAATTCCTCGATTGGCTGCAGATATCGTTGGAAATCCGCGGCCTCACTTACCCATCCTCGGTTGTTGAGACAAGCGAAGGGGATTTGCTTTTTGACCCATGTCTGCACGGGAGAATCTATGCTCATGGAGTGCTGCTGCCAGAAACAAACTGGACGCACTCATTTCGACTTGGGTATCACTTTCCCCGAGGGAAAACCACGCGCGATCGGCAGTGGCGGATGGACCGACATGGAGTGGCAGGGCGAGTGTGCCGGATCTGGGAGTCCGCACTTCAAGTGCACGAAGAATTGCTTCTCCCCGTATATGTCGGTCTTCTCCGGAAGAAACCGGCGCCAATGGACGTGGATATGGCAGCTGACCTGCTGTTGCCGTCGACAGCTTCTTGCATCTGGAAGTTTTTACGAGACGAGTCCCAGGGCAAGAAATTCTTCCATTGCGAAACAGCCGGGGCTCAGGTATGTCGGAAGTCCAAATCCTTGTCACTTGCCACAAACTAACGCTAATTTAGGAATTCGCGATGATACGTGAAATGATTGGGAAGCGGCCGGCCCGGCTACCCCAGGAGCTGTGGCGCTTGTTGCGGTCGACTACACGCATCTGCCGCGCCGAGGAAGAACTGTCGAAGCTTTTCCGGAATGCCCAGGTCTGCAAGGCCCCGGACACTATCTTCTCCAGAACTGTGCAGAAGGCCTTGCGCGCCTGTCTAGCCCTAATCGATTCGATGCGGGGGATTCATGTGGTTTATGTTCGAGGGGTCGAGTGCCGGGCAGAGGTGCTGTATGATGCCCAGGAACGCACGTTGAAGATCCACCGCCGATGGCTGGACTTCGAGGCGATCCATCAGCAACCGTCATGTCGACATTGGATCCCCCGTGGCCCGAAAAAGGGAAATGGCAAGCATGAACCTTTCTTTTGTGGCCATGTCGTCGAGGAACTTTTATCCCTCTGCATTTCTTCGGTGTTTGGGCCTCTGACAACCCCCCGAGTCACCGAGATGAAATACATGCGCCATATCCGACGTCTACTCCGGCACATGCCCCATCAGGTAATCATCACCGCGGCTCCCGCAGAGCATGGCTTGATCGTCACCTGGGAAGACGAAGGAACAGAATCATTCCGGAAGCACAGCCTCGGTGGGGCGGCGTATCACGTTATACTCCACGACGAAAGTTGTACTCACATGGAGCGAGAACTCCTCCACTCGGACTCTGGTATGCCTCGCTCAATCATTACCGCAATGAAATGTAATCAGATTCTGACCTTGCTCTTTAGTTGTAGAAAAATCGAAGATCGCAGTCTGTGGGTGCCGCCAGCAATTCGTTCCACAGCGTCGGAGACATTGCGTGTTTGCGGATTTGGACGACATGAAAAAATACTACGCCATGGTCTCACTCAATGAGAGGTCTGCATTCTTCGGGCTGGTATCGGAACCTGTTTCTCCACATCCCAAAACTGTGAATGGGCACTGGCCGGTTGTCTGTGAACAGAGCCCAGCGGGCTTATTGAGTACGCCAAACATCGAGGTGCAGGTGACTTCATCTACGCCTGAACCGAGAAGCAAAAGGGCAAAGCATGTCAGGTAAGCAGACTGCGAATCTTGTTTCCAGTTACCACTTACCACATTCAGATTTCTTCAACAAGTCTGTCAGTAGCATTACACGGCCAGCGACAGTTATGAACCGGCCCACGTAATATTCCACCGCAATAGATATTTATACCGCAGGAAATTGGTGGCGGATGACACATACATTGCAAGGTCTACTGTACAATAAACCACTAAACTCGTTTCACTCTGACATTTTCAAGGACAAGCCGGATTTTGGCCTAGTGGTAGTTAATGTCTTGCGCATACCTGTAGAAAATTACCAGCACTCGGCACTCCTACAAATCATATCTGCGATCCTGGGAGCATGAATAGTGCCGTGGCGACGATCTGTCCTACAAGACTCATTCATCGAGACGCATTCCTGTGGAATGCATAGTCTTGATAGATCTAGGAACCACGACTGCCACGTAGAAGCCGCACGAAGGAGATGTATAATGCCATCGGACTGCCCTTCACGAGATCAATGCAACACTCTACGCGCCCTACTCTTGCTCTTTGCATGTCCGCAGCCCCAGCTTCACCATGGTTCGTAACAGACATCATCCACCTCGCGATTGGATACTAAACTAGACAGCCCCATCTGCGAAGTTTACCGAACGAAGTTTTACACCGAGTTGCGGCAAGACTTGAGTGCAACGAGGTATTTGCTCTCGCTGGATCATGTCGAAATCTCTATACCAGACTCCAGCCGCCCATTGTAGCTGCCAACATCCAATGTCACAACAGCAATTTACTCGGCTTCGCCGCCATGCACAACGATAGGGACCTCGCCGAGAGCCTTCTGGAGCACGGGGCAAATGTCAATGCATTCTACCAGGGTAAGACCCCGGTGATGAGGGCTCTCGAATACTCCTCTTATGATGTATTGCAGCTGCTTCTGGCGAGCTCGGCACTGGATATCAATCTCCAAAACCGGGCGCAAGAGAGCGCGCTGTGGTATGCCATCACATATGGAACTTGCGCTGTGCTGCGAAGCCTGCTACAGGTCCCGAATCTGAAGATTGATCTCCCACATAGAAGAGGCAGAACGGCACTCCATCTCGCGGTTTGGTGGGGCAAGACGGAGCTGGCGCACTTACTCCTCTCCAGCGGCAGCGATCCCTTTTTTGTAGATGACTGTGGCAAGTCGCCGCGTGCATGGGCATGGCGCATCGGCCGGCCATCCATGAAGTGGATTTTTGTCAGTGGACGGGACGGAGGGCCATCACTCTCGTTCTACAGGCCAGCGGCCGGCTATCAGAGGGGCGATCACAATGAGCTCCCGCTCCACCAAGCGGTGGCTCATGGGTCTGCAGATGCTATCAAACTCCTTCTGGCGCAGAAAAACCCAGCCCTGGAGGCCCATGATCAGAACGGAGACACTCCTCTTCATCTTGCCGTTCGATGCCGACGCCTGGAGGCGATGGAGGCGCTGCTGGACCACCCGCAGGTCAATATCAACTGTCGAGACAGAGACGACAATACACCCCTCTGGCTATCGACATTTCTGTCGCACGACGATATGACCAAGAGGATCCTGGCCGCACAAGGCATTGATGTCAACTTTGTGGGTGGTCGTGGTCAGACCCAATCCGTCTCGACATCTCTGCACCATGTGGTCGCAAGGAGGGATACCGTCGCCCTGCGGTGGCTTCTCGAGATGCCTGGCATTGACCTCAACCTCGGCGTGGCAGGCATCTCTCCTTTTTTCGGCGGCGGCTGCGAACGGCAACATTCACGCGATGATGATGCTCTTGAACCAGGGGGGTGTGGAAATCAATGCCACAGATCTTGCAGATCCACCTCTGTGTCGTGCGGCGGAGAATGGCCACCGGGAGGCAGTACGCCTGCTAGTGCGACAGGGCGAGTCGCTTGCGGTCAACCAAAGCTCCATTGGGGCCCAAGACACTGCATTGTGTATCGCCGCCCGGGCAGGTGACTCGGAAATGGTGCGGATCTTACTACGACACCCCCAAATCGACCCCAACCAGGAGAACCGGTGGCTTCAGGACCCCTTGATGCTTGCGGTGAAGGGGAAACATATGGTCGTTGTCGACGTGCTTCAGCAAGACCGAAGGTTGCGGCACCGCAGTTTGCTGAGGTCGCTGGAATCTGCCGAGGAGGGCTTGATCCGCGAGATCCTCCAGAGTCGCGTTGACGACCTCAAGCACCGTTTCCGAGCAAAGACAGCCGCGCCATCGAAATGGAAGTTTGCTGGTTTGCTTACATGCAAATCGAAGGGTTGATGACTGACAGTCACCAAGCGATCATCAACTGCCATAGAGTTATCGCATCCGCCTCAGATTTTTGCGCGGTCCTACTTTTGCTCCCTATCTATGAATTGAGCTGGACGAAATTCAGCGATCCAGACTCGCAACAACATGAGACACCATCCTGAGAGATAGCCGGTACTTGCGGTTGGTCTACTTTATGTATCGCGATAGGATTCGCCTAACCTGTGATGATAGCAATATATTCAGCCATGCTGCCAGGCCTCTAATCCACCGTATTGGATTTCGTACACAGAATGGACACACCGCATCTTCCTCCACCGGCTGAGCGTCCCACGAAACGACAGTGTCGCTTCCATTTTTATCCCTGAGGTGATGTCGCTGTCGATCTGCATGGCATCTTCCCAGACCTTCCGATGGGCACGAGTCACATTTACAAGGTCAGGCCCTTTCTACAGTAGCAGAGATATTGGGACTCATTATTAGATTTTAGACTTTTATAGAAACGGTCGGCTCTTTGACTACCGAGGCCCAGCACATCCTCTACCGGCATTCTTCCATCGCGAGACCCCCCTCAACATGCTCGACCTCTTTCTATGTCGTTCAATCTGCCAGGCATATCCAACTCGAGCGTGAATATAGAGCGCTTTTGCAGTCAAAGAAACTGCCCAAATGCGAGAACAAGCTTCTCCGACAGCGCTGCGAAGAACAGGTGCTGCTATTGTGACTTCGTAGACAGACAGCACACGCCATCCAGGATGCTGCCTCTGAGGTTCTAGAAATGAATAGAGCGGTCTATTGCATCGACCTTCCTTGAGAGGCCGACGGCTTCGAGGATCAACATACGGGAACGATGTTTGATGGTCTTGTCTTCAATATCAAAGTGATCAACGGGGATAACCGGTGAGGTGTCGATGGGGCCATGATCAATCCACGGTGACCGTGCTAATTACTTCTTTACTCGTGGAAGATGATCTTTCAAGTCAAACCGCAACATCGCTTCTACACGCTTGATAGCATAAATCTGAGAGAAATCCTGTGCTGTCCTAGGCAAGAGGCTGTAACTAGGCTGTCCCTGGCCTTCCTCCGCTGTCTCCAGTACGAGGGCTCTCATTTCTTATCAATGGACCGCTTCTGTTCACTTCCTCTCCTTGAATCAACAAGCCCCATGGAGGTAGACGAATGGCCTCCAAGCGGTTCGTATAGCCCAAGTTTTTTATTCATACTCAGCTCGCATATACTCACTGTACGCAGACCACGATGTGGACATCGACCTCCACGCTGCTTGGCAGTCATCCGATCTCCCAGCTGTACCCCCGTGTGTTGCTACCAAACCGAGTGACATCAGAATCTTATCAATAGATTATTTGGGAACCTCAGAACCTAGCACTCACGGATCTTGTACGGTTGACTATCTCTTCCATCCAAACCTGAATAGCCACCAAGGCTTCCCGTGGACCGGGCCGGATCCTCTATCTCCCATGACCCAGGCGGACGACCTTTTTCTGTACCTGTCGGCCTTCCTCCTGCCAGAGGAGGTTACATGGGTGGAGTTTCGACTTTCGCGGCACGACGCATTTTGCGATGACTTCCTCGAAGAATACCTTTTCTTTGTGCCGCGGACCGAGACCGCTATGGGTAACCTCTGTCGCATACGCACACAAGTCCTCGATATCATCACACGATCTTGTACTGCAACTGATACGGCTCGTTTCCGGTTGTCTATATGGCCACGTCTGGACCCTATACCGTACACACAGCATTCAGAGCTATGCCTGCGTTCCACTCTACCTACCATGCCCTGTTTAGATCCAAATTTCTTCGTCAACAACATACGTGGCAACTTCCCGTGAAGCGGTGCCCCAGCGAAAGGAAGCGGGACTGTTCTGTATGGGGATTGTTACGGGGCTAGTGTATTTGAGATGGCCATATTGCAAGACAGAATGGCCCCGCTCTCGTCGTCCATACATCAGCTGATCAACCTGGAAGCGCCGTTCGTTTGACAGGGCTTTATATTGGCTGGCTGCGGAAATTTGAAAAGCCCTTCGATGGATCGTCTTGCACAACTCGAGATCCTTAGAATCTCGCTCAAAGCGTCTCCGTGCCGGCTGATGTCCCAGTAGAGGATCGCATTTGAAAAAGTGATACCCCTCGTACACGTTCTGGGGATGGGGTTGATCCATTGCTGGGGTGGGCAAGGCTGAATGGGTTCAGGGATTGATTGAGTTACAGACCCTTTGGGAGTAATAGAACATATATCTGACAATTCCCCATACGCTAGTTAGCCTTACTCATACTTGCTCTTTTCATATCAAAAGATGGGACTTTGTTCAGTGGCAAATCTGGGTGAAATGACGCTATATATGATTAGCTTACTGTAAAGATTAGCTAGTGGGAAGCTATAGGCCTAGTGCTGTTTAGATATGCTCAATTAGCACCAGACATGATTTGAGAGGATTTTTCATCTAAGTGAGTTGAAGCTACTATAGAGCAGATCGAAATCAGTTTCACTACTTTTTATTCTTCGAGAAGCTTCAAAGTCTTGGCCAGACCCACTTATATCTGTAAAGGGCCTAGCCCAGTGAGCTTTGTCTAATTAAAAGCCAGCCAAGGCTAGGGGCTACTACAAATTTGGTAAAGCCTATCTTAAATATAGCTCAAGTAAAGAAATGAATAAAAGAACAAAGTGAAACTGATTTCGAGCGGCCCTATATATTATCGTCAATCCGTTCGTGCAAATTTCATGAGGGCAAAAGCGCCATAGCTTCAAAAGAATTTATGAGGCAGCATCTGGGATGTGAACTGTTTCCCCAAATCGAGGGAGAGGTAAGGAAATATATACTGAGGGCTAAATTAGATACTGACAGGTGGTCGTAGTTCCTTGTTGGTACAGTACCAATGGATGGTGTTGAGGATACAATTCTCCCTTTCACAATGTGCCCAGTCGATAAGATATGCCAACTAATATGTGGCTAGACTGAGGATCTATAGGCATGGATCTTCGTAAATGAAACAGAGAGACAAAATTAAGGAGATTCAGTATTTCATTTGCTGACCACTGACTCTGGAGCTAACGGTGAGTAATTTCGAAGTTCACTTTGTAATAGGAATGCTTTCAAGATATAATTGGTGCCAGCAGAGCTTTAAGGAAGATACAAAGCCGTACATTGAAAAATCAAAAGTCAAATTGCCTGGTATGAAGGCCTGATGACATGCCGTAGCTCGTTCGAATTGGTACAGGGTCTCTGGGAGCCTTGCTTCTGTCCCCCACAGCATGGACAAGGGAAGAATAAGTTAAACCATATTTGATGGCGTCGACGCCTTTCTGTATCGTGGTAGTATTAGAGTTATGTTGCGATGCACGATGAAGAAAGGATCTTTGGATGCGCACCAGAAGAGATAGCCATTGCCATCAGCTCTTAGGAGCCTGGGCTCATAACTGACCAATTACTGAACGAGATGTTTATGGTGCAAGCAAGTCATTTAACAACTTGTATGAATGGGCGTTGTCGCACTCATCTGGTTCCTAGGATAGCTTATGCTGGCATGCTAGCCCGATTGAGACAAGTTACCAATCAGATTTATGATATTTACCGGCCGCCAATTTAGCTGGTATGCATAAGGACTTTGATCTAGTGTAAAGAAGAGTGAATTTGTCTTTAGTGCGGCAAGATACTAATCTCAGAGGCGAATCTGTCCAAAATGCCTTCTCTATTCAAATCAAAAAATGCAGCCTACATAGCGAAGTAGCCTAACGGCACCTCAGTTCCCACAGAACCTTACTCCAAACACGCTCTTGCAGAGATCAGCGATAAGTAGGAAAGCTCCTTCGGCCAAGTACCGAAGAAGGATATCCGAAAGGGGCATTTTCAAATTGATTGTAGCCTAAAATTAAGTGCACCTAGTAAACCTGGTATCCCAAGCGGCAACCCACCGGCCAAAGTACTCATTCAGTACCAACATTAGTATACTATTCTGGTGGCAAAGTAATTGTCGAGGATCCCTCGCCCACATGACACGAGGTCCTTCCGAGTGCGGATACTAGACACGTCTATCTCATGAAGTCTATATTCACTTCATCCCGAAAATCTTCTTTGGGAAGTGTCGTTACAAGAAGCGGATTCAATGTCATAAATCCCCAATATTGACTTTCCAGTGTACAATGAATAAGGCAGAATTGGGAAACACAGATTTCCCTGGGATGGGTTTAATGAGAAAGAAAATCTTTCCTAACCAGGAAAAAGAATTTTGCGTTGACCCTAGACCCTAGTTAAAATGAGAGACGCCACGAGACCTAGTTCCACTTACATAAATACGCTTGTTCTCACCTTATAAATTCTGTCAGTCTTTTCTAAAGGCGCAACCCCAAGACGCTATTCAGTCCTTGTACGTTCTCGCACATATCAAAGTGATCAGTGTTGTTCTCAGAAGATTGCCAATCTTCCTTATACAAAAATCTAGGATGCCTCAGTCTATAGAAGATAATTTCAGGCTTCTAAGCTTGCTAGTCGTCCCGACGTTCCATGTCTACCTGTCCTTCCGCCAGTGGAGATTTGTTGGGAGAACAAAAGCTTCTCATCGGCTTTTCACACAGTTGGTCAAAGACTTTCAGGTATTTATTTTTCATTCCAGCTTTTCACCCTCTAATTCTGTCGCCCTTTAGTAATGGTGTTGCAGAGCGATGATTGTGGCAAAATTGTCATCCTCCTGGCTTTTCACTTTCTTGGTTTCTTCGTGGAGATTGTCCTTGCTTGGATTCTGAGCCCAGTCCTTCCTCCCATCTTTATGCTCTTGTCGTTCATTTGCAGGCTGCCGTTGTCTTACTTCGTCTGTATAATCCGGGTCCGTACCTCAAAAAAGCCATCGGACTCATATTTTGATCGACAAACTTATGAACATGCTTTCGGATGTTACAATAATCAGAATTTATCACTAATATGTCCGCTGGCATTATCTTGTATGGTATCAGCACCAATAAGTCTTAGCCTCTGGTTGGGGTTCTCTTTGATTGGCATTGGAGCTCTTTATAAGGTCAATGATTTAGGAGATTTGAAGAACTGGACCCCAGATTCAGGAGATCTGGCAACCAAAGCCAGGTGTCTTGTCAGTATTCAGGGGTATCGTTGGTCCGATATTTACATCAGCCCGTTCCTCATCTCAAAATCGAATGCCGTTGGTTGCTGCCGCCAAGGTATAAACCAGACATACATCCTTCTCGACGAGAGCCTTTTGAAGCAAAATACGGACAGGATAATCTCTGTCTTAGCCCATGAGATTGGGCACTGGAGAGGAAACCACTCTCTCAAAGGACTTGGTGTGATCTGTGTAAGCATGGGTGTCAACGTCGATCTCGAAATTCGTTAATTATTCTCACAGTTTACTTCAATGTTCCTCATTATGGCCACTCACGGAGTGGGGATTCATTATCCAGCAATTTTTGCCCCTTTATTCCTGTCAACATGGTATTTGAAGCAGTCGATCTTCCATGGCTTCGAGAATCAGGCTGGTCAGTTGCGTTCGTCATCGGCGGGGAAAAAAACTAATCAATCACCAGAAATTTTCACGACAAAGTGTGGGAATGAGATCCTAACATTGCAGGGGGCGGTGTCTGTTTTGAAAGATAGGGCGCTCTCTTACGATTCATATACTCCTTATCGGATATTTTACCATTCCCATCCCACGGCGGAGAGAACTTTAGAATCCCTGGATTACCTCCCGGAAGAGGATGGGAAAAAGCTGGCATAGCAGTATGTTGCAAAGGGAAAGTACAGTGCACCTCCCTGCTGTATCTGAGTTCCATTCAATGGCCCTTCCATCTTGATTATTTTTAAATCTCGCAAATATCCTGATTTACTCTCTTCTTCGCACTTCATTTTTCGAAAGCAGGGACGACATCTAAAGAGGTTTCTAACAAGGCTCTGTGCCAGCATATAGCACGAAAAAGGCCAATTTTCGCTTACAGAAGTTACGCAAGTTTGATTTGTTAAATTGAGCTGGAGAAGCTAACCATCTGAAGCTAGGGATGTAATCGAGGCTTTGGGCAACACTTCTATGGCTTGGTGAATCAGAATACCTCTGTATGGCATTCACCAAAGAGAGGGAAATGGTATTAGTCATATTTCATTAAATTTTGTGATTTGCGATTCAGTTTTCGAAACTTGGCGACCTTGGCTGTAGTGAGAGCAGGACCCAGTAGCAATAGACCGCGAAGAAAGTGAACGCTTAGTTATGTAATATTCACAAGAAAAGCCCAGTTCCTCTCCTCTCCCCCTGACTTCGGCTTGGGGATATTGATTAGGCCCTCCACCATATTGCAATTACTAGACACAGTTCAAAATTCAGGAAAATTACTTGTATTTCTAACTTGGACTGGTACCTGAGACCGATTCCCAAGGCACAGTCAAATTGTGAGCTGGGCGAAGAATTCGCCATCTCGTGAGTGAACAGGACCCTGGGAAGGAATATTCAGCCAGTATTCACCACTCCACCTACAGTACCATGCCCTGCTTAGACCCAGAATTCTCCGTCAAGAATATACGCGGCGACTTCCCGTCAAGCGCGGCGCCCCTGCGAAAAGACAGTGGGATTGTTCTGTATGGGGCCTGCGACGGAGCTAGTGTATTGAGACGTCCACATTGCAAGCCAGAAAAATTACTTGATCTATGTATACCTGTTGATATAAATTTGTATGTTTTAGGTATATTCTCCAGTATATTGAGGCCTGAATGAAATACCAGGTAGCTACCCAACTGACGGGGGTTCTTTTATGGTTGCATATGCAGGAGATTGCCGAAAAGATGTAAAGTACGCTGTTGCTATACGTATTTAGTAGAGTTATTCGTTAGGTACAATGACATCTCGGATAGAAATTTCAAAAAACCAAATGAATGTGGGAGTCAAAACTTGAATAATTGTTTATAAAGCAGAAAAAAAGCAATAGAAGCGAATGATCACATGAATGAGCAGTAATGGCAATGGATATGGCTGTCTCCTTCCAGCTCGCCGTGGAAACGATTTAATAGGAATTGCGACGACGGTGTCCTCGAATAATGCTTAGTCGTTCTTCAGTCGCATCCACTAATATTTTCTGTAGCCGATGAAGACGTGCTTTCCTAGGAACTTGGCAGGTTTTGGGGTGCCACTTGCGATTCAGAAATCCCAGTTTCCTGTATCCTGTTTTCCTGTAGGCCCGAGCGATGCGCGGTGCAATTCGACGACGTTTATGGTTGGAGCGTTGGTTTTGGTCAGACCTGTCATGAATCGTATTGGCTCTCTGCGCTTCGTCGCACCCATAATTCCTTTCTTTCTCGAAGGCAGTCTCTTCAGAGCCATCTTTACTCCCATGATCTTGTTTAAATTTTACCCTCTCACTGCTGCTCACCTGCTCCGTTAGTGATCCTTGCTATGTACTTGGTAATGTATACAGGGCTCACAAGAGTGGGCTTACCGTTCCGGTAGAGCGGATCCATTCATCGTTTTCGACTGGCGGCCGAAGAGTGCATGTTCCAGGCAAGTTCTGCTGGCTCGTCCTTGTGTCGATGACGGGATAGGATCTCGATGCGTCTTGCTCACAGCCAGGCTGTGGGAATGCGTGCGACCTGCTGAAAGCCCAGACGCTGTTGTCACACCCATAATGGAAGGCCGCAACCTGCTCAGGTCAACTAAATCACCCATCGGCGTTCTCGGATGGATTTTCGTGGCCCGTGGTCTACGCATAAGAATTGCTGTCATTGCAATCGTTTCGAGACCATGAGAAATAGAGTCTTGACCACTAGTGACCCTTGTATGTTCTTCTGCGTAGGCACAGCTCCATTCGGCAAAAGCGTCCTGCTGCCGTCGTTCATGGATGAGCTGGTCCAATTGGAGACGCCGCTCGGTCGATAGGGCTTGATATTGATTGGCTGCAGAGATTTGAAAAGCTCGTTGATGGATCATCGTATACAAGTCGACCTGAGTGAAACACATCCAACTGCGCTCAACACGCCACCATGTCGGCTGGTGTCCTGGTAGAGGATCGGCTTTGAAAAAGAGGTACCCCTCGTACATGTGATGGGGTTGATCCATAGCTGTGGTGGACAGAACTGAATGGGTTGAAGGCGTGATTAAGTTACAGACTTTGGGAATGCTGGAATAAGCTCGAGAAGTCCCTATCACCCAATGAGCCCTTCTTATACTCTTTCCATTTCGAAAAATGGGACCTCGTTCAGGGGCAAACCTGGGTGAATTGACGCTAGATCTGACGCCGCTTAGTGATTGGCTATTGAGAACCTATACGCCTAACGTGGCGGAAACTTGCTTGATAGACACCAAGCGCGATCGGAGACAATCCGTCGCCTAGGCGAGCTAAGACCATGCTCGCCAATGCCTGAGAACAGGCGTTAGGAGGCCAAAGGTAGCATAGTGCGAAAGGGCGTTCGAAGGTAATATGACTATTTCCTCATCTCTGAGGGGTAGAGAAAGTTTTATTTCTATTCTCTCAAGACTAGCTAGAAAGGTAGGCCCGGCCGCTCCTCAAAATTATCCTAGTAGGTTGCTCGCTTCTTGGAGCCAATTCCTACCACTAGCAGGTTTTATCTATGGAATCATCGCGAACAGTGCAGGCCCGTCTTGGTAGGAAAAATACTCAGAGGAACAAAGCGGTGGGTATTCCAACATTATTCTGTAGAAAATGCCTGCATTTTTCTTACGACGAAAGCGTTTCATAGCCTCATAAGCGTTATAGAGACTCCACCAGGACTGTGGGGCTGGTATGGAATCGATCTCAATGACCATGTGCCTGTGGATGTGGGATATGGGGCATGGGATGCCGTGGATAGGTGTAGGGTCGACTTTGCATTGTCGGAAGGGACACAAGGGGTTGGTTGGGGATATTGTAGCCCTGAGTATCCATTGATGTCAATAGAATAGTTCACACTTTCGTAAATTACAGAAGAATCATGTGGTACCTGGGCTCTATTACCTGGACCTGATGCCAATCAGCCACCGTTTACATACATGTTGTATTACTGAGCCCCAAGGATGCCTCATACGCCGCATGGTCTGAAGTTTTCAATGCTGGACAATACTCGGTTGAATGAAGAATGAATGAAGGTAGACGATGTCACGATCATGATGTGTCGATGCTGCGTTGGTTCGTGGTGCGTTGAAAATGACCAGGCCCGATAAATTAGATAGGGAGGAACTTGCGAGGAGAAACAGGGGATGTTGAAGTGGAGCTCGTCTGTTCACTTTCGTTTCGTTCTTGCCGCACAGCTTCTTGTGGTACGGCTGCAGCAAGAAGCAAATCGAGGACGAGGGCGGCGGATGGGGCCGCAGTTAGCCTTCGTGTGAGCCGATGAACCCGGATAGTTGGCGCTGGTGAAGTAGATCAACAAAGGCAGAGGGTGGCAGAAGGAAGAGTATTGATAATACCTGGTTATGAAGTGTGAAAGGGTGTAGTTTGACGGTGTTGTGGATAGAGAAAGGTTTGCCTGGCCTATGAAGTTTCCCGTTCTGTCCCCGACCCTCCTCCAGGGCATTCTCACTTACCCAAGCGGTTGGGTCCCTTCACGCATTTACAGGCAAAAATTGACCACAGTATTGACAGCTACCTAGGTTGAATGACCATTCGCCGAGACCAGGGCACACAATCAGGCTCCAGACAAATACGGTATGAATTTGTACGTTTCAAATAGTATGGTGGCGATAACCCGCAGGGGAGGGGAAACATTGGGCTGCTGCCCTCCCGTAGAACCGTCGACCAGCGAACGACGAAGAGGCCATGGTTGGAGACGTAGCGTATCAAGAGGACAAGGTTCCCTAGCGACCGTGGAAGAAAACAATTAGCATGCTATTTCTTTCAGAATTGTCAAATTTGCAGTCGGTTCCAGATGACCAGGCTCAATTCACGAAGCCCTTTACCAATCCCCGATGACATATATGCCGTGGGAACAGGTGGCACAGCTCCTGCTTGTATGAACGGAAGAAAGAATAACACCAGGAGGCAGCTTAGGCGTACGAAATGACTTGGTTTACAAGTCAAGCCTATATCAAGTATTCCCTGCTCTGGCGGATGAAAGGGTTCGGTTTCAACATCACCCTTCGTTCTCTGATCATTATCCCTCCGGCCGGTATGAGTTAGCTCGGGGGAGCGATAAGAAATCGTTCCCTGGAAAGCTCTAGCCGCATAGAATGTTTTATATACTGTGGATAGTAGATGCTACCACGATGAAAGGTTGAGCAACCAGAGGTGTAACAGGCAGGAATCTGGCTTCGAGGTCGTCAATCCCACAATCCAAAGTACCTGTTTCCTCGTCTCGGACTGCTGTGGTTGAATGATGAATGCATGTAAGGTGAGCTTGATATCGGGGGTAATTGATCTGATTGGCTGTTTATAAATTGTAGAAATATAATTTAGTGCTGTGTGTTGTAAAGGAGAGACGCTCTTGGTAGACGAGGCGGCCGTTCCATTCCCTTTCTGGCCATCCTTTTCCACAATATCCTATCGCACCATCGCACCATCGCACCATCGCACCAAATTATCCTTTCATCTCCCATCTTCTTTACATATTTGCCCGCTATATCTATAACGAGGACGTTTAACTGGCTCATATGTAAAGATATCCCCGGGATCCTTAAGCTAAGTCACAGGCAAACCGCTGGAGGAGTTCGACAGACTCTGTACATCAGTACACCAGAGAGGGCCAGTACGCATGACGCAGGTATCAGTAGGCCAAAGGAACGCCTCAAAAGCAGTTACAAAGAGAACTAACAGCTTTCTGTATTCCTAGTTCTTCCCCGTGCATCAAACGACACCGAGCTCCACTGCCTTGACCCATTCTGAGGATCGAAATCAAGAGCGACACCAAGTACAAAAGGAGTTGAGCGGAGATTTGTCACCGGTGATATCTGGATATAGTGTTTACAAATTGGGGTCCTTGGAGAGCATTGCGTCGCTGCTTTTTAGCCAGGATGGACTTCCAATTCGACAGCAGACCTGGGTCGCCGTCCGGTGGAAATGGAGAAACAATTCCAGCACCTTGAATTAAAGCTTGAGCAACCTCAAATTTACCAGGGCCAATTTTAGACAGGCACAGCGAGCATTGGAGTCCAGTGTCAAGGTTAGTTGTCACTTATACACGCGTATTTCGACGTCAGAATCATTGACGAGCCAGTAATAGCCACCAGCGACCCCTCTAAACGCCCACGATTATACCTTTCTATCATTAAGGGCGATCCCCGCTACATATCCTTCGTTCACACTTACGATAAATGAACCTTCGAGATAGCCACCAACTCCGCGGAGGGAATGCATAGAAACGGCCGTCAAGGTCGATTAGGCTGCGAACTATCTAGGGAGTGCGATAGCACATCACCCCCAAGCGGCTATGGATGGGCTTCGCATACAACGTCGACGGGGAGTCCCTCCAAGCTTGTCTCCAACCCCATCGCGGCGAATAAGGGTATGAGAGACTGCAGAGGGCGCTGGGCTAGCATATCGAGGGCAGCATGGTTGGAACCCACCACGAGGCCTGACAACTTCGTCGTCTTGCCACACGCTGCACACCATGCGAGGGCTCATTTGGTCTACCAGTGGATTGGCTGATAGATCTAACCTGGAAAGGACTGCTACTTCAACACGAAATGTTTGACAACGGTCTACTGTGACATACTAGCAAGAACAGACAAGCATGATATAGTGGAAGCATTGCCATAATTTTAGATTGGCGAACGGTGTCCTGCTTATTTAGACAAGCAAATTGTTTAGTTCTGGAATTGGTATGGTTAATCGGAAAATGAACCCGCGTTCAGCTCGAGAGAATCAAACTCACATACGAGTAGAGAGTACGGTAGCACCAGTAATTCACGTGCCCCAAACCTTAGGGGAAAGGAAGTGCTGACCATGCCTTCGGCCGAAACTTGGCCACGATGAGTAGATTCTCTCGGGAACGTGATGACCGTCAAGCTATTGCCCAATTAGTACCCAGAGCTATAACCCATGTCCCTAAGCGAGCCCCTCTTCGCCAGCGCCAACCGGCTACTCGGAGCTACCAAGACTGCCGATGGGTGGGCCCGGGGATGGTTTGCACAGGAGCACTATTGACTTCTCTGAACCATCAATTGGGATTGTCCGGGATTGGATCAGGCAGATCCCACGAGGTATAGGAGCATATGTTATTTCAATACAAGTTGTCATACCTATTTTCCCTTTTGTGGACCGGTTCCTTCGGGTCCTCGGAAATCTCTAGTGGGGTCGGATTGCCTATCAAGTTGAACTGGCATTACCAGGCTATTTAAAAGCTTTCAACCTACTTACGGCCCTTCTTCCCCTGTCTTATCATTCTTTGTGAAGCCTGATTCGATAGAGGCAAGATACATACGTTATGTGCAGGTATTTTTGTTAAAGTCTATTCTTATGGTACCTGCTCCCACTGAGACTATTTCAGAGCAAATAGGATCCGGGTTTGAGGCCATAGACTCGAACATTTTTCCAACATGTCTCATCTTAAAGTAAGCAATCCATTCTATCTTGCAAGCCCCTCGGCGTTTGACACATTACTTATGGATGTCTCCAGATCATTCGCGCAAAGCACCCACCCTCGACTGACCCCATTCAATACCTCAGCCTGAGAGGACTTGGACATACAGTTGTCTTGGTTGTTCCTCTGCTCGATGGACATACGGACCTAGTGGTTGATGGAAAGTACGAAAATCAAGTAGCCGGAGCATTCGGGTCATATACTTGCACTCGCTTATTGGAATCGGATCCAATCATTCAAACCTCTCAAGGTTCAAATCACGAAGAGAGATCTCTGAATGCCATGATTTTGTTCGTGGATAGATGGAGAGCTGTTCGAAGCACAGTGCTTGATCTTCGGAATAACCTGCTGGAAAATGTTTATGAAAGTGAAATTGTACGGCTGGAGAACTTACGGGAGCATTATCAAAAGCAAGCTGTCAAAATTCCGCAATGGCTTAATGCTTGATCTTTGGACAACTTAATTACCCGGAGAAAATACCTCTGATATACTGATTAGATTCCATGCCAAAATAATACAATTTTCATTCTTTCGCAGAAAGAAGAATGTAGATTTTGGAGGCTATGAAGCCCGCCTTTCGTCAACGAAGTTGGAAGTGGAGATTGTTTGAATCCTTCCTCATTGGTTATTGAGATATTTGTTAAATGGGTAAGTCCCCTTTCCGTTACTTGTGTTAAGTTCATGCCAGAACACTGTCGAATCTCTAGAGGGTATTGCCTAATGATATGCTAGGGGGTGGAGAAGAAGCGTACGGGTGCACGTTGTTAGTGATAGAGGGACGCTTCTAGGACCGACAACCTGATAGACAGAGTAAAATAACCAGTAGTAGATCACATGAAGTGTCGTATAACAACGCGATCGAAAGTGGCATCATACACGGGCTGGTAACGTAGTAACAATCAAAATAGCTGTCCGCGTTATTCGGAATGCAGCGTGATCACTACACCATGCTCCCAGGAGCCCTTCAAACCTTCATTCGTACAAAGATCAGCGTTGACCTTTAGCCCTAGCGGACAATGACCGACGTTTATTTTTGAACTCATCTAGATAGATACTGATCCTACCACAGAAGGGCTACGCAAAAAGAGCGGAGATAATGCTTGTGAAGGCAGTTGCAATTGCGCCAAGCCAATTATCTACATACGATCGAACATGCCCATTCGTGGCAAAAGAGTGTTCGGTGGGTGGCCTAGAGCTATCTCAGCTCTGCTAGAGTGAGGTAATGGTCGGCCTACCTCGTGCTAAAATGGTTGAACTGCCGGGGCACTGCCTTTCTAGCCCGGGTTGGTTCTCGCAGGTCCCAGGAGTAAGTTAGCCCCCACATGCTATCGGGGATTGGAAAGCTGCAATTTCATTATGAAATATGAGATCATAATCTCATGCATTTCATCAGTCAGTAGTTCATGGTCCTACAGCCCATCCCGGGGATACTGTCTCTGCCAGAATACTATCGGTGTATTATATCCAATTCCAGATAGATACACCAAAGGTTTCACTTTGTTCCTGAATCCTGAAACAGAACCATACCAGTAGAGGATCATTTGACCTAACAGTTTGAAAGGACATTGTTTATCCGTACGGTAATCGTTATCGACCACACCTGACACGTTCGTGGGCGAAATCTGGGTGGTAATACATCACGTCTTCCTGTGCCCTCAATTGAAACTCGCCAGATCACCAATCGGCATCGTCCCAATAGGATGACAGCCTAGAATCTAGAACACATATTCGCGTCCTATTCCAAAGAGTGTCGATCGCTGTGGCTGGATCTGGTAGCCCTGTTATTTCTATTTCGTGACTTGATCGAAACTTCGGCAAGTGCTCGGAAAAGACTTATAACCTAATGTCATTTGGCAAGTTCAAGTAAACGCTGCCTCCCCTGGGCCACCGATGCAGGCATGTCGGCATGGCAATACAGTAGCATCTATGGGAGTTCTACATGTGGTTATAAGCCCCGTTGTCTAATCTGCAACATTTACTCTGGTTCCTGAACTATGAAACGTGGCGTTGGGGCCATCCAATAAACGATAGCGAGCTACCCACCCTAGGATCACATTGTGGGAGTATTTGCTATGGTGTCGCTGGTGTAGAGCTATGAGGTTGCCTCTTCATTTCATAGAAGCGTTGCAAGTAGCTTTAAATCGTCAAGGCAAGTTCCAACTTGCCTTCCATAGAGACCAGCAAACCTGCAATCAGAAGCCATTCACATTCGTTACGATTATTCTTCTAGCCAGTCTGACATATTGCCAGTAAAGCTACATTATGGCGTAAGCTCTAAGTACCTTGCGCTTGATTACTTTTGCTGGAAAATTTTACTGACTCTCGCAGACGTGGCGCTTATGATACAACAGGTGTGAAGAAGCCCGGTGCTCCTCTGCCACCACCAAAGTGATACCAACCGCCTATCCTGGGGTGTTATATGATGAGAAATGGGAGCTGCGGCAAATCTCAATGCTCATGTAGCAGGAAGATGCTAAATGCCCTTTACTTCGTGTTTCATCATTAGCTGTTCGCTCAAGGAACCTGGTTTTGATTGGTCTTTTGTTATTGCTACTGTTGGCCTGTTCAAGCGAACCTTGTACAGTATGTATAATTATTCTTCGGGAAGTTTAATTTGTGCCATCTGTGCTGCTAAAAGTCTTGCAATCAATATGGTTTAGCTTCAATGACTTTTTGCGAAGTAATATTGCAGTTCCAACGCTTGAACGGCGGCCTTTATAATGTGAGTTTGACTGGGCCGTATGCCACCTGCTGGAGTTTTATGAGGGAGAGAGATATCCCAGCCAAGAGGTGCTGTTCCCAGTAGCGCCATTCTGTCTGTAGGTATAATGGTTTGACTTTTGTGCTCGACGAAGGAAGAACCTTGGTTCGGTTTGTGAATATTTTCCAGGGATTCCTCGAGGCCTGTGGCGTACAGTGGCAGCATCAGTACGATTGCCCTTGTATCTGAGGCGTTCAAAAATTCTTAAATGCGTACTTGATGGGATGGTAATCGCCGCCGGGTTGGCTCCTATCGTAGTCTATCGAGGCCGTCCTTTTGCTCCCCGAGACCAACTGAGTATTCACCGGGAGCAGGGCGCTCAACGGCAATATTTCCCTCCCAGGTCTCCACATAAGTACTGCAGGAGATTTAATGTTTTGAATATCCAGGTAAGTAGAAACCAGAGGTATCGTTGGGCTGCTGCCCTTCCTGTAGAATCACCGGTCAGAGACTGACTCTGGAATCAGGAAGGAATACTGGAGCGGACGTCGCGGTGTGATGGGAGGGGTGAGACTCTTCTAATCACTTTCAAAGACAATATCATTAGCATTTATGTTCCTTCAGGTTGACCAAAGTCGTCGTGCATTTGGAATATTAGGCCGAAACCACAGGACCCCTTTACCAACCTCCGAACGCCATAGATCTCCTGGGAATAACCGGCATCGCAGCTTCCACCAAAACAATCAGAAGAACGATACCACCAGGGACAAGGAATGTAAGAGAAGACTTGGTTTAGAAGTCAAGCTCATCCGACGTGTAGCCCTCTCTCGCGGATGAAGTCTTCGGTTGTAACATCACCCTCGGATCTTTGATCACTGTGCTCCCCAACTCGTGCAACTCGTCGAGGTAGCTCGGGCGAGCGATAAAGGTTCGCTTGCTGGAAAGTAGTCATGGGGCTGTCTAGGCTGTTCTATAGACCGTAAATGTCAGAAGGTGCCGTGATCAAAAGTGGTGAACCAGGCAGGAATCTGGTAGTCGAGGCTGTCGATCCCACGACGCGAAGTAAAGGGTTACTCATCTTGTATGGCTGTCTCTATAAGATATCTATATATGAGGGAGCCCCATGTCAGAGGTTGCCGATTTGTTTGGCTGTTAGTAAAGGTAATTCGAAGTTATGTGTTGTAATGGAGAGAGCCTCTTAGTAGACGAGACTGCCGTTACACTCCCTTTCTGGCCAGCTTTTCTTCCACAAACATTCTATTACACCCGATTACGTCTTCAACTCACACCGTATCCACATATCACTACCCCATATCTCCCGTTAGGACGTCTGGCTGGTCCATGAGGACTGAGCTCATCGAGAATCTTAATCCAGATCACAGGCAAACGGCTGGAGGAGTTCAATGGGCTCCGTGACCCAGTCCTCAAGAAACGGGAACGGCCTGTAAACCTGATACAAGCATCAATATACCAAACCAAAGCCTCCAATACAGTTGCACAGTTATCTAACAGCTCTTTCTATTCCTAGTTCTTCCTCGTTCATTAAACGACGCCGACCTTCCCACCCCTTACCCATTCTGATTATCGAGTCCAAACGTGACAGGAAGTGCAAAAAGATGAGGATCCTGATCCTGTCATCGGAGGCAGTTTATTGGGTTAACACACTTGATTCATTGAAGGGCACTGTGTCGCTGTCTTCCAGTCCTACCGAAGGCTTCGATTTCGACAGCTGGCATGCGTCAAGGAGTGATGGACATGGAAGAACAACCCCACCAGCAAATTGGAATCATGGCATAATACCTTCAACCTCACCGAGGTGAAGGGTAGACAGGCACACGGGACTTGATAGCTGGTGTCAGATGCATTTGCCATTCTCATCGCCGTTTGACAAGCACCGTTTGACACCGAGGCCGTTGAACAGCCAGCTACGGCCGCCAGAGAACCACCTAGATGTCCCTGATCGTACCTGTCTCTCACACAGAGCAACCTCCACTACTTATTTTTAATCGAGACTATCATAAACCGACCTCCGATACCAAGAAGCCGTGTACCGACCAACCGATGTAAAATCCACAACGCGGAGGAAAGAATATACAGAAACATATGCCGGGACCATCAAGGCTGGTTCGGCTGCGGAATAGCTGGAGAAGAATATATGGCAGAAACTTCAGACTTGACTATGCGCAGGGTTTGGATATTAAGTTAATGGGGTGTCCCTGCGAGCTTGTCTCCAATCCTATCACGGCGAATGTCCGGGATATGAACGAGAAGCCAACACAGCTTGCTAGGGCATTGAAAAGGTTCCTTCTCCGGTACAGATCATCGAGCCCGTAGGGTAAAATACCATCCAGATGGTTCAGGAAATATTGCAAAGTGACTCTTGCAGCGTACTGTGCCTCTTTGAGGGCATGAGAGACTGCACGGGACGCTGAGCTGGTATGTCGAGCACAGCATCGCTAGTTGGTACACACTCTTCAAACCATACGAGGGCTCGTTTGGTCTACCAGTGAATTGCCCGATAGATCCGACTCGGAGGGAACTGCTGCTTTCGCACGGGTTGCTTGACATAGACCTAACGTGGTACATTAGCAAGAGCAAATAATCATGATATAACGGACGCATCAACTTATTTTCGAATTGGCGAACGGTGTCATGTTCATGTCCATAGATAAACTGTTTGATTCTAGATGAGGTATGATTAGCCTAATAATGAATCCGTGCTCAAATAGAGAGAATCAGGATTCACATAGGTGTAGATTGTACAGTAGCGTCATCAATTCATGTCCCAAACCTTGCTGGAAAGGAAATGCCGACTCAGCCTTCGGCCGAAACTTGGTCACGACGATTAAATCTTCTCAAGGACATACTGACCCTAAAGCTATTACCCGTTTAGATACAGAGCCATGGCTAAAGACTCTAAGCGAGCCACTCGACACCAGAGTCAACCGGGTGCTCGGAGCTATCAAGAGTCCCTAGGAGTAGCCAATCCAGGTAATGCTCTATATTGGCTCTCTAGGATCAAAGACAGGTTAGTTCCGTCAGATACCGTCGTACCTTCATAATGTTTGTATGTACTCCGCGTATTCTTTAGCATGGGCGACTCCTGGGAGCGTACGTGGAGGTAGGGCTACATCGTTGGAATGGTAGGTGAGCCCGGTCCAGCCAGAATGGGTTCTCGTGTTGGGATTTTCACAGGTGGAGCCGAAGGAGATACGTATCCACAGACACCATCGATATGATCGGGGCCATACGCTAGGATTGGCTCGGACTTGAGCCAGCCAGATTCAGCGAGTTGCCTCAAGTTCTACTGGTGTATTACAGCAAGCATAGTGTCGATCATCCGGATTACAGGACGGACAGAAACTTGGTTGCCACACTCGAGATCGGACAAACCATGTACAGATGTAATATACATGCAGCCACGTATTTCCCCTTCATCCTCTGGGAATAATTTTCATCTCAATGGGTTGCAACGCCAGCTGGCAATGCGTCAGGCCTCAAGATATAAATCATTCATCTCCTAGACATTTCCCCGACTTTTAATTGAACCCGACTTTGTTGCACCTCAAGGCACCAGGACTGACAAACCACAGCAAAACCCCCCTTCCCTTCAGGTGCAATGCAAAAACCCCAAGACGAAAAATGTCTTGAAGAGGCATGCCTCACCCCGCAAGTGCGGGAAAGCGCACTGCCTCGGAAGTCCCAGGTAGGTCGCTGCGCTCGCAAAAATTGCACCAACACCCTTGTAATACTAAACTTCCATGACCGAAGCAATCTACTTCCGCTAGTGTTCCGCGGGCAAGCGAGCAAGGTTATTAGCCCTTGATCATTCGTCACCCCGTGGAAAAAAAGGCCGATTAGTAACCCACTTAACGCAGATCCGTCACCTTTGAACACCGAGTCCGATTTATTCCATGCAGCCAAAAGGGATCCCAAATCCACCGCGCACGGGTCGTCCAGACTGGAAGAGGATGGGAGCTCTTCTATGCACAACGGAAACCCTATCACTGGCCAGTGTACAGATGAAGCTCCTGGTGGTGGCGCTGTTCAAGGCAAAAGCACGCTGAGCACTGTGGACATCGACCCTGGTTCCTTTATTCATCTACTTTGCGATGGGAACTTGGGCAGATAATACAAGGGATCTTGCACTTCCTTGAAGAACCTTCTGGACGAATGAATGTCTCCGTGCAGCGTCGGATGTGTCCACGGCTACCAGACAACTTTTGAATCCTCAGCTGTGAAGTAATGTGTCTCAGTTTACCGACATATGAGTCAAGAATGTAAAAGAAGCCACCTAGGTTATACTGATACATCAATGTACCTCCTTTTTGTCCAATATAATAACACTGCCGGGTTGAGAACATTGTCAATATACCATCACGGATGTGACCAGTGGAAACGTACAACCACTACTGGGACTATCAGGGGGAGGATTCGGGAGCTTGCCGTAAGCGCTGCCTTTGCATTCTCCTGAGTATCCTCGGAACCCTGCCGAGCTTTACGAACTCTACATCATGTGCTGTTGGGGAAAGGACCAAACTAGTGTAAAGGCAAGCGTGAGTCAGTGAACGCAATCTCTCAACAACAAAAGCAAAAAACAAAAGAAATTACATGGTTGATGCTGTAATAAACTGCCTCAATATGAATCAGAATCATATTCTGGCAAAGCAAGCTGAACATAGTCGGATACATCCAACGAGGAAGACCGGGCACGATGTTAATATTTCAAATGTCTGGCGTTACATGCTTCATAGCTTGCAGCCTCCCTAATGCAGTCCACTTCTCTCGAGATTATCAAATTCTTAACACTGCTAATCAAATCGGCTTCTCTCAGCTGCATCTCGACCAGACGGAAGAGACAAACGGAATCTTCTCCCATAAGCCTGGGAAGATAATTGCTCCAGACGCATTTTGGCATTAATACGGTTGATCGTCCCCTGCTGTACCATCCCGGCCAGTATTTGTAGACCCTGACAGCTCCACTGAGCTGCCACCACTGCTGCCGTCGCGGCTTCTCCGATGCCTTCGTATTCGGACCACGAGCACGTTCTATATTCACGATTCCGCCAGTATTCAACCCATATGTCGTCCTCCAAATATAATGCCTTCACAAAAGTAAAAGTAATATTCTGTTCGGTCTTAATCTTGTGAAATTTGGAAGATAGGTAGTGAACATACCTCAGCGTAGTCGTTGTGGCCCTGCCCACGGTTCCAGAATCGCAGATTCGGGAGGCTTTTGCTGCGGAACTTCATGATGACAGAATGGTTGAGTAGAAGAAGCCGAGGCATTTGTACCGTCGTTATACCGACTGATGACTTTGGCGAGACCAAAAGGTCATGCGTGACTGAAAAGAGTCTGCTATGAAGATACAGCCGAGGGAATAGTACCAGAATGTGTTGATCGATCAAACTTGTGCAGCGCAAAAAAGGCGTACTGATCTTACACTTTATATCAATTTAAATGTATACCATCTCTTACACCTAGTTCTCATGTTGCAACACAATCAATGATATCAGAACAGCTTTACCGGTATCATCCGCACCGTGTCTTGGATATTCAACCGGATATGTGTGGTGAAAAAAGCAATATCAGATGCTCCAGTGGGATCAAAAGCCGGTGGCTACGGCGTAACACCATATCTGGTAATTTCAGTCTCATTATCGGCAGAGGATCGTCGCTAGTTCACGGACATTATACAGCTAAACTATGTTTGGTCTGTTTTACTGAAGTAAGTAGGTTTTAATAGACGGATTACATGCTATGAACTTCAATCCGCATGCAATAAATGGAGGATCAGATGGATTGTAGTTCGGTTTTTGAAGCTAGTTGGAATTCCGTGATTCGGCCTTTTGAATGCGGCGTCGAGACTTTTGTCTCCAATACACCGGAGTGTTGTCGGTAAGTTTCTTGGAAGTAACTTATTTTTGCCTCAGATTCAATTCTGCACCTACCACGCCGGTCAAACTAGGGTAATGGGGTATTCCACTGATTGGAAACAAACCCAGAATTAACAGGGGGCCCGAGCAGCTCCGATTTATCGGTTGTCAGAAAGGCCTAGTCACAGCTCAGAATCCTGTCTGTCATGATGTCCGGTCCCTTGTCACCCATATCTCAGGTGGTTGGTCCGCTTCAGGGTTCTCTCCGCCACAGCCACATATTCTCTTCCGAACACTCGGAAGTACCACGTAAATGCCTTGCAAGGTTGGTTATCGGACAGCGAGCGAAATACAACTCGGATGGCTTGAGCGCTCTCGACACACTTTGCCGCGTAAAACAGGGTATGGGGTGAAGTATCGCCGCTGAAATACTTTTCGAGGAATGGCTTGTAAGCACAGAGAAGGAGGTACTGGAACCAATATTGGAGGATTTTAAGCTGCACAAACCCAACTTCCGGTTGTGCATCTGAAGCGCTGAGTTCATCAGAGAACTCGTCGATCGATGCTCCGATATATGACATTTGACCAAGAAGACCGAGGAGACTCCATGCCGATAAGAAACCATCCGGTGTGCTGTCCGCGATGAAGCCGGATAATTCCAGCAGCTTGGAATGAAGCAGCGTGAAACGCTCCTTTGCCGGATAAAGCATTTGATAGCCCATTCTTAGCCTGGGCAATCCAACAAAGTCCTTGCCGTAGGTTTTAACCCAAAGCCCGTTCCTTCGGGAGTGCCCGTGCTCGCAAGCATTGCCGGATGCTTGCCTGTTCATGGAGCACAGCATCTCCAATCCGATCCAGAGGATACCGTGTTTTTCGCACTCTGGAGGTTGGCGGCAGCACAAGTCACAGCCGATGGTGTTTGCCATGTTATACGCCAACCGCAGATCCTCCGATACATTCTCGCCGCGATGAAGACGACCGTAGATCAGGAGGACCATCGCCTTCCATGCCGTGACCGACGGCTGAAAGGGTGGGCTGTCGGTGGATAATGAATGCCAGGCGATTCTATCATATCGCATGGACAAAAGGCGATACGGGCGGATACTGTCCGGATGTTCCTCTGTCAGGCATGCGAGTGCCAGCACGACGAACAGCAGCGACAGCCACGCGAGAGGTGTGACAGCAGGATGTTGATGGAAAATCAGAAATTCTTTCTCAAAATCTGTCTGAGAGAGGACGCAAAAAAGCTGGCTTGCTGTGAGTAAGGAAACTTATCGTCGGTCGTGGGCATCATACCGGAGAAACATATGCAAAGTACCGTCCCTTCAGGTCCTTCATCATTTGCCCACTGGGCAAAGCCTGGAGCAACTGCCCGAATATAGTGTCAGCACGAGCTTTTCGTGCTTCGGATTCATCGTCGGTAGCACCGACGCTCAGGCTAGGAGTCGAGCTCAGGTCTGACAGGGTGCTTGTGTTGTCGGTAGTGTCCCAAGTTTGGTCTTCCTCGGGCATTTTGCCATTGAAATCATTGCGGATCACTTGTGACGCCTGCTCCGGGACACTGACCGTCTCTTGATCTGGAAATGCACATTTCCCTTCGATCTTGCGTGACACACATGTACCACATGGGGAGACCTGGCCCTGACAACGAATTTTTCGCTGTCGGCAGGGCAGACATGCAGCTTTCGTTGTTGCAGACCGTCGAGCACTGGTATTCTTGCATCGTGGATGCGGTTGGGCGTTGTACATCTCGAGGATTTACCAAATAGAGAGCAATTTTTGGCTAGAAAGAACAATTTTGAACTTGTCTCGTCACAGGTTTACTCTACAATGAGTGTACTTTGCGCGGAACCCTTTTGGAGATTGGTGTATCTAGAAAAATTTCGGTGTGTCATGGGTCGCTTTATGTACGGGCCAATTTCATTTTTCCTTTATCCAGGTGCAAGAGTCACAGGAGGGCTGACGATGGATTTGCCGGCCTGGAACGTCCTTACCAGTTCGTCCAAGCTTCCCTGTTTCGTCACCACAGTATCAGGGGAAAACACCAACCGCGCTGTGACCTCCCAAATCCCAAGATCGACTGGCCGAATGTTTTCCACTTGCACCATGATCCTACATGGGTTCACCAAGCCGCCGTCCTCATTCGTACCTTCTGGTCTCATCCAATAATTCTCAACGCAGCCGAGAGCGAGATGAATAAGCTTCCCTTCGTCGGAGCCCGGAACTCCATGCTTGGAAAGTCTAGTACGCATCACATCCGCCAGCTGGCCCAGCTCATTGCTGTAATACTGCCCACTACCTGGCATGTTCTTGAGGACGAGAAGCACCTGCGCTGGGGAAAAGTCGGTTCGTTTGAGATTTAGCCATTGTTGGCACAAATCGAGGAAATCGGACTGTGGCCAGACAAAGAATCTACCACAGCTTTCATCTATATAGAAAAATGGTCTGTGTTGTTAGTGACATCGACGGATAGACAGAGGCAACACACACCCAGAATATATCCGCCGTATAGGCCAGTACAATTCAAGTCCAGAGGCCTGTGTCATGGCCTTTGTTTGGTAAAAGTGTATAGATGCGTGCATCTCAGTACCATGCAGATGAAGAACCGATGACTTTTATATTAAACTCCACGTCTCAACATCCTGTATTCTGGGCTACTGGCTCAAGTGAGCGGACACTCGCCTCCGACGTGGCCTAAGATACGATTCTACGGTGCAGATCATCCCTCAGACTTTAGAATATGTGGTTGGCTTGAATTAGGCCATGATCAACGGTGTTGTTTGCAAAAACAATGCATTTTTTAGACCAAACGAAACACTCCACTGTCCTACTCACTCCCAGATGACTCCCAGAAGATTAATGAAAGTAATGGTATGTAGCTTGCTAACAACTGCAACCCCCGGATCACCTCTAGCTCTCAGAACAACCAAACCGAATGATGTGCTACGCCCGATTGCTCGGCAGTTGATACTCAGGCAGAGGACACTTCATTTCAGGGTCATTCTCCTTCAACCAGGCGAAAAAGTCCAAGTAAACCATTTTGATGCTTTCCATTACGACGAGTCCACATTTTTCCATATCTTGCGGATTGTAGGGCACCGAGTTTCGAATTTGCTCTTCCGTCACCCAAACGCAATCGAGATGCTCGTCGCTCCATCGTATACCAGCTGGACCACGAGGCTCTTGATGTTCGTCGGACCACCGCCGTTGACAACTCACGTTCTCATCGGCCCTCGTGATGAACGTAAATTTTGCCATTCGATGTCCCTTGTGGGTGAAGCGCACACAATAAACACGACTGGACGCGGCCCGAGGTACCAATCCAGTTTCTTCAGCGGTCTCGCGTACTGCTGTTTTTGCAATGGTCTCGTCTTCGAGATTGGCTCCACCCCCGCCACCCTCCCATGTACCAGAAAAGGAATTGGCTTTCAGCTGGCCGGCATCGTCTTTACTCTGAGGAGAACGTCTGAGAAGTAAGACGTAAGGCGTCGACGGATCTTCTGGGCGGTAACTAAAGATGATCGTGCCACCACTGACTCTGTCGAGGCCATTGATTCTCATCAGATCCTTGAGTGGATTATTGACTTTGTCAAAGGAAAGGACTCGGAAGCATTCCATGATGGATGGAGATTTATGCATTGAATCGCAGGGCCACACAGAAGGTATTTATATTCACAGAAACATCAGGACCCGGCTGTGATGGCGTCTCGATCTGCAAAGTACTACTTTGTGGGTTCTCTGTTCTCCCCTGATCTATTGTCTGGGACTTGGGTCTGATCCAATCAGTGGCATGCACCAGAGCCATTTCATTCGACTCCACCAAGACAAATCGAGCCACGAGCCTTCCTCTGAGAAGACTTCAATTTTAACCTCGCCAGGCGGGCCACTGCGTCGGGTCGATCAATTTCTTTCCGAAGAAAGCCTCCTGCCAGCTCTCGCAATTCTTCGCAACACCAATACGCAGCTTCCACCGCTTCTATTGCTGCATCTCCAATTGCGTCGTACGTGTGCCAAGATTCCTTTTGATACAGGCCATTACGCTAGAAGTGAATAATGACTTCATCGATGCTACATTCAGCATCCAAGAAAACGATGAGCTATTTTCATGATTAGTCCGTGTAGACTCAAGAGCCAGTTTAAACATACGTCTTGTCTTGCTTTGTTGCTGCGGTGGTTGTTTTTCCAAAACCAGGGCATCTCTGCTCTGATGCGTAATTGAGATGCGCAATTGAAAGAGAATAAACCGCAGTAAAGAGTTATCGAGGTGCTTTAGATAGATGAGTTGAGGTTGGATAAAAGAACTACTGGAGATGAACTGGCTACATTAGATGTTTGGGGAATAAATATTCTATAGCTAGAATGATGCATGTTCAGCATGTTCAAATAACCTCGAATGTGAGATTGCAAAGCTAGAGGAGTGGTATGGCTTGTTCACAGTGCATGTACCCACTTTCCAAGGCAGTATGCTTGTCAGTTGATAGGTCTCACGAAATGCAAAGTTGGCACGCCGGTCCGTGGTTTGTTTTACTATTGCAGTGCATTTAGGGAATTCTATTTGCATCGTGACTACTATTGGGCACGTCATAGCTGGAAGACCTTTGTTCCCGCAGATGTTCAGCCAGTATCTTACATTCAATATCTCCACATCTATAATTCTCTCTGGCCATCAGGGGTTCCCATCAGTCTCTCTGCTGGTAGAATATCGACTCGGCCGGGCCTCTTATCTCAAACCATCCCCGACGGGCAACCGTCGTCCCTTGAAGCCTGACAGCCAGTAGGCTGCTTCAAACCTGTAAAACCTGGCCGCATAAACTTGAAGAAAGTCTTCTGGTGGTGGACAACCATTGCTGTATAGCCAATCAAACAAAGGCCCAGGGCACTTATGGTACAAAATCATCTCCAGCCATAAGGAGGGATCACGCCGCACCGCGTCGGCAATGTCGATATCTCGCATTTGCATGCGGCTGGCTAAGTACACACTTGCAAATCGGCAGAGGTTCCACACATCCTCCAGGGAGAGGACCCGTCGTAGGTCCAGAGGCATCTCTTCGATCTTTGACCAACAAGCACTGAACATATGTGGACCAAGTGTAGCAAGCTGTAGGATCGACCGTCCATCTTCTGTGTCTGCGATCGACGCAGGGGCCAGAAGATGAATCGGGCTCATTCGGGTGACCAGGTACTGAAACGCCTCGATCGCGCCCTGTTGGAAAGCTAGAAAGGAGAGGCTGTGACCAAAGCGGTTGTAATAATGCGGCCGAACAATGTCATGCTGAATCAGGAAGACGAGGTCGGGCAGAGAATCAGACACACTGAGCGTGACAACATCCAGCATGTCATTTTCGTATTGTAGGAGCTCCTGATGATCGACTGCGGCCTCAAAGTCGACAAACAGCCGCCAATGCGTCAAAGCCAGTTGGCGAATCCTGTCACCTTCAGTCTCAAAGAAACTGTCTAAGCATGCACGAAGCTTGAGACTGGCATGATCATAGAAGATGCGGACTTCACTCAACGTTTGTTGGGATTCAAAAGGATCACCATAGAAAAGCGTCTCGATTTGAGAGGTGAACCACTCGTGGCTATAGCTGATAATGTCGTTATCTAAATATCCTGCATCACCAATGATTTTGGTTTCGCAAAAATAAGTCTCCATGGAAGGTTAAGTTGAGGGCATAGATGCGCACAAAAAAGATTGTTGAAGGCAAGAAATCTGCGGAGTTGTGAACAGAGTTGACTTCAAGTAATTATAGGCCATGCCCAGGACTCCAGTGTAGCACCGTGCACTCAAGTGATTAAGTTACTCTATATGTGCCTCGACAACATAGAACCATTTCCTTTCCTAATGCTTTCCGTGTACAATGTGCCTGGTCCTTGACAAAGCCCTTTTGATCTGCTGCTGCCTTTCATTTGATCCGAGATATTTGAATCACCACAGTCCGTTCGGCTCGGATGATGCCACTGGATGTTATCGTTGCCTCTGATACTCTGGCTGCCCCATATTCATCGCTACCTGATCTGTGATGCCAGCACTGTATTTTCTGACTCATCTTCTTGTACGAATGGCGAATCTCGGAGTAAGACCCGAGGAGCACCTGTTTGCTCTTAGTATGGGAATTTCACAGTGAAGGGGGATTCGTACCAACTCGAGATCACGGCTGCGATATCTAGGAGTAATGGATGCCATAAAAGTAGAGCGGGTCATTTTGGCTCTTGGCGGAGGAGCTAAATTGGGCATGCTCTTCGGTAAGGCAATGAAAGTAGATCAGGAGAAAGGCGATACTTTATATCTCTACACTATAATCCAGATTAAAAGTGGACATACCAAATATACATTTGTATGATGATTTTGAACAGAGAGAAATACTTCGAACCGCTTCGGAGCAATACAATGGTTCCAACACTTGCCAAAGAGGCTTCTGCTCCCAGACCGAGGCGGAGGGTGACTGGCGGGAAAATGTTCAAGAAGTGAAATCTGCTAGGAATGCTCAGTCTCACAAATTTGATCGATCTAGATTCTGGATAGATGGCGCCAAAGGGGTAAGAGGACAGCAAATGAACTCACATCATGTGGACGAGTACCGTCTCTGCGGTCGCCCATTTGTCCATATCCGTATATATTCTACGATTTAAATTTCCAATACGAGAACGAGCTGGTAAGGAACAAATGGTCTGCCATCGGGAAAAGCTAAACCCCAATTTGTAATGGTCAGCGCTAATTATCTGGTGCGCATGCATTATGTACAAGACAATTGGATTCCATCGTCATTACTGCATCTCATTCATCAGTAACACTGGAACTTATTTCGCAATTGAATTTTCCTGTCAAAAGTAATCTAAATTGTGACGAGACTATAATAATGAAGGGAAAGCAAATGCTCTGATATTAGGTTCCCAAGGTATGATTTACCTTCTCACCAACTTTTGCCAAATTTACTCCGAAGTGTTTTGATTCCTCTGACTGAGAGTCCAATATATAATTGGTCAAGTCGCATCCGTCATCTGTCACGAATATTCCCAAGATAGAAGGGCATTGTGCAGAAGCTGGAAGATGTCCTTTCACAAGAAGCTTTAGAACAGTCATTACGCACTCTCGATCTGGATTGTCTTCCCTATCACCGACAAGCTTCTCGATGAGGCCAATAGGGGCATAGGAAATTTCTGAGAGGAGTATCTCCCTTATCTTCTCTTCAGTGATTTCACCGATGGGAAGTGAGCCGGTCGCTGCAATGTATCGAGCAACATCATCGTACTTAATTCGCAAACTTGGCGAAACTCTGTTGACGACTGGAAGTAATCTGATGTCAGTATGAGAAGCAGAATAGGGTTTTTGGGTCATACACCAGGCCATGATTCTGTCTTCCAGGTCATTAGAAGACATTGTACGCTTGCAAAGATTTTGTTCGAAATAGAGTTGACGAAAATCTAGGAATTCTGTTGTTTAGTTCGACAGGATATTCACATCCTTTATATGAGAACGTAGGAGAAAGACTTTTGCAAAAGTATGCAATGGATTTAAACCCCTGTTTTCTCTCCAGCCAGGCTTGGTGCGTATGTAGGGCCGAATACACCGGTCCATGTCCTTGTTGGTGAACGAAAGCTTGCAGCGTGGTTGAGAAAGCACAATTTCAATCTTTCATCAGCGCTATTGTTGGTTCGAGGTCTTCGTTCAAATTCGTTTTCAAATATGCCGACTATAGATGGGCTTCTGCCTGCCAATTATCAGTATCACCGGCACGTAGGCAGTGTTTTACCACGAATTTCTATGTTACATCTTGCTTCTCGCAGCAAATGGAAAACTAATTATAACTATACACAACGAGAACAAGTTGGTTAGAAACCAACTTGCCCCTTTATGTAAACGCCTTGGGGCTAGTTCAGATTGTTTGGCTTGGTACCATGACTCCTTGCCTCTAGTTCCATTTTCTGTCGCTGAAGCTCCTCAATGCGCCGATCTTGTTTCATTATTCTGTCACGAAGCGACTCTGCCTCCATTTGCAGAAAACTTTCATGGGAAATACATGTCGCTGGGTTGTGATTGCCATGCGGTCCAAGAGAAGTGTTTATTGGGATACGAGCCTCGGCAGAAAGGTTGCCGCATGGTTTATCGCTGCTGGTCCCATTTGGTCTATGAACCCGCCGAATATGGGCCCGCAAATTCTCGGTTCTCACGAAAGGCTTGGCGTGACTGCGAGCACAATCCTCATATGGACAAAATAAAGAGTCTCTAGGTTTGCTGCCTTTGTTATGTACTTCCCGTCGATGACGCAGGAAGCCACCCCTCGAGGCAAAACCTAGCTTTTTCTCACAGCCAGACTCGGAACATTTGTAGGGCCCGTAGGGCGGCTCATGGCTGTCCATATGTTTGCTCATGTAAGTGTCAGCTTTGAAGGCCGGGTCGTTCTTAGGCAGAACAACACATACTTCCATTCAGAGGGAAATCGAAAGGTTGGGGGGTCATCTTGGCATTCAGTGTGCTCGCAAAAGATGTTTCCATTGTGGTTTCGGGGAGGTTCTCGGTTTCGCCTCACGGTAGTGCCATGGTGATGGTTATTCGTCTCCGGGCATATTTGGTCTTTCATCATCTTTCATCCGAAGCTTCAGCAAAAGGAGAATGCGAGAATAATGAAGCAGTGAAATGCCCCCTTATATTACGCTTGCTACAGCTGAGGGCACTACTCTTATGATTAGAAGATTATAACGTCTCTTAATAAGAGTCCCCAACTGTCAAAGCTGCAGAAGGATGTTTCCGAGTTACAAGAACTATTAGTGGGAGAAGGGGCCAAAAATTGATTCTTTTCGGTCTTTCAAGTCTTTCTTAAAGCCAGGTATATTAACTTGCTATCCATAATCCACACATGTATACTACTAAGAGCACCGCCTGGGCTTAAGCCATCTTCTAAAGTAATGATAGTAGGTGCCTTCAGATCTTTCTGTATAATAGCTCAAAGGCTGAATTTAGATGAGACGGCTGTCGGTATTAAGTTCTTTCAGCCAGTAGTCATGTTTCTCATGCCCCAAGCAGAGCGGCTAATAGACAGTGTTCTAATTCGACCTTTCTTTGATGGGGAGGCCCAAGTGGGGCAATGCCATCAATGAGAGCGGTATCATTCTACCCTAGTAATGGCGATTGCCATCATACAATGCAGATTATAGAAGAGAGACATCTCGAGGATTAAGGTAGACTGGGGCTGTTTCCCCGCAATGATCGTCGGAATAAGGCGGCTCTTTGAATCCATTGAGATTATGCATTCTTGCAACCTCTTCGTTGACTTTTGTGCGAAATTCGAACCCCGCCAGTCGTATAGTTATTTCGTTCCGAAAATCGACTTTCATAACAGGTAAATGATTATTATCGGGAAGATGCGCAATTTTGTGGTCGTAGTCAACATGGAAAAAGTCATATACCAAGAAAACATGTCTGGGCCATATCTGCTTTACCAACAGCCGGACTTGGTTCTCTGTAATCTCATATTTGACTTCCTGTAGGAATCTACCCAACGAGTCCTCGGGGGTATGCCAATATGGACTTGAACACGTGACTGAGATGCAGACTCGGATGGGTTGACTGGACCGAAGATATTCCATGTTCTTAAGCAGATACGCTGAGAATCAGTCATCATTCTGATTCATAACCCCTTGAGAATTTAATTTTGTTAGCTTACTTAGATCGACTGGTGGGTTGCCAAAAATGAGGGTTGGAATGGGAATGTGGCAGGAGGAGAGTTGTCTGTTTAGAAATTTCTTCGGCTTCACGTGTCATACCGGAGGGCTAGGTTCTACACCGCTCTCATCACGGTTTCGTAAACAGTATGCAATTGATCTACTTCTCATTGGGATACTTTTCCAGATAAGAAACTAGGAACAAGCAGATAATCTTGCTTGGGCATATTATGCTTGGACTCTTGGAAGACTTCCAGCCATTCAATGCCATGAAAGCTCTTTTCTAGTGCAGCTATCAAGCTGTCTAAGGCGTAGACCCCTGGGTAGGATAAGAACATTCTTGACATTTGCGATGTCGTACTGTTGGACTCCAAGCATTGCCACGAAAGTTCTCGTCATGGTCTCCCCCGCAATTCGCTATCCGGATGACTTGAATGCGAGTTCCACAATCGCAGCATTCATATCGGATATAGTTGCACATCTATATGAGGAAACTGATAAGCAGGGTCACAAAATGGAAACTATCGTATCCGTACTTTTAATTTTTTTGATCTTCTAATCTGTAAAAGACATTAGCTTATCATTGTCTGTGATATTCTATTTAGGTCTATCAACTCACCTTGAATAACTGAATTTGTTTTCCTTGTGGTATGCGTCCAGTCAAATTGAGTTATGCAGGTCCAAGTTCGTTGCTGGAAATAATGGTATTCGGGATATGGTTGCTGGCGGGTGTGGCTGTGGATTTATACATCCTTCTCAAGTCACAAATACCCAAGCCAAATTGATAGGGGACGTTAGTAGATAGTAATACTCACAAAACGTTGATCAAGTGTACTCTTGCAATGTTGAAGGTGTTAGGTCGGAATAGAAAGAACAGTTGTAAATGGATCATTATGCTAAATCGCTATTACAATGAATCTTCTAGATAGAAATCGGACTAGCCTTTCAAAGATAATTTAAAACTCACTATGAGACAGACCATCAAATTTGATCATTCACCGGGCTTTTGACCTATCGGTGACCTTTCGAATTTTATATGTAACCATTTGACCAACCCCATCACTATATTCTTATAAAAGAATTAGTCCGGGTGGTATGTGGAGGATGAGATGCCTAAGGATAAGGCTTGGAGTTCTAGGTCTCTTTTTCGGATCCGGTATTGATTAGGATAAAAGATGATATATCAGCTCTGGGTGCTTCAAATCTCCAATTTAGTGCAAGGAAAAAACTGAACTCATATTTGTAATTTAGCTAGATTTGCGCGGCATATCTCTCGTCTTACTTGGCTACTACCGCGTCAAATTAGTTTTCTGCCACTGTTATGCACTTCTCTTTGATGATGGCTAAAGTCTGTAATGGATGTAGTTCCGGTTTCCCCTCACCGCTAGGTTCGGTGCATTTGTAAGGTCAATCATGCCGATCCATATTTGAGTTAGGTCGACTTGCAATGTTCTTCGGAAGCCACGATAGCCAAGGCAGCCAATGATAGTTCAAAGCAAAATCCCCCGGGGATCTTACTCTAAACAGTGATTCGCCAGATCTTTCTCTACTTGACCAACAGCTGGAGACGCCACGATGGCCAAGGCAGCCAATGACAGTTCAAAGCAGATTCCCCTGGGAATTTCGCTCTGAATTATCATTGGTTGTTCCGCCTATTCTTGATAAAACTCCTGACGATGATTATCATCAAGCTACAGACCCATCAATCACCTGTGTGTGGTCAACGTTGAGAAGCACAATTGAAGACTCATACTATCTTCAATATCTCAACAAATATTGGGGAGGGTGATACAAACATGCTGGCCAAAATACCAGACAAACCATTTCAGTAGACATTGATATTAATGACAAATAAGAGGAGTAAAGGGTAGAGTCCCTTGAGGTGAAATTCATGGCAGCGACCTTTTTCTGGTGGGTATCATGCTGGTTTTATTAGCCTGAATGGTTTACTAGGATCAAAATTCGTGAAGGCCTGGCCCCAACCCTTTTGTCACTACCCAGCTCAGTGTGACATGAGGTGCAGGTGACCCCGCTTTGAACTACCAATAATAGAGAGCAGTGAAAGGTTCAAGCACTCCACTAGGCACGAATTATATTGGCTGAAAATTGTCTCTCTGGCAAGTTTTCCCTTAACACCAATATCTGGTTTCTTTTCGATTCTTTCACTTATCCCTATACCCTAGGCCAATGATCTTATCTTAAATGGATAGCTCCACTGCTTTAGAAACTTTGCGTGAAGCATCAGACGACTTTCTTTCCTCACACCATAGCGAAGCAACTCTTGTGATAAGGGAATTAGGAGATCGATTAACCAAAATCGTCTCTCGTCACGGATTGGGAAGTCCTCGATGCATCTTCTGCCATGACAGGGCCCAGAATCCAATCCAGACCTCTTTCTGTGATTCAAACAGAACCACTGACAATGGGCGTCCCGCACTAGGGCGGGAGGAAATTGAGTTCTCTGAGGGCAGCGCAATAACCAACAAGGATGACGGACAGGAAAGTTTGCCGGCTCTTAAGCTTTACAAAGCATTGTTGAGTGAAATCCCACAGCTATGGGATCTCATTCCGAAGCACATGGACGAATGGATTGAGGGCATATACCAAGGTTCTGGTCGCTGGATGATTTTTATCGAAAGGTTGGAGCGCATTCAAAAGCCAACCACAGAAGACAAGCTCTATCGAGCGCTTGCGTTACGTGGTTTAGCGCTTCAATTCTCGATTTTCGAGAGTCAAAACCCTCCAAGAAGGAACAAGAAAAGGGATGGGAGGATCCCTAAATTTGTGAGGGATCATCTTTGTGCCCCTGAAAAGGAAATCAAAAAGATATCTCATTATATTCAAGCCGGTAAAAAACATCTCAAGATTGAAGAGGCTTTCCGCCACGAACTGGAACAGAGAAAGAGTATTTACGCCGGGGAAGCCTATTCCGGAAGAGGTATATCTGCGCTAACCGCCTTGGCTATTACACCGTTCAGAAACTTACAGTTGGGCGAAATCCCGAGATTCGTGGACAAATTCTTCGCCAATGGCGCGAAGATTAAACTGCGTCTCCCATTCCCTTCGACAGGCCCATCAGAGTCCATCGAAAAGGAGGAGTTCTGCCTCTTGGAGGTTGTGGAACGGGCATCCAGATGGTTCACCGAATTACAGTCTTGTTTTCTCAGCGTGACAATTCCTAGAGATCGTCGTAAAAGAAGACGACTTTCGTATTACGGAACTGATACACATCACACTCTATCATCAACGTCTGGCTCGGTCTCCCCGAGTCAATTAGTGGAAAGCTTGACTGAACCTCAGGATCTTCGGCCTGTGGAAGTACTTCATACTAGTGACGCTCCCAATGATATCGAGGTGTCACATTTCGAACCATCGGCAGTCGAGGCTCCATATCAATTTGGCAGTTCAGGCCAGTCAACGTCATACTATGCAAGAGACAACTTGTTTCGCTTTGCTTCAAATAGCATCGTGAGCCCGACCGGCGAAACCAATAAGACCAATACCGCCATGGAGGAGACAACAGGCCTTGACTCATTATCAAGTGACGCGCTGTTCACATTCCCTCTTGGTAGCACTCTGGACCAAATAGGCGAGATAAATGAGACCAACGCCACAATGCAAGATATAGGTGGCCTTGACCCATTATCAAGTGATGGGCTTTTTATTTCTCAAATCGACAGCATTCTGGACCAGACATGCCAAACCAATAATACCAATGCGGCTATGGAGGAGACAACAGGCCTTGATCCGTTGTCAAGTGAGGCGCTGTTCACATTCCCTCTTGGTAGCACTCTGGACCAAATAGGCGAGATAAATGAGACCAACGCCACAATGCAAGATATGGGTGGCCTTGACCCATTATCAAGTGATGGGCTATTTATCTCTCGAATCGACAGCATTCTGGACAAGACCGGCGAAATAAATGAGGCCAATGTGACTATGCAGGAAACAGGACCACTGATAAGTACCAACAGAACCGGCCAGGCCGAGCAGGAGGCAGCGAAGAATATTTTGTCTGCTCTATTCCCCGATTTTCAAACCGACAATATCTCAAGCGAAGCTGGACAAATGCCTTTGAACCCTCACACCACATCTTCCAATGGTGTCATCACACAGGCCGGCCACAATATTATAACCGTGTAATTATTGGAGTATATTAATCTGCGGGTTCTTACGAAATAAAAGTTCATTGTTAAAATACTATGGAGTGATGCGAGCTAACCAGGACGAAAAAGTTGTGCGATTCTTATACAAAAGCGAGGAAGAAATAGAAATGATGCCGCAAGGTAGGTTAAGGTGGAATGACGATCATACAATCTAATCGTGTGTCAAGTTTCAGGTTTTTAGTAAGTTGAATAAAACTCCCAGGTTGGAGTGTCTCACCCTCAACCTGGACGTCGCTTGATAGAGGGAAGAATAGCAAGGTCCGGCCGTCGGGCTTCTTGATCGATGTCTCTCCACATATTCGCAATAATAGAACAGAATGGCCCTGTAACTGATTAGACTCGTTTTCACATTTGATAGGGTTGAATCTCGTTACCGTAGTATACCCCAGTTTCTTTAGTAGTGGCCGCGCATTCTTTTCGCGAGCTGTATCCACGCATGCGAGGAGATTGATTTCTCCCTTCTCCTCTTTCATCTCGGCGCTAGAAACCCATTTCGCTAGCGATTCAAGTTCTGGAACTGCATCAGCTTGTATTTTGGTCGGCATGGCTCCGGTATATTTTGAGGTGCGTGGACTAGAGGATGCGGATCATCAGTATTTTACTTTGAAAAGCTGGGGGGCATAATGGGGGAAAATGCCAACAGTGAATATAAGTCCCGTCCGGTAGTCACTATAGAAGAAGTGACTCAATAATTTCCCGCATGGCGGGGAAAAGAATGTGTTGGTTTGATGCCCGAGGCTTTTGGTCCGGGTATGGAAAAACTAATCTCCGCTAGTGCGACCCTAATGTATGACTGGCATATGCAGCGCTATTTAAGAGAAAGCATGATGTTTTATAATCAAGTTTATTCTTCCAAAAAAGTCATCTTAGGTTCTTGAGATTATTAATAAGCCGATTACCTATGGCTTTTCTCTGAATTTCTTGCCATAAAAGCTCGGTTATTCCTTTCCTGAGTCGGATATACCCAAAATTTGCATGATAGTTCCACATGCCCCACTTAAGTTCTATATTCGCCAAGATGCGGATAGTGATTCAACGGTCGCTTAACAAACGTAAGACTATATAAATTTTTTGTCCTCGTATCTTCAATGTAAATGTGTATGGGGACAGTTGGTGCCAGCAGGTCGCTGACCTTAAGTGCCCAGTAAGCATCGTCGGGTGAAAACCCTCTATTTGATGGCGCTTGAGTCTCATTCTGAATTTTATCTGTCTAGATTCTTGGTCTTCAAAAGAGTCGCACGTATATAATGGACTTGGTGGGTACACATGTAGCTCGTGGCTGTGCGCATGTACATATGTATCACCTACTGAGGGACTCAAGTTTTGAGGCGACTACAAACCCTTCATGGCCAGGCGGGGACAATGGTGGAAGTTATGATTTGTGGGGAGGAGAGGACGTGTTCTTGGCCAGATCCGGTCATCGATATCATGAATGAACTTGCACTCACCAACCTGCTTAAACGGGGTACCAAAACATGGCACGGCGGAGGATATTCGGTGGATTGCTAGTCAACCATCAACCTCGTTCTCACCTCGGAAACCTTGACCGACTCGATGGCCAAATGTACAGTACGAGGCACGGAGCACGGCTCGGACCACCGTACTATTGAGACCGTTTTCGATACTCCGTAGGCAGCTCCAAATATCCAGACAGAGCTATATACACTGTCATCGATAGCCAAAATAACTGGAGAACCGTACCTCCGGCATCATAAACTGGATCTGGTCCACTAAGTGACTCTCTGGGAACACCCCCAGAAGGTATGTACTGCACGCCTCAGGGTTCCAGGCCAGTATCTCTACTGGCTGATTATATTCGAAAACGAATGGCTAACTTGGGGTTGTTCCTCTTATCTAGCTTCCACGCAAGAAGACTTGCCAGCAATGTCTGGATATCCAGACAACATCGAGATGTCCCCAGACGGGAGAGACCTGACTCGAAGCCCCTCCACAATCTCATACCGGGCTAATGCTGCAGAAAGTACGCCATCTTCTCCCTCCTTTTTACAATAGAGGCAGATGAGCTGCCAGTCTCCTGCTCGATACAGATATCGGATATAATTTTGTTGCCATTTGTAAAGTTCCATTTTTTTCTCTTCATTTTCTGCAACGCTTTTGATTTGCGAAAATTATATCTACACAATTTATCGGAGTACCAATCATATCATCTAGTTTATGTTGATGAGTCTAAATGCGACAAGAGAGTTGGGTTCAGACGGACAGGCTGGTCACCTCTTGGCATGGCGCCATTGCAAGTATCACAGTTTCATCGTGACTAACGATACCAGATACTACCAGCGTACACCCAGGACGGTGTCCTACTTTTGCATGTCTTCAGCGTCGCAACAGAAGCTATCATTTTCGAAAACTTTTTGGCTCAGCTACTTCAACACTGCGGACGATGGCCGGACCCTAAGTCTCGTTTGGTCATGAATTATGCTTCCTTCCATCACTCAAGACGAGTCTCACAGATGTGCGAGGACGCTGGAGTGAAACTAGTCTATCTACCCACCTTATTCTCCGGACTTGAATCCGATCGAGGAATTTCTGCTGAGCTAAAAGCCTTCATCGAACGTAATTTGGGTTACTTGAAGCGAATCCCGATCAAGGTTTTGATGTCTTTCTTTCATGGTGTATTGACACCGTCGGTGCAAAGGAAGAAAGTGCGAAAGGCCACTTTCGACATGCAGGCTTAAAGATAGAAGAACTCCCAGAATTCTAGGTATGGCCTCAGTTAAGAAGCATTTCAATTTAGTTTGGAATACTGTAACAAATTAAGATTCACGAACTGTTCACTCTTGAAACCATGGGTCATCAAGAATTTGTCTCGTTGACGCTCTTGCAGATGGCTCAAAATACAATAGCTTCCCAATGATTAGTCCTAGCCTCGATATATCATCTCTTGTTAAATCATTGTTGTGCGGGCCGCCGAAGTACACTTCTTCTAGCCATTTCTGTAAGTCCAGCGCAGTATCTTCGTCGCTTGTACCTTCGTTCATCGTATCGAAAGACTCTTGCCATCTTTTAGGCAGATCATCGCTTGCCATCTCGCACATCTGGCCGATGAGAATTCGAGGTGTTAGTAAGAAAGTGTCGAATGGTGGCTGGCCAACAAAAAGTTCAAAAAGCTGCGTATCTATCAGTTAACTGCCGCATCATATTCATCCCGGTCATTCACCCACCATGCAACCCATACTCCATAGGTCAACACGATAATCAATGGTATCTTGAAACAGAACCTCCGGTGCCCTAACAGCTAGCGGAGTGTGTAGTGTTTGTGGAACTGCGGTTGGTGAAAACGATTGTCCAAAATCGATGATTTTGATCGTTGGAGCCGAATTTTGAAGCAGGTTCTGATGTGATGTTGGCTTCACAACGTAATTAGGTATGCCAGGCTCTAAAATATTCCCATCACGCCTTCGGACATGCCCGATTTCTGGCTTCCCGAGCATCTCTATAAATTGTTCCTCAGTGAGATTGCCTATAAATGGCAAAGTGAAGGCCAGATTGCGCGTATGCAGATCTTCCATAGGTGAGAACTTTTCAAGCTATTTCGAGTAGGGGACATACCTCCATGTCCAATCCCACTTTGGTGCAGTACATCAAGCCCGATTAGGCTCTGTTTTGCAATGGCTTTGGCAAGTTTTCCAGGTAATCTCCCGCTAGGAAAGTGTGCATCAATTGTGTCCGGAACATTGGGGCCTAGAAGCTCAAAAACCAAACATTGATGACAACCATTGGGGCTCTTTAGTTCGAAATTATCAAGCAAGTGTACCACGTGTTTCGGGCGAGGGTGGTGAGATGCCAACTTCTGCATAATTTGGGCCTCTCGCATCTCTCCATTTGTTGCCTCTGCAACCAATATTTTGACAGCAACGTAAACTCCTTCCCTATACATGGCCATTCTATGTTAGCGAGTTCCTTCGCAAAATATGATGTTGTACAACCTTTGGTCCCTTGCCGCCCAAACTGTCGAGTAGCCACCCCATCCCAGCTTATGTAGTACTTTGTATCGCCCGGATTTCAGATATTCTCCCAGAGTGGCTGGGTAGTAGCCGCCTCGTCCATAGCGATGAAGAGGTTCGGCTTCAACAGTAGAAATATGAAGGGGTTGATCCATTTTACTACAGTCCGAGTGAGTGGACATAGACTTGGAGACCCTTGACAGACGTGAAACGTTTTTCAAGGGGAAGCTACGTCTCGAGAGTATCCTAGCAGTAATGGAAATCGTCATTAGATTAAACCAACAATGATTTTTATGTCGTTTATCAGAATAAGGCCCAGGTGTTTGGATGTCTACGCGCCGCGGACAGATGACGTGGCTTCAACAAACAAATTGGAACCAATCACATGATCTCAGAGGCTTCCAGCCGCCTCCCAGGAGTCCCAACGGTAGATGGTTGGCCGGCGGAACACAACCAAAATACATGAAACGGGCGCTTATGCGCCTCAAACCTCATAATTTACTTGCCATGAGCACTATCCTAGATGCAACAATGGTTGGGCTTTGTAACAGCGCAATCATGGGTTCGCTCAATAATATTATAAATGAGCGCCATTCTGCCCTCCAGCCTATATTTTTCACAAGAGTTATTACATATTGTACGACCCTCGGTATTACATATTTTACGACCCTCTATTATATCTAAAACCCTGAGCTCACCATGTCTCCTATCCCCCGACAAGCCGTGAAACTCATACAGAGGATTCGCAATCCCTCTCTGCGCAACCTCACCCTCAGCCTCATTGAAGACGCTTCCCAAAAACCTGATCTAGCGCATTTCACTATGGCCTTCCTCAAGTAAGATTAATGTACGTCAGTTGCGGTATTTCAGAAGTTTGACCTTTGCAGAAACCCATCGCATACGAGTCATACTGACATGAAGCCGCATGCTACCGCATTATTTGCGACCGAGGAACAGTTCAAAAACAACAAGTCCCAAGTAGCGCATATCTACCACGATGAGCAAGGGCGCTATACCGGCCATGTTCTGTACCAGGAAAGAGACAACAAGCCATCCGATAATTGAAACTTCAATGGAGCACCGGTTGTGTCAATTCATTCTGAGGTACAATCCTACAGGCGAAACATCAACAGTCAATAGTGAAAGGTTGAAGTAGTTGTGGTGAGTGGCTTGTCATTTCAGTGAAAGAATTGCGCGCATACATGTATACAGTGGCGGCGTACATGATGTCCTTACCAGGAGATTATTGCTTCCTAGTGGTCCCAAACGACCAGGGAAATTTTCAAATTTCTGTATCGTCTCGTGTTGTAATGTATCTCCACTCAAGGTTATTCACAATTGATGGATATACAGTAGCAAAACATTACAGTAGGATGAACTTTAGTCACCGATAACTTATGCCCTCATTTTAAGAGTGACATTCAATAAGAGTGAGGAGCCAAATCAATCCCCAATCTGATTATATCGAAATACTGTACCTTTCAAAGTCAGAACAATGATGGGCTGGTTTCTAAGGTTGATGCGTCGATAAAAAACTAACCCCCTTCACGGTGATATGAATAGCCCTGTGTGATGAAAAGCCCAGCTGGTACCTGCACACTGACACCATCACTTCCAATGCACTGAGAAATATCGCTTAAGAGCGTCAGAAAAAACAACTGTTTAATTATTGATGAAATAGTTTTTCTCATATAAATCTTACAGTGTTAAAGTGACGAATTACAACACATCCGCTGTTTACATTGCCCACACATACACGGGTCTTCAGAGAGATCATTGGCCGATATCAGGCAATGGTTTCCGGGAGCTTGTGGGTCGTCCAAAGCATGGCATCATTGGATGCTATGAATACTAAATCAGGCCTGCCAATGAAAATGAGCCAACCGGGTCCGGCTGAAGAGTGGTTTACACCAGGAAACATGCGAGGGTTATCATATTCTACACTTTGTGACCAGCCTGTGGAAGCAATACACAAAGGCACCGAGCACACGCCAACTCAGAGTGATCGAACTAGCACTCCTCCTCACCCTCCAATGCATGACGAATCTAACCCCCCCACTCACACAGCACGTTGAAATCAGGTTTTGGTCACTCAAGCGAGGTGAATGGAACCAGTCAGACTGTCTCCTCATCGACCGGTCCGATCCGTCACCTGTGGAACGGGTCGCGCGAAAGTACTCATGCAAGTGCTATTCACTCTACGATGTGCACCTACACAGTATCCGTCCAGGCCACTGTTACCGCGCCGCCTCAGTCGATGGCAGCAAAGCCATTTTCGTGATATCCGCGCATGAAGAGGACCAGCTTGCAGGCGCTAGAGGACTTGGTCAGGTGAAGCAGCTGGTTGCCATGGCTTCCAAAGCTGTAGCCGAGACGGTGGGACGATAAAGCAACTGCGGCAGCGATGAGTACCTTGATTGCGGAATTGGCCAATCTTCACATGAATGGTTTGTATCTGAGGGGGGAGGTTGCAACAAGAGCATTGTTCTGAGAGATTTCCCCTTCTGAGACGTCTGTCCTAAGACGCCCTTAATCTTGGGAAGCCCCGGCCATAAAAGCCACACTAGGTCACGGTATATGGTCTACATATCATCGCGGTGCGCACTTTGTGTAGAGGATTAGCGGGTAGCACTTTGCAATGTTGTCTCGTCTTCTGAGTACAAGGCGTCGACGAGTGCTAGTGGACGCTCCAATCAAGTGGTGTCTCTGTATGATTATCTGCAGCGAATGAGCATATTTTCGTATTCAATGTGGTTCCGGAACGGTTTTCTGGATCGAAAGATATTTTCCGGCAGTGACTTAACGCGGCCGGTCAAGTGCTCGAGAACATAAACCGGACAGAGGTAAAAGTAATATTACAGTGAGGGCCTTATTCACCGCTCAGATATATGCGTGAATAGAGCCTATATTTTGCGAATGGCGATGAACAGATAGCAACGTTAAAGAAATGCATATATCGCGGATTTAGCTCCGTAACGACATCAGAAATGAGTGGAAAGAAGAAGAAGGAGATGGCGACGACATGAACAGTATTCAACGGTTGATCAGCGAGTTAATTTGACGTTGCCAGTGAGTAGAATTGTACGAAGTGGCCGCTGGTTCCTGTGGCGATGAAGTGCAGACGCGTTTGATGAACGTAGAAAATGTCGAAACATATCGTCAGCGCATCCTACAGTATCTTTATACGTGTTGAAACGGTTCCAATAGTGAGACTGCCAGTGAGTGCGAATACCGCTCAATATCAATGGTGAAGAGCCCGCTAAAATCGGAGGGCCAGTTCTGTTGACCCCGTACAGTATTAAAGGATCCTTGTACCGATTTTAGCTGGAAGGCTGGCGGCAATGCTATAAATAATTGGCCTTTGGCCACCCAGAACGGTCTTTCTCAAAGTTCCTTTCCCAGACTTCCCATGCAGTCTTGTTACAATTGCTCTCGACTTCGCCAGCTCCTTCCCGGTATATACCGCCCCCGAAATGCCATGCACTCGTGATCGGACTGACCTGTTGTATCTCCCATAGACTGTCGACCGTTGATGCTGATATCTGTGACGGCGAGTAAGTATCAAAGCTCCGTCATTTGAAGCCATACTGACGTGTAATATACTCATATCAGTCTCCTCTCCGCTACCTGCGTGCGTGCGAATTTATTGACCAACATGATTCGTCTTGGGAATATCCCGGGAGCCAGGATAGTGAGTTACGACGGCCCTTGTAATCCACCTACTAATGATTCCGTCTACTGTAGATCGAATTCTGCAGCTGATTTGGCCCTGCTGGAAAGCCGCGTGCCGCAGTAACTGGCAAGGTAAGTTCGATTGTTGGGTAGTCGAAAAGACTAAGCCTTGCTGATGATTCACTGGGTAAGAACCCAACGCTTTTGGATGTACCACGAGCCAGCCCATGTCTGGTCAGTTCCCCATGCGTGGTCCTGCTTATTCTCAACGCCCGGGACTTCATGTTGAGTCTCAGTGTGGATATATCTTATTCGAGCTCTGTTTCTCAGAAAATATCGCTAATGTCTCTATCTTGCCGCAGCGTTCTTGCCAATCTGAAACTGACAGAACCGGCCGAGTCACTGCCTCCGAAAACCCTTGCGCTTTGTTGCTTCAAGATATACGTTGAAATGGCACTCCACTCAATGCATTCTGTACCCAATCCAAAGGCTTCGCGTTCCCGATCAGCCACGCGGTAACGTTACAATTTGCTCTCATCTCCCCGCTTCACCCTGTCAGATCCAGAGCTAACTGTGAAAGTAACAGGACATTGCCATATTCCGACAGCTCTGTTCTCTTGTTCACACCTACTCCGAACCTTGTCGGCCTGATCCATCCATGACACCGAATGAGTATCGCAGCATTCGACAAGAAAGAAATCTCGCATCAATGACCATTACGAAAACCACAGTTTCTTCCAAACCTGCCTCAAATCGCGCCATAAAGCAAACTTTATCAGGCAATAGCTTTGCCCAGTCGAATTACTAGCCCTGCTCCGGTGTCCCTTGACTTGGTGCAACTGCATATCCGCTGACCACTGGCTGTGTCCGTTCCAACCGCAAAGGCATACCACTGCGCATTGGAGAATGTCCGTCCGCTCCCACAGTCGTTTTCTCTAGTAAGAGCTGCTCCTGTTTCTCGAGTATGTTTGAACGAACTAACAAACTGACGCTTGCCTCGTCTCTAGATCACCCATGGTCGTTGTAAAACTACTGCCATGGTAAGTGAATGCCGCCTTCTGACACTGGACATGTTGCTGATGTAGATAGGGAATGTTTCGGTCTTAATTAGACATTTCTCACATCCAACCGAAATATATCACGGCCGCTATCACGAATCCCATCAGGTCGAGAATACACCGAGCAGTACGAGTTAAGCTGGACATTGGTGATTGATCGAGAAATGTGGCGGAGGAATCTTTTGGCCGTCCTGAAATCAAGACGACGAACTAAAGCTGGCGAGTTACATTTCGTCACTGAAATTTCGGAACCCAGCTGACCGCGTTGCTAGATCGCCGATTCTATGGTCGATTCTCCCCACCTATGGCGTGCTGAATGCACCGAACGCTCCTCAGTGTCACGACGGACCGCTCGCAGAAGCATGCCTCACGAAAGTCGTGATTTCTTTATGGTAGTCCGAAAGATACAACTCGGTTTTCAAATCAGATGGAGGAGTAAGGAAAAAGACGTCCTTATTGCCTACGAACGTAGCCGCTAACACCAACGCGACGCTGGGAAAGGCGCGCGCGCCACGTGAATGCGCCGCGGGGAGGCACGCGTCCGAAGGAGCCGCAGGCCGATCATTCGATCTCAGCCCGTTGACTTTGGCGACATGCCCATAAATTTGGAAGCTCCAGATATCCACTCGAGGTGAAAATGTAGGCAATTTTTGTATGATTCGTCACAAAAACAACCGACAAAAAGGCTCGGAGAGCCGCGCTGGTTGTACCAAAACAGCATGATGAGCGAGATCTGTTGTTCCGTCCAGGACAAATGAACGCCCGATGCTGGAATCGAACCCGTGCATCGTTTCAGGTACGCCATTCCAACTGGGCCAAAAAGTATTTCAGCCGCGGCGGGAAATTTTTAGCTTACTTATTCCCACATCATTTCGCGGAGAACAGCAGTAGCCATATCCGAAGTCAACATTTTCAACTCCAGCAGCGTCGCTTATTCGGCCATACCAGGAGGATATAATACTTGGATAATACTTGGGAACGATGTAGATAACATTTCAAAGTTTATAGAAGTAGCTAGTGGTATTTCTCGTACCGTGGTCCCTCTGGTACTTCGTCTCCAATCATGAACGGCCGGTGCAATCTAAACATATATATTGCGTCGGTAAGCGTGCGACAACGTTAGTTTGCGGCCATACATCCTGCCCCGAAGCACAGTCCATCATTGAAAAACAGAAGATCAAATTCGATTTAAATAGATTGCTCCGCCAAGTAGACTCAGACGAATTGAGTACAGACAGTATATTCTACAAATACATCCATCTTAATCCATGCATGCCTTCAGTCCACGCCGGTTAATTTGCATGCAACTTGATATGACTAAATGGTTTGCCATGTTGTCGTCAAAATCAATTTGTGCCGAAAACATTCGGTTCGCCGTCCTATCTGTACCACCGGATTCATGCCGAAGACTCAGTATTTTCTTGCCGCACCCAGTCCTCGCGGATCCTGGGACGGCCGTGTTGAGGCGGGTGTTGATGTTGATTACCGGTGGATTCTTCACCGCTCAGCCCGGCCCGCCGCGCGTCAATAACCGTCGCCGACCATCAACTTCATCAACGACCACCAGCTTCATCAACGACCACCAGCTTCATCAACGACCACCAGCTTCATCAACGACCACCAGCTTCATCAACGACCACCAGCTTCATCAACGACCACCAGCTTCATCAACGACCACCAGCTTCATCAACGACCACCAGCTTCATCAACGACCACCAGCTTCATCAACGACCACCAGCTTCATCAACGACCACCAGCTTCATCAACGACCAGCAACGATGATTATGGCCCCACCAAAACCAACGCCTCCCGTCAACTCACCATGACCACGAGTCACGGTTCTCGTCATCAATAATCACCAAGTCCACACACTCATCACCACCCCAACCAACGGACAGAACCTTCACAAGGATGTTGATTGCTCTGGATGGCAGTGGCGTTCATCGGCAACGAACCACGCTGGCACATACCGCGTTAGCAAGCTCAATGGCCCAATTCACTACGCTATGTCGTATGAAGCGAGCGCTCAGTGTACAAGTTCCGGCAACGATTGAAGACTACGTGCATTACGTGAATGGGGTCTTAGCCATAGGAGGTCGAAGGCATGAAAAAACCCTGTTTGAATTTTCTTGATTTCTATCGATTTCTGGAACAGGTCGAAGGCATGAAATGATGCCTGCTTGGAGGTACTTGATTTCTATGGACATTGGGAGCAGGACTTGGCTTCTTCGAGTCCCCTGAAGGACTCGAATACTAGTCTCTGACACCACGAAGAGGTGCCTGCTTGTCGCCAGAGGATCAGGGCGAGGACCGCGGCGCCACGGGTCGCCAGAACGAGCACACATTACAATCGCAGGGCTCATTGCTGCGAGGGAGAACTTGTTGACGCAGCCCTCTCCTGCGGGTCTCAATTGGTAACGCAGCGTCCCCCTGCGAGACTTGATTTCGCAGATGTCCCTGCGGAGACTCTTGATTTCGCAGTTGTCCCTGCGAGGAACACTTGGTATCGCGGATCCTATCCCTGCGAGGCACACTTGGTATCGCGGAGCCTATCCCTGCGAGAAACACTTGGTAACGCGGATCCTATCCCTGCGAGAAACACTTGGTAACGCGGAGCCTATCCCTGCGAGGCACACTTGGTAACGCGGAGCCTATCCCTGCGAGGAACACTTGGTAACGCGGATCCTATCCCTGCGAGGAACACTTGGTAACGCGGAGCCTATCCCGCGAAGAACACTCCAAGGCCTCGCGGCCACGGAGTGTGAAGAGGAAAATCCTGATCTTCTTCTCGACGGAAGATGAGCGTCTTTTATGCCAATCAAGTAGGGTCTGCGATAGCGACCACTTGCGTAAATCGTGGCAGACCCAATAGAGGGCGAGCGCTCCTTTTGCTGGGCGTTGAGGCAGTTGATCAACGTTGAAATAAGAAATTTTAGCGTTTCTGCAGAGGGCGGGTCGAGCGCCCCACCTGGAACCGCGGCTGCCGAGGGTCTAGACTCGACCAATCATCGTTCAGTGAACGTTGCTCACCAGGGGAAACGCTTTCCGATTTTGCTGGCAAGCAAAAAATCCGACTGATTTTGCAAGACGGATGCCTGAGCTTTCATACGATATTTGTAGATTAGGCCATAACAACTGCTCCGGTACATGCATCTATTCTCTCCTACGTGGATGCGCAATGGACAGATTTTAACTAGGCGTTCGCAGGCCAAGTGCCTGATGGGTGGGTTCCAACTTGGCCACCGGATGTCGTTTCCCAGAATACGGTTGGGATTGGTCGGGTATCATCTATGGCTCCGGCGAATCCAATCTTTGTGCCCGCGTTTATCACCGGTCCGCGTATGAATAGTAGTAATTACCTGCAAGGAAATCGATCAACATAGGCTAGGTTCCTGCGAGCCACGGAGTGGGCAAATTGAAATTATCAATGGCGGTGGAAAAATCGATTGCCCGTCAACGTTTGCCTGTTGATTCATGAACCATCAAGGGTGTTTGCCGCCCATCTTTTCACTTTATTTTGAATGCGAAACAGAAAATGACTGGCGTATGATCAGGGCGACAGCATCTTCCACTACGGAAGAGTGCTTGCTGGACCTATTTGCAGACGTGCGAATTTTTATCTCGCCATCTATTATTTAATAGATCGTCACCTCCTTCCAAGCACGGCATATATACTACGCGGTATTTTTGCGTGATTAGAACACGACCATGGGAGCCGTCCAAAAACCCTCACACGCTCAGAAGATGCCAGACTTCCGGCGTCGATTGCAGCGCGCATTGTCCCTGTCATCCTCGGAGTCTGAATACAGCCAAAGTCCGACTGCGTCCCTGTCTGGCGACACCACCGAGGAAGAATCGACGCATTCAAGCGGCAATCATCAGGCGGCATCACAGCAGAGTGACCCGCCCAACGATGTTCAGGATGGAGTGGTACCGATTCCGCAGTTAGGAGATTATGGAGCCCAGTCTCTGAGCGACAGCAACATGCTTGCTCTCCAATGTGTTGCCGAGTTAGTACTATTTGTCCCTACTCCCTCCCGGAGAATTGTGCTAATCAGAGTAATGCTTTAAGCCTAGAACCACGTGTGAAGTTAGTTGTCAACCTCATCCTCAGGTACAAATAACAAGCTAACCAATATCCAGGATCTTGGAGAGATCATGGGGGAACCAGAGAAAATGTATCGAAGATGTCCGCAGGCACCTAGACGGCCTTTCCCACCGATGGAAGGCTATTGAAACAGAAGTAGATGAGGGACTCGAATGTGACCCAACTCATAAGCTAGATGAGCCGGGGCAGAAGACGCTGCGGGCTCGACGTTTGCAGAGATAAGGGCAGTATAACGGAGTGGAAGAGGGCTGAAGATGTCTGGTGGACAAGATTCTGCAAATGATGTTTCTCTATACGCTTTCAGTGATTGCACTTGTTTCCTTAGGAATTAAATTTTCAAGAAATTTTGGATCTGCAATCCCCTCATCTTTTCTCTCCACGATGTACGGCGGAATTTCTCGTGGGTTCAATGAATACCTTGGGATGGCACCTTGCCTCAGTGTAATTGCTTTTTGATACACGAAGGTAAATTTAGCTTACAGAAGACCATTTCGTGGCAAAAATGTCGGAAGAGACATCTCCATCCATATATGGCCACCTGCCATCCAGACATGAAATTCACACGGACTGTTCAAACTTTAATCAGATGCTGAGTACAAACAAAACCGGCCGTGTAACAACTTTCCGTCCTCGAAGCAATATCAGATTAATTCCATGTCGAAAAGGGCTAATTCAGTGAATACCTTGACTATTTGAATTATCATTGGTAGTTCAATATGTAGAGATAATTGAGCATAAATACCCCCGGCGAAAGGTAAGACACCTCAGTAAAGAACAAGTCTATCGATGAGTGATTGGCTTATGCGTGGATGTGGCGCGGGCCTGAGAAACTTCCAGAACCTGAACCAGAATGGAGTGTTTCATCCTGCTAGACCCCTCAAGCTGAAGGGATAGTTTGGTTACAGCCACCCAAGATCCTCCTTTCATTTGTCGTAGCATGGAGGCAACGGGGTCGCACGCGGGGTCTAAGGCTGTGTCAAGCTCTATGTAGAAATTCCGCGTATCGATCAACGCATAGACCCAAATGAATCCGATCGCGTACTCAAAGCAGGCCGGGCTGGCATTCCATGATGACACAAGCGTGTTGAAAAGGGGTCCCATGGTGGTTGCTGGGAGGCCGATGCAAATATATTTTGCGTCGTGGCTGTGCGCCGTTCGTTTCCCCCGATCAATCATCTCGATTTCATCTGTCGACCGCGGATCAATGATGACCGAATCCGAGATCCAGTATTCGGTGGACCAGTCGTAGAAGAGCGGAAAGCTTTTCCTGGCCAGATAGTTTTCAAGGCGAAGCACGCTTTCCTTGACCTTGGAAGGTTTCTTCCATTTTGGGAGGCCAAGGAGAATGATCTTCATATCCGTCAAACTGTCTTTATGAATCAAACCGACCTGATACTGCTCCGGTTTCAGACGTGTCAGGTATGCTGGGGGCTGTACAACGACATTGTCATTCTCTATCAGAACGAATTCGTGGGCCCGGTCAGGCCTGTTGCACGGATGATCCTGTGGCATGAGGGTGGACTGTAAGAGAATGTTGATGCTCTGGCCGCAGAGCTTCGACTGATTGAAGTCGGGCTTTGACAATCTAGATAATATTCTTCGGTCCTGATCCATTTTCATTCAACTTCTCATCCCTAGAACTGCAGGAAAAAACAGACTTTCCGCCTTTGGAAGTGAAAGTCTGCCGAATCCAGAGATCGAATCTTGAGCTATATAAGTATGCGATGGCCTTTTATAAATGAACGCCAAGAAAATAATTCTAGGCAAGCAGTGTCCTTATCTCTGAAAGAGTGTTCATTGTAAGATTGAAATTGTAAGATTGGAATAATCAGTCATGACTGACTTAACCACATGCTGTTAACTCACCCAGGTTATCAACTATATGGCAATACTGCAGAAGTCTCCTTCTCCGACCCCCAAGACCGAACGTTAATAATCACTAAAGTCGGTTTTCAACTTGTCCGGGGCTAGCTTTCTGGAAATTTGACCAGGCTGAATAAGGGCTCATCAAAGCTCAGAGATCAGTCACCCTCTAAATCACAGTGCGTACATTGGACCTTTCTTCAGTGATGTCGGCGAAAAGAAAACCTCTGCTTGATATGCTAGTTATTGTACGTATGAAGACTGCGTCCTTGATTGACACGCTCAGTTATCTCTTCCAAGCCAAATTCAAGACTAGATTCATTATCGATCCTCGATCTCCTGGACCAAGTGCAGTTTCAAATTCTCTTTCAAGGTCAATTATTTGTGTCAGGCGGATGCGCGAGCAGCATGGAAGACTTTTATGTAGAGTGCATCGGAGTGTACACCCCTAGCACCTGAGGACAGCTTGACGGTGGCATTCTGCAGAGTTTCCTGCCACGCTTTCACATGAAACATTTCGGTCACTAACACTCGGTCAGGCTTTGACCGCACAATATTGGGGATCTTTTTGAAACCTTCATCCAAAGTCTGGACGGGATACTTGTCGTAAAAGATATTGGCTACGAGAGTGGCCAGCTCAAGGCGAGTGCAGTTCTCTAGCGGCTTGGTACCTAACGCGACCAGCGATATCTTAGGAAGAAGGAGCGGGTCTAACGATAGAAACCCCTGGATATAATAATCTATGGCTTCCACCCTGTCACTGATATTGAGCTTCCGGGGCTTCATTGAAGCTATTCGGACTTCTTCATTCTGGAACGCCCTTTGAATGTCCCCCAAAATGACCTGCAGCTGTTCTATAGACAGCTCGGCAGAGAATATAGGCGATTTTCTCAACCGTGCCAGCATGATAGAGAAAAATGACTCATCCCGTGCCCAGATCTCTGCCGACTCATAGCCCCGGATGTCGGTAGCACTAATGCCCATGAATGCGTAGCATACCAAAGCAACACTCGCTCCGACCCTGAACGGCCGGTAGGGCCCAAAAGGTCGTTCAAAGTATGCCTGAAGAAAGCTAGACTCTGGCAATGCATGTTGTCCCAGAAGAAACAGAATATATCGGATCTGCATTTCCAAGTCTTCAAATGACACAGTATGGAAGCCCTGAGAGTCGGTCAAAGCAGCGCGAACATCCTTCAGCCAGGACTGCAACTGACTGTATTGCAAGACGAAGCTTTGTTCCCAGTCCAGAACACTCCGGTATATAATTTTCCACAAAGCACCTTTATCCTCAGGAAGCACGGCACTGACAAATAAGTAGTTGAGTACCAACAAGAGTTGATGGATGGTATGGGTCTTCTCGGCTGAGGACACGTAAGATGCTGGCATTTGGGTTTGAAGCCGAGGTGGTAAAGAGATCTAGCCTGCTATTAGCTCAAGATAAAAAATCAATAAAGGTGAACGAGCTTACCGGAACTTCCATCTCAAAATATGGGCGCATCGAACATGTGCTGGACCATATGGCAGCATGATCAAATGGAGATTGTAAATATTGCTCAGGCTCATCGAGAGCTTCAGTCCTCATGCAACCTGCTTGATAGGCATCATAAAGTCGTTGACCCTCGTGTGAATTTAATTTTCGCTTCGATTCCATCGATCCAAAAAGCGGCATCGTGCTGTGATGAAGAGGCAGAGACACGTGTTCTTCATATGTACACTGTGTTGCTATCCCACGGGCATAGCAAAACTGACAGGAGGGCACTTGTCGATTGCATCCTTTTTTCGAAACGCGGCATTGAATGCAAGGCCGCCGTATAGGGCTCGTAGGACCTACAATTGACATTGTATGAGCTTCAGGAGTAGTAATATCAACAAAGTCAAAGAGGCTAGTTCGATATTCGTGCGACTTGAAGGTTTCTTGAAAGATCACGAAGACTTGAGGACCCACTGGTTGCATTTCAATCTTCCACGAGAGAAATATAGCGACATAAAGCGTGTTAGCAGCTGCACTATATCGACAGTTTCATATAAGTAACAGTGGCTATACTAGTTGGATCATGAGTCTCATCACATTCCTTCGAGATTTTAGTAGCGGGCTGGTGTGTAAGAAATGCAGTCAAAGGACGTTTTCATGTATTACAATGAACGAGTGTTTGGCATGGAGGTACGAAGGCTCATAGCCTAAAGCAGTCAAAAGATCCGGCAAACTTGGAATTTCGTAACCTGGCCCGTTGATCTGGACAGAGATAGTTTTAGCCAGCCGCATAGCATTCGTAACATTCTATAAAATGACACCAGGCGATCCTGGAAACAATTTTCGTGTATATAGGAGTGATGAAAAGGCTTCCAATGCTGGTGCTAGCCTCTAATCGATATCCAGTGAAACTACGAATCCCAGGAGCACCATGCTGTTATCCATTGATAGCTGGAAATGCGATATGGAGACCCAATTGGGTGGGTTCGTGCGCAGGGTATGACCCATATTATTCATAAAAGATTGAAAAACCTCCAGTATCTGAATTCATTTATTTTTCTGCAAGTCCCCTCAGTTCCACAACCAAAGCCACCATTCTATCATAGCATGGTTAGTAAAGCCGCCGCGAAATGACCATCATCCATTAACTAAGAGACACAGTCACACATTCGGGATTTATCCACGGAAATATTATTTCTGATCGCTTCGTATCTCCAGGGTAGCGCGAAATTTGCCCTTGCAAGATCATGCAAAACCCTGTACCACGAACCGCGGCCCGTCATTCTCAAGTTCAATATCGACTATCAGAACAGCAACCTTCTTGGGCTGGCCGCTAAGGATGACAATATCACGCTCGCAAGGTGGTTGCTTGACTACGGGGCAAATATCAATGCCTTCTTTCGAGGAAAAACCCCCGTGATGAGAGCCATCAAAAACTCTTCTCCTACAGTGCTCACGCTCTTGCTGAACAGCCCCGGTCTAGATATCAATCTTCAGAACCGAGAGCAAGAAAGCGCACTGTGGATTGCTGTTCGGCATGGAGCATCTTCAACCCTGTGGCGTGTACTAGAGCGCGTGGACTGTGCAGTCGACCTCCGGCATCAACGGGGCCAAACCGCGCTCCATCTCGCCGTATGGTGGGGCCGCATTGGATTGGCACAACTGCTGCTCGCCAGAGGCAGTGATCCCAACGCGGATGATGATTTGGGCATTTCATCTTGGGTAAAGGCGAATCGAATCAGCGGGCCTTCCATAATGGCCCTATCTCAAAAACAGCCAGAATATGCTGGACCGCTTAACAGCCGACACGGTGAGCCATCACTCCACCAGGCAATCTTCCATGGGTCAGTGGGTGATGTGAGGCTGCTACAGCGGCGAAAAGATCTTGATCTGGCGACGATTGACCGAAATGGTAATACAACACTCCATCTTGCTGTCCGCAGCCGACGCTTGGACGTGGTCGATCTGATTCTTTGGCAGCCACGGACAGACGTGAACTGTATAGACAATGATGGCTACCCCCCACTTTGGTGGTCGACGTATCTAACATATGACGAGATCACCGAAATTTTTGCTGACTGTAAAGGGCGTTGATGTCAATTTAGTTGGCGGATGCGGTCGATTGAACGCACCGTCGACATCGCTACACCATGCCGCAACACGAGTGGATACCACAGCTTTGAAGCAGCTCCTCGCGGTCCCCAGGCTCGATGTCAACGTCTGTGTCGAGAGGCAAACCCCTTTTTCTGCTGCCGCCGCCGCGGGAAGAGCCAACAATATGAAAATCCTACTGGGGATAAGAAGTGTAGAAATCAATACCGGCAGAGAGTTGATGGATCCACCACTGTGCCAAGAAGCAGCAGGAGGCCACTGTTGAAATAGGTATTTGCCATGTTCTTGTTGAGGTTACTATCAAAAGTTGGAACGATGTCTATTTAAATGCCCATTGCTAGTCCTGCCATAAGCTTTGACCACCGTGATACTCAATAATTCAATTCACATTGTTCATATTCGCAAATATTAATGAGTATCGCACAATTTCAATAACTGGGTATCTCGCTGACCTTTCGTTCATAAAACTTAATGTCAAATATAAGCAGCCTAGTGATGATAAGGCAGGTCGATTCTATCTTAAGTGCATGACAGGTCCGGGTCCGTTCATACCGGACAATAGCTGGCGAAATCGAGCAATGCTCGATATTCTTTGCTTCAAGATGACAAGAGAATCCGGTTAACGACCGTTCCGCTGGCGAGAGTTCGAGTAAGTATAGTATTGCACCGATCCCTTACTCTCGTGTCTAGGCAATGATCGTTGCGAATGATGAGGGCCTCGGGGCAGATAATTATTCAATTGCAGCTGGCCCCACATTTACCCCTTGGACTGGCGCAGTATTCGGTGTTGATAATACAGCATATTAAAGACTTACTCACTGTTAACACCCATTTCAACACTCACTTGAAGCTGTAACACAGATAAGAGCCTACGACACTGTTCAAAATTCATCAACACGATCTGTTATAAACTTTATCACCAGAGGTGGTGGCACAACAGCGGCTGCTCCAGTATATTCTATTCACTGATCCTAAATTATCATTTTACCGATGAAATGTTAAATATTGGTGACTCGTCCTTTTTTTGAGGCGCCGACGCCAGGCCGAGGCGTGAGTTGAATGTTTGTAAGTGCCTATGTACAGTGACGGATCTAGCGTCTGTCCAACTCAACAGCTTATTTTTCCCCCTGGATGTTCTTGCAGCTTGGCATTTGGTAACCATGTGGCTTATCAGGGTTGGAGATATTCATTTCTTTCTTGTCTAAGTTGATCAATGCCACAGGTTGCTACCACCGTTGACCATTGAGCTATGTACTTAGTCACAATTACCCAACCTATGACATTGTGTCTTAATTTATAGTTATGGAGTAAGACCAGAACTGGATATAGAAACGCATAGTACAGCCACCAAGAAAAGTGAAAGGTTGGGGGAGTGATCGGAAGGGCCAGCAGCTGGTGAGCAGGGTGATGTGGAGAAGATCAAAGCGAAAATTGAGACAAAGGATGAATTATTGAGAATTGGAATGGAGGTTTATTACTGGTAATACTGATATACCGTAAAGATTGGGAACGATAAACAGACTTGCAAGAGGAAAGTCTTTCCAGGGTTAGCTATTAATGACGGGAATAAATCATAACTGAGTAAAAATTTGTGTTTATGTAAGTGAATTAAAACCAAAATAATCAGTAGACATTAATTTGGTCGAATGGGCAAGTCAATGAAACAAATTAGGCCCGTATCGATTTCCTTAACCTCTTTCTTAATAATTGCTCTCCCTCTCTCCTCTTTTTAGCTTCGTCTTTATGCCTTCGCGTGGGCATATCGCATTGCTTTCACATGATCCCATGACGACTTAACTCGCGCCAGGACCGTAACGACTATATTCTTCTCCGGGGATGCGAATCCATATTAAACCATTCAAGGCTTTCCATATCTTGATCTTCAAACTCAACAGACTGCGATCAATTAGAAGCCATCAGGAATATCTAAGGAGAATTATGTTACTGAAACCTTACTCTGTCAAAATCTGTTAAGACATATGGCAGTCCTTCCTTTGTCAATCTCGGCCAATATGAATTTGAGAATTTCTCCTTCTGCACCCTGAGCATAAGATAAGAACCGTCATAATTAAAATCCGGGTTATGGGGTTTGATTTGACCGTAGAACTCAAAAGAGCAAACGTACTCCTCGTTAGCTAAGGATAGAGTCGTAGCGGACAAGGTAATATCGGAAGGCGCAATATTTACACCTTGGAACACCAGTGTAATCATATTTTGGTCAGGGTCCGATTCGTGGCTGGTTTGGGACCACAGGACTAAATCTTTGAGTCAGCAAAGATTTCAGATAAACGGTAGACGCCAGTGATATTTTTAATTCTACCCAAGGGCTTAATAACTTAGTAGGTTTGTTACACACCGTAGGGAGATCTCGGCATGTTTTGGTGATCGAAGTGTACTGTTTGAGTATCCGCCTTGATTTCGCTTCAGGCAAATTTGAGTCGCTTGCCAGACAATAGAGTGAAGGATTTTAAACTGTCACAAAGTTTGAGGATATCACGCGGTATCCCAGTCTTTTGACACGTTTGCCTTGGATATAATCACATGATCACCGCATTGACTCTTTACTGTGTACTCTCCTGGGGCTGCTTTTCCGTCCTTGGGACTAAGCCACGGTTGAGACTCAGGTTATGTTTGGTACGGAGTAGGAAGTGAAAACACGCATACCCCCACATAATTTTTCAATATTCTAAATTCATAAGGTTATGTATGAGCTTCTTCACGTGTTATTATTACTACACTTCGCATGAATGAAAGTGGCCAATGGCTGGTAGTTTCGAGGGAATAGAGAATAGTGAGAGACGGATGACCGATGAGACTACATCATTATGACGATTCTGAAGATTTCTGCCCAATACACGGACTTCGCGTGGAGGCAACATGGCCTAGACGTTCACTATGATACGAAGAACTAGCTGCTCTTCACATGAACCTTGGTTGGGTACAGACAAAGAATATTATTAACCTGTTCTCAGTCACATGAACGCAGTGTCTGAACTGTTTGGTGTACTTACGACGTATCCCATCCAGTGGGAAATCGTATAAGAGTTGCGGGCAGCTCTACCTGAATTTTATCCGCTGGGCTCGATTAATGAATTTCGTCCTCATTTAAACCAACAGCATCCCAAACTTATTTCTATCATGTCCATGTAAATACAATTATTGGGGCTTTGTCACGTGAATGCAAGATGCATTCCATTCGAACGATGTGCGTTGAGCTCGCAACGTATCCTGTTTTTCATCCTGTTTCCCTTTTTCTCCTGCTAATTTTCATCGGAAATTCTGATCACTAGCCAGTTGGGTTTCACCATTGGGTCTGGAATAGCTGGTATCTCCGTGTATCGATACATGACCTTGAGATATAAAGTACCAAACGAGATTGACATCATGGTCAGTTTGTTTCTCTACTGGATATTTCTTTCTGCGCCTTGATCATTGAATTTCAATTGTCATCGTTGTGGGATGAAGGTGATGCTAATACTGTGGAGAACAGGCTTTACAGACAAAAGTTTTGCAGTTGTACCCACAGGTTACCAAACTGGAGGCTAAGATCGAAACTCTAGAAGGGCAACGGGGATGACGTGACCGAGAAAAGAGACTAGATGGATAGGATCTTGGTGACAAAAGTGGTAAAATCGCTGCTATGGTTTACCCTTACACCCGCATCGGAATGAACTTTTTTTTTCAACGTTGAATTAAAAAAAAAGAAGAAGAAATATGGTGTGTAACATAACAGATTAATGCGTCGGATTAAGGGACACAGGTATGAGCTACCCATGAACATGTCCAGTGTCTACTTGAGATGATTGATTGCGGTACGAAAACCTACCGAGGTGTGTGGAGATGCCGAATCAGCCTTCTTCTTGAGGGTATTTACCACCCCTCAAACTGACAGTTTTCAGCTATTTTTTTAGGCACTAACTGATGTTTCAAGCTTACGGCAGATTCAAGCACCAGACAGTAAACTTTTTTTGGCTTTGGATGTAGTGAAGAGCGCAAAAAGCTTTCTGCAGTTTTTGAGGGGGTTGGCTATTGGAACAACTGGCCTGAAAAAGGGCATTTGCCACTGGTCAGCTGACAATCACGTGACATCTCAAAAATTCTATAATCAAAAATTCTATAACTCCACTCCTATGTCTCTCCTTTTCTTATTCAAGGCCCTAATCTAATCAAGGGCAAGGTCAACTCGGCTTGAATTTGATTGGCCCGTTTCCAACAGGTTTCGGCATCGGAAACTACACATACCTGAGGAATATACATTGGCACAGCGACCTTAGTAATGTCGCTGCCGTCGCGCTACCACAAATACCTTTCCCTTTTGTTTTATGTACACTTTTGGAACATTTTTGGAACATGCATTCATACGAATATTACAAAAGATTAATCTTTAAGCTACCTGTAAAATGGTTTACAGTAGATTTTGCAAACAGATTACACCCCAGACACGTGCTTTCCCTTACCGGCGCTCCACCCCGATCGCACTAGACAAGATCTGGGTCAAGAACAACACCTACTATTCTTTCTTGATGTATCCGTGGTAGCCACAAAAAGTACCGTGATTATAACGTAGTTCCCGGCCGACCGGCACACCCGGTCGAGCGGCACACCCCATCAACAATCGCGTCTTCCTACCCACCCATCTAATTCAACTACCCATCATGCCACCAATTCGCAGTCAATCTAGCCAGAAATTGGCCAATCAAGAAGGCAAGGTTCTACTAGCCCTCAGTGATCTTCAAAATGACCGTGTCAAATCTATACGCGCGGCAGCGAAGCTATATGATATACCCTACCGAACTCTCGCTGCTCGCGCGAATGGGAGAGCAGCACGCGTGGATAAGCGCCCATCAGGCCATAAATTGACTCAATTGGAAGAGGATTCGCTTTCCGAATGGATACTCTCTATGGATTCGCGTGGGGCAGCGCCTAGGCCCTCTACTGTTCAAGAAATGGCTAATATTCTACTGGCTGCGCGTGGTGATAGTCTACCAGATACCGTTGGCAAAAATTGGCCATCCTCTTTTATTCAACGGCGCAATGAACTTCGTACATGTTTTTCTAAACGATATGATTATCAGCGCGCTTTGAATGAAAATCCAAAGGCTATCAAAGAATGGTTTACAACTGTACAGCGTACAATTGAAGAAAATGGAATTCAACCGGAGGATATCTACAATTTTGATGAAACTGGCTTTGCAATGGGACTGATATCAGCACAAAAGGTGGTTACACGGACAGAATACTATGGCCGGCGATCAATCCTACAGCCAGGTAATCGCGAATGGGTTACTGCAATTGAAACAATATGCGCTGACGGCTATTCGCTGCCGCCCTGCATTATATTCAAAGGTCAGATTTATATTGCTGGCTGGTTTGAATCAAATCTTCCTAGCAATTGGCGAATTGAAATATCGAATAATGGCTGGACTACTGATGAAATCGGTCTTCGCTGGCTTCAAAAAATCTTTATTCCACACACCAATTCGCGTGTACGAGGACGATTTCGGCTGTTGATTCTTGACGGACACGGTAGCCATCTTACACCCCAATTCGACCGAATCTGTGCTGAAAACAATATTATTCCACTCTGTATGCCTTCGCATTCATCTCATCTACTTCAACCGCTTGATGTTGGATGTTTTGCAGTGCTTAAGCGTGTATACAGTCGCTTTGTAAGTGATTTAGCCCGTACTGGCTATAATCATATCGATAAGTTTGATTTTCTTGCAGACTATCCACGCGCAAGAATAGAAGCTTTTCAGCCGAATATTGTTCAAAATAGCTTTGCAGCTACTGGTATTGTGCCAGTTGATGCTAATCGGGTACTTTCTAAGCTTAATATATCGCTTCGAACACCTTCACCACCATCAAGCCGACCAAGCAGCAGATCTAGCCAATTCACACCAAAAACGCCTAGAACAGTAGCCCAGCTACGAAAACAGGCTAAAATGATGAAAGATCTAATAGATCGGCGGTCAAAAAGCCCTCCAAGCCCGTTGAAATTAGTGTTTGATCAGATTCTTAAAGGCCACTATCAAGCGTTACATCACACTGCATTATTAGTGAAGGAAAACGCCGATCTACGCGCAGCAAATGAAAAAAAACGTCAAAAGCGCCTTCGATCGACTAGGCATATTGTACACAAAGGGGGGCTATCAATCGAAGAGGGCCTACAGCTAGCTCAGCAGCCAATTCAGCCAGTAGAAGCTGATAAGGTAGGATCGCATGAGGAGGTCGATCTGTCTAATCAGCCGATTCAACCGGCCAGGAGGGCTCCGTCTACCTGCAGTGGGTGTGGCCAAATTGGCCATAGGATTACTTCATGTAAAAATCGTATTATCTAGTTAAATTAATGGGTGTTGGTTGAGATAATCGATCATGAAATTTTCTAATGGGGGTAGGTGTGCCGCTCGACCGGGTGTGCCGGTCGGCCGGGAACTACGTTAGTTACTAGCCTTATGAACCCTTATCTGCCAAGACGCTCTGGCCATAGTAGCCTAACTAACTTTTAGCTTGGCTTCAATTACTCCAGTTTTGTGGAATCCAACTGCTCAGCTACTCTTTCGATCCTCTTCCTCGTCCATCTCCAACAACTGAGAGAAGATGGTCATATCAAGGACTCCCTTGAGCTTGATGTAGAGTTCATTGTTTTCCATTATCTTTGGAGAGGTTATTAGACAATAAGTTAAACGCGAAATAAATGGGTCGGCTTGCCTTGATAGAATATAGTATTCACAGTGTAAGTTAACAATCTAATAAGATCTGGAAGGAAATCACAGAAGGAGAAAAAAAATAGGTCTGGGTTTTGGGGGGGGGCGTTGTTCCACAAAACTGGGGTAAAATGAAAAGTAGAGCTAGGCTACTTCTGGCCATGTGACATATTGGCCCAGTGCCAGAAATTGTAATTAACGTAATTTTGATGATCTACCAAAAACACGTCGAGAAAAAACAGTGGGTCATTCCTTTACTATATTAGGTCTACAGTTTGAAATGTTGCTCAAAACGACATGTAGATCTTATTTCTCAGGTAGGTAAGTGAGTGATCGCTTTATAATCAACCATCATTCGTCTTTTTGCACTCGGCCCCCTCGTTCTCATGGAGACGACTCTGGCACTCCTGATATTCGTGACTGGGAGCCTGAAATCCTTTATTCGCATCTTTACAAACGTTACTGTTGCTAGGCACGGCGCAAAACGGCTGAGAAATGCTGGCTTGCCGCGGGTGCTCGGTTCCAGTGTGCTTCTCGGGGATATCAGCTGAGTTGTGTTCAGATTTCAAATATATTCGGCAGAGTCGAAGTAGGTACGGTGCTGCACAATGTTAACAACCATATGACTCAAAAAACAGTGTGCTTGGGCTGTGATCCCAGACCTTTAATGCTTCGGGAAATAACTTTCGGAGAGGAACGACGCCATAGCCTCGAGCCGCCTGGGAGTTTCTGCCGAGGGTTGACTTGGATAGTTAAATAAAGCCTGTAATTCAAATTTTACTAGATAATTTCCTTTGACATCTGTGTGCGCTTCAATATTACCTGACATATTGCAGGAAGAGTAGTGGGGAAGGGATTCCTTACCAGGGACCATACTGCCTTCTTCACTTATTAGCCAGACCGCTATGATGCCATATCCCCACATGTGACACATCCGTTGGGCATTGGGGCAATAGCGTCAGGATCACCGCGTGGCGTAATTCAGAACTTTAAAGAAGATTATCTTCCATTGGCAACGACTTCTTCCTGGAGTCTGAGCTGCTATCCAGGTTGTCGAAAACTCGAAACCATGGTTAGCTACATAGAGGCAATAAGCAAATGAGCTTTCCATACCTTTGACAATGTTTTTAATGGGTAGTGCCCGCCCATATCTAGCTACAGATTCTTCTCTATCTACTCAATATTCTTTTTATGATGGAGAATCTTCAACGTCTTGTTTGTCAAAAACGAGTGTATTCCTGCTACGCCATCAACTTCTACCATCTACGCAACGTGGCGTTAGCTCGAAACAAAGTTACACTGTTCGAGGATAAGCGGGCTTGTCACTACCCAAAAATGGGAAGGCAGGGGAAGCATTCTCAGGCATACGAAAGCAGAAAGAACACCGATTACACAGAAGGTGGATGCGACGTCTCTCGTACCAGACTCATAAAATTTATTGGTAAAGGCTGACAAAGAGACATCTCTGTTCTAGAAGTGCCAAAGTCGAAACTCGCAAGCGACGCGAAAGAGGAAAGCCATAAATACGACAGCCTCAAAGTATACCGTGAAGGACCCAACTCTGAAAGCGGCGAGTTGGATCCGAGGTCTGATTCCAAGGAAGTCAAAAAACATAACAAATCTGTGGCTGATAGAAATAACAATCATTGATTTCTAATTTGGAGTGGCTTATTCATCCTCTATGGACTTAATAGTTAGCGACAGAATGTCACATTAGTTGCACTTACAACATCATTTTGATCCTTCGTACAAGCCTTTTGGTTTGCACTCCATTCTAGTTTCCAGTCCCGCAGACTTCTCTAGCAGGACCGCTAGGGATGAAATAGTTATAATCTGTTTTAATAAAGTCTCCATGTCGCATGTGACTTGTATCAAATTAGCTCCGTTCACAGGGAAAAGTAGTCCCTAAGAATGCCTGATCTCCTAAACTTTCCCTAAACTTTCAACAGTAGCCGCTGATAGACAGCCTGTGAGGGATTAGCTACAGGACCGAAATGCAAGCGCATATCGTACACGTAAGGGTTACTATGTGAGAGCTCCGTTTTGGATCAAGCTAGGGTCACCGGAATTCAAGTTAAAACCGCGCATCGAGAATGATATCACATACAGGTTCATCGCCTGATAGTTGCTATGCCTTGAACACGATTAGTTGTCTTCCGAGATGGTAGTTCCGGGGCGAGGGAACGCGTGTAGCTTGACGCTAGAGCGACCAGTGACTTCACACCATCTGAGACGGTCAGTTGCCCCTGCGATACCTCTCACTTTGAATATTCCTATAGTAGATTGCATGTTGGAAGATAGAAAATTCCGAAGTCTGAAAGGGAAGATGGGAATATAATTTCCATGGAGGCAAATACTTATCCAAAGGGAGATCCACCTAGGCATACGCGGGCGAGCACGACGAGAAAGATGCCATGGCTCGTCACCATTACGCCACTGTGACTCAGCGTCATCCTTCCCGGTGACATCTCCACAAATATCCACGAATTATTCAAGCAAATGGAAACGGATAATGATAAAGACCTGGTGGAGAATACCGAAAGACGATAGCTCTGAAGTGAGCGCTAATTATGTATCCAAAGAGCATATAAACTCTTCTTTTCCCTTCTCACAACATTCACACCTTCTCTAGATGCACGCAATACTTGGATGTTTTGAATTATTAGTACATACTCAGCGCGTACCAATCTATTATTCACGATGGTAAGTGTCCCAAAGTACTGTACGATATTCTACTCTCGCCATGTCTCTCTATAAGTTATTCAATGACAATGCTGAGTTTTCCGCAGACCTCCAATAAATCTGGATGGTACGAGAAATACGAACCCGAATGGCAAAAACAAGTCGGGGAAGGGGTACGTCAAAGCCCAAACCTTGTATAATTTCCTCGCGATCACTAAGCTTTCTATTTCAGGTTGAGGAGAATTGCGGTTAGAGCTCCTTCCAGTTCAGCCATTCCGATTATTTTGGCAGGAATATATGCAGATACTGATCACCATAGTAGGAAAAGTTACCTGGAACGAGTTCCAAAAGGCTCTTTCGGCTTTTGGTGTTGATGCAAACGAGGCAAGCAGCCAATTTGAAAGACTGGATGTTGATGGTGATGGTGTTATCAGTCGGAAAGGTATTTCCATCTCCACGGAAGCAACTCCATGCAACAGAACTAATTCTCTTCAGAATATAACGACTTTGTGCGACAGTTCAATTGGTCGTGAATCTGGCCACCCGTTGGTCTTAGATGCTTATTTCCAAGCCCTCATCATTCTAAGGTTCTAATAGGAAGTGTGCTTTGCATGAAAGCATTTGATGTGCTCTCAATTTGTGGCTAAACAGCCAAGTAAGGTCAGAGATATTTTCTGCCCCCTTTGTGATAACATTGTGAAATGGCAATAGGGTATGAATTTATGCATTCAGTGTAACTATATTGCAAGAGAATGAAATGACATGTCTCTGATAACGAAACACTTTCTAAGTCGTCTTATGAACTGGAATTTACTTGGTGCACCTGCTTCAAAAGTAACGGCCGGCATGTACGAAAACTCATAATCTGCGTAGCAGAGGAGATTGGATGCGGCCCCGCCTAATTGCAATGCTTCATGTCGGAGCCAAGGGCCGTCCATGGAAAGTGACGCATTCTTTATTAGCATATATCGTAAATACTACCGCCAAGCGGTATTCCTGCTAAAGTTGAGCTAAGTGGCACGATCCTCAGACATTAGCTCACTTTCTGTGGCGCTTGACGTGCAAGGACTGATATTTCTACTAGCGTTATGAAATTTATGTTCCAAAGGGGCGCATTGTAACTTTCTTCATGGATCTCTGCGGTCACCTGGCTGTTATAAAAGCCGTACTGGCCAGGTTGGTGGCGAGATCGGCGTTCTTGTGTGGATTTGCGGACATTATCTTCGCTCGATGTATGGCAGCAGATGCTTAGGCCATAATAGGAAAGGAGATTACTACTACAAATCTATTCTGTCACCCCGTTTGGTGGTCCGGAAGTTTCAAGGCACATACCGAGTTTGCCCCTTGCTTCGACTGAGCGGTTAGGTGTACGTCTATAACCCGCTTCAATCCGCACTTTTTAACCTTAACACTCATGCCGAAATTTTTTTTTTTCACCCATCGTGTTCATTACCAGTGTGAGATTGACAGAAATTCTAAGCATTATTTTCCATGTTGCATCAGATTCTGATAAAAAGTTGAGCTATCTCTAACCATCTAACTGAATTTCACCATTATCGGTTCGAGACTCTTCAAGGGTTTCATCCAAATGCGATTCATCAAAAATGGCTAGTTAAAAGGTTAACAAATCCGAAAATTCTTTACTCATACTGTAATTGATGCAAAAACCTCAGGACGAGAGATCGAAGCGATGGCGGACATGTTCGACGATCTTGTACTCGAGGCGAGAGCTCTAAATAAGGGGATGAAATCCCAGCTTTCAGGGCATCGCCGCTCATCTCCCGCCTCCACATCCGCGAACCTCTCCACTCCAACCCATCGACGTACCCCACAACGTCCCATCCAGGAGAAATTCTTCATCTCAACCACCTATTCTACCATCACTGCCAGGGCTCTGTCATTCCAGGGACAGGTGCTCAATGGCGTCACCCCGCTCCAACTAGCTCAAAACGGCTTTTACTACCAACCACACACAACTGGCGGCGTTCTGGCCTGCTGCTTTGCTTGTCAAAATTTCAAGCGCCTAGATAGCTTCCAACGTGTATCTTTCCAAGAAACACAGCTTCCACATTCGAAAGACTGCCTATGACAGACCATCTACAATGACTTGAAACAACACTCCCAAACTGCCGATACACTTACCCCCTCAACCAACACACGTCCGTCGCCTAGATCAAACCACCTCCACCATTCTACTTCGAATAGGGCATCACAAGAAAACCACCGCAAACTTTAGCACACAGACACCGACCCAGTCAACACCAACCGCACCCTCTACTGTAGAGAACGACTCCTACACTCAACCTTCATCTACCACTATCACCGACCCTGAACCTCAACTACCTCCAACCGCCCACTCTCCCCAGCCTCATCAAGCAATACCCTCCGTCACTTCCTCGCCCCAAAACCAACAAAATACATATTCCTCCGTCCTCCAGCGACCTGTCACATCCATACCGCAACCGATTCCCCCAGCACAAAAACCCGCTTTCCCCGCCAAACCCATACTCACAATTGAAGATCTTCGCCGCCGTTTTCACAATAAACCGTCACCGTTCCAGATTGAGAATAAGAAAAGCCAACGCTCAATCAAACGAACTCGGAACAAACCAATATCTGCCACACAGTCTCTGTCCAAATTCTTAGCTTCTGCTTTGCCCGCTTTTTCGCGGTACCTAAAAGAGATGCAGCCAAAATCGGGTACTTGCTACAGTACCGACCGTTATTGCCTTCCATATCGGGAGACAAAGGGATACTATTTCAAACCCTAATCACATGACGTACTAGCCAAATATGGTTACTCCTGTATTGAAATATTGTTATGGAATTACGTGGTAACATGGATGAAAGTATAGACTTGTACACTCATGTACTCTTACATGTCCAAAAATAACCACTTTCCATCAAAAAGTAAACACCCCTTCCCCACCACCCCCACCCCCCAACCATCATCGCTTGTTTGTTCACACTCCTCCCAACCCAGCAACTGCAGTCCACCAAACCACTAACAAAATGGCAAGAAACATCGAGTCCTGGCAACGTAGTATGATTATTCATATGATATGCAGCAAGAATAGAATTACTACATCGCAAATGGCAAAGGTAGCGCAGTGCAGTGAGCGCTCTATCACTAACATCCGCAAGAACTTGCGGTTATTCGGTAGTGCCAGATCGCCCCCAGTCTCCGCCGGCCGACAACGAAGTATCACCCCTATCATGCTCGACGCCCTCTGTGAACATCTCGCCGAAAAGCCTGGCCTGTACGTAGAAGAGATGGCTATCTTCCTATGGGATGAGTTCAACATATTACCATCGCCATCTAGCGTCAAGCGCGCTCTTTCGCGTGCTGGCTGGACCAAAAAGAGAGCGCAGCAGAAAGCCAAAGAACAGAATCCTCAACTACGAGATTTCTACCAGCATAAACTATCTGATTTTCGGTCATATCATCTTGTGTTTGTTGATGAATCCGGTTGCGATAAAAGGATCGGATATAGACGAACTGGCTGGTCACCGCTCGGCGTGACACCGGTTCAAGTGTCAAAATTCCATCGCGGCCAACGCTACCAGATACTGCCTGCGTATGCTCAAGATGGTATCATAATATCTCGTATTTTTAAAGGTTCAACGGATGCAACCTTTTTTGAATCGTTTATCGAGCAGCTTCTCCAGCACCGTGGAAGGTGGCCGGAGCCAAAATCCGTGCTAGTTATGGACAACGCATCATTCCATCATTCCGATCGAATCAAGACCTTATGTGCTGACGCAGGAGTCAAATTACTGTACCTCCCACCCTATTCGCCGGATTTCAACCCCATTGAGGAATTCTTTGCCGAGCTGAAGGCCCATATCAAGAAAGTTTGGTCAACATACGAAGAGAATCCCGACCAAGGGTTTCACGCCTTCCTTCGGCGGTGCGTATATGAAGTAGGTTCGAAACAAGATAGCGCCGAAGGCCATTTCCGCCACTCAGGTTTTTCCATAGAGAAGATATGACTGGCTGTCGTATTAAAGGGGGTCGTGCCTGCACAATGCCCATTCACGTTCTGACGTCGTGCCGGTTCCGTTTGTTTATATCTGTTGGCTTTTCATTCAATAATGCTTTGTATTAATTGCCAGTACGATTTGACGTAATGTGAGTTTATAAACCCTATGCCAAGTGCCCATATATATGGCCTGTCATGGCAAAACATCAATTCAAGACTTTTTTTGATCTCCTATTGTTTATATTTCCTATTTATTGGTATAATACGGCACACTAAGCACCTTAACGTTAATAAAGACGATACCTTTCGACTCGATCTGTCTGATCTGAAGCTAGGACTCCTTGGTTACATCAGCCGTGAATTCACGCCATCAGCAATAGTGCCAGTTTTCAACTCGGTCAAGCTCCGCCGGATACTGTAAAGAGATGTATCGAAATCCCTATCTGAAGAGCAGACTGCTACCTGTGATTGCGAATTGCACGCATGGATACGTGACTGGCTACGGACGAGTTGGTAAGAATACCTCAACAATTGCGTCGCTGCCATCAATTTTCGAGGGTCGCAGTCAATTTTGAGATGGCCACTAAACTACAAGTTAATCAATCAACGTACTTCCCAATACCTCGGCCTTTCCTCAGCCTTTTTGCCCTATTCGCCTATATCTTTTCTTATTCTTTTTGAAACTGACGACAGGCGATTTCGCACCCGACACGCCCTGTAACTGATTTTGCTCAAACAAGGGAAATCATTTATCGACCTCTGGACTAATCGACCGACCAAGGCAGCAAACAGTGCCCACTAATCTTTCCAGTTCAGTCTCTTTGCTATAAATTTAACAGCATAGACAAGTCCCAGCAAAACCGGCACCTCAATCAGTGGCCCAACAGTCGAAGCAAGCGCCTGATTACTGTCCGCTCCAAACGTAGCAACAGCAACGGCAATCGCCAACTCAAAATTATTACTGGCAGCCGTAAAACTCTGCGTCGCAGCGAGCTTATACCCAAACCCCAACTTATACGTAATCAACAACGTCAAGAAAAATATAACCGCGAAATAAACAATCAGCGGCGCGGCTACCCGGATCACAGAGACAATCTGATGAACAACGTGATGACCCTGAGACGCGAATAGCACCAATATTGTGAACAAAAGCCCAATGAGAGACCAAGGGCTTGCCCATTTCAGAAAGACCTCATCATACCACCGCGGACTTATCGACCGGCGGAGAGTAAAGCGCGTGAGGATTGCTGCGCCCAGCGGAATGCCGAGGAAGACGGCGACACTTTTTGCGGCAGTGGAATATTGAAAAGCTATGCTATCGCCGCTGATGATTTGGATGAAGAAGACACCCATAGGCGCGAATAGGACCATTTGCAAGAGAGAGTTTACGGCGACTAGGATGGCGCAGTATTCGTTGTCGCCGCCTGCCAGACCGGTCCAGATTAGAACCTAAGTGTTTGTTAGTATTGCGGAGTAAAAAACTAACATTTTCCCCCTAATGGCTATCGAGGAGGTACCGAGGTGGTGGGCGGGGGGGGTTTGTTTACCATAGCGATGCATCGTGCTAGTCCGACCAGAATCAGCCCTTGGCGTAGCTCGGGTTCATCTGGAAGGAAAGCCCAGGATAACGCCAACTAGAATACTCCGTGTTAGTTACTGGTTGAAAGAGGTAGTGGACCAGTTTTACCATAAAAAAGGGGGCAATGATCCAATTAACAACAATACTGAAGGCAATCTGAATCCACACTTGACGGGCTTTGAAGACCTGATGCAAACTCTCAAAGCGCACTTTGCAGAGAATGGGATACATCATGACAAGCAGGCCAACAGCTATGAATCTGTGTTAGCAGATAGAAATAGGCAATGCAGAGAAGTTGTTGAACCCCTACCGATAGGAACTGAAACACCAACAAACTTCCCTCTTTGTAACGCAGGTCCAGTGCTTGGCACGAAATTTCCCAAAATAATACCAATTGCCATGGCCAGGAAAATCCATACCGCGAGAAATCGGTCCAAAAGGCCGAGATCTTTGAAAGCAGAGTCTTTTTTCTGCGGTGAGTCTAACTGGTTTGCTTGTTTTTCTATGTCGTTGGGAGTAGAAGGTGTTTGGTTTGCAGCGCCCAATGGGGAGTCATTTTCAGTCATCTTTAAACGTTGGGATGGTCCTGATTTGATTGACGGCGATTAGCGTGCTCGTTTTAAGTTCGGGCGACGTTTGAAATCTCGAGGGATTAGGATTCGGGCAGCACGCATGGAGATTTATATCAAATTTGAATTGACTGAAGACGAGGCGATTTGTTCGCATTTGGATGTCATTGGCCGATGCTGATTGGTCAACGCTCTATTCTGGACACTATTTGGGATTTCTTGGGCTACGCCTGCAGCTGACACAGCAACTCAAAATTACTGAGAGCCAATCAGAACGCGCCAGTGACTCACTAGGAACGAAGTCTCCAACTATGGAGCTCACTACCGCTGTCTAAACACCGGACGCATAGCATATTAACATTAGAAAGGGCGGGACACAGCAAAGGGAAATCTCCACTGGTTTGACAGATTGCCGCGGGTATGGTCGCCTAGGATCCAAGGCTAGAAGAAGAGAATTGGAGGGCATCTGGATATTGGTCAACAAACCTATTATATCCCACATGCAGTAAAGTACATAGCCTAGAGCTTGACCTGTCCAATGCCAAACAGTATATACAACGGACACATGATGCATCGCACTATTAAGCTAAAGTTGTGTCACTCGTGCCAGCCTCAACTTCTCCTCCTTGGCCCTTTTCTCTTCCCGCTCACTGAACCGATCACCAAAAAGTTCCAAATGGGGCCGCATGAGGAAGGTGTACTTTACAAACTCCTCCATGCAATCCACCAGTCGGTCCCGGTTACCACTGGGCATAAGCCTCTGATCTCCCGGTTGACCCTCATCGGGGAAATGTGTATACGCTTTCGGGATCGAAGATTGATTCGGAATAGTGAACATGCGCATCCACCGGCCGAGAAGACGCAGAGAGTTGACGGCGTTGAACGATTGCGAGCCACCACACACCTGCGCAATGGCGAGGGTCCGGCCCTGAGTTGGACGCACACTCCCAGTAGTCAGCGGGATCCAGTCGATCTGATTTTTGAAGACCGCGGTCTGTGGATAATCAGTAATGAGATATCATGCATATTTGTTTGGTGGGGAAGAAATGCTCACAAGATTCCCATGCTGTTCGGGGGATACCCAAACATGCCCGTCGCTCCATTTGCTGAGCTCTCGGAGCTCCTGCACTTTCGGATGGCCGTGCTCGGTATCATTCTTCACCGGTAACCCCTCGGGATTAAACACACGCACGTCACACCCCAGACGGAAGAGAATTCTGCTGGCTTCGTGCGCCACCAGGCGAGAGTAGGATCTCCGACGTAGGCTGCCGTACAATACTAGCACCTTTAATCGGTTGTTTGATTTTTGCAGTTCTTGCGCTGCCATGTCCATGGCGGTTGTTAACTCCAATGCACTGACCCAGTCCTCGGCCGCGTCGCCGAGAAGGAAGGGGCGATATTTCTGACGGATCTCGGCGTCATCCTCGCTCTGTGGTATAGCCAGAGACAGGTGTTCGGGGTATTGCATGCTCTCTTGCCCGTTGGCAAAGTCGGGAACAATTGGTCTCGGCTGGGCAACCGCGGAATGCGCCATGATGGTGTATCTGTAGGGCGATAGACTAGCCGCTGAACCAGTGACAGGGGTGATTTTGCGTGCTAAGGGAGTTCGTAAACGAGAAATCATCAGGGGGGGTTTTATACAATTTTCTTTTTGCAGATCTGGTGATAGCGCTTCTGATGAAGAGATGTCCGTCTTATAGATTTGAATACATTCTAGATGGCCAGATCGGGGTGACCGAAACGCGGCAAGTAGATGTCACTGGCGGGTGCTGATTGGTTGGTGAAGTTATGGAAAATTCTCAAACGAATTAAGTTAATAGATGTGGTTCTGAACACTAAGAATCTGCTTAGGTAATTAGCGTTCCACTTGACTCTCACTAGATCCTCCGAATTACCCAATCGCCACAATCCACTTCACAGCCGTATTAACATGACAATGATGAGGACCGAGAGTCCAAACAAACAGTTGAGAAAACCCAAGGTCAGCACACCTTACAAGAGACACTATATGCAATTCAGTACCATTCATTGGCTCTAACAATTTCCCAGACTGATCAGATGTCGTCATCAGTTCGAATTCGTGATAACCAACGGCGTTCGCGTGCACGACGCAAAGAATATATCCAAGACCTTGAGAAACGCCTGCATAAATATCAGACTGAGAGCATTCACGCTACACGAGAGGTTCAAGAGGCAGGGCGCAAGGTGGCAGTAGAGAACAGTCTTCTCCGCTCACTGCTCATACTGCACGGTGTTTCTGATCAGAGAGTTCAAGAATACTTAAGAGCAAATACAGCGGACATTTTCCTTCCCATGCCGCGCTCTGAAGTTGTGCAAGAGGCGCGATCGCACTTAGGGCAAACTCCCAGACTAGGTATAGTGGATTCCGGGGAACCGAGTCCATCAAGCTACAAGCGCAACGATCCGCCGCCCGAGAGGACGGCTACCGAGCCCACTTCATCGACCTTGAGTTCGAGCCCAGTTATTTATCAACAGGTAGCTATATCCGACAGCCAAATTTCTGATGGGGACTCGGAGCTGAGTATTCCATTCGACTCTCCTATTTCTGATACTTCAACGTTACGACCACCCAATGAGCACCAGGACTCCAAACAATCAGGACAATGTACCCCATGCGAAACTGCAGCCGGGATCATTTCATCTATGCGAAGCTACCCGGATATGCAAGAAGTGCGGTCGGAATTAGGATGTCAGTCAAGCGCCAGTTGCATGATAAGAAACATGGATATCTTTCAGCTGCTAAATGAATGATCACGCGATGAATTATTTAATTCACACTGAATTGGACTAAACGGCCTTTGTACATAATCATCGTGAAATTATGGGACTGCGCTTGTCCTAGCCATGCACTGCAAGTGCGTTTTCACTAAGCCGGATTCTAGCCTCTCCATAGCAGTTCTTAAACAAAGTTACCTAAGCCTTGATAGCGTAGATCTGAAACGAACCTGGAAACATTGTCAACAGCGTGATGAAGCCTGAGCCAGATGGAGAGTAATGACTGACCGACCCACTCATTAAAATCCAACTCTGCAACGTCACTCGTAGTCTCCTTACTCGAACCCCCACTGCCGCAGCACAAGCTCTGAGACAAATACGACGACTGCTTGTAAAGATTTAGGTCCGACTTCGCGTCAACAATGAGCACACCTGCCGGTAAGTTAGTACAAATGACTCTCAAGAGCCCTTGGTGGCGATATCCGTACCCTCGAATCCGGCTTGCTCAAGATACTCCTCATACGTCGCAATCTCACTCGCACCGGCAACACACCCAACATACAGCGCCATGTTCTTGGTAATGTGATCAGGGAGCGGCTTTCGAGCCAGAATATCGCTGATAGCAACCCTTCCACCTGGCTTCAGTAGGCGAGCAATCTCTTTGAAGACGGCCGGTTTGTCGGTCGCTGGGACGAGGTTGAGGACACAGTTACTAATGATGCAGTCGACACTGGAGTCTGGTAGTGGCACAGAATTGATAGTTGCTTCAATAAACTTGGCATTGGAGACTCCCGCCTTCTGCGTATTTTTCTCGGCGAGTTCGATCATGCTCTGTGTCTACCATCAATCCTGGTCTCCATAGAGGAAAGAACTCGAACTCGAATCACTCACCTTTGTCATGTCAACGCCGATTGCTTGTCCATTAACGCCGACTTTACGGGCTGCCAGGAGGACGTCGATGCCACTACCGCTGCCAAGGTCTAGAATCGTCTCACCCTACATACTCGAAGGTTAGTATTTTCCAATCTTCACCGTCGTGCAAGATATCAGTCAAACACCAGACTTCTTTCATATTGGCAAACCCGACAGGGTTTCCGCAGCTCAATCCGAGGTTCGTCTTCTCTGGCAGTGAGCCGAGATCTTCTGCACTGTAGCCAAAGGCCCTGGCGATTTGCTCTTCTTTCTCGTACTGCTGAGTGATGTAACTCTGCTTAGCGATGTCACCATAGCGGGACTGGACAAGATTGTATGTGTCGTCGGACATGTTGTAGATGTTTCCAACTCGGTAATACTATAAAGCCTCAGGAGGATATTGTTGATGTAGACTGAATGAGATTCTCCTGGCTGAGACTGGCAGGATGATGTGGTTTTTGAACGCAGACGGGAGGTATGCATGCTTTATCTTCACACACGGAGGAACAACCGGCCGGCCGTTTTTTTATTACTCTTTTTTTGGATTGAATGTACGTACTTCAGGACTACAGTAAGCTTGTTGCCGAGTGATTGTGCATAGCTCGTATGTCACTGACTTGGGCGCGGACTACGAAGTGGAGAACGTGTGCGGGGTGATATGTCATCACATTCGAAGTGGATCCCATCGATCCAAATGGTGCTACCAATACAACGTATACGTAAGGTCTGACTGAGACGCTTGTTGTTGTCATATCTAGTACCAGCAGATTAAGGGTGTAAACTAATAAAAGAAATGAAATGCATGTCATATATTCCCCACAAATCTCATCAGACAAAAAAACTCGTCCCTACCTGATAGAATTGATGTGCTACTGTACAGTGCTGTAGCTCTGACATCGTTAAAGTGGGTAGATTTTTTTTGACGGCCAATCACATCAGATGAATATCAGTTTGCTTTTATTGACCAATCATGACGGCCCTGTGACATACTGGTACTGCTCTAGATTTGTGATTTGTCAGGATGAAAATGCCACAACTCCACCGAAATCTTGATTAGTCATAGTGTCCAAGTGACATACAGATTGCCATCAATGGGTAGTCCCAGGGATATGTCTGTCAAAACAATCTTCAAAGACGACATCCCTGTCGGCCTCATAATAAAGCAGGCCGCCAGTTTCCAGTTTAGATTTGCTAAGTGCTAAAAAACCTAAGTTCATCATTAAGATGACCAGACAATGATTTCGGCTCTAGCATCGTAAGTTCTATGCGAGGTGTAATTTTGCATGTTCTCCGACTATCACATATGGAAAGCCCCCGTTAAACGCTATTATATTGTGGGCCAACTTTCCGAGTCATACATTAAGAATATTCTAGATCAAGATTGATATGGTTCTTTCGTAAAGCCAACACGTAGTATATAAACTCCAACGACAGCCTCCTTTGTCTCTTTTGCCTATAGGAAGGCATCTCCATTTATTCTCCTCACAGCCGCCAAGTACTGCGGTTGTGATAATCTCACCCCTCCCGGTGTCACTGAAACATTCAAGAAGCTATTCCACAGCGACCCCTCCGCCGATCACTCAGAAAACATACACAATGGCCAATAGGCCCAGTGTCTTATTTGTCTGCGTTCACAATGCTGGTCGCTCCCAAATGGCCGCCGGCTACCTGAACCATCTTGCCGGCGACACCATTGAAGTCCGTTCTGCCGGATCAGCCCCAGTCGACTCCATCAACCCCGTCGTCGTCAAGGCCATGCTCGAAGAAGGTATCGACATCAGCGACCAAAAACCGAAGATTTTAACCACCGATGCGATTCAAGCCAGCGACGTTGTCATCACTATGGGCTGTGGCGATGCCTGCCCCTTCTTCCCTGGAAAGCGCTATCTCGACTGGAAACTTGATGATCCAGCCGGCGAAGGTTTAAATGCCGTGCGGACCATACGTCGGGAAATTCGTCAGCGCATCGAGGGTCTTATTGCTGAACTACAGTCTTCGAGCTGATGCCACTTGAGGGGGGTACACAGGGGTCTACACTAGCCATAGCGTCGAAGATGGACACCTTCTTGACAACAACTCGAAGTGATGCACGGCTCGTGGTGGCTCTCCGAATACAAAGTCCATCGTTTATGTTATGGAGAGTCAAGGGCTGCTAAACATGTAAATCGACAATACTCAGACCTGAGTGCCAGAAATGGTCTCTAGCAATTTGTTCTCTTCCCTGGCCTGATAAATCACCATTCGCTCGTAGTGGCTCCAGTCACGTCTTAGGAACTGATTCAAATTGTGATTTTGAGAGTATTTGATGTTAACCGTGCAATTCAGCCTAGTGGAGCGAGCTGGGTGCTGGATCTTCCCCAACTTAACTCTAGCAAGATCACCTATTTGGACCAGTATTACCGCAGACGAGTTCAGTCCCTCCAAGCAGTCGACGATTTAGTCGAGAGTGTGGTGGTCAAGCTGAATGATTACGGCCTGCTGGAAAACACTTATATTTTCTACACATCTGATAACGGTTATCACGTTGGACAGCATCGCATGGTTCCCGGCAAGGGATGCCCTTACGAAGAGGATATCAATGTTCCAATGATGGTCCGTGGTCCCCAAGTACCTAAGGGCAGGACGGTCAATTTTGTCACATCACATACCGATGTTGCTGCCACGCTGTTCGATTTAGCTGGCATTCCCTTAAGGGATGACTTCGATGGACTACCAATGCCTTTGGCCGCCTCAGAAATACATGATGCCGAACATGATTCACGTCGGGAGCATGTTTCCGTTGAATACTGGGGTACAAATCTCCAGGAGGGTGATATCGGGCGAGTTTCACCCACCGGTGGAGGAGTGGTCTATGGTAACAACACCTACAAGGCGATGCGTGTCATCGGCGACTCTTATAACCTTTTCTACTCCGTCTGGTGTACCAACGAGCATGAGCTTTACGATATGACGGTTAGTACCATCCAGCCTTACCGTCAAAGGCTAACACTCGTCACAGAATGACCCGTACCAGATGCATAACCTTTTCAACAATTTCAAGGGAAAGTTACTCGGTCGAGATATCAAGCAAATAATTTCCCGATTGGATGCTATCCTACTGGTGCTGAAGAGCTGCAAGAGCTCGGAATGCACGCTTCCATGGCAGGTGCTCCACCCAGATAAGAAGGTCACCAGCCTTTCCGAGGCCCTACAACAGAAGTATGACGCTTTTTACGCTGCACAGCCTGATATCAGCTTCGCTGCATGCGAGTTGGGGTATTTACCGGAGTCTGAGGGGCCACAGGAGGGTTATACGTACCGACGCAATGGGGACTGGAGTCTCTGGGCATAGAGTACAGACCTTGATTCACGTGAGTGATCGCTTCACAGGATCATGGATGAGGACCATGAGGACCAGCCTGATCTTTCAATGCAGGGCTGCTTTGAATTTTATGATTTATTAACGGTCAAGGGTATAGTCGCGATCAGCCTAATATAGAACATCCGCTCATTGACTCATTTCCCTCATAAAGGCCAACCCGCAATTCAATGCAAAAATAGGCCGACGCAGTCAACGATGATAGCTATTTCTTTGACAACACCCTCCCTTACTACAAAAGCAGCGCTCAGTTCACGGTTCCGAACAATAAACTTCGATCTTCGAATGCGACAAAAAATATATTGCACTCGTTAGAAACAATTTCTCTCATTCCCATAGCCCAACGATCCGTCCACCAAAACATATTATATCGAGAATTGCTAGAATATAAAAACAATGACACCGAGACTACCCATCTCAATTCCTGATAAGATAGAAGCCCAGTCACTAAACAGGTCTCAAGTAGTGGAAGCAGCGGAATGCAGAGAAAAAACGATCATCAAAAACCCAGAGGAACTTGCGAAATTTCGGAAATACTCAATGCCCGCCAAATCATACCGAACAAAGACGAATCATAACACGACTGAAGCCAGAAGCGATCTAGATAATTTGCTCGAAATTGCGAATCGTATTGAGGCTCGCACTGCTTCCAAGTTCGGCGTCCAATGCTAATCCATCAGAGGGCGCTTTCCCGCCAGAAAGGAGGAGGGATTGCCTCGGTGAGTAAAGTCAAGAGCTAGTTACACTACTAGGTATTATTTGAGCCTCCGAGAGTGTCGGTGTGACAGGAGTGGCAGAGGAAGAGGTAGCAAGTCAGCTCTCGCTCAAGCATTTAGTTAATTTGTTTGCATTGGGTAGAAGCTTTTAGTTGCTGTTTGATCGTCAATACTGTAGCAAAACTAAAGTGCCGTATTCTAATTTGAGTATAATACGTATGATGTAACTTAATTACTTATTGGACGGCTTCTTTGGTTCGTTCGTTGAAACGGGCTTGGCATAGTGAACTAAGTGGCATCGTGCTGTCGTTAATTTAATTTACGAGCGAATCACTAACACCTTTAAGAACGTTCCAAGTTTGATTGTGAAATCATCGATACTTCACCCGACTGCGACTTGCGACGTGTATCCTGCGTTCAAAATCTTCGACAGAGAAATTAATTCGGCATCATGCCCAATGTGTTCGATGAACCTTTTCCCTTCACCATGGATTCTCAAGACAAAATGTTTCTTATTATGAGGTTCGTAGCGGAACATGTTCCCGTCCAATTATAATTACTTTAATAGCCTATTGAGAAACGGGGTATAAGCCACCTCTTGATGCACCAATAAAAATCAATATTAGCCCCTTCTCCATCTCTATAAAAGTCGATCTCACACCCCATACTATTTGCCTTACAGAAGATGGTTACAATACGCAACTCTTCCAAAAATCGTACGGCGATATGCAAGACTTTGGATACTCATGATTGTATCAGTCAACCCTCCGCCAATCAACTACTTAGGAAACTGGGTAGCAAGGCGGTAGCATCAAGGATATTCAAACTTTTGCAGTGCCACTGTACGAATTGGTCACAGTGTGCATTGAAATTCAACCCTGGGCTAGAACCTTCTTTATGTCATCATGAAGGCATCAAATGGCCTATAACGAATTTCTTAAATATCGACCGGTCCGTTACGACCACAAATCTTTTTGAAGCTAATACTCCTTCCTTGATTCTCGAGCAACAGATTTAGGCAATCCATAGTCTAATTCCCCGCCAGTATGGAAATAGCGAGCATTTATGCCATATTCACCCTAATCTGTGATCGTTCGGTGATGAGCCACTGACCAAGTGATCCCCGGCAAGATCCACACATAGAGCGTACAAACGAACATACGCTTCGGCATCACCATGAGCATCAACCTAACAACCATCACCATAACGATGATGGCCACCACCACCATTATCATCACGACTATCATGGTAAAGATAGCGATGGACGTCATGCCTGAAAGGATCATTTGCGGACCACCATGGCAAAATTCTGTAACCGCATAGGAAAGCTTTCAAGCTTTCAGAGCGGCCGGAGATCGGCAACAGGCATTGATTTATTGAAAGTTTCTACTCAATTGTCTCATTGTGGCCAGGAATCAGATGAGCAAGAAGAAATTGTAGTTCCGCCTCTGTCTATTAAGCGAAATAATCCCCCGCGAAAATCCCGTTAACACATACTGCGAGTAAGGGCATATCAAGGCTAACCAGGTGCTTCCTATGAAAAAAAATGCAACCGTCCTTAGTAAAATATCAATATCGTGTTGCTCAGAAACTGCCCAGCTTTCCTATGGTCGGGTTCAAGTCCGTAGGCCGAAACGGCACTTGCAAACTATGGTAGATATTCATCATGTGGAATCATCGCTAACTCCTGGCCGAAAAGCGGGGCCAGCGTTGCGGTCTAGAATCTTTTATCGGGCGGCGGGTCACGCCATTGTATTTTCAGAAAATCATGACATCTGCCAATCATGATTTTTAGGTTGGGAGAGAAAGTCTCCTTCAGCAAGCCCAAAAAAATAGTCGTTTAACTAACTTGCTGTATCGCTCCATCTACGAAACTATTTAAACTAGATTTCCTTGTCAACTCTGCGGCACAGTCCATACAACAACAACATGGAAGATCAGCAGCTTGATCTCGAGCGCAATGGTGATAGCCCCTTTTTGGCTAATCGTGTGGTACAAAGCTTATATTGGAAGGACTTGACTGTCACTGTTAAGAACCGTAGCTCGGGGAAACCACTGAACTTGATAACTGAAGTCAACGGCTACGTAAAGCAAGGTAGAAAAACAAGAGGTGTATACGAAAATCTAGCAATGCTTATTTTGTCACAGGAGAGCTTTTGGCGCTTATGGGCCCATCGGGTTGTGGGAAAACTACGTTATTGAACCTGCTCGCTCGCAGAGATGCTAGTCCCAGAGCCAAGATTCGGGGAGAAGTGTTCATAAATGGCACCCAGATAGACCGACAAACTTTCCAACTTCTTAGCTCCTACGTAGAGCAAGAAGACGTCTTGATCGGGTCATTAACTGTCAAAGAAACAATGAAGTTCGCTGCAGATCTTTCCTTACCTGGGTACGTAATCTTTGCTTTCTATCACTTCCCTCCAAGGTCTTGATCTAATGGGCATATTACAAAAGTTATATATCAAAGGACGAGCGAATAAGCCGTACCAGCAAGCTTTTGCAATCATTTGGAATTCAAAAACAAGCTGATACCCTGGTCGGAACTCCTATTCGCAAAGGAATCAGCGGCGGACAGAAGCGACGCCTTAGCGTCGCTAGTCAACTCATCACTTCTCCGAAAATCTTGTTCATGGATGAGCCGACCAGTGGGTTGGACTCAACTTCTAGTTTTGAGGTGATATCCTTCACTAAAAGGCTTGCGCAGGACAACAATGTAAGCAGTAATATCCTGACGACTTGTCGTTGCTAGTTACATCGCCTCATTGTCCATAAGCTTTTAGTCATATTAAGTATCCACCAGCCGTCCACGACAACGTTTGAACTGTTCGACAAATTATTACTCCTTGCTGATGGCAAAGCTTGCTACTTTGGCTCCCTACACCAAATAGAGGGATATTTTAGCAAGATTGCGTATCCGATACCTTCTCGCACGAACCCAGCAGAGTTCCTTCTGGACCTCGTAACGGCTGACTTTGTCCCAGCAAATGGATCAACGTCAGGGCGCAGAGAAAGAATTCAGTCTGCGTGGGCGGAGTCGACCGAATCAGAGGCTTTAATGATGCAGATATCAGCGCAACCCCATTCTACAGAGAAGCGCCTGGTTGCTCAGGACCTGGATCGGCCAACTTTACTCAAGACTACACTTACTCTAGTGCATCGATTGTTTATCAAGAGCTATCGCGATTTTGTTGCGTACGAGATACGAATCCTAATGTATCTTGGTATGTCACTATATCTAACTGATTTGTATACCGGAGACTAACCAAAGAGTAGCCCTAGCAATCATGATGGGCACCGTGTGGTTGCGCTTACAGACATCACAGAACTATATTCAGCCGTTGATTAATGCTATTGTACGTTTATCGCTCAAAGCCTTAAGATAATCATTCTCAACATATCGATAGTTTTTCGGCTCCGCATTCATGTCTTTCATGGCAGTCGCTTATGTACCTGCGTTCCTGGAAGACCGTGCAACATTTGTCAAAGAGCGTTCCAACGGCCTTTATGGACCTCTGCCATTTATGATATCGAACTTTCTTATTGGCCTCCCATACTTATGTACGTCTGCAGGGCGACCGTTCAATTTTTGGGTCTCTCATTGACTAAGGTCTCAGTTCTCATTTCAGTGCTATTCTCGGTCATTTCATATTGGCTTTCAAACTTTTATCCCAATGTCGATGCGTTTTTCACGTGGGTAATGTGGATTTTTTTGGATCTCGTCACTGCCGAATCCCTAGTTGTATTCGCATCATCGATGTTCCCGAACTTTGTCATCGCATTGGCTATAGTGGCTTTCGCGAATGGATTATGGATGTGTGTTGGAGGGTTCCTGGTTCCATTGGGGCTGCTCAATCCATTTTGGAAATACGTTTTCCATTATATTGACTATCAGGTGAGCAGCGGACATGCCCTGGTGTGACTAGTGCTAAGATCTGTTAATAGGCGTATGTGTTCCAGGGAATGTTGGTAAATGAGTTAGCACGCAGGATCTATTCATGCGATGCGAATTGTCATTGCATGTTTTCGACAGATTTGGCCCCTCATTGCCAGATTCGAGGATCGGGAATTCTGGAACTTTATGGATATTCAACTGGCAAGACAGCCGAGTGGGTGGGGATACTACTTGCAATTATTGCTGCATACCGCCTTTTGGGTTGGATTGCCATCGCTTTGCGCCATAGATAAGCCTTTTTAGAGAGCCGCTACACCAAAGCATATGAGCTTTTCTACTTGTGCAGTTGAATAAACTTAGAGCTTAGTAAAGCATTATAACTATTGGATTCATTCGTCACTATCTGACCTACTGTATCATATGATTATTCCAGAAACGTTCTCGCATTAGCGGTGACCAAAGGACTGCCAAAGCTGCTTTAGAAGCCAAATCCCTCGTTGGCGATCGGTTGTGTGAGAGTTAGCGTACACCAGCACAACACCAGCACAGGCGCAATTTGTGTGTGTATTACCGACTATTTGCATCACTTGAGCAAAACCTTCGACGAACGATGGTATTGATTAAGGTGGTTTTTCTATATAGTCATTATTTGGCTGAAAATGAGGACGCGGGTATGCTATTATTCGATATATTGAGGAATCATCATGTTAAGTTTGGTCTTAAGGCCATATCTTGAGGACATGCTGCAAAAACTGAGTGTAGAGAACCTCGAACTGTCTGTAGGGCAAGGGGTGGCAGTCTTGTGAAAAGTCAGAATATACGGTCTAAAGAAAATCATGTGAGGGGCTAAATCTTGGCTCGAAATCGACGACCTGTGCAGTTTTATTTGCCTGGGGCACCAAAATATAGTTTTACACAATACAACACATGTAGTGCACTTTTCACCGTTGAGGTGAGGACGAAGTTGAACGGTTATTCAACCAGTATCTTTACATGAATCGGTTCAAGATATCGCCGATTTTTGTTCGAAATTGCTAACGGATCAGTCATACGTAATCAGAATGGACAACTGAGATCATGAGCCAAGGGGTTGAAGGGATTTTTCAACTTTTGAAATACTGCACCAGGCCTCGAATGCCACTTGGCCCTAAGGAATGTGGAGGAAAAGCAATAGATAGAGGGTCTTCATAATGTAGTCTCCTAGCTTCATGCGAAATTCAATCTTTTTTATAAGCTGGAACCAACGTGCCAATGCCGTGTAAGCATGCTGCAGTAGGTAGAGTTTCATGCTTCTAGCTATATGCCCAGCCGTCAGGTGGCCAGTTTCAGCAGCACCTAACGTAAAGACATCTATGCGAGATTTAGATGCTTTTGAGTGGCATGTGAGGATGTATCCAATGGTACTAGAAGGAGCGCCAGGGAAGTCGAAACTGTATTTGATCTGCATTCGAGAGTGCGAGGACCACGAGGACCACGAGGACCACCCAGGCACGTACAACCACGTCACGACTGACTTCGTAAAGATAACGTCTACGATGTCGATCGACCCAAGGCGTGGATCTGAGATAGGTGGGCCTGTGTCCCATGTCGCCCAATAAGCTACTGTGCAATCTGCTGGTTGATCTCAACTCGTCTTAGTGTCGCGTTGTTGCTGGATTTCCACGACACGAATTGCCGATACCTTGGCATGCTGAATCTTTTTGGTGATCCCATCTCTAGCTGACGAGATCAAATTTGCTGATGGTGATATACGATTTTCTGCAATGCACGAGACACTTTGCCAGCATTTCCACAAAGGATCTCTCCTCCATGGAAGATGAAAGTAAGATCCATATCGGTGTTAAGCTTCATGCTTTGGTGCAGTCAAATGAGGATCAGCCGCACGACCTCATCTTACTGACAGATACCGCAGAGCGGATTACCCGGGATATAACATGCTATAGCTGCGCCGTGGTGTACCGTGGTGTTATCTCTCCACATTTGGTCAAGAGTCCAAACAGTGAGTAGAAGTTGAATCTCTATAGGTTGCAATTAGATCTTCAACGGGTTGGAGTTCCTCAATGTCCGCCACTTCCATTCCGTCCGCAAAGTTGACGCCGCCTCGGGTTCGACGCCAGCACCAGACCAGCATGTAGCGGAGCTGCAACGAAATGTTTCTCGTGGTTCTCCCATCTCGGTAATGTCAATTCGAGCTTGGCGCATGCTCTCCTTCAAGATTCGGTAGTCATGTATACGTTGGCCGCCCGTTATGATCTCCTGCCCACGAACAAAAAAAAATCGAAAGAATTGGTAACAGATTGGTCTTCCGAATCAACCATAGTGTAGAATGGACGCACGGATCGCGGAAGTTTATTCAAAATGTAATAGTCAGCGCAGTATATTTTTCTTCACAAGTTGTCCCAAACGAATTTCATCGCGCGTATTTAGATCTTCGTGACCTTTGAGTTCGCCTCCATCCTCATCACACCGCCCAGAACTATCAAGTAATTGGACAGCATCGGAGAATTTGAGATTTGGTGTTTCGTCTAGCCAAATCAGATCCATGATGAGTATTGAAAACGGACGATTTCGATGTCTTGACAATAGTCATGATGAAGGCGCAAAAAAAAGTCCTTCAGGATTTCATCGAGGACTTCTAACATTTCGTGATCATGAACTTTGGTAACAATCTCAATATCCAATTCAGTGTATTCCGTCAGGTGATGATGGGTATTGGAGTCCTCCGCTCGGAAAACACCTTCGATCCCATAGACGCGCCCGAAATCCGCCGAAATTGCCATTTGCTTAGCTAGTTGCGGACTTTGGGCCAGGAAAACTTATTGGCCAAAGTACTTCGTTGCGAAGACGCTTGATCCAGATTCAGTTGCAGCACCTTGTAGTTCTGGCGTATGTATTTCAGTAAGGCCGCGCTTCGCAAGGGTGCTGCGGAATATGCTTGCGTACGTAAGTCGAGTATCTGGCTTTGCAGGAGGGCGTAGTAGGTTAGCAATGTACAGTGGCCACTAACAGACCTCGCATTCCCAGGACAGGTTTCGGGCTTCGTAAAGAAAGGCAGTCTTTTCTCGCGATGGACTAGGACATGAAAATTTTTCAACCCATATCTCTTTATCCATCATAGATTATCCTCTAATATGCTGCTTTGGACGCCTCAACACGCCCCGCGCATGCACAATGTCGCCTGAGTTGAGATGGCTAGCCCATTGCATCACTTTTTGAAGACACTCTGTCACTTCGACATAGTACACCTTGAACAGTGAATGCTTGCTGGCGAAACGTAGAAAAGACCAGCTTCGAGTCCAAGCGACGAATTGCATGCAATCGACCTGATAGTTCGACCGATCGGTCGAGTAGATTGTCGGTCAGGCGGATCATCTCAATGAACTTACATTGGTGACCTTTCGCAGTATTCGTGAACGAGAGGTCTCCATAATGTTCTTTTGCGTCAACGAAAACTTCTGATAGGCTATCCATTTTCCTTTCTTGTGTCTTGAGACTTTCCGGTTTGCGAGCGACATTATTCCGTTTCTTTCTACCGATAAAAACACTTGTGTTGCTTCTTATTGAGCGATTGGTGGTAATTTTGGACATTATAACCTCGCGACCTCCGCTCTTCATGCCGTTTGAAAGGACTTAGAACGTGAGAACAGGTATCAGCGTCAGAAGTTCTCCGATTAGAAAGCATTGAATGAAAATATGGGATTGGGACATAATTGCTCTTAAGATAATGGTGTTAGAAAGTTTGGGTATTGAAAAGAGCCTTTATGGGAAGAGACCTATTTAAGCAAATAGCATGTGACCTGGTCATCGGACCCGTTTCCGACCAGTTCTGGGCGTAGCAGAGATGGAATATATAGTTACCAGCGAAAAGTTACATACAAGAGGACCCTCTACTCAAAATATACAAGAATATAAGTGAGAAAGATATCCAAATATCTAATATTATGTACGAATCGGAACCTAGAAGTCGAAATGATCGACAGATTTTTGGCTTCAGCTCGAGGAAATTTAATCCCAATAGTCGCGAAGACCGCCCCGCCCCTATAATGTTTGGTCGAATATACTCAAGACACCATCTAGCCGTGGCTCTGCCCACCCACAGGCGGTCTAGGTCTAGATCGTCGAGCGTAAATGGCCAATGGCTCAACCAGCCACTCAACCAACTAAATTGTATTAAAAGAGGCCTAACTTAGTCTCTGACGTATCCGGATTAGAACAATCGGAGTGGGGTGCTAGAAAGGGAGCGCCAGGACCCTTTCTGCAGCCGTTCACAAAAATCAATGTTCTGTTTCTGTAAAGAGGGGAAGTTTCTATCAGTAAGACATGCTTGAGATGGATGCTCAATTCAAATAATCAATTTCGATGAACAATTTGTTCTTTTCAACTGACTGTGCTAAGCAAATCTCCAAAGCTACCCTGCACAACAGATTTAAAGCCACCGTCCAGATTGGCGACTTTGAAGCCGGCTTGTCGTAGTATTCTGTAGGCAATATAACCACGATATCCCACCCAACAATAAACAAGGATTGGAGATTCTTTACGTAAATGTTGGAGATTCTGCCGCACTTGCTCTAAAGGAATATTGCGAGCAGATAGTATATGTCCTTGGGAATATTCATTAGGGGAACGGACGTCAACAACCTGCCAACTTGAGGTTAAAGATGACACCTTCTCGGTGTGCACGATTTCGACTAATCCGTGGAGGAGGTTGCTTCCGACAAATCCTGCCATATTGATAGGATCTTTAGCCGAACCATATGGTGGCGCATAACCTAATTCCACATGTTCTAAATCAAAAATGGACATATTGGCCTGCAGTGCAATCGAAAGGACGTCAATGCGCTTATCAACACCTCTACTTCCAACAGCTTGAGCTCCAAGGAGACGGCCTGTCCCGGGTTCGAAAGCAACACGGAGTGTTATCGGGCTTGCGGAAGGGTAGTAGCCGGCATGATCAAGTGGGTGGACGGTCACCCAAAGGGGACAGAAACCAAGGCTCTTTAAGCGCTGGACTGAAAAACCTGTAATTGCGGCTGAGATGTTGAATATTTGGCACACAAATGTGCCAATATTCCCTCGATACGGTGTCGATCCTCCAAAGATATGATCAGCAGCAATACGGCCTTGTCTATTAGCTGGACCCCCAAGTGCCAACGACGTAGCTTGATGGGAAATTCGATTTTCGACTTCAACCATGTCTCCAACAGCATATATATCTGGATCAGATGTTTGCATAAAGATATTCACAGAAACTCCACTTCTTCCAACATGAAGACCAGCAGATTCCGCTATAGTTGATCGCGCACGTACCCCGATTGCCACAATCACGACGTCGGCAGATATGAGTTGACCCCCAGAAAGTTGTATGTTGACAGAGGATCCGTTGTCTTGTATCTCTGTTACTTTTTTATTGGAAATTAGATTAATTTGGTGATCTTCCAGCTCCTTGTGTATAATTCTTGCCAAGTCCTCATCAAAGGGCGGAAAGACGTGGCTGGAACTTTCAATCATGCTCACATCAAGTCCAAGTTTGCGTAGGTTTTCGGCCGCTTCCAGTCCTATAAACCCTCCCCCAACAATAGCTGCGCGCTTGCATCTATTTTCCAAGATGAATTCCCGAATCCTTTGCAAGTCTGGTAATGTTTGCAATGTAAAGATCTGTGCCAAGCTCATGCCAGGGATTGCAGGGCGGACCGATTGGGCTCCTTGGGCAAGAATTAGTTTGTCGTAGGACATCTTGTAGAAGGTATCGCTGTCTATATCGTGTATGTCGACTTCGTGCTTTTGTGGGCTGATTTCCATCAGCTCTGACCGCAGCCGTATGTCGATGTTGAATCGCGCTTCCAAGCTAGCTTCTGTCTGAAGTACCAAGCTTTTGTCGGATTTGATAACGCCCCCTAATGCGTATGGAACACCACAATTTGCGTAGCTCACGAATGAGCCTCGCTCAAAAACAGTAATGGAAGCATTCTCATCCAAGCGGCGGGCTCGGGCTGCAGCTGACACTCCACCAGCTACCCCGCCTACGATGATAATTCTTGGTGGCATTTTCGTCAGTCCCTACTACTTGCAATATAGAGAAAAGTTTGTGGAAAGACCCGATCTAGGAAAAGCATGAAGTTTCGAGACCGGGGTTGTCCTGGGAAAATAGTGCTTCTTAAAAGCTCTAGTCCCGTTATAAGCGCTGATGGGCAAACCCAATCCAAGGGCCCGGTCGCGCCTGCGACCAATCAGAACTCAGTGGGGCTGAATACATCAGACAACATGGACCGTCTAGAACCTATATCACACGTTCACCTACGTGGACAGTTCCAGATAGTCAACGTCATTTTTGCTTGACACATGTCTTATGTATCCCGTTACATCAAGAGTGCAGATTTTATCTAAAATTCAGAGCATGGATACCGACTTGTAGACCGCCGCCCACCGCTTTCTGGATGTTCGCTAACGAGTAGGGTTTTTCCACGACATGCTTATCATGCGCTATTATACATTTCGTTGTTAGCATCTTAACCTTCTTCGAATTGGTGGCACTCGTATGCAGACGACCATAGATACCAATGAGTATCTTCGACAGCGGTGGTGGTGACGAGATGGGATCTCTGCAACCAGCATGTGATGATGCGTCACACAACAGCTTCAAGGAAAGAAGACCAGACGGGAAATCCCGCTTACAAAGTCTGTGGATATGTTGGATGAGATGAAGCGTGTGTCAAGATGTTGACTGACATTCTGAACTACAGGAGATGGGCGAGTGGATATACATGTCAGCGAGCAAGACCCGCAGATTTCCAGATTGTTTACCCAGCTCAAATGTACTACCCCACCCAAGCAAGTTCCTTACGAATCCGCAGCGGACAATCTACCATTGCGTCTCAACATTGTCATCCAAGTTGTTGGATCTCGTGGTGATATTCAGCCATTCATCGCGCTAGGAAAACAATTAAAGACTGTTGGACACCGCGTTAGATTTGCCACCCACCTTACTTTCAGAAATTTTGTTCTCTCCGAGGGCCTTGAATTTTTTAGCATTGGCGGAAACCCGACAGAGCTGATGGCGTTCATGGTGAGGAACTCCGGGTTGATTCCGAAATTCGAAACCATACGAAGTGGCTCCGTTCAGAAGCGTCGACGCGAAATGAGGCAAATTATTGACGGATGCTGGCACTCCTGTTTTGAGACCGGCGATGGGACGCATCTTCATCATATCATGGATGACCTCCTGGATGATGTGGTGGATTATCGTCGGCGACCCTTCGTGGCGGATGCAATCATCGCCAATCCTCCTAGCCTGGCTCATATCCATTGCGCACAACGGCTTGGAATTCCGCTACATATAATGTTCACGTGAGTTACTACTTGCAGCAATCCTTAGAAAGGTGTCACTGTTACAGCACAAAAGGTACATCTATGTATTCACAGCGTGCTTACTCTTCGTCAGAATGCCTTGGTCACCCACGCAGTCATTCCCACATCCGCTGGCCATAACCCACCCACAAGAGTGTCAGAGGTCTATCGCAAACTACCTTTCCTATGCTATGGTGGACTTAATGATTTGGGAAGGGCTTGGTGATTTGGTGAACAAGTTCAGAACAACCTGTCTAACACTTGACCCTTTGGATACTATCACTGGCTCGAGCGTGACTCACAGATTGAGGATACCTTACACCTATTTCTGGTAAGATCTTACGGGAAGCCACCTATCTATACAACTTAGATCGCTTTTGCTTACATACACTGGCTTAAGGTCAGAGGCGCTATTACCGAAGCCACTGGACTGGTCTGATCACATCGAAGTATGTGGCTTCATCTCCTCTCCACACGAGCCAGAATACCAGCCCCCACAGGAAATCAGCAAATTTCTCAATGCAGGGCCAAAGCCGATTTATGTCGGATTTGGATCGATCGTTGTGGATAATCCAACTCGACTGTTGAGGATCGTTCTTGAAGCTGCTGCCAGCATCAGTCAACGGGTCATACTTTCCAGAGGCTGGGCTAATCTAGGAGGGGAGGAACTGGATCTCCCAGACAATGTCCTCGTCATTGGAAGCATACCGCATGACTGGCTCTTCCAGCATGTTTCTTGCGTGATACATCATGGGGGTGCGGGAACAACTGCTGCCGGGCTTTCCCATGGCTGTCCAACTGTCATAATTCCTTTTTTTGGTGACCAGCATTTCTGGGGTAATGTTGTTGCCAGAGCTGGGGCGGGACCCCCACCGATCCCTTACCGGGATTTGAGCTCGAAGAAGTTGATCGAACATATTAAGGTCGCACTTCAGCCACAAATTCAACAAGCAGCCCAGGATATTCAGATCAAGATGTCTAAAGAATTGGGACTTCGTGACGGCATACGAAGTTTCCACAGGCACCTTGATACTCAGCTAATGCAATGTGACATGAGTCCAAAACGTCCAGCAGTCTGGAGTGTCAGGCATACGAATGCCAAGCTGAGTGCTTTTGCAGCTTCTGTTCTCATTGAAAGCGGGAAAATATTCCCGCAAGATCTTGTTTTGTAAGCAGTTTCTCCTACGATCGACAGGTCCGTCTAATTTCGGAGCACTATAGATATCACTCTGTAGCATACGACACCTATCGTAATCCAGCTGAGCCAGTCAGTGCAGTATCCCAGATACTTCTGGGAACTCTTGCCGGCCTTGTCGCTTGTATTTCTGATGTCCCAGGTGCGATCCCATCGTGCCTTCTGTCCATACGCAGTGTTTTGGGTGAACCACACGAACATTTTGACCCATACGTCCAATGTCAACGACACAGTATAGCCGAGAGAAAGAAAGATATCATGAATAAGCTACAAGCTAGTAAAATAAGCAAGCCCTTCTGCCTCGGCAATGAGAAGCGTGTGAAACATATTCTGGCTAAGTCAACTCCACGGGGCAGTGATGGACCGAAGAGAAGCCTCAGGCTTACAAAGCAGAGATTGTCGTGCGATAATGGAAAGCTGCTGAAGTTGCGTGAGACCGCCTCTGCGATTTCATTTATTGTTAGCATCACATCGAAGAAAGCTCTGCGTGTTCTCATAAAATTACCAGCCGACATCTCGCTAACTCTGAGTAAGAGTTTCCACAACGCTCCATTATTATACAATGATCACCTGGTAAAGCCATGTCCACAAGTTACAGGCGTTTGGACCGGCTTCAAAGCCGCTGGAAAGGTCCGCAAATCTTCTAGTCAAGCTTTTCTTCGACCCCTGAATATCGTCTGACGCAATCCGTACAGGAACTCAGAGACAGCTTGCATGATAGCGTCACTGGGTTATACATTCAACCACGGTATAGCCTGAAGCACGACGGCGCTGGAAATTTCCCCAGTGGCCTAGCCAAGGGCTTGGCGGGCCTTTTTATTAAACCTTTAGCAGGTTGGTAACAAATGAGTTTTCCACCTGCTATCATTCGGACGTGACGTGACTGACATACAAATAGGATTGGCTGGGGTGGCTGGCTATCCTCTGCATGGACTACGCAAAGAGATCAATGTTTCCTTGAGTAAACCCGTGGATGCATATCTTGAGGCAGCCCGGTTTGAACAAGGTCGCGAAGAGATGCACATGTCTTCCACAGAAGAGAGAGTGGAAGTACTTGAGAACTTCGAAGTGTTGCACGAAGCACATCTCAAACGACGGCAACCCCGTATGTTGAAGATGCTGGTTAGTAATATTAAGCGTGGTAGGCAACCAAGAGCTTAACGTACAACGTGAGCGTCTACAGTATCACTGTCTGTTGCGTGTATTGGCAATGCGGGGTTTGACCAGAAGATCAACCGGTGCTCAGTTCACTTGGAGATTACCAATACAGGGTGTGTTAGCTTACCACTCAGCAGATCTATTAACTACTGATTTGTAAGGAGCATAGTATTACCCTCCATGATGTCAAATTGCTCGTTCTGACATGATGTATGCACTGCTCATTCATAACCATATTTTTCTGTTCAATTGGGATCGTTTACACTGTCAATTCTGAGTGTGAGGCTGAGAACTTGAAAGTTTTCTTGTATTTGGGAGTAAGTCCCCGGATAGACTACTGGTGCCTTTCTACGGTACTTACCCGCAAGCCAACATTTCTTGCAAGTGCAAAAATAACGATCATCCCTTCAGCGCCCCTTGGGAAGTTGCGGGCCGCGTTCACAATGCAACCATTTGCTCTTCCATAAGCAATGACCCACCTTCATCCATCTTAATCCATGAATCAAAGTAATATTTTGTAGAGCACGAATCAGCACAAATCGATAGACAGTGACCGCGCAAGGTAAGAGATTTGAGGGGGAAGGCTGGCAAAAATTTGCCGCAGCGCATCGGCTAGACCGTCGGCGGCTAAAGTGTTGTTCAGTTGGATTAGAACCCCAAGTTGGTATGCGTTGCTGATGGTTTTGCATATATATTACTTCAATTGCAATTTGGACAGTAAGACTTGACCCCAATAGAAGAAATACCATTCCATTAAGGGAAATGCAATTGTTTCGAAGTGGACATGAGGATGGATGAAGAAAGTTCCATCCATCTCTTCTACGCAAGTCATGATATTCGCCAAGGTTTTTCCCGCGACGCAGACGGACGATGATTTTCTATGCTTTTCGGGCTGTATTCGCCGGAGGTAAATTGGATGCAGTTCACCGACCTTCCATAGGCGACCTGTTTAGTGACGAGTCCATAAGGGCCCAGAACTTCACTGCAGCCAGCAACAACTTTGAACTGGCCATTGTTGTTGCCGTCGCCGCATTCGGCGCAAACAGCAATCAAGATCCGGCATCTACAGTGGGGTCATTGATAGATGTCCCTGTACTGTTGAGGCTTGCCGCCGCGTTTTTGTGACGAACTGCTAGTAAGTTTAAGACCCCTTTCCGTCTTTCGAGTAGTCCGAGTAGTACCATGCTAGCATATTAGGTTGATTCCAGTACTGAAGACACAATTCTAGGTCCTGACTTTGCTTCGCAGGCCTTATCTTTCGTCGGCATCTTTGACACTATTTTTTGCGATTCGTGTGTGGTTTCTGGCATGTTCGCGTGGTAATCTTCTTCGATGAGATCACTACCTAGATCACAACTAGTTTCGTTACCTTCTCCAGGGAATGTTGCTTTAACGCCTCAGTATCCGGTGTGGAAACACTATCTTCTAAGTTTACCTTGTCGGGAGCGAAAGCGGTTACTTGTTCCCGACACAGTTATAGTGCGATGGGGGTTCGCCTAACGCGAGTTCCCCGGTAAGCCAGGCCGCTAATGCTCGAGCGCGTGAACCATTCGGCGATTCGGCGACCAACTCAGCTTGGGGATATCGATAATAGTCATTGGGAATGAAACGAGGAATGTCAGAGTAAACATAATAGTGCTCTTAGTGGGAATTGCTCGCTATCTCATGATTACATGGAATCCCTTGCATTCTGGCACTGATAATTCATTCCCGAGGCGGCCATGACTTTTAGCAAATCTTCCTTGTATCGCTAGACCAGAAACAGTGAAAATCAATTTTGGTCCCGGCCTGTTGGAATATCGGCACTAATCAAATTATATATAAATAGATTAGAAAGCTAATACCGTGCTGACCGTTACTGCCTTCTATGTAAGAAACAAACAGAGAAGTCATAATTGTTCCGGCTGATCATTCTTCAAAGATCACAAAGAGAGAGAATCTTACATGACTGGTCCTATGTAACAACCTGCGATGCTGGTTACAAGGAGGACGGTTCGCTTCAACAATGTACAGCCGGAGCATTGTGTCCGAATTATGGAGACGTGGCAGTGACTATGAGCTGGAGGAGTATTGTGCCAAAGAGCAGTATCACAAATTCAAGCTTATCATGTTCGGACGAATCGGATGGGAAGGAACTAGTCTAGATCGCCCAAATCTTGCAAGAAGACCTATTTTCTAGCTTCAGATACCCTTTGAGGATTAAACGGCGACCCACCTCGGGGACCACTCATGACGGCAGTGTTATCTAATCCCTCGGGGAGGCTCACTATCCGGCTGGCCTAAACCCAAAGCGATATTCTTGGCTTTGCTTATTTGGCATTATCGGGGACCACAAAACCTGCCCGATGCCGAACTCTGGAAGATGAGCAGATTCTATCTGAGGCCGATGGAATGCTGATCACCGTAGGATGAGCCGGCCGGCATCAAAGGTCTACCATCTGTATTCGCATACAAAAGCGGCTTTGGTCCGCAAGCTAGAGTATATTGACTATTCCAGTTGATTGAATTAATCAAGCTCGAAATTCTTAAAACATCGGAGAAAGTACGTACGGATCGTTTGATAAAGCAGCATGGTCGAACGCCACTCAACCTCCCTAATGGAGGCTCTTAGTGCCGTCGTGGACTTGGAACGCAACGATGCCAGAGAATTTCTGATGAACCACTCCGTACACAATTTCTCGTGGAGTGGATTAACTGTGACTGTTAAGGATCGCCAGACAAAGAAGGCACGCGATTTGATCAATGATATCAGTGGAGATGTGCTGCAGGGTATGTATTCATTCGATAAGGTGCTCAATTTAGCCTGTATGATGCTGATGATCTTCAGGCGAACTGGTGGCGCTTATGGGCCCTTCGGGCTGTGGGAAGACGACCCTGCTTAATGTGCTGGCACGTCGTCCAGCCGCCTCGGGTGCAAAAGTAATGGGTGACGCCTATGTCAACGGCAGCAAGGTTGACTCTGGTTCTTTCGGGCGAATGACTTCGTACGTCGAGCAGGAAGATGCCCTCATTGGGTCTTTGACCGTTCGCGAGACATTGAAGTTCGCGGCGGATCTCTCTCTGCCTCGGTATTTCTTCCCAATTGCTACGTGCTGATGAACGTGGCGCATTTTGCTAACGGATCTTTGTATAGCTCCGTGTCGAAACAGCAGCGCATAGACCGTATTCGGACCCTCCTAGAAGCATTCGGTATCCAAAATCAGACAGACACGCTGGTTGGAACGCCAATCCGGAAGGGTATCAGTGGCGGGCAGAAGAGACGTGTCAGCGTTGCTAGTCAGCTCATCACCTGTCCTAAGATCCTGTTCTTGGATGAACCCACGAGCGGCTTGGACTCAACGGCTAGCTACGAGGTCATGTCGTATGCAAAGGAGCTTGCGAGGTCGAACAATGTGAGTCAGATTCTGGACACGCATCCCAGGATATCTTCTAACATCGTCCATGCTAGATCCTCATCATTGCCAGTATCCACCAGCCCTCAACAACAACCTTCCAGCTTTTCGACAAACTCCTCCTCCTCTCCAACGGAAAGACATGCTATTTCGGTTCCATTTCTAATGTCAACAATTATTTCGACCACATCGGGCACCCTATCCCCTCAAACACGAATCCGGCCGAGTTCCTCCTCGACATCGTCAGCTCAGATTTCGGCGGAGCGAAAGAAGCTGCCCAAGAACGCGTGCGAAAGATCCAGCAGGCGTGGGCTGAGTCGAACGAGGCAGTTGCGGTGGACAGAGAAGTTTCCGAGCGTGTTCGATCAATGGAGGAGAAAGATGCTGTTTCCGCAGAAGATCTCAAACGGCCTGGTCCCTTCACAATCACGACGGCTCTCCTCCATCGTTCATTCATCAAGAGCTATCGTGATGTGGTTGCCTACGGTATCCGCATCGTGATGTATCTCGGCCTCGCCATCATGATGGGAACAGTCTGGCTCCGCCTTCATACCTCCCAGGATTATATCCAACCGTTTGTGAACGCCATCGTAAGTTTCCTCCCCCGTCGAAGTACAATTAACCAATGCTAACCGCGTATCTATAGTTCTTCGGCTCCGCATTCATGTCCTTCATGGCCGTCGCATACGTACCAGCCTTCCTCGAAGATCGAGCTACCTTTGTCAAAGAACGAGCCAACGGACTATACGGGGCAACCCCGTTCATGGTCTCCAACTTCCTCATCGGCCTGCCATTCCTCTGTAGGTGACACATATCCCACATGATTCAACAAAATAGTTGACCACTATGCAGTCCTGATCTCTTTCCTCTTCTCTATCGTCTCATACTGGCTCTCCAACTTTCGCCCTAGCGGGGATGCGTTCTTCGCCTGGGTAATGTGGATCTTCCTGGACCTAGTAGCCGCAGAATCCCTCGTCGTCTTCATGACTGCCATCTTCCCCAACTTCGTCATCTCCCTGGCACTAGTGGCGTTTGCAAATGGTCTCTGGATGAGCGTGGGTGGGTTCCTCGTGCCTGCGACCATTCTGAATCCGTTCTGGAAATATGTGTTCCACTACATCGACTACCAGGTAAGACAGGAACTTTTTTGGCACTTTTTCTTTAGTTACGCGTTATACTCACGTCTTGGGCAGGCATATGTCTTCCAGGGAATGATGATCAACGAATTCTCGAAGCGAAACTACTCGTGCGGCCCTTCTTGCCAGTGTTTGTACCAGACAGATCTCGCGCCGCAATGTATGATTCGCGGCACGGGAGTACTGGAGCAGTATGGCTACGCGACTGGTAGGACTGGCAAATGGGTGGGAATTCTCATTGGTATTATAGCTGTGTATCGACTGTTTGGATGGATCGCGCTTGTTCTTCGTCGGACTTGACTCTCGTCTCTAAAAGTGGTGATCATAGAGTAATGGTTTAATAGAGGCGGAAAAATTCTTTTATGAAGTATGATGTATAGACTTAACGTTATCATATTTTCTGTTTTATCAAGCTTCACATCCATGAAAATCTATCAGGGTATGTTGTACAGTACTGTAGTACCAGAAGGGCTACTCTCCATGTCATGACACCCGTATCAACTGCCCCAGACCATACTTCAACCGCCCAGCCGAACTCACCCAAGGCAGGGCTCGAAATGATATTGTTTGTGAGCTTCGACCTCTGAGGGCGGAGGTAGAATTTTTTCTGAGAAAACATAGCGTGCGCGCACGGAAAGGACAGAGAGAATCCCATATAACGTGGCGGGCATACCTGGTAGCTAGACGATCACAGCCTCCCGGGGGATAAATAATATAATGAGGATCGCTACCCCAGAATCGAATGCAGGCTCCTTCTCACTCCATGTAATGACAAGCATCCTCAGAAACGTGGTGCCCTCAGGTAAACACTAATAAATACGAATAAACACGAATAAATGAAATTAAATATGGAAATTTCTGACTTTCATACAGTGAATAAGATTGATTGTTGAGGGACGGGAAAATTGGACATTGAAAATGAAATACTTAGCGAAAGTAACTTCTGTTGGGTTGGCTTCAACCCAAATGGGAGTCATCGATGGCGTGTACATATTCAACAGTGCAATGCACACTAGTTAGGGGGCTGCATACGAAATACGGCCGTGAAAACTGGGCAAATAAATCCAATCAATCGGTCAAATATTCCCTAGGCGCGCTAGTAAAACCGCGAGCCTCTCTTGTCGGTAATTTTCTGTTGGAGAACCTAGTGGGCCGTAGCTGTACTAACCAATAGGCGATGAACACCAAGTCTGAACTGATATTTTGCCCTTGACACGCATCCTATAACTAAGTGTCAGTACGATAGGTAGGGCTATTACGAATATTCGAAATCATTGATAGTATCGGATATCTCATCATCGTAGATAATTAACGGCAAGCTCAGCTTCATTTCCTCCTTTTCACCAGATGACTGGATACAACTTTCTCATATCCACAACGTTGTGTCAAAATTCAAAGAGGTTACTTTGCTTGTGTCGGAGAAAAGACCCCAGATCAGTTTTGAATTAACAATATATTACGAGTTCCAGGATTTATTACATGACGTTGCTGAGCGCAAGGACGATTTTGCAGATCTTGCTGAGAACATCACAGGCGTTGTTGAGGGGAGTATCAAGAAGTATATGAAGTACTACACCTTTATGGATGCCTCTGACCTATACTATACTGCACTAGACTTTGATTCTCGAGTAAAAGGGGCTCTCCTCCTCAATGAACTGGGTGCGAAAAATGCCGGGAGGAACCCTTCGAACTCTTTGTGATGACCTCCACAACGGATATAGTGGGATTACTGGGCCATTGACTACAACAAGGCAACTTGAACCTAGCCATAAGATTCAAAAAGTGGGTAGCCGGATGTTACAAAGGCTACAGCCTCAAGATAACCCTCGCTTTTCTAACATTGATCGCATTTTGATAGCGCTTGGGCTGAAGTAAGCGATATGGAGGATCAAAATTGGCTGTGTGAATGGTGGAAGGTGCATAAAAAGAAATACCCTCGGATGGCTGCTGCTGCCAGGAACTACCTAGCAACTCTAGCGTCTGAGGTCTCAGTTGAGAGACTATCCACTGCAGGAACAGATTTGTTTGGTGTACGACTATGAAGGGAAATACATTGAAAATAAATTGATTAAGCCTTGTCCCTGGACGAGGTGGCAGCCAGTGGCATAGGTCTGCATCGGATTATGACATGCATCTTGAACCTTCTTTCTGTGATAGGGAACCCGGTCGTTGATACTTGTGATTGTACCGTCGCTCAAAAAACTAACTGCCGCTAGCTTGTCTATACTCGATAGAGAAGTACGTTCATGGCAGATAAGTGCATCGACCCTGACATTTGACTCCATGCTGACCGAAATATTCGTTGAGAACCAGCCCTGTCTCTAGTGGTCCCACGAATACAGACGACATCCATGCCTTGCTTGAATGCGACAGTCTTGCTCGGGTGGTGAGATTATTGAGTGAAGCGGAATCTCCAAGTAACCTCTACTGACCATGTATGATACATCGCGCCGAAAGCAGCCCCGACCGTTGATTGAAGGCTGGCATAATAAGCCCAATGCTCTCCAGCAGCCGGTTCATTCCACTGTCGCCAACAGAATATACTTGGCCCGACAAACTCTTGGCATTCGCGAACTTCATTGGAGCGAATTGGCATTACCACAGCCATATTGAAAATTGAGCAACCCCGACGCTTTGAATGGGAGCCTCGGATCAATTTCGGACTAGGCGCCTTGACCTTTGTGATCGACTTGTTTTTATCGCTGCTATGGCTATGGAGTTCATTTTTTTCACAGGCTTCAACCTCATCAACGTTATCGACTGGAGTGTTTGGTCATTTGGCCAAATTGTTGCTATCACTCTATGGTTCCTGATTGCTATCAAGTATATCTACTGACTTATCTGTGAGTTTGCTTTTTTTATTTATCTGATGGATAAGTTCATCGGTTCTAATAAGTCTAGTTGGCACTGAGCAATATTCAAAAGCTCGTATCCCAGGACCCTACAAGATCATCAAGCAGCTGCATGAAGAAGATGAAGGCGTTTCAAATAGTTTTGTGAAAAGCTAAAGTCTGGGTGCAGAGCATGTCAAATTGCACAAAAAAAAACTCTTAATTTTTATGTTGTGTCTTGAATTTGATCTTGTTGCGTGCGATGCAGGCACGACTCGTGCATCGGACGCGGAGGGATACTATACTAATGCAAAGGGTATATGGATATTTTGGATTAAGGAGAAAACCGGGATTTCGTCCCTCTTTATATTTTCAATTCTGGATCGTCTACCTTCAAGTGACAAAATCAGCTTATTTGCCCAGACTCAAGTAAAAGCTCCATATTTGAGCGATGTATATAGAAATCGCTTTTATTTCTTTCTACGACTTCAGTTTTTTCATTATTTAAAGTGGGCGAACAATAAGCCACAAACCTTGGCTGGACTTCACAAATTTCGCGGCTGCGCTGAGTACTCCTCTCCAGTAAAAGTTTACCTCATCTGTCCCAAACCTAAAGTGAATTTTTGGATTTGACGATACCGAATTGTACTGTAAACCTGTTGTGCATCTAACTATCACGGAATATCTGCTCGTACTGGAAAGCACAACAGCACCCCGTTGATGACGTACAGGCTGAGAACCTGGTCTCCACTCCTGAGAAGCTGCGCATGGTGTGCTTGATCATGTGCTAATTCTGAGATCATGAGCTTGTCTCTCAGGTAAATAGTCATCAGATGCCACTGTACCGAAATCACGAATGATTACCCCTTAACTTCGTTTGCTTGTCACGCCGGCAAGTTCCATTACCGCCCGAGGAGTACAAATTTTCTGGCTTACAAGTGATTAGGCTCCACGAATTACCGTAAACTTCATGTAAGTCAGACGGGAAAATACATGGACTCCTGGGATTTTATGGCATATGATTATCCGGCGCTTGGGGCACCACTGTAGGGCATAATGCCAACATCTATGCCAACATCTATGCTTCGACAGCCAGCCCATCCAACACCCCGCTCAACTCTGATCAATTAGTAGCATATTAAACATCGAACGGCATAGTAGCTAACAATATCACTCTGGATATGGCCGCTCATTTATTAGAGCCACCGAACCATGAATATCATTCGGTGACGTACGGGTTGATAGTTGAGAAATGGGATTTGGGACTAGAAGGCATTGCTCCTGATAGGTGCTAGACTAATTATCACAACCACTTGCGACTTAAAACTACGCGGAAGATGTACGAATGATGGTCAGGTAGGATGCCTTTCAAGTTGCCCTTGACAAAGCCCGGTATATCATGTCTAGGAATATTGTGAGAGTAGGGGCGATAAGAACGGCACCGATAACTTGATCATGACGGTATGTGCATTAATTCGATGATAGCCCCCCAAAATTATCTCGAATGCAGATTGAATTCAAGATGCCCAAACGTCTCAGGGTCCTATATGAAAGCCGAAACGAGTCAAATTATGTAGCCTCCCCGTATGAGAACTTGAGAGAGGTTCCCGGCTCGGCAAGCTGTGCAGATCATGAGAGACGATTCCAGGGGTAGGCTGTACAGTATCTCATGAAGAGGTTCTAATCCCTGCCTGGAAATACATAGCGTAAAACACCTTTCATAGTCTTTGTTCTGTCCACTTATAAGAAGAATCGTTTGGTTAGGGATGACATATCACCGCGAAGACTACCACCAGTCGCTTGCGACCACTTCCTGAAGCCACTGTGGGGATTTTCTCAAATTCTAATATTGAGAAGCCTGCACCGTAGGCTATTACAGAATGTAAAACTATGAACAATTTAGTGGCGTACAGATATTCTGTTGCAAGACGAACTATATTCTAGATTGTGTACAGTGTTTGCTTTTGGAAGAAGAACCCATTTCGCTTTGGATCAATATTCCAGTGCGCTTTACACTTATTTGAATAACTTTCAACCTTTCTACAATGTGCCCCAAAAGTCGTACAGAATAGAGTCTAGTTTTGTATTACGCTTGACCAATCCGCCCAGATACAGAATCAAAACACAAATTCACTGAACGTCTATGTAATTCTAGCCAACTAAAAGCGATGATAGGCGATAATAACCATTAATAAAGAGAATAATGCCTTCTGTAAAGGCCCAATCTTCTAGCAAAGGGTCAGTCTTCGTGTCACTTCAAAGCAGTTAAGCTTCCCTTTCAATGTGATAACCAATATGTCCCAAATATACATCGCAGCTATCTTGCCCAGAAAATTTCTCTCAGCAGAATATACATTTCAAGTCTCCATATTCTGTCGCGAATAAAGCAAAGTTCACTTTATTGAATGTACTGTCCAGCAATGACCCGAAAGTGGTTGAGCAGGGTTGCCTCTGTCTCCCGTACTGTTGAGAGCTACAAATTTCGCTCTGAGAATTTGGAAGAGCTCATCGAGCCCGCAATGCTCAGGTCTGTTCTCTGTCTACTACTCCCGAACACCACAAATTTAATTGGACCATATTTTCATACTCATTTCCTCTGAGTACTCGCAATTACAGCCAAAGCCAGCTCGTGTTTGTTGACTGATCTACTTTTCGAGACTCTTAACTTCATTTGCGAGCTTTTGCCCGGCCCCCCCTAGTCGCGAGGCCTCGCGAACAGACAGCGTGCTCGGTTCTTACTTCGATGTTATATTTCCATCGGCTTGAAGTCTTCCAAGTCACAAGAGTCAACTGCGGACAGATGTGCCTTGTTGGAAGATTGCAAGACAGAAAAGCGATTTGCGATTAACTTGTTTCCACCTTGACTGACGCCTGCTTGTGTACTGTCAATCTCCTTGTTCGCCAGAGTGTCCTTATTGCACAGCTCACAGCTCAAGATGTTGCATATCCGAGAACCTTCCTTGATTGAAGACGCTTTGCGTACTGCTCCCTATTCTTCATTCCTCGCATCCATTCTTTCCCCAAAAAGACCACCCCTCCCTTGTGTCTCTTTCCCTGCGCTGTTCGGAATTATTGTTCGAGCGACTTTAAAAGATTTACCATCACCAATTCAATCGAGAAGGTGTCATTTCGGAAATAGCTTAGTTATTCGAAGTCCCTTTTTCTCCGTATGCAGAAAAGACTGAAGAAACCAGGAAAATGACCAATAATGAATCTACAGACGTTGACATGAATACTGGGAACAGCGAGAGCGGCAAGAAAGATGAAGGCACAGACGAAGATGGTGATGGCTACGACGACGAGGCTGATGAAAACAACGAGCACTCCGACTCTGAAGACTCGTCAATGTTCGGCCGCCAGTCATTGGCTAAGGTGGAAAATGACCTTCATGACCTCGTTATCCGAGACGCCCAAGCTTTCCTCAACACCTGTGAGGAAGGAAAGGATGGCACAGTGCGCACTCAGGCCCTTTGTGTTATGAACGAATTGCGAGCCCTCGCGGTTGAGATAAAGGATTCCTACGCCATCCAGGGCGACGATGGCCTAGCTCTTTTCAAGCGTCTGTTAACCTATTTTGATGGGGATTCGCTTGAGAGCATCACTAGCTCTGAGCTCATAATTGAAGTCCTCTTGGAGGTTCTTGGTGACTAAATGTATTTTGATCTGGCTTCCATTTTTGTATTGACGAATTGGCCCAATAACATAATCGACGATGTCTTGTCATAGGCTAGGGATCCTGTCAACATCACCCCCGATCCACTTGCCCAATTCATCAATACCAAGCTTACTGCAAAGGTGAATCGACTGCTTGAGGAGCCATTGATCGTTGCTAGTAGCTGCCTTCCGAGCTGGAGCGAAGATCTGGCTCGACTTTTCTCTTTCTTGTTCCCCTTTGAGACTAGTCATCTTTTCCTACAGTCAACGGTATTCTAATTCCGGGAACCGACACGAGAATTTGACCTTCCGTCACTAACATACAATGCAGTACATGCTTACTGGTACGCTCGCAAGTCTCTATAAACACGACCAACAAACAATGTTTAATCCAAAATTCTTCAGGCAGAGCATCAAAGAATCCGAATGCCCAGTTTTTTCGAGTCAAGACAATTCACGCCGTTTCCCAACAACAAAGTGCATCTGGGATATCAGGTTGGGACTCGTGGGAATGGAGTCGATTACCCGATTTGGCCAAAGGATCTTCTGGAGGTTGGTACTGAGTTACTGAGGATGACTGAGATGGATATTTCGTAAGTACAAACGTACAAATCCCTGTTCGAACTGGGGCAACAGCCTCTTTCGAATTGGAAACTCAATTAAGTTACCATATAATACAATGCCATCATTCAAAGTACTTTCATTCAGTATGTATTAAATTAGTCTTTAAGCGCTGTATATACAGGCAAGTAGTATGGTATGTATTAGATCGAATATTATCCGATCTATAAGACTCTTTCTTCCATCAAAGGTCAAATCTCATTTAGCTGGCCTCGGTGTAAATAGTGTTGTTGGTGACGGCCTGAGCAGGCAGCCACTGTCCAGCAACAGTGTTGTTGTAAGTGACCTGGGCAAGGGTGAAGGTGTAGAGCTCAGACACAAAAATAGTAGAGTCCATGGGCAGAACACGGTGCACCTTGGCGTTCTGAGTGGGCATGGAAATGTACTCCTCACCGGTGATGGTCTCAATGTTAGAGTCGAAAGTGACGCGGATCACGGCATCTGGGGAGTTGGTGCTGAGCAGCGAAGTAGAAAGCAGCCACAGGGCGGGACCACCATCCTCAGTCGAAGCATCAGCGATGTGCAGCAGACCGGCGTTTATGCCGAGTAGAGGGTGCTTCAGCTTGAAAAAGTTCATCTTGCCGTTGTGTCCGATGTGGCCGAAGGTACCGGTACCGCCAGTGGCATTTCCGGCGAGAGTGAACCAAACACCACCCATAGCACCCTTGCCAGAGATCATTCCGACGGCGTTGTTGCCAACGCTGGGAGGAACGTGCATCTGCTTTGTCTCGCTGCTGGTGACGTTGATGCGCATGATGGAGGAGTCGTTGTCCTGGGTCACGTAGATCAGACCGGTGGTTGGGTCCTCCTTGATGAAGACGGGGCTGTTGACGGCCCGGTACATCTTGTGGTCGGTAGTGTTGTGAACATCGGCAGAGAAGACATAGTATTTGCCATTCTGCTTGGAAGCGACCTTGAGACCAGCCCAGACGCGGTTGCCAATCTCAAAGACACAGTGAGGGCCATTGCCAGGCTTAGGAATATCGATCGTCTTGAGGATGAAGGGAGTGGTCGAAAGTTCTTTGCCGGGATCAATAAGGAGCAGCTTGTTGTCGCCCTGCAGCGAAAGCCACATCTTGCCAGGGTAGATAGTGGATGGCCACACGCCGTGCAGCTGGGAGCTACTGTTCTGTCCCATGGGGAAAGAGTGCAGAGCAACAGGTTGCTCGGTCTCGGAGTCCAATTCGATCTTGAGAAGCTTGCTGTCGGACATCTGAGTTAACAGAAGGAAATTGGTGTCCGGTACACGCGCAAACTCATGAGTCTCAGTAGCGACCGGCATTTGATACTCAGTAACTCGACGGCTGACCAGCGAGTTCCAGGTGTCCTGTGCCAACACACTGCTGGCACCAAGCGCCAGCGCCATGGCGAGCGACTTGAAAGTAGAGAGCATCATCGTGAAATTATTTGACCAGTTGAGGTTCAAGAAAGAGAAGAAATTGGGCTTCAAATTTTTGCAAATGGGCAACAAGGCCCTTATTGATCTCGGTGCTTTGCCGATCGGATGGCATATGGATGCCACATCTTGCATTAGGAAATTTCATGTACCCACAGATACTGTAGATTGTATTTATTACGCTGATTACACTTCAAAAGGGCTGACACAGGGAGTAGAGCTCGCTGCAAGACGTGTATCTTACGATGGAGCCATTAGCAATTGCGGCTAGCGCAGGTTATCGACATGGACGTGTTCGCTAGATCGTGAATCAGCTCCACAAGGCGTTTCCCTAGGAGTAATAAAGTTGCGCATCAGTCCCTGCACACGATGATCGCTTCCCAGTCCGAATTAATCGGGTAGATTGCAATTTCCCAATTGAGCAAACGAATTAGCGAGATCCGTCATTCCCGGACCTGACAGATATTGATTGAGTCTTCTTGCTTCATCATGTGTCAGAAATGGTCGTTCCTGGAAATAGATTACAGATTGATAGATATATCGAAGAGTACAAGAGCCTCTTGAAGCTTCAATCGATTGCTAGTAATAATCACTGTATCCTACTGACATTTGAGTCTTTGTTTCATGGGAAACTGATAATTAATTTACGTGAGAACCACAGCTGAGAACCGATGTTCTGGGTGAGACACGGCCAGTGACAATCCTGAGCCGTAATGGCTGTTTACTCCATGAGATCAATGGTTGTTTTCTAGAATCTGATAGGCTGTTCTATGCATTCGGAATGCCCAAGTTTTTGGATACAATATCCACCGAGCGATCGATCGCGATCTCGGATAACCCCCTTTCGAGTGAATGGTGAAAAGTATTGCTGGCGCATCTTTCATCTCATGACGGGCTAATTATGGGCTATATTCAACATTGGATAGCGTGATGACCTGATTTTGATTCATGGCTCGTTTGGACAAACCACACTAGATTGTTTTCCAACCACGGTAACTAGTGTGACTGACAGCCTAATTATCTTGATTCAGCTTCACAACACACTTGGACGAGCACAAACTTGAGCGGTTCAATTCGCATCCGGACATTTCTATTTGTTTTGGCCTTTTGCAAATTATTCAGGATGCAGTGCGCAGCTCTATATCAGTATCTAAACCAAACTTCGTTCGCATCCACTTCTACATAAACTCGAGAGGATAAAGGTTGCGGCAGCAGGCAGCCGAAACTTTCTTAAGGCTAGGAATCCATGACTCCTCCATGTAGTGAGGAGATGCACTACACTCGGGTTATGCGACATCCTTCAATATACGCCCGGTTTTATGGATGAGGCAGAGCGACAGCCCAGTTTCATAGCTCGTTACTAGCAATTTTTCAACGCGCCATGCCCTGATTGTGCGCGGAGTTCGCCGTAAGCAGATCACATGACTATGGGTAGGACGTCACGTGAATAAATGGGTCTGATAATAAGATCACATGACCAGATATCCACCGAGCCAAATCAGGCAGGTTCCGCCGCTGGGCCTTTCGGTAATACCTTCTATTAGACTGACATGAGCCGAGATTGCGCTAGCATTTCGACTCTGTACGCGATGGTCTCTGCATAGCTTCCACTGCATACTCCATCGGGCAAGCTCGGCGCTTTTCATGACACTCGATGATTCGGATTCAGAGCCAAAGTCACGTTGTGTTCATCCTGCGGGAGTAGTTTATGAGTGTGACTGCTAGTGGTATACGATTTTAACCACAGAATGGAAAACAGAATTACATATAGCAGAAAGATCACAGCGACTTTACTGCGAGAGCAAAGGAATTGGAGAAAATTGTAGACAGGAATCTGGAAGACGGCGTTGCAGTTGATATTATTGCGATATAACGTAATCCACGGTCGAGCTGCGCACACGGTTGGCCGCACCCCCATCGAAAATCGCGTCTTCTCCCCATTCTACCTAGTTCAACTACCTACCATGCCACCAACTCGTATACAATCCTCGCAGAAATCGGCCAATCAGGAGGGTAGGGTCTGATTAGCCATATCTGATATCAAAAATGGCCGTATCGCATCTCTTCGCGCAGCAGCAAGGCAAGGCTATATAATATACCTGAATCAACACTCCGCAGTCGCGCAAAGGGTACAGACCCGCCCAAGTTTACCTTCCATGTTCAGGACAACGGAGAAGCTCTTAACTGGCTCTGCGAGCGTATGGGCCGTCGGCATTAACGCCAGCAGGCCAAACGATGCAAGATGGAGCGTGACACGATTCAATGTAACCAGGTAGGTTACCCACAACAATGACTGTAAAAGACGAGATGTACCAAAGTTGGAGCAATGGCTGGCCCGGGAATAACAAAGCAATCGTTGGAAGTGCGGCTGTCCAAATGACTATAAGGGAGCCAACCCAGTTGGACTTTTCTTCTGTACAGTATCCTCGTCAAGAACGACAACGAGCGGCCCTGTATGCCTCGATACCCACGGATCTTACGACAGCGGTATGAACCCATCTTACGGGCCCTACGCGATGGACAATCTTGTTCTCGAGGCGAGAGCTCTATATAAGGGGATGAAATCCCAGCTTCCAGAGCCTCGCCGCTCATCTCCCACCACATCCTCGAACCTCTCCACTCCAACCCATCGACCTACCCCACAACGTACCATCCAGGAGAAATCCTTCATCTCAACCGCCTATTCTACCATCACTGCCAGGGCTCTGTCATTCCAGAGACAAGTGCTCAATGGCGTCAACCCGCTCTGACTAGCTCAAAACGGCTTTCAGTACAACCACACCCAACTTTCGGCGGTCTGGCCTGCTGCTTTGCTACCCTGCAGACATGCACTGTGCGACAACTGCATCGCGATATTTGGAAGGTTGCAAGCACCGGCTGAATATCTCGTGGAGCTTGCCAGGTGTCCTATCTGCGAGGACGAGTGCAATATGGTCATTCGCCAACTTCCTCCGACCAAACGCCCCGTGATCCTCAGTCTAGACGGAGGAGGCGTCCGAGGTCTCGTCCAGTTGGGTCTCCTCTGTGCTTTGGAAAGACGTATCGGGATACCGATTGGATCTTTGCCGGACTACTGCATCGGAACGAGCGTCGGTAAGTTCGCATGATGCTTCGCAATGGTAATCCGAATCAGCGCGTGGACCCGACTGCTAATAGCTGTTTTTAGGGGCACTGTCAGCCATTGATCTCTTTGTCAATGGCGTGTCGGCTGATTCTTGCTTCCGTAGGTTCCCAAAGTTAGCGCGCAAAATATTCCACCCTGCGTGCAAGTCTGCCATCCCGCGCCCCGTGCAGTGGCTTGCCGCGGCATTCAATCTGACTTCCAGTGGACTGTATAATTCGCACCGACTGTCGCAGATCCTGCGCGAGGCGATCGGACCCGAACGCCGTGCCTTTGACGTTCCGAGAGTGAGCCCGTCGGGCTGTCGAGTGGCTATTGTAACAAGCCGTACGTCGGACGGAAAGGCATGCGTGATAGCCAACTATCGGGGAGTAGGCCGGCGCCCCGCACAAGCGGCCTATTCTTTTGTATTTCCTCGCAATGGACAGGAAAACCCAAGGTTAAAGGATGCGTAAGTGTAACTAGGATGCGTGTATTTTCGCCTCTCCGGTCGCCGTTGCTGACAACCTTGATCTCGTGACAGGGCATACTCGAGCGTTGCAGCACCCTTGTAAGTTGTTCTCCCCATCGCTGTCGGATCCGCTGAAGCTAATCGCTCCAAGTTATTTTGAGGCCAAAAAGTTGTCAACCCCAGACATACACGAATTGGGGTCGTTGCAAGATGGTGGGGTCCGCGCAAACAATCCTTTGTCGATCGCTTTGCGCGAGTCGGGGATTGTTTGGCCGCTGGCAGACCGACACGATCTCCTTCTTTCCGTCGGCACTGGCCGATCCTCTTCCGGCCCGGGTCCTGCCACGGGGCGGCATAGTAGGGTGCAAAACGGTGCTCTGTCGCGCCTTCTCCGGGCCCTGATGTTTTCCCCTTTGATGGATGGAGAACAGGGATTCTTTGAGGCGCTGAACTATCTGCCGCATCGTACCAAGCCGGACGTATTCCGGCTTGACCATGAGATCCGCGGCCCAATCCCAAAGTTGGACGATGCCAGCTCGTTGGACACGTTGACCGACATGACCTTCGAAGTGCCCGATGATCTCGTCCGGGTCATTCTTGCGTCGGCAATGTTTTTCTTCGAGTTGGATGAAACGCCTGTGCGAAGCCACGCTGGGTTTTATTGCCGAGGATCGATCCTCTGTGCACGGCCAGGTGCTGCCGCGATCCTCCAGCGCGTACTGGTCGAGTTTCCTGGTGCATGGTTTCAGGCCGGTTCGAGTGCGGACTTGGGCCGTGTAGACCCCCCTAGATTGTTGCTCCTCCTGTGGGTACTTCCGGAAGCGTGTTGCCTTCCCACTGCATAGTCTTGACGAGCGGATATCAATCCAAATCGTCAATGGCATATTCTGTGAGAGCATAGGGGGGCTTCCCAACATCTATGCGGGAGCTACTCGAGCGCCAACAGGCGATGACCCCCTTTGGGCGTGCGGATCACCGGGTTTTCGCCTGGCCCTCACGCCGGCTATGCCCCTGTTATCAGGGCAAAAAACGATCAGTCCGTTTTTCCGAACCGGTTCACCCTAAAAGGCCACGGCAGTAGAGTAATGGAACGTGCGTGTATTTTTGCATACAAGGTTTCCTCGTTCGTGGCGAGAGGCGTAGGCGCATCATTAGAGTCCAGCAGTTCCTCGGTCCCTTCTTCTCTAGATGCTTAGCTGGGCTTGGCGTACGTAGTTTTCTTTCTCTTTAGCCTAGACCAGGAGATGATCTTGCGGAATAAAACTTAGATTTGTGCGGGTTCAATGACCGTCAATCGATCAACGTCCGGCTTGCACCGTGTTGGAGATCATCCATGGCCCTGTAATGTCATGGTGATCCGGGGCGGCCGTTCATCCCCAGTGTCAGCCGTAGTAATGTACCTGAGATGTTTCCCTCGATCATGAAATCAAATGGGACAAAGCTACAGTATGATTGCTCTATTTAAGGGCATATTTCCCACTTGGGGCCCTTGTTTGAGATGACATACGGTCTACGATCGCCAGGATGTCAGTCAATTTTCGTGAGAACAGCCCGAGCATCTACAGTCGAACCCCTGATGAAGCGAAACACGCCGACCCGGTCGATCTGATTCCTTTGCTCAGCCTATCTATGCCGGAACCCAACGCACTCAATCATCAAATTGCCATGGCGCATGGATCTACGATGGCGCTGGAGATGACACGTTCGCGCCTCCAGAGTTCCAAGAGTCAAGGAAGCATGCCATGCTCTGAACTGATCAGCCAAAAGCTACGGCAGAAAATACAACAGGGCCACGAGAACGACTTTTACCGCGAATGTTTTCAGGCTTTTCATCAGCTGATTGCGAAGAGTCTGGACGCCACCCAAGGCTTAGCATTGCAGTACCATTTCAATCCGGGAAAGGGACCGTGGAAGGACCCACGCTTAATTCGGACGATTATTCTCTTGCAAGCGGCTCTTGACAGATCACGAGAGGAAGAAGAAAAGGCCGAACAGAAATGGAAGCGACAATGGGATATTCGTGCCACGCATCAATCAGCCCCGGAGTGGCTTTGACCGCTCTAGCGGGCAGCCATCTTCGTTATAGGGAAGCTAAACATTGTTTCTGAAGCGGTCCATCCGTGACGAAACCTCCATCAATTATATCTTTGGCAGGCATGTTCTCTGGGGGCTACCGGGGTTCTGTACGGCCAGAATGTTGGTGAGCATGTATACGTAGTTTGAGAATCAATCTGATCTAGCTTCACTGGGAAAGAAACATGAAACTATTCCTAAGCTCGCGGGCGTGATATATGGATCCTGGCACGTGTAGGTAAATCATTGATATCCAAAATCAGTTCGTTCATTTTCCTTAAGTTGTGAGTCCAATGTTCTTGCATGGCATTGCTGGATTCTGTGCACAGCTTCGGGCAGCAACCTCAATCTCAAGCATGCGCTATCATCCCGCACATTGGTTCCGTGAAGTGACAACAGCAATCAAATTTTGTCCATATCTGAACCGTGCGTTGATCTCGACTCGCGAGCGTCATTTGCACGAATCTTCGGAGACGACGTGTACGACCCGGCTGCCGAGATCCGGCAATACCGCTGATCAGACGGATAGTCATTCCTTTCCTAGGGCAGCATCCCGTTGCCTTTTGTCCTTTCTTTCTCTTCTTTCTGTTCTTGTGGACTGTTGAGACCCAGGATCCACCGCATCTGCTACTTCGAATGTGCTCCGAAAGCCCTCTGGCTCTGCGTACGTTCTTCTGATTGGCTCCAATACTGCCGTTGCCGAGTGTGCTGGGTCGAGAGGACACAAGTCATCCAGCCCGGCTTCTGACTCGCAAGATTTTTCGATAATACTGAAGATGATGTTTTGTAGGGACCACAACCTTTGATGGGTAGAATAGTTCGAGGTACCTAGCGGATTTGACTCGTAAAGTTGTCGCAAGTCACGAATTGTATGCTCTGTAGCACGTTGAAGGAATTTAAACAAGGAGTAACAATCACGGTAATAGGCGTTCTCTGCGCGTTGTCGACTGATTTGTCGCTCCAATTGCACTACCTTATTCATTATTTCAATTGCTTGGGGTCGGCGTTGGGGGCGTCTGGTAATTCTGTCGAAGCCAGTAACACATATGTGTAGTAGATTTCCCGTCAATGCAGCATGCTTCCTGATGGGCCTGTTTTATATAATGGGGGCAACAGCCATATTTCTGACCTTGTGATGAATGAGCCTGTTCCTGGAGAAATGGTGATCAACAGTCAGTAGTCGGTCAACGCCATCTGAAGCGCAGAATGGCCTGGCCTCCTTCAATCCCTGATTTAAAATAGTTCCTCTTCCCACTCATGCCTTTCATGATATACAATTGTGTCGACGCTTCCACGCTCCCTAAATCATGTTATCTCATCCCCAGAATGCCCGTGATTGTGTCTTGGAGACGACCATAGGCGCCTTTGGCTTTTTATACTTCATCTTCTATGCATTACAGCCCTTGGTGTTTCATTTCCCCTCCACTGCAGAACACATTCCTGGCGCTGTCGTAGTGGTCGGCTTTGGAGTTGGAATCACACTCTGGTATGTGAATCTCATCCACCGTGATGCGCTTTCTGGATTCCAAAGCGATGGGGAAAGAAAGGAGCACAAGACTGGCCATGTCGATTGTATTTTCCTCCTTTGGACCACCACTTTGCCAACCATATATTTCTTGTTTCGAGGTCAAATGGTACTTCAAATTTGGTACGCTTTGACGTTCACGATGGTTGCAATAGGGGATACTTGGGAATGCCTGTCCTATGGGAAGACCACGAAGGCTGCGTTTCGTCCAGGATCTCTCCAAGTCACATCAGTCGGCTTGCTAGCTTTGATTCCCACTATTCATGCGTATGCAGAACCAAATTCAGTGCCATCCCATTTGACAGTGGCTGTTTCTTTTGGTCGGTTGATGATTGGAGGCATTCTGGGAGCGGCTCTCTATATTCTTCGGCCGCTCGAGCGTATGGAAATTGTTAGGGATTGGCGTCCAAGTCTACACGGGGCACGTCTGATCTGGACATGGTGTCTCGTGAAATTTTCCAAGTCTGTCCTTGAAGCGGCCATTGATCATCTGCATTGAAATTCTCTTGTAATTAACCTGACGTTCGCTAGGAAGAAAGCTGTGGTTCGGGTCTATCAATTACCGGTATATCTGGGCTCCACCCTTCCCTTTCTGCTTCTCAATTGGATAATAAGTTGACTTGCCCGTCTCCTCGACTTTTTCTGAGTATTATATATATATTCTACGAGGTGTATTCCAGATTGAACCTGAATTCCTTCTGTAAGATACATAAAATATTTGCTGGTCTTGTAGCCTGGGCTTCAGGCAGAGTTGAAGAGGAGAATGGACTGCTCGTGATCAGCGTGGGAAGAAAAGGCGAATATCACTCCAAATCCTACGATTTGTATGTAGCTTTGGCAACCATGACCTATCAGGCCTCTGTTGTTTTTGGGTTTCCTCAAATATGTAGATTTGCGCACATGGCCTTCTTGAGGGTGCTGGCGGATTATCGAAGTACTTTCCGATTACCCAAAGCTATTTGAGAATAAGACAGCAGGTTCTTTTCCGATTTGTACGAAATTGATTCTGACCGAAAACGTTTTCTATCTGGAAATGCAAAGATCCTTTAGGTCCCTGGAAATCGCCAAACATCTCTGTGCGCTCAGAGACTCCTCGAAAAGACGCCAACATATGAGCAGCTATGAAATGAAATGGTAAACTGGCACATTCAACTCTGGGATCCTGATTTTGCTTCTCAGGTATGACGCTCATTACCTCGGTGGTATCCACGACTTTGACCTTTGACTATCTATGCGCTTCAGGGCCTCTACACTATGCGTTGTCCATTTACTGATGCGAAGCAGATTTCGTCCAAATATTACCTCTTTTTGTAAGGCCTCATTTTCAAAAAAAGCAACAAAGCCTTCGTTTGTAAACAAGGTTATGGAATCCTCATCGAGTACTCATTTTGATACGGTACGTCTGCACCTTTAATGAAGGCTCCATTTCCACTTATCTGGAGCTTCTTGAGTTACCCTCTGTGATCCGGCCGACGTGATGGTATAAGAAGCTTCAGATTGTTCTCTGAATCTTTCCACGTCGGGTACGCTTGCATATCCAGTTCTTCTGGCATGTCTTCTGACAACCTCACATCATCTATTCTGATAACCTTTCTTCTCTTTCTCATTTTTGCTCGACTAATTCTCTTGTGGAAACTCAAGTCAGCTTGGTCGGCTTACAGAATTGACTTGGTTTTATGCAGTTTATCCTTACTTTTTTCAGCCGCATTGACAGGGTGTTTCTGGAGTAAGAAATGTCCCGGGTGGAATCCAGCTCTTCTGGGAGTTATTTCGGCTTTCCCGCCATTGCAGACTGTAAGGCTCAAGGTTTGGACACAGACTTGATCGAAGCTAACTCCATACCAGTTTATACGTCTTAATTTTCAGCAGCGAAGCAATCCAAATATACCACGCTCTGTGTGTGTTGCATGTCTTCTATATGCCTTGGTTTCTACGGCCGCGAAGTTCTTGTTCACGTTCACCGGCACATTCGTCATACACCGTATCCATTGTGCCAACCTCTTCCTTCTTTTTCTGGATCACCTTGGCGTGGTGGCCTGGTACTGGTGGCTATCCAGCTCCGCAACTAATACTCGAAAGCTTCTTCAGTACATTTCTGTCCACTTATCTTTGATGACAACTCTGCTACTTGCGGTGGCGATTTTCGGTACAGTCTCGAAGTTATGGATCAACGCAAGTGAGGTACATCTTCCACATCTAACTGAAAGATAAATGTATTAACACCGCTTAGATTCAGCTGATTATCATTACTACATGGGCGATCTACCTGCATTCCATCCTTGAATGGAAGGAACGTATGCAGACTACTATGGATCTAGTCTGAGTCAATCGATGAAGGCTTAGTTTTCAGGCAGCTAGAATAGATTAAATATTCTCAAGTTCTGGTGATAAAATAAACATATCATAAACATGAGAAGATTAAGAAGAGTCGAGTTATCTTTTGTGGCGGTCATTCCAGGTTCTCGTGCTAGAAAATCATAGCCTATGATTCATAGGACATTGTTAGTAAGCGAATTTTTCGGAAGTCATGGTTTAGGAGCCAGTATACAATAATTCATATACTCATCAAGAGGATATGTAAAGTCGCCTTAGCGCATAAATGGGCGCTCTTTGGGCTCTTTATTACATAAAAATTGGTATTGTCACTTTGCACGCTGTCACAGCAAGGATCTTAGCCCAGGCTATATCTTTCATTTCGACTATCCTTCTCTCTCTCATTCTTTCTCTATTAGGAATAGCTTTTAGATAAATATTTTAGGCTACGATATGTACTGTACCAAGCTATGAATGAGAAATCCATCTAATTTTCTCAATTGAAGAGCTGAAGACCGAGGCAGAGAAGGTACATGCTGAAAGGTCTCTATTTTATCACGTCACCCGTCACAATTTCATGTTAGTCTGAGTGTCAGACACGCAGGATCTTGCAAGTTCAGCAAGTTCAGCATGCCTGTGAGGCTTGGAGCGAAGCCGCCGAATCCAACTTGCACGGTCATTGCACAATCCCAAAACGGGCTTCCTCTTTCCAGCATCGCTGACGGGACCTTTCCTGTCACTGGTATTGAATGGCCTGGTCACCAATGACACGTGAGAGCCACAAGGACCTTGGCGAATTCGCATCCGAAGAATCGTTTTCGGTTGTTCAAAGTCGGTGGGGCTTGGATGGCGATATGGAGAGCTCGTAAGTCGTATGTCCGAGTGTGTCTGGGCCACTTTGGCCTTTCGTGGAGAAGCGGAACGGCCACATGATCGAGGGATTTTCTCAGGCTTGACGCACGCCTTAGCATAGCAAGTCTTCCGGGTGCATGGCGCCATGATGGTAGTGAAGATAGTCTTGTCGAGATGTGAAGATCAAAACTACCTGGCAGTTTGTAGAGTATTTATATTCAGCCGGTGTTGCTGTAAACTCATGAGAAAGTCATATACCAGAAAGATGATGCCCAGGTATCAGTATTCCGCTCTTTCACTACCCTCATTATACATTATGCAGGAAGTGTCAACTGAGCCGACTCTCTAAGCCACACAAAAATATGATGCAAATTCAAATCAAAGGGATTTAGTCTCGCTGCCTTAAGTTTTTTGGTCTACAATGATAGCCATTTTATTTCTTGTCTTATGGTTGGATCAAGCGCGGCCTATATTTTCTGACTTTTCTATTTTCTTCCTTCCTGATTAATATTCCTTATCGGTTGAAGCCAATAACAAAATTTCTATGGGCTGTGGCTACCCAGACAGCCCTTACAAGGCGAGGGGCGAAGCGCGAAGCATATTTAGGTCTACCGAAGATCGCACAGGAAGTATACATGCAAATGTACCAGTCAAGAACTATACTTCTGTGAAAATACTGGCTTGCACATATAGATGGTAAATTGCTCAGCACAAGGGTTTTGATAATCTAGAGTAGAAAATTGGGATTCGTACATTCTTCGGCTTCGGCTTAAGGAGGATTGAGTATTCTCAGTTTATTTAATCTAGTGTTGTCTTACATTAGAATTAGTATTTCAACTACAGAAGAATAACTACAGCGAAATTGGTTTCTGTGCATTTCATACTAAGACATACTGTCTTGTGTACGCTAATCCATGTAACTCTAATTCTGAGATAGCACCTTTATAATACATAGCGTCTTCTGTTCATTCATTCCCTTTTGTGCCTCCGTTCAACAAAAGGAATCACAAGAAGCCAAACGAGGTTTTATTTTGCCCGAGTCTGTAAATGTGACTCTAATTTGGCAGACCGTTCTAGCGTATACGTTCATCCCCAAGGCTCTATGAGCTGCTTCAACGTCACGCCTTAGCCAGCAAACAATCAAACATCAGACTTTGCCGAGACACACGATCGTGTAAGCTCCAGCTCGCTCGTCTGGCCCGACCAGTCGCTGGAAACATGAACTTGACAATCTTCTGTGAGGCTGGGCAGAGGGTAAATGACGTCTATGGGGTCATAACTCTCAATCGACGTCCCATTTGGTGATCCTTCACTGTTTTGCTGCTCTTGAGCCCCGTTAGACCGTGTGGACTCGTTTCGCATCCCGCCGGACAACCTCGAATGGGTCAACCTCGCGCTGGACGCATTCGTATCGTCCTGCTTTGGCTCTGGAACCTGGAGGGAGACTGGAGTAAAAAAATATGAACTGAGTCGGTTCAAAACAGAGAACTCCAGCTTGAGCTTGATGCTGTACACCACCGTCTTGAAGCTGACCTGGATGTAGTGGAGCTTGAATTCTGTCACAATAAGCAGAATATTCATGAACACGACAAAGGCATTGACGCAGATCGTATGGATGAGCACTTTGCGTCTGCCAGGCCTTGACACGGCGGGGCTGACTTTAAAGAGGAATGAAGTGCAATAGATGTAAAGACTGTAGATGACAAGCTCTTGAATGCAGAATCCGATCAATTGAATCCGATCAAAAACTGCAGCGGGCCGAGCAAATCCAGGTTGCCCGTTGCTGACGCTAAAGAACAAGACGGTCATTGGGACATGTAGAGCAACAGCGTTCATGATAATCATCCACAATACCCATCGGGGATTGAATCTGATGAATGCAATCAGATGGAGCCGCGAGTACAGCACAACCGCATGGCCAGTCACCATGGCATACCATCCAAGCATGAAAGGGATGGACGTCGCCAGGTTGGAAGATTGAGAGATAAATCGAGCCATAGCGGGAATAGCATGCACAAGAATCCCCCAGGAGGCGGCTTGCATACTCCAGAAATACAAGCCACGATGTTTCGGGAGGGCGTCGAAGGTGACCAACCCGGTCTCCAGTGCATTGTAGGCACCAATGGAGAACATTGATACTATTTGAACGATACCAATGTTTTCCATGAGGAGAGCACCCACTGCGGGTGGTAAGCGTGCAACTGTGGTGTCCATAGTGATATAGGATTGCAACTTAGTGGGATGAAGATGGTTCTGCTGGGCGTGTCGGCTTGCTGGTTATAAGTGATCGAACTTCTCTGCAAAGCGAGGATAGGAGCAGAGTCTCCTATCGTGATATCATATTAATGGGGCCTCTAGTATCCTGGCAGCTCTAGAACAGCTTAGACTCTATTTATCGGTGACAATAAATTCATCTCCTGGGAGACAATGGGTCGGCCGGCGGTTAACTGAAAAGTTTGTTCCATGGTCTCTATCAGCAACCGCCGATTGTCGATCTTATCTTCGTACCTTCGAGCGCTTGACTTGTTACTCAAATAAGTCATAATTTGGTTGCTGTGGGAAGTACCTTGGATGAGACTTACGAGAACCAGGACAAGATCCATCCCAGGAGCTATTTCTTTTCCTGACGAATGGCGGATGCTTGAGGCTTGCCACACCACACAATCGGGCAAAAGCGTACCATATTTGGTTAGCGACCACACACTCAAGCTATAATATATGCTTGTTCTCTGATATATCCGTCTCACCTACAGCCCAACTTGGGTGATCCAGAAGATTTCATCGCCATTAGCACATAATCCACTTATATTGGGCTCTAAAGCGCCGAGTATTTCTATGCATTCAACCCCACGCCACCCGTTAGAGTAATGAGAAGGCTTTGAAGAGCGTCCTAAGCGATATTTCCGATTATCCGTCGTCTGAACCTCGTTGGTGCTATACGACGATCAGTATCAATAGAGTGCATAGCTCTAATTGTACTGTGTACTATACATTCATAGAATCTAGAAAAAGGTTTTAAGCGCCCAGGGGTCTGAAAGCCGTGGTTTCGAGTGGACCTCCAAAGTTTGGCTTTCGTCGGGTTCCCAAGAACCGTAAACCGAAAACAGCCATGACTCAGGAATATTTTTTTAGATTTCGACCGAGTCAAGATGCAATTGTATATGATGTATCACTACAGGAGTTCACTCCGACAATATCCGATTCCGTCATTCGGTTGTGTAGCGCGTGCAATCAATCACTATCCCAATATATGTAAGCCCAGAAATATATTCGAGTTCTCTCAGAAGATATGGTCATGGCAATTTATAGGAAGAGGGCGCAGCTTCGTCGCCTTTCCACAGGGTAGCCGTTGACCAGAAAGTCAGACTAATTAACCTTGAAGTGGAAGCACCCTTTTCACACACCGAGGCGCAGTATACCGTGGATCTCATCAGGAAGTCTACAAATTGCAGAGCTCAAGACCATTGCCTGAACTGATTGGCCTGTTTTGCGAGTGATTTTGCGAGGCGACGACGAGTAAGTCCAAATACATTAACCATAGAACGTCGTGTTTCAATATGAATGCTACGCTCCTACAATTCTCCAGTCTCCCGGTGCAACCCTATTACATGATATTCATTGTTTCATTCAGGTCAGATATGAACACGAAGCCATTGGCTGTAATATCAGCGGGCTTTGCCTGAATCACACACCGGGATGCCTGGACCTCAATGGATGACTGCCCCTATCAAACCATTGTTCTCTCTTGAGAGTCAGGTTGCTCAGGTAACTCCCCTGGCTCCACCTCATTTGTTTACGTATCCTCTTATTTTCAGTACCAATCATATCCACAAGCTTTTCAGTAGTTTTTGAGTCACAATTTCTTGAGAATTTCATGTTTTTTGCATCAGGGGTTATTTGGAGTGAAAATCTTCCGAGCGGAGATATTACCATTCATCGAAAGCATCAAATATTACAGCAGAGTCAAATACGGCGATCCTAATTGATCAGACGACAGGCAGTGTTTTTAGGCAGTGAATTCCGGCAGTGTAGCAAGATCGACCACTTTATGCGGGCCGGACGATCATGTACTCCACGACGATCGTTGCCGTTTTGTGCGGCTCCACTTGTCCCGCGAAGTCTGGGGCATTCTGATTTCCTCGCGATACTATGTGAGTGCCATCAAAATTATTCTGAAGGGCGGATAGTTCGTTTCACATTTTATTGCAGCTCCTGCCTTGGTCTCCACAGAGCCTCTATAAATATGTGGTTGGGAAGATTTGCAGCCGATCATGTTCAATTTCTCTCAACTCCTAATAGCTGCGCAATGGCAAACAGTGCTAGGCATTCTCGAAGCCATACTAGCAGGGATTCCAGCAGGTATAAACCACGCACTGGTGTATCAGGAAACTCATCGCGCCGCTCGGTCCGATCGACCATCTCGGAATCTGATACCGACTCTGTCTCTTTAAGCCCGACCGCGAGCAGAATAAGTGTAGGTTTGATTACCTCATCGCCTAACAATACGATGGTGAGATCATGAAAGTTCCAATAGCATTTGCTAACGTGATACTAGAAAAGCTCCGTGAAACGGTCCAAGAAAAGGCGCCTTGAGTCTTCCCATCGCAAGTGCTTTGATATTATCGATCGCTGTGCAGAAAAGTACCAGAAGGTGGTCGCAGAGCAAGAGGCTGACAAAGCCAGCATTGCCCAACTTGTTCAAGAACTCCGGGATGAAAATGCCCGAGAAGCATCGAACGCTCTGAAAGCCAATTCCGAAAAGGAAACAGCAGTTGCCGAGGCCGAGCGACTTACAAAGGAAATTTCGCAACTGCAGCAGCAGCTGGAGTCTACAAATACCACAATGCAGGACCAGGTGGCATGGGACGATATACAGCCAGTCCTGCATCAGACACATGGCGAGCTCATTTCGGCTGCAACCCATTTCGGGAACCTGATCGATACTCTTCAGAACAAACGACTGGCATCTTTCCTGCCCAGTACGGAAGTACTCAACGGCAATTGGCCCGCCCACGGTGGTCCCGTCGGAGCAACGGACCCGGCTGCGCTCCCGGATTCTCCGGATTAAGCAACCCGCCACTGTTTGATCCACACGTGTCGGGCTCGGTGAATCATCAGGAATCGTATGCTTAAGGATCGACAGGGCGAAAGGCATAGAAAGTTGGTGAATCACGTGGTCGATAAATTATACGGGTAAAATTTAAAAGTACTGAAAAGATTTATTTCTACCATAGCATGAACGATAGGACCTAGCTCGTTTTGCCGACAATTTGTCAATGAAATCAATTTTCTTTTGTTCGCTGCCGAGTAGGGCCGATTGGAGAGTACTACGAGTCGTATCGTCGACCTTCCTTGGTTCCATGGCTTCAATCGGGTCTACCCTTTCGTTTCCCAGGGAACCGTGTCTGTCTACCTATGCGCGTAGTGGCCGTGTAGTTTGTTTGCACAACAGTACGAAGCATTTGACTGAACCACGGAAAGCTCGATCGGAAATCATAATCTTAGTCCCCACTTCATTCTCACCGACTTGACCGACTGGTCTTTCCCTCTGGGATTGATGCGCCTATCCAAAAGGTAGTAATGTTCTAGAACAAATAGGACTTTATCTCGAAGATGCAAACTGAAAGGCTTGAAGGTCGTGGAGCCTAGAATAGTCCACCCTGGTACTATAAGCATTTAATGTGATCATATATGGTCTACTCAAGCACGTGCTTCTATGGTTATTCTGGTAATTAGAAATGAGAAGATGAGAAATCGCGAGATAGGTGCCGTTTTGCTTTACCCGTCACAAATATACACAGGCTATGGCAAGCAGGAATTGCCAACCTAGGAAAATCGCTCCAGTCAAATTCTCAACGTGTCCATACATCATAGAATTAACGGTAATCAGATTGTGCCGACACTGGGATATAACACAGCGCGGGTAGGAAATAGCATGATCGCCGTCCAACAAGCGTTTAGACAATAAATCGGTACAAAGTTGATGGCGGTAGTCATTCCTTCATTCGATTCTTTTCCAACGCCATGGCTTCCTTCTTGTCCGAATCTTTCACGTGAGCCTCCAAGGCAGCTAGTCGGCTAAATATGTCGGCCAGATTGGCGAGGATCTTTTCATACCCGGCATCATGATGGCTTATAGCCCTCTCCAGAAATCTGCATCATTACCTCAGTAAATGTTTTAGTCTCGCTGTATAGCAAACGACTTACTGCATTCGGGCATCTAGACTTGGATGCGTTAATAGCAATCCAAGCATGTCGGGTCTCGATACTCACTCAGAGACGCATTCCAGTGCAACCAGGCCATAACCCTCGGGCGGGTCAACCTGGTCTGAAGTTCTCGGCCGATCTATCTTATCCTCGGACTGTATCTCCCAAGGTCGCCAATGGTAATTGCTCTGCTTGTTAGATTCCTTTTCAAAACTTCCGTCCGATGCTGTTTCGTAACATGACCCGTCTTTGCTGGGAGCATATACTCTGAATCTTTTCGTTCTGCCTCCGTTGCTCGTTTCGGAGGATGATAGAGACAATGCGCGTTTCAGTCCGCTTCGAAAGGTTCGTCGGACATTGAAAAGTGATGGTCTTTGTTCAGTAGAAGGCATGGATAGACTTGCAACAAGTAGACACGCGATCTGCTCTCACGGGTTCCTTTCAGATAAGGAGATGGCATTGAGAGGACAGACGAGGCTTTGTAGTAGCAGACTGTGAATCATGCCAGAGCGGTCAACGGCATGTGGACCGAGAGGAAGATCTCGCCCCGCCGATCTACGCTGTCCGTATCCGAAACTCTATTCCAACCGTAGTCATTTTAGCGTCTAACCGTATTCAACCTTCCGATGTCGCTATTGAAGCCAAAGATCGTATGCGTAGTCGATACTGACAATGAAGTCATAATACTGGGTCGATTCATGATTCACTCTCATTGCTCAACTGAATACTGTAGACATAGTTCAACAAAGTAATTGTTGACCAACTATCACCAACGGGGCTAAACACCAGGGCGCCGTAGTTGAATCGCAACGTCAAATGGTGTAAACCAGGTGATGTGATATACGCATGAGACCAAATTGTTTTTTCAATCTCGCAACCCATAACCAGTCCTTCCGGTGAACTTGTTGGGAAACAAAAACAAAAGTTGAGCATCGTTGAACAACACTAAACACCGCAGATGAATGAGGATTCAGAGTTTACAAACGTAACCTTGGGCCAATGCTCGTTCAACCGTGTTTCTGAAAGGTTACATTTATCCATCGTTTCATTGTCCAGTCCCTGAGATCGCCAATGATGCCGAGGAACCGTTGAGTTATATTTTACGAGTCTATGGCCAGTATTCGTCTCTTCACAGCGGTCGCTTTTGTGAGATGCCGAAGAATTAAACGCCAACATATCCGTTCTCTTTGGGATTGCTTTTCCTTCCCAAAGGCTCACAAATCGACCTGTGCTCAATCTTTCACCGCTCCTTGTTCATTAAATGTCTCAGCATAGTTCACAGAACTGGCCACAATGGGAGGAGGATAATCTTCTTCCCTGGCTGGATGCTCACCGCGAGCTTTCTTGGGAAGCCCGTGCTGAGGCGTATTATGAGGAACTTGGCATCAGACGGAGAATCGATTCGATCCGGGGGAAGAAATACCACATCCTCCGAAAACGACGTCTCGCTCGTGCAAAGGCGTCAGCGCAGCGCAAGGATCAGAAGCGGCAACGACGCCTTCGACGGCTTGGAGGGCCCAGAAAGGGCTTCGCATCACTCTCGAAAGCCAAGGATGATAATATCGACCAGTGGCTTCAAAAAATCCCGTCGGAAGGGCCGATCTCTCCGACAAGCAAATCTCCCACAGAAGAAACTCCGTCCGGTAAGGTGGCACTTCCTTTGTGGGCTGCTCATGCTAACCTCCTGTGATCTAGTCTACACTACACCCGCGCCTGAGTATCCCCCGCCGCAGGGGTTTCAGTCCAGGTCTGTGCTCTGGGACTGTGTGCATCGCATCTGTGCAACCAAAGGGCTCTTCCTTCACCGACAATGAAGATCCGGGGTTGATGCAATTTCAGACGAAGGGGTGGTATCTTGTGCGGGAAGAGGGTAGCGTCGAGGTGGCAGCGGTATTCCTTTCGGGTACATATTATATTCCAGCGAGCCAGAACCGACCAGGAAGCTGCTGTAGGGGTGAGTATGGTGAGAGACTTGTGGCTCTAATCTGTGTGAAGAGCGCGCTGCCGTTCTGAGCTGAGCGCGGTCAAGGACCACCCGACTAGGGCCAAATTGCACGATCAGCGGTTACCGCTCGCGGCTTTTGATACGGATTTATGTTTGGACATGATGTATCCTTAACTTTGAATCTCTAGCCAATTTCAATTTTTCTTCAGCTGATAGTCTGGCCACTGGAGGAGGTGTGACCAGATTAGCTCTTCAGTATAACAATCGAGCAGGCCTTATTTTTCGATGGCTGTCGCCATCATCTATTGAATATTGATGATAGATATCAATCTAGCAGATTACTGGGGTACAACTTGCACATCCACGGACTCCGACGGCGAAGAATTCATAGCCAGAACTCGGTAGTAGTAATCCGGTCTACGTGTTTTTTTTTTTGGTGCAACTAAAAAGGAAGCGTTGGTCCAACGGCACGAGATGCCTTGGTCATCGCCGTGCTAACAAAACTGGGCAACATGAACAGAAGACCGGGCAAAGGTGATTTTCAAATGTCGCTGCTGCAACCACTGTCATATTTTGGATGCAATACCCAGCATGGGGAGGCGCAAACCATGGATGAACGATACGCTCCCAAACGGAGCAAGGAAAAGGACACACTTTGAAGAACCAAACTCTTTAATGATTTTACACATGTTCTCTTCGCAAGTCAATTCAGTAATAATCCGGAAAGATTACAGACTCCAGCCGGTGAACCGTGCCTTACAAAAGTTCAGTCTGCAAGAACCGGTCAACTTCTGCTACAAAAACCATTTCGACACATCCTATTAGCTTAGCCATTCCGTCGGAATACTCACTCGGCCGAGTGTTCCGACGTTTGTGTGGAGCTGGAGTGACCTGCTGTATCTGCTGTGACTGCCTCTGCTCCGTCGGAATTGGCGCCACGCCGGACTTCGGGAGTATTTTCTGGAGGAACCAGAAGAGACGGCAAAGTCTCTCTGTTTCAGGACCGTCGCCCACGCAGAGACAAAATTTGACGGCAGCACGGTTCATCTGAAGCAGACTATCCCGGTCTTGGGGCAAGCGATGAACGGCCGCATGGCGGATGCTGGCGACTAAGTCACGCAGATCCTGAAGAGATTCGACGTTTTTCCAAACCCCCTCACAGGAAATTCTCGATCGATGTTTGGTAACAAATTCAAAGACGATGAAGTTCCAGCGCCTCGGGGCACGTCCAGCCAACCGCCAGAGATTGCAATGGAAGCCATCGGTGGACGAATCGAAAAGAGCAAAACTCGAGGCGCCGTTGCAGGGTTTGGAGGATCCGATATTGAGCCTGAAAAGGGATTGTTACTATAGCTAGTCCGATCATTGGATACAGAGTCTCAATTAGCTCTCTTGAGGGCGTTGAGCAAAGGCATACGATCTTGGTTTTAGACCTACATGTGACGTTCCCCGCCTGGCAATGTTCCAGGAAGTGCTTCAAAGACCTAAATCAATTGGAGTCAATCGATTGTCAGAGGTATATTTGGATCTACTGATAGCTGTTCAATCGTGGAGACCATGAGAGTTGAACAGCAGCGACGCCTCGATCGGGGTTGGACGACGCCTTGTCGCGACGACGGATACGTCGAGATTAATTTTATTGATGGAACATTTTTGGCTAGATTTGGGGAATGGCTCGGCAAGAGAATTCGGTTCTTGTGTGTTAGTTGGCGTAATTCAGACGGGGCGACGTTGGGTCTAACATTGGTTGAGGCTCACATGGACCGGGTGAGCTATGAAGGAGGAATATTCATCCTCGAGGTAGAGGAGAGTGGAGGGAAAGCAGTCGCCAAAGGTACTGCAACTCTCCCGATTGGTGCTATTTTTGCGTCTAAGGCATCCTTTGTAGTTTAATCTACCCTTTGTCTTTTGATGCTAGTTCCGATACCCTATTCAGACGATGGCAGATGTAATGTACGGGTTCGTAGGACGTCTTCAATCGACAGGTGACAGGCTTCGGCGAGAAGGCATGTTTGACGAGAACTCCAAAGATTGCAGCTTTTTCTCAGCTGAAGTGAATTATTAGATGCAGAACAAAATGATCTCTTTCGCAAAACCACACTACAAGCGCTAGACCGTCACATCAAGCCTCAGGTTCAACACACATATTATCTGAGATGATAGCAAGTATACTTCCACTTGATAACTAGTACAAACAAACTATCGACAGCAATGACAATAACCGTATCAAACATGCCTGAGCTCTTTAACGGGTACTGTCCTCAAAAGAGACTCGTTTTCTTTTGCGATGCTCAACTAAAGATGTCTGAAGAGAGGCAACTACCTTTTTCACATCATCCAACTCTTTTCTGAGGTTGCCAATCTCAGATGCAAGTTTCCTCTTCAGTAGGCGCTTCATTGCCTTGTTTTCCAGTTCTCTGCATATCTCCGTCAGCCTTCCTCTGGGCTTCAAACAAGCTTATCTGGTGCACTTACTTCAATCGATCGTCGGTGCTGACATGATTCGTTAGTAAAGATCACTTAAGGGTAGAGAATAAAGCTGGATATTTGAGCTTACTGTCATTGGCATGACTTACACGTCTGTGTAGCCGGGATGATGAGCTGTCAATGGCTTCCATTTTTCTCCAAGGCTTAGATACAGTGCCTTTCTCGTCTCTGTTCACAGATTCATCGTCTCTGTCAGCTCGTTTACCATTTTTGATCATCTTCTTCGCGGTAGACGATCTATGTCGGCGTGAAATCGCTTCTTTTCCACAAGAACTTTCCTCTGTCGAGCTTTCGTCTTCTAGCAGTTCGAGCAATTGAGAATGAAAATCGTCGGGTTTGGGAACAGATGATTCAGAAGCAGGCTCTGCCATTTTAATTTTCTCGACGACGCGAAGAGGTTTTAAAGTAAAATTGAAAGGACTTTGTGAAGAAATGTTTGCTTTTCGGGGGAAATTCCGAGTGAATATCCATTGGGTAAAATGGCTGTGAGTCTTCCGAAAATCCATAGGAACTTGATATTAGTCATGTTTATCACCGGCAATGTTGACCGCAGAAATGATCGATGGGCATGAACGTTGAAGACAGTCGTATTCATCACTGTAGAGAGAAAATGCTTCGCCACTTGTGAATTGTCCAACCAAGTTTGACGCATCACTCGGTAGATTACACACTGTCGCAGACATCACTTCCGGTTAACGGCTCTATGGACCTCTGGGCTTTCATTGAGAAGACCGACTCATAATTTCACTCACGGGACGGGTGAAACGACGAGACGCTTCAGGAAAATCATCTTTCACTATACTGCCGCTTGCCACGAGGTCTTGTACATCGTCACCATCAATCTAAGGTGTAATTCAACAGCCATCGTCAGGTAACATGGTGGGAAAGGAAGCATCGACAGGGTTTAAGGCATGCAGAGACAGCTACGGTCACAAAAGATCAGACACACGCTACAGATTCGGGCATTCAACTTGTCAGCTAATTTGAAAGCTTATTCACCTGGTCAACCACGTTAACTGAACGAGTGATTGGCCGAGTCTGGACCTTCGGCAGCCACGGTTCCAGGTGGGGCAGTCGACCCGCCCTCTGCAGAAACGCTAAAATTTCTTATTTCAACGTTGATCAACCGCCTCAACGCCCAGCAAAAGGAGCGCTCGCCCTCTATTGGGTCTGCCACGATTTACGCAAGTGGTCGCTATCGCAGACCCTACTTGATTGGCATAAAAGGCGCTCATCTTCCGTCGAGAAGAAGATCAGGATTTTCCTCTTCACACTCCGTGGCCGCGAGGCCTTGGAGTGTTCTTCGCGGGATAGGCTCCGCGTTACCAAGTGTTCCTCGCAGGGATAGGCTCCGCGATACCAAGTGTGCCTCGCAGGGATAGGATCCGCGTTACCAAGTGTTCCTCGCAGGGATAGGCTCCGCGTTACCAAGTGTGCCTCGCAGGGATAGGATCCGCGTTACCAAGTGTGCCTCGCAGGGATAGGCTCCGCGTTACCAAGTGTGCCTCGCAGGGATAGGATCCGCGTTACCAAGTGTTCCTCGCAGGGATAGGCTCCGCGTTACCAAGTGTGCCTCGCAGGGATAGGCTCCGCGATACCAAGTGTGCCTCGCAGGGATAGGATCCGCGATACCAAGTGTTCCTCGCAGGGACAACTGCGAAATCAAGTGTTCCTCGCAGGGACAACTGCGAAATCAAGAGTCTCCGCAGGGACATCTGCGAGATCAAGAGTCTCCGCAGGGACATCTGCGAGATCAAGAGTCTCCGCAGGGACATCTGCGAAATCAAGAGTCTCCGCAGGGACAACTGCGAAATCAAGAGTCTCCGCAGGGACAACTGCGAAATCAAGAGTCTCCGCAGGGACATCTGCGAGATCAAGAGTCTCCGCAGGGACAACTGCGAAATCAAGAGTCTCCGCAGGGACATCTGCGAGATCAAGAGTCTCCGCAGGGACATCTGCGAGATCAAGAGTCTCCGCAGGGACATCTGCGAAATCAAGAGTCTCCGCAGGGACATCTGCGAAATCAAGAGTCTCCGCAGGGACATCTGCGAAATCAAGTCTCGCAGGGGGACGCTGCGTTACCAATTGAGACCCGCAGGAGAGTGCTGCGTCAACAAGTTCTCCCTCGCAGCAATGAGCCCTGCGATTGTAATGTGTGCTCGTTCTGGCGACCCGTGGCGCCGCGGTCCTCGCACTGATCCTCTGGCGACAAGCAGGCACCTCTTCGTGGTGTCAGAGACTAGTATTCGAGTCCTTCAGGGGACTCGAAGAAGCCAAGACCTGCTCCCAATGTCCATAGAAATCAAGAACCTCCTAGCAGACTTCGTGTCATGCCTTCGGCCTGTCCCAGAAACCGATAGGAATTAAGAAAATCCAAACAGGCTTTTTCAAGCTTTCGATCTCCTTTGGTCAAGATCCCATTCACGTAATGCACGTACAGTAGCCTTCAATCGTTCCCGGAACCTGTACACTGAGCGCTCGCTTCATACGACATAGCGTAGTAAATTTGGACATTGGGCGCGCTGACGCGGTATGTGCCAGCGTGGTTCGTTGCCGGTGAATGCCGCTGCCATCCAGAGTAATCAACATCCTTGTGAGAGTTCTGTCTTGGCTGGAGTGATGATGAGTGTGTGGACTTGGTGATGATTGATGACGAGGACCATGACTCGTGGTCATGGTGAGTTGACGTGAGGCGTTGGGTTTGCTGGGGCCATAATAATCGTTGCTGGTCGTTGATGAAGCTGACGGTCGGTGATGGTCGGCGACGGTCATTGACACGCGGCGGGCCGGGCTGAGCGGTGAAGTATCCACCGGTAATCAACACCTGCCTCAACACGGCGGTCCCAGGACCAACGCGAAGACCGATATGCGGCGAGAAAATACTGAGACTTCGACATGAATTTGATGGTACAGATGGGACGGCGACCGAATGTCTTTGGCACAATTTTATTTTGACGACAACGTGGCACACCATTTAGTCAAATCAAGTTGCACGCAAATTAACCGGCGTGGACTGAAGGCATGCATGGATGAGGATGGATGTATTTGTAGAATATATTGTCTGTACTCAATTCGTCTGAGTCTACTTTGCGGAGCAATCTATTAAAATCGAATTTGATCTTCTGTTTTTCAATGATGGACTGTTCCCGGGTAGGATGTATGACCGCAAACTAACGTTGACGCCCGCTTACCGACAAACGATATATATCTTTAGATCGCACCGGCCATTCATGATTGGAGACGAAGTACCAGAGGGACCACGATACGAGAAAAACCACTAGCTGATTCTATAAACGTTGAAATGTTACCTATCCATCGTTCCCAAGTATTATCCAAGTATTATTTCCTCCTGGTACGGCTGAATGAGCGACGCTGCTGGCGCTGAAAAAGTCGGCTTCGGATATGGCTGCTGCTGTTCTCCGTGATGATGATGTGGGAATAAGTAAGCCAAAAATTTCCCGCCGCGGCTGAAATCCTTTTTGGCCCAGTCGAAATGGCGTACCTGAAACGATGCACGGGTTCGATTCCAGTACCGGGCGTTCATTTGTCCTGGATGGAACAACAGATCTTGTTCATTATGCTGCCTTGGCACAACCAGCGCGGCTCTCTGAGCCTTTTTCTCGGTTGTTTTTGTGACGTATCATACAAAAATTGCCTACATTTTCACCCCGAGTGGATATCTGGAGCTTCCAAATTTATGGGCATGTCGCCAAAGTCAACGGGCTGAGATCGAATGATCGGCCTGCGGCTCCTTCGGACGCGTGTCGCCCCGCGGCGCATTCACGTGGCGCGCGCGCCTTTCCCAGCGTCGCGTTAGTGTTAGCGGCTACGTTCGTAGGCAATAAGGACGTCTTTTTTCCTTACTCCTCCATCTGATTGAAAACCGACTTGTATCTTTCGGACTACCATAAAGAAATCACGACTTTCGTGAGGCATGCTTCTGCGAGCGTCCGCTCCCGTAGTGACACTGAGGAGCGTTCGGTGCATTCAGCATGCCATAGGTGGGGAGAATCGACCATCGAATCGGCGATCTGGCAACGCGGTCAGCTGGGTTCCGAAATTTCAGGGATGAAATGTAACTCGCCAACTTTAGTTCGTCGTCTTGATTTCAGGACGACCAAACGGTTCCCCCGCCACATTTCCTCAATCAGTCACCAACGTCCAGCTTAAATTGTGCAGCTCGAAGTACTCTCGACCTGTTGGGTTTCGTAATAGCGGCCATGATGGCGTATCTCGATTGAGGGTGGGAATTGTCTAATGAAGACCGAAACATTGCCTATCTACACCAGCAACATGACCAGTGTCAGAAGACGGGACATACTTACCATGGCAGTAGCTTTACATCGACCATGGGTGATCTAGAGATGAGGCAAGCGTCAGCTCAGTTATACGCAGGAACAGGAGCAGTTCTTACTAGAGAAAACGGCTGCGGTGGCAGACGGATATCTTCCAATGCACAGTTGTATGCCTTTGCTGTTGGAACGGACACAGCCAGTGGCCAGCGGACATGCAGTTGCACCAAGTCAAGATACACCGGAGGAGGGATGGTATATCGACTGTGGCGAGATCTGGGGTAGCTTCGGTTGATATTGCTGCGGAAAGAGCCGTGGTTTTTCTTGATGGTCATTTATGTGATCTTTCTCCTTGTCGAATACTGCGATACTCATTTGGTGTCATGGACGGATCATGCCGACAAGGTTCGGAATAGATGTGGACAAGAGAATAGAGCTGTCGGAATATGGCAATGTCCTGTTACTTTCACCGTTAGCTCTGGATCTGACAGGGTGAAGCGGGGAGATGAGAGCAAATTGCAACGTTACCGCGTGGCTGATCGGGAAAGGGAGACTTCCTGGTTCGGAAGCAGAAAGCATTGAATGGGTTGCCGTTTCAAAGCATATCTCGGAGCAGAAGGAGAAAATCGAAATTAACGGCCCGACTCGTCTTGTCACTGCAAGATTGGCAATCGCGCTGCGGGGGAAAGAGACATCAGCAATAATTAATCTTCTGCACAGGTATGTTTTTTTCTATGCCATCAGGAGTATGTCGTCCGGACCAGCGCCGCCGAAATCATGCGTACACTTCCACTAAGTCGATTGATGGAGGACGAGACGGAAACGCAGTGTGATAGCTGCGTTGCCCGAGGTTTCAGCGATAGCACGTGGGTTCGATGCTGTACTTCCTTGATTATCCTCGTGGAGTGGCCACAATGGCCGATGTCGTCCTTGATCGTGCCCTGACGTGCCCTGATCGGGCCTTAGCCAAGACCAGTCCCTCCTTTGCTCCGAACCGCGCCACGGGACCGACACCTGTTCTCTTTCTTCGTCACCAGCTCCTCGAGGGATACAATGCCGTGGGATTACAGGTCTCTTTACTCCCGACCCCCCCCGGTCCTTCCTCTTCGCCGTGGTCGCCAATGTCGGTCCCGGCGGCGCCAGCCGCTCCCTGGCCGTGGCCTACCGCCAGCACCACGACAAATACAACAGCGCAGAGGCAGCAGGCGCACGCGTGCACCATCTGACGACCGACGCCCTCGCGCTGATCGACATTCTCTCAGATCCCGCCAACCGCGCGTCGCTTGAGGCGGAGAGAGCGCTCGCGGAGGGCTGGTATCGCCGGTCTCCCCATGAGCCGCCGGTTCATGAGCGGCCCAGCATCCCGGACACCGCGCAGCCCCCGTATGTGCCCTGTTTCGAGCGTCGGGTGCCAGTGCAACAACAGGCCCCGCTGCCGTGGCGTGACGATACGCCCAGCCAGTTTCCCTTCATAGCGACATGCGTTTTGTTGGCCTTGTTGCGCGACGATCGCGCTGCTGATGCCACCGGGCCCGGCGACGTCCAGTTCCAGCCGCTATCGACCGTGTTCCGGGCGGATTGCGCTGAATATGGCCTGGTCGTCCTCGACATCTCCGACCTCGCTCGCGATGTCCAGTACGGCATTGCTGCCTTCCCGACGCACTACATGGCCACGGTTTGGGACCCCGACGAGAACATGGACTGGGACCCCGTCGAAGACGACCAGCCGGAAAGGGTGGATGTTGTACTTGGGAGCCTGCGACCTCGAGTGCCGTTGTCGATGGCGCAGTGGGTACGGAAGTATTACAGCTGGTCGGGTCTGGAAGACCACCCTGCTATCCTCCGACTGGAGGAGAGGCCGGTCGCGGATGCGGCAACCTTGGATTGTACGTCGGTTCAGGCCAGTGTGATCCGGATGATGTTGCAGGTGCTGACGGGGAGATTCTAGATATCTGGCCACCGGAGCGGGAGGATCTACCGCCAACGTCGTCAGAAGGTATTCTCGCGCGCATCTGGAACCATCGATAGATGAGTCGCGCTATTCCAGGTGAACCTGAACCTATATCGACCACAATTTGCTAACGTCTCCACAGACTTCCGACCTTCAGCAATTGCCCCCGAGATTCAGGCCCAAACCTCCCCCCCGATTTCCGTCTGATACGGTAGGCTCTGCGACGGTAGATGAGCCGCCGCAGAATGTCCCCGCGGGCGTGGATCACACAATTGATGACCTGCTGGTTCTCACCCAGGAGCCCATCGCCCCTGCCCGCGAGAGACAAGCGCTCGCTCACCTACAGCTGCTGGTCCCGTTCCGCGAGAAGCTGCGGCAGCGACTCGAAGCAGTGCCCGACAGGCTTGGAACCTCCACGATCTCCAGCCATGTTCTGCGCGTGGCATATACCGAGCACCGCCACCTCAATTTGGTAATGTTTGGGAGCCTGCCGCCTCGTGTGATTGCGGCCGCGATTGCATCAGTTGAGCTTCGGGGTGCGTCTTCGCTCAGCGTCTGCGTCAATGCGTGGGCGGGAGATGGGGAAGAGGGAGCCTCGGATTTGGTTGACCTCGCCGCGGCCCTGGCACAAGCCACCAGACTTCAACAGATCTGCTTCTTGCAGCGACCGGACCGGAACAACGATGACGACTCGACTCGTGTCTGCTCGCGGCTTCTGCGGCTGTGGGAGAGGGCATCAGGAGGAGAGGACTGGTCGTGGCTCAGGCCGAAAACCATCCATTCGACCTCGGCCTTCTTGACCGGCTTACGCAGCCGCAAGTGCCTCACATCGCCCGCAACGATAGATTCGGGATCCAGCTTCCTCTCCGGGCGCCCAAGTCTTTCCCATGATCCGTCTATTCACGTTCCTCGGTCCCCAGCGCGAGGATATCCCCGACGCAGCGGCAGACGCCCATGTCCACCGTGCTCGGCCCGGGTACAGCGCCTGCTACTCAATGGACAATACCGGGTTAACCGCCGAGGACGTCGCCGTCCGATTCTTGAACTACCTCCGGGCGTTGGGACCGTATTCGGATCCCGAGAAGGCCCCTTTACGAATGGCATATCATGGGGCTTTCCCGTCGCTGGCGTCCACGGCGGACGACGGCGAGCAACACCGCCGCCAGCACGGCTGGTCTCCACCCCGGAGACCGCCGCTACCATCGCCGCTCCGGCCATCGCCAGATTCATTGGGCGTGAAACCCATCCCCGCCGGATTCTTCGCCGACAAGTTCGCCGCCGATGACCCGTCCAGAGTCCGACTCGGGGATCTTCCCCCGGGGAGCTGGGTGGTTCTGGTGGATCGACAAGCCCGGGGGGCCCGGGCTAGCCGCGACAGCAACTCTTTACGATACTCATTCCTGAGAGTCCGGCAATCCGGTGCTGACCTTTCGCCGGAGCATCCCTCCCGCGCGGTCGAGATGGTCGGTGGGCTGGTCGACTTCCTGCGCGAAACCGTGCCCGGGACTGACCTTGGCCCGTGGGAGACACGGGTCGAGGAGGTCGAGAGGGATTTGGTCTCAGCGTTCACGAGGCCGAGTCCACCCAGCACCCCGTCCTCGCCGGATTTGACAACGATGATGGAACGGGCGGACGAGTCGTTCCGGCGTGCAGCCGAGGCGTTAATTGGGATGAGCGCATTCACCCCCCCCGCCAGATATGGATCGTCCGACGTGGGAGCAACAGATGCAGGAGGTATACCGGAAATTGGCTTCCTATAAGCCTCCGGCAAACCCACACGGCCCCCTGCCCGATGGAGAAGAACAGGTCGTGGGGGGTGAGAGGGACCGCTGGATTGACGTTGGTGTCATGTCGGAGAGTCGGGTCTCCATTTTGCTGGACCAGTTAGTGTGATTTTGCTCCTGGCCATGAATATCCACTCGCTGCAAGACATATGTTGCAGGTAGGTAGATAGCGCCCTGTTTGGACTGGGTACAATCTACAACCAGGGCAAAAGACCATTTTATGTATGCAAGGAAGGCCCGATGTCATCTTGCATTGCGTTACCCTCTTCCCGTGCATTTTCTCTGAGCAAATTCTGCATATATGGCAATCTACTTCGGTATGCCACAATCTAGCCCGACATAATACATATATATATATATATATACATCTCTTCCATCCACTCCGTCCCACTCCCACCCCACTGATCCTTCTTTCCCAATCATCTCTTCGATAGACCACAATCAAGCACAGGGAAATCCTTCTATCAGTTTGCTCCATCAATTCTTGTTTTGTTCTATGCGCTTTTCGTGGCATGGTGGCCGGTTCAAGTTGCTTTAATGTCCTCTGAATCACACAGCCGCTTGCAGGCGGGGTTCAGCATCTAATTTAAAGACTTCCCCGCGCCCTTCTTCTGTTTACTCGCCTACGTTACCCACGGTTTTCCCTTGCCTCCTGTTCAAGCTTCATGGATAGTTCTGATGCTTATTATACTGCGTTAATCCTTTATCCAAGAGCGACCTTCTAGTTAATGAGTTGGATACTGAGACTGTACAGATGATTATTAATGAAATTCAAAGAGAGTATTGTCAGTACGACAGGCTTAGTGGGGGTCTATACAGCCTACTAGGTAGGCGGAGAGTACGAAATACCATGTTGAAACCGTAGTCGATTAGTAGTTACTCCACGTGACCAAGGGTTCGCAGCGAGGCAGAACGCGGAGTTTCACCGAAAAACAACCGTTTAACTTGAATTAAGCACCCTGGTGAAAATTGCCAGATGGTGAGGTTTGCCCACTCTGTACGGTCGTTCAAATGCAGTTGATGGCCAAAATGTGTGTTCATTTCCATCAGCATGACCGCGCCATCAATTATGCTCAACAATGTTTATTTCTGCTCAGCCCAAAATTTTCAAATACTCTTGGTATTCAACGATGAAAACGCTCATTGTCTGACTATGTTTAATTACTCAGGTGTTTTTGTTCATAATATTGTTCAAGGGCTACAATATTGATTTTGATTTTAGACGATTCACCAGTTCACCACTACCAATCCACTACCAATTCATCACTACCAATTCACCACTATCAATATGCCGGTACAGTTCATGTCTACCGTAATAGTTAGTTAAATTGCAGCAATTAATTGAATCTGGAACGACACTGATAGTCGTTAAGATTTAGTAGGTTGGCAGATGACAGCATTTCCTGGATATCGTGATTGGCACGGTGGCTAAGCTTATCGCGGAGATTCAATGCCATTCGACAGTGAATACTCAGGATTTTGATGGCATCACTTGGTCTGGCTGGTGAAAATCGGTTCCTAAAAACCTAATCTACAGCTAGTCAGGAAATTCAAACACAGCCATTTTAGCATACAGTGATATTCGAAATCAGATTTATCTCGATATTCTCTCTTGCGATCTCACAGCGCCCCGATTTTCCACATTGGGTTAAGGTCCCTCTGATCTATGTAGCCCCGATGAGTCATGTTAAATTACCGTAATTACGTGTCTCGCATGTGCTTCATTTTCGTTGGTCTAAATACCGCCAGTTTCTTGGCTTTGCACTGTACAGTGTCGTTGCAAAAGTTTGCAACCCCTAGCAGAAAAATGGGAAGTTTACTAAAGTCTCAATAACAGTAAATGAGTTAGTATATAATGTAATAAAGGAAATACATCTAACGCAGTAGGCGGTAGCAAGGGCGATCTTTGTTTCAAGCCTTGTCTTACGAACAACCACAAGCTATATATCTAGGTGATCGGTCTCCTCCAAGCGTTATTGAGTCCATTACGTCGACGTAACTTTAAAGTTGCTGTCATTGCCTCGTGAGAGCCATTAGGAGTTGCTCCTTCTTTGAGAGCCCTTTTCAGCGCAAGCAGATGAGAACGGCAAGCTTGACGTGACCTTTCCCTATGACAACCAGAAAAATCGAATACCACTCCAGCTAAAACATCCAAAGACGCTCCTTTCGAGAACAGCCAGCGAAATTTTTCAAAGTCCCCCTGCTCGAATGCTTCGCAACAGAGCCTATCGATGCCCCCTTGAACATCTTGAAAAGAAGCACCATGATCGATCAACCAATTTAAAAGAACTTTGTAATTGGGCGAACGAGCTGCGCGCTCGATCATGTCGCCACGGGGAATGTGCTTCAGAGATGCTCCAGACTGGACCAGATCATCTATCTTTGGAATCAAACCATTCTTTCGATAAGCGTAGGATAAGATATGGCCTCGCGATATGTAATGGCAATCTTCGCACCGCACTTCCGAAGTAATATTTTCAAGTGCCTGAATATTTTTCAAAATGGGTACCGAAAAGCCGAATAAAGACCATGTCTTACGGCAAAGAGCACGGAAATGTAAGTAATCAGGAAGGCAAAGATTCATCGCGATCGATTCCAAGATCTCCGGCGGGAGGTCGTAGAAAGAAGCCTTCCTCTTCTCTGTATAGTCCATATTGAGGCTTGTATATGATATTTCGTAGTTAATGACAAATGTAGGTGCTTTGGTCTTGGCTCAAGGGTTGAAAGAAAGGAGGCACTCGAGTATCACCAAACTCCTGGCGGCCTAATACTCCAGATCGTGGTGGGATAAAACGGGCTATTTCCAGCATTTTTCGCGGACTGAGATGTGGTGAGTTGGATGTTGTGCGCTATGCGCTAGGGCAAGTTGGAGGTGATGCGAGGAAATAGTACAATTTGTGTTCTAAAAGATGGGAGAAGTGGCGCTTTTATGTGTCCGAGAAGACGGAACAAAGTGGCAGAATCCTTTTACTTGTAGAAGCAGCTGGGTTGGACCGGCCTTAGCGGTCGATGACTAGTATTGTTAGATGGGTGGCCATAGCATAATTAGCTAGCAGAACGCGTGCCGACTAAGCCGACGATACAGGGGACATGGCAAATCGGCGTTATCAGATATTTAATAGTTTCGAAGTAACGCCTAGGGGCGATTTTACAAGCTGGATCAAGCGAGTCTAGATTTTCAAACATCGCCTGAGCCTTGGCTTTCGAGATTGTTTCTCTATGTAGAACATGGATGGCATTTCGAATTGTGGTAAATCGTAGGGTTTTGTGCCCAAGCTATTTGTACAGTATGTTTGGCTGTATAGACAGTTCGCTCTTTGAAGCAAGGCGGTCTGTGCGGATGGTGGAAAGCACATGTGAGACACCGCCGTTACGGTAATTTATAATGACTCATCAAGGCTACATAGCTTGAAGGGAACTTAACCCAATATGGAAGAGCGGGGCGCCGCGAGATCACAACGGAGAATATCGAGGTAAAACTGATTTCGAATATCACTGTACATAAAGTGTGGAGGGAAGGGAGATGGGCGATCCGAAGCATGTTGTGGGTCAACAGAGAGGTGGAAGCGGAACAAGTGAGGATCGAGTCGCCAGATCTGACAGCGGCCGTCATTCGGCTGCCCGAGCGACTGATTTTTATAGCATCGGTTTATGTAGAGGGAGGGGTTGCCTCTGCGTTGGACGACGCATGCGATCACCTCAGAAAAGCAATCACGAAAGTACGGCAAGACGCGGGAACAGTGGTGGAGATCATAATCGTGGGCGATTTTAACCGCCATGATCAATTGTGGGGAGGAGACGATGTGTCCTTGGCCAGACAAGGCGAAGCGGATCCAATCATCGACCTGATGAATGAATTTGGACTCAGCAGCTTGCTTAAACGAGGCACCAAGACATGGTACGGCGGAGGATATTCTGGGGACTGTGAATCAACGATCGATCTCGTTCTCGCCTCGGAAAACTTGACGGACTCGATGATCAAATGCGCGGTCCATGGAACGGAGCACGGCTCGGACCACGTTACCATTGAGACCGTTTTTGATGCGCCTTGGACAGCTCCAACGCAGCCAGAGCGACTGCTTCTGAAGAACGCACCATGGAAAGAGATCAATGCCCGAATTGGAAGGACTTTATACAACACCCAGTGGGAAGGCTCCGTGCAGCAGAAAACCGATCGGCTCATGTCCGCGGTTTCGGAAGCGGTGCGTGCTTTGACGCCGAGGGCCAAACCGTCACCACACGCAAAGCGATGGTGGACGACAGATCTGACACAACTCCGTCAGATATACACGTATTGGAGAAACCACGCCCGCTCCGAACGACGGGCAGGACGAAAGGTGCCACAGCTGGAAGACATGGCCGCAAGCGCCGCGAAGCAATACCACGACGCAATCCGAAAACAAAAGAAGAAACACTGGAATGCGTTCCTGGCCGACAACGACAACATCTGGAAAGCTGCCAAGTATTTGAAATCAGGGGAAGACGCAGCCTTCGGGAAGGTGCCGCAGCTCCTCAAAGCAGACGGAACGGTTACCAGCAATCATGAAGAGCAGGCGGAAGAACTACTGACCAAATTCTTCCCGCCGCTGCCGGACAGCATTGATGATGAGGGAACCAGACCTCAAAGAGCGCCGGTCGAGATGCCGGCCATCACCATGGAAGAGGTAGAGCGGCAGTTGCTCGCAACGAAGCCTTGGAAGGCACCAGGCGAGGATGGTTTACCGGCCATAGTGTGGAAGATGACCTGGCCCACGGTCAAACACCGGGTCCTCGATCTCTTCCAGGCGTCACTGGAAGAAGGCACGCTGCCGAAACAGTGGAGACATGCAAAGATCATCCCGCTGAGAAAACCGAACAAAGAAGACTACACCATTGCCAAGGCATGGAGGCCGATCTCACTGCTCGCAACATTGGGCAAGATCCTGGAATCGGTGGTAGCAGAAAGAATCTCGCACGCGGTCGAGACCCACGGCCTGCTCCCGACCAGCCACTTCGGGGCCCGAAAGCAGCGGTCCGCGGAGCAGGCACTCTTGCTCTTACAGGAGCAAATCTACGCAGCATGGCGAGGGCGGCGAGTGCTGAGCCTGATCAGCTTCGATGTCAAAGGTGCCTACAATGGGGTGTGCAAAGAGCGACTGCTCCAAAGGATGAAGGCACGAGGCATACCGGAGGGCCTTCTCCGCTGGGTTGAAGCGTTCTGCTCGGAACGAACGGCCACCATTCAAATCAATAGCCAACTGTCGGGGGTTCAGGAGCTGCCACAGGCTGGACTGCCTCAGGGCTCGCCCCTGTCTCCGATCCTATTTCTCTTCTTCAACGCAGACCTTGTACAGAGGCCGATCGACAGCCAGGGAGGAGCAATAGCCTTTGTGGATGATTTTATCGCGTGGGTATCAGGACCAACCGCGCAGAGTAATCGGGAAGGTATCGCAGAAATCATCAATGAAGCGCTCGACTGGGAGAAGAGGAGCGGAGCAACTTTTGAAGCAGACAAAACGGCGATTATACACTTCGCACCCAAGGCTCGCAGAGTGGACCAAGAGCCGTTCACTGTCAAGGACCAGACAGTCGAGCCCCAAAACAAGGTCAAAATCCTTGGGGTATTGATGGACACGAGACTGAAGTACAAGGAGCATATTGCACGGACAGCGTCCAAAGGTCTGGAGGCAGCGATGGAACTTCGACGACTCCGAGGTCTCTCTCCAGCGACAGCGCGGCAGCTGTTCTCGTCGACAGTCGCCCCAGTGGTGGACTATGCCTCGAATGTTTGGATGCACGCCTTCAGGAATCAAAACATGGGACCGATTAACCGGGTGCAAAGGGTAGGAGCGCAAGCAATCGTGGGCACGTTCCTCACTGTTGCGACTAGCGTAGCGGAGGCCGAGGCACACATCGCCACGACACGACACCGATTCTGGAGACGAGCCGTGAAGATGTGGGCAGACCTCCACACACTGCCAGAAACCAATCCTCTGCGCAGAAGCACAGATCGGATCAGGAAATTCAGGAGATACCACCGCTCGCCACTGTACCAGGTAGCAGACGCGCTGAAAAACATCGATATGGAATCGCTGGAAACCATTAATCCGTTTACACTAGCACCGTGGGAAACACGCGTGCAAAAGGATTATGGTATCATCTCAGAGGGATCAACTGTGCCGGGCGGATCAATGCAGATAGCGTTTAGCAGCTCGGCGCGGAATGAACTGGTCGGGTTTGGAGTGGCGATCGAGAAACAACCACCACGCCAGCGGAAAGTGAGACTGAAGACCTTGTCTGTCACGTTGAGTGCGAGAACAGAGCAAAATCCATTTTCTGCGGAGCTCGCGGCAATGGCACACACATTGAAGACACTCGTGGGACTGAAAGATTTTAGGATTACACTGATCACGAGTAACAAAGCGGCAGCTCTCACGCTGAAGAATCCGCAACAACAGTCGGGTCAGGAATTTGTCTGCCAAATCTACAAGCTGATGACAAAACTGCAGAAAAATGGAAACCGGGTCAGCGTCCGGTGGATTCCTACAAGTGAAGACAACAAACTTCTAGGTCTGGCGAAAGAACAGGCCAGAGCCGCAACACAAGAAGATGCCGTTCCGCAAAAACAGGTCCCTAGGATGAAATCAACCACCCTGAATATAGCGCGGTCTCAAGCTGCCCTCAGCAGTGAGCTACCCGAGAACATAGGAAGACATTCCAGACGAGTGGATGCCGCACTTCCAGGAAAACACACGCGACGGCTGTATGATCGATTATCGTGGAAAGAAGCCAGCGTGTTGGCCCAGCTCCGCACGGGTATGGCAAGACTCAATGGATATCTCTTTCGTATCAATGCCGCCGAGACAGATCAATGTGCATGTGGACAAGCAGGAGAAACGGTGGACCACTTTCTCTTTCGATGTCGGAATTGGACCACACACCGGTCGGATATGTTACAATGCACCGATACACACCGAGGGAACTTGTCCTTCTTCTTGGGAGGGAAGTCACCCTCCGATGATCAGAAGTGGAAACCGAATTTGGAAGCAGTGCGAGCATCAATACGATTCGCCATCGCCACGGGCCGACTTGAGGCCACCTAGACCTGCCGACGAGCTGATAGAATACCTCACCTTACTAACTTCAACACCTTGTGATCGACGGTAGACGCGCTTCAATTGCCGAAAATAGGATGTTGAACACTTGAAGAAACGCCTTCAAGCCAGTCTACTAACCAATACTAACCCACAGGGACCGACCATGAGATTGGAAACTGAAATGTCAAATACGGAAGGAAGCACTGTATGGGCTCCAAGGAGACACGGCATATACCCAAAAATGCATGTATTGGTAGATTAGCGATAGTTGCCCTCTCGGCTCCGCCGCCGGGCGTTAATGAATTGTGTGTGTGTGTGTGTGTAGCACGAATAATACTGACTGTATTTTCCTAATAGATGAATCCAAAAACGCTCACCAACAGGTGTACGGTGAGAAGAAGCACGAGGGCAAGCTCTCTCATACAATCATTGCGAGTGGTGGCTCTGTCGAGGCCATGCAGGTCTGGGAAGACCAGCAATGCAAAGAAGGTAAACAACCATCAACACGAACCTCAACAGACAGACCTTGTTAGCCGACCATCAATCTAACGAATGATTTGCTTTACAGAAAAGCGAAAACCCGTCAGCCACGCTTTCGCCGAGGAGGCCATAACTGAGGACCGGCTCGAACTTCACAAGTGTTGGGCAATCCCCGATGTGGTAATGATCGATCGTTCAACAGGCGGTCTACTTCTCCACATCCATGACATTTCTCCATTACCATAGGCCTGGAGAAAAAGAACATCAGCAGGGGTTACACAACATGCTTCTGAAGAGTTTCAGCCCAGGTCTTGGGTAAAACTGAACACTTGTGGGCGAATAATAGATCGGCAATTCCACGGAAAATCTCCGGCTAAAGCCTCCAGCGAACTACCTAATATGATTGCTTTCATGAAGAACTCGAGCCAACACGCCATTTCCGGCTAGGCGCATATAGCAGCACTGGATACTTGCCATGCTACACACCATTATCGATCACTAGGTAGACACCCAATACAGAATGGGAAATGATCGACTACCACGTTTATTAGTTGCCGCCAGTTATTGTCACGTCGACCCTCCATTAACATCTGGTGCTTTCTTTCCTCGCCATTTCCTTCTTTAAGCTTTTCTCAAAACTGACATCCAAAGTTTGTGGGGGCATGTGAAATGACACATCAAACTGATGATACGTTGCTTCGTGAGCTTACAACTAAGGAAGGTCATCGCATTTATGAGAGATATTCGTTCACTGCAATGGAATCTACAAGTAATTTCCGGTTGTCAAATAAGAGATTTTAAAGCAACGATGGAATACGGCTATTACCAGCCAGTCAGCTTGAAACACGACCAAATGAGCCCTTGCCTTACGCTCGCACTAAGGTCTGCAGACCATAGAAGAAAACCAGAGAACTCTGTTGACAGACCCGAAAAGTTGGTCCCCATGTAGGATAAGACAAGGCGAAGCAGGAACGATGCAGTCCTATAAGATATCTTTAGGTGGAGATTCCAATGTCCCAGAAAAGAAGGAACGCCGGAGACAGTTCCCGATATCACCTTCTATGACCCCTTATCATGCAGTCTCAACTGTATGACGCAGGCATGTTCCCAGCTCAAGTGACGGTCAGTTACTCGGAAGTCTCGCGGGAGTTTTTTTCCAAGGTTTCACATTAGCCCTGAAGTTCACGAAGCCGCGATGCGAATCGCGACGAAAGGTAATTGACAATTACACTTTTGTCTTCATGCAGATGGTAAAAGTGTTTACTGATGTAAGAGACAGATCGGTCTCACTTCAATTTGTAGCCCAAACCGAGTGGCAAATGCCTCAAAATTAGCTATATAAAGCAGCAATAATCAAGGTTCATCCCAAGTCAAATCTAGCATACAAAACTTCAGAAGAATTCAAGACAATGGCTTTGATAATCCAATATCTGTCTTCGACATTCACCTTTATCCTTGGATTACTTCAGGGTATGGTGCTTCGCTTACGTACCATGACGCCTGTGATATACGTGAGAAATATTCCGTCTATTGTTGGCTCTCTTACCATCAGGCCAACCCCACGCCAGGATTATACCTCTCGAGTCAAAAAGAGCCGCGAGAGCCATGAAACAACAAAGGCCTTGCAGAGAATGATTGAAGTGGATGGTGCCGGCTCATGGCCTCCCAGAGCAACCCACAGAGACACTTGGCCCAAAGCCCTTCAACCATATCACGATATCTTTCAAGAATTGGCGGCCTTGATACCCGTCGACAACGTTTCCACAAACAATGAAATAAATCAAAGTCGACGATTGGAATGTCGTACACGTATGCAGAGGCTCCTCAAGGAGAGAATCAACCTTGAGGCTGTCCAGTCTGTCTTTAACATCACCAATCAAGCCGACTCGCCCGTCTTGCAAGGCGTTGCATGTAATGGGTTCTTTGCTTGCATCGCCAATCTGCGCCATGGGTTCAGGTAAGATTCACCCCGGCATGCACCATATAATTCTTGCAGCTAACAAGGAATGACAGATGGGGAACCGTGCCCATAGTGAAGGTTGCACAAGAGGAGAAGATCATCGACTTCCCACCAGAGCTTGAAACCCCGTGGAGTTTCCTCCAGCGTCGTTATGGGGTTAGCTCTGAGGGTGGTAACCTCACATCGAATTTCCATTGCAATTTTGACAGAAACTGGAAACTCGTATACAAACTGAACAATGGAATGGCCGAGCCTATCCCTTCAGCAGAGTACAACCTGCTCTACGCATTTACCGCAACCGAGAAAGAGGTACGCAATGTATTCATAAATAGTCATCAGGAAGAGCTATGCTAATAACTTCGAAAGTCTCTACCAGTTTACTACCACCTGGTCCAGGCCATTGCTGCTTTTGAGAGGGGCCAAAAGCAGCATTGTAGTCAACATCTCTCGCAGGTCAACTTGCATCTTCGCAACACGATGCGCGTATACTACGAGACAGTCGTGAGCTCGAAGATCCCGCACAGCGTCTTTGTGGGCTATATCCAAGGCTTCCATGGCTGGGCTGCTGGTAAGGTCGTGGATGGGAAGTATAAAGAGTATGATGGCCTGTCTGGAGGTCATTTAATCTTGTTCAATCTTCTAGATGGCTTTTTTGGATTCGAGAACTTCCTCAACCACGAGTCGATGTTAAACTACATCCCTGCCGCGCAGAGGGAGTTTATTGAGTCAGTCAAGAGACACGGTTTCCGCGAAGAAGCCGAGCGTGCTGGAGATGTTGAAGTGAAGAATCAGCTGGAAGGAATTCTCAAGCAAACCAGGGTAGGTCTGACGTTCACCAAATCTGAGGTTTTAAAATTTGCTGACATTTTTTCAGACCTTCCGCTGTGCCCATAAAAAGCGCACAAACCGGTATATGAGCGTCGAGCGGCCAGAGCGAGTTTTGATGACAGCTGGATCTTCTGTTCTCGATGGTGGGAGAAAAACCACCCAGGATCTGGCAAAGTCGGTGGATGACGCTTTGGCGAAGCAGTTGAAGAGCACAGTATAACCCCCAATAGTGGATATACGCAGGGTTCAAGGCACACTGATTGGTATAGACTTGGCCGCGTGAGAAATGTGATTAGGGTTACTTCATTTATACGACTTTGGGAAACCTATCACGTTAGAAAGATCAAAGTATTTAAACATTGGCCTTAGCAACCCCCTGGATGATTAGTTACTTCGAGCTTTTTCCATAGTAAAAAATATGCGTCGAAGGTCAGGAAGCGCGATTTTAATATCCATGGACTTGTAGTCTCAGACAAATTCGATAGACCCTATGAAAAACCCCTCACCAACGGCGGCAGCAGCGGAAGCTTGCCGAAGCATGTCAATCGCATGTTAGCCAACCAGAGCGTTAACAACCTTAGCACCTGGCGACTGAGAATATGGAGATAGATGTAGTGGGTAACGTGTCAGGGAAGTAGTCCTGGAAAGTCTTGACCGACCCTCTCAAAGGCGCATGGATCAACTGCCAATCTTGAATGACGCCATGGGAAAGCTCGAGCACATGGCGCGGAGCTATCGAAAACACACTTTCAGCCGCTCAATTCGCATAATCAAGGGTATCCCCGCGACAAAGAATATTTTTGCTCACTGCAAGATGACGCCCGCAATACTGGGCCAAGTCAGCTGGGACCTTGACTGAACATCATCTGAGCAGCCACCATTCAGCGCTAGACCCCGGAGGAGTAGATTAGATGGTGTTGGAACGTTGTCGTTACAGTACGGACTAGTACGTGCATAGCCAATTGAGTACCTGAGAGTGTTGATTTTGAATACTATGGAAAGTACGGAACATATGCGATTTGGAATTAGTAAGGTCGTGTAGAGCCATGCAAACATGGTTGAAAACAAGCATATGGGGTGCTGAATATTCCTCGAGTGCACTAGTAAAACCACGACCCTCTTTTGTCGACAGAATAGGCTCCCTTCCCTGTATTCGAAAACTGAGGAACTTGTCTGGAAATGGGATCAGTCGAAGCTCTGCGGCCAGAGCATCAATATTCTCTTACAGTCCACCCTCATGCTACAGGATCATCCGTGCAACAGGCCTGACCGGGCCCGCGAATTCGTTCTGATCGAGAATGGCAATGTCGTTGTACAGCCCCCAGCATACCTGACACGTCTGAAACCGGAGCAGTATCAGGTCGGTTTGATTCATAAAGACAGTTTGACGGATATGAAGATCATTCTCCTTGGCCTCCCAAAATGGAAGAAACCTTCCAAGGTCAAGGAAAGCGTGCTTCTCCTTGAAAACTATCTGGCCAGGAAAAGCTTTCCGCTCTTCTACGACTGGTCCACCGAATACTGGATCTCGGATTCGGTCGTCATTGATCCGCGGTCGACAGATGAAATCGAGATGATTGATCGGGGGAAACGAACGGCGCACAGCCACGACGCAAAATATATTTGCATCGGCCTCCCAGCAACCACCATGGGACCCCTTTTCAACACACTTGTGTCATCTTGGAATGCCAGCCCGGCCTGCTTTGAGTACGCGATCGGATTCATTTGGGTCTATGCGTTGATCGATCCGGGGAATTTCTACATAGAGCTTGACACAGCCTTAGACCCCGCGTGCGACCCCGTTGCCTCCATGCTACGACAAATGAAAGGAGGATCTTGGGTGGCTGTAACCAAACTATCCCTTCAGCTTGAGGGGTCTAGCAGGATGAAACACTCCATTCTGGTTCAGGTTCTGGAAGTTTCTCAGGCCCGCGCCACATCCACGCATAAGCCAATCACTCATCGATAGACTTGTTCTTTACTGAGGTGTCTTACTTTTCGCCGGGGGTATTTATGTCCAATTATCTCTACATATTGAACTACCAATGATAATTCAAATAGTCAAGGTATTCACTGAATTAGCCCTTTTCGACATGGGATTGATCTGATATTGCTTCGAGGACGGAGAAGTTGTTACACGGCCGGTTTTGTTTGTACTCAGCATCTGATTAAAGTTTGAACAGTCCGTGTGAATTTCATGTCTGGATGGCAGGTGGCCATATATGGATGGAGAAGTCTCTTCCGACATTTTTGCCACGAAATGGTCTTCTCTAAGCTAAATTTACCTTCATGTACAATATCAAAAAGCAATTATATTGAGGCAAGGTGCCATCCCAAGGTATTCATTGCACCCACGAGAAATACCGCCGTACATCGTTGAGAGAAAACATGAAGGGATTGCACATCTTCAGCCCTCCTCCACTCCGTTATACTTCCCTTATCTCTGCAAACGTCGAGCCCGCAACGTCTTCTGTCCCTGCTCTTCTAGGTTGTGAGTTGGGTCACGTTCGAGTCTCTCATCTGCTTCCGTGTCAATAGCCTCCCATCGGCGGGAAAGGTCTGCTAGGTGCCTGCGGACATCTTCGATACCTTTTCTCTGGCAGGTCACTTCCTCATTGTCTTCATTCCGTTCAACCAAAGTCGCCTTGCATGTCCTAGTAGCGAGGTCCCAGACCTGTGCCCCTTCAAACTTTGCGCGAGTGGCCAAAGTCTTGCCATCATTGCTGAAAGAGAATTGCGAAATGGGAGCGTCGTAGCCCTTCAATTCGAAATGGCGTGCATTGTCCGCAGATCCAATATCGCAAAGGTGCGTTGTGCCATGTTCTGCAGTGAAAACAATCTCAGTGCCATTTGGCGAGAACTCGAATGCTAGTGTCGGAATATCACATCTTGGAATCTTATTCTGAGGTGCTCTCCAGTGCACGGAAAAGTCACTCTCTCCACATCCCAGACGCCTATTTCCGGTCCTCTCTCAGTACCCGCTACTGCTGCCAGGAGATTTCCATCCGGAGACCAAGCAAGATGGCTAGTCTTGCCGGGCACTCTCAGTCTGCGCTGCATTTCCTTGCTTACGGGATCCCCGATTCTTACTTCCGAGTTCACGCCTCCGGTTGCAAGAAACTTGCCCTTCGGCGAAATTTGCGATGCGGTCACTTCACCCTCGTGGCCATCGGGAAATTCGGGTTCTTCGAATTCTTCGTCGAAATCAAGGTCACCGATGAGCTGCGGCTCACAAGAGACTTCCCATATTTTCGCTAATCCGTCAGAGGAAACCGACACCAGTGTCCGACTATCATTAGAAAATGCCATGCAATCTGGTAGATCCCCGTGGGAGAATGTACTGACATCGGCGTTATATAAAACATCGTAAATTCCCAAAAGATTGTAATCAGCTGATGCGAAGGCGATGATTTTGTCTTCAGGTGCGAATGCCATACAACCTGGGCGATATTCGGCCAAAAGTCTGTCGTCCCATTTTCCACTTTCAATCAATAAAGTCATCCACCGAGTTTCTTTGACTTCCGCACCCTCTCCAGTTTGCTTGTTACCAACATAGGCAGTACATGGAAACATGAATGCGATAAATTGGCTGTTTGGCGAAAAGTATAGGGCAGTGGGAATTTCGAGTAATTCAAAATCATGACTACAAGTCCATTTGCTGGAGTTCCATAGCCTCAAAGATTTATCACTTGAAATAGATGCAAAAATTTTGGAGTCAGACAAAAACTTCATGTAAACAATGGGCTGGGTATGTTCTTCAAGTGTGTGTTTCAAGGTCCAAGTAGAGCAATCAAAAATTTTGATCGTGATTCCAGCTGCAAGAACAAGTAATTTCCCATCCGGGGAACACACTATGAGGTCTACTGAGCAGTCAGGCTTGAATGTTTCCCTGCATGCCCCAGTCAAAGCATCCATCACTTGCACCTCGTTTGGTGAAGCCAAAGTGAGTGTCTCGCTGTCCGCTGAGAAGGCAATATGGGTCTTGCATCCGCCGTCAATATGAAATTCCTGAAGTCGGATACCGGTGGCCGCGTCCCAGATGTAAACAATTTCTGAGACAGTCGCGAATAGCTTATCATTAGGGGAGAAGACCACATCGTAATTTCTCTTCCCAACATCGAGTGTCTGCAAGCACATAACCCACTCGTCTGTTTGATTGGCGAAACCCCCTATAAAAGTTCGATCTTGGACAATAGATCTCTGTTCCCAGAACTTCTTTCGCACTTCGCTTTTAGCAGGGCTGAATGAAAGTGCTGATGAGTATACCTGCAATGGTGTTTCTGTTATCATTGTCAAGTGTCGCATGATAAACCTCTTGGCATCTCGCAAAAAGCTGGCCAGCTTTGAATTTTCAGACGATGACGACTAGAGTCAGTTAGTTAGCCTTGATCTACTCATATGGTTCCTTCCGATACTAGGTAAGCTCACCTCTGCCTTTGATAAAAGGTCGTTGATAGCCGGGAATATACTCGGAACTTTGTGCATCAGACTGAGGCTCTCGAGCCAGTGGAGGAAATGGACCTCCAGGAAGCCAAGCACGGCACCATTATCAGCCAATATCTCTGAACGCTCCCGTAGGTGAGCAACCCAAAACTCGCAGGGATATTTGATGGAAGTTAAAGCATCATCCTTCATGGGTCCGATATGTGCTGATTCAGAGCCGGGATTGAGGCTATACATGTTATATCTCAAGTCCTTAGACATCGCAGCGATAGAGCGGCTAAACATTTGGAAATGAATGTCATCTTCACTAGAGGCAAAGTATTTCCGAAGATGCTCACGGGTGGTGTTGTGAAGCATATAGATAGTTCCATCGCGAACAATCAAGAAAGAGCCACAGAACAGAAGGATTTCATCGATTCCAACGTTGAAGGAAGACCAGCAAGAACATGTGCTTCCTCTTTGGACAGTGGTCGGGAAGCAAAGCATACTGCTGCCAGTAGATCTTTGCAGTACCCTTTGTCTTGCTCATTTTGCTGGTCAATGCGAGCCATCATTCTGTCGTACAGAGCAAATATGTCATCGGGGCTTTCTTTGATTTTGTTCATAGCTTGTCGTGGACTCAATCTGTCTTCGAAAATGTCTCTGAAAGCGAGGGCCACCATAGATATGTGTTTTGTGCCCGTTCACGGATTTCGGCTTCCATACCTGCTATATCCTCTTGCTTGTACAACAGATTCTGTTGAAGTTCGGATAGCTTGTGGGCAATGTAAGCGTTCACGGGCTCCACGTGATTCTGCACATCAAGCTCAACGACACTTCCGTTGTTACGGCCCAGTCTTTTGTTGACTTCAACCTCTGGTCGACTAGAAACGATCCATTTGACCTTTCCAGCGGATTAGCCCGTAATGTTCAAACTTTCAGAAATGACTTCCAGAAGATTATTAACACCGGGCTTCCCAGGAGCGCACTCGTCGAGGGCATCCCAGGCTAAATATACCGGGGAAAGGTTTTCATCCTTCAACATTCAGATAAATGTCTTCGAGAGGAAGAAGGCATTCGATCCGTTGAACATATCAAGGCCCTTTCGTTTGTGGTCTTCGGTCACGTAGGATAGGAGATGGGGCTGCTGGATCAAAAGTAGCCAGACCATCGAGCGAAGAGCATCCATGGCACTGTTTTCTTCCTCTTGAGCATCACAGAAGAAGTATGAAATACCAGGGGACAAATTAGATGGCCGATCATAGATTTGAGAGATAATACCCAGCAACAGCATTGTCTTGCCAGTACCAGCTGGGCCATTCACCCATAGAACACGGGGTGATGAATTGTCACGACAACCCCAGTCAGTTAGCGACTTATATTCCTTCGTGTCGAGAATCCACTTGTATGCCGCAGGGAATAGCTTTTCCTTTTTGCCCTCAATGGTTACGATCTGACCCTGAGGATCAACCTTGTAGAGACTTCTCAGGCACTTATCATCATCCATATCCATTTGCCTCTGTGCTTGACTTTCCATAAAGTCCTTGAAGCTCTGATGGAAGCTTCCAAGAATCTTCTGGGTTTCTTCGCCGTCGGTGACAAGCTTACCCATCATGTCCTGTCCTAAAGCGTTGTGGTATTGCTCCGAGTCCGCTTTAACGGCCTTCTCGGCAGCTATAATCCCCTCCAGTTGAGCATCCCAGGCGTCAAGGTTGATCAGATTGCGGACCCATCTCCAGCCTTGATTTCCAAAGTATGCACAGACACTCTTCATCTGGTATAGCAGAAGTTGCTTGTACATTTCTACAATACGCCCCTCGAGCTTTCGTAGTATGTCATCATAGGACTTGTCACCCACAATGTCGATATACTTCGGATCCAGAAGACGGTTTGTCATACCACAGTACCAATTCATCCTTGAGGTAACATGACCAAGACCGTCCAGGTTGTCCCGGGATGCTTTGGCAGGATTCACCATGAACTGATTCGAAGTTAGCTAATAATCATGAGTAATAATGCAGTTATTTCGCCTACCGATAGACCAATGGAAACACCAGCCCACGGGAGAGCAGTCTGTGGTATATTCCCGACCGCAAGATCGATAACGCCCTTGAACTTGAGAACGAAGTTAGCAACATCTCCCGCTGCATTTGATACGGCCGTGGATTTATACACCCTCCTCTGTCCAGCTTCAAGGGCCTCTCTCATGATCTTGTCCCGTTCATCTGGGTCGTTCATGATCCCGTCGATGTCTTCATCATCGGAAGCAGGCTCGTCAGCATCTTTATTGCGGGACTTCATGATAACCTTGGCGTACGTCTCGGCTAACTTTTTGGTACCGTCGTCTCTTGCAATTTCATCGAAGGCCTGATTCCACACTTTGCGGGAGATGGATCTCTTGGGATCCTTGCTCGCGTTCGGGGAATCTTTTTTAGGAATGCCGGGGTTATCATCTTGGCTGGATACGGTATTGACAGGTGGGAGCGTGGGAGGCCCATTGGATGAAGAATTGGCGTTTCCTCCTGAGGCTTCCTGGTTTTGTTGGTCTTGTAGAGCTTGGAGCTTTTGTTTCTCCTTCTTGTTTTTCAGACAAGGAAATACTTTGGACAATCCCATGTTACAGAAGTTGAAGTGTCCTCTGCAGAATGCCAGTACATAAGCAACATTCAAGCGACGGCAATGAAACTACATACCTGTGAAGGTGATAAGTTTACCAAATTCAGAAAATCTACTCGAAGCGATGATGGCGAATTGAAATTCCTGGGTATTCGCAGGAAATTCTTCTCCGGTGAAGAGTAATGGTTCGTAAGGGGGCGACAGTATCCAGCCCCATTCGCATCCTCCACGCCATTGAGATTCAAAAAAAGGCCCACAGTTCAGCTCAAACGTGGAGCATCGGGTCATTGACAGTAACCTAGACCAATGATAGATTTAGCAAGGCTGCACTCATCTCTGGCCTTTGCGTCATCGTACGCTAATTTGTGTATGAAAGGTGGAGATATTGAGGGTGAGATGTTATGATTCGATTGATGTGAGGAGCAGCAGCCGATCATTATCTGCAAGATGCATGAGTTTGTCCAAACCGAGCGCAAAATCGGATCGTGATTCCCACAATGCACACTTTATGTGGAAGTATCGAGTGGGCGGGTACCAGCCTGTCGGTACTGCTATGCTGGGGTTCTCGGCACGAAAAAGAGGAGCTCCAACTGTAATGATCATGCGGTATGTAAGTTATATGAGTTTTCAGAGGCTGGATGTTCGAGCCCCTCTAAGTGGGATTTCTTCATCGCTATTCAGGCTCATCGGCTGGTACGACGCCGCGACCTACCAGACTTTGTCTTGTCAACATTCAAGATATACCGAAGAAACATCTTGATGAAGGCTCTCTTCAATCCGCCTTCGTCTCGAATGGGACACACTAACCGTAATCTAATTCAGGTCGTACTTAAACGCCTTCAATATGATCCGCTTGAAATTTGCAGAAATATTCATATCAAACCCACAGAGATCTGTAAAAACCCCTGCTTCAAGAGCGTGACTGACACAATTGCGTCATGGCAAGGGCCATAGGATATAAATACGACAATCTTTCACTCTGTATAATAAGTACTAAGGAGATGATTGGCCCCGAGGCAGTTTGGGAGGAGGTGCAATGAAAGGGATTTAGGTGACGATCACTTTGACTAAGGGCTTGCCAGTCAAAGTGAGCCAATAATGTATGAAGATGGAGAGGCGTGGTCCACTGGGTGCTTGATGAAAGGTTTTTCCGAAGGATCATTTTCAGAATGTGGAATGTGACGATATTCCGGTGAAACTGTGCCTTCGATCTAATTAGAATAAAGTCTGGTTTCGATGCCCATTACTGCTAAGATAACAGCTTTTCAGCGATGCAATCTCTTGAATGCATGTTTAGCTTCCATTTTTCTTCTTGCTCCCCTTTTTTTTAGATTTGACCATGAGGTTGATTTCCCGCCCTGAATGAATGGGTGCGGTTTCGTCAACGAGTGCATCTGAAGCATCAGGAGGGTCTACGAGTTCATTTGACGAATCAGAAAGCTCGGATTCTTCCATATCCAATCTCACTTCCTCACTTATAGATTCATCACTACTCTCTCTTTTCATATAGTCATCCGCTAATAGAGAGTCGAAGCTATTTTCTGCAATAAATTCAGTTTTTCATAATAATTTAGAATTAGGGCGAGGGCATACATACCTTCGGTCTTTGTCCTAACAAACCGTTTGCAAGTCTCTGAGCCTTTAGTCAAGATCAGAAGCTCCTTCTTGAGCTGTTCACGAACTGTTTGACTTTCCTTCGACTCACCAGCAATCCTCATGATGAGATTTGCTGGCATGTCAAACACGGTCACCGGTGACAGGATGCCGGATAGCGAGGACATAAGTTTACCTTCCACGACTTCGTTGGCAATATCATCAACGAACCGCTTTAGCGCAACCTGCATTTCGTTAGATAGACCAAAATCACAAAGAACTCGAGCTGAGTTACCTTGTAGTACGCCAGCATGCACTCCAACGCTTCAATCGAAGCAAAGCGCACCATATCAGGCTCCGATTTCTGCAACAGTGATTTGAGAAGTTGATCAAGGTTGATTGAATGCTCCGTGTGGTAAGGCTCCTTCAAATTATCGACCCCGAAGAACCGCTGTAGGATCTTGGCAAGCTCGTCTTCCTGGCGGTCAGCACGGATCTTCTGCAGGGTTTCTGTGAAGTAGTGATTGTAAGTAATCGGATGCCCTATCTGATGTGGCATGAGGAGCTCCCGAGTCTTGTTGTCGATTTCCCGTTTGATGGAGTTGCAGGCTGGGACTATAATCTCTTCGATAATTGCGGCTGACGTGGCTTCATCTGTGATATGTTTGACAACATGGGCAAGGAATTGTCTTGCAGCAGCCCATATACCGTCCGTGTGACTGTGAGTTATCTGGTCCCAAGGGGAACATTGCTCCAAGAACAGATCGCGGACAATCATCGGATTAAATGTCCCAGGAAGCTCACGGCCCCTGGTCCGCCTGAGGAGATGGCTGATGTGTTTTATATATTCCTCGCTGGTAACACCGACCTGGTGCTTGGCTGGTATCTGTCCGTCATTGGGCTCACAGATACGTCGATAATGTCCACGTCGGCTGATGCGCTGGGCAAATTCTTCATTAGAATTCTGCACTACGGCACGTAGTCGTTTATGATATCCTTTGGTCGCATGGGCATCACCAAAGAAAGGATCATTGTATGTGCCATCGATAGCCGCTTTTACAAGCTCTTGGAAGGACTGACTTATATTCAAGAGGTACGACTTTTGCTCGTCGATGGTAATCCGAGGCTCGCCAAGTCCTCGTAGATGATTTCGGCAGTGTTCGATTTTGTCTTCGATCTCTCTGATCAAGCTTGGTAACTCAGTAGCGATCTGCGAGACCAGCACCTTGCTCAATCGTGTCCGCAGGCTATCGATGCCAACTAGTGAGCTTGGTAGATCTTTCCATATCCCTTGCGAGAAAAAGTCCTTTTCATCTACATCACGCTGCTTCAAGGACCATTGACTTCTATCCGTGTCCATGTTCTTGAGGACATGCCACCCAAGTCGGAATTCCACATCTTGATTCTTTGCCAATGACAGAAACATCATTTCACTTTCAGACCCAGCAGCCAGTGTATCAGGCTTCGTTATAATGCCTAGTGTCCGTTTTCCCGACGGGTCAGCATCTCGAGCCAGCTTGAGGACGATTTGATTGGCAAAGTCATTCTTGGCAGATACAACGGCCAGAATGATACTGCGCGGCTCTTTCATATAAGACTGGACCACATCCTGAACAAGCTGAACATCCGTTGCTGACTGGTGTTTGGTTTCCGAATGAATAAGCCCAGGGAGGTCAACAATAGTCAAATGAGGACGGTCGGGACCGGACACTTCGACGCGCAAGAGGTCATTTGAGAAAGCTTTTCCGTGGGTCGTTATTCCCATGGCTCCTTTAGCTTTTTCAATGAGGGTGGGAAGGCCTTCAAAGTTAGCCAATTGCTCGCAGAAATCACCAAGTGATCGTTGCTCAAGATCACTGCGTGCATGGTGAGGCACGATGGATACGCGGACGCCAACATGGGGATGTTTTCTGAGCACAAGCTCAGTAGGAAAGCGGGTGCACAGGTTGCTTTTGATAGGAAAACCAACACCAGATATGGCCTCAAGAACGGAGCTTTTGCCAGAGGACTGATCACCACAGACTATGATCTGCGGTAGAGATATATAGTGGCTAATACCCTGAGAGCGGAGAGTATCGATCGAATTGAGAAGATCTAGTTGCTCCTCGGTACATAGATCCTGTAGGGCATCGGTGTGGAAGTTTCCTAGTATCATTTTGAGAAATGACGTGGAAGACGGAGATTTTTTTTTCCTTTTTGACTGAAAGCTGGGCTGTGAACAAAGGAAATTGGAAAAAGGACCCTTTATATATTAATCATAGTGACCTATACAGCTCTTGGAGATCATGAATATCCTTAAAACCAGGGGCTCAAGTATGTGCACGTGTTATGCTCTTCTTGTTTTTCTGAAATCCCGGTCAGAAATCAAAAATAAAGAATATATTACGGGTGTTTATAGCAGCACACACTATGCTTTTCGGGATCGTCAGTCTTCGGTCTATTTGGAACTGGTATATTGCATTAAGCGGAGCGGCTGTCATACCCTATTACGAACATAGCCCATCCTGTCTAGTATAGGCCAGCAAAAATTTTACATTTTCAAATTAAGCAAGAGATTATAAGAGCTAATGAATGATACAGTGGCTTTTTAGGATCTGGAACAGCAGCCGTGTAGACTAGGTAGTATGCAATCAATGGTAGCCTTAGGATACGCAAGTTGCGCGGGTATGCTTCGTTCACGCCACAAGCATTCTCTTATCAAATTATTTGCCCTTCAATTATGGGAGAGGTAACTTTGAGGATATATTGAGATATTCTATTACCCTGATCTCCTCTTCTGCGGATACCCCGTAAATGGCTCCCAGAAGAAACACGCACTAACGGCGATTCAGGGATACAATTGAAAAAGAATTAATTCAAACAGGAATTCTGACAGTACCTCAGTTGCCAAGGAATCGAATGCATAGAAATATTTTTTACTAAAATATTACTCTTGCTAACGCTAATGTAACCTAGTCCAACCATTTGGCGCCAAAGAATGATACTTCGGCTTTTGGTTGCTAAATATCAGGACCCTTCCCGACCAAAATCATTCACGAAAATGCCTCAAAGGAGCCTATAGAAACAAAAGCTTTGATAACGGAATGTAATAATCTCTCTTGAGGACAAATGTCAACAAAGATAGATTATACTAGCATACTTGCCTAGGCCGACTGCATTTTACTTCGAAAATATATTACGCCTACTGCGATACGTATCTCACAACTATTAGATATTCTTATCGCGGAAATCTCAGAATATAAGACAAGAGCAATTCAAAGATTAGGAGGTATTCCGGTTTAAGTTTTCAAGTTCATTTCTCGAATGTGAAAGCGCTGCACATCACATATAAATGTTTATGTATAAACTCTTTCCCCGTTAACAGTGAGAAAGTGAACTGGTCCATGCTCACCGCTAACGCAATAGTCTGTGTAGCCGCTGACCCAGATTGTGGTTAAACTTGTACTCCCACCACAGTAATATTCCAGTGGTGTGCCGCTAATTTTACATCTAGAAATTTGCTTCGATTTATTTTTTGACCACCATCTTCCTTCACCGCCAGCGTGTCCCTCTTGTGCCTCGCAACGCCCAGGAAATGGATCGGTCTGGGTCAGCGTCCTTTCGTGAAGATGCCTCCATCGATTGGTCGAAGGGCAGCGCAGATAGCCTATATGAGAGTGCATTTTCTATCATTCGGATTCAACACGGATACTGGCATACTGGCGGTGTTTCCTGCTCTCGGTCCTTTCAGCCTCGTGAGTACCATTGGCTATCGTGGTTCGCCAAGCCTACCTGTACCCGAACCTTTTGAGAGCTATAGCCAACCATATCCTATAATTAAACACGCCAATGTACCCTACCAACCGGATTGCGAGAAAGCACCGGTAGTGGACACTCTTAGGTAGGTTTCTTGTTTGCTATGGGCGATATTTAACGGTCTAGCAGATAGAGAGAACTGCGAACATATATAGAATTGTGCAAAAGCCCAGCGTACTCATAAATTTCTGAGCTTCTCACACAATCTCCCACGCCCTCTACTCTTAAAACCGAACCTCTTATTTCGAAAGTCGTTACCAGGTCTCTGTCCACCTTTCATCTAGGCCCGCTATGCCGAAGAACGGGACTGTGCGCAAGCTTCTGCCTGCGAAATCTGGAAGCAACATGCAACATCTTGAGGAAAGTTAATTGACAAACAAGCGACGAAACGTCTCTCTTGCTTGCACTGAATGCCAGAGAAAACGCAGAAAGGTCAGGAACATACTCCCATATTTGAAGAAAGTGCTAACCTATATATGTAATATAGTGCTCTGGAATGACTCCATGCGCCAGATGCGTGGCCGAAGCATGCCAGTGCAAATATGAGCCAAACCGTGACCGTAGGCGCAAAGCTCATACCGCTGAGTTATTAAGCTTCCATGCCGCTCTCTGTCGGACGGCTGCTAAGCTCCGCGCTGGAACCCCGGAAGAAATCACATGGCTGATATGGAAGATTCAAAGCCTGCCAACAGATCAACAGGTAGTCAGCTATCTTGTTAATGGGTACTAGATCAGCAGTGCATTGGGAAATGTTTTGTACCACCGACTGATTGCTGAGCCACGTCTAGGATCACGCTTGGTGACAGCTTCGGGGACAGACTAAAGTCTGCATTGGATGTTAACAGGGTTATCAGATGATAATAAATATCATGTTGAGAGGACTAAGGTTCCAGGGCTGTACACAGTGACCAAGTAATGAGTAGGGCATAACACCGCAATTTCTATTTCTAGTTACTTTCCAATGTGTCAGGTTTGCGAGATGGATTCCTTCAGTTCCCCACAAACCTCAAGTGACTGCGAGCACAATCATCAAAAGAATACACTTGACTCTCGAAGAAATTCAAACTTATCATGTGTAAATTATCGGGGATAGAGGACCACCTCTTTTCCACTAGTGGGAAGAGTAAGAAGAACCCCTATTTCGTACTCACCATTCTCGGATGCACTTTGTTTTCGCAGGTGAAACACGAACAAAAAGAGCGCATCAACTTCAGCCTGAACAATTTTTATTATATCGATAATTGGTCTGTTAAAGCACATTAAGAAGTGCATCATGCAAACCTCAAATGGCTCAACAATGAAATCGAAGAATGTGGAACTTCCTTTTGATCTCAATATTGGAGGGCAGGAATCCAAACTACGTCCGTAAAAAAGGCTCCATAGAAAGGCCAAAATTTGACCCGTGAAATGGTAATAATATACCGCTAATTACTTGTCACATCCCCTTCAGCTTGAAGCGAGAATGCCAGTGCTTCTAGGATGATGCCGACAGGTACAGAGTGCGGAGGCATACTATGGGACGAGAGTTAAAGGCTCGAGGCCGATATTGTAACACATTTTAGGAGGCACAGGCCGCAGCAACGGTGATAGGCCAAAGGCAGAGCAAGGTAGATTTACCCAATCGTGCACGCCAAAACAGGAAGCTTTCTACACAGTAAGGAGTTTTGCCAATTTTCACCGCGTCTGGCCTCAATACGCATCACGTAATACGGATATTAGTTATTCCATAGCCAATTGATGCGTCGGGCATCTAACCATCCCACTCTCATTACCCCGCGACCGTGATTTTCCATATACGCTCCTTTGACATTCCCGTCTCGGCGAGCTGGGAGACAACTTGGTCATCGTCCTTACTCAAATTCTGTTCTCTGTGCTCAAATAGTCCTGGCACCCGCGTGCCATATCTGTGGGGCCACTCGCGCTTTTTAATCCCGCGAACAGTCAGTCTCTCTGAGATTACCTTCGAGCTTTTCCCTACTGGACCTCTTACTGAATTACAGGATCTGTTGTATTTATGAACCTTTATGAACGATGGCTCCGACAACAATATATGATGATGAGGCGCGTACGAAGTTGGATGAACTGGCAGCGTGGCTCTCCGAAACGAATAAATTTCAAAAGCACCAGGATAACCTTCTAAGGTGTATTGACGAAGACCGTCATGCGAAGGTCGACCCCGTACTGGAAAAATTAGCCTTCAAGAAAACGGTGATTACGATACCCCTTACGTATCAGACTATGTATTAACAAGTGTAGGGATATGGCTACTCGTTATGGCGTGTTACAGGCAGATGCGCTTTGGAGGCCTCCAGAAAGGATTATCGGGCTTTATTTTTTCCGTTGTCAATCAGGGTTGATTCGGATGATAAACCGAAGGAAGTACGCGTCGCGACGGAGATACTTACTCCTGGCACCTACATCCCATTCACCAATAAGCTTTCACTTGATGGTCTATTTGATTTTCTTATAGTATATTTGCCTGGACATGGGAGCTCCGCGGCTGAAAATTAAAGTATGGCTGTTACGCGCACCCTTTGTTTACCCTCGAGCCGTGCATTTGCATATACCCTGAGAATTTGGACGCATTTCCAATATTATGTATTATATCTTTGTCAAGAACCAGCTAGAATTGTACAGGAACCACAGGAGTCGGTCCGCAGTTCGAGCCCTTGTGCGCCTCGCTCTGTATATTGTCTAAAATCATAGTTTGGCAGTTTGGTGAATTTTCTAATAAATCGCGATATCGACGGAATCTGTCCCACGTACAAGTATAAGGATCGTCGATGGGCCTCGCATTGCTGTCACAGACAAGGCTGTTATTGCCGGGTGGCCTTGGTTGGCAGTTTCCTGGCCCGATAGGATCGGATGAGGATGGTTCTGGTGAAAAACAATTGGAAGATGTGCTAATAAAAGATTGGTGGGCCAGCTCAGTAGGATACTTAATACTGCGATGTGGGAAGTCGCTTTCTGGGAAAGGATCTAAAGCTTCTCGGTCAAGCAGATCAATTTGTAGCGCGGGTGGATTGCCAACATAGCCATGCGGGAAATCACTTGCTGGAAAGGGATCTAATGCTGGCCGATCAGAGAAATCAACTGATAGTGCAGATGGTCCGACATAATGGCCACGAGGGAAATCGCTTGCTAGGAAAGGATCAGGGGATGGGCGATCAAGCAGGTCAACTGGCGGCACGGATGGATCATCAATATGGCCATGGGGGAAATCGCTTGCTAGGAAAGGATCAAGAGATGGCAGATCAAGCAGATCATTGAGAAGATCGTGTGGATTATCGAAAAGACTATGCGGAAAATCGCTTGATAGGAAAGGGTCGAGGGGTGGCTGGTCAAGCAGACCAATTGGCGATTCGGTTGGATCTTCAACAGGGTCATAGGAGATATTGGATGGTTCGTCTTTTGAGAAAGTAGTTTCCGAGCTGGAAGAGCATTCTTCCTGGCTCAAAGGATGTTCACATGCTGATTCTATTGTAATTTCAGTTGATGGCGAATGAGGTCGACTTTGTGTGATAGCTCTTACTTACCCTGTGGTGTCAAACTGCAACTGCTCCTACGTTCGCAGACATCGGGAGAATGCTCAACATTTTCACAACTAGTGGGAGAATCCACAGTGCTTCCTGGCCTCGTATGGGAAAGGCTTGAATTTGTGGGCGAATTCTCGTTGGTTTCCCGTGGTGTTTCTTCTTCGGGGGCGCAAACATTTTCAAATTCGATCGGTTTCGTACAATTGACTTCATGCCTGCGTATTCTCTTTGGAGGATGTGGGGCACCTGGACCCTTTTTTGCTTGAATGAGTGTCAACTATAAGTTCGTATACCCATATACTGATTAAAATTTGCTTACAACGCATAGTCTCGTCTTGCTTTGCTTCTCTTTTCCGTTTGTTCCTGCGTGCCGATTTTGTTAAATGTCGTCTGGCAGGTTCCGACGGCCAAGATTGGGTTCGTAGTTGTTCTGATATATGGTTGCCTAATTTATCATAACCATGTTCCTTGACAATTCTATCAATGCCTCCCTCACGAAGCTTGCGGATCGCTAAAGGAAAAGATTTACTAAAATGTCTGTCTGTATATCTTGGTCGATGTTAGCATTAGTTTAGCCACACCCACAGTGTGCTCACTCACTCTCGTTCCGTGATATCAAGAGGAAGTGCGATCAAGTATCCCTGGCCGCCCAATTCAGTAGCCCATCTGTCGTATTTACGACCAAGCCTAACATAGTCGTCCAGGCAGCGCTTGAGATCAGCTTCCTTGGCGTCTAGAGGTGGCTGTTTTTGCGCAAGTTCTCTTGCAAGTTTTGTCGATGCTTTCCTGCACCATCTTTCACCGGTATGATAGTCTAGATCGACGGCTAGCAAATAGAAATTGCGCAGTTTGAACCGCCGGTATATCTCGAGAAGCTCTGCATCTTCGCGTTCGTAATATATTTCAAAAAAGGCAGACTTCAACCCAGCACTCATCGACGCAGGACTTTTCCCAATCTTCTCCCAGAAACATTCGGGCCGATTTGCGCATTGTGCCAGGTTCTCGCAGAGTTTCTGTGAAATGGACAGTTGGTAGTTTGAAAATTTCTTTGCGCCAGAACCACTTTCTCCGAATTCGATAGATTCTTTTGTTGACGAACGTCGCTTCTTTGATGGCTGAGCGTGATTTTTTCTCGATGATGTGTTCGATTGGAGGAAAGTCGCTGTGTTATTAGATGACTTTTCTCTGTCGCTTCGGAGGCGGTTGTCTGTATTTGGATGAGAGCCTTCTGTTATTTCAAAATTTTCACTCTGGTTTTTCAGACGCAGAAGTCTATTAATTGTAGATATATTGAACGGTGAAAGACTGTCCAACAGAACTCTGCGGTCTTCGATAGACAGGTCTGCCTCAATTCTGTTCAAAATATCATCGAGCCGAGCAAGAACCCCACATATGTCTTCTCTCAGTTGCCTGCAATCATTCATATTGGTATTTCAGGGTGAGAATATAAGGAAGGGAAGAATTTACTACGCCGGTGGCGAGATGAGTATTGCTCGTCGGGTGCCTTCGCACGGCCCTCTGGTGGATCGTATCACAGCGGTACTTGAGGGCCAATCGAGATTGCTCTCTAAACGCCAATGCACGTATCATGTATCATCTGCAATCAAAATTGAATAGAACCAAACGTGGGGCCGAGGCCATGTTTGTATCAGCATAGGCAAGCTAGATGACTAGAACAGATGATCCGCACTCCCTACATTAGCTTGCTGAGAGGGCCCTTTAAGTTGCCTTTTCTCACAGTTAAAGCACCCTTGCATACTTGGTGTACGAATCCATAAATCAAAGACATTCTCCGCATTATTTCAACCGCTTTCTTTTATGGCCGAGCGAGGAACGGAGGAAAGGGTGCTTTACTCGTGCTATTTCGACCATTTCGCATACTGAAAATGTCTCTACGACTTCAAACGCGACATTATTTACGTCAATTTTCTTGATCACGTTTTATTTTTATAATGCCACGCACAAAACGTTGTATCTGGAGTGCTTTATGTGTGCGATTCCGACCTTGTCACACACTTAAGGCACCTTTTGGCAAGAAGTGTTAGGACTATATGCACCATGACGAAGTCCATCCTGAGCTACAGAATTATATGAAATGATTTCCTCGGTGTCAAAATTCAAATCATCTCCTAGCAGGCGGTTTTGAGAGCGGGATCATTGGCCGTGTATTTCTAAAATTTGTCCAAGTACCTCACCTATAACATCAAAAATAAAAAATCAGTACGCTTAAATACTCTGTATGCTATTGCTAGCGGCCACACAAATGCTTCCATATAATGAGGCGAGTACGCAGCCAGTGTGTCCGAGCGAGCCGATCTACTCTCTGCGTAGAGATTCTCGGGGAACATGAGCGAAGTGCATCAGTGGACTGACCGATGAGGCCATTCTGTCCAAACATTCCATGACGCTGATATCCTTTTGAAATTCACTCGCAGGGTCGAATGCCAAATATTTAGCCCCCACACCCCATAAAAGTTACCAACCCGTTTTGCCTAGATTTCAAATCTAAAATTTAGAGGGTTAATTGTACATATTGAAACTACTCCTAATATCGTCGATGATCTCTAGAATGGCGTAAAGAGATGTAGCTGCTACTTAAACCCCAAGCTAACCCACCCTTTTTCATGTCAGATTATTTTGATTCCCACTCTCCATAACAAGATTACAATCAAACAGAATGTCGTCAGCTAAACGAATTCTCAATTTCTTTTGGGGGGGCCGGGACACGAGGTGTTGCAGGAGTCAATGAGACAGCCGCGCAGAGTGCGGTGGAAGCTGCACTTGCAAAGAAAGCAGCGTCTTTTCCAGAGCTTGCAAATGCTTCTAAAGCTTCTGTGGAGTATGGGGTTTACTTGGACATGATCTGGTTCCGGATTCAGCTCACAGTTGTTGGTCTTCTTTAGGTCCAGACCGCATTCCACCCCGAAGGCGGACGGCAGACGAGACCCCCTGCACGCGAATTTCCGCATCAGTTCGAATGACGGCAAACCTTTGACATCGGCTCATTACTATCCTAGCCCGCTTGGAGGCGAGCAAGTCTGGTTCTCCAAGCCAAAATATAACGGGGGCAAGCAAGCAAACGAGTATTTTCCTCAAGACAAGGAATCAAAGGGACGTGCTAAGTGATGGAGCCATGAGACTTGTATGGCACAGGAGTCGGGCTATCATCAAGATCAATTGAAAATCAACTAGTACAAATGTATGAGATACAAAGACAATCTACTGTCCCTCGGCTAATTAGAACCAAAACTATTAACCCTTTGTTAGCTGGTCAGATGATGAAATGTCGATCATTTAGATAAACACATAGGCCAAGAAATGTTGACAAATCACTATCTTTCAACTAATAAGTATCTTATCCAAAAAACCCATGTTAGTATGGACCAATCTAGTACTAAAGTCAATAGTTCCTTGCTCTGTAGTTAGTTATACGATGAGTATTACGTAATCATAATGGAAACGGAGAAATGTATTGCCGAGGTTTCCAAAGGTGTGCAATGTTCCGGAAGTGGATATAAAGCCACCCCTCCTTCGCTTGTTTGGAAGGACCAGCTCACAATGGTTATGTTTCGACCGCTCTATGGAACAACAACTTGCTCCGCTAAAGGGATACTCAGAATGTCATCATCGGCTCCATCATATCGTGTCCCATTTTCTAAGCTAGGTTTGATTGATGAGGAGCGGAGCCCGAACTACAACCCTCAAAAGTACTATCCATGCGGGATAGGGGAGTCAGTAGGAAAATACCGCATACTTTCCAAACTTGGTTGGGGAGCTAGCTCTACGGCTTGGCTGGCGGAAGATACATCTCGGTAAGCAATTATTCACATTTTAGGATGATAGTAGTAGTTAACATTTCAAAGATGGCCGTGGCAGAAAACCAAATATGTCACACTCAAAATAACAAACTGTGGCTCCAATGAAACAAAAGCCGCGGAAGAAGAGGTGGAAATCTCAAAACACATTTCTTCTTGCATTTCTGATCATACAGGGAAAAGATACATTCGGCTAGTTCAAGAATCCTTTGAATTAAAAGGCCAACTCGGTTCACATGTTTGTTTAGTCTTCGAGCCACTTAGAGAACCTATCTGGCGTCTAGGAAGACATCTTGGAAGTGTTGGTTTACCAGCAGAAATCCTCAAACCCTTTTTAAAGGTTTTGCTTGAGGGTTTAGATTTTCTCCATTCTGAATGCGGCATTATCCACACTGGTAAGCTGAAAATTAAAACGATCTAACGCTCATTTCTGATTTTTTGTAGATCTCAAAGCCGATAATCTACTTATTGCATTTGAGGACTCTACAGTCATTAGAGATTACGTCCGTCATCAAGAACTCTATCCGCCAAAACCCATTTTTCGAGATGGTCGCCCTATTTGGGAATCTAGGCCCGACTTCGGACCTCTAAAAAAAGGTACAGGGCTTTTGAAAATATCCGATTTCAGTGCTGCTGTCTTCGGCAATTTGCCACACAATCATGATATTCAACCTCAACCATTTTCCGCCCCGGAGGTCCTACTCAAGGCTGGTTGGACGTATAGCACTGATATATGGAATCTCGGAACAATGGTAAGAACAGAATTGTAGTTGAAATGCTTGAGAAATGTCTAAATTGTCTAACAGCTATGGGAACTTCTGGCCGATACCATTATCCTGAATGGCCTTCACCACTCATCTGCAGAATATTCCCAAGAAGTTCATATTGCTCAGATGATTAGGCTCTTGGGGAATCCACCGCCTCTTTTTCTGGAGGGTTGTGATCCAGCAATTCGGCGAAGATTGTTTTCACCAGAAGGTACGCATTTCAACTTGTCACAAAATAGGTCATAGCTCACAAATAGTATTGAGCAGGGAATTTCTTGTATCCTCACTTGATTCCGGCCGCAAATTTCAATTTTGACAGTTTAACGCCATTCCTTTGCGGGGAAGAAAAAAAGCTATTCATTGGATTTGCCCTCAAGATGCTTCAATGGGAGCCAGAAAATCGAGCCACTGCACGAGAGCTTCTCCAAGACCCATGGCTTCATTCTTGAGTCCGTGAGAAATCGAACATTACATTTGTTCCTCTCCCATATCTTCCAGAGCCTAGATACGTACTTTTTCTCAATAGCTCCGTATCCATTAGCTAGAAACAGAGGACGTCAGCTCAGTCTCCAGCGGATTCCCTTTTTCTTTTTTACGGACCAACTAAGGAAATCAAAACAAGAGCAAGATACAAATATCAGAATCTACCATAGAGGTAGATTTTCAGGTTCACAAAAATGCATTCACAGCTACTCCCGGCAGGCTTAGTTGTTGACAGTACCACTACTTTCGCATGGCACTGATCGGAGATACCGAAAAAAAAAATTTTGAGCTATGTCCTTTTAATTCTTTAGGCCCTTAACTGGAAACAGTATGAAACCGGACTGTTATCAATATTCAAAAAGACTTCCAATATCTTTTATTGATACAAGAAGTAATCAGCCTCCAATATCTACCTGTATTCTTTCTTTCACAATTTATGGAGCAGAATGTCAGATCCAAACTTTTCAAACACAGAGTATGGGATTTTTACCCCTTTTGCTATTGCGTTGAAACAGGAAGTCTATGTTTCGTATTACATGGGACATCTATTCCCCGTCGTAGAGAACAGAACGTCTCACTCCGCCGTGCTGGATCGACTTGATCTAGATTTTGATGAGACCACTGGCCTGAGCTACTGGAAAGCTGCATTCTGCATTGACAACTACAGCATGGATCGAAATCAGATTCATCACCTTCACACAGAGATTCTTTCTCAATGCCTCCTTTGAAACCGCGCTATACCTATTACAGTTAAATGACCCTCGAACCTCTTTCTTGGCAGTATTCCCGTACAGCTGTAAAAAACAGAGTAAAAATAGTATCCGTAATAATCTGGTATGGCCTCAAGGGCTTCTAGAACGTTGACCATACAAACAAGGCAAACAGAAGGCGTTTCTCCTTGTCAGTGTAGTTATCTGGCCTGAATTCGACTTCTCCCCTCTATCAACTGCTCGGCATCCGACCGCTGTAAAAAAAAAAAATTGGCAATATTTCCCACTCATGTTCACCTGTACAGCCTCCGTATACTTATTCTTGAATCGAATCCTAGTATATATTGACCTATGTGATTGGTTCAATGCTACTCTTATCTCCACTTTGGAGTAGCACGGTCTCTAGTGTTGGGGAACGGGTCTCGTCCGTACAACCTGGTCTTCCCCGACACGTTGGCGTTGGCGTTGGCGTGTCCCATAGTTTAAATGGTATGTGCACGTCAATCAACCTCACCATTCTAGCTTGGTTTCTCAAATGTACATTTACTTTGTATGTTTTGGTAGAGGAGACGCTGACGATCAAGCGAGACGCCAACGAGCTGTGCTAGTGGTGAATATTGAAACCAGCGAAAATTATGCATTAGGGAGTCCGCCATGACGACTTAGTTGCTGATGATTTTCCAGCCATTTCCGCCGCACATAGAACAATGTGAAAATACCCAATTCGTAACAGGCCAGTCCAACCCAATACTGCGACAGCACTCTTCTGAGGGTGTTATGACTGGGTCGGATCCAACAATATCTTGTTCCACTAATCGAGCCTTATGGAAACAGATATATTTGATCGACACTCTGGAGTTCTGAAGGAACTCAAGCAGCGTGACTCGACTAACAGTCAGGGAGCATAACTCCAAATACAACAGGGGCATTGTCACGTTGCGCAGCGATTCTAGTGGTGAACCAGAGCCACTCAAACGCAGACCTTGGGAGTATCTTAGCACGTTGGAAAGACAAGAAGCCAAGTCTTGTGCTTCAGCTGTACACAGCGAAGCATAGTAAGGAAGCTCAAGACCATCAAATTGAACATCACATAACAGATATTCACTGCCGCCCCCTTCCAACACTCAAAGCGTTGGAGATGACAGGCAGATGATGCCTCCATGTACTTGCTTCCACAGTTTGGTCCATGAACAATCGAATCCAGTGCCGCGTGGGAGTCTGGCGAAAGGATAAACAGAGCCTCGCCAGTTTAGGGAGTTGCCTGAACGCCGCCGACAATACGGACGAGTCTTTCTGCTTCCCCATAATATCACGCTGCTCTTGACATATGTCACTGAAGGTGCGAAACACGAGCCGGTACGGAATAGAGACCGGAAATATACTACCACCACTTAAGTCGGCTTGCATGTCAATATAGTCCTCGAAAGGAAGTATGTTAGAATTGAAGAAACTGAAGTCCATAATTTCTCCACATACATTAGTAAACATCTAACGTACATGCTACGATAGCCTTACCAGGTGGAAACAGTTCTGGTATCACGTAAGTCAACGAAACTACGTGCTGGCGAACATCACACTCTATAAGCTGCTGCAGCCTGTCCAATCCTTGAGTTGAGAATTGAATACGTAGATCGTGAAACAGATACGGTGCGCAAATGTCCCGCAGCCGTCGACTCACACGTGAGATTTCTAAAACATCCACACCGGCTAGGCGTTTAACGATGTCACTGAGTATTTCAGCTGGTAAAAGCTCGAGTCGAGCTAACTGGGATGTCGCCGTCGCTGTATATGACATGGACAGCTCATGGTCTAGGATAATATCAGTAGAAGATGAGATATATGAGCTGCTTCCAAGAGTCCACACATGCATTCACTCATGACTTGACTGTGGTGCTGTAAGTTACTGAAAAAGTTTTCTCTGGGAGCGGAACATCTAATTCACCGACAGTATTTACGCATCACGTGGTGGATTTTGTTCAAGGGATGAGCGTATGATTGGTGGAAGACGGAAGGGATGAGGCATTTCCCATTTTCGACCCCTCCGACGGAGATAATTCTAGTTCTTTTCTTTTATGCCACTTTGATTGTACGTGGCTACGTATTCGGTGCCCTTCCTTGACGGGATGGCTACTTTTGCAACCGAGCAAATCATGGGCACAGCCTTTGAACTGACTGGCAGATATTCGAAATTACAAAATATATACAGGTGCTGAAGCTGTATGCTTGACCATGGCAGTTCTTGAATAAAACACGCAGCGAGTATCGTTGCAAAGCTGGGGATGGTCACATTAACGAGCTGAGGAACGACATCATGTTGTATTAATGGTTATGGTATTTCCTGTTATTTATCAGGTCCGGTTTCCTCGAAACTGACTTTCAATACAATTCAGCCCCTTAAAACTAGAACCAACTATATATAGCTTAGCGTGCAGGAAAGTGGGCCCTCCGGAAAGAATCTCTGTGTTCAAATGGTGAAACTGATTTCGATCCGTGCTGTACGAGATGATCCCAGTGACTGGACCCACATCACATATTATCCAATTTTTCGTCAATCCCCGCCCAATACCTATGGACTACCTGAGACCTAGGGTTAGAGCCGATCAGCCATCTACTTCATATCAAGATAAAGTGGGTTTTATGTACTATTATTGCGTAGTTATACCAGACCAGCTAGCTACTCAGGACATTCTATTACCTGATTAAAATTAGTTTCCTCCTATAAAGTCATGGAATCTCGCATAAAAATCAGCAATTGTAATCCAACGTTCTTCAATTCCATATCGCAAACTCTCACAGCTTCATGCTTTTCACCAAAATGTCTACACAACCCAATGAAGTACTTCACGCACTTCTTGATACATTTGCACCGGGACTCTCCTGGCTTGTCAGACTGCTCTCAGAGGTTCTGGGTGTTAATGCTTTGTCTTACGTTCTTCCGGTGCTTCTTCTTCCCATAATTTCAACATTCATATTGCCTTGGATAGTGGGATCTCTTGAACCCGTTTTTTCTCTCATCATCTCATCTGCGGAAATTAAACACCGCAATAATTTGTATCCTCAAGTCACAAGGTGGATGTCTGAGGTCAAATTTTACAGTCTGTCGGGCTCCACTATCGTGGGAATTACAGAAGCATTTGGTTTTTGGAATTCTAATCTCATCCCCGAGTTTGTAGAGACAGACGATGCAGCATATCGAGGCAAACTCGTAAAGCTTTGGACCACACCTGGTCAGAGCCACTTCCAGTTCTTCCTTTTCAAAGGCCGTTGGTTTGCCCTTTACCGCGATCCACCTCGAAACCCTCCTGATACCTTTTCGAGATATTCCGAAAATATATTTATCTATTACACTTTCTGGAATAAACGTTATTTCGAAGACCTCATGGAGACAATCCAAAAATTCAATGTTGACTCCCGCCGCGGTAAACTACAGGTATTTAGTGCATACCAGGAAAAGAGAGATGTGAGTTGGCGGCAGATGTGCAAGGAGGGAACACGAAGCCAGAAGAGCATGGCTGTGGACGAATATATGAAACAAGATATTATCGAAGACATCCGAAATTTTCTCAGTCCAGAGTGTGTTGCATTTTACGAAGAACGTGGCATTGCGCACAGACGTGGCTATCTGTTCTATGGCAAACCTGGAACCGGCAAAAGCAGCTTTTGTCGAGTTATAGCCACCGAGTTCGACCTACCAATATATACGATCAACCTCGCCATTGTGGATAATCATTCTTTACAAGAGTTATTTCGCACACTTCCTGACCCTCCACAACGCTGTCTTGTAGTATTGGAAGACATCGATACCGCGGGGATTCAAAGAACTCGAAATACAGCAAGTGAGAATGAAATCGATGGGAAAGAAAGGGTCACTCTGGCTACTGTGCTCAATGTTCTGGATGGACTTGGAGCGCACTGTGGTCATATTCTTATTGCTACGACGAACGCCAAACCAGAACTTGATCCCGCTCTGACTCGACGCGGTCGGATAGACAAACAATGCGAGTTCCTGTATCCTGATCGAAAGACAATACAAAACTACTTCGCTTTCTTCTTCCAGAATAATTCATCTGATAAAGATCCATCCAACAAGAAGCTTGGGGAGAAAGCCCTTGAATTCTCCAAAGCTGTTTCCCATCGATCTGTGTCACCTGCAACCCTACAGGAGTTTTTCTTGCAGTGCAATGGAGACCCGGACGCCGCAATTCGGAATGCACACACCCTAGTAGCTAGTCACTAGACGGAATTGGACCACCCGTGATTTTATTCCAATACATCTACCATAGCTGCAAAAATACCAGAGCACTTTCAACACGGCAAACTCTTACTCGGTCTCGCATCGCCATAGTTTCAGTAGCTAGTGCAATGCATAAACTAACCTCTAGAAGACCCCAAGCTCAAGCACAATCTTCACACCCTCCTTTGTCGAAGCTAGTCGCCGGAATATCTCCCTGGGTCACAATTCGTCTTGGGTGAGTGAGCCACTGAAGCTCTTGCTTTAGAACTCTAGATTATCGGAGAAAATAATAGACTTCGAGAGTGATTGTGTGAAGCTTCTTGCTAAAATGTCTCTGCTCCCTCGTATACTATGTACATCTATCCTCAGCAGATTTCTGCCACAGGGTGGAATTATTTGACCAACGTCCATTTCCTGCTCACGGCCAAATACCCAAATGGGAAAGGTTCAGATCACATATTCTCTATCGTGTCGCAGCGAAAGACTTCTCTAATCATGGCGGTAATCATGCATACTGAAAATTCGTCCCTAGTTGCACACATCGTTGAAATTAATTCTTTGCTTGCTTCTGTTCGTATCTGTTCATGTTTATCATCAAAATTCCTTTGTTTCCCTTTCTTGTATATTGACGTGGCATAATCTTATTACATGTACGCATCACGGATTGAATTTGGAACCCATATTTTCGAATATATAAGTCGCGAGCGCGACCCTGGGATAGAGTCCGTACAATTCATGCATCATGGAAACGGAATACGAAATTCGTAATATCGAAGCGGTCGAAGCCCATTGCCAGAAGAATGGCTTTGAGAGAGTCAGTGGTAGCACCATAATTCCTGGTTACCGTTCGGATGATCCATCGACGGCACATGTCTTGCTCTTAAAACGTTCACCTGAAAGCAAGGACGATGCTGGCGTACTGAAAAAGAATTCTTTTCCATATACATGGGAGGGCAGCGGTGGTGGAGCAAAATCGGAGGACAAGACCATCTTCGAAACCATGGTACGCGAGACCCATGAAGAAACCGGATTGAAACCCCAGGCCGCTTCCGACCGTGTATACTGCGTTCGATTTGATCACAATGGCTATCGAATGGCAAAATATATTGCAATTACAGCAACCGAAGAGAAGATACACTGCCAACGTCTCTGGTCCAACAAGATCAGAAGCCTCGAGGCTCAAATGGCACGTCATTACGGCTGAGCGACGTGCACCTCGACCACTGCTGGGCCACGGAAGAGCAAGTCCAAAATGCCGTGCCCTACGACTAGCAAGATACGGAACAAAGTGGACTTGTCATGATGAGTAGCACCAGGAAGACCCTCGAGGACTTTTTCTCGTGGCTGAAGGAGCACGAGCTTCGCATGGAGTATGTCCTGCCTAAGCTCGATCTACAACCGACCAACAGGACATAGCATCCTCTTCAACGGCAGGTGGGGAAATAGGTTGCAGCTATTTGGGTAGTGTGCTTATATGTGCGCATTAGGGTCTATGTATAGGTTATGGTTGTTGAGGAGGACATAAATTGCATGGACCGAATTTTCGGCCTCAATACCAAAAAGTTAAACCACTGTGGCACTTTATGCTACGAGTTTCCATTCCCTTTCGGGATACTTCCAGTCTTAACAGCGATATATTGAGCCAAATCAAGAGCCCACTCAACTAGCTAAATATAAGGTCATATCCCGCAAATAGTATTATTCAATTCATAGGTCTCATTGATTGGTACCCTCCCCTGATCACCGTGTCTATAACAACAGTCACCATGGTTAATCACGACGGTGAGCAGTACAATTTAGGGTAAGTTGAGCCTCCCTGGATGCGAGGTCTTACTGAAACGAGCTTCGTAGACGTGGAGCATACGATACAACAGGCGTTAAGAAGCATGGCGCACCTCCTGCATCACCGAAGTGAAGCCGACGTCGCACGTGGTATGAACTCGTAGCGTTTGGCAAGAGTATTGAAGATGCTTTCTTTTGAGGGGCTCGACGCGACATTTCATAAACTCCACCGTGTCTTGTTTAAGTCATTTACATGTACTTTGTTTGAATTTTTCGTCCAAGAAGATGGTCACTCATCATGGTTGGGGAGCAGCCTATCCAGACGTGCAATTCCGGTCTTTAACTAAGAAGCCTTGAATTCCGATGTCGCGTTTGATACTGTGTAGATTATAATCCTGAGCTGCAAGAGTGTGCATATGAATGTTTGTCTGCATCTAGTAGACACAATATATATCCCGGGCGCTCCTCAGGATTGCACAGTTCTGTTCGTAATTTTGTGTGAACTTTTCAAAGCTGAATCTCAATTCTATTACTGAGAAAATGCAGGCCCGCATTCCAGCCGCAATTCCCATGGTGACTCATCGTATGCTATGCATTCTCTATATCCACCGTTACCGTTACCGGACTAATCGAGTATAGGAATGAAGCTGATTCAACTGCCCGATCAGCAAGACATCTCTGGGATTTTTATCCCAATTCATTACGAGCTATTGAATGTTTGCAGACAGTCGTTTCCCGGAAGGAGCAACTGGTTCTATTTCAGGGAGATTCGAAGTGTTCTTTGGAACAAGAGAAATGCTCTTTGGGAGGAGAGTCCTCGCAAGGAACTCGCGTGTCTCAGGGGGGACATTGAATACATTGCTGGTGTCCGATTCATCTTCTGGCCCCTGCGTCGGTTGCAGACACAGAAGATGGAAGGTCGATCCTACAGCTTGCTACACTTGGTCCACATATGTTTAGTGCTTGTTGGTCAAAGATCGAAGAGATGCCTCTGGACCTACGCGGGGTCCTCTCTGGAGAGGATGTGTGGAACATCTGCCGATTTGCAAATGTGTACTTAGCCAGTCGCATGCAAATGCGAGGTATCGACATTGCCGATGCGGTTTTCCGTGATCCATCCTTATGGCTGGAGATAATTTCGTACCATGAGTGGCCTGGGCCTTTGTTTGATTGGCTATACAGCAAGGGCTGTCCACCACCAGAAGACTTTCTTCAAGTTTATGCGGCCAGATTTTACAGGTTTGAAGCAGCCAACTGGCTGTCAGTATTCAAGGGACAACGGTTGCCCATCGGGGATGATTTGAGATAAGAGGCCCAGCCGAGCCGATATTCTACCAGCAGAGAGACCGATGGGAATCCCTGATGGGAATCCCTGACGCCCAGAGAGAACAATAGATGTGGAGATATTGAACCAGGTACTGGCTGAATATCTGCGGGAACAAAGGTCTTCCCAGCCATGACGCGCTTAATAGTAGTCACGGTGTAAATAGAATTCCCTAAATGCATTGCAATAGTAAAACAAATCACAGACCGGCGTGCCAGCTTTGAATCTTGTGAGACCTATCAATTGACAAGCATACTGCCTCGGAAAGTGGGTACATGCACTGTGAACAAGCCATACCACTCCTCTAGCTTTGCAATCTCACATTCGAGATTATTTGAACAGGCATCAATCTAGCTATAGAATATTTATTTCCTAAACATCTAATGTAGCCAGTTCATCTCAAGTAGTTCTTTTATCCAACCTCAACCCATCTATCTACAGCACCTCGATAACTCTTTCACTGCGGTTTTTCTCTTTCAATTGTGCATCTCAATTACGCATCAGAGCAGAGATGCCCTGGTTTTGGAAAAACAACCACCGCAGCAACAAAGCGAGACAAGATGTATTTTTAAACTGGCTCTTGAGACTACACGGACTAATCATGAAAATAGCGCATCGTTTTCGCGAGTGCAGATTGCGGCATCGGAGTAATCCTTGTTCACTTCTGGCATCACTGTCAGCCTCAAACGGAATTCTGGCACACTTACGACGCAATCGGAGATGCAGCAACAAAAGCGGTGGAAGCCGCAGGTTGGAATCATCAGGAATTGCAAGAGCTGGCAGAAAGCTTTCTTCGGAAAGAGATTGATCGGCCCGACGCAGAGGCCCACCTGGCGAGGTTAAAATTGAAGTCTTGTCAGAGGAAAGCTCGTGGCTCGATTTGTCTAGATGGTCCAATGAAGTGTCTCTGGTGCATGCCACTGATTGGATCAGACCCAAGTCCCAGACAATAGATCAGGGGAGAACAGAGAACCCACAAAGTAGTAGTACTTTGCAGATCGAGACGCCCATCACAGCCGGGTCCTGATGGTTCTGTGAATATAAATACCTTTTGTGTGCCCTGCGATTCAATCCATAAATTTTTATCCATCATGGAATGCTTCCGAGTCCTTTCCTTTGACAAAGTCAATATTCCACTCAAGGATCTGATGAGAATCAATGGCCTCGACAGAGTCACTGGTGGCACGATCATCTTTAGTTACCGCCCAGAAGATCCGTCGACGCCTTACATCTTACTTCTCAAACGTTCTCCTCAGAGTACAGACGATGCCGGCCAGCTGAAAGCCAATTCCTTTTCTGGTACATGGGAGGGTGGCGGGGGTGGAGCCAATCTCGAAGACGGGACTATTTCAAAAACAGCAGTACGCGAGACCGCTGAAGAAACTGGATTGGTACCCCGGGCCGCGTCCAGTCGTGTCTATTGTGTGTCCTTCACCCACAAGGGACATCGAATGGCAAAATTTACGTTCATCACGAGGGCCGATGAGAACGTGAGTTGTCAACGGCGGTGGTCCGACGAACATCAAGAGCCTCGTGGTCCAGCTGGTATACGATGGAGCGACGAGCATCTCGATTGCGTTTGGGTGACGGAAGAGCAAATTCGAAACTCGGTGCCCTACAATCCGCAAGATATGGAACAACGTGGACTCGTCATATTGGAAAGCATCAAAAGGGTTTACTTGGACTTTTTCGCCTGGCTGAAGGAGAATGACCCTGACATGAAGTGTCTTCTGCCTGTGTATCAACTGCCGAGCAATCGGGCGTAGGTGATCCGGAGGCTGCAGTTGTCAGAAAGCTACATACCATTACTTTCATTAATCTTCTGGGAGCCATCTGGGAGCGAGTAGGACAGTGGAGTGTTTTGTTTGGTCTAAAAAAATACATTGTTTTTGCAAAAAGCACCGTCGATCATGGCCCAATTCAAGCCAACCACATATTCTAAAGTCTGAGGGATGATCTGCATCGTAGAATTGTATCTTAGGCCACTTCGGAGGCGAGTGTCCGCACATTTGAGCCAGTAGCCCAGAATCCCAGAGGTTGGGACGTGGAGTTCAATATAAAAGTCATCGGTCCCTCATCTGCATGGTAGTGAGATGCACGCATCTATAACTTTTACCAAACAAAGGCCATGGCACAGGCCTCTGGACATGAATTGTACTGGCCTATGCGGCGTATATATTCTGGGTGTGTGTTGCCTCAGTCTATCCGTCGATGTCACTAACAACACAGACCATGTTTCTATATAGATGAAAGCTGTGGTAGATTCTTTGTCTGGCCACAGTCCAATTTCCTCGATTTGTGCCAACAATGGTTAAGCCTCAAACGAACCGACTTTTCCCCAGCGCAGGTGCTTCTCGTCCTCAAGAACATGCCAGGTAGTGGGCAGTATTACAGCAATGAGCTGGGCCAGCTGGCGGATGTGATGCGTACTAGACTTTCCAAGCATGGAGTTCCGGGCTCCGACGAAGGGAAGCTTATTCATCTCGCTCTCGGCTGCGTTGAGAATTATTGGATGAGACCAGAAGGTACGAATGAGGACGGCGGCTTGGTGAACCCGTGTAGGATCATGGTGCAAGTGGAAAACATTCGGCCAGTCGATCTTGGGATTTGGGAGGTCACAGCGCGGTTGGTGTTTTCCCCTGATACTGTGGTGACAAAACAGGGAAGCTTGGACGAACTGGTAAGGACGTTCCAGGCCGGCAAATCCATCGCCAGCCCTCCTGTGACTCTTGCACCTGGATAAAGGAAAAATGAAATTGACCAGTACATAAAGCGACCCATGACACACCGAAATTTTTCTAGATACACCAATCTCCAAAAGGGTTCCGCGCAAAGTACACTCATTGTAGAGTAAACCTGTGACGAGACAAGTTCAAAATTGTTCTTTCTAGCCAAAAATTGCTCTCTATTTGGTAAATCCTCGAGATGTACAACGCCCAACCGCATCCACGATGCAAGAATACCAGTGCTCGACGGTCTGCAACAACGAAAGCTGCATGTCTGCCCTGCCGACAGCGAAAAATTCGTTGTCAGGGCCAGGTCTCCCCATGTGGTACATGTGTGTCACGCAAGATCGAAGGGAAATGTGCATTTCCAGATCAAGAGACGGTCAGTGTCCCGGAGCAGGCGTCACAAGTGATCCGCAATGATTTCAATGGCAAAATGCCCGAGGAAGACCAAACTTGGGACACTACCGACAACACAAGCACCCTGTCAGACCTGAGCTCGACTCCTAGCCTGAGCGTCGGTGCTACCGACGATGAATCCGAAGCACGAAAAGCTCGTGCTGACACTATATTCGGGCAGTTGCTCCAGGCTTTGCCCAGTGGGCAAATGATGAAGGACCTGAAGGGACGGTACTTTGCATATGTTTCTCCGGTATGATGCCCACGACCGACGATAAGTTTCCTTACTCACAGCAAGCCAGCTTTTTTGCGTCCTCTCTCAGACAGATTTTGAGAAAGAATTTCTGATTTTCCATCAACATCCTGCTGTCACACCTCTCGCGTGGCTGTCGCTGCTGTTCGTCGTGCTGGCACTCGCATGCCTGACAGAGGAACATCCGGACAGTATCCGCCCGTATCGCCTTTTGTCCATGCGATATGATTGAATCGCCTGGCATTCATTATCCACCGACAGCCCACCCTTTCAGCCGTCGGTCACGGCATGGAAGGCGATGGTCCTCCTGATCTACGGTCGTCTTCATCGCGGCGAGAATGTATCGGAGGATCTGCGGTTGGCGTATAACATGGCAAACACCATCGGCTGTGACTTGTGCTGCCGCCAACCTCCAGAGTGCGAAAAACACGGTATCCTCTGGATCGGATTGGAGATGCTGTGCTCCATGAACAGGCAAGCATCCGGCAATGCTTGCGAGCACGGGCACTCCCGAAGGAACGGGCTTTGGGTTAAAACCTACGGCAAGGACTTTGTTGGATTGCCCAGGCTAAGAATGGGCTATCAAATGCTTTATCCGGCAAAGGAGCGTTTCACGCTGCTTCATTCCAAGCTGCTGGAATTATCCGGCTTCATCGCGGACAGCACACCGGATGGTTTCTTATCGGCATGGAGTCTCCTCGGTCTTCTTGGTCAAATGTCATATATCGGAGCATCGATCGACGAGTTCTCTGATGAACTCAGCGCTTCAGATGCACAACCGGAAGTTGGGTTTGTGCAGCTTAAAATCCTCCAATATTGGTTCCAGTACCTCCTTCTCTGTGCTTACAAGCCATTCCTCGAAAAGTATTTCAGCGGCGATACTTCACCCCATACCCTGTTTTACGCGGCAAAGTGTGTCGAGAGCGCTCAAGCCATCCGAGTTGTATTTCGCTCGCTGTCCGATAACCAACCTTGCAAGGCATTTACGTGGTACTTCCGAGTGTTCGGAAGAGAATATGTGGCTGTGGCGGAGAGAACCCTGAAGCGGACCAACCACCTGAGATATGGGTGACAAGGGACCGGACATCATGACAGACAGGATTCTGAGCTGTGACTAGGCCTTTCTGACAACCGATAAATCGGAGCTGCTCGGGCCCCCTGTTAATTCTGGGTTTGTTTCCAATCAGTGGAATACCCCATTACCCTAGTTTGACCGGCGTGGTAGGTGCAGAATTGAATCTGAGGCAAAAATAAGTTACTTCCAAGAAACTTACCGACAACACTCCGGTGTATTGGAGACAAAAGTCTCGACGCCGCATTCAAAAGGCCGAATCACGGAATTCCAACTAGCTTCAAAAACCGAACTACAATCCATCTGATCCTCCATTTATTGCATGCGGATTGAAGTTCATAGCATGTAATCCGTCTATTAAAACCTACTTACTTCAGTAAAACAGACCAAACATAGTTTAGCTGTATAATGTCCGTGAACTAGCGACGATCCTCTGCCGATAATGAGACTGAAATTACCAGATATGGTGTTACGCCGTAGCCACCGGCTTTTGATCCCACTGGAGCATCTGATATTGCTTTTTTCACCACACATATCCGGTTGAATATCCAAGACACGGTGCGGATGATACCGGTAAAGCTGTTCTGATATCATTGATTGTGTTGCAACATGAGAACTAGGTGTAAGAGATGGTATACATTTAAATTGATATAAAGTGTAAGATCAGTACGCCTTTTTTGCGCTGCACAAGTTTGATCGATCAACACATTCTGGTACTATTCCCTCGGCTGTATCTTCATAGCAGACTCTTTTCAGTCACGCATGACCTTTTGGTCTCGCCAAAGTCATCAGTCGGTATAACGACGGTACAAATGCCTCGGCTTCTTCTACTCAACCATTCTGTCATCATGAAGTTCCGCAGCAAAAGCCTCCCGAATCTGCGATTCTGGAACCGTGGGCAGGGCCACAACGACTACGCTGAGGTATGTTCACTACCTATCTTCCAAATTTCACAAGATTAAGACCGAACAGAATATTACTTTTACTTTTGTGAAGGCATTATATTTGGAGGACGACATATGGGTTGAATACTGGCGGAATCGTGAATATAGAACGTGCTCGTGGTCCGAATACGAAGGCATCGGAGAAGCCGCGACGGCAGCAGTGGTGGCAGCTCAGTGGAGCTGTCAGGGTCTACAAATACTGGCCGGGATGGTACAGCAGGGGACGATCAACCGTATTAATGCCAAAATGCGTCTGGAGCAATTATCTTCCCAGGCTTATGGGAGAAGATTCCGTTTGTCTCTTCCGTCTGGTCGAGATGCAGCTGAGAGAAGCCGATTTGATTAGCAGTGTTAAGAATTTGATAATCTCGAGAGAAGTGGACTGCATTAGGGAGGCTGCAAGCTATGAAGCATGTAACGCCAGACATTTGAAATATTAACATCGTGCCCGGTCTTCCTCGTTGGATGTATCCGACTATGTTCAGCTTGCTTTGCCAGAATATGATTCTGATTCATATTGAGGCAGTTTATTACAGCATCAACCATGTAATTTCTTTTGTTTTTTGCTTTTGTTGTTGAGAGATTGTTCAGAAAGGCATATACTGGATGGTGCGATCTAGCCATTTCGACGCCATACCTTCACTGACTCACGCTTGTCTTTACACTAGTTTGGTCTCAAAATTCTTCTTGCGACTCAATCAGCAAATGCCAAAATCTAAACCGGCAACGTTGAATTCCTAGACTTGGTCTCTATCTAGGGGTGAACAGACGGCGAAGAGACGACTATAATTGTATGTCATGATCAGTATACGTCTCTCGTGCACCGCCATACGGGGCAACATGGAGAGGAAGATATTGACTGTCGTACTATTCTTCATAACATCTAATCGCGAAAGCAAGCATTCAGAATTTTTGAAACAGAGCCGTGCCCCCCGGATTCCCCACTGACAGAGGCGTGATCTACTCGCCTAGACGATCCCACCCAGTTTTGGTATTTGGCACGCATGCCACGGACCAAGTCTGGAAACCGTTCCGCATAACCATCAAAATCCTTGGATACAGATGTGTATGTGGGATGATCTCGCTCAAATGCGGCCAAAGCTGGTAACACACAATGTAGCGCAGGTTGACTGTCCACGCCGCTGCGATGCATTTCATGGTCACTAGCGAGATCGACAAGCTGAGCATACTTGTGGGATGACAGTGTCTGCCGGTCACTTGCTTCAATACCTTCAACGATGGCTGACAAAGAATAGTAGTTACGAAGTTCGTGGAGTACCTATAGATATGGTCAAGACGGGATCGGAGCACCGGGTGGTTCGGCTTACGTGTGCCAGACCATCAATGGTCGATTCCAATCCGATTTCAGCGGCGATGCACTCGCATACCGCGAGTTTGAGTTGACTCCATCGGGCACACAAGATGGCGCGTGCCTGATCCCCCTCCGTGGTAAATGCGAGCCGGACATATTCTTCAAAGATGACCATATCTTGACGGGATATGGCCTCGGCAAGAGCGGGAACGTCATACCACCGCAGCTGATCCAGGAATTGAGTGCTGACATCGAGAGCCACACTCCAATCGGTCTCAGGGAGTAGCCCTCCCACAAAGCGGGTCTCCAGGATCCTTAGGTTTTGCAGTGTTGTCCAGGCAGGTACGGGCTCTTCAAGGACTTCCTGTACGGGCCGGACAAACAGGTCGTCGAGAAGGACTTCGAGTTTGGGCCCCAGGCCCTCGTCCTCCGCCTTGGCCATCTTTTGAGATTGGGATAGACCTGTCTTCCAAATCGTATGTCGAACGGTCGCGTGGATAAAGGGGTCTGCATTCGATCTCTCTAGTTGCTTTGTCTGATCAGCCAAAACAGAACTGGATATTCCAGTCGGTCACAGGCGTTACCTCTTTCATCACATGCAGCTGGCCAAGATTATCAGGGGCCCTAATACAATCAAGGTAAAGCTGAATACTGAGAAGCTCGTATTTCCAAACAAAGAGTCCAATTCGCTGTGATGGGAGACCGAAAGCTCTCCGAATCAAATCCAGGTACGGGATACTTCTCAAATTTTCCAAGCTTCGCTGAGAGACCCGGCGTGAGGTGTCTAAAACGCCATCTCTTAGCATCTGACGCCGCCCTAACCCCCAATACTTTGCGCTTGGTATTTCAGCGTCAGCGCTTGATAAATTCTCCCCTGTGTCAGATATTGGATGACTGTTCTCCGTTTTCCGGCAATCACGCTCGAAAATTTGACGGAATTCTTTCAAGCGCCATTCTCTCCGTTGATCTTTTTGCCTTTTCCTCTCTCGATTGACACCTTCTTTCGAGAAATCCTGTAATTTGCCACGTTTGGTTGGCAATTTCAAGAGTGAATCAGAGCGCGAAATTCTCAAGGCTATCGGCTTGTTAACCCATTAGCCGTCAGAGGGTGAGGTATTCAACTTGGATATCGACAGACGAACCTCTTCTCTCTTTTTGATCGGGCTGTGAGATAGTGTCCATTCTTTTTGTAAGAAATTTGTAAGAAGAACAAGGGAAACTATAAGCATTGAGCATCAATAGACGGGAACTCCTATATAGGTGAGCGTGGTTACCAATGTGTATGGGGTCCCCGGTCCATTGAACCACCGATAATGGCAAACGCGCGCCCCTTGCGCCGATATGGTGAATTACGCTGAGTAGCACGGCTGGACCCTGGAGATGCTTGTGAGTCCCACAGACGTTCTCGATCAACATAGTTCGTTGCCAATATTGACCACGCCCGTGCCAGTTACAAAATTGGTGGCTATGCTCTGTGGAGTCCAAGGATTCTTCGAAATATTCGAAAATCTTATCATTTCCCATTATCTCAGACTTGTTGGCTAGATCTTCGGCATTGCTCGGGCGCACAGATCTCGCCCAGGAGCGCCGTATACTTGATTGGGCTGAACTGCTTTCTCCCACAGCACATGATGTAGAGTTCGTAAAGCTCGGCAGGGTTCCGAGGATACATTCAGGAGGATTCACAGGCAGCGCTTACGGTTGGCTCTAGGATGTTCCCCCTGTTAGTCCCAATTGTGGTTGTGCCTTTTCACTGGTCACATTTGTAATGGTATATTGACAATGCTCCTAAACCCGCAGCGCTATTATATTGGAAAGAAAAGGGGTACATTGATGTACCAGTGTAACTTGGGTGGCTTCTTTTACCTTCTTGACTCATATGTCGGTAAACTGATTCACATTACTTCACAGCTGTTGATTGAAAAGTTGTCTGGTAACTGTGCACACATCCTTAGCCGCCCAGAGACATTCATTCGTCCAGAAAGTGGGTGCTTCAAGAAAGTACAAAGCCCTCTTATTATCTGCCCAATTTCCCGTCGCGAAGTAGATGGATGAAGGAGCCTGGGTCGATGTTCACAGTGCTCAGTGTGCTTTTGCCTTGAACAGCGCCACTACCGGGAGCACCATCCGTACTCTGACCAGTGATAGTGTTTACGTTGTGTATAGAAGAGCTCCCATCCTCTTCCGGTCTGGACGACTCGTGCGCGGTGAATCTGGGATCCTTTTTGGCTTCATGGAATAAGTTGTACTCGGGGTTCAAAAGTGACGGATCTGCGTTGAGTGGGTTAGAACTCGGCCATACTTTCCACAGATGACCAATGATCAAGGGCTAAAAACCTTGCTCGGTTGTCCCCGGAACGCTAGTTGAAGTAGATTGCTTCGGTCATGGAAGTTCAGTATTACGAGGGTATTGATGCAATTGTTGGCGAGTGCATTGACCTACCTGGGATTTCCGAGGCAGTGCGCTTTCCCGCACTTGCTTGGTGAGGCTTGCGTCCTCAAGGCGCTTTTCGTCCTGAGTTTTTTGCATTGCACTTGATGAGTGGGTTGCTGTGTCTTGTCAGAATAAATGATCTGAGATGCAACGAAGTCGGGTTTAATTCAAAGTCAAGAGAACGTCTGGGCGATGAATGATTTATATCTTGAGGTTTGACGCATTGCCAGCTGGCGTTGCACCCCATTGAAATGAAACTTATTTCTAGAGGATGAAGGGAGAACATGCAGAAGCGTGAATATTACATCTGTGCAGGGACCGCTAGATCTTGAGTGCGGCAACCAAGTTTCCATCCATCCTGTAACCCAGTTGGTCCACCCCGTGCTTGTCATAATATACCGATAGAAGTCGAGGCAATTCGCTGGATCTGGCTGGCTTCAGCTGGGAGCAACCCTAATGCATATCCCAGATTCAATTGACGGTTTCCTCGTGGATATCGCGCTCGGCTCCACCCGGGGACAATCTTAACATGAGAATTCTGAGTGGACTGAGCTCGCCTACCATTCGAGCGATGTGGCCCTGCCTCTACGCACGCTCCCAGAAGGTGCCCATGCTAAAGGATACGCAGAAGACATGCAACAGAACCTGACGGACTTAGCCCTGTGTCGGGTCATATAATGTCTCAATTTTATAACGGGTCTTTCGACACGTGCTGTCTGCCCCGGCTTGGTCGTCGCTTCCTTTCCAGTAAGGTTTGGGACACGTGAATTGCTAACGCTACCATACAGTCTACTCCAACGTGAACTCGGATTCATTTTTCCACCAAGCATACCTCATCCAGGACTAGACAATTTGCTCATCAGAGTGAACGTGACACTGTTTGCCAATTCGGAAATACGGTAATGCTTCCATTGTATCATGCTAGTTTGCTCTTACTGATGTGCCACGTTAGGACGATGTCAAATACCCCGTGCGAAAGCAGTATTTTCCTCCAGGCTGAACTTATCGGCCAATCAACTGGTAGGCCAAATGAGCTCTCGCATAGTGTGAAACATATGGCAGCACGGCCAAGTCGGTCAGGCCTTGTGATGGGTTCCAGCCATGCTGCGCTCGAGGCACCAGCCCAGCGACCCGTGCAGTCTCTAATACCCTCGAAGAAAGAGGCACAGTGCGCTGCAGAAGTCGCTTTGCAATATTTCCAGAACAATCTAGACGAAATTTCATCCAGCGAGCTCAATGACCTGTACCAGATCAAGCAACGTTTTTCAGGTCCTAGCTAGCTGTGTTGTCTTCTCGTTGAACTACCGCACATTCGCCAAGATGGGATTGGAGACAACATCGCATGGGCACCCCATCAACATTATATCCGAAGCCTGTCTTTAGCCGATTGAAGATGTTGCTATCTCCTTCCATAGCTAGTTCGCAGTCTAACCAGCCTTGATGGCCACTGGATATGTTTCTTCTTATTCTTTCCTCCACGGTGTTGATTTTAGATCAGTTGGTCGGTACATGGCTTCGTTGGAATCGGGGGTGGGTTTATGGTAGGCTCGAAGTAAGGATGCGTAGCGGAGGCTACCCTGTATGGCAAGAGAGTATAATTAGGGACGTCCAGGCGGCTCTCTGGTGGCCATGGCTGGCCGGCCAATGACCTCAGTGTCAAAACGTGTGTACAATGGAAAGACTAATCCAACAGCAGCCATCAAGACCTGTGTGCCCGTCTACCCTTGGCCTCGGTGAGGTTGAAGGTCGTGAGGTTGAAGATATTCGACCAAGATTTCATTTTCGAATATCTTTTACCTCACCGAGGCCAAGGATAGACAGACACACTATTTCCATCAGGCCCTGACGCAGGTCAGCTGTCGGAATCGAATTTAACGGTGGGACTGGAAGACAGCGACACGGTGCTCTTCCTTGAAACCGGTTTGTAACCACAATATCCAAACGGTGCCGGTGACAAGGCCATAATCTTCATCTTCTGCACCTCGTGTTACGCTTGGACTCGAATGGATAAGGACTGGGAAGCTCGGCGTCGCTTGATGAAGGGGAAAGAACTAGGAATGTAAAGAGCTGTTAGATGATTGTGCAACTGTATTGAAGGCTTTGACTTAGTATATCGATGGCTGCTGCAGGCATACTGGCCGTTTCCGTTTCTTGTGGACTGGGTCACGGAGCCCATTGAACTCCTCCAGCCCTTTGCCTATGATCTGAATTAAGATTCTCGATGAGATCAGTCCTCATGGACCAGTCAGATGTCCCGACAGGAGACATGGGGTAGTGTTATGTGAATATGGTGTGAGATGAAGACGTAATCGGATGTAATAGGATGTTTGTGGAAGAAAAGCTGGCCAAAAGGGAGTGTAACGGCAGTCTCGTCTACTAAGAGCCTCTCTCCATTACAACACACAACTTCGAATTACCTTTCTGCGTTGTACTAACAGCCAAACAAATCGGCAACCTCTGACATGGGACTCCCTCATATATAGGTACCTTATAGCGACAGCCATACAAGATGAGTAACCCTTTACTTCGCGTCGTGGGATCGACAGCCTCGACTACCAGATTCCTGCCTGGTTCACCACTTTTGATCACGGCACCTTCTGACATTTACGGTCTATAGAACAGCCTAGACAGCCCCATGACTACTTTCCAGCAAGCGAACCTTTATCGCTCGCCCGAGCTACCTCGACGAGTTGCACGAGTTGGGGAGCACAGTGATCAAAGATCCGAGGGTGATGTTACAACCGAAGACTTCATCCGCGAGAGAGGGCTACACGTTGGATGAGCTTGACTTCTAAACCAAGACTTCTCTTACATTCCTTGTCCCTGATCGTATCGTTCTTCTGATTGTTTTGGTGGAAGCTGCGATGCCGGTTATTCCCAGGAGATCTATGGCGTTCGGAGGTTGGTAAAGGGATCCTGTGGTTTCGGCCTAATATTTCAAATGCACGACGACTTTGGTCAACCTGAAAGAACATAAATGCTAATGATATTGTCTTTGAAAGTGATTACAAGAGTCTCGCCCCTCCCATCACACCGCGACGTCCGCTCCAGTATTCCGTCCTGATTCCAGAGTCAGTCTCTGACCGGTGATTCTACAGGAAGGGCAGCAGCCCAACGATACCTCTGGTTTCTACTTACCTGGATATTCAAAACATAAAATGTCCTGCAGTACTTATGTGGAGACCTGGGAGGGAAATATTGCCGTTGAGCGCCCTGCTCCCGGTGAATACTCAGTTGATCTCGGGGAGCAAAAGGACGGCCTCGATAGACTACGATAGGAGCCAACCCGGCGGTGATTACCAGCCCATCAAGTACGCATTTAAGGATTTTTGAACGCCTCAGGTACAAGGGCAATCGTACTGATGCTGCCACTGTACGCCACAGGCCTCGAGGAATCCCTGGAAAATATTCACAAACCGAACCAAGGTTCTTCCTTCGTCGAGCACAAAAGTCAAACCATTATACCTACAAACAGAATGGCGCTACTGGGAACAGCACCTCTTGGCTGGGATATCTCTCTCCCTCATAAAACTCCAGCAGGTGGCATACGGCCCAGTCAAACTCACATTATAAAGGCCGCCGTTCAAGCGTTGGAACTGCAATATTACTTCGCAAAAAGTCATTGAAGCTAAACCATATTGAGTGCAAGACTTTTAGCAGCACAGATGGCACAAATTAAACTTCCCGAAGAATAATTATACATACTGTACAAGGTTCGCTTGAACAGGCCAACAGTAGCAATAACAAAAGACCAATCAAAACCAGGTTCCTTGAGCGAACAGCTAATGATGAAACACGAAGAAAAGGGCATTTAGCATCTTCCTGCTACATGAGCATTGAGATTTGCCGCAGCTCCCATTTCTCATCATATAACACCCCAGGATAGGCGGTTGGTATCACTTTGGTGGTGGCAGAGGAGCACCGGGCTTCTTCACACCTGTTGTATCATAAGCGCCACGTCTGCGAGAGTCAGTAAAATTTTCCAGCAAAAGTAATCAAGCGCAAGGTACTTAGAGCTTACGCCATAATGTAGCTTTACTGGCAATATGTCAGACTGGCTAGAAGAATAATCGTAACGAATGTGAATGGCTTCTGATTGCAGGTTTGCTGGTCTCTATGGAAGGCAAGTTGGAACTTGCCTTGACGATTTAAAGCTACTTGCAACGCTTCTATGAAATGAAGAGGCAACCTCATAGCTCTACACCAGCGACACCATAGCAAATACTCCCACAATGTGATCCTAGGGTGGGTAGCTCGCTATCGTTTATTGGATGGCCCCAACGCCACGTTTCATAGTTCAGGAACCAGAGTAAATGTTGCAGATTAGACAACGGGGCTTATAACCACATGTAGAACTCCCATAGATGCTACTGTATTGCCATGCCGACATGCCTGCATCGGTGGCCCAGGGGAGGCAGCGTTTACTTGAACTTGCCAAATGACATTAGGTTATAAGTCTTTTCCGAGCACTTGCCGAAGTTTCGATCAAGTCACGAAATAGAAATAACAGGGCTACCAGATCCAGCCACAGCGATCGACACTCTTTGGAATAGGACGCGAATATGTGTTCTAGATTCTAGGCTGTCATCCTATTGGGACGATGCCGATTGGTGATCTGGCGAGTTTCAATTGAGGGCACAGGAAGACGTGATGTATTACCACCCAGATTTCGCCCACGAACGTGTCAGGTGTGGTCGATAACGATTACCGTACGGATAAACAATGTCCTTTCAAACTGTTAGGTCAAATGATCCTCTACTGGTATGGTTCTGTTTCAGGATTCAGGAACAAAGTGAAACCTTTGGTGTATCTATCTGGAATTGGATATAATACACCGATAGTATTCTGGCAGAGACAGTATCCCCGGGATGGGCTGTAGGACCATGAACTACTGACTGATGAAATGCATGAGATTATGATCTCATATTTCATAATGAAATTGCAGCTTTCCAATCCCCGATAGCATGTGGGGGCTAACTTACTCCTGGGACCTGCGAGAACCAACCCGGGCTAGAAAGGCAGTGCCCCGGCAGTTCAACCATTTTAGCACGAGGTAGGCCGACCATTACCTCACTCTAGCAGAGCTGAGATAGCTCTAGGCCACCCACCGAACACTCTTTTGCCACGAATGGGCATGTTCGATCGTATGTAGATAATTGGCTTGGCGCAATTGCAACTGCCTTCACAAGCATTATCTCCGCTCTTTTTGCGTAGCCCTTCTGTGGTAGGATCAGTATCTATCTAGATGAGTTCAAAAATAAACGTCGGTCATTGTCCGCTAGGGCTAAAGGTCAACGCTGATCTTTGTACGAATGAAGGTTTGAAGGGCTCCTGGGAGTGATCACGCTGCATTCCGAATAATGCGGACAACTATTTCGATTGTTACTACGTTACCAGCCCGTGTATGATGCCACTTTCGATCGCGTTGTTATACGACACTTCATGTGATCTAATACTGGTTAATTTACTCTGTCTATCAGGTTGTCGGTCCTAGAAGCGTCCCTCTATCACTAACAACGTGCACCCGTACTCTTCTTCTCCACCCCCTAGCATATCATTAGGCAATGCCCTCTAGAGATACGACAGCGTTCTGGCATGAACTTAAGACAAGTAACGGAAAGGGGACTTACCCATTTCAACAAATATCTCAATAACCAACGAGGAAGGATTCAAACAATCTCCACTTCCAACTTCGTTGACGAAAGGCGGGCTTCATAGCCTCCAAAATCTAGATCCTCCTTTCTGCGAAAGAATGAAAATTGTAATATTTTGGCATGAAATCTAATGGGTATATCAGAGGTATATTTTCCGGGTAACTAAGTTGTCCAAAGATCAAACATTAAGCCATTGCGGAATTTTGCCAGCTTGCTTCTGATAATGCTCCCGTAACTTCTCCAGCCGTACAATTTCACTTTCATAAACATTTTCCAGCAGGTTATTCCGAAGATCAAGCACTGTGCTTCGAACAGCTCTCCATCTATCCACGAACAAAATCATGGCATTCAGAGATCTCTCTTCGTGATTTGAACCTTCAGAGGTTTGAATGATTGGATCCGAGTCCAATAAGCGAGTGCAAGTATATGACCCAAATGCTCCGGCTACTTGATTTTCGTACTTCCCATCAACCACTAGGTCCGTATGCCCATCGAGCAGAGGAACAACCAAGACTACTGTATGTCCAATTCCTCTCAGGCTGAGGTATTGAACGGGGTCAGTCGAGGGTGGGTGCTTTGCGCGAATGATCTGGAGACATCCATAAGTATGGTGTCAAACGCCGAGGGGCTTGCAAGATAGAAAGGATTGCTTCTTACTTTGAGATGAGACATGTTGGAAAAATGTTCGAGTCTATGGCCTCAAACCCGGATCCTATTTGCTCTGAAATAGTCTCAGTGGGAGCAGGTACCTTAAGAATAGACTTTAACCAAAATACCTGTGCATAACGTATGTATCTTGCCTCTATCGAAACAGGCTTCACAAAGAATGATGAGACAGGGGAAGAAGGGCCGTAAGTAGGTTGAAAGCTTTTAAATGGCCTGGTAATGCCAGTTCAACTTGATAGGCAATCCGACCCCACTAGATATTTCCGAGGACCTGAAGGAGCCGGTCCACAAAAGGGAAAATAGCTATGACAACTTGTATTGAAATAACATATGCTCCTATACCTCGTTGGATCTGCGTGATACAAACCCGGACAATCCCAACTGATGGTTCATAGAAGTCAATAATGCTCCTGTGCAAACCATCCCCGGGTCCACCCATCGGCAGTCTTGGTAGCTCCGAGTATCCGGTTGGCGCTATCGAAGAGGGGCTCGCTTAGAGACATGGGTTATAGCTCTGGGTACTAACTGGGCAATAGCTTGACGGTCATCGCGTTCCCGAGAGAATCTACTCATCGTGGCCAAGTTTCGGCCGAAGGCATGGTCAGCACTTCCTTTCCCCTAAGGTTTGGGACACGTGAATCACTGGTGCTACCGTACTCTCTACTCGTATGTGAGTTTGATTCTCTCGAGCTGAACGCGGGCTCATTTTCCAATTAAACATATCAATTCCAGAACCAAACGATTTGCTTGTCTAAATAGGCAGGACACCGTTCGCCAATCTAAAATTATGGCAATGCTTCCATTATAGCATGCTTGTCTGTTCTTGCTAGTATGTCACAGTAGACCGTTGTCAAACATTTCGTGTTGAAGTAGCAGTCCTTTCCAGGTTAGATCTATCAGCCAATCCACTGGTAGACCAGATGAGCCCTCGCATGGTGTGCAGCGTGTGGCAAGACGACGAAGTTGTCAGGCCTCGTGGAGGGTTCCAACCATGCTGCCCTCGATATGCTAGCCCAGCGCCCTCTGCAGTCTCTCATACCCTTATTCGCCGCGATGTGGTTGGAGACAAGCTCGGAGGGACACCCCGTCGACGTCGTATGCGAAGCCCATCCATAGCCGCTTGGGGGTGATGTGCTATCGCACTCCCTAGGTAGTTCGCAGCCTAATCGACCTTGACGGCCGTTTCTATGCATTCCCTCCGCGTTGTTGGTGGCTATCTCGAAGGTTCATTTATCGTAAGTGTGAACGAAGGATGTGTAGCGGGGATTGCCCTTAATGATAGGAAGGTATAATCGTGGGCGTTTAGAGGGGTCGTTGGTGGCTATTACTGGTTCGTCAATGATTCTGACGTCGAAATACGCGTGTATAAGTGACAACTAACCTTGACACTGGACTCCAATGCTCGCTGTGCCTGTCTAAAATTGGCCCTGGTGAGTTTGAGGTTGCTCAAGCTTTAATTCAAGGTGCTGGAATTGTTTCTCCATTTCCACCGGACGGCGACCCAGGTCTGCTGTCGAATTGGAAGTCCATCCTGGCTAAAAAGCAGCGACGCAATGCTCTCCCACGACCCCAATTTGTAAACACTATATCCAGATATCACCGGTGACAAATCTCCGCTCAACTCCTTTTGTACTTGGTGTCGCTCTTGATTTCGATCCTCAGAATGGGTCAAGGCAGTGAAGCTCGGTGTCGTTTGATGCACGGGGAAGAACTAGGAATACAGAAAGCTGTTAGTTCTCTTTGTAACTGCTTTTGAGGCGTTCCTTTGGCCTACTGATACCTGCGTCACGCGTACTGGCCCTCTCTGGTGTACTGATGTACAGAGTCTGTCGAACTCCTCCAGCGGTTTGCCAGTGACTTAGCTTAAGGATCCCGCGGGTATCTTTACATATGAGCCAGGTACACGTCCTCGTTATAGATATAGCGGGCAAATATGTAAAGAAGATGGGAGATGAAAGGGTAATTTGGTGCGATGGTGCGATGTTGCGATGGTGCGATAGGATATTGTGGAAAAGGGTGGCCAGAAAGGGAATGGAACGGCCGCCTCGTCTACCAAGAGCGTCTCTCCTTCACAACACACAGCACTAAATTATATTTCTACAATTTATAATACAATTTATAAACAGCCAACCAGATCAATTACCCCCGATATCAAGTTCACCTGACATGCATTTATCTTTCAACCACAGCAGTCCGAGACGAGGAAACAGGTACTTTGGATTGTGGGATTGACGACCTCGAAGCCAGATTCCTGCCTGTTACACCTCTGGTTGCTCAACCTTTCATCGCGGTAGCATCTACTATCCACAGTATATAAAACGTTCTATGCGGCTAGAGCTTTCTAGGAAACGATTTCTTATCGCTCCTCCGAGCTAACTCATACCGGCCGGAGGGATAATGATCAGTGATGTTGAAACCGAACCCTTTCATCCGTCAGACCAGGGAATATTTGATATAGGCTTGACTTGTGAACCAAGTCATTTCGTACGCCTAAGCTGCCTCCTGGTGTTATTCTTTCTTCCGTTCATACAAGCAGGAGCTGTGCCACCTGTTCCCACGACATTTATGTCATCGGGGATTGGTAAAGGGTTTAGTGAATTGAGCCTGGTCATCTGGAACCGACAGCAAATCTGAAAATTCTGAAAGAAATAGCATGCTAATCGTTTTCTTCCATGGTCGCTAGGGAACCTTGTCCTCTTGATACGCTACGTCTCCAACCATGGCCTCTTCGTCGTTCGCTGGCCGACGGTTCTACGGAAGGGCAACAGCCCAATGATCCCCCCCCCCCGGGTGGGTTATCGCCACCATACTATTTGAAACGTACAAACTCATTCTATATTTGTCTGGAGCCTTATTGTGTGCCCTGGTCTCAGCGAATAGCATTTTCACCTAGGTAGCTGTCAATACTGTGGTCAATTTTTGGCTGTAAATGCGTGAAGGGACCCAACCGCTTGGGTAAGTGAGAATGCCCTGGAGGAGGGTCGGGGACAGAAGGGGAAACTTCATGGGCAAGGCAAACCCTTCTCTATCCACAACACCGTCAAACTACACCCTTTCACACTTCATAACCAGGTAATATCAATACTCTTCCTTCTGCCACCCTCTGCCTTTGTTGATCTACTTCACCAGCGCCAACTATCCGGGTTCATCGGCTCACACGAAGGCTAACGGTGGCCCCATCCGCCGCCCTCGTCCTCGATTTGCTTCTTGCTGCAGCCGTACCACAAGAAGCTGTGCGGCAAGAACGAAACGAAAGTGAACAGACGAGCTCCACTTCAGCATCCCCTGTTCCTCCTCGCAAGTTCCTCCCTCTCTAATTTATCGGGCCTGGTCATTTTCAACGCACCACGAACCAACGCAGCATCGACACATCATGATCGTGACATCGTCTACCTTCATTCATTCTTCATTCAACCGAGTATTGTCCAGCATTGAAAACTTCAGACCATGCGGCGTATGAGGCATCCTTGGGGCTCAGTAATACAACATGTATGTAAACGGTGGCTGATTGGCATCAGGTCCAGGAAATAGAGCCCAGGTACCACATGATTCTTCTGTAATTTACGAAAGTGTGAACTATTCTATTGACATCAATGGATACTCAGGGCTACAATATCCCCAACCAACCCCTTGTGTCCCTTCCGACAATGCAAAGTCGACCCTACACCTAACCACGGCATCCCATGCCCCATATCCCACATCCACAGGCACATGGTCATTGAGATCGATTCCATACCAGCCCCACAGTCCTGGTGGAGTCTCTATAACGCTTATGAGGCTATGAAACGCTTTCGTCGTAAGAAAAATGCAGGCATTTTCTACAGAATAATGTTGGAATACCCACCGCTTTGTTCCTCTGAGTATTTTTTCCTACCAAGACGGGCCTGCACTGTTCGCGATGATTCCATAGATAAAACCTGCTAGTGGTAGGAATTGGCTCCAAGAAGCGAGCAACCTACTAGGATAATTTTGAGGAGCGGCCGGGCCCCTACCTTTCTAATTAGAGTCTTGAGAGAATAGAAATGAAACTTTCTCTACCCCTCAGAGATGAGGAAATAGTCATATTACCTTCGAACGCCCTTTCGCACTATGCTACCTTTGGCCTCCTAACGCCTGTTCTCAGGCATTGGCGAGCATGGTCTTAGCTCGCCTAGGCGACGGATTGTCTCCGATCGCGCTTGGTGTCTATCAAGCAAGTTTCCGCCATGTTAGGCGTATAGGTTCTCAATAGCCAATCACTAAGCGGCGTCAGATCTAGCGTCAATTCACCCAGGTTTGCCCCTGAACGAGGTCCCATTTTTCGAAATGGAAAGAGTATAAGAAGGGCTCATTGGGTGATAGGGACTTCTCGAGCTTATTCCAGCATTCCCAAAGTCTGTAACTTAATCACGCCTTCAACCCATTCAGTTCTGTCCACCCCAGCTATGGATCAACCCCATCACATGTACGAGGGGTACCTCTTTTTCAAAGCCGATCCTCTACCAGGACACCAGCCGACATGGTGGCGTGTTGAGCGCAGTTGGATGTGTTTCACTCAGGTCGACTTGTATACGATGATCCATCAACGAGCTTTTCAAATCTCTGCAGCCAATCAATATCAAGCCCTATCGACCGAGCGGCGTCTCCAATTGGACCAGCTCATCCATGAACGACGGCAGCAGGACGCTTTTGCCGAATGGAGCTGTGCCTACGCAGAAGAACATACAAGGGTCACTAGTGGTCAAGACTCTATTTCTCATGGTCTCGAAACGATTGCAATGACAGCAATTCTTATGCGTAGACCACGGGCCACGAAAATCCATCCAAGAACGCCGATGGGTGATTTAGTTGACCTGAGCAGGTTGCGGCCTTCCATTATGGGTGTGACAACAGCGTCTGGGCTTTCAGCAGGTCGCACGCATTCCCACAACCTGACTGTGAGCAAGACGCATCGAGATCCTATCCCGTCATCGACACAAGGACGAGCCAGTAGAACTTGCCTGGAACATGCACTCTTCGGCCGCCAGTCGAAAACGATGAATGGATCCGCTCTACCGGAACGGTAAGCCCACTCTTGTGAGCCCTGTATACATTATCAAGTACATAGCAAGGATCACTAACGGAGGAGGTGAGCAGCAGTGAGAGGGTAAAATTTAAACAAGATCATGGGAGTAAAGATGGCTCTGAAGAGACTGCCTTCGAGAAAAAAAGGAATTATGGGTGCGACGAAGCGCAGAGAGCCAATACGATTCATGACAGGTCTGACCAAAACCAACGCTCCAACCATAAACGTCGTCGAATTGCACCGCGCATCGCTCGGGCCTACAGGAAAACAGGTTACAGGAAACCGGGATTTCTGAATCGCAAGTGGCACCCCAAAACCTGCCAAGTTCCTAGGAAAGCACGTCTTCATCGGCTACAGAAAATATTAGAGGATGCGACTGAAGAACGACCAAGCATTATTCGAGGACACCGTCGTCGCAATTCCTATTAAACATTTCCACGGCGAGCTGGAAGGAGACAGCCATATCCATTACCATTACTGCTCATTCATGTGATCATTCGCTTCTATTGCTTTTTTTCTGCTGTATAAACAATTATTCAAGTTTTGACTCCCACATTCATTTGGTTTTTTGAAATTTCTATCCGAGGTGTCATTGTACCTAACGAATAACTCTACTAAATACGTATAGCAACAGCGTACTTTACATCTTTTCGGCAATCTCCTGCATATGCAACCATAAAAGAACCCCCGTCAGTTGGGTAGCTATCTGGTATTTCATTCAGGCCTCAATATACTGGAGGATATACCTAAAACATACAAATTTATATCAACAGGTATACATAGATCAAGTAATTTTTCTGGCTTGCAATGTGGACGTCTCAATACACTAGCTCCGTCGCAGGCCCCATACAGAACAATCCCACTGTCTTTTCGCAGGGGCGCCGCGCTTGACGGGAAGTCGCCGCGTATATTCTTGACGGAGAATTCTGGGTCTAAGCAGGGCATGGTACTGTAGGTGGAGTGGTGAATACTGGCTGAATATTCCTTCCCAGGGTCCTGTTCACTCACGGGATGGCGAATTCTTCGCCCAGCTCACAATTTGACTGTGCCTTGGGAATCGGTCTCAGGTACCAGTTCAAGTTAGAAATACAAGTAATTTTCCTGAATTTTGAACTGTGTCTAGTAATTGCAATATGGTGGAGGGCCTAATCAATATCCCCAAGCCGAAGTCAGGGGGAGAGGAGAGGAACTGGGCTTTTCTTGTGAATATTACATAACTAAGCGTTCACTTTCTTCGCGGTCTACTGTATTGCTACGGGGTTCTGCTCTCACTACAGCCAATGTCGCCAAGTTTCGAAGACTGAATCGCAAATCGCCAAATTCAATGAAATATGACTAATACCATTTCCCACTCTTTGGTGAATGCCATACAGAGGTATTCTGATTCACCAAGCCATAGAAGTGTTGCCCAAAGCCTCGATTACATCCATAGCTTCAGATGATTAGCTTCTCCAGCTCACTTTAAGAAATCAAACTTGCGTAACTTCTGTAAGCAAAAATTGGCCTTTTTCGTGCTATATGCTGGCACAGAGTCTTGTTAGAAACCTCTTACATGTCGTCCGTGCTTTCGAAAAATGAAGTGCGAAAAAGAGAGCAAATCAGGATATTCGAGAGATTTAAAAATAATCAAGATGGAGGGACCATTGAATGGAACTCAGATACAGCAGGGAGGTGCACTGTACTTTCCCTTTGCAACATGCTGCTATGCCAGCTTTTTCCCTTCCTCTTCCGGTAGGTAATCCAGGCATTCTAAAGTTCTCTCCGCCGTGGGATGGGAATGGTAAAATATCCGATAAGGAGTATATGAATCGTAAGAGAGCGCCCCATCTTTCAAAACGGACACCGCGCCCTGCAATGTTAGGATCTCATCCCCACACTTTGTCGTGAAAATTTCTGGTGATTGATTAGCTTTTCCCCGCCAATGAAGAACGCAACTGACCAGCCTGATTCTCGAAGCCATGGAAGATCGACTGTTTCAAATACCATGTTGACAGGAATAAAGGGGCAAAAATTGCTGGATAATGAATCCCCACTCCGTGAGTGGCCATAATGAGGAACATTGAAGTAAACTGTGGGAATAATTAACAAATTTCGAGATCGACGTTGACACCCATGCTTACACAGATCACACCAAGTCCTTTGAGAGAGTGGTTTCCTCTCCAGTGGCCAATCTCATGGGCTAAGACAGAGATTATCCTGTTCGTATTTTGCTTCAAAAGGCTCTCGTCGAGAAGGATGTATGTCTGGTTTATACCTTGGCGGCAGCAACCAACGGCATTCGATTTTGAGATGAGGAACGGGCTGATGTAAATATCGGACCAACGATACCCCTGAATACTGACAAGACACCTGGCTTTGGTTGCCAGATCTCCTGAATCTGGAGTCCAGTTCTTCAAATCTCCTAAATCAACGACCCGATAAAGAGCTCCAATGCCAATCAAAGAGAAACCCAACCAGAGGCTAAGACTTATTGGTGCTGATACCATACAAGATAATGCCAGTGGACATATTAGTGATAAATTCTGATTATTGTAACATCCGAAAGCATGTTCATAAGTTTGTCGATCAAAATATGAGTCCGATGGCTTTTTCGAGGTACGGACCCGAATTATACAGACGAAGTAAGACAACGGCAGCCTGCAAATGAACGACAAGAGCATAAAGATGGGAGGAAGGACTGGGCTCAGAATCCAAGCAAGGACAATATCCACGAAGAAACCAAGAAAGTGAAAAGCCAGGAGGATGACAATTTTGCCACAATCATCGCTCTGCAACACCATTACTAAAGGGCGACAGAATTAGAGGGTGAAAAGCTGGAATGAACAATAAATACCTGAAAGTCTTTGACCAACTGTGTGAAAAGCCGATGAGAAGCTTTTGTTCTCCCAACAAATCTCCACTGGCGGAAGGACAGGTAGACATGAAACGTCGGGACGACTAGCAAGCTTAGAAGCCTGAAATTATCTTCTATAGACTGAGGCATCCTAGATTTTTGTATACGGAAGATTGGCAATCTTCTGAGAACAACACTGATCACTTTGATATGTGCGAGAACGTACAAGGACTGAATAGCGTCTTGGGGTTGCGCCTTTAGACAAGACTGACAGAATTTATAAGGTGAGAACAAGCGTATTTATGTAAGTGGAACTAGGTCTCGTGGCGTCTCTCGTTTTAACTAGGGTCTAGGGTCTACGCAAAATTCTTTTTCCTGGTTAGGAAAGATTTTCTTTCTCATTAAACCCATCCCAGGGAAATCTGTGTTTCCCAATTCTGCCTTATTCATTGTACACTGGAAAGTCAATATTGGGGATTTATGACATTGAATCCGCTTCTTGTAACGACACTTCCCAAAGAAGATTTTCGGGATGAAGTGAATATAGACTTCATGAGATAGACGTGTCTAGTATCCCACTCGAAAGGACCTCGTGTCATGTGCGAGGGATTCTCGACAATTACTTCGCCACCAGAATAGTATACTAATGTTGGTACTGAATGAGTACTTTGGCCGGTGGGCTGCCGCTTGGGATACCAGGTTTACTAGGTGCACTTAATTTTAGGCTACAATCAATTTGAAAATGCCCCTTTCGGATATCCTTCTTCGGTACTTGGCCGAAGGAGCTTTCCTACTTATCGCTGATCTCTGCAAGAGCGTGTTTAGAGTAAGGTTCTGTGAGAACTGAGGTGCCGTTAGGCTACTTCGCTATGTAGGCTGCATTTTTTAATTTGAATAGAGAAGGCATTTTGGACAGATTCGCCTCTGAGATTAGTATCTTGCCGCACTAAAGACAACTTCACTCTTCTTTACACTAGATCAAAGTCCTTATGCATACCAGCTAAATTGGCGGCAGGTATACTAATATCATAAATCTGATTGATAACTTGTCTCAATCGGTCCAGCAAGCCAGCATAGGCTATATCAACATAAACTTCCTAGGAGCCAGATGAGTGCGACAACGCCCATTCATACAAGTAGTTAAATGACTTGCTTGCACTATGAACATCTCGTTCAGTAATTGGTCAGTTATGAGCTCAGGCTCTTAAAAGCTGATAGACCAGGTGGCAATGGCTATCTCTTCTGGTGCGCATCCAAAGATCCTTTCTTCATCGTGCATCGCAACATAACTCTAATACTACCACGATACAGAAAGGCGTCGACGCCATCAAATATGGTTTGACTTATTCTTCCCTTGTCCATGCTGTGGGGGACAGAAGCAAGGCTCCCAGAGACCCTGTATCAATTCGAACGAGCTACGGCATGTCATCAGGCCTTCATACCAGGCAATTGACTTTTGATTTTTCAATTTACGGCTTTGTCTCTTCCTTAAAGCTCTGCTGGCACCAATTATATCTTGAAAGCATTCCTATTACAAACTGAACTTCGAAATTACTCACCGTTAGCTCCAGAGTCAGTGATCAGCAAATGAAATACTGAATCTCCTTAATTTTGTCTCTCTGTTTCATTTACGAAGATCCATGCCTATAGATCCTCAGTCTAGCCACATATTAGTTGGCATATCTTATCGACTGGGCACATTGTGAAAGGGAGAATTGTATCCTCAACACCATCCATTGGTACTGTACCAACAAGGAACTACGACCACCTGTCAGTATCTAATTTAGCCCTCAGTATATATTTCCTTACCTCTCCCTCGATTTGGGGAAACAGTTCACATCCCAGATGCTGCCTCATAAATTCTTTTGAAGCTATGACGCTTTTGCCCTCATGAAATTTGCACGAACGGATTGACGATAATATAGTAGCTTCAACTCACTTAGATGAAAAATCCTCTCAAATCATGTCTGGTGCTAATTGAGCATATCTAAACAGCACTAGGCCTATACCTTCCCACTAGCTAATCTTTACAGTAAGCTAATCATATATAGCGTCATTTCACCCAGATTTGCCACTGAACAAAGTCCCATCTTTTGATATGAAAAGAGCAAGTATGAGTAAGGCTAACTAGCGTATGGGGAATTGTCAGATATATGTTCTATTACTCCCAAAGGGTCTGTAACTCAATCAATCCCTGAACCCATTCAGCCTTGCCCACCCCAGCAATGGATCAACCCCATCCCCAGAACGTGTACGAGGGGTATCACTTTTTCAAATGCGATCCTCTACTGGGACATCAGCCGGCACGGAGACGCGTTGAGCGAGATTCTAAGGATCTCGAGTTGTGCAAGACGATCCATCGAAGGGCTTTTCAAATTTCCGCAGCCAGCCAATATAAAGCCCTGTCAAACGAACGGCGCTTCCAGGTTGATCAGCTGATGTATGGACGACGGGAGCGGGGCCATTCTGTCTTGCAATATGGCCATCTCAAATATACTAGCCCCGTAACAATCCCCATACAGAACAGTCCCACTATCCTTTCGCTGGGGCACCGCTTCACGGGAAGTTGCCGCGTATGTTGTTGACGAAGAAATTTGGATCTAAACAGGGCATGGTAGGTAGAGTGGAACGCAGGCATAGCTCTGAATGCTGTGTGTACGGTATAGGGTCCAGACGTGGCCATATAGACAATCGGAAACGAGCCGTGTCAGTTGCAGTACAAGATCGTGTGATGATATCGAGGACTTGTGTGCGTATGCGACAGAGGTTACCCATAGCGGTCTCGGTCCGCGGCACAAAGAAAAGGTATTCTTCGAGGAAGTCATCGCAAAATGCGTCGTGCCGCGAAAGTCGAAACTCCACCCATGTAACCTCCTCTGGCAGGAGGAAGGCCGACAGGTACAGAAAAAGGTCGTCCGCCTGGGTCATGGGAGATAGAGGATCCGGCCCGGTCCACGGGAAGCCTTGGTGGCTATTCAGGTTTGGATGGAAGAGATAGTCAACCGTACAAGATCCGTGAGTGCTAGGTTCTGAGGTTCCCAAATAATCTATTGATAAGATTCTGATGTCACTCGGTTTGGTAGCAACACACGGGGGGTACAGCTGGGAGATCGGATGACTGCCAAGCAGCGTGGAGGTCGATGTCCACATCGTGGTCTGCGTACAGTGAGTATATGCGAGCTGAGTATGAATAAAAAACTTGGGCTATACGAACCGCTTGGAGGCCATTCGTCTACCTCCATGGGGCTTGTTGATTCAAGGAGAGGAAGTGAACAGAAGCGGTCCATTGATACGAAATGAGAGCCCTCGTACTGGAGACAGCGGAGGAAGGCCAGGGACAGCCTAGTTACAGCCTCTTGCCTAGGACAGCACAGGATTCCTCTCAGATTTATGCTATCAAGCGTGAAGAAGCGATGTTGCGGTTTGACTTGAAAGATCATCTTCCACGAGTAAAGAAGTAATTAGCACGGTCACCGTGGATTGATCATGGCCACATCGACACCTCACCGGTTATCCCCGTTGATCACTTTGATATTGAAGACAAGACCATCAAACATCGTTCCCGCACGTTGATCCTCGAAGCCGTCGGCCTCTCAAGGAAGGTCGATGCAATAGACCGCTCTATTCATTTCTAGGACCTCAGAGGCAGCATCCTGGATGGCGTTTGCCGTCTGTCTACGATGTCACAATAGCAGCACCTGTTCTTCGCAGCGCTGTCGGAGAAGCTTGTTCTCGCATTCGAGCAGTTTCTTTGACTGCAAAAGCGCACTATATTCACGCTCGAGTTGGATATGCTTGGCAGATTGAACGACATAGAAATTCCATAGACATAGAAAGAGGTCGAGCATGTTGAGGGAGGGTCTCGCGATGGAAGAAGGCCGGTAGAGGATGTGCTGGGCCCCAGTAGCCAAAGAGCCGACCGTTTCTATATAAGTCTAAAATCTAATAATGAGTCCCAATATCTCTGCTACTGTAGAAAGGGCCTGACCTTGCAAATGTGAATCCTGCCCATCGGAAGGTCTGGGAAGATGCCATGCAGATCGACAGCAACATCACCTCAGGGATAAAAATGGAAGCGACACTGTCGTTTCGTGGGACGCTCAGCCGGTGGAGGAAGATGCGGTATGTCCATTCTGTGTACGAAATCCAATACGGTGGATTAGATGCCTGGCAGCATGGTTGAATATATTGCTACCATCACAGGTTAGGCGAATCCCATCGCGATACATAAAGTAGACCAACCGCAAGTACCCGCTATCTCTCAGTATGGTGTCTCATTTTGTTGCGAGTCTGGATCGCTGAATTCCGTCCAGCTCAATTCATAGATAGGGAGCAAAAGTAGGACCGCGCAAAAATCTGAGGCGGATGCGATAACTCTATGGCAGTTGATGATCTCTTGGTGACTGTCAGTCTTCAACCCTTCGATTTGCATGTAAGCAAACCAGCAAACTTCCATTTCGATGGCGCGGCTGTCTTTGCTCGGAAACGGTGCTTGAGGTCGTCAACGCGACTCTGGAGGATCTCGCGGATCAAGCCCTCCTCGGCAGATTCCAGCGACCTCAGCAAACTGCGGTGCCGCAACCTTCGGTCTTGCTGAAGCACGTCGACAACGACCATATGTTTCCCCCTCACCGCAAGCATCAAGGGGTCCTGAAGCCACCGGTTCTCCTGGTTGGGGTCGACTTGAGGGTGTCGTAGTAAGATCCGCACCATTTCCGAGTCACCTGCCCGGGCGGCGATACACAACGCAGTGTCTTGGGCCCCAATGGAGCTTTGGTTGACCGCCAGCGACTCGCCCTGTCGCACTAGCAGGCGTACTGCCTCCCGGTGGCCATTCTCCGCGGCACGACACAGAGGTGGATCTGCAAGATCTGTGGCATTGATTTCCACACCCCCTTGGTTCAAGAGCATCATCATCGCGTGAATGTTGCCGTTCGCAGCCGCCGCAGAAAAAGGAGAGATGCCTGCCACGCCGAGGTTGAGGTCAATACCAGGCATCTCGAGAAGCCACCGCAGGGCGATGGTATCCCTCCTTGCGACCACATGGTGCAGAGATGTCGAGACGGATTGGGTCTGACCACGACCACCCACAAAGTTGACATCAATGCCTTTTCCGGCCAGGATCCTCTTGGTCGTATCGTCGTGCGACAGAAATGTCGATAGCCAGAGCGGTGTATTGCCATCTCTGTCTTGACAGTTGATATTGACCTGCGGGTGGTCCAGCAGCGCCTCCATCGCCTCCAGGCGTCGGCATCGAACGGCAAGGTGAAGGGGAGTGTCTCCGTTCTGATCATGGGCCTCCAGTGCTGGGTTTTTCTGCGCCAGAAGGAGTTTGATAGCCTCTGCAGATCCATGAGCCACCGCTTGGTGGAGCGGGAGCTCATTGTGATCGCCCCTCTGATAGCCGGCCGCTGGCCTGTAGAACGAGAGTGATGGCCCTCCGTCCCGTCCACTGACGAAAATCCACTTCATGGATGGCCGGCCGATGCGCCATACCCATGCACGCGGCGACTTGCCACAGTCATCTACAAAAAAGGGATCGCTGCCGCTGGAGAGGAGTAAGTGCGCCAGGTCCGTCTTGCCCCACCAGACCGCGAGATGGAGTGCCGTTCTGCCTCTTCTATGTGGGAGATCAATCTTCAGATTCGGGACCTGTAGCAGGCTTCGCAGCACAGCGCAAGTTCCGTACGTGATGGCATACCACAGCGCGCTCTCTTGCGCCCGGTTTTGGAGATTGATATCCAGTGCCGAGCTTGCCAGAAGCAGCTGCAATACATCATAAGAGGAGTATTCGAGAGCCCTCATCACCGGGGTCTTACCCTGGTAGAATGCATTGACATTTGCCCCGTGCTCCAGAAGGCTCTCGGCGAGGTCCCTATCGTTGTGCATGGCGGCGAAGCCGAGTAAATTGCTGTTGTGACATTTGATGTTGGCAGCTACAATGGGCGGCTGAAGTCTGGTATAGAGATTTCGACATGATCCAGCGAGAGCAAATACCTCGTTGCACTCAAGACTTGCCGCAACTCGGTGTAAAACTTCGTTCGGTAAACTTCGCAGATGGGGCTGTCTAGTTTAGTATCCAATCGCGAGGTGGATGATGTCTGTTACGAACCATGGTGAAGCTGGGGCTGCGGACATGCAAAGAGCAAGAGTAGTGCGCGTAGAGTTTTGCATTGATCTCGTGAAGGGCAGTCCGATGGTATTATACATATCCTTCGTGCGGCTTCTACGTGGCAGTCGTGGTTCCTAGATCTATCAAGGCTATGCATTCCACAGGAATGCGTCTCGAAGAATGAATCTTGTAGGACAGATCGTCGCCACGGCACTACTCATGCTCCCAGGATCGCAGATATGATTTGTAGGAGTGCCGAGTGCTGGTAAATTTCTACAGGTATGCGCAAGACATTAACTACCACTAGGCCAAAATCCGGCTTGTCCTTGAAAATGTCAGAGTGAAACGAGTTTAGTGGTTTATTGTACAGTAGACCTTGCAATGTATGTGTCATCCGCCACCAATTTCCTGCGGTATAAATATCTATTGCGGTGGAATATTACGTGAGCCGGTTCATAACTGTCGCTGGCCGTGTAATGCTACTGACAGACTTGTTGAAGAAATCTGAATGTGGTAAGTGGTAACTGGAAACAAGATTCGCAGTCTGCTTACCTGACATGCTTTGCCCTTTTGCTTCTCGGTTCAGGCGTAGATGAAGTCACCTGCACCTCGATGCTTGGCGTACTCAATAAGCCCGCTGGGCTCTGTTCACAGACAACCGGCCAGTGCCCATTCACAGTTTTGGGATGTGGAGAAACAGGTTCCGATACCAGCCCAAAGAATGCAGACCTCTCATTGAGTGAGACCATGGCGTAGTATTTTTTCATGTCCTCCAAATCCGCAAACACGCAATGTCTCCGACGCTGTGGAACGAATTGCTGGCGGCACCCACAGACTGCGATCTTCGATTTTTCTACAACTAAAGAGCAAGGTCAGAATCTGATTACATTTCATTGCGGTAATGATTGAGCGAGGCATACCAGAGTCCGAGTGGAGGAGTTCTCGCTCCATGCGAGTACAACTTTCGTCGTGGAGTATAACGTGATACGCCGCCCCGCCGACGCTGTGCTTCCGGAATGATTCTGTTTCTTCGTCTTCCCAGGTGACGATCAAGCCATGCTCTGCGGGAGCCGCGGTGATGATTATCTGATGGGGCATGTGCCGGAGTAGACGTCGGATATGGCGCATGTATTTCATCTCGGTGACTCGGGGGGTTGTCAAAGGCCCAAACACCGAAGAAATGCAGAGGGATAAAAGTTCCTCGACGACATGGCCACAAAAGAAAGGTTCATGGTTGCCATTTCCCTTTTTCGGGCCACGAGGGATCCAATGTCGACATGACGGTTGCTGATGGATCGCCTCGAAGTCCAGCCATCGGCGGTGGATCTTCAACGTGCGTTCCTGGGCATCATACAGCACCTCTGCCCGGCACTCGACCCCTCGAACATAAACCACATGAATCCCCCGCATCGAATCGATTAGGGCTAGACAGGCGCGCAATGCCTTCTGCACGGTTCTGAAGAAGATAGTGTCCGGGGCCTTGCAGACCTGGGCATTCCGGAAAAGCTTCGACAGCTCTTCCTCGGCGCTGCAGATGCGTGTAGTCGACCGCAACAAGCGCCACAGCTCCTGGGGTAGCCGGGCCGGCCGCTTCCCAATCATTTCACGTATCATCGCGAATTCCTAAATTAGCGTTAGTTTGTGGCAAGTGACAAGGATTTGGACTTCCGACATACCTGAGCCCCGGCTGTTTCGCAATGGAAGAATTTCTTGCCCTGGGACTCGTCTCGTAAATACTTCCAGATGCGAGAAGCTGTCGACGGCAACAGCAGGTCAGCTGCCATATCCACGTCCATTGGCGCCGGTGTCTTCCGGAGAAGGCCGACATATACGGGGAGAAGCAATTCTTCGTGCACTTGAAGTGCGGACTCCCAGATCCGGCACACTCGCTCTGCCACTCCATGTCGGTCCATCCGCCACTGCCGATCGCGCGTGGTTTTCCCTCGGGGAATGTGATACCCAAGTCGAAATGAGTGCGTCCAGTTTGTTTCTGGCAGCAGCACTCCATGAGCATAGATTCTCCCGTGCAGACATGGGTCAAAAAGCAAATCCCCCTCGCTTGTCTCAACAACCGAGGATGGATAGGTGAGGCCGCGGATCTCCAACGATATCTGCAGCCAATCGAGAAATTCCTCTGGCGACACTGATCGACCTTGGGTAGCGCGTCCGGGACTGATCAGCACGGCAACATCCCGCTCGTTCCGGAAGCGCAGTTCAGCCAAACCCTCAGCCCCATCCGTCTCGAAAACGCCAGATGGGTGTGATGGGGTCACGGTACAACAGAAAGACCCCCGTGGCTCGCACAGATGAAAACACCAGGAGCACTGGCTCGCCACCACTTGCAAGCTGTACCCATCCCGCGACAGCGCCACCGCTGCCAGCTTGAGTCCTTCGCCGTGGGATCCTGCGAGGTGGTCCTGGCCAGTCTTCGTGGTAAACCCCAACTCGAGAGCCTCAACGGGCAATTGCATGCAGGCGTTCGCTAGCGTGACCCGATTCAATTTCTTGTCGTACTTGATGAATCCCAGGGACCGGCGACCATCGATGTCTGTCGGGTCGGGAACCACGACCGCAAAATGGTCACGGGCGTCCTCAAAGTAAGGCCGGAAAGCGAGTCGATCGAGTTGGAAGCGTTCCAAGATGGCATCCTTCCTGATCGGATTTAGCAACATGACTACACAAGGCGTTCGCACACATACCAATTCTGATATAATTCCCGAAAGGCATCGGCAATGGTCCAGTGACTCACGTAATGAGGCGAGATTCCGAGCGAGATCATGCGCTGCGAGTGCACAATGGCTGGAGATGTGCTTTGCTGGCTCTGAAGGAGCTCGCGATCTAGCTGCTGGTTCGCCGCCATCATTTCGCCGCCATCGTCGCTGGCCTCAACGTCCATGCGAGTGGCCATTTCCTTGCGCAGGACGTGCCTCTAGAAGGCTGACTCTCGGTCGACTATTTATATGCCGTCCGTCAGTATTTTGAGCCCCAACAGCTGATGCATCCCACCAGCTGGAAACGGTAATCAACAGCATCATGTCGAGATAGAACGAGCGGAGAGTTTGAGTGCAAACCCCACCAATGGTGTGGCTCAGTACAACGTCATCCCATCCGATTCAATCTCTGAACAAGTTAATCTCGGACCTTGTCACAGATATTTCGTCTCTTGATAAAATTCTGCGCCTTTTTCCAGGGCATGAAAACTTTAATCACAGGTGGGACATCCGCAATCCTAGCCTTGTGGCCAATGTGGCCTGGTGAATGCATCGTAGCCGTCGATCCTCAACGTTGTCACCAGTGATGCCCGAATGCCCGAATAGTTGACAAGGATCGAGTTTGCTTCAACTCAGTGTTGGCTTGAAGTCTACAGCATCTAAATCGATCCTCGCCGTGTGGAAAGTGATCGACGGTGGTGATCATAGGAGAGTATTAGCTGAGTGAATCTTTGCTGGCCGACGCGTTGAAATAGTTTGGCCTGTGTTGATGAGGACGATTTGTCATACACACTGACCAACCATGGACGACGTGAACCGCCCACAGAACAATCGTTCCAATGTTCAGTGACAAGAGCTGAGAACATATCGTGTAACTATCGAGTTAAACAGGAGCACATGATGAACGATCCTCGCCACAGTTCCTCAATGCATTGGAGCTCTGTCATATGTGGTTTACCAGTCTCCGCCATATTCTCTCAAACGTCAGCGGCCGAGTAACTATATACCACGCATATCCCTTTAATAATTTCTATGCATTGCGACAATCTCTAGAGAAATCGCCACGTCCAATCTTACCACGAAATTGCGCAAATGGCGACCGAAACAAGTGACAGCGACAATGATCTCTTGGAAATGATATCAAACTACGGTGGCTTGGACATGGAAGAGGAGGATGCCGACTCCTCTACTACAGGGGATGACATTTCGGAAACGAGTGAGGATCGCAACTTTGTCGCATCGGAAAGCGATGAGACTTCCTACTCAGAGGACGAGTCGCTGGGGCCTAGCCTTCCCTGCATTCAGGACACCATGGGTGATCACGACGTCTCGAGTGCCGTAAGTAAGCCATAAGACCTTTTGTGGCGTTGCAGCTAACACGAGCAACCAGGTTGGAAACAAAATCCCCATTAGTGCTGTTGCCTCTCGCCTAGTCTCCGAGGACGGAATTTCAGCGATACAGTATTTGGTTTTGTGGCAATCATGGGAACGAGAAATACCGCATGGGTATGAGGTCAGTGAGGAGGATTTGTCTTCTTAAACCAGGTTGTATCCTAGATAAGCCCTTATTGAAGTTTATCTAACCATTCGCGATCCAAAGGGCGGGATTGGACGATTTCTGTGGTACGGTCATGAATTGGATCCTGGTTAAGGTCAGTCTCGGCTCGATGCATGGTCAGACGGTCCGTTGTGCGTCCGTTCAGAAGCAGAATACCAATGATATCGTTGTTCGCTTGATTATTTACCGCGATGCAAAGTAGCAGTGCGCGCTTTGTATTAATCTACCTTAGGAATACTGTATTGTAGTCAACCTGTCTTAAAAGTCACATAATGTTAATAGTTTCGCGTACAGAGGGATCTTCTAACTACAGAACTGCAATCGTCTTGTACTTGAGTTTCTCAACACAAAATTAAGGAGAAGAGGAGGGAAGGAAAGGAAAGGGAAGCTCCGGTGCTAGAAATCATTGCACGAACTATGTCTCTCCGGGGGTGAAAAGGGAAACTTGTACAGGAGACGAAATCAACGTTGTTAACAAGTGAGTATATCGAGCAAAATAAAAAGGCAAAAGCGTAAAAACAGAAATAGATAAAAATAAAAACCGAGAAGTTGGAGCCGAAATGGAAACAAAACCATCTGCATCAAGCAAGAGAATGGCTGCTCATTTGCCTTGGTCGTAAAAGGATGGAGAGAATGGCGTATTTTCCGCAGAATTAGCCCGGTACGAGATTGTGGAGGGGCTTCGAGTCAGGTCTGCCCTGTCTGGAGACATCTCGATGTTGTCCGGATACCCAGTCATCACTGGAAACTCTTCCGGTGTGGAGGCTAGATAAGGGGAAGCAATCCCAAAGTCAGCCAGTCCTTTTCGGATGATCTCTCCTTTAGGGTATATACAGTAGATGTACGAGCTCAGCGAGCCCAGAAACATAATATTAGAGCGATGGGTCTCGTGTGAAATACATACCTTCTGGAGTACCTTGAGAATCGTTCGGTGGGCCAGATATAGTTTGTGATATCGGAGGTCTGATGCTATTATTTGTGACAGAATATCTCACAGGGGAATGAGTATCTGGCCCACGACCTCCAGCCGAGTTCAGGTGGCTTGCCTCGTGGGCGATTTTGATTTGTTTTTTGAAAGCAGCATGGATTGCTCTAAAGCTCCTCTCATGTTGAAAGTCCACCCGGAATGCAGCTTCAATTTCATCTTCGGTCAGATGTGCCCTGTCCATGAACCAGGACGGCAAACGTTCCAGGTCCTCTGTTGCCCACCGGCGATTCCGGGATTTAGCTTGTTCTCTGTCAGCTCTCATGGGCCCTAGGGCTCGGCTTGGGCACTTACTCCATTGGGGCTTCAGGGTCGGGGCCTTGACGGGTGCTATAGTCACTGCCACGTCTTTTCTTTCGCCGCCCATCAAGTTAGGTGGAATATCCAGACTGCCGGTCGGAGATGACGATATCCCGTCTATCAGGTTGATCCCGCCAGGGCCCTGGTAGACAGTGTCCTTGAGGCAGCTGGGGGCCTCGATGGAGGAAAGGTTTCGAACGGCCACTGGAATGATGTCTGAGGTCGGCTCAGGATGGCACTTGTCGGTTATTGTGCTACCGAGTGAGGGGAGGTCCGCGTTGTTCCTTGGTGATGTGATCAATGCCGTTCCTAGCGGTGCTTTCGCGTGTCCACCATCCCCATCGGATGGACCAGTGCGGCCACTGGTCGCTGGCTTTCCGGTCACCAGATGGGCCTGACTTCCCGTGGGAGCGGGCCTCGCTGTCAATAGGTCATGACCATTTGGTATAGCCCCCAGCACCACATTAGATGGAGTTTCGGTATTCCATCCTAGTTCACGGGGGCTATACTGCATTTCGAGCTGGGTATTGGCCCATTCCTTGTTCGCTTCCCCACCGGGTTTCCTGCAATTCTCGCTGTTCTCACTGGGGCTACCGGACAGGCGGATGTGGGGAATATTATCTAATTGTGGACAAGGATTATCCAGGCATCTTGGCTGGTCATTGGTGCTCTTAGTGCGGGCAGGTGAGTTTGTGTGGGATGGCATTGGTTGGCCGGAGAGGGTCACTCGATGGCATAAGCGACGATGTAGCATTTTCGACCGGCGCATTCCCATGCCGACTGGTCCGGCCGATCTATGCACTCTTTTACGGGTAGCCAGTGCTGTTTTCCTGTGATAGAGTCGCGCCATGGTCAGCGTTTGGGTAAGGGGACTTCGCCATCTCCTCTCGGTCCACGTTAGACGCGGCCTCTTGGGCTCTTTGTTGTTTGAAGATGCTGCCCTGTGTGATCCTCCTCTAACAGGGCTTTCCGCATGTCCTGAGCAATGTTGACGCTGAGCTTTTCCCGAAATTAGGCTTAACGGTCCTCGATAGGATAGTGGCTCCTTCCACTGCTTCAAGAGGTCCCGGAGCACCCGGCTTCGCTGATCAGCTTGTCCGATTATCTTTTTGTTGACTTCGAGGACTGTAATCCAGGCATTTGTCAGTCAGTCAGGGAATATTTCCTATGCCAGATGTGACTTGGGCGAACTCACTTCTTGATGCAAGCTGGATTGAGAGGCCAGCTGTTTCGGCTATCGATGATAGTGTATATAGCTCTGTCTGGACATCTCTCTTGTAGGACCAAGGCTGTGTCAACTTCTGGAGTATTCCAGAAAGGACTATACTATGCTGGAACTCAGACAGCTCGGCAATGGCTTCCACATCATCGAGATGGTAATGAAAGATGCCGGCTTCTTTGTTCTCAATCTTGCAATTGCTTGCAGTGACGATATCCGGCCAGCTGATCGGTTTCTGCAGGGTGTTTTGTCCACGCTGAACAATCTTTGGGCTGGGAGAGCCAAAAAGAGCATCGACTCCTTTCATGAGCTGGACGCTGATCATCGGGGCGTCAAAGATACCCGCAAGGCTCGTATTTTTTCGGAATTGGGTTAATAGGTCCTGCGAATCCTCCAAGGCGGAGCAAAGCTTTTCTTGAAGCGGCTGAAACTGTTCCAGAAGCTTTTCTCGCAGCCCCGAATGGTCGCCGTATCGGTTTGCATCTTTGCCATTGTCCATCCTGCAGATCGCATTGATCGATGCTATCCCAGATGGAATTTGGCTTCAACCTCTGGACTACCTTGACTGTCTTCGGTGGAGGAACAGTATTAAGGCGTACCCGTACTGGTGAATTTGGGATAGGTAGCGTCCTTGACTCCTTGAAAGAGGTAAAGAATGAAATGGTATGTACTCGGACAAGGACAAGTCGCAAATGGCTAGAGGACTGTATAGATAAACGCTTGTCCATGACAGAAGAACTCGGGGAAAGCAGGTCCAGCGAGCACTCTTCCGTAGTGGAAGACGCTGTCGCCCTGGTCATACGCCAGTCATGTTCTGTTTCGCATTCAAAATCAAGTGAAAAGATGAGCGGCAAACATCCTTGATGGTTCATGAATCAACAGGTCAAACATTGACGGGCAATCAATTTTCCACTGCCACTGATAATTTATTTTGCCTACTTCGTGGCTCGCAGGACCGTAGCCTGTGTTGATCGATTTCCTTGCGGGTGATTACTACTTTTCATACGCCGACCGGTGATGAAATGCGGGCTCCAAGATTGGATTCGCCGGAGCCATAGGTGATACCGGACCAATCCCAATCGTTTTGTGGGAAAGGACATCCGTGGCCAAAGTGGAACCCGCCTATCAGGCCATGGCCTGCGAACGCTTGGTTAAGATCTGTCCATTGCGCATACACGTAGGAGAGAACAGGTGCATGTACCATCGGAGCAGCTAACACGGCCTAATCTAAAATGCCTCATCGAAGCCCACGCAATCATCTTGCGGAATCAGTCAGTTTTCGTGCTTACAAGGCAAATTACAAACCGTTTCCCCTGATGAGCAACGTTAACTGAACGATGATTGGTCGAGTCTAGGCCCTCGACAGCCACGGTTCCAGGTGGGGCGGTCGACCCGCCCTCTGCGGAAATGCTAAAATTTCTTATTTCAACGTTAATCAACCGCCTCAACGCCCAGCATAGGAAGCGCTCGCCCACTATTGGGTCTGCCACGATGTACGCAAGTGGTCGCTACTGCAGACCCTACTCGATTGGCATAAAAGACGCTCATTTTCCGTCGAGAAGAAGAACAGGATTTTCCTCTTCACACTCCGTGGCCGCGAGGCCTTGGAGTGGTCTTCGCGGGATAGGCTCCGCGATACCAAGTGTGCCTCGCAGGGATAGGCTCCGCGATACCAAGTGTGCCTCGCAGGGATAGGCTCCGCGTTACCAAGTGTGCCTCGCAGGGATAGGCTCCGCGTTACCAAGTGTGCCTCGCAGGGATAGGCTCCGCGATACCAAGTGTGCCTCGCAGGGACAACTGCGAAATCAAGAGTCTCCGCAGGGACATCTGCGAAATCAAGTCTCGCAGGGGGACGCTGCGTTACCAATTGAGACCCGCAGGAGAGTGCTGCGTCAACAAGTTCTCCCTCGCAGCAATGAGCCCTGCGATTGTATTGTGTGCTCCCTCACAGACGATGAGCCCTGTGTATGTAGAAACGCGCTCCCTCGCCAGCACTGAGCCCTGCCGTTGTATTGTGCGCTCGTTCAGGCAGAGCCCGTGGCGCCGCGGTCCTCGCCCTGATCCTCTGGCGACAAGCAGGCACCTCTTCGTGGTGTCAGAGACTAGTATTCGAGTCCTCCATGGGACTCGAAGAAGCCAAGACCTGCTCCCAATGTCCATAGAAATCAAGGACCTCCTAGCAGACTTCGTGTCATGCCTTCGGCCTGTCCCAGAAACCGATAGAAATTAAGAAAATCCAAACAGGCTTTTTTTCAAGCCTTCGACCTCCTATGGCCAAGATCCCATTCGCGTAATGCACGTAGCCTTCAATCGTTCCCGGAACCTGTACACTGAGCGCTCGCTTCATACGACATCACGTAGTCAATTGAGCCATTGAGCTTGCTGACGCGGTATGTGCCAGCGTGTTTCGTTGCCGGTGAATGCCGCTTCCATCCAGAGTAATCAACATCCTTGTGAGGGTTGTGTCCGTTGGCTGGAGTGATGATGAGTGTGTGGGCTTGGTGGTTATTGATGAAGAGGACCGTGACTCGTGGTCATGGTGAGTTGCTGGTCGTTGCTCGTCATGAAGAAGCTGATGGTCATTGACGGTCGGCGACGGTTATTTACGCGCGGCGGGCCGGGCTGGGCGGTGAAGTATCCACCGGTAATCAACACCCGCCTCAACACGGCCGTCCCAGGATCCGCGAGGACCGATATGCGGCGAGAAAATACTGAGTCTTCGGCATGAATTTGATAGTACAGATAGGACAGCGAACTAATGCCTTTGGCACAATTTGATTTTGACTACAACGTGGTACACCATTTAGTCAAACCAAGTTGCATGTAAGTTAAAGGGCGTGGACTGAAGGCATGCATGGATTAAGATACATGTATTTGTAGAATATATTGTCTGTACTCAATTCGTCTGAGTCTACTTTGCGGAGCAATCTATCAAAATCGAATTTGATCTTCTGTTTTTCAATGATGGACTGTGCTCGGGGCGGGATATATGGCCGCAAACTAACGTTGTCGCCCGCTTACCGACGCAATATATATGTTTAGATTACACCGTTTATTCATGATTGGAGACGAAGTACCAGAGGGACCACGATACGGTACGGGAAAAACCACTAGCTACTTCTATAAACTTTGAAATGTTACCTATCCATCGTTCCCAAGTATTATCCAAGTATTATTTCCTCCTGTTACGGCTGAATGAGCGACGCTGCTGGCGCTGAAAAAGTCGGCTTCGGATATGGCTGCTGCTGTTCTCCGCGGGATGATGTGGGAATGAGTAAGCCAAAAATTTTCCGCCGCGGCTGAAATACGTTTTGGCCCAGCCGAAATGGCATACCTGAAACGACGCACGGGTTCGATTCCGAAACCGGGCACTCGGTTGTTTTTTGGGTGGAATGACAGATCTCGCTCATCAGCTGTCTTGGCACACCAGCGTGGCTCCTCGAGCCATTTCCTCAGTAGTCTTTTATGATGTATCATACAAAAATTGCTTACGTCTTGACCTCGAGTGGATATGGTGACTTCATACTTCCCGTAGTATGGGCATGTCGCCAAAGTCAACAGGCTGAAAGAGTGATCGGCCTGCGGCTCTTTCGGACGCGTGACGCCCGGCGACGCATTCACGTGGCGCACGCGCCTTTCCGAAGTCGCGTTGGTGTCAGCGGCTATGTTCGTAGCCAATAAGGACGGCTTCTTCTTTTCCCCTCCATCTGATAGAAACCGACTTGTATCTTTCGGACTATCGTAGAGAAATCATGACTTCGTGAGGCATGCTTCTGCGAGCGGTCCGCCCCTTTGATGACACTGAGGAGCGTTCGGTGCCTTCAGCATGCCATAGGCGGGGAGAATCGACCACGAAACGGCGATCTGGCAACGCGGTCAGCTGAATTCCGAACTTTCAGGGATGAACTGTAACTCGCCAACTTTAGTTCGTCGTTTTGATTTCAGTATGGCCAAAAGGTTCCTCTGTCACACTTCCTCGATCAATCATCAACGTCCAGCTTAACCCGTGCAGCTCGGTGTCCTCTCGGCCTCTTGGAATTCGTAATAGCGGCCATGATGGCGTATCTCGATTGAGGGTGGGTGCTGTCTAATGAAGACCGAAACATTGCCTATCTACATCAGCAACATGTCCCGTGTCAGAAGGCGGCATTCACTTACCATGGCAGTAGCTTTACATCGACCATGGGTGATCTAGAGATGAGGCAAGCGTCAGCTCAGTTAGACGTAGGAACAGGAGCAGCTCTTACCAAAGAGAACGGCTGCGGTGGTAGACAAATATCCTCCAATGCATCATTGTGTGCTTTGCTGTTGGAACGGATACAGCCGGTGGTCAGCGGATATGCAGTTGCACCAAGTCAAAGGGCACCAGAGCAGGGCTAATAATTCGACTGGGCAAAGATATTGCCTGATAACGTTCGCTCTATGGCGCGATCCGAGGTAGTTTTGGAAGAAACTGTGGTTTTCGTAATGGTCATTGATGCGAGATTTCTCTTCCTTGTCGAATGCTGCGATACTCATTCGGTGTCATGGACGGATCAGGCCGACAAGGTTCGGAGTAGATGTGGACAAGAGAACAGAGCTGTCGGAATATGGCAATGCCCTATTACTTTCACAGTTAGCTCTGGATCTGACAGGGTGAAGCGGGGATATGAAAACAATTTGCAAATTTACCGCGTGGCTGATCGGGAAAGGGAGACTTCCTGGTTGGAAGCAGAATGCATTGAGTGAGTTGCCGTTTCAAAGCATATCTCGGAGCAGAAGGAGAAAATCGATATTAACGGCCCGGCTCGTCTTGTCACTGCAAGATTGGCAATCGCGCTGCGGGAGAAAGAGACATCAGCAATACTTAATGAAGGACAGAGATGCCACGCATGAGGCAACTTACTAGAAATGGGCTGGCTCGTGGTACATCCAAAAGGGTTGACTTCTGATCCAGTGAATCATCAGCAAGGCTTAGTTTTCGACTACCACAATGATCAAACTTACCTTGCCCTTTGCTGCAGCGCGCGGCTTTCTAGCAGGGACAAAATCGGCTGCAGAATTCGATCCATAAGAATCCATCAGTAGCTGGATTATGTGGACGTGTTGTGACTCACTATTCTGGCCGCTGGGATATTCCCAACACGACCAATGATCGTGGAATAGATTCGCACGTAGGCAGTGGAGAGGAGACTGATATGAGCATATTACACGTCAGTATGGCTTCGAATGACGGAGCTTTCATACTTACCCGCCGTCACAGATCTCAGTATCAACGGTCGACAGGCTATGGGTGATACAACAGGTCAGTCCGATCACGAGTGCATGGCATATCGGGAACAGTACGCACCGGGGAGTAGCTGGCAAAGTCGAGAGCAATTGTAACGAGACTGCATGGGGAAGTCTGGGAAAGGAAGGCTGAGAAAGACCGTTCTGGGTGGCTAACGGCCCGATATTTATAGCATTGCCGCCAGCCTTTCAGCTTAATTCGCCACAAGGACCCTTGCACATTGTACGGGGCCAACAGAACTGGCCCTCCAATTTTGGCGGGCTTTTCACCATTGATCTTCGGCGACATTCGAATATTGGCAGTCTCACTATTGGCACCGTTTCAACACGCACAAAGACACTGCAGGATGCGCTGACGATATGTTTCGACATGTTGTACGTTCATTAACATAGCTTTGTATGTCATCGCTACACAAAACAGCGGCCACTTCGTTCAATTCTATTCACCAGTAATGAAGACCTATTTGCTGATCAACCGTTGAACACTGTTCATGTCGTCGCCATCTCCTTTTTCTTATTTCCACTCGTTTCTGATGTCATAACGGAGCAAAATACGCAGTATCCGCATTTCTTTGGTGTTGCTATCTATCCATAGCCATCCGCAGAAATATCGGCCTCACTCAGGCATATTTCTGAGCGGTGGATAATTTCCTCACTGTTACTATCTCTTCTATCTCTGTCCGTTTTATGTTCTCGAGCTACTGGCCGGCCGCGTCGAGCCACTGCCAGAAAATATCTTACGAACCAGTAACCTATTCCGGCACCACACTGAACCAAAGATGTGCTCATTCTCTGCAGATAATCATACAAAGACATTGGCTTGAATTGGAGCGTCTAGCTCTCGTCGACGCCCTGAATTCAACAAGACTGCAAAGAGCTACCCGCTAATCCTCTACACAAAGTGCCCGACGCGATGATATGTGACCCCCATCCCGATGATATGAAATGCCCTATGTGATGAAACAGCCGCGAGGTACCTGACAAGTCAAGCATGTTTATCCCCTAACAATCAGTCAATTGTTATCTGTGAATAGAGGCTATCTCAATTAGATGGCTACTGGTATCACTGCTCTTGAAAAACAAAGAAAATACTATATCCCAATGCTGAAATACCGGATGTCATGTACTACCGGGAAATCTGCCGTCGACTACTGGGACGCCAAGATCACCCATCAAGACGTCCGAGATGAGTACGAAGGACAACAATATGTGAATGAGCTTTTTCGATCGCGGTCAACATCTTTTCGGGCCATTACAATGGAGTGATATACGGCAATGTTGAGTTGAGCGAGATTCTTGGCAGAGGAGAGGTACAAAGATGACAGATTTACGAAGTCGAATACACGGGAAAATAACAATGGTGTAAAGTTGTGTATGAAATATACTACTGCTGCTTAATATAGCAACTGCCCCACAGGCTGTCTGTAATTATTACGAATGATTACCTCGCTTGCCTCAGGCCGTCGATCAGGTGACGACCATGCTCGTCCGCGAGTAATGATTGTGCGTGGCAGGGCAAGATCTGCGTGGGCATTTATTTCCTCATTGCTTGGTACCTTGTATCTTCTCTGCTCGCTATGCTTAGTGTCATTGAATAAAAGGGACAAATTGCCTCTACACGCAATCCGAGAGGCATTCGACTACTCTAATATTATGCTGGAGATGATCATGTTCCTGATTCCAGTATTGTCACTTCTTCGGTTCTGCCTCAAATCTTCATTGCAAAACCCAACTCTTCTAATCTCCGTGTTATATTCACGAATCGCAGCGCGCCTTGAGAGGTGAAAGCGCCACTCGAGTTATAAGTATTTAGGACCATTGAACAACCTGGTGTGTATCTTGGCTGTAGATAATTTGGTTGTGAGCACAAATCAATGCCTTTTCCATTAACTTCGGTCTTCGTACTATTGCCGATATTATATAGCATGTAGCGCAGTGCTTTGGCATCAACACTGGGCGCTGTAATTCATACTAGCCGTGCTTGGCCTATCACAGAGCTAGCCTGATCAAGATAGTGCCACGTGGGAAAGTGGCTCACGTGCTCATACATACAAGGTCAAATGAAAACTTCCGTTTGTTGGGAGTTCACGTAGACCCTGAACTTCACGTGACCAAGGGCTCACACCAAGGCAGGATGCGGGGTTTCACCAGAAACAACCGTTCAACTTGAATTAAGCACCCTGGCAAAAATTGCCAGATGGTGGTGTTTGCCTACTCTGTACTGTCGTTCAAGTGCGTTTGATGGTCAAATGTGTGTTCATTTCCATCAACATGATCACACCATCAATTATGCTTAACAGTGTTTATTTCTGCTCAGCCTAGAATATTCAAATGCTCTTCGTGTTCAACGGTGGAAATACTCATTGTTTGACCATGTTCAATTATTCAGGCGATTTTGTTCAAGGGCTACAGTATTGATTTTGAGAGTCATAATTCTAATCTCACGATAACAAAATATGTAATAACCATGCGCAGATCGCAGTATTCAGGTCCTCTCTGGGTGCGTAACTGGCACAAACGCGATCTTTAGGCCGGCGATTAATGACGATTCACCAATTCACCACTACCAATTCACCCTACCAATAGACCGGCAAAGTTCATGTCTAATAGTTAATTCGCAGTAATTAACTGAGTCTGGAATGACACTGACAGTCATCATGATTCAGCAGGTTGGCAGATGCCAGAATTTACTAGATATCGTGGTTGACACGGTGGCTAAGCTTCTCGCGGAGATATAGTGCCATTCGGCAGTATACCTAAGGATTGCGATGGCATCATTTGGTCTGGCTGGTGATTTGTCTCTAAAGAACCTCATCTACAGCTAGTCAAAAATTCAAATACAACCAATTTAGCATACATAAAGTTATGTGGGTCGTTAAAACTATATTTAGGTTTATTTGATGTCTTTGCTTGTACAGTACAGGAAGAAGCTACTGTAACTAGTAGATGCTCAGGCACCCCGGGGGGAATGTCCCTTAAAGAGAGATGAGTTCGCTACCGGATGCCAGAGCGAGCTGGAAACCCAAGCCCCCCTCTCAAGCCCTTCGGCGTCCGTCCTCACTCCTCAAATCCGCCAACCCCGCCAATCCTACCGCACCACCAGACCAAATAACCCTACATTGCAACAACAAACCTCTCCACCAGATCCAGATCACCACCTACTCGACCATCGCTGCAAAGAGCTCTCTTGTTTCATAGACAAGTTCTTATCAATGTCACCACTCTACAGCTGGCTCAGAATGGCTTGTATTGCAAACTACTCTCAGGTCTCGGCGGATCAGCATGTTGTTTTGCCTGTGGATCAACCAAGCCGCTGTACACGCTCCAGAAGAACCCCATCGAAGAGATGCAACAACTTCATTTTACGGACTGCATATGGCCGGTAATCTGCCCAACATTGTCGCCCACTCAGGTACCGCATCTCCATCACCTCAACTGCCACCTCCCGAAACAACGCCAGCATCCATCCTGCCAGGTGAACCTTCAACCATGAACATTGATACAGCCACCGAACAGTCTAACCTGAAACCAGGGCCGCAACAACCTCAATCGACCTGTTCTTCTGAAATCTCTCAACTTCCTCCACCTCAGCCTCCACAGCCCCCACAGTCTCTCCACTCAACGTCCCCCGCTCCCCCAACACCAAACCAACAACCTACCTATGCCTCAGTTCTGCAACGGCCCGGACCTTCTCTACCGCAACCAACTTCCAAGATCTACCAACCCTTATCTTCTTCCCCTCAACGCACACTCACAATTGAAGACCTTTACCGCAGTTTCCACAACAAACCATCGCCATTCCAACTCAATAAGAAAACCAGCAAGAGCTCAGCTCGTCGAGCTCGCAACTAAAACGTATCTGCTACACAGTTTCCAACGAAGTTTTAATCTCAGCTTTGCCAGCATTGTCGCAACTCCTAGCCGAGGTGCAGCCAGCCGCGGACAACTGTCGGCCGCTTTATCGGGGAATTCACTATAGACGCGCCACAAGGGCAGCCTAATACCACAAACGGCAACACGGCCACGAAAGGCTTTACCAGGTGAGGCTCAAAGTTCCCCGTTCAGGCAGCTTGGAACAATCTCGGGGACCAATCAACGTGTATTTAGAAAGTAGTTGTAGCCTGCATATCGCCGTCGAGGCGAGGGGTCAGGGTATCCATCCATCCATCCATCCGACTGTACAGGACTTAGCATCGGAGCTATAATTAACGCCTTGAACGGACGCCCTCCTATACTCCTACCCCCGGATACTTGGACCGCGAATACACGCCATCAGTAATCTGCCCCTAATGCGCTCTCTGCTGTACACACAAGATACAGAGAGTGAAAACTACAGAAACTATTTCATTGTGTCGGCTTTAAGCCTGACCGCGGAGCACTAACTTAGTTCCAAAATATAATTCTTAGCAATGTCGAAAACGAACTATTAAGTTTGACCGAAGGCTTTTGGAGACCCATCAAATGAGAAACGGCTGTTTCCGCTGCAAGGACACCATAACTCATATCGACGCAGCTATAATGTGGGAGATTGACAAACTGCCCTACTAATCCAATATTGGAGGTGTTCTGCGGAATAACCGAGGGGCGATCATCTTGGGCGCGACTGATCAACAGCGAACTCATTCTTGGCATAACGCGCGGAATGAGTACGGTGTGTCGAACAAGTGGAGCCTGGAAGTTGAGATGCAGAAGGAGTTCCGACATGACCTCAGCACCTGAACAATGAAACATTGGCTTGTTCACAAAGTCGCCTTTACTTTCAGGGAAGAGAGCGAAGCCCCAAATAATGCGGACATTGGGAGGCTGGTGTCGAAAGACTGGTTGTGTGGGAAGGCATAGGTTGAGCTTCCAGCGGCTTTCTCGTAAAATGATGAATGTGCCAGAAGCAGCTGCAAAACGCGACAGGGAACTAAGATGTTCAAGAAAGGCAGGATCCTCGGTGGTGATTGTAAAAGATTCCAGCATCGAATGCGTTTTGCGGGTACAAAAGTTGTAGGGATTGCCAAACCTGCTATGTCTGGATCCAAGCTCCAGCCATATGGCCCAATTCTCGTCTAGCTGCTCGGTGGGATCTATGGATTGTAAAACTGGCGCGTGTCCATTTGCTCCAACTGAACAGCCTGAAATGGTAGAACCTAGTGTAGCAATCACAATATCTTGCGGCCCAATATTCTGGGACTTTTGAAATCCATGCTGTATAAGATCCAGGCGTGAAACAGTCCGGTGGTCGCTATCAGGACTTGTCACCACATCCTTGACAGTAGTATCGAAGCGGAAGTCCACATCAAGGCTCCGGAGATAGTAATACATTGGAAGAAAAATAGATTCGTATTGGTAATAGCCTGTGATGTCGAGGCAGTCCAGGATTGCTAGGGTATGGAATTCGCTGAGGTACTGTCGGAGACTACGCCTGAACTCGGCTGCGCTGTGCCACGGCTGAAAACCAAACCTAAGATGGTTTAATAGTGTGATCGTCAGAATCGATGGGCTAGAAGTTGATGGAACAGAAGTGGTATTGTGACTTACTGGGCGGACCAGATAGCCCAAAAGGTATTTTGGAAGAAGCTGTCCGGGAAAAAGTCCTTTATCTGGTCCCTTCCTAGACGCTTTTCTCCCTTGAGCATAAGCTTTACTAGATCCAGTCGATTTTTGAGGCCCAAGTTCAATTTGGTTGTGGGGACATCACGTAAAATGCCTTTCTCTTGTACTAAGAAGCAAGTACCAAAGTTCTGCGTTGCAGACTCTCGGTTTCCCTCTGCCGTATGTATTTCATCCAATATGCTCCTCCCGCGAATATTAACTGAAGGGATAGAGGCAAGAAGCTCCTTCAAAGGAGTACCGATGGGGACGGGTAAACATCCCGCGAACTGGTCGTACCCACAAGAAGGACTTCCCACCGGATGAAGTACTTCTCCCACGGAATCATGAGAATCGAGTATATGCACTTTGGTTGCGGGAACCTTGGCATGGCCGATAAGATAAAGCGCTGACGCTAAGGATGAAGTACCGCTCCCAAGAATCCAAGCCTCTGTTTGTTCCGGAGATCGTCTGTTTCCAGTTGGGATTTCTGCCTGCTCCATCAGCAAATATATTTCTAATGAGAAAGCGAGAGCAACGGAATGGATGTAGCATATTTCGTAGGGACCAGCGAATCGTCGGATTGAAATGAGGCAAATCCAACTCTTATATTGACGGGCGAAAATCTCGACTCTCGTAGACAATCATACATACGTCACGACTTAGAACATATTAATGGCTGTCAAGTAGGGTACATACAAATCGGTGGAGAGCGGTCCATCATTTGCGACTGCAATGTGTATTGCTCATGCGATAGTGTTGGGACCGTTGTACAAGCTTTTAGATACGGATCACCTCATTCGTCCTAGACAAGCTGGGTTGCTTTCTTTGAAGAAAGGAAGCGATTATACTCCTTCAGCCCGCCGGCCGTTTCTTAGTGAGCTCGGAGGCACGAAACCGGACGCCTGGTCCCGCCTCCCGTCCTATCCTTATTCTTGGCATTGGCGGCATCTACTCCAAACAGTCGCTACTCTCCCCATCCCTCCGACAAAAGGACAACGACCTGCACTCCCTCGCAACCAGATCCACAATACATACAGAAGAGATATCCATAGATTACCTTGTCACCACAGGTCAGTTCGTAGAACATTTTTTTACCCTTAGCAACAATCTGATAATAATCTAGCTAATCTATCCCATTGATAAAAAAAAACCAGATACTGGTTGTCTTTAATCAACAAAATATGGATCTCATGGCTTGCAAAACAATGGTAGTATGTGTATACAGTCCCTATATTCATGGAAAAAGTAGCTTTGAAAAGCTAGACATTTGCACACCACCCTAAATCTGTAGTGAGCTACGAGGCGGACACGATTGTTAATTCAAACCAAGCACAGTTTCCACAGCGGTCATGCGTCGCACGCGGAATTTAATGCCCCTTGGCCCACTATACCTGGAACAGGTGATTCTCTTCTCTTTTTTTTCATTTCCATCTTCTTTTATGATCGCGGAGATATAGGCCGATGATTCAGCACACTTGGTGGAAACTGATAGTTATCATTCTTCTGCGCCTGTCATACTGCTCGAAGTCCCTACTCGGTAACTAGTTAGCCAACTAGCAAGGGTGCAAATTTTAGTAAAAATGACTTACCTTAATAAGAAGCAGTTAAAACACGAGCTATAAGGATTATCTGAGAGCTGCAGGCTTGCTTGCCGTACCGTACCCTAGACGTTGCAGTAGAAATAACAGCTGCAGTCCTTTCGGCGATTGATTGCGAGGCCATAATCTAGCTCATGACAGAGCGAGTACAGTACTCGCGTTGTAACGTCTTGACAAGTATGATCGAGCGCAATGTAATGCCGAAGACCTTTAGATAGCCCAGCCAACGATAACCGAGAAGACTATCCAGGATAAAGTCTCCGCTATCAAAAGATATCTGTTTGGGGATATGACGCACGAGACAACGATTATCATGAAGAAGGTTGGTATATTGTGAAGTAGAACGAGCAAAACGAAATGAGCTCTAATTGGACGATTGATTTGAAGCATTTCACTAACCTCGCATGTTCGGCGAGACATTCTGAAATAATTCGCTCTTCAAGAGATGAAAGCTATTTTGGGCTATATACAAAGTATTGAGGGCCCATTTGAACACACAACGCCGAGCTCCAGAACATTGTGGTTTTATTGTCAGCGGTACTGCGAGTCCGCTTTATCATAGATCCTCGATTCGACTTGCCGAGACTAAATACGGATTCATGTTACCACCTTATACTACCTATGGCCTATTACTCAATGGATATACAGTAATAAATTAAAGATTTGCCTTGAACATGGTCGGAACATCTCAGTGTGCGCTATCTTGAGTTCCGGGAATGGCAGGGTTTCAGCGCGTGCATTACTGTCCTAACGCGTCCGTGCGTGTCACCAGTGCAGGATGCCATTCATTGAAATATCGCCATAGCGTCATCGAAGCAAACGGGTGGCATCAACGAAAGGTTACATTGAAGTCAACACCGTTTGTGCATCTTTAAAAAATCAGCGACCCCCCTAATACTAAGCTGAGCCCAACCTCGGCAGGAGCCGAAAAGATACCAGAACTAAAACTCTGCCTCCTTCACTTTTCTCGCGACCATTGCACTACGAGGAAGCTCAATGTCGTTAGACACATTTGTCTTCGAGTAGTAATATGGAAATTTAGCCAATGCGACATCTCCACCCTCAAATTTCAACCAGTTCCTCGACGCTGCCAAAAAGCTGGTGTCAGATACCCGCGCTGTGAACAAAGCTGGAGCACCACAAGCAAATGATCTACCAGAATGCGGGGGCTAGCAAAAATGTACGTTTCGATGATTTGTCCGAGCGAACACTGCTTTTTTCGCCAACAGATGCTCCATTGACTTTGACATCAGAACCAACTTCAACAGCCGGTGGAGACACCGCAGAAGGACCAACAGACGGGACATCGATGTTTTTGAAGCTTAGTCGAGATAAACGATTTATTATATTGAACCCTACTTTCACTGCGCCATCGACCTTGCAGCCTATTCGGCTGGAAAGTCTAGAGCTGTCACCCTCGTATCGATTGATAAGAGGAAAGGTTGCTGTCCTCAATATTGCTTTTCAAAAAGATATCTCCATCTTGTTCAGTTTGGACAATTGGAAAACGGTCTCAGAGGTTGCAGCGGAGCATCTCCAATCTCATCATGAGGGACATTCAGTCGTCTCTGACCTTTTCAGCTTCGTTATCGACAAGGATAACCTACCTTTGGATACTGGCAATATCTTGCAACTCTGCGCTCGTTATGCTGTGGCCAATCAGCTTTTCTGGGATAATAATAATGAGAGGAATTACCGAATTCATTTGGTGACATAGATTGGAAGTAAGCTACCTAACTTCCGTCTCTTAGAGAAAAGTTATCCGATACAGCACATGTAAGATGATAATGATACTGGTGAATTCATTTGCCCCAAGTTCTATCCAAAGGCCCAGAGGATGTGTTTCGAGCGCTCCTGTATCACAGTTATACTTGGAACTAGCATCTGTGCTCCTACTAAGGTTTCTTCGCACGATATCTGTATTTTGTCATTTACTATGAAAAAAAGGGATTCGAAAAATTAGTGATGCCGGGTTGGAGTGTTGCAAGCACCCAGCTAGATTTAGAGAATTTCTAGTCAATAATAACAGATAGACTTGAATTCTTCGATCGAACTGAGGAGACAGATAAAGATGCAAGGATAATTAAAGAGTGTCCGTCCACCACCATATCTTAAGAAAGAAATCATCGATTGTACGCGGTGGTAGGGTCACTATTAACCATGGTCATAGATGCATAGATCTTATTCGCTTGCTGTCTTATATCGCTGAATTTCTTAAGCTATAAAGGTTAGACCAGCATTCAAAACAGAAAACGGTGAATCGTTTTCAATCATTCCGCGCATTAGTCAGAACCTGGATAAACGCAAGGTAACTCCTGGTGTCACTATCCGCATTCGAACCCTAATGTCCACCCCCGACCTTTCCGGCCTAGACTAGAGGTGAGGAAAGATCTAGGAAAGATCCAGACTGTCAAGAAATGTATTCCGATAGGATATACTTTAGAAGTTTGGTTGCGAAAGAAGAAAGTGTATCGAAATTTGCCTGATTCGAGCTTCAGTGCTCACAGGACGAATCCACTTCCATTCCAGTTGCTTTCAAACTGATGTCGGACCTGATCAATCGAAGTAATTCACCCAGCCTCCCTTGCCTGTATCAATACGCAAAGCTCGAATAGAAGCTCTAGACACTAAGTATGTTGATCATGACAGGACAGGATCATTTCTAGGTACTAACTAGGAGGGCAGTAAAAGACTTACGTATATAGCAACGCCGCGTGAGCGACCGTTAACCCAATAGGTAGGTCATTGCGTTTTCTCTTTTCAGCCATGCCCAAGTCTTTTCCCTTAGAGTGACTCGGATCTGCCACTATTAGCCGTACTTTGACGTCTTCATTTTTTCCTGTTTACAACAAATCAAACAGTAAGGAAGCCACCGTGTACACAGTGTATTCAAGGGACCGGAAGTTTCAAATCATATTATCGTCAGCGGAATGTGTAATGTCCCATCCAACCAGCACTTAGACTGAGAACGTACGACCCCGCAAACGTAGAAAATGAGCCATAGAGGGAACTTACTTTTTCGGTCCTTGAGTCTCAAAACATAATTCTGCACAAGCTGCTATGACCGGGGGTATGCGTGATGCGCAGGTCAGGGGTAAAGACGCGACTTTCTGAATGGCACACCCTATATGACGAAGTTTGAAAATATTTGACAGATTACGCGAGCACTTTAGGCAATGGGTCGCGCCAGGTTTAAGTGAAAAGGAATGTCCCACGTCGTCCTCTTCGAGCCTTATCCAAAGTCTCAGTGAGAAAAATTTGATCAGCGTTCGTAGAGGATATGCGGAATGAATATGGCAGATCACAAGGGATACAAAAGTATTTAAGAGATAATCTCAGCATCTAAAATATCTCCTGTCGGGAAAATCTGGATATTTTTATCATGTTTTGGTACCGCCTCAGACGTGCAGCTTCTGCTACAAAAGCATTATTCAATGAAAAGATTTCCAGGTACAGGCGAAGGTAGTTCATCAGTATTTGAAACAACACTCGGGTAAAACCTCTAATGTTCTGGACAGGAGAAAAGCTTTCATTGCGGAATCCCGCGACAGTGAAGTCTCTATTAACACCTTCATGTTGGAAACGGCCGAATTCGACCTTCATGCAACACAAACGCTGCGATTATCAACCTCACGTGCAAGTTTTCACTTCGAGAGAGGCTTCAATGAAATGAGGATTAGTCAGAGTAAAGAGTCAATAGCTGACACGAATCTCTCAACTTTATCCTTTTCTGCTTCCTCTTCCTTCTCGACTGCCAGCCTACATCTACCAAGTCCAGTTGTTCAAGCCTTGCCGAAAGTTCTCCCCGGTCAACCACTCCCCATGAAGGGGCAGACTCCGAAAACCGTATGCAACAATGGAACTGGATACACAGGAAAGGCAGATTATCACCTTATTTGCACAACTCCCATTGGCACAAAATAGGAAGGTGTCCCTTTGTGACGGGCAGAAAACTATTCTGGGGACAAGAAATGCTCTATCAATGTATGATAAGGAAAACAGTAACAAGGAAAACAGTAACCGAGAATTCGCGTCAAATTCTTCAGAGCTTCCCTAAATAGATTTCGTCGCATACCAAATTGGTTACCAGCTAGGATTGAGAGAGAACATGGCAAACATAGTTCAATTGTGTAGCGAAAGGTTAAGGCGTTCTTCTGGATGGTATGTGTACGGAACAGGGCGAAGAGGATGTTTTGGGAAATGATACGAGGCTCGATTAAGTTATTTTGATAATTAATTATGAGTCTGGATTGGACGGATCAACTTGCCACCACTGAGAATCCACGTGGCACTGGTGCGGCTGGATAATTCACCCTACATTTCGAATTCCCTCATTGGGCAACCACTGGATGTCATGGCTGTCGACTTGCTTGGCGCCAAGCACGTACGCTCTCGACAATCGAACTTCCCATATTTCTTCAGACCGTCAAGTTTGTCATCCTGACAGACCTGAACGCGCCTGTCGGACAAAGCAAGTATATATCGATACCAGTCTGCGGATATAGTGATTGATCTCGGTCCCGAGAATGGAAGGAAGCGTTTAGATATCCAATCTACTGCGATGGATCTTGATTGGTTGGAATGAACTGCCTCCAACAACAGCCCAGGTATGTGCAGCTTGAAACATCCGCCATTTTCACCCTGTGGAGTTGATCCCACAATATTCAATTGGTCGGGTATGAGATGTAATTAACGCCAGTGCGCTTAGTGATCGCTCTTGTCCCCCTTCCAATACTGTGGCTATATTAGGGTTATAATAGGGAGAGAGGGGTTACGTACCGCCACGGCAAAGCACTAGTAGATTCGAGCTTTGTTAAATTTGTACTATTTTATCATAGAGCGAACAGCTTTTACGTGTCGAAAACTTGTAATGCTTGCCAAAATTAAAGCATGAGAGAATAATTCAATAAGCCCAATCATTCGCAGTCGAAATATTTGGGTCATTTTCCGCTTGCGCAAAGAACGCCGAAAACCACCCATAGCTTTTTAACCGTTCACAGACTAATGAGAGACATTGCGAGGTTATATAAGGGTGATAATTAGCCAGTATATGATGTGAAATAGACCTACGAATTCTTTTGGAGAATTTCAGAGTCTCCACCACAAGTCAGGCCCAGCAAAAATGACAAGACACCTTGACGATCTAGTAGTCGAAGATGAAGCCTCACAAAATGTGGACTACTTGTCATTCTATTGGGAACTTGAAGATCTATGGTCTACCAGACGCTACCTGCAACGACGAAAGACGCAGCAAGGGTGTTACTGGCGGCTAGAGAACGCGATGTGGAGATCATGGGCAAAACAACATCGAAGGTTACCATGCTCTTTTGCACGGTCGATTCAATGGTAAGACATTTTCCTTACGGGATATTCAAACGATGATACTCAAATTTTTATCATTTTAAGGGACAAAGACAACGATATCACTTGGCTCTACGGCCCTTGGAAAAAAAGTGCTAACTTTGATCCGTCTGCATATCAAATGTGGCCTGTGCGGACTACCTACACACGACCCTCAACAAGCCCAAAAGACTCTCATCAGAACAAACTTGATATATGTGCACACCAACGCATTTTGCCGACTCCAGAATCCGTACCACTACATAGGCTCTCAAAAAGAAAGGTACGGCTCACATCTGCAAGTCCCACAAATTCCAGACAGCTTGCTCACCACCAGAGTGGAAATAGATCGGATTGCCTCACACGGGAAAGCAATCGCACCGAGTCCGTTTCAGCCAGGAAGTACAGCAGTATCTCTATCTCCCACAGGATATCCACTGGGATTCCATTTTCTGTCACCAAATGTGCAATCAGAACGGTCTCTGGGCGGACGAACAATTTATTGACTTATATTTGTTATTCAAAGCCCAGGAACTCGGACGTTCTGTGTTGCCTTTGCCACCTGCACCTCTGAAACCTATCGATGAAAGGCAAATGCACTTGTCGTCCGGTACAACCTTCTGTTACGAGCTCAGGAAGTAAGTCAATTTTACGATATAGACAATTACATTTCAGCTTTTGCGAAAGAGAGAAGCATTTGGCTCACTTTTTATATGTAGGGACCTATTCATCTCCTAAAACATTAGCGCTTTAATTACCTTGGAATCCTCATTATTAGTATCAGCGTCGTGAGGCCATTTCCGGTTTTCCGATCTTAGTGTGCTCATAAGCACTGGCCATAGTCTAAGCGTTGCACAAATCCGTATGCACATAATTAAAGTCCACACCTGTCGACCTTCGTGGTCTCTGCTCGTCCTGCTTTAGCTTTATCCTGTAGCTGACACTGCTGAGGTTGGCCTGGCCCCTATATTCCATATTCCCCATTTTAATCATCATCATGCGATCCTTGATGTGGCATCATCGAATGAAGTGCTCAATTGAAATACTACAGTGATAAAAGAGTATATGCGAAACGAAAATAAATCTGAAATGTAGGTGACAGAACCGTATGCAATTCTCAAACATCTCTCTGCTGCTTTGCAATCCAATTGAGCACTGTAGGCTCGGGATAGCCGTTGCAGATATAGTCCAGCACGGAACATGATGTATATTGCCCCTTTGTATAGCTGAACTTACTAATATGGGGCAGCTTACGTTTATCAATCATGGCCGCATTCTTGCAATGATCTCGGTACATATACGCAAAGCTGCCTCTGAAGAAGGATTTGTAGATGAAATACTACTCAACCAGCGCATAGCTTTAGAAACAGCTGCTTCCATACATAAAGATTCATCAGAGACCGACCTGGGGCTAATGAAAATAGCCGTCAGACACACAGCAACAGCCTGCATGAGGTAGTGGAGAAAGCACCACCATGGGCATGTTTCGTAAAACCAATGTAGATCTGGCTCATCAGGCAACAGACGCAAAATGTCCATCGCCGCTTGCACGCAGACAGAAGCCATATTACTTTTCGCCTCCTGCCTACAGGGGATCATATCGTGTGTGGGCACAGGAAGAAATCGCAGAATGCACGGCTGGCAAATGAACAGTTTGGTTGAGAAGAAGAGGAAGGCCAGACTGACACGCTCACGGCTCAGACCCGGTCCTACCTCCTCTTGAAATTGGTAGTACGATGGAAGCGAATGGAGCCATCTGTTTGCTCTGGCATCCAATGCCGCAATCGTGCCCTCAATCAGAGGCCACGGCTTGGAGCCTAGCCCAGGGGCGTAAATATTGTCGACCGCTTCTCGAATCAGAATCGTAATGTTCACCGTGCAAAGAAAATAGACAGCTCCTGATCCTGATTCCGATCCTGGGTCTTCGACAGAAATGGATTCCTGCGGTTTGCTTTCACTTCTAGATCCTCCTAGTGCCGAACCTATAGGCTGCCTTGAAGCTTTTGCGGATACGTGAACAAGGGACCGTGATATAGCCAAGCCAGATCTTCGGTCTCCATCTGGATCGTTCACGGGCTGAGTTTGGAAAATGCTCTCGTCGTATGGTGAAGGGATCTTCGTTGTGCAATAATCCCGAGGTGCTCGGCTTGGACGACCAGTAATCGTGGAGAGCAGAGTATATAAAGTATATAATGACCACCATATACGGCATCGAACCTCCTTCGAAAGGTCACTAATAAAGCTCTCGTTATGGGTATTGAGGCCCATGGCCAGGGCCGAATTAATTGCGGCGCCGCAGATTCTCCACGATCTACGGATCGAGCTTAGTATGACGAATAGACACAATCCCCACAGCCGGTGATGAGGAACAAGCAAAACCCACCGATTGATCTGTCCACGCGTAAGAAGATAGAATGCCGAGAGACCTTCAACTTGAACTTGCTGCAGATTCGGATGATTGCGTAGCGAATCCTTGTCCATGCAAAGTTTCCAGGCTCGAGAGAAGAACTCGACGTGCGTCTCGTTGGATGATACACGGTGGCCTATATGAGATAAGTGTGTTGTGGCGATTGCAAATACAAGATTTAGTACCGCGAGCCATTGTTTTCCCGGGCGCACATCCGCTCTGGAATAAAATACCCTATATTGAGCCTGGAATGGAACCTTACCAACGATCGGAAACGAATCATGGAATTTCCCGAAGTAAGTTTCTAGTAACTCGGAGGCCGTGCTTTGTGACGGCCGCCCTATCCAATCGATATTTTCAAGAATACCTATGTTGGTTGTATCCTGGTAGAAACTGATGAAGGGAAGCGAGTCTTGTGTTGAACTAGGAGAAGTGAATAATCCGGCCCCACGCTGCTCGACAACGCATCTGAGCCGATGCAGCCATGACACTTCCGAGTGTTGGCCAGTGAATCCCAGTCGCTGTAAGTTGTCGCTGTTGAAGTCTTCAGTGCTGACGTTCGAGGTCGACCACATATATTCAGATGCCTTAGACAACGAAGTTGTCGCCGGACAAATTCCTGAAAGGTTTGGGAACTGTTCGAGTTGGGTAAGCGTATGGGTGAGATATTGATAAGGGCGAGGGAATAAAAATTGATACTCGCGAAAGTAAACACACCTTTTCAAGAATTTGGTGGACGTGCTGGGTTGACGATGCGTCAAGCCCGGGATAGAGCTCGAATAGAAGTGTTCTTAGAGTCTGCACCTCAGCTTCCAGGATTTTTAAACGTCTATGGTGAATCATCAACACTAGCCTAATTTACTGTCACTATATACTCACTGTTCGATCTTCTCTCGTTTTCGGCAACTGTAAAGACAGTGGAGGCCGTTAGCCTCGCATTGCCGACAACTCGGACGGTCACCGCTGCATTTAGTCTTCTGCTGGCGGCAATTCTCGCACGCTCGACTGACTCTGCCTTTTTCGGACGAGATTTCGAGTGACGTTAACCGCGGAATTGGCAGCTTCCCTTTGAGTTGGGAAGTCCCCTGGAAAGAAGTTGCACCAGAAGTGAAACTCGCCGAATCGTCAGGAAACAATCGTACAGACCTGGTGGTCATTGCTTTGGTCGATCCAGAATTTTCCCTATCACGATCTCTTCCAGGCACACCTGCGCAATGTTGTTGAGAGCCATCGTGATTGCTTTTCAAGCCATGGGTGTCCGCATAGTTGCCCATATTAGACTCATAGGTCGTAACACCGAATTGATCTGTTTCATCGTCGATCCGAACACAGATAAATAAAGAATCAAATATCAATGTTTTGACGTACTTTTTCCGGAATGGTCTGGCTCGCCCTAGTTATCCCGGCTGGTTCTTAGAGAATTCTGATAGCTGTCCCCTCAACGGCGCGAGATGTAGAGAGAATTAATTCGCCAATTTATCGATACCGGACCACCCGACGAACGTTGTACCTATGAATCAAGCATTAATAATTCCAAGTAGCGTTGTTCTCAGATACCTGTTTCCGAGAGCGATAGCGCAGCAACACATCCAAATAGTGTCATGTAGTGCAGTGGTAAGATTGCGGTACGATTGTGTACGCTTTGTAACGACGCATGGGATTAGACGGGTATTATTGGGGACTACCGGCTGCTCGTTCCGACCATTCATGGAAGTGAATTTGCACAGAAAATGCATCCCTTTCGCAAGGAGGACTTGGCACAAATGAACCTATCCAAGTTAGGCGTTTTCTGCTTGGCTTGTAATTTGATTTCATTGGCTTCGTTACAATGCCCGCAATTACTGAACCCATGTTGCTAGAATCGCCCTTTATTTTAGCGTTATGTTCATAGAGATTCTATCGAGCGCAGCATAGAGGCTAGCTACGCTCTGTCATTTCTCTTCCGTACTTTATCCTAGTGGCGTCTGTGAAACTCAACATTAAGTGAGTGGTTCTGCTTTCTCAGTGCTGCATGGGGAACAAAGGCAACTTGATCGAAGTCAGAAAACCAATAGAGTTATGGCAGCTCCCAAGGTACAGTATGTATTCTTTCATTAAAGCTTCCAGTTCGATAGCGCTAGTGCTCGTTCCGAAATCAGTCACCCTTCGCCATAGCTCTCATTCCCGAACCAAACGCGCTCTTTCGCCAGATTGCGTACAGAGCAGAGAGGACCCGATCAAGCTTTTCAGACCTGCCGGCTTACCGTTAGGCGGCTTCGACAGACAATTATTATACAATATAGTTCTTGATCATTTAACAGAGGCTTGCAATCAGTTAATTTCGGAAACATTTCTCTAACGATACATTATCTTTTAATTTCAGAGATTTTTGTTACACACATGCTATTTGGTCATTCGTTAGTGTTTGTCATTTAGTAAACTTGTTATCAAGGATTATTTCTTATTTTGTTGTTCTACAATTAGAATTAGTCATCGCTATAATGATGTTGGTGTTGGAGAGCTTGGGCCGTAATAGTACCAACCAATAGGAGATGAAAAGCAAGTCTAAATTGTTGTTTTGCCCATGACACGCATTTTATAGTTAAGGGCACTAACAAATTACTAATCGACTACGGCTTCCACACAGTATTTCGTACTTTCCGCCTACCTAGTGAAACGGGATAGGATGCTCGAGGCAGCACGGTCGGTACGTGCAGGTCGAATGGGGCAGAAGGATGAGGGTAAACAACACCCCAACTAGGGCTAACTGCTGGCACTCTCTCGAATAGGCTGGAACTCTTGTAATTGACTCTGGTGATGCTAAAGATGCTATCCAAATTGAATGTATAACGTGGTTCCTGGTTACCCGAGCGTCCCTCTTACTCGAGCGATGCTCCGAGAACTTCAAATTTTGTAATTTTTTAATCTCAACCCCCAACATCAAAACGTGAATTATTAACTAAAAATCCTTTGTAGGACATACGGAGTAGATATGTCCTTTGGTTCCGCAACCAGAACAGGTGACCGGGCGTCGTACAGTAGATACAGAAGGTAATTCAGGTTCAAGTGGTGGCTCAGCAACATCGTGTATGGAAAATATATATTCACTTCCACCAGGTTTTTCCACCACCATATCAGGTGAAATTTCTTCTAAACCTCGTAGACTGCCTTGATGCTTGATCTGCTTCTTACTAGCAGTCTTCTTTTTTAACTGCTTCCTATTGGCAGTCTCTAGTTTAGCGTATCGATCTTGTATGAAGATGAGCTCATGAGCTAGTCGAATAGTCATATCATGCGACCGGTCAATAGCTCGTTTAAGTGGCGAGGTCATAGTCTCTGATGAAGGTTCAAGTCCTTTCTTGATTCTAGAATTCGTTTTTTGCAGTTTTGAGAGGCTCCAAAGCGTATCTAGATCACTAGTACTGCTAGAAGATCCTGGTCGTGGCTCCGGTGGTTGAGACGGTGGAAATGATTCAAGCTGAATATTAAGCTTATCTAGTACATGATTAGCATCTAAAGGTACTAGACCAGCGCCTTTAAAGCTATTCTGTATAGTCTGAGCCTTAAAAGCAGCTTCTCGGGCAATAGGATAGAGTTGAATAAAGTCATCTTTATCAATAGAATTGACACCAAGACGCATCTCTTCCATAACAAGCCCCCCATATACCCTTTTCAAGACTGCAAAACACCCAACATCAAGAGGTTGTAATAAATGAGATGCATGAGCAGGCATACAAAGAGAGATAATATCATTCTCTTTGCAAATTTGGTCAAATTCAGGCGTCAAATGGGAAGAGTGTCCATCAAGAATCAACAACACATATTTCCCTTTTCGCTTAGGAAGATTGGATAAAAAATGGGTTTGAAGCCAATCTATACCAATTTCATCGGTTGTCCATCCATTAGAGCTCTTATTCAAACTCCAAAGTGGTGGTTTTTTAAGCCAACGTTCCAAAAAAACCTTTCCTTTGAAAATGATATATGGCGGAAGCACAACACCATTAGCACCAATACACTCGATAGCAGTAACCCATTACCGATTCCCAGGTTGTAAAACACCTCTTTTGCCATGATATTCGGCAGAAGTGATTATTCTTTGAGTTGAACTGATTCCCATTGCAAATCCAGACTCGTCAAAGTTGTAGATATCATCAGATGTGATACCATATTTTTTGATAGTATTTTCAACAAGTTTAAACCAGGAAAAAATAATCTCAGGATCCTCAGAAAGAGCTCTCTCATAATTATACTTCCGAGAGAGACAAGAGGAAAGAGTTCGGTGTCTTTTGACAAATTCTGTGGTCCAGTTCTTGCCAACTTTCGGAGGGGGATCAGAAGGTGTCAATTCACGCGATCGGAGTAGTAAATTGGCCATATCTCTCAACATAGCATGTGTGAGAGCTGCTCCTCGAGAATCCATAGAAAGTAGCCATTTGTCCATAGAATTTTCTTCCAAGAGAGTAAATTTATGGCGAGGATGGCGAATTTCATCCCAAAATTGTCGCCCGTTGATCCGGTGCTTCAAGGTTGAGACTGGGACGCTAAAAGCGCGAGCAGCAGCAGCAGCAGAGGAATATTGACCATTTTTTATAGCTTTGATAGCTAACAAGAGGGGTCCCTCTTGCTCAATTAATTTTTGAGATCTTTGAGAGCGAATTGGTGGCATGGTTAATGTTTAAAAAACATAGGTTGCTCCAGATGTGATTTTGTTTGATGTGTCGCTCGGGTTACCGGGACGCTCGGGTAACCAGGAAGCACGTTATACAATTATTCAGATAGCATCTTTAGCATCACCCAGAGTCAATTACAAGAGTTCCAGCCTATTCGAGAGAGTGCCAGCAGTTAGCCCTAGTTGGGGTGTTGTTTACCCTCATCCTTCTGCCCCATTCGACCTGCACGTACCGACCGTGCTGCCTCATTTCATACTCTACACTTTACGTACATCTATACCGCATCTACATTTTATCAAACAAATGCCTATCCCCGAGACCCAATGGGCCCAAGTGGTTGAAAAGAAAGGAGGACCCCTCATTTACAAACAAATCCCCGTTCCGAAGCCCGGTCCCGATGAAATACTTCTAAATGTCAAGTACACCGGCGTCTACCATACTGATCTCCACGCCATGAAGGGCGACTGGCCTTTAACCTTGAAGATTCCACTTGTCGGTGGACACGAGGGTGCTGGTATCGTAGTTGCTAAAGGTGAAATGGCCAATGGCCTCGAGGTCGGCGACCACGCTGGCATCAAATGGTTGAATGGTTCCTGCCTAGCATGTGAGTTCTGCAAGACAGGCGACGAACCTCTCTGTGCGGGACAGCAACTCTCGGGTTATACCGTTGATGGTACCTTCCAGCAATATGCGATTGGAAAGGCTGCTCATGCAATAAAGCTTCCCAAGGAGGTCTCTTTTGATGCGGTAGCGCCCATTCTCTGTGCCGGTATTACTGTTTACAAGGGTCTCAAGGAGTCTGGTGCTCGACCTGGCCAGATGGTAGCGATTGTCGGTGCTGGTGGTGGTCTAGGATCGTTGGCCCAGCAGTATGCCAAGGCCATGGGTCTGCGTGTGATTGCTATCGATGGTGGTGATGAGAAGCGGCAGATGTGCAAAGAACTAGGTGCGGAGGTGCGTTACTCTTTCTTCAACAATTGTCTCTATACATTCACAAACAATCAAACCGATTACAGGCTTATATCGATTTTACCAAGTCCAAGGATCTGGTTGCGGATGTCAAGACTGCCACACCTGAAGGACTGGGTGCACATGCTGTACTTGTACTTGCTGTTTCCGAGAGGCCTTTCCAACAGGCAGTTGATTATGCTCGTCCCCGTGGTGTAATTGTTGCAATTGGTCTTCCGGCCAATGCTTTCCTCAAAGCTCCTGTTTTCGAGTCGGTTGTCAAGATGATCAACATCAAAGGAAGCTATGTTGGCAATCGCCAGGACGGTGTCGAAGCTGTGGACTTCTTTGCACGCGGCCGGATCAAGGCCCCATTCAAGGTTGCTCCACTGGAGGATCTCCCCAAGGTATTCGAGCTAATGGGTAAGTCACCCCGTTATAGAAGCCTATCCAGAAGCTTACATGATCTACAGAGCAAGGCAAGATTGCCGGACGTTATGTTCTCAAGATCCCAGAGTAGACATATAGGGTTAGATGGATGCATGATGGACTATGGTAATAGCGAACACTGATTTAGTCACAACATCAGTAGCAATTACGCCATATAACGAGAGATGAAACAAGATGATTCAGGCAAGAATACTTTGACGACGCATGACACGGCTTTGGGGATTGCCGCCCACGCTCGTAACAGGGAGGTAATTCGCGCTCTGTTGGCCCACCAGAAGAATGCCCCCAACCTGGAGATTCGGTGGCTGGAGTCTCCGTTGGTGTTGTCAGTCAAAGGCCTACATGCTCTTGTAGCTGGTGCGCTTTTACCGGATCATAGGATGGATGCGTACAGATTCCGGACAGTACTGTGGTTTGCGAATGATGGGACTGTCTGAAGGGCAATCCAGCACGAGATCGATGGTCGCAGTATCTATCGAGAACATATCGCAGTCTCAATGACAATCACGCATCTCCAAACCAGTCGGCTAGTTTGGAGATGCGTGATTGTCATTGAGAGCTGCTGTCGGGAAAAGATTATCGCCTTCACGAGACTACGTGGTTATGACTAGTGTGCTTCACAGACAAACTTTAGCTTGTGCAGATAACTCAGCACAGTCCATCAAAAAATAGATCATGCATTCGAACCAACAGATGTTCACTTGAAACCCCCATACATACTCAAGGCCGATCTTTGAATCTCACAATTCCCAGGATACGTCTCGGATTTGGGATGTAGAAGGACGCAATGCGACGTCCACTCCGATTTTTCCAACTTATTTCACCCACTGATGATCTCGGCTACTGCATCCCGATCGCCATTCGGCAGATTGACCAAAAGAAAACCACAGCGGCGTTTCCCCGAGCACGTGAGCTACGACTCGGACACAAGTGAGAGCACAACTACTGCTTCCTCGACCATTGCCCGATTAAAGGTAGGGGTCCTCTCATTCCCCGTAAATTGGCAAAAGGATTAATGGCAAGATACAGATCTCTGACTCGGCGAAGCTCCCTACAACACAGCCCCTGGAAATTTTACGCTCCAATTCTGACCTCGCTGTACCCGCTTTGAAAATGTTGGTTTATATCTCTGTCTATGGGAAACGTACGTTCTGAAATCTGCGGAGAATATCAGGCTGGAGGGTGAGCAGCGCCTGATGGGCGAATCAAATGAATGACTGGAAGACGAGATTGACACTCTTCTTCAGCATTGCAGTTGGCAAGCACTGGAGCTGGAAGCTCGGACACAGGCAGTGAACGCATTTCATGGTATTGCGATCTCGGCCTTGCCGATCATTGATCCAACGTACTCCCATATCACGACAATCTGATTTAGAAACGCTGAATCTGGGCCGTCTTTTTGGGAATATCTCTTGTTGGTGTTGGACCTACGCACAAGTCTCACAGAATGCATCAAACACGGAATAGTGGCGCGAACCTGCACTTTCGAAATTTGCCTCTGTCGACATTTGCACACGGCATTTGAGAGATATTTTGTGTTAACTTGAGTTTGCTTCCGTTGATATCGAGCTTGGCCCATTACTTTTAACATCGAATTCAAATCCGAATTTCAATCAGTTCTGACTCTATGTTTTGGCTATCTTTCTTGTTTCACCTCCCAAATTTGCTTTTTTGAAGTGGTCATGGAATTTACAACGATGCTCTCAAATAAAGTCAACAGCCTCCCAGAAAGGATCTGTACAGATTCGTTACTCGCATTTTTAGGGCATCCGTATACTTCAAAGATAGAAAACTTTCAATACATATTTATCATATGGTCAGCTAGGCTCAGTCAGAATCTTCTGAGAAACGACTTCTTGTTAAGAAGGCTGTGCCCCACTTGGACTACCTAGCAAATCTACAGCCTATATGACAACTCATTCCGGGAGCATTGCTCCCGATCATCGAGAATGTGGAGCAATCTCACCTGAAACGACTCCAGGACTTGGTTCAGATGATCAAACAGGGCTCTCTGCTCATCATGGTAGCCCTGAAGTCGGATTGCCTTATCGACAGGCGAGTGCCGTGCCAAGGATCATGATCAATATATGTCCGAGGATAAGGATGAAGAGTTGAATGCTACACTACAGCGGAGGCTTCACGGGCGTATCTAGTCCATTTCAGTGACTGGCAAATGCCCAAGTCATGGTTGCGGCTTTCAGATGTTTAGTGGAAGGCTGCGCTGCCTGTTTGTCGAGATGATGATGTGGATACATTCGACAGGCCCAAGTGCGCCGATACTGTAATGTGGGCTACCTTTTATGATTACTATTATGATGATTAAAAGTAGATTTGCAACCCTTTGTGATGATACGAGTCATCGTCAACATGAAGGGTCGAGTATGAAATACAGTACAATATGATCGAATTGCTGAAGTTTTCCACTTTCTTGTACGCCATAGCCTTTCAAATAAAGTAACTGGACCTCATATTTCTCATAATATACCTTAGAATATGTATTCCAATATTTCGTTCAACCATTGACGAACGTTGCGTCATCTCAACCGCAGCAGAGTACACCTCATCTTTTCGCATGCAGAGATAGAGGTTAGCCATGAACCCCGAGATCAGGCAGCAGGGGATACAATATTAACAGGGAAATATACGGTCCCATGGCTAGGGTGAAAAAGGTGGTTATCAAACCCATTCAATCAATCCTTCTTTCCAAAGAGAAGCTTGTGCCATCGAGCACCTTTTTGCCACTATCTGCGGCCTCATATTTTTCTGAAGTCTGGACTCTCCCCATGTTATCTAAATGGATGTATATAAGCTTCCTCCCATATTAGGCCAATTCCTTTACATAATCCTTGTCCTGGCTGGCAGGCCGATAAGACTTGTATCATAGAGCTCCGAGGCAAAGTAGGAACATTACAATTGGAACTGAAAAACCTACGAGAAGCACGGTTCCCCGATACCTGTAAGTACACTCTTGCCGATGGCGAACTTCCGCGATGTGGTCCTGGATGGAACATAACAGTGCAGAAAAGGCTTTCAGATATATGGGCGATAGGCGATTTCGAAGTGCTCTAAACCATGTAGGATTGCTAGCTACTACTTTCGTACATCAATACCATATGTTCGTGTATGCTCCTTGACTGCCACTCAATCGTAGTTAATAACGGACAACCGCAAACTCCGTCATCCGAACGACGGTGACTTAGGAGCCGTGAATTCCGGTTCCGAAGCCTAGTTTCGCCAGTCGCGATTATTTTCAAGGAACTTGTATACTATATTGGAAAACATATTCATGGTAGTTTCCCAAGTATACGCCAGAGTCCGGCTGTAAGTAGGGCCATCGACAACTGTCGATAGCTCTTCCAATGTATAATTACCTGTTTGCAACGATCATATATTCACGCGATGTCTAAAAAGCATCGGAAAGATGGTATCCGAAACATAACACTGTGGAAGACTTTATCGCAATTGAAGCCACCAAGCCGATTTGCGACCACCATCCATCACCATCCGCCACGTTTCAAAATTTCAATATGAAACAAGATTGCGTAGGAAAATCAGCTGCATACCGTACCAAAAAGTGGTCGACTTTTCTCTGAGGTGTCTCACGAGATTCGTCATGTCTTGAGAGCTTTAGGATCGCAGGATCTATTTCCAGTGCCCGAATGTCGTCACTATCCTCTACTCTGGCGGCATAAGATATCACCAGAAACACCCTACCCTCCCCTCTCCTGTTAGACTGATGTGCACGCTCGTTTCACTTCCCAATATTTATATCTCTACACCGCGTGGGCAAAAGCCCAGCATCTGTGATACGTTACGCATGATTGACCTTTCCCTTGCTGTGATTGGTACAATTAGTTATGGTCAGGAATCACATGTCAAAGTATACACAGAAGCCAATAGGAAGCCATTATTAAGTTCATCTGATTTTGGAAGATGGAAGACAAAGAAGCTAAAGCCAGGAAAAGGAAACCATTCAATAACTAAAACTTTTGCTAAAGACAAACAAAACACAGCAATAGTCCAACCCTTCCCTTCTGACATCCTGGCGACCGAGATGAGTAATAACGCAGGATTCCGGGTTCAGATTCAGTTATTTGATGCCCTCTGCAAGCAGATCGAAAACGTCGAGAAGAATATTTGTCTTAACCTTAGGCACTGATTTTTTGAGCCCCATTAACTGATAAACTGCAGTCTGGGCACCCCGCACGCTATATTCGATGCTGAAGGTCGTTTCGCGGGGAATCTCAGTGAATTGCCCAACAACTGCAATATTAGTAGTGTTAGGTGGTAGAACTTCAGGCCGATCTTTCACATGTCTGGGCAGAAGCGTTGACGTTGCAAGGGGTAGGAGACACGGAATAGTATTTGATCTGGGAAGAATGCTCTCCACAGGGAAGTTGAGGTGAGAGAGTAGTTCTGTCATGATCTCCTCCCCCGAACAGTTTGCCATTGGTTTGTCAACAACATTGCCCATTTTTTCGGGTCTCAAGCCATACCCCCAGATAACATATGTGTGTGTGGGCTGATTAGAAAAAACGGGCTGGTGAGGAACACTGATGCTGAGTAGCCAATTACTATCGGGGAAAGAAACCAGTGCACCAGAGCCCGCAACATCATGGGTCAGCATTCGATATAAATACATAAACTGCGGGTCATAGAGAGTCGCTGTAAATGTTACTAGAGTAGACTGCCCGACACTGGAATTGAAATTCAATGGGGAACCGAATTTAGGAGCCTTTTGGGCAAGGTGAAACCATAATGACCAATCACCGTATGTAAAGTCATCGGGATCAGAAGGCTGCAGAGGTGGCTCAAAGTTGGTTCCTAATTGGGCACCTGAGTTTGGCGACCCAAGAGTGACGATGGTGATATCAGTCGAATTGACCTTAATTGTTTGCTCTTCGTTGTTTTCTCGTAAAATAAGCTCTGTAACCGTGTTTGAACCGCTGTGGCAATCGTCATTGGAGTTCATTCTCACATCAACAACTTTCGCATTGAAATGAAAATTAACGCCCTCCGAGAGAAGATACGCTGATATTGGTAGAATAACTGATTCATACAAAGTATATCGAGTCCGATCCAGGCTTTTCACATTATTAAGGCTGTGGATGTCTGGGAGATGTTTGCGGAGACATCGCTGGAACTCGATAGCACTATGCCACGGTCTTAGAGCAAATCTAATTGTTTAACAGTGTAAGCCGGATAAAGAACCCTATTGAGTGTTATGAGCGACTCACGTAGTAGACCATAAAACCCAAAAGTCGGATCCAAAAAATTCATCTCCAAAATAATCCTGGATGCGATTTCTCCCGAGTAAAAATTCATTTTCCAGCAGAACTTTCATAAGTTGCAACCGATGATAGGGTCCAATGGAAAGTTGATCTGCATTGGATCGTTCGGAACTGTCTCCTTTGTTTCTAATGAATCGTGTATTGGCAACTCTCCCAAGTGGAGGTGCCTCTCCCACTTCGAAGTCTCTGATAGAGTCCAATAAAGACTCGTCTGACCCTTGTGTTTTGGGAACTAAAGATAGTAGATTCTCGACACATTCAGCATGAAAGTATGGCAGGCTCCCCGGGTGGATTACGAATCCATTTTCTGAATCTCCAGAGCTAGTTATTCCGCCTCCAGACTTCTCATGACGGTCAAGTATATGGATATTAGACCCTGGCAGTTTTGCATCTTTGATGAGGTGTACGGCCGCGGCCAGTGACGCGATGCCACTGCCAATAAGCCATGCCTTAATGCTCTCAGGGTCGCGATTGACTGGAACTTTGGGACTCATTTTGAAAGATTCAGATTCAAGTGATTCAGATCAGGTGATTCAGCACCAAGTATTTCTCCTCATATACATAGTGTGCTTTTCATCAGGTTGTTTAGTTCCATTAAATAAGACATCGATTAAATGTTGGCTCATAGCACTGTGTAAGAGGGTGTTCTAGACCTAAACTGAACTATCATTCAGGTGGGCTATAGACCCGGCCTGGTGCGTAGTGACAGTTGGTCACATGAAAGATCAGTCTCATGACAATTGAGGCTAGACCAAGATGTATATTTTGAACGTATGATCCTTTTTGAGCATCGGATTGGTGGATAGGGAAATTGCGAATTAAGACAGCGGAGAAATACGGGAACATACATGTACATTGTCCGTTCTAGAGAAAGAGCCAACGGTAATGACTGCGGTTTGTTCCATATACAATGATGTAGTGGTAATTATGACGCTACGTATCTAATCGCCGTATACATATGCTCAGATAATTTTCCACAACATTATCCGCAATTGGGATCACATCATAGACAGCTCCAACGACTGCTTTAAAACCATACCCTGCCACCCACCTTTCTTCAACCCTAAAGAATGTCACACTATGCCTAGAGCAAAGTTTACCGACGCCAATATTACACTGTCATTGAATCGGAAGTACCCTCATATGTTGGTGGGACTTTTGGACAATAATAATAATGGACAAGGTTATCTTGGTCCTGGAAGCAGACTAGAGCATTTCACCGGAGAGGTAGAGGCTATCAATGTCAAGTGGGATTCTTGGGACCATAGTTCTCCGGCGCAGGCCATAGAAATTGCGGAGAGTGTGGATTTTGACGCTGGAATCGGCATCACTCTCAAAATGGATGGTGAGTGTCCCTGTCCCATCAAATGATGGATATACCAACAACTGACAACGCAATCAAGATAATGGATTTTACTTTACTCAGGAAAAGAAAGCTCGGTTTTACTATGAGTACTACTGAAATTGGTCCTACTTTAATGTAATATACAGTGGAATTCGAAAACAGATTCCCCTCGAAGACACATTCGCTTTCTTTCCCAGCGACCCACTAGAGTGTCAACCCCGGATCGCCCTGTTTCATGTCGCTCTCACAGCCAATCACAGTTACTAAACTTTATGATAAGGGGCTTTCTAGCCAAATCAAGCCTAGAGTGGGGCTTTGGGAAAGAAAGCGAGTGTGTCTTCGAGGGGAATCTGATTTCGAATTTCGCTGTAAAGGCCTCAACGTGGGACAGAAATTTACCTACTGGAACTGGTGGTCTTTTCGAAGCTCAATATCTCGATTCTTTAGAATACAGTTTCACAGGCCCATTTCACCAAAAATAAGAGTAGTCTATTTATGCAGCGCCATGAAAATCACAAATCCATGGCATGCTTTATCTGATATCCATTCGACATCCGAACAGATATGTCCCCACAAAATATGGGGCTGTGTTTAGACAAGGTTCTAGATCTATTGGACTAGTCTATCATTCAGGTATCATTGATGTAACTGTAGACCCAGCGTGCTTCCTAAACAATGGATCATATAGAGAAACAGGCTCATGACATTAGTAACGTGGGCTAGGTCAGGCGGAACGGGTGGAACGAATGAAATACGGGAGAATTACGTCTTCACCCGCCTCTGTAGACTTGGTTCTGATGTAAAATCAGCCTATGATCATGGTTCTTAAGGTGACTAGGGCCACAGGAAAGCGACGAGAGTTTGAATCTGTGCATGAATTACGCAATTATTCTCGTATTAAATTAAATAACTTTTTGGTATTATCACCTTCGATATCATGTGGTTTCTGAGCAACCTTGGGATGGGCTTGCATATGTATATATATATTCCAGTAATTTCAATACGAGCCCCTTTCGGAATTGCATTTTGAAAAAAGGGTAGAAGTACTGTAAACCACGGCATTCTCTCATACAGAACGAACCACTCTGTAGAACTCATAAACTATATTTACCCTGCTCTATCTACTTAGTGATCGGGAATATCTAACCCTTCAGTGGATTGCAAATGATTCTGGCATGCCACGCAAATTTCCAACTTCTCCCGAAGAAAGAATAAATGCCGCTCGCGGCTACAAAGCGTAAGCCCTTTCTCTACCAATTGCTTGCATATGACTTACGAAGTAATTGAGGGCATTGCACAATGAACACGTCTCTAATGAGGCAAAGGAGCATGCAAGGGAGATGCTAAATAAGTTGCATGAGGACGAGGCACGTCTAGAGCTTAGTGAAGAAAGTATACATGTTCCTTATCATCGCCAGCCACGAAGTTTACTCGGGGATGAGAGACCAATTACTCTCCAGGAGAGAATCAATGCCGCTCGTGGATACAAGGCGTATGCTCTCCCCTCGTAGTATACTTAGTATACTTTGACACTTTTTCCAAAGGGTTATTGGGGAAGACTAAATATACTAACGCAATACAGAGCTCTTCGCAACCCGCTTGTTTCGGCCGAAGGAAAAGAACATGCGTGGAACATGTTGCAGGAGATAGATGACGAAGCAGCCCGTCAGGAACTATATCATGAGCAGGAGAAAGCCAAAGATCCCATTAGAGTGGCAGCGGGTCTAAAAGCGTAAGTCCAGGTTCCTGTCCATCACCCTGGATACCTTTTAATCATAACCATCTCAGCGCACAGAAGAACCCTTTGGTCAGCGAGGAAGGTCATCAACGGGCCGCCGAGCACTTGAACGAAATTGAAAGCGATAGCCTCGCAGAGTAGTATATTGAAAAATCTTCAGTTGGTCTATACTTATATATGACATAGTGAATGTTAAATTCAGAAATCCCAGTTATATCCTAGCAGTTGAATGTCAGTACCGTTATTCATAAAACAACATCAGTATCTTAATCGAACGGCAAGAGCTGTTGTCAGCAGCATCACTGAATAAGGCAAAAATTGGACAGAATAATGCCCGCGGGAATTGTATATTATACTCTGGACATTAATAATGAAGGCTTCTCCAACAAAGGAGTCTCGCAGTCGTGTTCAATTTATCTACTCATAGCGAGATTCTGCCCTTATATAGCATTTCTGAGATCTAAAATAGTTTATTTCGAACAATTATTGACTTTTAGTCCCTCTATACATCTTGCAAAGTTCCAGACTCCTGCAAAGAGTATCGTGGTCGAGTGGGTCATCGGTAACGACAGCAAATTGTCACTGGTCTTGAGTCACAAAAGTGAGGTTCATCGATACAAGCACGTGATTTATGCAGTCTTATTTCAATGTTTCTAGAATGCCAAGTTTGTCAATGGCAAACCATAATTCCCACATATCATCACGCGTCGGTAGAGTCAGTGCGTGGACAAGTGACTACTTCTGACCAAGCAATGAAAAGGAAAATCTTCGTCTTATGATCGTACGTGATAAATAATTGAATGAGCCAATGATTTATATCTATTAAAATCCCATGTTGGACCTGGTGGAAATCTACTGGTCTAGATCGGCCTAGCCCTTGGAGATGATGCGTGGTTGGTGGCAAGTTACCGACCAAATTTTCCCGCGTGCAGCTAGTTGAAAACACGCGACAAGGAAAAGAATTGTCACCAAAGCTTTTCCATCCCACCTCAGAAAATTTTAACTTTTTTCCAACGTTTTTCTTCATAGACATAGCCATTCGGAGAGGTCTTTCGCTTCTCATATCTGCCATGTGCGCAGGAACCAGGGATGAGAGTAATTGCCCGCAATGGTACTTCCGGCCGGGAGTAGACAAGTCTAGGATTCTGTCAAGTGGTCCCCAGGTCATATCGTTATCATCCATTGAATACAATTAGCCGTATATATTATATGGAGAATTCTCCGAATAGAGGATTCTGTCTGTTCTGACTCCATGAATCCCAAACCGTCACGTCAAAGCTGTCTACACCAGACCCATTTTCCTGTCTATCTTTCCTCAATTGGGTTCTTTTGTAATACAGGCTCAAGTTTTCTGATCTCTTGATATATTACTACTCGGTAACACTTCAACGTTTTTGGTTTAGCTGAGAAACATTATTTCAATCAGAAATTTTTCAATACAACTTCAACATGATGATGTCTACTAACCACAGTGTTCTGGACGGATCCCATATAAAGAACGAGGAAAAGGCCAGCACCAAACGAGAAAGATCGACTGTTCAAAGTCCTGGACCGAAGAAAGCCAAGAAAAAACCCACCAAAATGATTCACCAACATATGAAAAATGACTTTGATCAGAAGCACAGGGAGGCCTCTGAGCCAACAGTCAAATTTGAAGAGACCTTGCTGTTCCCTGAAGAACACGAAAAGAAAAGTCTTAGAGATAAGATCCCTGTGACTGACGTTCCGAAATACCTTGGAGAAGATATCAAATCATTCAAGACTCTTGAAAAAGGTCTTATTTACTTCTTCTATCGATCCCGGGTCGATGTTCTCGGGGCCCGTGGAATCAATGATGTTGCGAGAAGTTTCATTGTTCTCCGTCCAACCCCGGGGGAACCAGGCTCAATTCAAAGTGATACCTCAACAGAGTTAGGCACCAAATTCCGACTGCTTGTGGTCCCTAAAAAAGTTTTTCCAACATCAGGCCGGGTCAAAGAAATGGCATTTGTTGAAAAAGCTGGAATAACCCTGAAGGAGCTTGAAAAGGACTTGATTGCTGGGGCAGAGTATAAAACCCAGACTTACGGTTCAAGAGTCATGCCAGACGCGACGCTGTTTGCAAAAGGCATCTACACAATCACTTCAGCACAGCGGAATTCCTATTTGTCATATATTCTGACAAATCCTGAAACCCTTGGCCCAGTCCAGCAAGATTTTGGTCTCCGCGCACGAGGAAGTTGGCTTGTGCAGTCGAAGAACCCTCAACTTTCAAGTCCATCATCTGTTAGCCTTCCTAAGGGCCCGAACTATCCGGAAAGGTGAGTTTTAAGAGCGCTATCTGCTATTCCAGTTCCAAGTACCTGATCCTATGTGCAGGTTCAGAGAAATATTTGGTTTCTATCGCTGGGTGCCATTAAAGCCTGAACTCATCGAATATGCTAATGCCCAAATTCTCCTTGTCGGCCGGTCCCGTAAGGAAACCTCTTCTATTGTACCTGAGGGGCGACACGTGGATAGGATGAGAGCGGACCAAGAATTGGATGAAATGGCGCGAGTGAACAACGAGAGAGAAAACAATCTACGAGGTAACTATTTACAGTCTTTGAATTGTGAAGTACTGAGTAACTAATTGCTGCTAGGGATTGATCCGGTTTACGGAGACTTGGGGCTCCGGGTCCTTCACGTACCGAAAATCTCCACCGTCTGGGATCGCTAAAAGTCCTCTTTGTCGGTTATGATGTAATGAATATCATCATTTTACTCAGTTCGAACGGTCGATGCAAGTTTCAAGGTTATGGAACGTATTCCTTGCCCACCTTGATATTTCCCAGGATCCTCGAAGGGGTACGTATAGGTGGGTGTATGGCCCGGATACAGATTAGTGGTGCTCATGAATTATGTATTCTATGTAGTTATCTCATTCTTTGGACGATACAGATAACATTTTTTTCTACTTGTACATCTACTGCATCTATCTGTTCTCTATCTCCACACCTCTATGGCTCGGATACCGGACTGCCTCCGGGTTGCCCCTTCGGTAGTTCCACATTTAAAAAGTCTAGCACGTTTCAAATAAGGCATAGCTTGCATAACATAAACTTATTTGCTCATGTTGCCGTCTTCAACTTTAGATTTCTATGCATTGCAGTTGAAATTGCTCTGTAAACAAGAATTGAGTTTTATAGAGTAAAAGAATTTCTGTTTTGTTTCATGAATGGGGTAAATTTCCTTCCAAGCAACGAGAATCAAATTATCAAATCCAAGACCTCAAGCAATATGTTTTTTTTGATCTTCTCGGATTTCCGTGGCAACCTCATCAATTCTGCTACAGCAATCTGTGCACCACGTACACTGTACTCCATACTGGAAGTGGTGTACTCAGGTATTTCCACAAATTGACCAATACATGCCAGGTTAGTGGTGTGATGCGGAATGACATTCGGTCGATTCCAGTTATACCGTGGAAGGAACGGAGCAGTCCCCAAAGGCATTCCACATGGGATGGTTTTTGAACTCGGTAAGATGGACTTCACGGGAAAATTCAGATAGGAGAGAACTTCGATAAGAATCTCTTCTCCAGAGCACTCGTACATCGGCTTCTTCACGTAGTTCCCTTCCTTAAGTGGGCTCAAGGCATACCCACAAATAATATTTGTATTATTTGATTGGTCTGGAAAGACCGGTTGATGGGGAACACTGAGAGTGATTGACCAGTTGCTTTGCGTCAAAGAAACTTTCGCTCCTGTTCCTGGTCGGTCATGAGTAAGTCTCTCGTATAGCACCATGAAATCGGGTCCGTCGAATGTCGTGGTAAAAGATTCCACCGTAGACTGCAAACCTTGAGACAGAAAATTGGTAGGGTTCCCAAACTTCGGAGAAATTTGAGCGAGCTTCTGCCATAGTCGCCAGTCACGAAACATCCGATCTTCCCAATTGATGGACAAGTTAGGAGGCGAAGAAACATTAGTCCCAAGGGCAGCACCCGCACTGGTCGAGCCTAAAGTGACAATAACTATATCATCGAGGCATACTGGGATCTGGCGTTTTGTCCCGTCCTTGACTACCTCAATTCCGGTGACAATGCATGGGTCACTCTCGGGATAAACCATTAAATTTGTTACCTCAGCGTTGAAACAGAACGAAACTCCTTGATCTTTTAAAAAAGCAGTGACAGGAATGATGATGGACTCGTAGAGATTATACTCCGTTCGATTTGATGATTTGAGGTTGTTAAGCGAGTGAATGTCCTCTAGATATTTGCGAAGGTGTCTCTGAAATTCAATAGCACTATGCCAAGGCTGCAGTCCGAAGCTGATCAACCAAATTAGGCAAATTATGGTTTTGGTAATTCCCGGGCAAAGGCACTCACGTCGTGGCCCACATCATCCAGAAGGTTGTTTCGAAGAATGATTCGTCCAACACATCCTTGATTGTCTTAGATCCGATTCCTTTTTCATTCTCCAATATGAACTTAATAAGGCTCCACCGGTCTTTCGCTCCAATATGGATGCCTTTCGTATCAAGTATTACTGGGCTTGAGTCCCCATGTTTTAGTGCTCGTACAAGAGCAAAGTCTTGTGGAGGCGGCCGTTCGATTTTTTCGAACTTTCGAACCGTATCCATTACGCTCGTGCCAGGCCATGTCTGGCTTGGAACAATAGATAAAAACCTTTCCATGCAGCTGCCTTGAAAATGTGGATGACATTCGAAGGGAAGGAAATATCCGTTTACAGCATCGCCAGACGGGTTCATCCCTCCACCCGAACCAGAGTGTATATCTAAAATATGGATATTAGAGCCAGGAATGTTGGCATCGTTGACCAAGTGTGCAGCTGCGGCAAGAGAAGCAATGCCACTGCCGATAAGCCAAGCTTGAACATGGCCGGGGATTCGATTGGGAATGGAGCCAGGATTGGGCAACGTGGTTGCCATGTTGAAATCATGTGAATCTAATCACAGGTTGTAAGCTTGAAGTAAACACGCCAAACTACCATAATAAATAGCAGTGGCTATTCGGAGTTTCTTTTTCGTACAGTCTAGAGTAAGTATCAGCCCAAACCAACTACGATGCGTCATCATTACGTGTGCATCATGTTGTCAGGGTAGTCATATTGGCCTCTACGGCTGTCGACCATTTGTTAGCTCGAAGTTCGAGGCCATTCTACGAAGATCGTAGATCGTAAGTATACACACGGATTGTACATACTGGGAAGGAATGATTCCATTCGCCACTCAGAGCCGTGGGAACGCTTGGCTAGACCATAGAAAGCATTGGGGAGTTAAGGTTTTAGTTACTGCATTCCGTAAACGTAGGGTAAAGTTATACGGCACTCTTGAGCTGGGCTCATGTCGTCATCGCCTTTCTTTGAATGGACCTGATATCTACCCATGTCACCTCAACAGCAATTTAGTTCTCAGAGAACTGTGCAAGCTCATAATTGAATCTGTTTTGATCTGCCTGGATTAGCCTGTCAACGGAAAAGTACTCCATAGCAAGCACAGGATATCTGGTAATGAGCTCAAGGATGGATCAAGGAGAAGACATAAAAGATACCACTAGAGCCGGGGCTCTAGTTGTCACTTTCGATGAGGTGACTCGCAGCGATGTATCCCTAGTGGGTGGGAAGAACGCCTCCATCGGCGAGATGATCGTTGGCCTCGGAAGGAAAGGGATTGAGGTGCCGCCTGGATTTGCGACTACAGCGCGTGCATACTGGCACTTTGTGGACTACAATGGCATTCGCCAAGAGATAGGCCTGTTGATTGAACAGTGGAAATCTGGTCAGGCGAGCCTAGCTGAGACTGGCCACGCGATACGTCAACTGTTCCTCCGCGGTGCTTGGTCGGCGGATCTTGTAAATGCGATCAGGTTAGCCTACCGTGACCTTTCAGCTCAAGTGGGAATCAAAGATGTTGGCGTGGCCGTGCGTTCAAGTGCGACAGCGGAAGACTTGCCGGACGCAAGTTTTGCGGGCCAACAGGAGACCTTTCTGAATATTTCTGGGGTGGACGATCTTCTAAATGCCTGCCGGCGCTGCTATGCCTCGCTTTTTACAGACCGCGCCCTCAGCTATCGACAGGCCAAAGGCTTCGACCATTTGCGTGTCGCTCTTTCCATCGGCGTACAACGAATGGTCCGATCCGATGCGAGTGGATCCGGCGTCATGTTCTCTATCGACACTGAAAGTGGGTTTGACCAGATCGTGCTCATCAATGCAGCGTGGGGGTTAGGAGAGAATGTCGTCCAAGGAACGGTCAATCCCGACGAGTATCAAGTCTTCAAGCCATTTTTGAAGGATAAGTACCTCGTCCCAATTATCGAGAAAAAGCAGGGTGACAAGAAATTGAAGATGGTTTATGGAGGTGACGGTATCCCGACCCGCAATATACCGACATCCAAGGCAGAGCGTGCTGCGTTTGTGCTGGAGAACCAGGAAATTATCCAATTGAGCCGCTGGGCATGTATAATTGAAAAACACTATGGATGTCCTATGGACATCGAATGGGCAAAGGATGGTGTCACCGGGGGAATGTTTATCGTCCAAGCCAGGCCTGAAACAGTTCACTCGCGACGCGACGCTGGTGTTCTCCGAACCTACAGGATCAGCAAGAAAGGACCACTTCTGACAGCCGGTCTTTCAGTTGGAGATGCTGCCGTGTCTGGCCGTCTCTGTATGATTGAAACGGCCAAGGACGCCAAAGACTTTTTTGACGGCTCAATCCTGGTGACAAAAACCACTGACCCAGACTGGGTGCCCCTTATGAAGCGTGCCAAGGCCATTATCACAGACCACGGCGGACGCACTTCGCATGCGGCCATTGTCAGCCGCGAGCTTGGGCTTCCAGCTGTAGTAGGCACTGGCAATGCAACTTACGTTCTTCACACCGGCCAAGATGTCACAGTGTCTTGTGCAGAAGGTGACAAGGGTTTTGTATATGAAGGCATCTCCGATATCGCCACGGAGACCTTGGATCTCGCAAATTTCCCATCCATAAACACAAAAATTATGATCAATCTCGCCAATCCTGCCGCAGCGTACCGCTGGTGGCGACTTCCGACTGATGGGATTGGGCTTGCCCGTATGGAATTCGTCGTGACAAATGCTATTCGGATTCATCCTATGGCGCTCGTCCATTTTGATCAGTTGAAGGATATAAAAGTCAAGGAAGAAATAGCGAACTTGACCATTGGATACGAGAACAAACCGAAGTATTTTGTTGATAAGCTAGCGCATGGCTTCGCGGCTCTTTGCGCAACAGTCTACCCTAAACCCGCGATAGTTCGCATGAGTGACTTCAAAACAAACGAATACTCCGGGCTCATTGGGGGTGCTGAGTTTGAACCAAATGAGGAAAATCCTATGATTGGCTTCCGTGGGGCTTCCCGTTATTACTCGCCACTCTATGAAGAGGGTTTCGCACTCGAGTGCTTGGCTATCAAGCGACTACGGGAAGAGATGGGGTTCACCAATGCTATACCAATGATTCCATTTTGTCGGACCATCAGTGAGGCGGAAAGGGTACTGCACGCTATGGCGGACCATGGACTCAAGCGCGGCGAACATGGCCTGCAAGTATATGTCATGTGTGAGATTCCATCCAACGTCATCTTGGCCGCGGAGTTCGCCAATTACTTTGACGGGTTCTCAATCGGTTCGAACGATTTGACTCAGTTAACGCTCGGGGTTGACCGTGACTCGGGTGAGCTGGCAGATCTATTCAACGAGCAAGACGCGGCTGTCGAATGGATGATTACGCAGGTCATCGGAACGGCACACCGCAGTGGCTGCAAGGTTGGAATCTGCGGACAGGCGCCAAGTGATCATCCGGAATTTGCAAAGTTCCTGGTAAAAGCTGGCATCGATTCCATTTCTGTCAGCCCGGACAGCTTTGCTTCAGTCAAGGCATACGCAGCTGCTAGCGAGCAGGAACGCCTTTCTGCTATCACCAACGAATCAAATATGCTTTAATGACTAGTCGTGTTTCCAGATTTGAATAACATGTTAAGAGTGTGCGCATGACTCTCTCATTGGGTCAATATTTACTGCACCACAATCAAAATTGTCTCTCATATGAATGTTCGAACAACTGTACTGTATCTGCTGCATTTGAACGTTCGCAAACCGTATGGCACTCTCTTTTCAGATTAAAACACAGTATCAAATGTAGTTCATTCTCATACCAAAATGGAGTGCACTTCAATCTTGATAAAATGCAATATCTCACTAGTTTCAAACAAGCCTAAACTGCCCACACTCCCGACATGTCCAGCACTTACATCTTACAGTTTGCATGGACTGTCTTGAGATGCAGACGAGCGTAGCTTGTGTAGATCAGAGCAAGCCTTAAGAGAATCTAGTACACCCGAGTACCAGGACGCCCTACTTATCATCCTGAGTCTGGATTCAGTTGAATCATTCAGAAAGATGGACACAAAGCTTTCCTTAAGAATGAAATTCGGACAATTCTTCATGGATCCAGCTATATCTTGCCACGTCGATTCATATTTACTGGTTCTGACTGACATTCTCAATGGTAGCCTTTAGTTCTTTCACTGACTGCTCCAGAGCCATCTTCTCAGTACTGTCTAGTGCCATGTCAATTTTCTTCACGACGCCTGCTCGCCCAAGGACTGCCGGCATACTGAAACAGCATCCCCACTCTGGCTGCATATAGCATATAGGACGAATATTTCGTTGATCACTTGTGATGGAAGAGCAAATACTGGATACGGCAGCTCCGATCCCGAGAGGTGTCGATCCCTTTACCCGAATCATTGTCTCTAGTCTTTTCATGCCCTCATTTGTAGCATCTTCGCATTCCGATGCATTGGCGCCGAATACTTTGCTCATTGGCATGCCTCCAATTGTTGCATCTGACCATGCAACGATCTGTGAGTCTCCGTGCAAGCCAACTGTGTAGAGATCGATCGAAGCGGGCGCGATCTAATCGGGAATTAGCGGAGGTTTACGTATAACTGGAACAAATGGAACGTACTTTTATCTTTTGCGCCAACAGATTTCGTACTCGCAATGAATCTAGAAATGTCCCTGAGCCTAGAACTTGTGATGCTGGTAGACCGGAGAGCTCGTATGCGAAGAATGTGAGAAGGTCCACGGGGTTTGCCACCACGAGGAGAATAGTGTCGCTTCTAAATGGTTTCATTTCTTCGACAATACTGCGCACAATAGAAATCTTCTTGTACGTGTGCTGGACTGCGGTTTCCCCTAGACCTCCGTTAGACCCATCACAGTCACGCATGTAATCAATCAACCACATATGATGCGATTTCCTACCTCTGTTATACTTCGAACCTGCGGTGATAACCACGATATTCACTTTCGCGCGCTTCCTGGTGAGTAGCTGCTCGTACTGTTGTTCGGCTATTGGAGCAGTAGCTAACGTCACAAAGATCAATGATCTGACTATCCCTCAACTCTCTGTCCAGATCAACTATGAGTAACTCAGTTGCAAGTGAAGCAAGAATAATAGAATAAGCGGCAGCAGTGCCAACTTGCCCAACACCGATAATTGCGATCCGGAATGCCGGGGTTGTCTTTGAAGCCATTCTGGGAACCGGTGCAAGTAACTACACTTAGGATCTGGGTATTGGGACCTCGCGCATAACTGACAAAATACGAAGATATAATGCGCCGTATATTGGAGAAATTGGTAACAACGTGGCCTGATCATTTCAGGTCTCGAATATGGCATTCGCCCCGTGCACTCTCACGAGGACGTATGCTTATTCAAGGCATGCTCCTGTATGACTGGAAATGATCTTGTGAGGTCATCAGGAAGCGATTGTTCGAGCTGAACCGCAGTGGTCGGGAGATCCTAGGTCAATCTAGAACCTTGAAGCCTGCCTTGAATTCAAGTTCGTCGATCACTATCACGAGTTATACTTGGCTATTCTCGACACTGCAACCGGGACTTATGCCTGAACGCAAAGCCGCTGTCGTCACCACTTTATGCTAGGTCTAGGTTGGAGTTTAGTGATACGTTGTAAATAACATGTATGGTAAATACAATGTAAATTCCAGCAGCGTATCGACGCCAGAAGCTACCTATCCAACTATCCCACTTTGTTTGAATAATTGCTTGTTTTGTAGGATGTTGTTTTAACATCTTGCCCATTCCATTCAAAGGGATCATCTCTAATAGGATGAAACCATATCAAATTTGTCCCTTCAGGCATAAAGCAAGCCATATAAAAAAGCATTGAAGTATTGCATGTGTTTTTGAAGGCCTGAGCACTGTCAAGTCGGCAAGCATGAGGTAAGAGGCTGCCATGGCTTGCAGGGAATAGCACAGTTTTGCTATAACACGTTGAACAGGATGGAATGAACTCTGTTTGGCCGACCTGTCCAATTTCAAGGTCACTAAGTTCGTGCTATACGTTCACAGGCCCTGCGTGTCCTATTGTTAAAGGCAATGACTCGATACATCTTGGAGGTGAAATAATTCGGTTTCACTATTGGTTTCACTACTGAAAATACATGGAGTTATTCTCTTGCGGAGTTTTTGGGCTGCGCAATGGTGGGACAAAAACTAAAACTCGACACTGACCGTATTTTGTTGTTCGAAAGATCTTTGCGTTATAATCTTTCATGGAACTTTAAAAGACTGTGAGAGACTAGTATACACTGAAATTTGATACTGAATAAATGCCTTTCGTGCCAATACAAGGGGTGAGGCCCGGGAGGGGAGATTATTTGAAAAACGCCGATCAGCTTGTGGGGTATCAAGGGCATTCCCTTGATACCGTGCCCCGAAACGAAGTACCTCAGCATCCAAGACGATCACGATAGCTGTAGTAGCCTTATACCTCTAGACGTAGCCATCCACTTCGTAGGTGGGCGAAAGTTTGCTCAGGATATGATTTCTCGACGATCTGATTTCATCATTCTGGTGTTCCGGACCACACAGCTTGCCAAACTTGAAAGTCTGGCGTTACAGATCACCTAATATCCTTTGCTCGGCGTTGGGCAAGTCGGTATATATATTCACCATGAGGCTCAACACAGTCTCCTTTAGTTAGTGTTGAAGCAAGGAAAAACCAGTTCACAGCATTTCCAGCAGTGGTAAATACGTCCCACACATTGTTTGGTAGGAAATTGCATAGATGCTGGTGGTCCCCCAGCGTCAAATTCTGAAATAGGCTCTGGCTCATAGCGTGGACATCTGCAACCCCGACTGTCAAAACCTTTGTGCCTTTTTCCAAAAGAGAGCCATATGGACCTAAGGGTTCCGTTCTCAAGACCGTTTTACCTTTTTGGACAGCCTCTAGGAACCTCTCTTCATAGTCCTCAGGGTCATAGAACAAGATAACAAGCTCTGCTTTGGAAAGGAGAGTGTTCCAGATTTGCTCTGGAGGCTTGACCTGTTTCATAACAATGAAACTTCTGAAGATCTCTCATATGCAACGCGATGTGGGATGTGAGAGATGCGAAGAATTCTTCAGAAGTATGGCCATACGTTTGGCGCACGCAAAGAAGAAGTTTTGGGGAGACGCTCCGGCGATGTGGAATATTTCAAGAGCTCGTGATACCCTTTGTATGCATGCAAGACAGTTAATGCATGCTGAAATGATGGAGTAGTTGCCATTTCAACGAGAATGTATTTATCTTCGAGTGATAATTGACTTCATTAGTATATACAGACTGAATATCGAAAGTTATGACCTACCGTTTGGATACTCGATCGTTGTTGTGCCGGAATCCCGACAAGACACGTTGAACTGACGGCCATACACGACCGTGTCCCAATCTTTCATATTTTTGTTCAATCCATCAAACCTGCTCGAGCGGTGTTAGTGTAAATTTTATCCAACTTAGAAACTAGCCAACTTACTTGTCAACACTGGCCAGTGTATAACCCACTTTGCTCCTTGGCATGAAAGGATCTTCAATTTGACTTGGAGCTTGATATGTCAGAATATCGACATGCTTCAAAGACGACCAGAGGAAGCCAAGCACGTCCACCCTGTGGATTGTTAATATGACGCAGATGAGCAGTGTGAAACATGTAGGTTGTTTCGGAAAATGACAGGCCTCTTGCTGTCATGGTGCTTAGATATGAGAGCCAATGCTGATAGACACACGTCATCAATAATAGCAACATGAGCACCTCCTTCTTGCGATGAACGAAGCGGACCATTAGGACATAGCCAGTGGTGTTTGGCATTTCTGTAGACCCAGTTCAGAAATTGTAGTTTTTCATCAGTACTGAGGTTTACTTGAGGTGATGCAGATCCCTGCAGCAATTTCCGCATTTTTTCCACAAGATATGCGATATTGGGGGATGGGTCGGGAATGTACCTGGAGCGTACTATTATCAATGTGCACAAAACCCTCCACTAAGAAGTGAACTCGGCGATAACTTACCACCGCATATCAATTCCAAGGAGAATGTGACAATCGAATAAGAGATCTCGTAGCATTGGCATTGGCATTGCCCTGGGCGGTCATGCCAAAAATTGCAATCCTAATATTCCGCTGCTTGAGATCCGCAACATAATGCTGCACCAGTGACCATGTATGTGGCGTAACAGAGCTCTGGTAATCTTCCGCCTCTGCCAGGTGAATGTGGAACGAAGCATCGACATTCACTAGGCCATGATTGTCAATGTCCAGGTATGGCATATTTCCAACGCCAAATGACCTATTAAGCATGAGAATTGAGAATGCATGGTAACGATGATAGCCAAAGATACCTGATGCATTTTCTCGCCATCGAGTCTGCTCGTTCATCAAGAGCTTTGTTATTCCAGCCGGGATACGTTGAAAGGCTGCCATGGTCTTCCGGCCGGCGCGGTCTTTCATGCCGCCCTATAACCAAGGGAATACAATCGAGTTCCATCCAAAGCCGCGAACATAGACTCGGAAATACCTCATGAAGCTCTCTAGGCAATGCCACGCCGACAATCTTTTCTAGATACGTCCTGCTGTATTTTTCCAGCTCGGTAACAATCCCATCACAGATTGCGGAGGAGGGTACTTCATATTGGTCATGTGTGAATTCAAGCTCCAAACAATCAATGGGGTATACAGAACCGCTGACGGCGATCACAACCCTGGATCTCGGGCCATCGGTTAATGCAGATAGGCCTACATATATGCTCTGCAAAAAGGTCAGAATCGTCCATTCACCCGGAGTGGTATGCTACACAGCGGTGTCTAAGCATTGAGGGATACACACATCGAGCACTTGGCCAGACCAATGCTTATCCTCAAAGCCGATTTGGGAATTTATGGCCTTGAATTCTGATATTGGATGCCTGTAAGTTGGTCGCTGATACATCTCGCACATAATTATTGCAAGGGTCTCGAAGGCTTCATATGGGTGACGAGAAGGAAAACGTATGGGATTCAAGATGGTTTGGCGCACATGGAATTTTTGCCCTGGAGTGCGAGATAAAAAAGTCTGACACATACGGCGTTCGAGTAGTATCTGGCGGATATGTATTGAACTTGCGATGTGATGGTAATATACTCGTTGATACACCCGTTGGTTTCTGCGTTTAAGATACCGTTCTTCTACCGGTGAAGTCAACTCGAGGCAATACGGTTATCATACAGTTTTCAGTTACCATACAGTTACCATACAAAACAATGAAAACCAACTTCGCGCCCCCGTTTCGCTTAAAGCAAAAGCCCAGACCTGTTGAGCGTGATAAGAAACCCCCAGTAAGATGCAAATATAGATCAATGTCTTCTGCTGTCTCTTGATGGATCTCTAATCTCCGTAGAGGTAAGTTGTCACTGTAGATGAGACGTGCGACTCAAAAGGGTCATCTCGAGGTATACCGGCCTTCTTTATCCGAATTCGCCAGAGGGGAATGGGCTCCTTCGGATCTTCCGAACACAACATGGACGGCGAATTGCGCTCTTAAAAATTTGATCTCGGCATTTTTTATAGGTCACTGGTTTGCGAGCGCATCTTTGACTTTTTTTTTGTTTTTCCTATTCTTATTTTGTTGGGATCTTGAACACATTAAGGTCTGATTTCTGACTACAACTTTCCGGGTTTGAACATGGCGCGGAGCTTGAATATAATATTCCAGGCTAGCTTTAAAGCATAAAGCCGGAACTACATGAATGCCAGTAATCGCAAAAGTCATGACTTTGGGACAAAAAATCAGCGCCAAGTGACTATAATGCCGAGGATAGTGTGCGAATCTAGCTCATCGCGTTCCCAAAATGGTAAGATAATGAAACTTCAAGGGTACCTTCACCGTGATTAATCGCATCTTAGGCTGACAGCGTGCTGATCTAGTCCTCTTGAAGGAGAAAAACCCTTTTCCGGGTTTTTTAAGTGTTCATTCATACGTTTTATGCGGTACAATTTATCGGTCCTTTCCACTCATGGCCAGAATATGCCACATCTCTAGCTCCAGCATTGAATGACAAAAAATCGCTCGATTTAATTTTGGGTTAAATTCCAAGCGATGTTAGATAGCAAGATCGCCAAAACCAAAGACTGCCAGCCAGTATTTAAGTTGTGAATATATTATTCATCGCTACTCTGTGAAGACTGACATCGCAGTATCTAATCCTATCCCGAATGCCGTGTCCTGTTGCTGAACGATGGCGCCATACAGGCGCTGCTGTGGGCGAAGTAAACAACGTTTAACAATAATCCTCCATTTCCTGTGACGGAGGCAGCCGAAATGAGACTTACTCATGGTCTTTTGCTCAATACGTCAAAATAGTGAGTACAAAATTAGTTCAGCCGTCATGTGGCCAATAATGGTTATAGCTTAGCCTACAAGAAAGATGAACTAGGAACGTTTACGCGCATTTCATTCGAATGAGACTAGCGGTGAGAATAGCCGATATTGCAAGCAAGGAAGGCCCTTACGATACTGAAATCCATATTGATACCATTATCAATAAAATCAAAATAAGGTCAACGAGCCTGGAAGATGAAAATTCGTTTGTATTGCGGTGTTGGCCAAACAGAAAAGAAAATTAAAAAAACGCAAAACCGAACACGTACATACATTTCACCAGACCAAATGAAGTATTTTATTCAACCATGGCTTGACTGATTCTGTTCACTGGATTTGCAAGAGAGCAAATCTGGCCCCGAGCCCCCTTCGATCAGTAATTTCAATCCTCCATCTAGATTGGAAACAGTGTATCCTAACTGTACCAAGGTTCGGTAGGCAAGGTAGCTATGATAGCCTACTCGAGAGTAAACGATAACCTCGCGCTGTTTGTCGATGCAGCCCAAGTTATGACGCAGTGTGTCAATAGGAATATTCACCGCCGACTTCACATGTACCTTGGCGAAATCTTCTTGAGGACGTACATCGATTATCTGCGAAGTGGCCAGATATTTGTACAGTTGCTGAGTTGAGACTAAATGCAGATCACCACGGAGAAGGTTGCCTGCTACCATCCCAACGATATTCACTGGGTCTTTTGCGGAGCCATATTCAGGCGCATATGATAGTTGAAGAGCTTCTAAGTCAAAAACAGTCATTCCAGATTGCACAGCGGTGGACAACACATCAATACGTCTCTCTACCCCCGAGCGGCCGATGATCTGAGCACCAAGAACACGCCCACTATCAGCTTGGAAAGCCAGCCTCAATGTCATTTGATGCGATGCAGGATAATATCCTGCATGTTCAGGGACATGAACTGTCACAAATTGAGGATAATGACCTATTTCTCTGAGTCTCTCCACTGAGACACCAGCGATAGCCGCAGTTAAGTGAAGGAATTTGCAGCTGTATGTTGCGAAACAACCACGATGCGGAACCGCACGTTCCATTATATGATCAGCAGCAATTCGACCCTGTTGGCTACCTCGCCCGCCCTGCGGAAGAACGTTTGTCATTGGGAAAAGTAACCCTTTTGTACCCGTCATTTCACCGACAGCGTATATATCAGGGTCACTGGTCTGCATGAATTCATTTACCGCTATGCCGTTTTTGCATTCGATCTGAGAGGCTTCTGCAATTTTGATTCGAGGCGTCAGACCAGTGCCTACGACGACAAGATCGGCCGGCACGTTGACATTATTGGATAATGTCACGAAGCAGCCATCATCAACTATACCGGGAGCAATATTTAGGGCACTCGTGTTTAGGTGTAGCTGAACACCATTTTTGAGAAGTTCTGTTTGCACTAAATTGGCAAAATCGCGGTCGAAGTCTTCGCAAATGCGATCCTGATCGTGTATTAAACTTATTGGAAGACCAAAGCTGTAAAGGCTCTCCACGGCCTTCAATGCGAGATATCCTCCCCCAAGAACAACAGCGGATCGGCAGCAATTTGCAAAAATGTAATTTTTGATCTTTTCAAGATCCAACATTGTTTGAAAGGGGAAAACATTTGCCCTGTCAATCCCAGGTACACTGAGCAGTTTGGGACAAGCTCCTTGCGCGAGAATCAATTTGTCGTACGGCAAGGTATAGCTGACATTTGAGCCCACCTGTCTCACTTGAATTGAATGTTGTTCTTTTGATATACCTACTAGTTCAGTATTGTCGCGTACATCCAAGTTATAACGACTTTTCAGGCCTGCGGCCAGTCTGGTGAATAAGAAAGGTATCGTTTTCGATTAACACCACCCACCACGCAAGGGGCTCCCGAATTGGCATAGCTTATATAATGACCCTTCTCAATCAAAATAATGGAAGCTTTCTCACTCAATCGTCTTGCACGCAGGGCTGCTGAAACTCCACCGACAGAACCTCCGGCAACGATTATTTTCATAGGCTGTGCTTCGTCACTAATGTTGCTTGCCATTTCGGGCGTGCGAATCAGAACAGGCGAAAATAGATACAATCTCTCTCGGTCGGGATTGCATCAGACACAGGCATGGATGATCATGAAAGACATTGTACATTTTTGGTGCCCTATTTGAAGCAGAAGTACCCTTCATGTTCTCGACCAAGTCTTGATCTCATACCTCTGATGACCCAGCTAAGCTTTGTAGCACCTTCCGCATTTGCAAGATCAGCAGGCCCTGCAGCCGACAACCGCTTATCTGGGTAGGCTGGCTTAAAATCGGTTTCCGTAGCTTTTCAATTCATTTCCAAAAATTTTCTGTAGACTACCTAACAGTAGACCTGCTCAAATAGTCTGATCAAATACAAGGCAACGAACTTAATTAAGACATTCTGAATGACGCCTCGGCCAATCTCACACTCTCCAACTCTTGCCCTTTGATGACACTCACAAAATAATTTTCGTCGCTGGAACCTACCGCATGCACAATGACATTCTCGCCATACTCGCAATCTCTCTCCAACGGACCAGCCTCGAAGTAACCCTGGTAGCTTGATGCGGTGACCCCGTCTTCCTCGGATCAGAAGCAAAGTTTTTGCGAACTTTCTGGCCTCGTCATAAGCTTTGAAAATCCCTTCAACGTGGGTATCATAGATAGGTCTCCGTTCATGACTGCAATATGGGGCATTCGTCTGCACAACATAATAGAGAGAGGTCGGAACCCGGCCATCTTCATTATGAGTCGTCAAATGCAACTTGTTTGGCGACGTCGAGATGCGAACGCGGAACATTGTACCATCTACCGCGATGGCATAGACAACGATTCCAGTTCCATAATGGCTGGCTAGCTCTTCGAGGGTCTCAGGGTTTGTCTCGAACGTAGAAAACCATTCACGCTCATATCCAGCGTCAAAAAGACAGCGATGAGCTGCATCTTTGGATTTTGTGACTGATGTGTAGGTACCCAAAATGCGGACTTTTTCAGCACGCCCGCCCGAACCCTTGAATTGGGAAGTCATGAGCATAACGTGGTAAAAGGAAATCCGGTTCACTCGACTTTGACTGAGCCATTTTCACCTGTATCAGTCCTTAACTCCGTTCTGATTATAGATAGGTTTTGTGGCGAAAATTTGGGCTCGATTTGAATTGGTCTGATTATCTCTAGACGTTTACGAATGTCGACTCTGGTGTTGGGCCGATTCCTGATCGCGGGTGCAGATCCGTAGGAAACCGCTCTATTTAACCCAATCTGCCGACCCTTGCAACACTAAAGTATGGAGTACGGTACTACATCTTAGCAGGTGCCATTTAACTTCCTTAACGGGGTGGGCGACCGGTCCAGAACTAACTGTCATGCCATATCCAATGAATGGTGTAATGTACTTGCCTCATTGCCTCACACCCCGAGGATCTCGGCCCTCACTGAGGTGAATAGACAAAGATTCTCCATGGATGTGTGAACAGGGCCTATGGGGTGATGGCGTTATCCCAAGATATGCCAGGGTACCAAGCGTATTCATGACTAGTTCGGCCAATCTATCTACCAATATTTCTCTCGGCCATGAAGTCACATGTGTTTGTTGTTACTGTCATTACAAGAATGACGCTTTGCGATTGAGTCAATACGATTCAGCTTTAATCACTGGCTTGGAGCCATAAAGGGATCTCTCATGCCGTGAAGAGGGTGAAAAAAAATTGGCCCAAAAAAAAAAAAAACTTTGTAGTTCAAGTGAAGCCCCATTTGTAGCGTTCACAGTACTATACTAATAATTATACTTTGATTCAAATGAAGCCCCATGCACGTACTAACAATAATCACACACAGCAGGTACACGAATGGCAGTTGGAACGACTGAGGGATGTTTCGCAGGTTACTATCACAGTAGCAACTCGAATACCTCGAGAAGTTTGTTTTTCCAAATTTTCGGAACCGTGTGCGGCAACCCCATCAGCTCACACACCGCTACCTGCGCTCCTCGCACACTGTACTCCACACTCAAGCTGGTGTCATTTGGGATTTCAACATATTGCCCGATCAAAGCGATGTTCGTGGTATTATGCGGGATAACCCTTGGACGATCCTGGTGCGTACGAGATAATAACATCGACGTCCCTAGTGGCATAAGACAAGGGATTGTGATTGACGTTGAAAGAAGTGGGTCGATGGGGAAGCCTAGATGTGAAAGAAGCTCTACGAAGATCTCTGCACCAGAGCAATCTTCCATCGATTTTTTGACGTATCTTCCCACCATTTCAGGGTGCAAAGCATAGCCCCAAATGACATGGCAAATCTTGGACTGAGTTGCAAACACAGGCTGATGAGGGACACTGATATTCAAGCCCCAAGGGCTCTCCATTATAGTGAGCAGTGCACCTGTGCCAGGCTTGTCCGAAGTAAGTTTTGTATAGAGTTTCATGAAGTCGGAATCATGTAAAGTAACCGTGAAAGTTTCAATCTTCGACTCGTCTGGCCGCGACGAAAAATTAGGAGGATTTCCAAACTTCAGGGACTGCTGCCCAAGCTTCTCCCATAGCAGCCACTCTCCACATTTCATTATATCTGGGGACAGAGAAGCAGGTGGTTCGCTGTTAGATCCAGTCTGCATTCCTGAAGCCATTGAACCTAAAGTCACAATAACGATGTCAATAGGATCTACTGTAACGAGCACTTCCTTTCCATTTTCCTCCATTATAATTTCTGATACAGTAGTTGGATCACTAGCTGGATACAATTCGAGATTGGTGACCATTGCGTGAAATCGGAAATCAACACCTTTTTCCTTCAAATATGAAGTTATTGGAATGATCAGAGATTCATAGAGACTGAACTGGGTCCTGTCCAGCTCCCGCACATCATTATGAGTGTGCATTTCAAGGAGATATTTGGTGAGCAGTCTGTGGAACTCAGATGCACTATGCCACTTTTGAAGCATAAATCTGGACACAAATCAGTAATCAAGTAACGTAAATAAGGCAAAAGAACCAACTACTTACGTGGTAGACCATAACATCCAGAACTCAGTATTGAAAAACCCCTCATCAAACACATCGTTGATTCGCTTTGAGTCAAAGCACTTCTCTCCATCTACAATGAACTTGATGAGGTCCATGCGGAGTTTCGTACCGATCCCCAATTTGTGCATGTCCATATAATATGGTCCTTTTTCGCTCTGTCGTATGAACACGTGCGTGGGGCTTGTTAATCGGCCTTGTGTACAACTCATGCTGTTTCAGGTCCTCCCAACAACTTTGTTTCCAATTTCCAGGACTAGGGACCATGGATAGGAGGTCTTTCACACACTCTTCATGGAAATATGGTTGTGCGCCAGTGTGAAGTACATAACCATCTCTTGAATTCCCTGAGGTCTTCATTGCTCCACCGGAACCATGGTGGATATCGAGTATGTGGACATGATGAGGTGGGACATTGGCCTGGTTGATCAAAAAGACCGCCGCCGCTAGTGATGCGACACCGCCTCCAACCAGCCAGGCTTGAACGTTCTGAGGGTCGCGATTGTGAACCATTTTATGGGTGATTTCATTTGGAGACTTCTTGGGTTGCTATCGATGCAGAAGCACTGGTTATATTTATTTCCAAAGTCGTTGGACGGCCTCGTTGGTAGATGATATGAGAATCCTGCAGATATGTTACGAACGTCCTTCTTGTATTTATCAAGGTGGCGTAACCTAGCATGATGGCCTGACGATGCTGCGTTGATTTCAGTTCTAGATTCTCGAATACCATGCGTCCTTTGTGTTATCAGATGATCATGCTCTTCTCTTTCCTAGTATACAGAAGGGCGTGACGTTGCCCGCGATGTCGGAAACAAAGATGCTCTTTCAAACCCTAATCCATGATACAGCGCAACAACATGTTATGTACCATACAAGTAATGATACCAGTCGCTGTTTTTATACTGTAAGACAGATACACAGCAACAAATTGCGCAAAGAAAACAATCTCTGAACGGGCAAAGTGAACCTCGCCCGCTGCTGCTCAACCCCGTTCTTACTGAAGAGAGATTTGGTGCTTCCTGGGGACCGTCTGGCATCAAGATGTTCGGCTGAGCTAGACATATGGTCTAGAATCCATTCGTCTCAGGTAACCAACACAGTACCATCATCATACTACACAAGACCCGGTGCACCACGCCTTTCATTAAGGCATGATACTTCTACTACGTCTATTCAGATTGGCTCAGAAGAGCGGAGATCATCGGCGTGGTGTGATACACGGATTAAGTTATAGGAGGGCTGGGTTAGGTCCACCCTTACATCATAGGCAGTCCGAAACATATCCGCCTTGGGTCAATAGTATAGACCTTGTTGTAGGATTTTGGATTGCGGCTGGAACATTCTCCTCTTGTGGACTATTATAGGAGATCAATAGATATAGAAGAGTAACTGTCCCCTCGACAAACATGGGACAATTACCTTGTTGGCTCCTTTGCATCCAATAGGTGAGCCACGCTATATACAATATCCTGTCTGCATCATGACTGTCCATAGGGCTATACTCTGTCTTCTTCTCTTGTTCCTCTTCGTGATTCTAAAAGTTTCCAGTCAATCTATTTGCACAAGTAAAGAGATCGTCGACAATAACGTTGGAAAATGTTCCTGCCGAGACTTCACGACTCCTAGTAGTGCTGCGCATTGCAATGGAAAATGCACGGTTAGTGGATCTTGTGGTTTGGCACCGGGAGGTTTTTCCCTCGCGAATTGCGATGGCGATTGTACGTACTCCTCAAACAGTGACTGTAACGCTTGTGGGGTATGGCTGAGCAGTCTCTGTGAGTGCCTGCAGAGTCCGGTCCACTGCACGGAAAGTACCCCAGGTGGCTGGTGGAGGCTCCCGGGTCAAAACCTTGCTACACCAAACCAACCAATTCACAACATCCTGGACCTGCAAATGAATTCAAATCTCGCACCCCTTGCCTGGAACTTTGGACAGAACATTGCAGACCTGAGTACCACAGGCCTAGCGATCAATCCTGCCCGCACAGTGACGCAGGATCAAGTTCATATGCACATTTGCCCGGTCAACTCTAATATGCAAAACGCTTTGGCCAAGTTGTCTTACCAATCTTATTCATCACTCAATCCCGTTCATCTCAATGGAGCGTTTAGTATGTTTGCGAATGGTACGCCGGGTGAAATGTGGTGTCAGGTGGCGTCAAGCAAAACTTCAAACATCGCCGGGAGTGATGTCGACAAAGCTATTAGCTCTGTATTAGGCATGCCTGGTATATGCAACTATCAGGTCGCAGCTGCAATGATCAAGGATGCCAATGGATACACGTGGGCGTGCGTTACTGCTGATCGTGGTGATGCGGAACATAGGTTCCTGCAAAATTGTTAACTTGTGTTATCTTCGTGTCACTTTAATCTTTCATTGTTTGGCTGTTTAACTGCGATTCCTCCACACATGTTCACGGCCGTGCCAAGCATCGACCGTATGGATTAGAAAAAGGTTTAGTAGGTTGGCCAGTGCCGGGAAACACCGGTAATGTGGTTACATCTATATGTGGCCGATGCTGAAAACCATCACGTATTCACCTTCATGTAGTTAGGGAGTATTATTGACGAATTCAAAGAACACATCATCTATTGAACATTGAAAAATATGACATCTTGAGTGTGTGCTGGCAGTATCTGGTAGGACACCCTTACTGGTGTCATCCCCAGTGATGACCAACCAGTTCGCCTATGGACCACCCATTTATTAAATCTGGGTTTATCGATGAAGACAAAACTCATAGTTGAGGGTTCTATTCTTTGCCTTTCTTCCAGGCTGTCTTCTTGCCAAAGCAAACCTGGGAAAGAACACATTGGAGGCTGGAAGACGACGGTAAAATGTTGAACTTGTCCTATACACCTTTCGTTCCAATTGTACTGTGCGAAACTGATGATCTAAAGTACGGGGGTAACCGTATCTGGATATAAGAGTTCAGCTGATTAGGATGCCAAAGGGTATCTCTGTTGTTTCCATGACACAAGGCGAACCTGGGCGGTTCTGAAGATACAGACCCGAATGAGTATTTTACTTGTTATTCGAGGCACCGCAGCCGCATAGTCTGAGTTCTTTGACGCGGAATGTGAAAGACTCTGGGTATCTCTTAATAAAGTTTCAAGTCTGGTTTTATGTTTTGCCAGTAAACAATTACTCGCACCTTATCAAAACATCATTAAGCTGCTACTTGTAGTCAATTTGTATTAATCCTTTTGCCAGGCAGTGATTCGTGGCCGCTCTTCGAAAATGCTTCACTTTGATTCGATTTACGCTATAACAGTAGTGGCGCTCGAATAATTTTCCAATTTAGATACAAGTACATACGAAGGAAACAAATATCAGTTTTGACCGGAAAATGCAAATTAGGCGTCGAGTTTACTTCCTTCAATCCAGGATATCAACTTTTTTCTTGCTGTGAGTGGTAGTCGATTTGGGGACCTCCAATGACAGGACACCATTTTTCAGATGAGCATGAGTGTGATCCTGGTCTATTGCAGTCGGAAAGTTGAATGTCCGTCGAAGATCTCCTACCAATCTCTCTGATGCCCGCCAAGATCCTTTCTCAATAGTTGATTCCCGCTCACTATGAGCCTTAACATTTAGGCAATGCTCATCTTCGAATTCAATTTCTAGGTCCTTTTGTTGAACGCCAGGTAGGTCACCATCAAGATAGTAAGCCTTTTCTGTCTCGCGAATGTCAAAATATGGTGCGTATGTTTGAATGTCCCTCGGGTTTGAGAACATATTTTCATAGTTGTCGAGTAGACGGTTTACAGCGGAGAGTCCACCGCTGTGGAATTGCGGCATCAAAGACATATTTCTCTTGTCTTGAAAACTATTTGGATAGAGATTTGAATCGCTTCGTTCTATGCTACTCTCAGAACAAGAGCTGGGAATATCTGTGGAGGTAGTTGTAAGTGATAAATGGGCAATTAATAAAATGACTGATTAGAGTTAAAACTGGCAAAGAAATCTAGATATCTGCTGATGAAAGCCACTCGCCACCACATCAGCCCATCTGAACAATCTGGACACGCCCAGACTCATCAAACCTAATTTTACGATTCCAAGGAGGAACAAAAAACTATGAGATCTTAATTCTCATAGGTAATTCAATATGGTAAAATTCTCAGCTTAGAATATATACGGCGGCGTGACTTTGATCGTTAAGTATCAAGGGGCACTGAAATATTAGCCCTGAACGCGTTTCCACTACTAAACCGGAAGGTTCACGCTTCGTAAGCTTCATCGTGATCATGATATTACGTTGATATTCTTTCTAAGGCAAGTGGCCAGATGAAATGGCCTGGGCCCTCTGTGTGGCCCCTCTGCATCACAATAGAACCATGGATTGTCGCATTAGAATTTTTGTTGATTCCTCATAGCCATCTCCGCCTTTTCAGGAATTCATATAGCCATTGAGGTTTATTTGTGGAACCGCTCACTAAAAGACACGGTGTTTGAGGCAATCTACTATAACCGAAATCTAAGGTATTGGTGCAGCACACCGAGTTTTGTTATCATATTTTTCGACAGGAAACCTGCTTCATCGATGCCGTTCCTACCATTCTCCCATATTATTAAGCTCAGGAAGGAGTTGAGAGGAACAGGTGCAGAAGTCTCAACATGGGGATGTGACAATTACAACGACCGTATCAAACAATGGAGTGAAATTTGTGATGTGGATATTGTGAGTAATGTCTATGACCTTTTGTTCAGAATACTTATGTTTCAGGGCGCGGTAGTCCGCATTTCCTCGGTTGAAGAGGTAGCCGTGGTGGTTCGATTCTCGGCTGACCGTCGTGTTCCTTTGGCAGTCAAAGGAGGCGGGTACTCAACTGGCGGATACTCGTCTGCCAAAGGGGGTATTGTTTTGGACATGTCGAATTTACGAAGGGTTCACGTAGAACCGGCCTCGCGCATGGTAATTGCCGAAGGTGGAGCCTTGTGGGATGATATTGATGTCGCAGCTGCTCAATATGACCTTGCGGTGGTTGGCAGCACACTAGGCCACATCGGTGCAGCCGGTGCCACATTGGGGGGAGGTTATGGATGGTTATCTGGTCAGTATGGTCTGGCAATTGATAATCTACTATGGGCGAGGATAGTCTTAGCAGATGGTAGTATGGTCATCACATCTGCAGACCAGAGCCCAGATCTCTTCTGGGCCATTCGGGGTGCTGGTCAGAGCTTCGGGGTGGTAGTTGAGCTCGCTTTTCGAGCTCACAGCCAGAACCATCCAGTATATGCTGGAACACTGCTCTTCTCGGTGGACAAATTGCCGGAAGTTGTCGATTTTGCCAACCAGTTCGAGAGACTCACAGATGGTCGACAGGGCTTCTGGTTCGGATTCAATCTACAGCCTTCGTCGATTCACTGCAGTATTATGGTAGTCGTGTTCCATAATGGGGATCGGATGACCGCAGAAAATTTCTTCTTTCCATTGCTCGCGTCCCAGCCAATACTGAATAACACACGAATGCTTCCATATGACAGTCTCAATAGTATGCTCAGTGTTGAAGATACACTCATCCGACGCAGCAACTTCACTGGAGTTGATACCACTTACCACCACGAGTGGGCTTTCGGTCCTCGGAAGAGACTCTCCGGCTCCAATGTTGCTCTACCCCTTGATACTGACTTTATTCAATCCTTATATCATCAATTTGATAGCTTCTTGATGGCGTTTCCCGAAGCCAGGGATAGCAGCTTATTTTTCGAATTTTTGCCGAATCGACAGATCCGAAAGTTTTCGAATGATGCCACCGCATTTGCAAGCCGAGGTCCTTATTACAATGTCAGCTCCCTATTCAGGTGGCAGACGACAAATTCGGATGAGAGGGTAAAATCTATACAGACAGATATTATGGAGAAAATTAGGATACGGGCCGGCATAGCAAGTAAACCTAATTATAATATGCCAGTTCATGGAACAGGGTTATATGCAAATTATGCGGGTAGGTCAAGCAGATAATCGAGGTTGTGAAATTGATGAAGAAACGACGATGCAGATTGATGGAATGGCTAACTGGATCATAGCGAACGATGCACCCGTCCGAGCAGTATTTGGAGAAAATGTCTCTCGTCTCCGAGAAATTAAGAAAAAATATGATCCTTATAATATGTTCGGGAAGTGGCACAACTTCGACATGTTGGTTCAGGAAAGATGATATCAAACCTATGTTACTGGAACATCCCACATTAATCTTACCTACCTAATGCATAAGTAATATAGCGGGATAACAGAACATCACCATCGGAATGAGTTCTCCAGATGTCGATATTAGGAGAGAATTAGCATTGTTAGGCACTATTAGCTAGTAAAGAGGGATAGGTGCGATGATAGTCTGTTCTAACAGACGCGCTGAGTCGTAGCGAACAAATAAGGCAACCACGTTTGCAATATATGGATGAGCGAGGTGGGTACCCAGAGAGTGAGAGATCAAGCTAAGGGCTAGAATCGCGTATCGGACCAGTATATCAGTCATTATAATTCGATTTGGGGTGGTAATTTCTCTGTTTGAACCTATCCGAAACCGATATATCCCGCAACGATTGCCGTTACTGTAGTCTCTTGTCAGGATTCCACAGTTAACTTAGTTCGCGACCGGGCGGAACACCTTGCCTCAGGCAGGCATAAATGAAAAGACAATTCTTTAAAGCTTTGTAATTTGAGAACATGGTCTGCTATCTCTGCTATTGATATGAAATATCTGGTGAGATTAACTTTTTTGGTCAATTCAACGGGACGGAGAAGAGTTGAATACATTCAAAGTTGAAAGCTCTTCAATCCAAGTGTGTCATGTGTAGGAAAACTTTTGTTTGTACTTTAGTCCTGTCGCTCCTCCAACGACTGTCCATTTATAAACTGTTCGTTGGGGTTTAAGTATTAAGCCAAGTGGTGATCTGTGATACTCTCATCTTTTCGATTGTTCGCCTTAGCCCAACATCCGTTGCTGAGCTCGGCTAACAATGGAATGAGCACGGCTTTTGATTTGCACGGATCCGAACGAAGGCTAGCCCGGCCGAGCCTGGGCCAGATCGGTCATGTCATATGCGTCGTTTTCCAAAGAGCTTAGTTGAACTAACATGCACGAAATTGAATATCTGAACTAGCCAATTTACGTGAGTTTGACAAAGGTTATGTGGACCGGTGTTATAGTCGTATTTTTAAGTGCAATTTACTTCCACTTCTACTGCAGTGTTCCACTTATAAAGAGAGGACGTCCGGCTGCTTCCGAGATTTTAACTCTTGGTATGAATATTTTACCGTGACATCAGATACTGTAATATCATCCAAACGGGCTTTTCGCCTACCTCGATCAAAATGATCACTCTCTCATCATCGTACAACGTTATACCAACAGGCACATCCATTCAAATAGGCATAGATGTCAAGAACGAAAGTTTCGGAATAAGTCAAGATAGAACGAATACTAATTTGCTTATATTGGGGATATTTGCTACCATAGTAGCTATCATATTGTATGAAATCATTCCGTCGCCTATCTCTTCTCAGTCTCATGATGCCCTCAGAATCTTCCTAAATGTTTACCGTATCGCAAATATTGCAAACCAAAGTCCTATGCTAGAACCTGACCCGATGACTCGATTGGAACTATTCGCACAACTTGTTCCCAAGAAGATGTACGGAGATTGTTGGATGGCTATGTAGAGAGAGCAACAGAATCTGGTTAACTCTCATGATTCAATAGACTGGTAGGAAAAATGTCGCTCTTACTTCTAACAGCTTTGCGGTCTGCTAAGTTGTGATAGTGCAATATGCCCAGAGCCAGTGCACAGTAATCAACCCGTTTATACAATCACATGCCGACACGTGTTCCACGATTATTGCCTCGAAAGATGGGTCACTTTCGACAATAGCGCATGCCCAATATGCCTAGAGCCATTGGTAGGATCTAGCACAACAGAAGAGGTATAAGATTTAACAGATAGCCAACATGGCAACTATAGACCGGAATTTCTTGTAGCCACCAAGGGGTACTCAACTATACAATGCAGTGTTTTCAGGCCAAATTTTCCAAGAAAAGGGAACTTGGCTAATTAAGGCATATGCCGTAAATGCATGGAGACGCCAAAAATGTTGTGCTCAACCATCAAGAGCGCTATTTGTGTTTCTATTATATATTGGTGACCATGATAAAACATCAAAGTTATCATATCCTTTCCTCGGCTGCATGATGTTGTAAGACATCAGGTGCTCTCTAATTCGCTCAGATTCCCTGTCTATGAAGGCTTGACTATCAAAGTGACAGAAAAGCGACTGCTTTATAATTTCTTTATTAATGATGCGGAACCCATCAAATGGATCATAGATTCTTTCACCCCAGCGCTCTGTGGTTGCACTTTTTTAAAAGTGTGCGTCGCGAATTATATCTAACTTGGAGCTGAAGCCGTACATTATTGAAAACAATGTACGACTTACTGCTGGGCACATCGTTTGCTATTATTACCTGGATCTCAATTGTGTCTTTCTCGGTTTTGGTTCTGTTTTCACAGCCCAGGAACATCATTTACTCTATCCATATGCATAAACACAAATTTCAAAGCAGATGACTTGATACAACGAATATGTAGTAATATTTAACTTGCGACTCTTGAATGGTCCCTCCAATCAGTTCGCAGCAATTACTAGGTGCAGTAATGAAGCACGTTGATCATAAGGCTTCTGTATTTAAATATAAAAGTGGATCCATCTGCTAGTCGACAAACAATATTGAGGTAAACGAATTGAAGGACTTTAATGAAAAAAGGAGACGGAATAACATTCAATAATTCACCTAGAGACACACAGGGCCGATGGATTGAATATTGAAATCAGCCAGGTTCATTTCCCAACCCCCGTTCTCAGTAGCTCACCAGCCCCACCTAGAAGAATCCATTCATTAGGGGCGCCAACCCGATATAACTGGGTAGACATGACTAGGCCTTCAGCATTCTCCCAGCAAATCTAGAATATCTACTAGAATGTTTCTTTTTACTTTGGGCGGCGACTTCTTTAGTCCCATCAACGTATACACCGCAAGCTGGGCGCTCCGCACACTGTACTCGACTGTAAGGGTTGTCTCATTGGGAACTTCTGTGAATTGGCCTATAAGGCCAATGTTAGTTGTGTTGGGTGGAATAACCTCTGGCCGATCAATGCGATCTCTAGGTAAAATCGCCGACGTTGCCAGCGGTGAGAAGCATGGGACAGTGATTGATTGATTGAAGATCTCCTCGCCTGGAAACCCCAAGTGGAAAAGTAGCTCTTTCATGATATCTTCCCCCGTGCAATGTATCATAGGCTTGTCAATGACGTTTCCCATTTTCTCGGGGCGCAAACCATAGCCCCAAATCACATCCACATTTGGTGGTTGGTTAGGAAACACTGGCTGATGGGGGACACTAATGCTGAGTATCCAATTGCTATCTGGAAGTGATAGAATAGCTCCAGCTCCAGGAACATTGTTGGTTCGTGATTGGTACATGGAAAGGAAATTGGAATCAGAGAAAGTGACGGTAAAGGTCACCACGGACGATTCTCGAATGTTTGAATTGAAATGGAGAGGCGATCCAAATTTCGCAGATTTCCCCGCTAGATCGAACCATAAAGACCAGTCATCATAGATGAAGTCGTCTGGGTCAGCATGATGTGGTGGTGGCTCGGAATTTGTCCCTATCTTGGTACCAGAATTTATGGAACCGACAGTTACGATCGCGAGATCATTTGGATTGAATGTCACCGACTTCATATGTCCACATTCGCGCAATATGAGCTCGGAGATAGTTGTCGGCTCACCGGCCGTATCATTATTTAAGCGCATATTGATGCTGACTACACTTACATTGAAATGAAAGTCAACACCTTCTGAGTTTAGATACTCCGAGACTGGGAGCACTACTGATTCAAACAAACTAAACCGAGTACGGTCGAGCTTTCTCGATTCGTGCAAAGTACGAATATCCGCCAAATGTTTGCGAAGGTATCTTTGAAACTCAATGGCGCTATGCCATGGCCTCAGTCCAAATCTACATCTCTTAGTTAGCCACCAAGCTTGGGAAGTCTACACCGTGCTTTAACATACGTCGTGGACCACAGAATCCAAAAACCAGTCGCAAAAAATTCTTCTCCAAAGAATTCTTCTATGCGATGTCCTCCTAAAAGGCCCTCACTTTCTAGTAATAACTTCAATAGTTGCAACCGATTCAGTGGCCCGATATGTAGATGACCGGTATCGCATATTTTGGAGTCGCTTGTGCTCCTCAGAAGCCTTGTTCCGGGGCCGCTTATAACCGGAGGAGATTCTGTGGACGCGAAGCCTCTGGATTTGTCCAAAAGCGTTTCCTCAGCTCCCTGGGCGCTTGGTACCAGAGAGAGCAAGTATTTTACGCATCTATCGTGAAAGTACGGCAAATTTCCAGGATAAAGGACAAAACCGTGCTCTGGATCCCCATCAAGAGTTGTTCCACCTCCTATTTTCGTATCGCGCTCAAGCACATGGATATTGTGTCCTGGCACTTGCGCATCTTTAATTAAAAACACGGCGGCGGCAAGTGATGCAATTCCACCGCCAACGAGCCAGACTCGTGTGGTCTGAGGATCACGGGCATTGGTATTTTTAAAACACATTTTCTTCGTAACTTCAGATGATGTAAACTATTTGTGCTGTGAATATTCTCGCGATCATGTCGCAATATTTAAGAACATGGTCGGAAGAAGAATTACATTTATTGGGCGAAGGTGGAGTCATGCAATAACCTAACGATGCGCTTCGTTTGAGGCCTAGAACGGGGTGACGAACCATGGAATCAGAGTGAGACCATCACACCATGAAATCTTTTGAAGATCTATCATTAACTTGAAATACTGCTCACCTCATCATATCCCTGGCTAGGTCGGTCGATGGCGAGATCAGATCGATTCGGTTAATCAGTCAGGCGATATGGACCGTATGTAGTAACGAAAGCAATAAAGTGAGGCCATTCAATCCACCACAACAATGTAGCCAACACCAACTCGCAGATGGGTTCCAATGCCTATATCTGTATGCAAAAGAAAAAAAAGATTGATCAAAGATTTCAGACCTGGATCAACACTTAAGACTTCAATGGTGCACCAGAACCGTCAAATACGTACGGCTTGGCTAATAGGGGGGAGGTATTGAATCCTTGAGTGCTGCCTCTTATCTTATCAGCGATGCAGAAGTTCCTGGGGAGAAAATCCACATACTAGATTTGCAACCCCAGCCAAAGTATGCTCTAGAGAACTCCGTCGGAATCGCAATCGAGGGCAGCATCACTGCGGAATTGATTGAATCCAGTCACTTTGATTGTATCTGGAGGCATTTGCGAAAACCTTGCGAGAGTTATGACGATGTTCTCTGTCTGGAGTTTAAGCAACATAATGAGAGTTCATCAAGGTCTACCAGGACTGCTGTGGAAGCCTTCATGTCAAAGCCTGCGAACTTCATGGATTCGGTTGGCCGAGGCCTCCTGTGGCGGAAGAATCGAAAGCTAACCATCAATGCCCTTGTGAATGACGAAACGTCTTTTGAACAAAAAAGCATTGATGAGGTATTCGATAGCTCCTTTTGGGGGTCAGGTCTTTGGGAGAAGGCCTCAAGGTATACACTACCCTCTGCCCATCCCGAGGTGAGCCTAAAATAGCTGATTCGAGCTAACAATTTGGTGAACATAGTTTTGGTTTTAGGCCATCACATTCCGCTGCGGAGTTTCATCGATATCTCTGCCAATACCTGGATGATATGAAAAGTGACCGGGTACAGGCTCACAGCCTGTTAGACTACACATTGCACAAGTCGACCCTCGAACCACTTCGGTCTTATCTGAAAGAGGAAGGGGTCCACTTCCAGTCTAACCTCACGGTTTCCGATGTTGATTTTCTCCCTGGAGAAGAACCGTGTACTATCTGTAGAATCCAAGCAGTGGATGCTGGTCGGCAGGTCACCATACCAGTGGAGGCGGAAGACATTGTCATTGTCACCATAGGGTCGGCAGCATCAGGATCGTCAACAGGGACCACGGCAATTCCGCCGTCAATTGTTCCTTCCAAAGCCGAGATATTGCTAGATAACAATTGGTCTCTATGGTATCGGCTGGCCAGAAAATCCTCGAAATTCGGAAATCCATCAACCTTTTGCACCCATATGCTTGATTCTAGGCTTGTGGTATTTGCAATTGGTCTACCGACCGTCGAATTCAACCGGATATATACTTGCGCCGAGGCAGTGTACTCAGAGCACCGAAAAGTCGTATCAATCGCGAAAAGTAACTGGTCATTGAAACTCGTTTTCATGAAGCAGCACTTACCCCCCAACAAACGCAAAAATACTCGCGTAATACTCGGGTATGGTCTCACACCATCTGCGCGAGGCTCTTTTGTCCAAAAGCCTCTTAATGACTGCTGTGGTGATGAGATCATGGCAGAGCTGTTGGGATGCCTCGGTATTCCTGTCGATCAGGTCCTTTCAACGGCCGTTACAATTCCCCGCGTGATACCGCTTGGTCTCTCTCCGCTTCTGAAAAGATCCAATGATGACCGACCAGAGGTCATCCCTCCTAACACCACAAACATTGCGCTGGTTGGGCAATATGTAAATCTTGCAGATGAAACTGCACTGACTTTGCAGTACAGTGTGCGGTGTGCCCAAGTAGCAGTGTGCCGTATTATGGGACTGAAGAACACTATCCCAAAGGTTGAAAAGTCATTCATCGCTGCACGTTACGGTAATGTTGTTTAAGTATTGTTTAATTATTATACTATCGTACCGCACAGCCCTGTTGAATCACCAAAGCACAGGGCCGTGTTTCTAATTTTAGCGTAGGAAGAATCCATATCGCTAAGGTTAATGTGAAAAGGCTGCCTTTTTTTTTCTTAAAATGTCGAGCTGCAAGAAATATCGTAAGTGTTAAAGCAGGCATTTGCGTTATCAAATAAGCGTGACTAGATTTTCGGGAATTGTGTACAGCGGAGATCCAATAGATCCTTTAAAATAGAGTCTGTTCGCTTTTATCACTATTTTCAGCATGGACAGAGACGCTTGGGTTTAATATTTGACAGGTCTATATATTAAACAGGATCAATAACAATGGATGATACATCTAACTTTCAGTTGTTCCACTGCAGACTGGCATTCTACTTTGCTTTGGCATGGCAGTCGCATGACCTCAGCGATAGATCGGCCTGGCCCTGGAGCACACCTTAATTTCACGCACTTAATTCCATTGGACCCCCACTGGATTACTCACCCGCCCTAAGAATTATGATACAAAAGCAACTGGATGCGGCCCAAGACAGTGGGCACCGGAAAGCCTCAGCATTATTATCTACATAGGGGCCAACTAAAAATGCATTTCCTAACCCAAAATCGTACATTTCAATTGCAAGAGACTCTGAAAGATACGCGAGCCACAGTTGTCACACCTGAAGACGAGGGATATCCAGAACTTATCAGTCGTTGGAGTGAGGCCTCTGAAAAAGAAGCGGTAGGTTGGAATCTCTAGAACACGCATCCATCCCTATCCACATATATGTTTTCGGAGACCTAATAAGTAGTTGCACTTAGGGTGCGGTTGTAATCGTTACCACATCGAAGGAGGTCGCTCTGGTTACGGCCTTCGCAACCCGTCACCACGTCCCCTTGGTGGTCCACGCTGGTGGCTACAGCACCAGCAGCGCCTCCTCGACCCATGGCGGCATCGTCATCGACTTGTCTGCGATGCATCATGTTGTTGTTGATTCAGCATCCAGAACTGTAGCAATCCAAGGAGGCGCTACATGGGCTGAGGTGGATGAAGCTACCGCACGGGAAGGCCTTGCTGTAGTTGGCTGTACGTCGAGTGCCGTTGGCGTAGGAGGCACGACACTGGGCGGAGGATTTGGCTGGCTGACAGGACGCCATGGGTTGATTATCGATAATCTTATCAGCGTCAAACTGGTCCTGGCTGATGGGTCCATTCGAAACACATCCATGTCCGAAAATCCTGACCTTTTTTGGGCCCTACGGGGTGCCGGCCAGGAATTTGGCGTGGCGACGGAATTTGTTATGCGCGCTCATCGCCAGAACTCACCCGTCTTTGGAGGATTTCTGTATTTTTCTATGGACAGTCTAGCTAACATTGTTGGGTTCGCAAATTCTTTCGACCAACGAGCGAGTGGTGACGAGGCTTTGTTCTTCGGCTTTACCACCCGGCCCTTAACCTTAGCGTCGACAGCAATCTTCACTTTGCTGTTCTATAATGGACCCCAATCCGCCGCGGAAGACTTTTTTGCCCCATTGCTCAAGTTGAACCCCATCCAAAATAATACGCAAGAGATGTCATACCGGGAGATGAACAATCTCTTAAGGCAGGTGGCTGCCTCTGGTGCCCGGAGACGTGTGACCGGCGCAAGCGTGACTCTGCCTCTAAAGATCGAATTGATGGAGGACATTGGTCAAGAGTTTGACAGGGTTATGCAAACCTATCCACGAGTGGAAGGTAGTACAATTGTCTTCGAGCTCATACCTTATGCACGCGTGAACGAGGTACCGACCGACGCGACTGCCTATGCGAACCGCGGCCCGTATTACAACGTAGCTATTATGTTTCGATGGCGTGACCACGAGCTAGATTCCAAAATGGCTAGTCTAGGACGATCTTTTATTCGCAAGCTAGGACGGGAGACCGGAGTCGCTAGCATTGTAGGCAGCGGTGTGGGGGTCTACGCCAACTACGCCGGTAAGAGCATACCACTTCCAGAATCTAGGTTAGAACTAAGTATGTGTTCTAGGGCCGGAGTTCAGTGCAAAGGAGCTTTTTGGCGACAATTTGCCACGCCTCCAAGAGCTGAAGAAGCGTTATGACCCGCAAAATATGTTTCGGAAATGGCACAACTTGCACGTCTCAGGAGAAACATGTTATGATTTGTGAATTATTATCAGTGTATTTTCGCCCTGTAGCCGCTGAACAGGACTTCAGATTGACCTGTATGCCCTTTTCCCCGCTCGATCATCTTAGCCGCTATTAGAAATTATTACCGCCTCTGGGAGGAAGATAGAAAACAGAGTGGGCCATTATTTCCCCTTTGTCCTCCCCTCAATGACGATTTCTCGGTCCAGGCGATGTGCTCGTGGTCAATCGCGCCATAGAAAACGACGCTCTGACACAATATCCTAATTGATACCGGTCCTTTCATGAAATGGACTAGCAACTTTGAACTTTGAAGATTAGATGGATTGAGAGCATCCTCTTTGAATGCACAAACTTCCAGTCATTCGGTCATTACTCTGGATGTTAAATTGATAATTTCACAGTTCTGACTTCTGGAATTTCATACGTAACCCATTATGAAGTCATTGGATCCTGAGTCGTTGAGAGACTTCTTACTGTTTACTGTATTCAACAGGTCATCCACAGTGAGCTGAATCGCAGGGTTGCTGGACACAATAGAATTACGAACGAGGTTTGGCCAGGCCCTGGGCGATAATTCACTCATCATGTTACTGATAGCACTAACCTTGGTACGTGCGACATGGTATAACATCATAGCTCACGAGATAGAATGTCAATGATGTGTTTTTTTCTTACCACACATGTTCTAGATTGTCGTAAAATATGTTCTGGATATTCTAAGACGCCCGCTATAGCAGATCAGAACTTATATTGATTTACACGTTCAGCGAAATCCGAAGCCTATCTTAACAACCTCAGGCTTGAAGTAATTATCCTCATATTACCTCGACCCGGACAGGATATCGGAGAGGAAGCACAATACACTTCTTTGTATACTGATTGCGTGATTCTGAATCCACCAATGGTTCTGCCACTACGAGTGACGACTCGTATATCCCAAGATCGCTTTTGGCAACAGCCCAGAATCCCTGATTTGATAACTCGTCCAGGAAAGTTATATGGTAGCCCGACTACCGCTCTTTCGAGAAAGCGAGCTTCATCAATCACTGCTGGTTCGTACAGTACTTTGAATGTACGTCTCCGACCCATTCATGACTGAAAATTCGCTGGAAAGTCTGATCTTCCACCACTTTAGAAACCAACCAGTATGAAAGGTTTGGTCTACACAGGGCTCAATCAATGCGAGCTGCGAGATTGTGCCATGCCAAAAATTCTGTGTCCCACAGACGCACTCGTCCGGATGCACCATACGAGTATTTGCGGAACAGACCTGCATATTCTTCAAGGGGATGTGCCAACGGTAGAACATGGGCGAATACTTGGCCATGAAGGAGTTGGAACAATTGACTCGCTTGGCTCTGCCGTGGATGGTTTCTTCGTCGGGGATCACGTCTTGATTTCCTGCATTTCTTCGTGTGGCACATGCGCTTCATGCAGGAAGGGTATGAACTCACATTGTGAGACAGGAGGGTGGGAGTTGGGAAATGTTATCGATGGAACTCAAGCAGAGTTTGTGCGCATCCCGCATGCAACCAGCTCATTGTATAAGCTCCCTGGAAATATCGAGCCTGGCGAAATGGTTGTTTTATCCGACGCTTTTCCGACTGGAATGGAATGCGGGACTCTCAATGCCAATGTTCAGCCTGGGAAGTCGGTAGCTATTGTGGGAGCGGGACCAGTAGGCCTTGCCGCGATGCTCACAGCGAAGCTATATACGCCCTACCCTATTGTGGTGATCGACAAAGATAATAAAAGGCTTGACCATGCTAAGAGGCTTGGTGCCGACAAAGTGATCAACGTGGAAGCGTTCGACGCTATGGAAGAACTCGATTTGATTGTTGACGGAAGAGGATTTGATTCTGTAATCGAAGCTGTTGGGACACCAACTACCTTCGATCTTTGTCAAAAGCTAGTAGGCCCAGGGGGCTCTCTGGCCAATATAGGTGTTCACGGTCAGAAGGCAACCCTGGATCTTGATAAGCTCTGGGATCGGAACATTAGTAAGTTCATTCATATCATTGCTGACTAGTGTGTTAATAATGTGAAATCAAGGCATCAGAACGCGGCTGGTCGATACAGTCAGCATCCCGACTCTCCTGTATCTCTTCCAAGCTGGCTGGCTCAAGCCAACATTAATCTCACACTGTACGTTGGGGGCCTTGTAGCACCGTGGTCTTCCATAAACATAAAGGCTAACAGATGCAAATTTGAGGGTATGCCTTCTCGGACATTACACAAGCATATCAGGCCTTTCGAACAGCGTCAAAAGATGGAATCCTAAAAATTGGAATTTCTTTCTGATCGATGTATGGACATTTGAATTGCGTGAGTTTGCTACGGGTCATATTCCTCATTTCTGGCCGTATCGTGTTTACTAGTTAGCAGATTGATATCATCCAATTATGTGCATGTTTATACAGTGGTAGTGCAGACGGACTTTTTCTGATCAACATCCAGGAGGGTCCCTCGACAGTACCATCTAGGTGACCAAGGGTCCATGAAGCTGCAAGTGGTTGCAGATAAATCTGAATCTCGTTTTGTATGAAAGATTACGAACGAGAAGTGAGCATTCTGAGGTATAGATTCTGTCTACTGTAACTTCAAACCAGTAACTGGTGCGACTTATGCCGGTGGCAACAGAACCATTACTTCATGCATACTTCAAGTCTTTAAACAGATTAATAGACCTCGGTACAGTGTACCTTTTCAATGCCAAGCATATAAGACAAAGCTGTAGCGTTGTGAGACATGTTATGTTGGAATATGGTACAGCTAGCTAGAGGTCTATGTTCGAAGACCGACCTTACATGCTTAAGGTATACAAGCAGTGTCTATTTGAGGATTGTCCTGAAGAGCATTCTAATCAATGCATAGAGCGATGGTTTCAAATTACTTCATTCTGAGAGCAGGGTATTGCAAGTAAAGCACTACAGATAAAATAAGATTGTAAAACATAAAGCGAGATGATTTGTGTCAGGCACCACCTGACTTGTTGCGTGCTGCCGCTGCTTTGGCAGTCATCTTCAATGCCGCTGGGGCATCATCGCGGGGAAGGCATAGCTCAACCAGCTTCAAGCATGTCAGCAATTTATATTGGCTCTGTCTTCATAAATCACTTACTCTAGGGTAATCAGGAACGCAAAAGCCTTCATCTGAGAAGAGCTTGCGCAGTTGGTCTCTTGTTCTGATACGGTATCCTTTGTAATTCTCCTTGGCACCGAAGACTTCAGGAATACGTGCGTAGTCCCACGGCTGAATATCATTGTATTCCTCATTCTGCCCGTGGATAAAGCGTTCGATGGTGTATCCTTTATTGCAAATCACAAAGCTGGCGTCCCTTGGTCAGCATAACAATAGGAATACCATGTCCTCACGGCATTGCCCGGTGAAGCTTACATCAGAGGATTCAAATCATTCCGGAGGATCGTGCTCAACTCCTGAACTGTCATCTGGGCACTACCATCGCCAATGAAAAGGATCGTTCGGCGATTATTCTGCTCTTTTGCGGCAATGGCGGCGCCCTGGCAGGCTCCAAGTGAATAACCAATACTGCCCCAGAGAACTTGGCTAATGGCAGTCACATTCGATGGGAAGCGAGTATTCCAAATACCAAAGTTGGCAGTCCCGGTCTCAGTAATGACTATGTCCTTCTCCTTGAGCCACTGACCAAGAGCTGGCCATAGCCAATCATGGGTGATAATCTGGTCCGTCGAGTTCTCCTCGCTACCAGAAACGCCACTCCCGATATGATGGACATTAGTTCGGTTGGGGAGGGGGGGGGCATCCTCTTGATAATTTTGCTGAGAACTCCTTTCATGTTTGTGTTGGGATATTCTGAGTACCGCACCCGCACAAAGGTGTTATGGAAATCTATAGTATTGAGTTTTCCAATTCGGTAAGTAAATCCCGTGGTGTTGAAATCGGATTTGATCGCGCCAATGCTGAGAACGAGATCGGAAGATTCGACCACCTCACTGACCCCCGGGCTCGATCCGCTTCCTGCATAAACGCCACCGAAATTCTTATGTGTTTCATCCACAGCACCTTTCCCCATAGGAGCAACGAATGTCGGTAACCCAGAGGCTTCCATCAAGTCATGCACCTCCTGTAATGCCCGGTGGCGAATGGCACCAGCGTCCACTAAAATGACCGGATTTTTAGCTGACGTGAGATATCTGAGGACAACATTGACAACATAGTCTTCCTTCTCTGGATCATTGTCCGGAAATGATAGGCCGAGTGGCTTTTGTAACCGGTTACCATCTACCTGAACGGATACCATATCGCTAGGCAGGGTAACGTAGACAGGACGGCTATGAGTCCAGCACTCACGAATCGCATTGTCCACTAGGTTAGCCGCGTCATGGCGATCATTTAGTTGTGCCACATAGCAGGAAATACCAGCGTTCATTTTGGTGAAGACATTGAAGTCGCCATTGCCAAGTGTATGGTGAAGCAGCATTCCATCTTTCTGCGATGCAGTGGTAGGTTGTCCCACAATATGAACTATTGGTATAAACTCAGAGTAAGCGCCTGCGATAGCGTTGAGAGCAGAGAGTTCTCCGACGCCGAAAGTGGTGATCAACGCGCCAATTCCATTTACACGTGCATACCCGTCGGCCGCGTAGCCTATCAACGAATCAGGTCATTAACAGCTGGAATCATTACATTTGGTATCGTAGTAAGTACCAGCGTTCAGTTCATTGCAATTTCCCACCCAGCTCAGTCCACACCTTGGAAGATAATCCAGTGCCGATAGATTATAGTCACCTGGCACACCGTGCACCGCACGAATCCCAACCTCATGAAGACGTCGGAAAATGTATTCGGCGAGATCTATCTGGCCTTCAAGCCCCTCAGTCTCACTTTTCGTTGTCATAATGCTGAATGTATAATCACAGTTTCCTGGAGAGAAAACATTAAAGTAAATATGAACGGGGCTTAGGCTCTTTTAAGAAAAGCCTCCACGGGGTTCATCAATGATCTTTAACAGCGAACCAATGCTAGACCTGAGAAATCGACGACGTTCTGGCTCTGTCTGTCCTATATAACTGATGCCACTCACGTCATCAACAGGGTTTTACCTTAGAGTTGAATGGAGGATTACAGTAGGATGATGAGGATGATCAAACTGCTGCTTATGGTTTGGGACGATACCGTAATACAGTGTAACAATACAATAGTACAATACAATAATAGTACATGCAGAATAGTATGCAGCTTGACTGGTGTGCCCTGATACCCCGACTTCGGACGGACCTGGGAATGTAACCAGACCGTGTGAATTGCGGGATTAGAATTCTTTATATTTCATCGCAGAACCTCATATCATTCATATAAGGATATACCAAAAGCATAGATCATATTGATATAAGCAAATTCTGAAAGAAATATCACTCAGATACTGCGCTACCAGTTATTGAACAATATCTAAAGAATTTGTCCATTTCCAGCTCTGCAATAATGGAGAAAACAGGGCCAGTCCTGGTCCCCACGTCTCAACTTAGCTTTATGCGGTGACTGGGAATATCAATTAAGGATAATATAAGCTTCCCAGTAGCTTCCGGAATATTTGGAAAACACCTCTTGTCCAGAACTTCACTTTTCATGGACCAGGCACTCTGGACACGATATTTTTTGAAATTACTTTCTATATATAATAGTCCAAAACATAAGTTTGGCCAAACAATATTCAACCTTGAAATAAAGATTATACTTTGACTTTACCAGGATTTCACTGTGAAAGGTTACTGCGGTCGTATTGGAGTCAGTAAGACGGCGCAAACATGCTGTTTATATCAAGCTTGAAAAGGTTTAATACAGCGCGACAGTTGCCTTTTTTGAGGCTTCATTGTTTAACTTCCAAAGCACAAGCATCAGCATATCTAATATTAGTTGACTGTTTTCTCGGGGGCTGGGCACAGGTAGATTCATGAGGTTGAGTACAGCCGTCTCCGCTGTACGGACGTCATAAGTTGGGTCCAGGCAGGTAAAATGGGCGATTGGTGGAAGTTGAAGAGCTCCGCCAAATCTTCAAACCCGGGGCAAATTTTCATGGGCTTGTTGATAAAACTGCCACTGCGCTGAGGATATAGCCACAAATACTAATTTGCTTCCAAGAATCCATGCATGTGTGCTCGCCTGATTTCTTGCCATCCGATGTCGTACTTTTGGCATTTCAAATATTCGTAGCGAGTAGTATCTGGACTTGTCGGTTCAAGATTGGTATAATTTAAGGTGTTCGAGTTATCGATCTGTGAGTGACTGAATGGTGTTTTAATCCTCTCGCGAATGATTCGTAGCAACGCGAGAGTGACCGATATTGAGAAATAGAAAACTCTCGGACCATTTCAAAATCGGACAGCGCCCGATCAAGAAATGACGCTTAGGGTCTATTTTTGGTTCGAAATTATTCATCCTCTTTGGAATGTACTTGTCGTCGCCGACCTAGTTTGGTATCCAAGCTGCTATCGCCACTTTCGGGGCCGAATGGTCTGATCCATGTCTCGGCCAATCATACGATCGATCCATTCCCAGTCGATGCAGCAGCAAAAAAAAGTCACGATCACCAGATTTCATTACTTCAACAGCGTCCACCAACCGCTTTTCCATTATTCTGTGGACTGCGAACGATACTCTCCAATGTCTCCTAATTAACCCCTCCAACGACTCATCGGCTCTCCGTGATCGGGTTTATCAAACGTCAACTACCTCGATCTAATTTTTGAAAAGATACCAAAAGCTTCACTACATCTGGAATTTCCCTACACAAATCCTCTGGCCTGATGCTTATTTTGTTTCTCATTGGAAAGGGCAATTTTCGTAGTCAGAACCAAACCCAGCAACGGGGAATACGAACGGCTGAACAGAAATATTGAGGCGCTCAAAAAGCTTCACCGGTCCATATTTTTAGGTTTTTTAGCTTTCATATTCACCCCGCCTGAAAGAGTGTCACCTCGGATAACTGCCTCGGTCTCATTATTCGTTACTATAGTCCGCAGATGACAGGAAATAGAGTCCCATAAAGAAATAAGGACGAAGCAGATTTTGCTACCGGTTCCTGGATGCTGAACGGGGGACAATATGACTTCTAGATCAATCCAATACCTCATTCCAAATGTCCATTTGTTTCACTGTCCACTCACTTGCGTCGCGTTCCAGTCGACGTTCCTTGGAGAACTGGAAGATGAAACGAGGCATTTCCCGTCCGATTCTGCTTTATACTTGGATGAGTGTGGTATGAAAACGAACAACCTAGGCTAATGACAAATTGAGATGCTTTGCTTTGGAGACCTCATTAAACTGCTCAGCTAGCACTAACATTCGATGCCGAAACCGAATGTGGCTTCTGTTTTATACCTAAGCTAATGATGTATGACTGCCCACAGTCTCTACGACTTCGTTCAACGGACGAATGAAGACGATAGTTTGTCACCTGATCATCCAGTTTTCCGGTGGTACAGTATTGGCTAGACCCATCTTAACCATGGGGTAGTAGAAGCTGTGGCTGTTGCTTTTTTTCTGCCTGAGCTGATAAAGTCATATGAAATCTATATACTAACTTATACGAACGACTTTATCGGTGCTAATGTAGCATATCCCAATATATTCGATAAATTGAAGTCCAACGTGAGGCCTCATAATGGACAGATCAGTATCCGATTCCTATGAAGATACACATTTGCCTCTACCAGCATTATGTAGTATCGCTATAGTATACGTTATTTTCATGATTTTGTGAGCAAATCTTTTTAATTCTCTCGCAATCGTTTAATCAATAGCAATAGAGTCATCTGGAACGCCAGCACTCGAAGGTCTCAACCATTCTATACCGGAACATGCGCTATCTGCCAGCTACCAATTGGTGATTGCAGACATCGAATACTGGCAGAAATCAATCAAAAGTTTCCCAAAAAGAAATTGATCGTATGGTGGAAATCCGTACAAACTGAGCAGGATAGTTTAAACAAATTCGATCAAGTGTTCAATTGGTAAGTCAAAACTCTGACCACTTAATTTCGATGAACATTCCTAACATTAAACTAGCCCTATTTGCCTTGACCAGGTCTCAAGGTCACAATTCATACATCCGCTATCATGTCGCCATGTATTCCACGATCATTGTCTTCAAGGGTGGATTGTGGTCGGTCATAATACTTGCCCTCTATGTGTCCGGCCGTTGTTTCTGGCTGAATATTGTGTTTAAAAGTCAACATTCAATTTCGATGCCTTTTGGTCTCATTCATCATGCTTGACAGTCGTTTGATGAAAAGCCATCCTTTCGGTTATAAGCCGGAGTGATCTGTTTGGCCAATGAGATGGTGTACCATGCGTACTATGCTGACCAGCCAGCAGGGAAGGCCAAGTTACAATATGTAATCACACCCAAGTGGGAGAACGGGTAAAATATTAAATATCTGAAGAATTTGGAATAGCTAGTTACGTTACTGAGCGGCGCGTAAAGCTATCGTCGCCTCAAAATCTAGTCAGCTTCATTTCAATATGTCAATAGAACAATTGTATTTCATTCATGGCCTGAAGAGGGGTTCCTCGCGCCCAATATTTCTATCCATGGGCTCTTGAAGTGGTACGATCTCAAGAACTTAGAGGACGTTTACCTCTCTTGGTCACCTGTTGTGCTATGGACCAGTCTGGCTGTCGCCTTCCGAAGATTAGGGCGAATAGGAAGCCACTTATAGCTAAGCCCAGAGGAAACGCCCATCAGTCGCCACCGCCCGAAAAGCGGAAATTAGGTTTAAACGACTCTCTCGTCTCTTATCTGTTATTCTCATTGACTAATTTGCTAAACTCCTGGAATTCCAATGTAAAGCCTCCAATGTAAGGCGCAGAAAAACACTGGCATCTGCGAGACGATTTGTTCAAGAACTCTTGAAATACATTTATCTTCCCCAAAAGAGTTCTAGCAGTGGTTGTATGAATCTCAGTGTATTTGTATTATATCGCAGCAGTCTAATGTGGTCGCAGATATGCTCGTCTGAAAGAAGAACATGATAGGAACATTAGGACCTCATGTCACCACCCTTACCCCGACGCACGTTGCGTATCCCCGAAGAGGAGTACATCTTAGCTACAGACTATTAGAGCCTGTCGTATATTTACAGCGGCAAGGCACACCTAATAGCAGTTGCAAAAGCAATCCGGCAGTCCTTCGGGGCTCTCTTCAGCTGAAAATCATCGAACCGACCAAAATTAAGAGCATGTGCGTTTACTTTCATGGTCTGGCTCAGTTTCAGATTTGGGGAGGTATGTGTCTTTGACCCTCATGGGCGTTAGAATCGTGCTGGTCTGCCTTTTTGCCCTCCACTAACTCAGAATCCTGTCTTTGTACAAGCAAATCCACAGAAACAGGATCTCATCACGTCCGGTATCACCTACTTCGATCACGGGCGCAAAGCAGTTTCGGACAGCCGTTCTAGAAAAGGCTTTTGCTGTTTGCCCGAAGAGTGTATGGTGGCCACCGGAAGCTGTTATCATGGCAAAGATTCCTTTCAGGCATTACGGGATGACCAAACTCCTCCGCCCAAGTATTGTTCGAACAACTTAGATCACCCCGGGCTTCTATGTTGTAGTAACAAATGCCTACCACCAGCTAATAATGTTCATCTAAAAGACCATTGTGGGCTATTTCCACCCGGAGATTATACGTACCCTTTCGAGTTCTTCGTGCACAACTTTCTCCCGGAATCTATCAATACCGGTCTTATATCTACTCGGTACTACCTTGAAGCTACTATTGAATCACCTAGGCTGTTTCGTTCGAAGATGCGCTCACAACTTGATGTCCCGCTTCTTCGACTCCCTTCGGAGACATCTTTGGAGTTAGTTGAGCCATTACTTTACACTAAAGACTGGCTTGAACAACTCCACTATGATGCTTGTGTCCTAGGGAGAAGTTTCCGTCTCGGGTCACGGATACCGATGAGGTTAAAGTTGACGCCTTTAGCCAATTTGGAATGTCGCTGGATTAAAGTACATCTAAATCAGCACGTGCAGTATTGGAAGACGAACCTAGAACCTCAGCGGGTACACATACCCACCCAAAGAGTGCTTCTCCTCCAAAAGCAGGCTGGGTTGGAAAGTTACAGCAGATACCCTGGTAGCAAAGTGCGAATCAGCTCAGCAAGAGGCACAATTCGGTCTACAGGCCTGCAAAAGCCGAAATTGCTAGGACAAATGCTGGAGACATCCGAGGTTGAGTTAGAGGTACAATTACCTAGGTGCCCAGAAATAGACGTAGAAAATCAGTGGCAACGGCTTCAACCAAGCACCAAAGGAGGCAGACTTGAAGTGAGCCACAGGATTCAGGTAAGGAGCTGCGGAATCTTCTCTTTATTTTCTAGCACTCACTGCTAACTCTAACAATGGATTATCCTGTATCTTTTAAATGAAGATACAAATGAGACAGCCGCAAGTAATCCCAAGGGTTCAAGATTTTTGGCCATCGATATACCCATCACCATTCTGTCGTGCAAGGCGACACCGGAGAACATTTATGTTCCTCCATATACGGTTGAGCCCGATATAACACCGATGCCATTACACGGTTGCCAATGCGAATATGTTGGCAGTGCCCTCCCAGACACCCCTGTATCCATTCATGAAGCGGAAATACCAAATACCGAAGAATCCATGTCTGTCAAATCAATATTACTAGGCGATATTACAAGACCACTCAACTTCGATAGCTGCCCCGCCGATCTTGAACCGCCTGATCAGGCTCACTTACATGACTGAAATCTTACTTTCGGACTTCTCCCAGGAACGAATTCGAGGCAACCTGTCAATGTTACTGTATGTAATATAACCAGAATTTGGTTGGAAAACTGGCTTGAAGTTACTTTCTCGTGTGTTCAACATCCTTTTGTATTGTCCCAAGACGGTCGTACTGCTTCCAAATTTGGCGTCCTTTTCTTTTCATCGGAAGGCATTTTTCTATCCAATAGGAATGATATGTTGCTTTGATAAATTTGGGTACATCGAGGCATTTCCATCCGGCGTGCGGTCCACTTCTTACATCGAAACAAGGAGTGGCCCACGGTCTCTCTTGTTCATATGCACATTGATCCGTCCTAGCGACTTTGCTCCGGTATTGATATCATGCAGTCTCGCCACGCTATTCCGGAGTTGGGTCAGCATGCTTCCTTCTCAGGACAATCGATGTTAATGAAAATAGCTGCATCCACTTGTTCCCAATATCTTCCGGTGTTTCCTGGCAGGCTATTGCGGGTACTGCCTGGGATCGCGCGATATTCAGTGTGGTTGATCTCATTTTGGGGTCTGGGTTCGCAGAGTAGCGTCTTCTTGTGTCGCGGCCCTGGCCTGCTCTTCCAGTTGACTCTCCATACTGCGGGAACCAAAGAAGGAGGTTCTTCGGAATATGTACCTGGCCAGCTCCAATACATGGAGTAGCTTTGGCGGTAGGTATGAGAGTTCTTCAAAAAGTCGCCACATCGCCTCGCATTCCGTGTCAAATATTGACCTTTCATATTTGGGATGTTGAAAGACATTTAAACCCTAACATCAACAGGCTGACCGAGAGACTCGCAAGATCTGAACGTACCTTGCCGGCTTCACCAGGAAAATAGTAATGGTGGCAGTTGTGAAACGGCTGCAGCAAGCTACCACCAATATACTTTGGCTGAGTATGCTCTATCCTACTGGATGATCACAGCTGGCGCGGTTGAGCCTCCCGGCTCAGCAAACTCAGCTGTCTAGCTTATGCACTACATCGTATTACCGTTGAATTGGAAGAGACAGTCAACGATTCACAAAACTTCATGTCAGCATGTACTGGTAAATGAATGCAGTACTTACCTACACAAACGCAATTTCGCGACTGGTACGGGCTCACTCCAGGTAGAACTGTCGTCAGTTTGGCCTGTGGTCCAGAAGAAATGGGCCACCCTTGCATAACGGGGTGTTAATTGTGGTTTACCTCTCCCAACTCATAAAACTTGATTACCTGTGCGAGGGAAAGTATTGACTCGAGAACGTCATGAAGACAAGATAATTGTCTAGGAAGGTGGCTGCTCTCATGGGATCTTCGGTTTTTCTTTGTTGCTACTTGTCATGCAGTGTTGCTCTCCAACAGCCACAGGTATTTTGAGGCCCGCTGCTGTGGCAGCCACTCAACGGTTTCTGGTGCTACATGGATCCATGATTCTTGCAACCACCGGCTCTATGCGTTAGCTTTTGACCGGATAGCATAACTCTGGACAGATCAGGATACTTGGAAGGGTACCCTTCGGCTTATTGGGAATATCTCCTTGCCTCGGGCTCTGAATATCCATATATTGGGGTGATTGCGAACAACAGGACGTAGGAATGTTGGCGGGAATGGCGGCGGTAATATAGCTCGGCGTGCCATGTATCGCACTTGTTTCAAGATCTATGCAGGCACGCTTCACTCGTGTGGCTGCAATGAACATTTTCCAGACATTAGCAAGATGGTTAAATGAGCCAAAGTGAGCCATGAAATGCATTGTCATGGACAAGGGTGACTGGTTGACTGGTTGACTTACAAGATGTCTATTGACTCCTGATGGGAGATATATTTCTATGGTCATTATTCTTTGAACTTCCACGGAGAGGTAACTTACCTTTCCGGGGGCTGCTGCTGGGTTTGATTCTGCGCAGTAAAAGTCTATAATGAGTCATCTGCTGGCAACGTATTGGTCCCTTCTTTACTTACTGCTTTCACATCCGAGAGGATGCCAGGCTCAGTATGTCCGTCGATGAGACACATTAGGCTCCTGTTACAGGGAGAGGTGATTTCTGAATTCGTCCATATCAGCATTATTTGTAGTGGTTGGTAGCTACACTCACTTCTGTTTACAGAATCAGCATCAGGCGTAAATAAGCTAAGGGAAGACACCGAGTAAGTTAGTACCATCGCTTATACCTGAATTCGGAGTCAGAACGTGTAGAGCAGCTGGCGATGAAGAAACGGTGTAAAACATTAGCTTCAGAGTAATAAGGATATGTTGAAGAAAGAATGTTCAGGTGGCCACAGAGCGGAGATTAATAGCAGTTTAGCCTGTCTTTACACTTACATCGATGTAGTCGCCGTTACGAATCGTGAGGGCGTCAACGATACTGACGGTCGAGATGCAGCTAGTTGATTAATACTCGTTGAGTCTAAATATTTTTGACGTCTTGCACTCTCTCTTAATGTTGAAGATACCAAAAACCTCCATCACTGTTGTTAATAATCGGAAACCCTTAATATGTCGCAGGAAGTTATGGTTTACACGTCTCTGTATTTTTCAACATAGATTGCAGAATCTGAAATAGCAGCTTCTGTAAATCCACCCTCTTCACCAGCGATGAACACTGTCTCGCTGAAAGCACACTCAACAGGTATTCATGCGCCTACCCACAGCGGATTTACATTCAGTCATAGAGTTGATCTTATCACAGTTGGATTTCATATTGCAATGCTTTCCTGCCAGAGGAACCCGTACACGCCTGGTTTCTCTCTTGTGGCACGCTCAGGCACGTGTCCCCCAATATGTTGTGGTAGATGAGTAACTGTATTCTACAAATACATCCATCTTAATCTATGCATGCCTTCAGTCCATGCCCTTTAATTTACATGCAATTTGATTAGAATAGATGGTGCGCCACATTGTCGTCAAAATCAATCTGTACCAAAGACATTCGTTCGCTGTCCTATCTGTACCATAGGAGTTGATAGCACGCATTATCTCGGTTATATATGCCCCTGAGATCGCTCAACCAACCTCAACGACCTTCAATCAATCATCTGATTTTACTGGACATGCTCAGAACTAACGTTAACCATTACCTCAATTCTTCATCTTGACAAGATTCGAGATGGTTACTTGAATCAGGGCAATCATGGAGCGGTCTAGCCCTTTCCAATCAGGATTAAGGTGCTGGGAGGTCCTACTTTAATTTCATGATATTATCTTTTGCCCTGATACGCACTCGCGTTTCTTCTGGACATAAGCAGCGACTAGAGGGCATAAAGGTATTACCACAACGGTCGGGCTGATTCCGCGTCCTCCCAACCTCAGTTAAAGTTTTGTATGGTAAATCGGGCCAATTCAAAATACCCGAATCGTGACATGCTAATACCAGTCACGATATATGAGACGCTCTCAACAGCGATCTCCTAGATAGTTCTTCAGTCAATCAACCATGTCAATTGATTTCGTCAGTACTTGTGCGGAAAGACACTGCGAGCCGTCAGATCAGCTTATTCATCATCCACTCATTTCGCTATAGTTTTGTATTGTAATTATAATTAACTTAGAAGAACGGTATCGTAACAGATCGGACAATCACCCCGGAGGATCTCTCAACGCATCCTCGCGATTTAGTCAATCAATTAATCAACACAAATTCAATTTGGCAATGTCACACATTAGTCAATATGCTGAATCCCAGGTTGACACATTCCTACATCGCTCAAGATACAGTCAGTTTTTCATGGTATCTAAACAAGCTGCCCAAGGTAGTCTGCCGGTTGAACCTTGAAACACCAATCTCTAGTCGTACGCGAAGGGGGTTCTAAGGCTATAGATGAGCGGGGTGAGGAAGTTTCTGGGGCTGCAAATGCTATATTCCATATGCTAAGGATGGCCACTGTGACCCTGATATTAATGGGATTCATGCCACGGCCTTCTCTAAGCATCGATGACGTCAACAAACATTTATCGACGTGTCATCGCAGAATCATAGAAGATTCATACATAAAGGGGCATTAAATAGTTTCTGATTTATAATGATATTGACCTGATCAGACGTGCAATAATTAAGGCCATCATAACTATCATTCTTTACACAATGTCCCAAGACTCCTTTACATTCCGCCGTCATATCTCGCAATTTCAGAAGGATCAGCAAGGACCTCATTTGAGGAATAGTTGGTCGGGGCCTCTTCCAAAAGTAAGCTTGCTCATTATATGAATCAGAACAATCATTAGCTGATGATCTACGGATACCAGACGATATATGCAGGAATCTCAATAGACATTTCCACGGAATCTGAGTCACAAGTTGCGATCGCACTTCGTGACGAAACATACCTGCTCGATTTCATTGAACAATCGTTTGAATTACCGACTTCACATATCTGTCAACAAATAATAACTGAACTAAGGAAGTATGGTGATCTTCATTCAAAGAAAATCCTCGGAGCCGCACTTTCACGGTCTCTGCATAATCGCATTCCTGGATTATGCCCACAACTCTGGGCCGAATTGGACATCGTACCTATCATTCTTGACGAAGAATCTGATACTAACGCTATCCCTGAGACCATGACTCGGATACACTTCGAAAGTAAACCTATTGACGAGCAAGCAGAGTCGCTTTCTAGAAAGTGTATCAGGTAGGGATCTGACCATCCGCACGAAATCCACCACTGGTATGTGATTTCGCATCGGGCATATAAGACTGATTGGAAATGGATAGGTTCTTTGGCCCAAATAACTTGCCCTTGGTGCATGTGGGCTTCCGTGGTAAAGTCGAAGTGGATTCGGGATTCCACGTTCAGCTGGTAGATAAAAACTCATTTCGGCAAACCGTTCGTCCCAAAACTTGGGCAGCGGTTGAATACTATGCCGAAGACTTAAAGAACCGTGATGTGAAAATTGCTTTCTTCAGCGCAACCCCCCAAGGCGGTGGCGTTGCGCTCATGCGCCATGCCCTTCTCCGGTTGGCACACACCCTGGATGTCGATATCAAGTGGTAGGATCAAGTACGAACTCTTGTTGGCGTTCGAAAATCATTAATTAATTCAGGTATGTACCGAAGCCACGGCCAGGCGTTTTCCGCATCACGAAGACCAACCACAATATCCTACAAGGGGTCTCCGCTCCTAATGAACGGTTGCGCCGCGACAAACAGCAGGAGTTGGTCGACTGGATTCAAGACAATGCTAAAAGATACTGGCTACAGCGCGGCGGTCCCCTGTGTCGGTCTTCCGATGGTGGTGCTGATGTCATTATTATTGATGATCCTCAGATGCCTGGTCTAATTCCAATTGCAAAGGATATCGAACCACAGCGCCCTGTTATCTACCGAAGCCATATTCAATTGCGAAGCGATCTAATCGCAATTCCCGGAAGCCCGCAGGCTGAGGTTTGGGACTATCTCTGGGAACAAATTCACAAGGCAGATATCTTCATAAGTCATCCTGTGGCTGACTTTGTGCCTAAAAACGTCCCATCCCACAGGGTTGGCTATATGCCCGCCTGCACTGACTGGTAATTTCGATTTCAAAGTCTCAGGTATAGTCGACTTGACTAAACTATATTCTTAAGGCTTGATGGTCTCAACAAAGAGATGCGAGATTGGGACGCGGCATTCTATGGGCGTTGCTTCAATCAATCGTGCAGAGATGCGGAAATGACTGTCATTGACTACCCTGCTGGTTAGTCCCGATACCAGGGATGTCGGCAATATTATACTGATACTTTCACAGAGCAATATATCGTACAGATTGCACGGTTTGATCCCGCTAAAGGGATAGTGGATGCTCTTGACGCTTACAAGAAATTTCACATGCAGCTCTCCACGTTACACCCCGAGATCTCAATTCCAAAACTTTTGATCTGTGGTCACGGATCCATAGATGACCCTGATGGTTCTATCGTCCATGACGCTGTTCTTCAGCATATGAAAAATGCCATGCCACATCTCACGGCCAAGATTTGTGTCATGCGATTAGGGCCCTCTGACCAGATTCTGAACACTATTCTGTCCAAGGCACGGATTGTCTTGCAGCTATCATCACAGGAGGGATTTGAGGTGAAGGTTTCGGAGGCACTGCACAAAGGGAAACCGATCATTGCAACTCGGGCAGGCGGGATTCCCTTGCAGGTCGAACATGGAAGAAGCGGTTATTTGGTTGATGTCGGAGACACGGATGCTGTCACCCGACACCTGCTAGACTTGTGGACGGATCACGATCTTTATAACCGCATGAGTGCTTACTCGTTGGTACAGGTTAGTGACGAATTTAGCACCGTTGGTAATGCTTTGAATTGGCTTTTCCTCTCATGCAAGTTGTCTCAGGGAGGAGGGGTGCAGCCTTATCAAGAATGGATTCAAGACTTGGCTCGAAGGGACATTGGCCAACCGTATACCGCGGCAGACGGGAAGCTAAAGCGATCCCTTCAACCTGCCTTTTGAAACAGCCGTGAAGATTGAAGAGGCTCGAGGAATGGCATTACTGATGGTGACAAACGGGACAAGAGGTTCTTTAGTGTGTTCTTTTTTTTTGGGCTGAAGAAAGCTTCAACGTACGCAGTGCTAAGATGGAAATGATTGATGTCTTGGTATTGATCAACATTATGCAGGTCAATTAAAATTCCAGAAAGCTGATTCGAAAAATGCTAGGAACCTGTCTTAACATTCATAAACGCTACATGCCAGGTGAGAAAGTGGGTTGAAAAGGGTCTTCGCGGCATCGGTCTATGTGCAGTTGGCAGCCCAGTTCACTTAACAACGTTTTTCTCGGTCAGCTAAATGCTCTAACCTTGCAGTTGAACTGTCTTTACTAGCTGGTTTTCCTTGATGTTCATTTAAAAGGCCTCTCGCTTACAGTGCTCTGGATCGGCAATTTCGCACTTCCAAAACTGTATAGATTACTTTGCCTTGCGACTCCTGGGACTCTAAGTTACTCAACGAATATGGTTCAAAATGGCAAGCATCTATCTAGATCCTCAAAATCGGACTTCGATTCATTCCGCAAAAAGTCTCTCAGTATGTACTGCATCTACTTACAAGATTCATGACAAAGAAGCTGACGATGAACCAGACAAACCCTCCCTGGCAGATCCGTGCTCCTCGCAACAATCCGTGAATAGGCTCCCTTTCCTGTATTCGAAAACTGAGGAACTTGTCTGGAAATGGGATCAGTCGAAGCTCTGCGGCCAGAGCATCAACATTCTCTTACAGTCCACCCTCATGCCACAGGATCATCCGTGCAACAGGCCTGACCGGGCCCACCAATTCGTTCTGATAGAGAATGACAATGTCGTTGTACAGCCCCCCGCATACCTGACACGTCTGAAACCGGAGCAGTATCAGGTCGGTTTGATTCATAAAGACAGTTTGACGGATATGAAGATCATTCTCCTTGGCCTCCCAAAATGGAAGAAACCTTCCAAGGTCATGGAAAGCGTGCTTCGCCTTGAAAACTATCTGGCCAGGAAAAGCTTTCCGCTCTTCTACGACTGGTCCACCGAATACTGGATCTCGGATTCGGTCGTCATTGATCCGCGGTCGACAGATGAAATCGAGATGATTGATCGGGGGAAACGAACGGCGCACAGCCACGACGCAAAATATATTTGCATCGGCCTCCCAGCAACCACCATGGGACCCCTTTTCAACACACTTGTGTCATCTTGGAATGCCAGCCCGGCCTGCTTTGAGTACGCAATCGGATTCATTTGGGTCTATGCGTTGATCGATCCGGGGAATTTCTACATAGAGCTTGACACAGCCTTAGACCCCGCGTGCGACCCCGTTGCCTCCATGCTACGACAAATGAAAGGAGGATCTTGGGTGGCTGTAACCAAACTATCCCTTCAGCTTGAGGGGTCTAGCAGGATGAAACACTCCATTCTGGTTCAGGTTCTGGAAGTTTCTCAGGCCCGCGCCACATCCACGCATAAGCCAATCACTCATCGATAGACTTGTTCTTTACTGAGGTGTCTTACTTTTCGCCGGGGGTGTTTATGTTCAATTATCTCTACATATTGAACTACCAATGATAATTCAAATAGTCAAGGTATTCACTGAATTAGCCCTTTTCGACATGGAATTGATCTGATATTGCTTCGAGGACGGAAAGTTGTTACACGGCCGGTTTTGTACTCAGCATCTGATTAAAGTTTGAACAGTCCGTGTGAATTTCATGTCTGGATGGCAGGTGGCCATATATGGATGGAGAAGTCTCTTCCGACATTTTTGCCACGAAATGGTCTTCTCTAAGCTAAATTTACCTTCATGTACAATATCAAAAAGCAATTATATTGAGGCAAGGTGCCATCCCAAGGTATACATTGCACCCACGAGAAATTCCGCCGAACATCGTGGAGAGAAAACATGAGGGGATTGCAGATCCAAAAATTCTTGAAAATTTAATTCCTAAGGAAACAAGTGCAATCACTGAAAGCGTATAGAGAATCATCATTTGCAGAATCTTGTCCACCAGACATCTTCAGCCCTCTTCCACTACGTTATACTGCCCTTATCTCTGCAAACGTCGAGCCCGCAGCGTCTTCTGCCCCGGCTCATCTGGCTTATGAGTTGGGTCACATTCGAGTCCCTCATCTACTCCTGTTTCAATAGCCTTCCATCGGTGGGAAAGGCCCTCTAGGTGCCTGCGGACATCTTCGATACATTTTCTCTGGTCCGCCATTGATCTCTCCAAGATCCTGGATATTGGTTAGCTTTTTATTTGTACCCGTGGATGAGGTTGACAACTGACTTCACACGAGGTTCTAGGCTTAAAGCATTACTCTGATTAGCACAATTCTCCGGGAGGGAGTAGGGACAAATAGTACTAACTCGGCAACACATTGGAGAGCAAGCAAGTTGCTGTCCCTCAGAGACTGGACTCCATAACCTCCTAACTGCGGAATAGGTACCCCTCCATCCTGAACATCGTTGGGCGGGTCACTCTGCTGTGATGCCGCCTGATGATTGCCGCTTGAATGCGTCGATTCTTCCTCGGTGGTATCTCCAGACAGGGACGCAGTCGGACTTTGGCTGTATTCAGACTCCGAGGATGACAGGGACAATGCGCGCTGCAATCGACGCCGGAAGTCTGGCATCTTCCGAGGGTGTGGAGGTTTCTGAATGGCTCCCATGGTCGATTTACAATCGCGCAAAAATACCGCGTAGTATATGCCGTGCTGGGAAGGAGGAGGTGAGGATCTATTAAATAATAGATGGCGAGATAAAAATTTGCACGTCTGCAAATAGGTCCAGCAAGCACTCTTCCGTAGTGGAAGTTGCTGTCGCCCTGATCATACGCCAGTCATTTTCTGCTTCGCATTCAAAATAGAGTGAAAAGACGGGCGGCAAAAACCCTTGATGGTTCATGAATCAACAGGCAAACGTTGACGGGCAATCAATTTTTCCACCGCCATTGATAATTTCAATTTGCCCACTCCGTGGCTCGCAGGAGCCTAGCCTATGTTGATCGATTTCCTTGCAGGTAATTACTACTAGTCATACGCGGACCGGTGATAAACGCGGGCACAAAGATTGGATTCGCCAGAGCCATAGATGATACCCGACCAATCCCAACCGTATTCTGGGAAACGACATCCGGTGGCCAAGTTGGAACCCACCCATCAGGCACTTGGCCTGCGAACGTCTAGTTACAATCTGTCCATTGCGCATCCACGTAGGAGAGAATAGATGCATGTACCGGAGCAGTTGTTATGTCCTAGTCTACAAATATCGTATAAAAGCTCAGACATCCGTCTTGCGGGATCGGTCAGTTTTCTGCTTGCCAGCAAAATCGGAAAGCGTTTCCCCTGGTGAGCAACGTTAACCAAACAAATGATTGGTCAAGTCTAGGCCCTCGGCCGCCACGGGTCTAGGTGGGGCCTACGGCCCGCCTTCTAATATGCGCTAAAATTTCTTATTTCAACGTTAATCAACCGCCTCAACGCCTAGCAAAAGGAGCGCTGGTCCGCTATTGGGTCTGCCACGATGTACGCGAGTGGTCGCTACCACAGACCCTACTCGATTGGCATAAAAGACGCTCATTTTCCGTCGAGAAGAAGATCAGGATTTTCCTCCTCACACTCCCGGGCCACAAGGCCTTGGAGCGTCTTTTGCAGGGACATCTGCGTTACCAAGAGTCTCCGCAGGGACAACTGCGAAATCAAGTCTCGCAGGGGGACGCTGCGTTACCAATTGAGACCCGCAGGAGAGTGCTGCGTCAACAAGTTCTCCCTCGCAGCAATGAGCCCTGCGATTGTAAGAGTGCGCTCCCTCACAGAAGATGAGCCCGGTGATTGTAGAAACGCGCTCCCTCGCCAGCAATGAGCCCTGCCGTTGTATTGTGTGCTCGTTCAGGCAGAGCCCGTGGCGCCGCGGTCCTCGCCCTGATCCTCTGGCGACAAGCAAGCACCTCTTCGTGGTGTCAGAGACTAGTATTCGAGTCCTTCAGGAGAATCGAAGAAGCCAAGACCTGCTCCAAATGTCCATAGAAATCAAGAACCTCCAGGCAGACTTCGTTTCATGCCTTCGGCCTGTTCCAGAAATCGATAAAAATTGAGAAAATCCAAACAGGCTTTTTTCAAGCCTTCGACCTCCTATGACCAAGATCCCATTCACGTAATGCACGTAGCCTTCAATCGTCCCCAGAACCTATACACTGAGCACTCACTTCATACGACATAGCGTAGTGTATGAGGTTACAGTGGAATTCGAAATCAGATGCCCCTCGAAGACACAGACGCTTTCTTTCCCAACGCCCCACTCTAAGCTTAATTTGGCTAGAAAGCCCCTTGTTAGGACTTTAGTTACTATGATTGGCTGTGAGAGCGACATGAAACAGGGTGATCCGGGGTTGAGACTCTAATGGGTCGCTGGAAAAGAGAACGAGTGTATCTTCGAGGGGAATCTGTTTTCGAATTCCACTGTATTGAGCTTGCTGACGCGGTAAGTGCCAGCGTGGTTCGTTGCCGGTGAATACCGCTGCCATCCAGAGTAATCAACATCCTTGTGAGAGTTCTGTCTTGGCTGGGGTGATGATGAGTGTGTGGGCTTGGTGATTATTGATGACAAGGACCGTGACTCGTGGTCATGGTGAGTTGACGAGAGGCGTTGGGTTTGGTGAGTCCTTAATAATCGTTGCTGGTCGTTGATGAAGCTGGTGGTCGTTGATGAAGCTGATGGTCGTTGCTGGTCATTGCCGGTCGTTGCTTGGTCGTTGATGAAGCTGGCGGTCGTTGATGAAGCTGATGGTCGTTGACGGTCGGCGACGGTTATTGGCGCGTGGCGGGCCGGGCTGAGCGGTGAAGTATCCACCGGTAATCAATACCCGCCTCCACCGCCCTCCCAGGATCAGCGCGAGGACCGATATGCGACGAGAAAATACTGAGGCTTCGACATGAATTTGATGGTACTGATAGGACAGCGAACGAATGTCTATGGCACAATTTGATTTTGACGACAACGTGGCACATCATTTAGTCACGTCGAGTTGCATGCAAATTAACCCGCGTGGACTGAAGGCATGCATGGATTATGATGGATGCATTGTAGAATATACTGTCCGTACTCAATTCGTCTGAGTCTACTTTGTGGAGCAATCTATTAAAATCGAATTTGATCTTCTGTTTTTCAATGATGGACTGTGCTCGGGGCAGGATGTATGGCCGCAGAATAACGTTGTCGCACGCTTACCGTCGCAATATATATGTTTAGATTGCACCGGCCGTTCATGATTGGAGACGAAGTACCAGAGGGACCACGATACGAGAAATACCACTAGCTATTTCTATAAACTTTGAAATGTTACCTATCCATCGTTCCCAAGTATTACTATATCCAAGTATTATTATTTCCTCCTGGTACGGCTGAATGAGCGACGCTGCTGGCGCTGAAAAAATCGGCTTCGGATATGGCTGCTGCTGTTCTCCGCGGGATGGTGTGGGAATAAGTAAGCCAAAATTTCCTCGCTTCCCCTAAAATCCTTTTTGGCCCAGTCGAAATGGTGGCATACCTGAAACGACGCACGGGTTCGATTCCGGAACCGGGCACTCAATTGTTTTTGTGGCGGAACGACAGATCTTGCCCATATTGAGCTGCCTTGGCACAAGTAGCGTGGCTTTCCGAGCCATTGACTCGACAGTTTTTGTGACGGACGTATCTTACGAAAATTGCCTACATTTCCACCTCGGGTGGATATCTGGAGCTTCCAAATTTTTGGGCATGTCGCCAAAGTCAACGGGCTGAGATCGAGTGATCACCTGCGGCTCCTTAGGGGACGTGTCGCCCCGCGCCGCATACACGTGGCGCAACACGCCTCTTCCAAGTCGCGTTGGTGTCAGCCGCTACGTTCGTAGACAACAAGGACGGCTTTTGCTTTTCCTCCATCTGACTGAAAACCGACTTGTATCTTTCGGACTAGCATCGACGAATCACGACTTCGTGAAGCATGCTTCTGCGAGCGGTCCGTCGTGACACTGAGGAGCGTTCGGTGCCTTCAGCATGCCATAAGTGGGGAGAATCGATCACGAAACGACGATTTGGCAAAAGCGGTCAGCTGGGTTCCGAAATTTCAGGGATGAAATGTAACTCGCCGACTTTAGTTCGTCGTTTTGATTTCAGTATGGCCAAAAGATTCCTCCGCGACATTTCCTCGATCATCAATGTCCAGCTTAACTCGTACAGCTCGGTGTATTCTCGACCTGATGAGATTCGTAATAGCGGCCATGATATATCTCGATTGGGGGTGGGAATTGTCTAATCAAGACCGAAACATTCTCTATCTACATGCAACATGTCCAGTGGCCGAGGCGGGCATCTACTTATCATGTCAATAGTTTTACATCGACCATGGATGATCTAGAGACGAGGCAAGCGTCAGCTCATATATACGCAGGAACAGGAGCAGCGCTTACTAGAGAAAACGGCTGCGGTGGCAGACGGACATTCTCCAATGCGCAGTTGTATGCCTTTGCGGTTGGAACGGACACAGCCAGTGGCCAGCTGAGATACAGTTGCACCAAGTCAAGGGACACCAGAGCAGGGCTAGTAATTCGACTGGGCAAAGATATTGCCTGATAACGTTTGCTTTATGGAGCGATTTGAGGCAGGTTTGGAAGAAACTGTGGTTTTCGTAATGGTCATTGATGGGAGATTTCTCTTTCTTGTCGAAAGCTGCGATGCTCACCCGGTTTCATGGACGGATCATGTCTGCGGACAAAGTCTGGATTGGACGAGGACAAGAGAATAGAGCCGCGGGATACGGCCATGTCCTATTACAGTGGCAGTTAGCCCTCGACCTGACAGGGTGAAGCAGGGATATGAAAACAATGTGCAAGTTTACCGCGTGGCTGATCGGGAAAGGGAGACTTCCTGGTTCGGAAGCAGAATGCATTGAGAGGGTTGTCGTTTCAAAGCATATCTCGGAGCAGAAGGAGAAAATCGAAATTAACGGCCCGACTCGTCTTGTCACTGCAAGATTGGCAATCGCACTGCGGGAGAAAGAGACATCAGCAATATTTCATGAAGGACAGAGAGGCCACACATGAGGCAACTTACTAGAAATGGGCTGGCTCGTGGGACATCCAAAAGAGTTGACTTCTGATCCAGTGAATCGTCAGCAAGGCTTAGTCTTCGACTACCACAATGGTCAAACTTACCTTGCCCGTTGCTGCAGCGCGCGGCTTTCTAGCAGGGACAAAATCGGCTGCAGAATTCGATCTATAAGAATCCATCAGTAGCTGGATTATGTGGACGCGTTGTAACTCACTATCCTGGCCGGCGGCATGACCCCGACACGACTAATGATCGTCGAATAGATTCGCACGCAGGCAGAGGAGAGGAGACTGATATGAGCATATTACACGTCACCATGGCTTCGAATGACGGAGCTTTCATACTTACCCGCCGCCACAGACCTCAGTATCAACGGTCGGCAGGCTATGGGCGATACATCAGGTCAGTCCGATCACGAGTGCATGGCATTTCGGGGACAGCAGGCACCAGAAAGTAGCTGGCGAAGTCGAGAGCAATTCTAACGAGACTGCATGAGGTAGTCTGGGAAAGGAAGGTTGAGAAAGACCGTTATGGGTGGCCAACAGCCCGATATTTATAGCATTGTCGCCAGCCTCTCAGCTTAATGTGGTACAAGGATCCTTGCACATTGTACGGTGCCAACAGAACTGGCCCTCCAATTTTGGCGGGCTTTTCACCGTTGGTCTTCGGCGATATTCGAATATTGGCAGTCTCACTATTGGCACAAAGACACTGCAGGATGCGCTGACGATATGTTTCGACACGTTGGACGTTCATTAACATGCCTTTGTATGTCATCGCTACAAAGCAGCGGCCACTTCGTTCAATTCAACTCACCAGTAATGAAGACCTGTTTGCTGATCAACCGTTGAACACTGTTCATGTCGTCGCCACCTCTTTTTTCTTCTTTCTACTCGTTTCTGATGTCATAACGGAGCGAAATACGCAGTATCCGCATTTCTTTGATGTTGCTATCTGTTCATCAGCATCCGCAAGAATATCGGCTTTACTCAAGCATATCTCTGAGAGGTAAATAAGGCCCTCACTGTTAATATCACTTCTATCTCTGTCCGATTTATGTTCTCGAGCTACTGGCCGGCCGCGTCGAGCCACTGCCGGAAAATATCTTACGATCCAGTAACCTATTCCGGCACCACATTGAACCGAAGATGTGCTCATTCTCTGCAGATAATCATACAAAGACATTGGCTTGAACTGGAGCGTCTAGCTCTCGTAGATGCCTTGAGTTTAGTAGACGGACAAGACTGCAAAGAGCTACCCGCTAACCCTCTACACAAAGTACCCAACGCGATGATATGTAGACCATATACCGTGACCTAGTGTGGCTTTTATGACCGGGGCTTCTCAAGATTAAGGGCGTCTTAGGACAGACGTCTCAGAAGGGGAACCCTCTCAAAACAGTGCTCTTGTTGCAACCTCACTCTCAGATAAGAACTATTCCTGAGAAGATTGGCCAATTCCGCAATCAAGATACTCACCGCTGCCGCTGTTGCTTCATCGTCCCGCCGTCCCGGCTACAGCTTTGGAAGCCATGGAAACCAGCTGCTTCAGCTGACCAAGTCCTCCAGGGCCTGCAAGCTGGTCCTCTTCATGCGCGGATATCACGAAAATGGCATTGCTGCCATCGACTGAGGCGGCGCGGTAACAGTGGCCTGGACGGATACTGTGTAGGTGCACATCGTAGAGTGAATAGCCCTTGCATGAGTACTTTCGCGCGACCCGTTCAACAGGCGACGGATCGGACCGGTCGATGAGGAGACAGTCTGACTGGTTCCATTCACCTCGCTCGAGTGACCAAAATCTGATTTCAACGTGCTGTGTGAGTGGGTGTTCGGATCCGTCATGCATTGGAGGCGGGGGGCGAGTGTTCGTTCGATCACTCTGAGTTGGCGTGTGCTCGGTGCCTTTGTGTATTGCTTCCACAGGCTGGCCACAAAGTGTAGAGTATGATAACCCTTGCATATTTCCTGGTGAAACAAACTCTTCAGCCGGAGGCGACGACTGATGATGAAGCCGATTGAGTTCTTCGTCGAGACGCTCCATCGCCATCCTCTTCTCTAACTGCTCTTGCTCCTCCTGGGCCCTCCTCAGGCCGGCAAGGAACGCCTCTAGTTCTTCCGGCCCAGTAGACCTACGTATTTCAGACACACTGCCTCTATCTGATAAAGGTGGCTGCTGTGCCTGCATATCGATATCGAGCTCAGATGCAGTGTCTGGCTCTCGCTCCTGTCTCCCGCCCGTTCCCAGTTCGTCTTGGCTCCATCCGAGCTGCACTGTTTCCAGCGAGATTTGGGTGCCTTCACTCATGGCATCGCAAATTTCTGGAGCCGTGGCGGGTGAATGGCGACACGATACCAATTCAAGCATAGAATTGCTCTGCGCTTCTGGTTTTTTAGGAGCAGTGTCGTCCGGAGAGCTTTGATCTAGGCGACCTAAAATGAGATAGTCACTTTCCGGGCGCGGAGGGTCTAAATCCATGGGCTCGATCCCATCATCTGAATGGATTGGCTGGTGGGAGTCATGCTGGCTGACTACGATCTCAGAACCAGCCCTGTCGAGAGGCAAGCTTGGTGGAACCGTTTGTTGCCGGGGCTCGTGGGAGGCTGATGAACCGTCCCTCTCTACAAACAGCATCGATGATCTTCTCTCCACTCTCTCCCCTCCATCTACTCCTTGGCTGATACTCGCGTCACCAGCTTCTGTCGCAGTAGCATTTCTGAAGTTTGCCGATTTTCCAAAAAAGGCAAAATAGACACAGCGACGAACAAAAAAGCTAGTGATCGTGTCAGCAGCCTCTACACCAGCATAGAGTCGATCCAAGAATAGGAAAGGGGCATCTTGGGTATGGGTTCGGGTTCGTGGAATCCCCGAACGAGCGTCCGCCTTGGTGGTATTGTCGGCCAAGAGACCTTGCGATAGGTTGGGCTGGTCAGGAACTGCTTCCGCAAAACAAGTCGCAATCCGCTGAACCAGAAAACCAAACTGCTGATTATCGTATCGATATTGGCCCGGCTTTCGTGCCTGTAGGAGAGCCGATCGCGCGATTTGGTGATCCGGAGAATCGTCCAGCAACCCGTCAATTTCGGGAGACTGGAACCCCAGTTTGCGGGCAAGACGGGCCATGTCGTAGATCACCCGCGGGTCCGCCTTGGCACCAGTCGGCTTTGCCAGCAGATCATCCTTGCTTCGGGGGTCGGGGGGCATCAAAGGATAATGCCGCATGGCGTATAGCCAGAGCTGTTGGTATCCAAGATCGAGGCAGTCGGCCTCGGTCGCACACAGTCGCCTGAATGTCGACTCGGAAGTCTGGATGAGGCATTGCCCTCTCTCTCGATCTTCCCCCGCGGCCGAGTTCGGATCAAACAGCGAGCTCATGGTTTCCCACACCGATCGGGTCAGCGGGCCCGACAGTCGCTTGAGACAGTGCACGCAGCTCTCCAAGTATTTGAAATCCTCAAAAAACGTGTACAAGGACGGTATCAGGCCGTCGACATTTTTCATCCGGGCACATATGGCTTGCCGCTCGTCCTCGCTGAATTCGGCGAACGCATGGCCGCTCATGACCAGCCCACACGCAGTCTTTGCATCGGACCGCGATTTGCCTGGTGCCAACAATTGTAGGGCGCCGACGGTCTCTGGGTCGATTCGCTTAGTCGAATGCCGGTCCGATCCCACCAAAGAGGTCCACACGTCCCGAATGTGATCGAGGTAGTTTGCTATCTCCTGAGCGCCGTGGTCAGCCCATTGTCGATTTGCTTCAGCTTGGTACTTACCTCAACGCAGCCTGACGCGACCAATCGATGAAGCACGCTGATTCTCATTCCGCCGGGCCAGAGCCCGGGAATCGTCAGCAGACCATCAAATGCGCACCGGAGACGGCGGTTCCTTTTATTGTCCAGTTGATTTAAGCGCTCTTGATTGCTGGGCGATAGCCTCACGAACCATCGCTCCCGGAAAGCCTCATTTCCTTCACCCTCGTATTGTCGGATCTTGCGATAGATTTCGCCATCGGTTGGCTTTCTTTCATTGGAATACTCCTCCACCAACGCGGTTTGCAGCTCCTCGTCGATGTCTAGGTGGATGGTCAGTATCGACCTGTCTGAATGCCTGATACGTCACGTACCATCCGTGTAGAGATCAACCGTCCACCAGCGATCCGCCGGAGGAATACCTCCATGCCCGCCTGCACACGATGGCGGCCATGGAGACCCCGAAGTTGACCTGTCTGAAACTCGAGACGAGGAGGGTGGCGATCATCAGCGGGCAGCAGGGATTGTTGCGAAAGATTCGCCTTCTGTAATGCTTCCGAGAGGGCATGTCGGGACACGGTCGCGGGCACATGGTTGTGGACATCGAGGCGGCGGCAGCGGTTTTTACGAAAGATGCCCCGGAGGCGGTCCAGGTTTTTCGGGTCTAGGCCACGCGGAAGAGGAGGCTCGAATTGGATCTGGACGATGCTGATTTTGGCTGCCCCGAAGTATGTGAGACGTCGTTCTGCGGCGAGTCGCGCCTCTTGTTCGGTAAAGACGTGTCGACTCATGGAGGCTGAGTGATAAAGTTTGGACCGATTCGGATTCATGGACTGGAAATCTCATATATATACGCATGTAACTTATATAGTATACACATGTACTTTCCGATTATCCTTGCTGTTGGTGATCAACGTTGCCCACAGCAATGCCTGTGAGCGATCACCATAATTCTGCTACTGCCCCGCTGTGTTCTTCCACCATGCTTGAAATGCTCATTTAAATCGGCCCGATCCTGTCACTGTACTTTGCGTTCCTCATTTTGCTTTCAGCTCGCGTTCCGCTCCCATCATGCCAAACTTCGACGACAAAAGCGTGACTAGAATCCAAGCCGCCCATATTGCATTGCTTCACCAGCCGCAAGCCCAAGGAGCAACGATATCTGATTTCAAGACCAGCGCACAGCATCCTTGCCCAAAGCCGGTGCCGACCAAGAGGGATGCACCGTCCTCAGCCTCTGAGCGCCCCGGCAAGGCAACCCGGCTGATATGTCCGAACTCGCAACGCCCGGACACCATGAAGTGGGAAGGGAGCATCGACACGAGCCTACCCGTCCAAGACGGATCCCCGTGGGATACTTTCCGAAAATACTACGAATGTGACTTAGCCGGTCCCGTTGCGGTCTCCGTCCGGATATCTGGCGACCGTGCTGTTCGGGCTATACGGCAGTATCCGAAGGAAGACAGCGAACAAGTCCTGCAGGCCCTACGCTCCCTGCGCCATAGAAACCTGGCGTCTATTGTGGAAATTTATCGTTTTTCGAACAGCATTTACACGCTGAGTAACTTTGATCCTCTTGTTCTGGATCACATCGTCGCTTGTAAAGCCTTTCCAAACGAGCAGGAACTCGCGGCCATCATGTCACAGGTTGGCTTCCCCTGTCTTCCCTCTTGATCAGCCAGATAGATCTGTGACTAATTGTGTGCAGCTCATTGCCGGTTTATCGTATCTCGTGGCTCGCAGCTTCCACCTCCCATCATTGATTTGCTCGAATGTGCTCATGAACCTACATGGAGAGGTCAAGATTGGTACGGTCATTTTTGTCCATTGCTACATGGAGGTTAGCTAACACAAGTCAACAGGATGCATCGACTCCTGTGTGATCCGAGAATTCGGCTCACTTGAACCCGATGATTTGGCGCCAGTATCGCGGATCATGATGGAATTGATGCAAAAATATGTCAAGGATGACGGGGTCGTCGGGATTGATAACCTTGATCGCTGGAGAAGTTCCCCAGCGGCAATTGAGTTCCTTTGTGCGACGACATCGGTCGGCTCTTTTGCGGAGCTCCAGGAAGTATGTTCTCCCACCAAGGCTTTAATTGGATGCTAATCGGTACTTAGCAACGCCTGTTGACGGAAATACCCAATTGCCCAGGGGATCTCATCGGCCTTGCTTGGTTCGCGCTGATATCCGCCCGTACGTTCTACTCGTACACGGCCCGGCCTGATGCGGCCGATTAGTAGGAAACCATTTTCAAGGAACGAAAAACGACAATGTATGCCAGAAAATCGATGTCTTACGTGATGAGTATTCTTTGTTGTATTTGCAACGCCCTGCTGGGTCTTTGTCTACCATAGAAGACCCAATTAGAACATGCCAGAGAGAATCACAATCCATAGGGCTGAATGTTAATTTCTGATCACTTCTTCCTGGCTGCACAGACCTCTAGTCTCTATATCGCATCTGCGCAGATAGTCTGCCCACTATCCAGCTAGACAGCACTGAAGCCTCCGCGCATGACGGTTGGGTGCTGGCTCACAAATTTGAATTCGAATTCTTTAAATCTAAATTGCCAGTTCCTGCAGCTCGATACAAATTATCATTCAAAAACTAAGAAGGTTGGTATTCCAGTTCCATCAGCTCCACGCCATGGTGCAAAACCTGTCTCACGTTCTTTCGGATGTTGTCTCTCGTAAATTCTGCTGCAGACACTACAGAGCTTCAGTATGGGTGGAAAAGAAAGGTCTGTGGATTATCACTTACCCATCACCAAGGTCCGCCCTTGCTCATCTTGGATACCCGGCAGCCTCTCAATCCGATCCCCCGAGGCCTCGACAGCGAGTATGTTTTCATAGTCCGGTGTACCCTGGTAGTAACATGCCCTTTGATGTCGCCCAATCGGCGTCTTGTCTTGTGTAAGGCCGTTCGCAACATATATTGAAATATGGAGGATCTCCATACGTAGTTTCATTAGTATCAACTTACTTTTGTATGAAGGAGGCGGTTACGTACATAGCCTTTATCCAGGATGTCGTCCTGAAGGAGGGGATTCAACAGGCTCTCAGCCGCTTGGACCATGTCTGCTTTGTTAGAAGACGGGTTGAAAAAGTATTTTTAGATCTCCGGGGTTATTCATACCTAATGTCTCTACCTGCCACACCAAGTGAATCCGGCGGACCTGAAGGGTGCAGGTGTTATGGCCATGTATCATCTTCTTCAAGTACGGGATTGTTGCGGCAATCCCGAAACCGGTAGCGATCAGTAAGACGGTCTCATAATGATCCACAGACTGACTGGTCCCGTGGGGGGCCCGTAAACAGGGCCGGGAAGGATACAGGGTGGCCAGACGCGCTGCGGGCAAGACGGAGAAGGTCTGCCGTCATACCCCTTCGTGGCTGGACCAGCAATTCAATGTTGTCGAGGTTTCCGCGCGACCAGGATGTGACGATGAAAGGGTGCGTCTGTGTCCACGACCACCATCCCATTGATGGCATCCAGAGGCTTACATATTGGCCTGCCTCAAACTTAATTGGTCGAGGCAAAACCACTCGGATCAGAATGGCTACTCTTGACTTGGAGTGTGCAAAAGTTCCTTCTGGAGAAAAGGAGACCAGGGCCCGCGGCGTACCGTGGCCGCTGAAAAGTCCATTTCGGTAGAGAAAGCTGACTGTTTCTAGGCCCGTATTGAGGACGAGGGTCGCTAACCCAACGTAAAGATATAGCTTCGGTGGACCGCCGTGGTTAGGAAGGTGTCGCCAGATCCCATAGATGAAGATCCCGGTCATTAGCTGATGGCCGCGAAGAAAGATCTCATATGACCATCGACGAATACGGCTGATAGAAAGAATCACAAGAAAGCCGATTGAAGTGGTACCCTATCAATGTTAGCTTTGTGCTCATGTTAATCGGAGCCGGACGTACAATGAGGGTGAATAAGTTGCGCGTGTGATCCAGCGGGAAGGTAAACCCCTCCCGCTGAACTTCAACAATGATGTGGAACGACAGGAGTGCAATGGACATCCATCCCGTTGCTCGATGGATTTGGCAGCAGGTGCGCCATGAAATACCAAGATGATCAGCAAGAGACCCCAGGTGAGCAGCCGCGAGGGGATACATTAGGTTGACCAGAGCCAGCTCTCCCGCACGGCGGCCAGTTTCGCTCAGGGAGTGCGGTCGGAAGAAAACCACAGTGCCGTTGATTGCAACATAAGTCACATGTGCGAGGAAGCCCAGACGAGACCAAGAGCCCACGATTCGATGTCGGCGCAGGAGAACCGGAAGGGCAAGATGTTGCGAGAACAGAACGGACATGGGCTTGGCCCATTTCGTCAGCGTCGTCCGGGCCTGAACCAGGAAGCAAACGAGAAATATGCCACCAGCGGCGATCGCATAAAGCGATGAACCGTTCATATTCCGTCTGGGGCTTCTGAGAAACTGGTTCGACAGAGTAATCGAAGTCTTGGGAAGTCTATTTGAAAGATAAATCTGATATTCCACCTGCTACATACCACCCTTCTGCAGAGCCTCATTTTGGTACGGACCCAATATTCGGAGGTCGCATTCACAAATGTAAAAGTAACACATTCAATCAATCTTCAAGTGCCCTTCTTAAGTGGTGGAATGACTCTAGTAAAGAGTCACGTTAAATTCCTCGCACCTGTACAGCGGAAGTACGTACCGCTGAATTGCCGCGTGCATCTGATGCCACTTAGTTCTGAATTAGATTAATCTCAGGTCTCGGGAGACTGAATCGGTGAATCATGAACATCCATGCATATAGCATAACTAAATGAGATCCATGGTAATTGATGGTGTTGCCTCGGAATAAAATAGAGAATTATGGGCTTAGTAGCGCTCCGCTCTGGGAATATTATGCGATGCCAGGTCACAGATGATGGCCACAATAACGAATGGAAATACACCGTGGGATGTAGCAGGATCCCGCAGTGCGCTGAAGTATCAAAGTACGTTCAGGGTTAATGCCAGGTCTCGCCAGGCTGAGTATTATCAAAGAATGTGGTTAGTAGGAGATATCGACTGGCCTCGATCCCAGAAATATAAGTCGAAAATTGCCTTTAGAACCTCCTCGCGGTGTGGATCTCATTTCCCCCTTCCCTTCATCGCTCTTACCTCAAACTATCGTCACCTCTAATTTGTGCATCTGGCATTGTAGGTAAAGCGCGGAGCTGAGAGACGTATGGCGAACACACCAATCTGATGCGCCATGCCAAAACCGACTTTGTGGCAGGCTTTCAGACGGCATGGAAAGGCTCCTAGGAACTGGCTAGAGGCTATGCCAAGATACGAAGCTAGGTAGATACCAATGTAGAAAGTTATAAATACAGCCGAGGCGAAAAAAAAAAATCCGAGCGGGCCTTTCTGAAACAGCAAATGAAGCTATGGCTAGCCACCCGAACAAAATGTCATCCACTATGCCAGCCTATGTCTCTGAACCCCATTCTAGATATCATCGTAAGTAAGCTTGATATAGCCACTATATGAATAAGCTAACTGATGAATTCGGATCCGTTTCAATACACAGGAGCACAGCGGGAAGAATCACGTTTCCATCAATTCTTGCATGAGGCCAAGGAGCAGGTGTCGTTACTCGAATATGAACGGTATCATCTCACGCGTGAGCTCGAAAGGTTGCGAAATTACTCCTGGTCCTTGTATCATGAGTATATCAAGGGAATCGAAAAGCTGGAGGAGGCGAGAAAGGAGCGGCCACCGGGATGTTGAGAGTGATAAGCGTTTTGGGCGATGCAACAACGTCTTCGTTTTGATTTACATACAAACATGAATTATAATGCAAAGTCAGATCACCCACTCCACGAAGAGCCAGCTTCAATAAAGCAAACCCCGACTAAAACGACTCGCCTTGTCTCAAAGTATAGCGCGTTCCCAGAAAATTCTCAAAAAAAAACCTCGGGTAGAAATGAATCAAGCACCCTTCACACCCAGAGCTTTAACGGCTCGCTCCCAGTATTTCTTCCGCTCGTCGGTAACAGTAGCCTCAACACAATCAGTGATATACCTCTTCCACCCCGCCTCAGAACCATCCTGCAGCGTAGAGCGCACATCCGCCGAGCACTGGGTAGTCAAGAACCAAGCGCCAGAACCAAAATCATAAGTTTCATTCTCACGCAATAGGTCAAGTAGATCTGCGGGACTACTCTCCACGGAGGAAACTTTACCTTCCAGCTCGGAAATACTCTTGGCGTATTTCTTGTTGAAGGCGGTTGATTGCATATTGCGCGCTGTTATTCATTCCAAGGTTACTATATGATTCTGCACGGTCTGTCTGAGTACACTGGGTTTCGGGTTGACTTACTGCCTTGTCCTGGGATACCTGGGAAATGATTCTTATTGTACTTGAAATCGTTACTTTCGAAGGCCATCAGGCTGAGAATTGCGGCTTGTTCGGCTTTATGGGTGACTTTGTACGTATTGAAGGATTGAGACGTGGAGTTGGAGGCTGTCTTTGCCGTAGCACATTCTCCCTTTGCTGGAGCGTCGCCGCAGGATTTTGATTGCGGAGCAATTTGAATCAGGTGGGCTTCTGTTAGATAAATATCTTCTATCGCAAGCGAGCAGGGGGCTCGCGTCGCTGTGGAGAGGAAGGTGCATGATAGGACGAGCGATGTGGTGAGGATTGGATGCATGGCGCTTAGTCGCACATGAGGTAAGACCTAAGATAATCCTGTACGAGTGGAACGTGGATGTACGAGAGTGATGAAGCGTGTATTTGGAGTAGTAGAAGGAGAGCACTATATATATTCGAAGGATGAAAGTCTGTCCGGTGAGGCTACGTCGGATCAGGAAAAAAACCCGCTGAACTAAATAGAAACTAATAAAATGGGAGCGAGAATGTTGAGGCAGCTAGAAACTAGCTATAGCAGATAATGTGGAGTGTTGGTGGTGCGATAGCCTGAATTGTACTGTATGTAAATGGAGACGGATGTAGCTTTAAGAGAAGAGGAATTGCACAAATTATAATCCATGCGCTCGATATTGCGTTCTAGCGGCATGAATAGCGGGGAATAGGAAACCGCATGTTGAAACAAGGGTATCTGGACATTATAATGGAAGCCCAATCATGCATTCATTTTACAAAAGGGAGTGGTAGAAGGTCGTTTGTTATGCGAGTGTACTGTAGTATGAATGCAAATACTGGCCATTTCTCCACATATACAGTATGGTAGACCGATTGAACTTAATATCCGCAAATGTAAGTTAACGAAGAAGGCCGATCATAGAATTCTAGCTATTCAAACTTGTAATGTACTAAGAGTGTGTACAATTGGTCGATATATTGCTATTTCAATTTTATCTAAAAACTGGGAGGTATTACAGAATACGATCCGAATGGACGACGGTAACGCTGGCTATTTCTAGCCAATTAGTACCTCGTACCAGGTTAAGCATTTTGTATATCTATCTTTCGGTTGTAATTATTAGATTAGACTACCTTTTCTTGCAAGGAGTTGACTGAACGAAGAGGCCAATTTGACACTGTCGGTGATACCAGCGAAAGGTTGATTTAGTTGAATCACAATAACCGTGCTAGACAAAGTATCCTAGAAATTCAGACTTGAACCTCGACATACAATGTAACATCATCTACATCTTAGCTCATAGTAATGAGGGAGTGACTATGTGGTGGATGATCTTGAATTGGCCCAAGCTAATCATACGGCACTCTGAATGCCCCACAAGATTCTAGGAGCCAGCGCTGAATTTAAACCAATCATTGAACAGGGTCAGATCTTTCCAGTGCTAATATGCCCATTGCATGCACGAATGGGCCCCTCCCGCATCCACCTAGCTCCCAGGAGCTTGATGGAGATACGCATTGTGCAGGTCCAGATTTAGGTACAGGCACAGAGATTCACAGAAACATGTCAGTCTTGCAATTGACTTGAGCTGTATATAAATCAAAATATCTCTGCGTGAAGGGCCTCAAAAGCTTGCCATGCCTTTTATTCAGAAGAAATACTGTAACTGTCATCTCCGCCTTCCCATCGTGGAACATGGATGCCAATTCGCTTATAATGGCACCGGAAGTTTTCATACAAGCACTGCTTATCTCATTACTTCTATTTGCCCTGATTACCCGGCTATTCTTCTTATGGTTTCTCGAAGCTGATGAGCCGTTCTTCAAGGCAGATTTGGCTCTATACGTGTCGTCATTATGTCTATCCGCTGTCTTGATAGGGTTGATCTGGGGGAAGGGCTCTTCAGTTTGGATCCATATACTGCTTGGATTCCACTCAATAAGCCCATCTATTCAAACTGTAGATATGATCACTACCATAGACCGGTGTTACGCTAAAACCATTCTAGTTTCTCCGCCTAAGTTTCCAGCAACGCAATCATCCATATATCAAACGACCGGCACGTATCGTATCGGGTCTTTATGCTGTGGCCTCGACAATCTCGAAGATAGCAGTGGCCTTTGTCGGTGCATTGGTTCTCGACCGCACTTATTATCTCATCTCCGTCCTGCTTTTCTTGGATCACGTCGGCGAAATGGCATGGTACCTGTGGTTAGCCCAGCACGCCACGCAAGGCCGGAAAAAGCTGCGTATGATATTGGCCCAAATGTCGAGCAAAAGTCTTCTCTTGCTAGGTGCTGCTATAATCAGCGCTTGCTCAGATATGGGGGTTATTGCACTTGAGGTATTTTTTCTGTTCGTCGATACAATGTGATGGGATTGCTGACACACTGAAGATCCAGCTTGTCATTTGCGCTATGTCGTCAATTTCCAGCCAGTCCATTGAGTAGTGAAAAAGGATGTAGGAATTTTCGTCAAATGCAAATGTCACTATATCTCAATTCATCGCCTCATATAAATTGTCCAGCCTTCATGCCGGGGGACTGGTAGGTGAGGGGAGGGGGTTCGTCTGGAAGAGTTTCCTGGCCCAGTTCCAGATTTTTTCTTCCATGACTTATTTGAAATGGCGTGCCTGAGCATGCCGCAAGGAATAAACAAGGCGTGTACAGTTACCATCTCAGCTGGGCAATCACCACAATAAGAAATCCAATAGTGACCAGAGAAGCTATAAGGCTGAATTATTCAGCCTGAATGTAAATCTACTATGGGTGTGCTTTGAGCGAAAACAGCGCTCATAACTAGTGAATAAGGTGGAGTGACGAAGCAGCTACTCCTTATTCTGTAGTCTGGTGATAAATGTTGAGACGTGTAAACGAATTTTTTTCCCCGCGGTATCCTAGGAGTCTTTAAACACGATTAACAGCGATGAAGATTTAGGTATCTTCAACAACTAGAAAATTTGCAATGCCGCTCAAACATGCACAATATCAGTGATGAACTAGCTGTATCTCTACTGTCAGAATCTTTGAAACCCTTATAATTCGCAACAGTGGCTACATAGAAATAAGTGCAAAGTCTGGCTACATGGCTATAAGAACCTGTTCTGTAGCCACTGAGCAGTCTTTCTCCAAAATATCCTTATAAAATGAAGCGAAACCTTCGAACATTTTTCGTCATCGCCAGCTGCTCTGCACGTTAGAATTCCGAGCTTAGGCATTCGCGATGGCACTGACACGGTGTATTTCTTTGACATATCTGCAAACAGCAGTAAGTATAGCTATAAAACGTTGCAAATAAAGCTGATGTGGAAGAATTTTTGAGCAGTGTCGGGCGCCTAATGGGTCTCAGAGAGGGACCTACTGAGACTGGCATCATCTCGGGTACGAGAGTAGGTAATGAGGGGATATATCGAGCTGCCTGATGGTAGTTCGCTATAGACTCACTGCGCAGACATCTTTACCGTGCAACAAGATAATCAGCAGCACAACCCAGAAACGTAAGCTAAGCCATTGTGAAAATTCAGAGGATAATGTCCGTACTGACTCGCTCCAGAAAAAAAAACCCCTGTCACGACTTATTTACATCTTGTAAGCCACCCAGTCACCCAGTCATCCTTGTCCATGCCAATGCATTTAGTGAATCACTTTGGGCCTTTTGCGACCATTCTTCTAATGTCTGAATAGCTTGAATTGCAACCAGACGAGCGAAGCGTGCCTACCTTGCCCTTGAAACAAAGACAATACACGGAAAACCGAGCCATCTTCCCCCGGTCACTCCCTCCGCCTACCCCCAAACTAGGCACTCTCAACCACCTGGCAGATGCATCTTCGGAGGCCAACCCAGGGAGGTTGACGCCCAAGATAGGCTAAGCGGTATCATCAGTTTTCATTTCTTCAGCTTTATGCTATTCCGCTCAAGGCTAACAGCCTAGCATTGGATCCGCAGATCGGCAATGACAGGGCCACACGGACTCAACTCAGCGAGCAATCGCGCCATATTGGTCAGGGGAAGGACGGCAAAAGTTCGAACACGAGCTGCTCAATCTCCTATAAGTCACACTGGCATATTGCCTCTGTCTTTTGCATAGCCGGGACTGGATTTTGGGTCTCGGTACGGATGCTATTTACCTGGGTTTTATCTTTAGTGTTCTCTGTCCCTGGAAAATATTGTTGACACCTTTTCAACAGTAGGAGAAAGGACAGGGCTGCTGACTATCAATATTTCCCTGCTTTGCTGCATCAAACTATATACCTCGAGTATCCAATTCGGTCACGTTGACGCAACGAATCAGGAAGTCTAAGTGCCTCCTGGTTAGCCATATGGTAGTCCCCGCTCTTTCTCTCGGTGTTTCTCCTAGTTCCATTCTGCCCAGTCGAGGCTAAAAGTCACTGTATCAGGAAATTTTGAAATTTTGACAGTTTTGAGGCTCTTTTCGTCCTTCCGATCTGAACGCTCGTCGGGAGCCACGGGCCGTATTCTATGCAGACGCTGCCGTCTTGCACAACAGCTCCTATTCTGATACTGCTTACTTGACAGGCACGCCGGCATGCCCAAGTAACTAATGAGCTACGCCCGTGCCTTGCCGACTTAATACCGCACGCTATGTCAAGCATCTGAAATGGCGCATATATGTCAACTCGTTGATTCAAGGGGTTGGCGCCAAACACTAAAGGAACGGGAACGACATGGCAGCAGAAAGACCCACTTTTGCGCCCTTTCCAGCCGCGGTTGGAGATACTAAGTGTTGCTTCTGCCTTCTACTTCCTTCCTCATCTGCTTTTTCATTATTACGCTTCTCGTAAAGCAGCACCTTTCACCTCATCTGCTATCTCACAATATCAACTCTCTAATATCATCATGCCTCCCAAAAAGGCAACTGGTGCGTCCAAGAACGTCGCTCACACCTCCTATCGTGGTATGTTTTCACAAATCCTGAGCCACAGGGCCTGCGTATATGCGATCATAGCATCGCCCTTGTCACGGAATTCTGCTGATACCGGCGATATAGATATGATCAAAGATGCTATCATCAACGTGAGTAGACCACCGCCGGTGCCCAGCGTGTTGTGATTATAGTTGCGCGCCCGAAAGTGACGCGTCTGGCCGTTTCACTTGAAAAGCCACCACAACGATGTGGATGAGCTTCCTCTATCTTTTTCAATTTCTGACTAAAAATCCGCCTATAGCTGAAAGAGCGCAATGGTAGCAGGTAATTTTTTGCACTTACAAATCGTTGTCGCGACCTAGAGAGAGACCCCTTATGTGGTCGCGTCGGGTTTTCGTCCACAATCTGATACTGATTTTTCTTCCCGCAAAACAGCCGTCAGGCCATCAAAAAATATGTTGCGTCGACCAATAATATCAACCTTGCCTTCAAGGCCACTTTCGATGCCCATTTCAACAAAGCCATTAAGACTGGTGTTGACAAGGGCGAGTTCACTCAGCCCAAGGGTGAGTCGCGTTTCCACTCTGTGCCTGTCATCCGTCCCATCTTCCGGAATCTGGAATCTGCAGAGTTTATGATGGAACCATTGCAAGCGTCGCGCTATTTTTGGAATAAACTACTAACACGTATCACAGGCCCTTCTGGTCCCGTGAAGCTGGCGAAGAAGGAGCCCGCCACTAAGCCTGTGGCGAAAGTCACTAGGACTACCACCGATGTTAGCTCTCTTCCTTCAATGATACCTGTTGACCCCTGATCTGACAATCCGTATAGAAGGTGACGAAGGCCTTCGACGCCAAGAAAGCAGCTACAAAAAAGACCACGGCAAAGACCCCCATCAAGCCACCAGCGAGGAAGATCGGCCCTAAGAAGGCTGCTGGTAAGCCCAAGGCCAACTCCAGTAACATACGCAAGACTACCGCTGTATGTTCACCCTCACTGGTACGATTTCTACTGTCGTGATGAATCACAGACTGACTGTGCCAGGCCCCCGCTGTTATCGAGCAACCAAAAGTCATTAGCAAGACAAAGTCCGGCCGCGTTACCAGAACGACCGCTCCGCCCGCCAAGGCCGTCAGGCAGAAGCCAGTTACCAAAAAATAAAGGACTCTCTTCCTTTTTCATACTATAGCCTGATATCGCCTCCACATCCTTTGCAATAGCTCTCCCAGGGAGGGTCATCTTCGTGTTCTGCATCGTCCTTAATGCTCTCAGCCCACAAATACGGTGGCTCTGGTTGTTCTCCTTCGTGACTACGTGATCCTGGGACGACTTCATGGCGGTGGCTGAGTGTTTTTTGTCTTAAGTCGAAGGAAGAATGGCGCTCTGTGGTGAGGTCTCTATCCTGGCCTATTGCTTTTTCTATAGTTCATGGTCAGAACTCTGTCGAATTTTAATCACTTGGAACCAATTGGAATATAACGGGCAATTACCAAATCGAGTCCTTTTTCTCGCTTTTCATGAAAAACGCAGTGTGAATTTGGTCATGGCGTCTTCAGTTGCAAGCTGTATATGCTGTCGAAGTGGATAGTGGCGTGGTGTTGAAGACGACCAGTTTGACACGACGTTTTCGCGTGAATCGCGTCAAAGTCAAAAATTCGATGACGAAACTTGGGCGCTATGTGCGGATTAATTATGCATTGGTCTGCATGTCAAAGATAGAGCTCAAGTACAGAATCAAAACGAGCGAAACTAGATTCTGAATTCACTCACCTATCCGGGCTTAGCTGTTAAGGAAATCGCGGCTGCCGGTCCAATTTTGGGTATCTATGGCCAGGTAAACTATATTATCTTCTGCTTCTACTCAATAGAGGTTGCTCATATTCGAACGCTAAATCGTGCGCGTCAGGATGCAAGAGAAAGTTTTGAGGAGATGATATATATCTTCGTGTACCATTAACTAACAGCTAATAGCATAAGTAACTGGATGAAAGTCTACATAACATCATCCAACAGTTACTTCTTTTTAAATAAAGGCAGCCAATCTAATAGAGCTACTGATTGATACGCAACAGATCTGCTTGATATTCCATCATGAAACTAGGGTTATTGCTTGGATCCCTTAGCTCTCATGAATCAAATCCACTCCAGAATATCCTCTCTTCTCTTATGTTGAGCCCTTCTTAAAGTAAACGTACATAGTACAAGAGGCTCACGTATCGCAAAGTAGTTTAAGCGACCTGTATCCTTTTACTTCGCTGAGGCATTCTTGATGCTTAGCAATAGCCTGGCCAAGTTGGCAATTTCGGTCATTATAAACGAAGACTGGAAAAAATTAGTGGCGATTTCTAGATCGAGCTCGGTGGTACTGTACCTGAGCACGCGAGATCAATAAACTCAACCTTGACGGAGTGAATAGTATTGTCGTCTGGCACTGGAACACACAGATCGACCTGGCTGCCATAGGTACCTTCTTCACCCAAGCTCCTGCCACGACAATCGATACTATCCCAGAGACGAAGTTGTGTATATCTGTGGACCGGGTTGTTACTTGCAACAACACTTGTCAGACTAATCAATTGTAAGAGAAGGCCCACAAGAAAATACATCTTGAAACGTATGCCCGACAAAATAGCAGCGTATGAGAAGGTTTAATATTGAGTTTAAGAGCCTATTGGGTGATTCGGATCTTAAATATACGTGCGGTGAATTGAGAGACCAACGAAATAGTCCCACAACCACAATGTGTCGTTTAGTGCGGCCTCTTGGTTAATTTTTCAACATTTCGTAGACTTTAATATTCTTCGTATTGGCATATCAACATGTATAAAATGAGTACTCCAGATCAAAAGCTCAAACACTTTCCGCTCAGATGTTCAAGTTCGAGATTGTTAATAAGAAATACGCAATTCACAATGTTCAATGAGTAACAATTCGACTTCCGGGGTGTTTTTCAGTCATTTCACCAACCGAGAGCTAGGTGAATCAACCAGCAAGCGTCACCGTTGATATTCAAAGTCACCGTATGAATTTTGAAAACTCATTGCTGAAGTATGGATTTCACACATGCTCCAAATACCTGAAGCAAGATTTTAGCCCATCACCAAATACTTTCATTCAATATGTAGGTTTCCATTCTTCTTCTCCGTATTTTCAAGACCATACTTGAAGATTGAACTATCGGGGGACCTCAGTGGATTAGCGCATCTTCATTACGGCGTGAGCCCCACAGACCTTGAACTCAGCGTGAGACCGAGGAAGGCCAAATTATTGGCCAAACATTGAATCGCTTTCTACAATGCGCCAATTTAAGCGAAGAGTTTCAATCCATCACTAGGCAATGCCTACAGAAGGTGCCATGGCCACTACAGGGGGGGATTTCCCTTAGCCAGCCTTGCCAAAAAAAGAAGACTATTTTTGAATCTCCATGGATGCCACGAGGAGCCATGCTTGTCCAGGTATTCCAATATCTAGAGCTTCGAAAAGGCAGATGCATCTTGAGAGGTTGACATTTACTTAGAAAGTAAGGAAGTCAAAATTGAACACGTCACAGAAGCATAAGTTTTTTATTCATTGCGAATATTTGATGAGTCGATCGTAGCCAATTTATTTTAGCACGTATATAAAGAATATTTTTACAGGACAATTCTGATAGAGCAAAATTTTTCCTGATCTGCACCAAACTAGTATCACATGAATGAACACCTGAAGGCTTCAGTGAGTATGAATAGATTCTGCAGAAGTGCAGCTATTTCTAGGTCTCCTCATTTCCTTGATTGGCCCGAAGGAGTAACACCATTATCGTCAGGTGCCTCTAGATCCGTAGCCGGTAGCCGCGCCAGTTGCAGGATCAGTCTCCGGTTGCTAGTGTTTGCGGCATGCCACAGCACCGAACGGCCTCTGTGGTCTTGTATATCCACTGAGGTTTTAGGATGAGACACTAAGACATCTATGATCGCCTCTCTTTTGGGATTGCGACCGTCATATGTCATGGCAGCGAGAAGGAGTGCGCTATTTCCTGAGGAGTCGAGATAGTTGATGTCGATGTGGGTATGATCTAAGAGCATTTGCAATGCAACAAGATCGTCGTATATGATTGCCAGGTGGAGTGCGGTGTAACCTTGGCCATTTTGAATGTTACTATCAATGCGCGGATCTTGCAACAGCATTTTCAAGACGTCGTATCGTTGATATTCCAGGGCCTCTAGGATGGGAGGCTGGTATTTCGGGTTCCCGCCATTGATATCAACATCAGGCTGACGAAGTAGATTTTGGACGAATGGCAGGTTTCCTTGCATAATCGCTAAGGACAGGGCGGCCTGCCCGTCTTTGTTGTAGCGAGAAGCATCTGTAGTCTTTCTGTATCGCGTTCGACCAACTAGAGCTGAAGTTGTCTGAAGGGCTGATCAGACAAGTTAGCTATCTCTTGGCTTTTTGAGACTTGTATATATGGTGTTGACTTACGCATAAAGGTTGAAAGCTGTGCCATGCTTCCCAAAGAGAACGAGAAATCTTCGTTATTTTCTGTTCCTATTTCGATAGTCTGAAGATTGGGTACTGGTGGAGATAGTCGATCTATTTCTTCAATCTGTTTATTACTGGAAAAAAAAGAGTATTTATAGCGGGGCTTCATATAACCTAGATTTAAGATCTGCAATTATAGTCTCGTGAGGCCCTCCTAAATTTTGACCGTACTCCTAGAAATGAAGATATTCCTAGGGGAGGGACAATACGTTCCTGGAGTGAAGGACTAACGAATAATGCAGAGACAGTTCAGACCCGACAAATCTACTGAATGAAGGACGGAATATTGTAGACATACCCTGGAATCATGACCACTATCAAGTAGCCACCAATTTTCGGCGGGCGATATTCTCATTGTAATCTTCATAATGCAAGCTCAATTATGTAAGGATCTCTCGGGATCTTTGCTTTTCTCGAATTGCATGATTCAACGGGAAGAGTGCCTGAGGGACCGGTATCGTAGGATATCCCGCAAACTATGCAGCTCCGATATTTTCTGGTAAGTATGCAAGTAGGAGGACAAAAGAATAATACCATACATATAACGGATTCTATCCTATGGAGCAGACTCTTCATTTGGATAAATGGCACGCTTAACGGCTCAATCACACAGTGCAAGGTCATACGAAGAATATACTGCATATAGTGAGATGAGCACAAGAACAGCTTCGATACAAAGCAACTTGCCGAATACTATGTGGCGCGATGGAAGTCTCTCGTAATCTTCTCGATTCATAGGCTGAGACTGGACTGGGCCACTAAATTCGAGACTTAGAATACTTTGTTTGCTTTTTCATGACATCGTTTCCTAACCAAGCAAGCGAAGAATGTGGACGCAGACTTCCCTCCGAGGAATTTTCGACCAAAACACTTGCAGGAGGCTGTCTAATTTGGCTTGGCATGGAATTCAAGGTCAAGTTCACATAGATCCAAATCTTGCGAACGAGAACAGTTGCATCTGTGACTAGAATGAAGTGCCATTCCCCACAATATCCAAGGCAGCACAGCATCAATGCAAATGAGGTTTTGCCGCTTCTAGCGCTGCATTAGAGAATGATACCAGCGAATAGGCCCAAATCAAATGCATAGCATGAATACTCGGACGCCAATTTTGAACGATCCCCATTCGTTCCAAGGGACGAAAGAGATATACAGCCCATCCCGCAAGGCCGCCCATCATTAGCTGACCAAAGGCGAATGCGATTGCGAACTGTGGGGAGGTCGAAACTGGCTCTGCGAGCGTATGGACCGTCGGCATCAGCGCCAGCAAGCCAACTGATGCAAGATGAAGCATGACATGACTGAATGGACCTTCGACTGACTGCTCATAGAACAGGTAGCCAGGTAGATTCCCCACAATAATGACTGTAAAAGACGAAATGTACCAAAGTTGAAGCAATGGCTGGTCCGGGAATAAGAAGGTAATCGTCGGAAGTGCGGCTGTCCAAATAAGGGAAAGGGAGCCAACCCAGATGGTACTGGGCTTCTCCTCTGAATCCTCATCTTGGAATACGCGAAGTATTTGGTGGTAGATGACATTCGCGTACCAAAGAGCCGTCCCAACACCAAATCCGACCACAACTAAGGCATCAGTGATTGAATCTGGCGTGGAAGGGAAATGAAAAATCAAGACCTGACAGACGTAGATGAGGAAGTATGAAAAGCCAAAACCCCCTACAGCGAGTCCCAGGATACAGTCACAGACATTCTGGTCGCAAGGCGGCATCGTGTAACGGATTGGGGATGGGTGAGCTGTATGCTTGGTTATGCAGTATAGACGCAGAGTGAAAGGCAAAGTGAACGAAGATCAGAGAATTTATATCATAGGGGGGAAAGGACTCGGCTTTACTATCATCCAAGAAATGAGTCGAAAGAAATAGTGGCGAGCGTAAATTGCCGTGTGTTGATCACAATCTGTAATCAACGGTATGGTTATCACTCAACTCTGCTTCCACATTTCTCAGATGGGCTAGAATAAAGTTGCGGCGGGATAGAGGTACCGTGAAGGCCTAACGGATTGCGAGCTAAGGTTGTAGCCACGTAGAAACGCAACTCTTTCTGGTCAGCAAAATGGAGATTCGCGAGGCTGTTACTACTATGACAGCTACGGACATTCCAACCTGCTATTCTTCTTGAACAGCATATCCTATGGCTAGTAGTGTAGCTTTACAACTGCGATTGGTTGCTTTGCGCAAAAGACGTGGCAATTTCGCTAATCATGCCAAAGCCAGCCTTTATGAAAAGTCGAAGTGCACAACCTTGTACCAGCAGCGAAGTACAATATTGGATGAGCTAAAGTAACGAATTTATGATCAGCACACTGTAGCTTCTGTATTTGTTAGACTGCATAGCTTCATTGTGTGACATGAGGGAGGTTACATATATGCAGTCAAATTACAATTGACACCTCTAGGTCATTTGCAATAACGTAACAGACCCTCTCGGCTTTCTCTCAGCGCAAATACATTCTACCCACCATAGCTCACAACAAAATACGTCAGATGCAACAACACCAAAGCGATATCAACCATGTGATGGATGATCCGATAGATAAAAACACCGCCAGCCATGCAGTGCCAAACATCCGGGAACCAAGCACAGCTTTTATACCTATTTCCTTCAGCTTGCTATTTACTTCAGTCACGAGCAAGCCATACACAATAGTAGCCATGGCGGTAGCAGCCACGATCAGAGCGGCCGAGAGCTAGAAGTCATCAGTTATCGATAGTGACAGGATGGATGTCATCTGAGTTTCCACTTACCGGACTGCAAATGGACAGCAGCCTATGGCCTCTGTCACAGAAAGCTTTTTGAATTCCAAGAGCTACTGCCAGAACGGTTGCAACAAGGCCGGAGAGGTATAAAATTATAATGGCGTGGGAGATATGGCGAAAGCCCGAGATTGTAACCTCATTTATCTTTTCGAGCAATTGATCCATTTCGGGTCCCATACTTCCGAACATGGATGGAAGGTCAAAGGCAAACTTCAAGCGAGGGCTCGAACAGGTAATGTGAGAGGCAGGTCCGGACTTGCAATAGCTCCAAAGACCCACTGAATAGTATTGTGGAATTTGCGATTTCAGCTTATCAACTTCCGATTGGATAGAATGATGAACAGCAGAAGTCACTTCTGAAGCTGCTTGACCTGTGTGGCCGTGGACAGTTGAAGCCACATCATCGGCGGCAGTGTTTCCTTCATGGGCGATAGCTGAGGCGTCAACTCCGTCAAGTTCACCAAGCCCACGGGGAAACAAATGATCCACGTTCGGAAAGTCTGTCAGATCCACCTATGCAAGTCATTAGCCAGTGGTGATACTATACGTAAAGAGTACTCTACCTTCAGGAAATACAGCCCATGTGATGTCGAGGGCGTGGAACAACCGACAAACAGTACGACCAGGCAGGGTAAGACCATTACCGAAAGCCACAATGCAGCACTGGTGGCAAGGCGATCTAGACTGTGTATCTTTTGGAGCTTCATTCTCTTATGGATTTCTTTAACCTAGCCCGGATAATTGAAAATGTACCAAAAGACTACGTAAATCTAATAGTGGACATGGTTATATACATGTACATCCACGTTTCGGTAGAAATTGTGAATATTTCTGCTAGAGTCTGACGGACCATATGAAACAAATTTTCAGATACCTTAGAGACTGTCTTTTTTGAGTCTAGAATTAGCTTACTCTCAAACCGCAGTAAATGACTGAAAGCTGGTGCAAGGAAACAATTGACATCAAAAAGTAAAGTGCCACACTCAAGATCAAAGAACCCGGATCACAATCATGCATCCAAACCATGAGTGGGTGGACCGCCATAAGACCCATTCATCGAGCCTATATAATCATCAATATCAGATTGACTGGGCAGGGCCGAATCGAATTCGCTACCATAGCTCAATCTCGAGAAATTCAAAGCCTGCTCTGTTCTTTGGGAAACTTCAAATATGACATCCTCCAGGCAGGGCGACACGGAAATCACGGACCACAGGCTCTTTGATTACGCCAAGGGTAGCTTCAAACTATCAGCTAGAGTGCATGTTTCCCATCTTGTCTTCGAGACGGGATTCAAGCGGCTGATGGACCAGCGTCGGAATATACGCCGGCTGGAACGGATTCTGAGATTGCAGGGATGTCTTCGCCTGATGAAGGAGAACCATGTCTCCGTTGTTGTACCACAAGCTGACTGGCAGCATCGGGTACGTCCGCGGGCAGGCAATCATATCATACCAAGCTTGGATGTGGACTTGGACTATGGACTGCGTGCGTTAGACCACGAAAACCTCATTGCGGCTGCTCGGAACACGCTTGCATTCAATAACCAATGGTGGGTGGTAGATGTCTACGTGACCGAGGACGAATTCGGTATGGGCCTTGATCCCAAACGCTTGTTTCCCCGTAGCTATTGACCGTGTGACTCTTAGGTGACCGGAGTACAACCTCCCAGGGGCTACAAGGCGGCTTCCTTCAATCACTGCGAGAGCGATTTTCCAACGAGCATCGGCCATCAGACGGGCTGATATACGAGCGTATCAACTACTACGAAGGCCATCTCGACGGGCCCGAGGATCGACAAGCAGCAGACAGCTGGTGGGCAGCTTTGGAAGCCGTCGCGGGTAGCAAGAAAGGGCAGTATTTGCGCTTATTTTTCCGGAATACGTCCCTCACCCGGCAATTGAACGCATTGCTTGCCATTCCCGGGCTCTGGGATGGTATGCAGATAGGGAATTTGCACAAAGTCAGCGCGATGCATTGTGACGAGGTACGTTGAATTCCACATTCAACAATCACTGTGCAGCGAGAACTAAAGTATCGCACCAAATAGGCAATTTCGTGTTATTGGGAGCATATTTGGAATACGTTTCTAGCGCTCGTTGGGGATCGCCGCCCCCTCCTGCAGCTCATTGACGGAGTCACTGTCGCTCTGATAGAGTCTCGAGTCCCTAAAGTCTCCGAGAAGGACAAGAAGTTCTTGGAGAAGAAAATGGACGAAGGCGTGTTGTTTCCCAGTTTTCCAGAAAATGACCGGCAGGAGATTTGGAGCCGATTGAAAGAGATCGAATATCCAATTCCATCCCTGAGGACCTTTTTCAGAGACCGGCTTTATCTGGAAGTGCCGCAGAGTGTCATGAAGCAGCTATTTCACCAGCCAAGTCACGTCGACGACAAGGTGACGATCGACCATGGCGTGTTCCGGCTGTGGGATATAGATTCGATGCTTGACACCGAGGCCCGAAAGAGCAGGTTCCGAATGCATATGTTAGAGCTCTGGCGCTTCAGCTTTCAGTATGGGTTCGAAATGACGGATTGGAAGCGGCTGAAGTTACCGAGCGGCTCCGCGTCCAGATCAAGCAGTAGCCAGCAGCACTCGGTGCATCTGCCCAGTCGGATCCATATCTGGGGACATTTTTACCGCGTAATGATGGCAAGGGGGGTTCCGAATACCCACTCATGTCGACCTTTCTGTCCTGCCGGCTGCATTCCCTTCCGAGATCCCTTGCGAGTATCCCGAGGATGAATCAGAAGAGATTGCTGTCAAGAAAAGGAGTGGGAAACCGTCGATAGATACGGTGGAGGCTGATCGATATGCTCTATCTGCAGCATCGCTGCAGGAAAGACGAACGCCAACACGGGTCACCTCGGGTTTTCTGCGTCAATCGGTATTCAAAGCATTCTTCGGCTATTTGATGGATCATGATCCCGATAGTGGTCAGCGGGTCTGGCCCGAGCACTCGCAAGACAGCATTCCGCGCACTGTAGAATATGACCCAAGTCTCTACACACAATCAGTGCAAACCTCAAACATCAGCGACATCAGTCCTGGGAGCAGCTTTGAATCCGCACCATTTCCTACCCCGAGTGGGATTTTTCCTTCGCAGGATACAGCGCTACTGCCAAATCCTTGTCCTTTTATTTGATACAGCACTATGTTATGCTAAAATGACATACAAGTAGCAATTTCAGTATAGATAGCCGATGCCTAAAATCATTACTTCGGGATAGGAAAAAGCCTGGAGGTACGAATCATCTGCAACGGACATGAATTGATCAGGAAGAGCGCTTGTAACGCACACATGCCTAGCACCGACCCTTCGATATGTGAGGGTCTCACGTATCTGTTGATGAGGAGCGTGTCTTCCTGATGAATAAATAATATTAAAGAAAGCTGTAGTTGACTCTAGATACAAGACGTAGCGCGAGGAAGCAAAAAGGAAGGTAGCTTCCTCGCGTTCAGGGGAACCCATATACACCATGTGGGTCCCGCACAGATCGTATCTCCATCAATCCTGTATACTTCATGTATATCTCTGACACGATACCTGTATGCGTTCTGGTGATTAGATGTACAAGTACCTAGCAATGACTGTTTTGATTTGAGCTTATTGAATGATCCCTTTCTAGATCTGGGCTGAATTTTTTTTTCTTGTAGCTACAATCCTTCCTCGTCTATGGGCTTCTGGACAGCTAGAGTAGCATGTGCAGAGTTTGACCAGTTTGCAGAGGAAAGGTAAAAATAATCTTATTTTGCAGCGTATCGATTCACTGCTCGAGTGAACAAATCGAAAACATCTATCTGGTCTCTGTCTACCTCATCCTTCGCAGAATCCCTAGCGAGGCGTTTCAGTATGAAAGTTCCAACGGAGCACACGTGGTTCGGCAGCGATTGCGAAGATAGACCGCTTTGCTTGCCATTGACTGCGTTGATAAAGATATTCAGGGCTCGGCTCCAATCAGCAATCCCTAGCGGTGACCTAGCCAGATGTGAATGACATAGTGCTCGAGAGAGGCGCTGTGAACGGCGGCTGATGGATTGACCCAGTCGCCGCAGTTTAGGCCCACCCCTTATCCTCAAGCCACGACACGCGATCAAGATTGCAGATGCATCTACCAGCAACCGAGAATTCGGCTCAACCATAGCGGGATGTCGCGGCCCATTCTCTGATGATCCAGGTTGGACGAGCAGTCGCTCAGTCGTCCGTGCAGATTCCCGAAGCGGAGCAGGCAAGCGGTGTGGAATCACTTTATCCACCGGCCGTTCACTTTGCTCTAGGCTGTGAAATGGCAACGTAAATTCGCGCGACAGCATCCAAAGAAATAGAGCGATAGCTCTGATGCACAATTCATCCGAATGGGCGTCATTACCACAAGGGGGATGCAGAGAAACTTCGCTGGAGCGGGTTTGAATCGCATGGGGCATCGTGTTTCCTGCAGTTGCTTCAGCTGGTGAATATGTCGTGAGACTTTGTAAATCGACTTCCATTACGATTAAGGCATAGTGGAAGCTCGAGGATAGCCATGTTTAAATAATGCTGGATTGTGAATTCTAGGAAGCGTCTTAGGCGTAGCGGGTGCCATAATATGAGCCTAGTCAATTCTTGAGGTGAGCTGAGATGAGTCATCGGTCACATGACCATATGCCGCAGTTCCTGAAATTGGGAGAGTGCTTGGAAAATTGAGGGTGTTGACTCACCGTTGTTCCTACCGTTGGTGCCTCTCACCAGGTCCCCGAATCGGTGATCACCGTTGAAAACAACCATCACTTCTCACCTGCATCTCATCAACACCAGTCTCACCAGTTATATCACCAGCCATGTCCGTTATACAGTCAATTACTTTATCAATCATTTCAACAATCATTTCATCAGTCATCAGACCAGTCTCACCAGTAAGTTTAATAAATAACTACCAGTTCTCTTCGCCAGTTCATCTTTCGTAATCAATAATCTAGCTCAAATTTTCCGAAGATCAATTCATAACTTTCAATGGTTGACTTTATCGGCTGACTTCCACGATTGATTCCGACGGTGCACCGCTCATCAGCTTCTGTTGATAATCAATCTTGGACTCAACTTCTGCAGGCAATTCAACGTAAGAACCAAAAAAAGAAAAAAATAACTGTTAGAGTTCAGGCAGCGAAGAAGTTTTCCATGGTACACCCTCCAGCCGTACAATCGATTTGCTTCGCCGGAATAGGCAAACTTTACGAACCTGGGAAGTACATGGTACATAACCCAACACAATTCAATACCCGTATTACAATTCCATTGCAATTGATTTCAAAGACCTCTGATTTGTAACTCAAGAAGTGTATATCCGTTTTTCCGGGTTTAGAGAAGCTGCGTAGGCAAAGATGCAAGTCAATCTATTGTGAGAAGAGGCTGGTGCAAATCAGATACCAAGCCGAAGCATCGGAATTAATCCCAGAATATTTATACGAAGGACCAAGTTGATTGGGAAATCAGATTGTTCTTCTCATTGTTCCTCTATAGCCTAATGTCTCCCCTCTGAGCTACAACACGATCAAATTATACTGTATTCATAACTGGTACTTCGAAATTCGTACAATCAAGATTCCATGGAAAAATGCGAAACTTCCGCAACCTCCACGGCATGAGTGCTTGGTTTTCTACTCGAAGGGTTCTTTCTCTGCGCTAAAGGGGGTTGTAGTCGCTCGCTTCTCCTGAAAAGGAACTGAAGTACAAGACGATGCAGAAGTACAATGCTAACAAAAACGAGACTACCCCCTACTACACTACCAAGGATCAACTCTATACCCTGCTTCGGCATTTGCATGGACCAATTCATCCGACTGATGGCGGGATCATTTTGTATCTTTTGGGTTGATGTCGAGAGGGAAGTTGTCAACTGGTCCGTTTTTGTGCTCCTTTGTACCCCTGTTTTTGTGTCGACTGATGTCCAAGAATGAGTGGGCGACGGAACGAATTGGCTGCCGTGCTGCGTGAGCATAAGTATGCCTTCTCGATTCTCGTTGTAATTCTCGCCTTTCTGGATTGACACAGTACGTGACAGGCTAGGTCTCGAGATCTCTTTATCCAAAATATCCAAACCCCCAAGCTCTTCATTCGCACTACTTTTAGTTTGCGCTGGCAAATGGAAAACATTAGGTCTGGGGTCTAATGAAGAAACAAAAATAGACGGACTCAGTGGCTCGAAAGTCCTCTGGTCCTGGTTGTCATAAGAAGCCAAAGAGAGGCCGAGCTTATGATCAGCATCTGATATAGAAGACCCAAAATCATGACCAAATTGCCTGGAATAAGGCTCATCTGTGACGTTAGGTACATGGCTTTTTTCATTTGATGAGGTCTTAGTCGCGGAGTATCTCGATTGTGTCCCAAGAATCACTGAATCTGGCTGAGTACTCGCTTCTAGATCCAAAAGTGTAGCATCGGGTATAATTTTATCAGGGGCCTGTTCTGGCACAGATATCCTAGCTCCGCTTGGTAGGCTGTAAGTAAATGTGGGACTAGGATGAATGGGAGCGCGGGAGAATGGCGTAGATGTGCGGAATGCGTATGTGCTAGACCTGGGCAAGCGGATTATAATGTCAGCGTGTGATCTTTCGTGTGGGGAGGGCTACCTATCACAGACCCCAGAGAAGTTCGAACTGGACTATTCGCAGGCATGCTAACCTAAAGAGCAGTACTTGTATATAGTGCCGAAGTCGAGGCTCAAAAGCACCAAACGCCAGAAGCCTCATTGTGCCTAGCACTATATAAGCTACGTTTCGATCAGAATTGTTCTAAAACCCACGTCAAGAAAATGCCATACGTGGTGGATGTCCAAAATATGCGGCTGCAGAATACAATAGTTGGGCCTTGGAGCCCACACCCCTGTTCCTCAGTTTCGTGGGAGGGTGATCATCGTTGAGATTTGGAAAAATTGATTCATACACCAGGATAAACGTAAGATACAGATAGCTGTGGCTCAAACAAGTGCAGGAAGAACATATATATTCGTTTTCTCCTTAGTAGCCCTTGATATTATAATCTCATCGCGGATATGGCTCCTGTTCTGACCCGGGTAAAGAAAGAGCAACTGCGTAAACGCTGTAACAACCTGCTTCGCCGACATAATGAATTCTGGCTTCTATATGGCATGAAGAGCTGGCTGGTCATGGAGCGGCCCGATGGACAAATCTTCAAGTATTATTCTCACCCTGGTACCTCTCCGCCCTCAGAAGATGACATGGTAACAATTCACACGATCTCGAGATGCTACAGTATCTGGCTACAGAACGCTAATTTGTAGAAGGGCAACCGCGCGAAGCCTCCGATTGTCAGAACTCCTCGCTATTACGAAACGACAAATACTATTGAGTCTAGCCAACCAAAAGAGATCCCTCCTAGTGTCAATGATCCGCCCCGGGAATGTGATAATATATGGGAAATTTTGGCACTGTATCTGAAAGAAAATCGCTGCACAAATGGATCGATCTGAATCAGTTATACTATACCTAAATAGCCCTCAAAACTTGTATGGCAATCGGAGATGAAGTTCATCATTTGATCCGCTCGAATTCAGGTTCGTTCGTCTTTATTCTTCAAGAAAATTCAAAGACTTAGCATAGCCCATGTATCTCTGTAAAAGGGTGTAGTTTAATAAATCTTGTCGAATTATAATGGAAAGTGATGGTGGTTTTTGGAAATGTATAGATGGGTGACTCGGTGCAAAATTGTCGATGGGAAAGTATTATCGAAGATTTCAAGCGGAGAAGTACAGATTGGTATATTGATGACTTGAAGATGAAAACGTAGTATGGATTTATCTATAAGTCGATGCTCCCGAGACGGTTCCAAAGTTTTGGTGGTTCTTGCTGTGTTAAGGGTTAATTCAATCCTCCTCTATTGCTCATCCTGCTCAATACCAATTTCGAGGAAATTGATATTGAGTTATAATCAAATGCATAGAAAATTCAAAATGTGATGGTTATTATTGTTGTGGGCAATAGATCAAATAAGCTCATTCGATGCTCGTGAGCTCATGAATGGTTTCCTGCTATGATGTACTGGGTCTAACATGCTAAAGAAATCAGAATTCTCTTTTTCAAAATAATTGAATGCCGTCCTTTTTTAATGGCTTTCATGAAACGCTATCAATAAAAAAAAGTGGATTGGTAAAAGATGATGAAAAATCCCCCTGACGTGATTTTTTGACCTTGGTTAGGTAGGTGTATAAAATTTTTGAAGCGTGCGCCATCAAGCATTTGGTGAAAGCATCTAAATGTAGGCACCAACACATTTTACCATTCTCTAGCAGTCTAATATGAATGGTAGCACTTATGTGTTTTGCATATTGACAGCCACGGCTTACTACCAGAGAAAGATAAATAGTCTGACTAGCCCTATCATTTCCTCTTCATCCTCGTTTCATTCTCTACAAACTTCCTTTCAGTACTGCTCAATTATTCGTCCGAGATGGCACCGCAACAGGAGAAGAAGAAGCCTAAAGATGACCAGGAAGCTCAGAGGCCAAGAGAACAAGGCCAACCCGGCATACAAAAATTCTTTCCTGGCCGCAAAGTCGAACAGAAAGACGATATCGAGAAATTGGAAAAAGGACTGGCCACTATGGAACAAGGAAAAGCGGAGGCCGGTCTGGCGCAAGCCGTGTTTTCTGATAATATGGGTAAAGCGCCAAGTCACAATGATCAGTCTTCCCAAGTCAATCATAATGCTCCTGAAAAAGATGCAAATCATCCACCACCACCAGTTATCTCCGAGCCAAGAGACATTGAAATGCAAGATCTGGATCCCCAGAAATCAACTGGAAGTCAGTCCAGGCAAAGGGAACAACATGTTGCTATTCCGCTGAAGCGTGAGGATACGGCTCATTTGGCTCCACCTGTCGGAGACGACATTCTCAAAACTACTCAGAATCCCTCTGTTCAATATGACGAAGGTTGCCTGGCAGTTCTTACACCCAAAAGGAAAGGCCCCAAGCAACATACGGGCAGCGGGGCAAAGGAGGACGATGAAGATGTTGACATTGTAGCATGGGGAACCTTAAATCGATCGTCTTTCATTATCATTCAGGAAGGGCCTTTTGCCACCGCCCAATACCGATTTGAACGGAGAAAAGGATACTCTCACCCTGAGAAGGCCTGCATTTCGGATGCAGCAGAGCAAATTTCTTGGCTGAAAGACAAAGATTCATCGGGTAAAAGAGTCTCCCGGTACACGAGAGAGAATATCGTTGGAATTTATGGCATTGTGTGTAGCAATGGGAAAAGAAAATGTACGTGGATGATGATCAAATGGAAAGACCTCAAAGAGGAAGATGCCAAGAAACTGAAGAGAGGTTGCTCGTGGGAACCGAAATCCGATCTCGACCGATTCTTTTCTAACAAGAAAGAAGCCGAGGAAAACAGACTCGAGGTCTGGAGAAATCAGAAAAACCGATATGCAGAATACCAGAAAGGAAATTTACCGAAGTTTGATTCGCTGGGAAGACATATTGATGAGCGCTCGCCAACCCCCTGCCCAATTGAAGAACCAATCGACCAGTACCGAAAGCCTCGAGGAACTCACCAAGGCCGAGATGCTGCTGAAGACAAAGACGAAGTGTCAGCATCTAGGAAGCGAGCGACAGATCTGCAGCACAGTAATAGCGCAATCAAGACCAAGGAAGAATTTATGGAGCAGCATATGAGAGAAATGGGCTGGGAGAGCCTGGACGATCTAGAGAAAGAGAAGAAGAAAGTCAAGCTTGAAGCACTCTGGGATGTGTATCGGGAGGAAGTGCAAAAGTCTGGAAAAGCTTCTGGTAAGACTACAGAGTAAATTTCAATTACAATGATTGATCATCGGAGCTATTGAACTCGTTTTTGATTGTCAACATTGTTTGGTTATATCACTTCAGTTATACAGAATGACAACAATATCAGTTAGATAGATTGATTATAGATAGCAGTCTTTCTTGAAATTCACAATTTCTGGTTATTCACACACACTTTCTCAGAGCTCTGAATGACTGATGGAAATGCTCTACCAACGATAGTCACACATCTGCCAAGTTTCATACTGTATTCCTTGCTTGGCCGATTGGACATCAGCCATTACGTATGTTGAAGAACATTATCCAAAAACCAACTATAACTATCAATGTTCAAAGTCTAGCTCCCTATTTGCTACAGTATTGTGACCTGCTAATCAGAATTCCCCAAAGCATTTATACCATCCGCTAAATTCTCGGGCTGAGGCAGCGGCCACGTTTGCCTTCTGTTAGTAACCTCTCCACAAGTATGGACTATGGTATCTGATGTCCCAGGAAAAGTGTTAAAGCTCACCGAGGCAATTCATGATTCCTCGCATGATCTGCCTTATAGAGCAGTCCATTTTCTGAGGCTTCGTGTAATAAACATTTTAAAACGTTGGGGCTTTAACTATTGCATCGATGAAGATCCTGTTATATGAAGCGAGAAACCAAAAAACAGACAACACTATGGGCCCATCGTAGTGATCCTACAATGGTCCCAGCGGTTGGCGATGGTAAATTTTGAGCATCAACGGACCGAGCAAGTACTTCAACAGTTCGCGAATATTGCTTATTACATGGGGCCTCCACATATATAAAAGACCTGCTCACTCTCGACTACATGTAGTCTGTTTGGATTGGCTTCATTGTTGGCCTAATTTGACTTTTATCGCATGAAGCTTCGCTATATCTCAGACGTTTTTATCGCAGAGGAGGAAGTAAGTGATGGATCGGGCCATTTGGAAACAAGCATTAATACGTGACAATTAGAGACCCAAGGCAAAACCTGCAGAAAGACACCATGAGTGATCAACCCATAGTCCTTAAAGGTCCCGACTCTGAACAAGCTGGTACTGCATATGAGACTGTCTCTCAAATTGTGGACCATGAATATCCGGAAAATCCGAACCTCCCTTTAACAATGATACTCCCAACATTTCCGCTTCCTACTGGCCCGCCAAGCGTTACTGTGCAGCCTAACCTGAGCACATCTCTACCGTTTGGTCCCGCATTAGCTACAGGGGAATCCAATGGCTCTGCAATCCTTCTCGTCTTCCCTGCGCTGCCCATTTTCTGTCTACTTCCTATGGTCATGCTATTTGCTCACCGAACATGGTAAATTCATAGATTACATGTTTCAAAGGCAATTCAACGGCATAATTGGGATTCAGGCTCGCTGAGGTAGTTAAGATTTTCATTTTTAGAAATAACTATCATCATCTATCGACCATCACTATCAGCTCGTATGACCAGTAAGAATATCAAGACCAGCCTTCGCTTGGGGAGTACAATCCACAGAGTGGTTTGCTAATTAATAATTTTGGCTTGCTCCGCATTTTTCATGTATTCAATTCTCGGGAATTGTGACAATCCTAGGAATCATTGCTATTCCTGGAAAATCATGTGGGACACATGGGAACATGAGAGCAATGGCATACTCGTCATGCAGCTAAAGTCGCTTCTATAAAAACCGGCCGTGGCCCTTTCGCTCAAATTCCCTTATTTAGTCCCTTCCGAACTACTGAAGCTAGGACAAAGCCACTGTTTGAATATTTGCGAGTCCCCGTGATTAAAGAAACCGCATGGCGTTATTGGATCTCCCGTTGGAGTTACTCCTCGCCCTAGCAAGCTGCTTGGAACAACCTTCGGATCTCCTCTCATTAGTCCTGTTGAATAAGCATTCGAGTCGAATCTTTATTCCATTTCTGTATTCGTTCAATGTCCGCTTTCAAGATAGCTCTGCTTTGATGTGGGCCAGCCGGCACGGGCAAATCAATCTTATCGAACAGCTCTTGGAAGAATACGGGGCAAACCCAAATACAGTAGACGCCAAACTTCGCACGCCACTATTCTATGCTGCGAGGATTAAAAGTTACCAGATCGTTCGTGCATTGATCAGAAACGGGGCAGATGCCAATTGGCAAGACCAAAACCGACAAACGCCACTATTATTCTGTCTTGAGAGGAAATACTTGTCAATAGCCCGGGATATCTTGGCATACTTTGATCCGGCGGTAAGCATCAGGGATGGTAAAGGGCGCAATGCTATTTGGTATGCGGTTGCGCATGGGGATATAGCATTGGTCCATGCTCTCCTTACCTCAGGCAATGATATCTCGACAGGGGACTACAAAGGTCTCTGTCCCTTCAACCTTGCTATTTTCAAACAAGACACTGTCGTTCTTACGGTACTACTTGACTACGCGAAGTCAAATTGTTCGACTGAGAGTTGGAACTGGCCACACACAACCGAGCACCCACTATGTGCTGCCATACGGTATGGATCGAAGGAATGTCTTGAGCTTTTGATTTCCTACGGTGCGAGTGTCAGTGTTAGAAATCGAAAAGGCCGCACTTTGCTTCATCAAGCTACGATACATGGACACTGTGATATTGTTCAGATGCTTCTTGGCTATGCAGAAATTTCCCTCCGCGCAACCGATACAAAGGGGGCAACAGCACTACATCTAGCGGCAAGATATGGCCACACTGCAATCGCAAAAACCCTCCTGGCGTCTTCTGATATCGAAGTGGATAGCCGTGATCGAGACGGTGCTACGCCACTGTGCACTGCAATCCGGGGAAACCATCAATCTGTAGCCTTGCAAATATTAGCCAAGGGAGCCGATATCAACAGATACTGTCGAAGAAGAGAAACTGCCCTTCATCATGCCGTCAAAAATGGCAACATCCTTCTTGTCTGCGTTCTCCTTGACATGGAGGTGCTGGATCCGAATATTCGCGATAGGTGTGGTTGGGCTCCTATTACCTATGCTGCTTTGAGTGGAAGTCTGCGGTTACTTGAAGTGCTTCTCGCAAGACCAGATATTGCACTGAACGTTGGCAATGCTTCTCCCCCTTTTTTTTGCTGCCGAGAAAGGGCATATGGGGATCGTACGTCGGCTTCTCGAATGCAAGGACGTTGATATCAACATGACTGTCTGGAACAAATCGCCTCTATTCATCGCAATCGAATATGGTCATATCGAGGTTGCGAAGCTGTTGATTGGCCATAGCAATCGGCTCGATGTCAATTCAGCAACATTTCTTGGTGATACCGCCTTGTCAGTGGCAGCAGTGAATGGTCACCTGGATATTGTGGAACTCCTGCTCCAGAATGAAAAGCTGAACTGCATGGCTCAGAATGCCTTTGGAGAAACTGCCCTTCAGCTGGCAGCACGTGAAGGGCATGAGGCCATTGTGAGATGCCTTTGTCGTGACATCCGTCTGAGAGATCTCGAGGGGTTGAAAGATGCTATAAAGTATGCGGCGAACATCAGATTAAAATTCTTCCTCCAAGGACAATACGATATATGTACCAAGGAATGAATATTTGATCGGTGCTTCTTTGTTGCGGCCCGGATAACTGCATGGGTGATGGATTCTAGTTTTCAAGACTAATCTTGGCCATACAATTCATTATTCAAAGTGCGACAGTGCGGTTATTTGGCTCCAAGTAGATGAAGAAAGTTAGACTCCTGATATAGTAGATGCATAAAGATTTTCTTACTCCCTAATAGTAGTGCAGTGGGCTGGCTTATGGGTGATAAAGTACCGATATAGGAGCCCTTCCGACACGGTGTTAGCTCTTAGTAAATGTCCAAGCAGCTGTTTTTTCACAAGACAATCGGTATCAGGCGTGATTTTCACGTCCACATCTTCAAGAGAGGCTAGAGATTTGTTTGCTTCCAAGGAAAGCCAACGGGAGATTGGAGGATCCGCGGTGATTAGTAGACAACCAGAAAGGTCTCCGTTGCATGTCCTGAGCAAACACTGAGAGACACCCTGATCCTGCCCCGAGTGCTACACAAGCTAGTGATCAGTAGAAGTAGTACTCAACTGATCCAGCAGTTGATGCTATTTACGTGGTGATATTTTGTGTTCCTTTGGGTTGAATAGGTTACAATATGGGCCGAGGTGCCTCCAGTGTTTGTTTTCAGTAACCGAGATGCCCGACGCCACTAATGCCACCGCAATTGCGGCAACGTGTCGGTCTTCATATTGAATCAGCCTAATCTATGAGAATGCGGGTCTAGATGCGGGTTCGTTTATGAAGGCCTTCACAATGGTACATACAATTGCAATTGCGAGGAAAGGGTCATCGTTTCCATCCTAGGGCAAGTTTGCGAGTTTCTCCACATATGGAGATTACAGGATCGCCTATCTGATGTACGACAATAAGCACAGTATTAGCAAAAGGATGACACCATGGTAGACGCCCTCTCTTACTATTTTCATCTCCACGGAATTGCTGCTCAGGTTAGGGAGTAGTTAAGGCCAAACAGAAATGTGTGCCAAGAGCCCTCAATCATAATTCACGTTCCGGACAACCCTTGCTTGGATAGCTTTGTATTCCAATGCGCCTGGATAGACTGAGCACTTCTCCCCGGAAAATACTCGTCAAAACGCCTAATTACTTCTTGCCACACAAGGCCTTCGCTTTTGAGTTGTATCAATAGGCGATCTTCTTCCGCGGAATATCGTTGCTGTTTCCTCGAGGAGCATGGACCAGACGGCGCTCTTTTTGTTCTGGATGAAGACACATCTTGATTCGGTAAGGGCCCTGGAATTTCCTCCGTGCGAGGCAAACAGCGAGTCAAAGCATTCTCGAACAGCCACGACAAGAATTGAAGTCGCTCCTCGGCTGTAAATGCAGAGAATTGCGCCAGCATGGTGGACAGTGAATCTTTTCGGAGATCGGGTCCTCGAATCGACTTTCCGCCCCTGTTTCTGTGCCGATTATCGATGACAACCGAAACTTTCTGGATTCTGGACGACCGCCGGCTCGGCGTTCTCACTTTAGGCGAATTCTGCTGCCAGTCACGGCAACTGGCGTCGTCTTCAGATGAGAGTGACTCGCTCTTTCGATAGACTTCTGCGCTGGCTGGGCAAGCTCGTGTGATTTTTGGAGTATGCTCTCGCTCGCAATCCCGGAGCTCGTGGACCGCTAACAATGAAGGATCCACGGTCTGATCACTTGAGGAATCCCCTGGACCTGATGAAGAGGTGGGTGAAAATGACATAGACTGTGGCATCGGATCAGGTCTGCAGAAGAATGTCTGGTCACATATTTCAACATTTGTTGGCTGCTCCAAGCTCTCGCAGGAATTTGAAAGTATATCATCGATTTGTTCGGAGCCAAGCGCAGATTCGTAATCAAAGAGGTCCTCAAAGCCGAGATCACCTGAATTTTGATTAATAAGCGACATCCGGTCCACTGACTCCGGTTGTCGAGTAGCTTGTTCCACAGACTGTGAACTCCCATCGACACAGACCTCTATTGGCGGACGCGCTGGAAGAGGATGCCGGTCATGCTTAGGGGCACAGGTGACCTGCGAATTGAAAACGAGGTTCTTTGAATTGCTGGGAGATGGCGTGGCATCGAGGGATACAGGACTTGGATAGCGACGCGGGGGCAAGCAACCTTGCCGAAGACGACTCGGATTCTCAACTGGTTTCCAAGGCCGGGAAGACCCCACGCGAAAGATCTCGTTGGACATTGTCAGATGGTAACCATGAGCATCTAAAGGGCTAGTTTCAGATGGTTTATGAAGCAGGCAAAGGGAATTCAGAGGCAGGTAGACTGTGCTGGAGATTGGAGATTTGGGGAATTGGGGGAATTTGGGGAACAAGGCGAACAGGAGAGAGAGGGTGGGAGGAATGGAAGTGTGGGCAAAGGGATCTGGAGTTCTTGCAGTGTTCAGAATCGCGTGGTGTTGCATCCTATTTATACGCATCGCCAAGCGAGAAAGATAAATCGGTCAATTAGACATCGTAGGAAGCTCACATGCCAGGCGCACACATGGAATCTCCGACAGATGTCTGCAATGTCCGCTACATCCGCCGTCGTTCCTGGCATGCTTCTGTCCTACCCTCGACTCGATCGAGGCCCGCGCTCCCCGATGCTTGACGTCCGCCGTCAAGTACAGATGAGGTATTTTCGCCATTGGCTGACCTGAAGGATCTCGGTATGGCACACGGTAGTAGAATCGCTGAACGAGGTCGAGCAGCGGGGCCTCGCGCTGCTTGGCCCCCAACAGGAGAGGACAGCATCCACCGGATCGTCACCGACGGGATTGCGATGCAACGCTCAGGTGGCAAGAGCGGCGGAGAACTTGAAGTGATCTCCGACGAGATTGGGGAGCTCATCCGCATCAAACGGTTCGAGCGATATTGCGCAAAAATCGATATGACCAGCTTGGGAACAAAGGAAAATGGCCCAGCAGTACATGCCTGTTCGTGACAGGTCTCCTTGGATGCTCAAGCAGCCACAGAAGAGACATGACATCGTTGCTCGAAGCAATGGAAACGTATTCTCTGGACGTCGAGCCCGCGAGACACGGAGAAGAGACGCGGCGCGAGTCCTGACGGAAATGAGCCGAACTCCGAGTGGAGCGGCATCTCCGACGGCGCTGAGAGGCGACGTGTCCGTCAGTCAACCGACCCAGGAGAGTTGAGACTGGCGACAGCGCCTGCGAGGTGAAAGTGCGTGGGAGAATCGCAGCGGCAGGCAAGCGGTCTTTATAGAAGGCGGGAGCTGCAAAAGCGGCCACCGCGGCGCTAAACCGGATGGGGCGGCGGCAGGAGCGCGATACCAGAACCGGCAGGGCCTCTGCCAACGCGGGCAGGCGGTCACGGGCGGCCGGACGCGGCAGCGAATGGCGGCCGTTTGGGGGGCCCCCGCCTGCCGTCGTGTGGAATACTGAATTATTTTGAGAAAACTAAAGAATTATATATATATAGATTCTTTTTCTGTAGATTTTACTAAATTAATATATTATAAATATTTCTATTTTGAATAATTTGTTTTTAAATTATTTATAATTCTGTTATAGAATTAATATAATATAATAATTTATTAAGATTATATTAGATAAAAATACTGAAAATCTGTCAAATTTCAGATTTCTATCAACTATAATATTGAATTATTTTATAATTTTTTTAGTATCTTTTGAATCTCTAAGAATAATAAAAACAATCTAAATATTATAAATAGATATTTGTTTGTTTTTAATAGTTTTGAGAATAAATACTATAAATTCTATTTTCTAAAATTGATATTTTTTATAAATTCAATACTAATCAAATCAATCTCTATATATATATTTAGATCTATATATATCTCAATATTGTTTCTAATATAAATTGGAATATAAATTGGAATATAAATTTGTATAACTATTTCTATTTGAAAATATAAATCTAGATTTACAGAATCTATTCTGATTCTTTATCTTTTCTTTATTGATTTATAATCAAATTATTCTTTGTTGGATTTTTGAGATTTGCTGAACTTTAGAATATTCTGAATATATATAATTCTTTTATCTACAGTTATAGTATTCGATATTGGAGAATCTTTTTCTAGAATCTGAAAATAGACAACTATTTTGAGAGATTTGAATTTGTTTTATAATCAATTCTTTATTGTTTCAAAAAATAAAATATATTATTGTTTTTTTGATTTGATTGATTTGAGAAATATTTCAGTTGATTATAGTTCTGAAAACAATTAGAATAATTGTTATTGTTTTTTTTTATTATATTTATATTTCAGATATTGTCTTTTTTTGTTTATAAAATATCAATATTTCTCAATAATATCAATCTATTATTCTTTTATAATAGAAACCAGATATATATTGTTTTCAGCTAAAATATTGATCCAATTTAGATCAAAATTATACAATATATTGTTTTTAGATATAAATACCAAATAATATTTATAATTTTTGAATTGATCATAAAAATTCTATAGATTTTTTTGAATCTCTGTCAAAATTTATTATATTCAATACAAATATCTCTCTCAAAATTCTGTATATTATAGATAAGTTTTTAAATCTATTCTAAAAAATATTTCTATATATATATCATCAAATTATATTGTCTTTGGATACAATATAATATTTATTTATTTTGGCAATAAATATCTAAATACTATACTATTTTATTAATTTTAGTATTATCTATTTGATAGATATTAGAATTATTTTCAAAAATTATATTTAGATTGTAGATCCAGAATTTCTATTTCTATTATATAAATTTGATAATAAAATTTATAATCTTAATATTTTTGATTTTATTGAATTTCAGATACAAATCAATATCAAAACAAAATAAAAAAATCAATTTTTACTTAAATTCTTTGTCAAAAAGTCTAGTATATTTCTTATTTTCAATTGTTTTCTGAAATATTTTCTTCTGATATCTCTATTTTCTAAAAACTTACTCAAAAGAATCAAATATTTTATTTTTACTTTTATCAGTTTTACTAAAATCTTCTATTGTTGATTTGAGATCAATTTATCTTACTTATTCTCAAATCAAGATATCCAAACTAATCGTTCTGTTCTGAATAGCTTCTCTTATATAAATCTCAGATACCAGTTCAATCTCAGGCTCAGAGATAGAATCGGATCGGATACAAATTGAGCACAATCTCTACTGAATTATCAGTGCAGTTTCAGTGGAGATCTCAGAATCAGCAGTAGAATTGTGACAGATTGAGAGTATTATTATTCTTCTCAGATAGTCAAAGAAAAAGAATCAGAATTGTAACAATATTAAGATACAAATTAGTACTTATTGACTAAATAAAAGAATAATAAAAGAAAAAAAAAACAGAAAATCAATTCAATCACTTAATAGAATATATAGAGAGACTGATTCTTGAAGAATCTTCAAGCAATCAGAATAATACAAGCAAAGTCATTCAATCTTTTCCTCAGATGTCTTCTTCGAGAAAGAAGCGGTGTCGAATCGGGTTCGAAGTGTGAAGATCAGTAACTTCACCGAAAGAGATAAGCTCTATGGCATCACTGTATCATTCTTCAGATCCATTGTCAGGGATCCTGTGATATTCTTATACTAAGGATACTTGTGCGATGACTGTAATCTACCAAGATGGCAGTGCTGGGATCTCACTATAAATCTAGAATAGATTTGAGCTATATTAAAAAAAAAAAACTGATATTCTTTAGAGAAATCTAAATTTTTCTTGAATTCTATAATTTCTATTGAAAATTTGTTGAGAAATATTCTTTGATTGTATTAATTTTTTATAGAATTTTTTAAAAAAAATTGAAGAAAAAAAATTAAAAAATTTCAGATTGAACAATAGAAAATTGAAAACTTTTTGAGATTTATACTTTTTTTTTGACAATTTTTTTTTCTATTACTTCAATTTAAAAAGGTTTATTATATTTAAAATTGATATATTAGATTTTAGAATAGCTGAAATTCTTTTACAATTAGATAATCAAAAAAATATAATATTGATATAGAGTTTCGACTTGCTATATCGGCTTCTATACTATAGAATGCTGTAGTCTTGTTCTGTATGGGATAGAAGGAGGTCAGAACAGACAAAAAGATTTTATCTATAGAATATAATTATACAATATTAGATCAAAAATTATTTATAATTATTTATTTATAAAAATACTAATATTAGTATCTCAAAAAAAATAGATATCAAATTGAGATTTTGATAGATTATTATAATTTGAAATTATTTATAGATCAATCAAAGATTAATAAGAAATAAATTAAATAGTATCTATTTTTAATATTTTTTGATTTTATAATCTATTACTATTTGAATAAAACAAATTCAATAAATAGATTATTCTATATTTCTAACAAAAAAAATCTCTATCAGCCAAAAAGATTTTGAAGTCAATTTATAAACAAATTATAGCTATTTTGTTTGTAAAAATATATTAAAATTCTATAGATATAGTACTATCTAGAAAAAAAAAACAGAAATCAATAAATATAATTATATTAATCTATAGAAATCTATTATTATTATTTTTTGATTATAAATAATTTAATTAGTAATCTAGAATTGAAATCAAATCAGATTTGAAATAATACTATTATCTCTATAGATTAAAAAATCTAGAAAAAATACAGATAAATCCAGCAAAATTGGTTATCTAGATCCAGAAAATAATTAAGAAATTTTTCCAAATCGGAATTACAAAATAATTGAATATTTTCCAAGTCAAAACTATAATATAATATAGTATAATATTTTGAATTGTTCCCAATTTATATTATTTTGAATAGTATATATTGCAATAGCAAAAAAAAATTATAAATAGATTTCCAGAAGAACTAAAGAATTTGATCAAAAAATTTTAAAATAAATATATAATAGTTCTAAAAAATATTTTATAGAAAATTAGAATATTGTTTCTAAGAAATTTCTATATTATAAAAAAATTTATATATTTCTATTGCAAAGAATCTAAAAAAAACTAATTAAAATTTATTATAATGAATAATTTATACACTATTTTGAAAAGAATTATATAGAAAAATTTACTAAAAGAATTCTATTAAGAATGTCTATATAAAAATATATCAAAATATATTTAATATGAATATTTAGATATAGATTTTATAAAAAATTTCAATCTTTATATTTTATAAATTATTTATAGAATTAAATATAGATTTTATTATAAAATTCTCTATTATAATATTCAAAAAAAATATAATACAATTCTAGTAATTATATACAGATTTATAAAAAATTTTGATTTTTTTCTATATTAACAGCAATAATTATAGAAGCTTCTATTGAATTCTTTTCAATTAAATCAAATTTGAATATAGAAATCCAAAAAAATTATACTAGATAGGAATTCTATTCTTATAAATAGATTTTAGTTATAATTCTATTATTATTTAAAAATCAAATTACAATTCTCTATAGTATTCTATTTTCAAATTAATAATTAAATCCAAAAAGTTAATCAAATTCTGGAAAATTATCTTTAGAATTTTATTGACAAAAAATAATCAAATTGAATTTGGGTTTTTAAAATAGTTTTGTTTATATAAAATAAAATTATTAATATATTAATTAAAAAAATTTATATATTATTTAAATACAATTCTGGTTTTCAAATCTGAATTTTAAAAAAAAATATATTTAAAGAAAATATGAAGACTAGTAGTAGGATTGACTAGTAGTCTTAGTAGCAGAGAGGAGTTGTCCCAAATAGGAAATTTTCAAATTGTTAGGATTGAAATAAATAGAGAAGATGGTTAGGATCATCTAGACCGGGGGATGATGGCCCTATTTATGTTAATTTGATAGTAGTGAATAGAATGGTCATCTGACCTAATTGCCACGTAGTGGCAATTAATGATATCATCATCGGCAGTTGTTGTCAATACTATAGCCGATATACTAGCTATAGTTAGACATGGCACTGTACCCGCGGTGTACCCGTACCTGTTGAATCGCGGGCACGGGTACGAAATCCAAATCTGTGCCCGCCCCGAAAATCCGTGAAAAACCCGCGAAAAACCCGTGCTAACCTAATTAGAAAGGAGTGAGATCTTTTTATAAAAAATATATAGTATTTTTATAAAGAATTTTACTATTTTCGGACAAGGATCCACTTACGGATATACTGCGGGTTTACCTGCGGGCATATCCGTTGCCAGGTCTAGCTATAGTATAGTATTATATAATATAATATTCAGAATAAACAATACAAAAGATCTCTATAGAAAACAATCTTTAAAAATATAACAAAGATTTTATTATTATAGATAAAAATTAGTTGACAATTTTCTATTTCAATATCCGGTTTTGTCTAGAAAATCAAATTTATAGCAAATTGAGATATTATGTAAATAGTAAATTTGTCAACTAATAATTATTATTTCAATAAAAAAAGAATTTAGTAATTGCTAATCAAGAAATTGTCTATATAATAATAAAAAAAAATTCTATATCAATTAGAATTTTGATATATTTACTGGACTATTTTTGACAAAATCAGATCTATAGTTTAATATATTAGAAATTATTATATCCAATTTTTAACAATATTGAATAATCAGATTATATTTTTGAAATTTATAAATCTATTATATCAATATCACAGGAACCTGTGTCAAATATACTTGTGCGCTATCTATACCTTATATATATATAGTTTGGGAATATTGAAGCTCTCGCTTCGATATTGTGGTCTCTTTTGGCCGAGTGGTAATCTATAAACCCAAACAGTAGAACCTACCCGTTATATATAATAAATCTATAAATTTCAAAAATATAATTCAATTATCTAATACTGTAAAAAATTAATATAATAATTTCTGATATATTAAATTGGAGATCTTATTTTGTCAAGAATAGTTCTATAAATATATTACAATTTCAATCAATATAAAATATTATTTTTGTTATTATATAAATAAATTTCTGATTTTTTATAAATTATTTTGAATATTATATAATACCATACTATACTATATCTAGTATATCAGCTATAGTATCCACTACAACTACCGATGGTGATGTCATTAATTGCCACCATATGGCAATTCAGATCAAATGACTATTCTTTTCACCACCATCAAATTAACATAAATAGAATCATCACCCCCGGCCTAGATAATCCTAACTATCTTCTCTATTTTATTTCAATCTCAACAATTTGAAAATTTTCTATTTGGGACAACTCCCCTCTGCTACTAAGACTATTAGTCAATCCTGCCACTAGTCTTCACAATTATAATAAAATCTGAGAAAAATTGATTGAGAATTATTACATTTTTTTTTTGGAAGAAAAATTTCAATCGACAAATTGACTATTCAGACAATATTTCAGTTTTCTATAAATTGAATATTGAGATAGAAAATTATCTAATTCTTATCTACAATAATAGAATCTCTATTCTATTTTCAAGAACTGTTTTCTATAGAAATTTTTTAAATTATCTATACAGGAAATATAGATATTTGAATTTTTCAGATTTATTGAATATTATTCAATTATATATATTGTAATTACAATTGTAACAAAATATTGAAAATATAGTTTAATTATATTCAGTTTACCAGATATAATAGAATTTTCAGAAATTATATGAAAAAAAAAATATAATATATAGTTACTATAGATATATAATTCTTTCAGCAATAAAAAATAGAATTTATCAAATAATTATCAATTATATTGAATAACAATAAAGAGATTATTATAATTATTGATTATATTATTAATTGAGTTATTATTAAAATTGTAGAAAAAAGAAAGTAAAAAATTATTGATTATTTTCTATAAAAATATTTAATTATAAATTATAGAATACTCTTTAAATTAATTTTAGATTGAAATATCAATTTTGTATTGAAAATTGTCAATCATTATTTTAAATATTTGGATATAAAATATTATACAACAATATTTTTTATCTATAAATCAAGAGAAAAATTGAGAACTTTAATAGTCTGATCAATACGATTTTTATAAAATTATTGATAAATAAATTTATTAAATTATAGAATTTATATTTGAGTAATATTTACTATATAGATCTAATAATATATAAATATAAAATATAGTTTCTAGTGTCTGATATATAATATATTTTTATATATCAAATAATACTAATTAGACCTATACAATTTCCATGGGCCGATCCGGCTGGGCGGCCCATAGACAGAGTATAGATAGGCTTTTTGGAAATCTGCCCAGCTATGGGCTATCCAGATACCCAGCACCGGCCCTGTTGTGGAGAAAATTAGAATCTTGGCAAAATATATTATTGTACAAAAATTTGGCAGTGTGGCTGCTGTATTGATACTATTGTTTTGTTTGATAGTAGATTGTTAACTATTTTATTTTATCTAATAATAATAATAGTAACAATAGTATTTAAAATAGTTATTCGACCGAATAAAATAGTAGAATATTTACTGAGAATATTTACTAGCAGAGAATATTTACTAGCAGAGAATATTTACTAGCAGAGAATATTTACTAGCAGAGAATATTTGCTGAAAATAATAACAGAGAGAATAATAGTAGAGAGAATAATAGCAGAAATCTAATTGGTAAAAAAATTGCTGTGACCAGATAGCAGTCTCTATAATTAAAATAATCTAAAGATTTCAGAATCAAATAGTATTTCTGTCTTTGTACAGAATTTCAACAAGGAATAATATATAGTAATAGCAATTATTACAATTAAGTAAAATAGTAAAAAATAAAAGAAAATTATATATACAATAAATCAATCAATCTAATTTATCTAATATCAAATTAAATATTGATATCAATAATCTCAATAGTTTAATACAAAAACAAGTTCAGTTATTAATTTCTAATAGATATAATAACTATCTTATATTCCAATTTGATCAAATCTATATCGAAAACAATATTATACTATTCTATATATTTCATATTTATTTTATTTATTTCAACTATTTGATATTGAATATTTTGCAGTATTTAAATATATAGCTTTTCTGTAAATAATTTAGTCCAAACAGACTATAATTATATCAACAAACTTGATTTTTTAGTAGATTATTCTTATATACAACTAGAAAATTTTTAGTCAAATATTATTCAAAATAGTTTTGCAGTTTCTGATATTATACTACTTAATATCCAAAAAATATTTTCTAAACTTAATATATCACTTTGAATATCTTTATCATCATCAAGCCAATCAAGCAGCAGATCGAACCAATTTATATCAAAAACATCTAGAACAGCAATTCAGCTGGAAAAACAAACTTCTATACTTAAAGAGCTTCTAAAAAAGCAATCATATAGCCCGCCAACACCGTCAAAATCTATACTTGATCAGATTATCAAAGACTACTATATTGCGCTATATAATACTGTATTACTAGTGAAGGGGATCTATATACAGCGAATAAAAAAGATATCAAAAACGCACTCGATCGACTAGACAAATAGTATACAAGGAAGATCTATCGGTCGAAGAGAGCCTACAGCTAGCTCAGCAGCCAATTCGGCCAGTAGAAGCTTATGGGATAGTATCGCATGAACAAGACGATTTACCTACTCAGCAGAATCAGCTATACAGGAGGACTCTATCTAAGTATAGTAGATGCGGAGGTATTGGGTATAGGGCCAACTATTGTAATAAACAATAGATATAGCAGAATTGATATATTTTGGTTGTTTTATCATATTTTCAAAATTTATCATGGGATAGATGGCCAACTCGGCCGTGGATTATGTTAGTGTATAGACTAGCTACTGCACAAAAAGATTTTATTCGGCCGTTTTGAATATCATTAAGGGCTAATAAGATTATGTCTTTTTGATTGGCCAATTTCTGCGAAGGTTCAGAGCGAATTGGTGGTATAGTAGATAGATGATTGAAATTGGAGTATACGTAGGAAGATGCGATTTTGGATGGGGTGGCCCGGACGGCTGTGTGGCCTGATCGGGTGTAGATTATGTTAGTATATTTGTTGTTATATAACGGAATCCACGGGCGAGTCAGCCACCCAACTACAACCACTATTTTTGATTTATATATATAACCACCAAAACGCAATTAAATTAATATCTACTGCTTTGGGCATCTATTTATCTTATGCCCTGTCACTTCACATTCACTGCATCTTGATGGCGCCCGAATTCGGTGTATGCTGGTCTGGTTTGCGATCTCTGTGGAGACTGAAGCTTCAGCTTCAACAGAATGTTGGCTGGTCTGTATCAATATATATATATCTATAGCATTTAGGACTGTGTCATGGAATAGTAGATGTTTCGATCTCGATTGCTTTTGCTTTTTTTTTGTATTTGCAGTATATAGGGTCCGATTTTCTTTGGCTAAAAATATTGTACTATATGTTGCTATATAATAGTTTTTAATCAGTTGATCAATTGCTGTTTTTGTGAATATAGAAAAACTTTGTGATCGATATTTAAATAATATTTTGACTGAGGAAGTCTATTGATATAGTTGTTTTGTGTTGTATAGTATTATAGATATAAAGTCAGCTGAAGAATTGCTTCTGCAGTTAGAAAGAAATATTGGTATTTTGATATAGATATTTATTTTTGCGAATACAGAAATAGAATCAAAAAATATTAATTCTATAATTTTAAAATTATTTTGTATTGAGATATTTTTAAATATTCTAATACAAATATTTGAATATATTGCAAGAAAGTCAAGTTTATTGATATAATTGATTTTTTTTTATTTAAAATTTTTTATAAATTTATTATATATATATTCTAGAGAAGCAAAACAATCAATATCAAATAATTGAAGAAAATATAATAAATATATAGATATACAAATTGATATAATATTATATTCTTTGCAAATCTGATTGAATTGAATTATTAAATATTTATTATAATTATCAAAAATGAATAGTCTATATTTATTCTTTGATCAACTATAAATATATAGAATAAAAATAATTTTTTAGTCAATTAAGACTAATATTATTAAGTCTATCTATCTTTGTTTTTGTTGATTTTTCAACTATCTAGAAAATTATTAAATCACAATTCAATAAAGATTTTGTCTTTAAAGATAATATATATTAAAAATATCTATTTTTGAGTACAGATTGATTTAATTATAGTTATTTATTTATAATTTTCTGATTATAGTATTGATCTCTTTTTATAATATTCTATATAAATAATAATCTCTGCAATTGCAATAAAATATATTGCAAAGTTTACTTTATCAAAATTGAGAATATCTTTATCAATAATATTATATTAAATTACTATATATTATATATTATTGAACTACTTCTGAATTATAATCAGATTTTTATATTATACTTTCTGATAGTTATATCAATAGCTAAATCAATCTGCAATTATATCTTTATAATATTTAATAAAAATTGAGATTCAATTAATACTAATAATCAGAGAAGAAATTGTTTTACAGCTTATAAATAGCAAATTAACTATATTTTTAACTATATTTGGCCGGAAAGGATTTTTATATAGATTCATAGACAATATCTATTCAATAAATAATTCTTTTTTATATTAAATCAATTCATAACTATTTGCGCATATTTTATATCAAAATTGATAACCGCATAGTCGATTCTGGAGAGTAGCGCATAGTACATCAAAACAGTATATAGCTTCACGAATAGAGAAGATTTTCTTATTTTTTATAGATTTGACAGCTAATAGAATTCTACTCTCTTGTTCAACAGACTTTTGAGCCTTTTGAGATCGAATTAATAGTATGACAAATAGTTGAAAATAGTAGAAGATTATATAGAGGACGCGACTGTATTAGGTGGCCGACTTGTCTATGGATTATGTTATACTAGAGTACTTAGGAATTCAATAGATAGTTGATATATTTAATAACTATTTAGAATAAATTTTGGCCGGAAAATTTATACAAAATAATTTTAATATTCTATTTAAACTACAAATGATAGTATTATTTCTGTATAGATATAGATATATATTTAAAGATAATATAATAATATTCTGTATATAAATAAAAATAAAAAATTATTGTTTCTAGCTGTTTACTAGGGATTTCTAGACTAATAACTTTTAGTATAGTTATTTCGGGCTCAAAATTACTGTTATTGGTGTAGATTACTACTGTATTTGTATTATTGTAATAATTATAAATAGATTAATTAGATTCTAGTATTTTCTGGATCTTGCTCGAAATTGTTTATATAGCAAAAAGAATCTATTATAAAAATATTGTAAAAATAATATATATTATAGATATTATTTGAAATTTTAGCTTTTAATATGAATTTTTAAATATTATAGTACTATACTAATATTGCAGAAATTCCTGTTAAATATAGATATCAAGATTGAATTTGATTTGATAGATTTCTATAATGGATTTTAACTAGAAAATAGATATAAATATAAAGTGATATTTCAATATAATAATACTGACAGATTAAATGAATAGTAATATTTTTAGAACAATTTGGAAAACAGTTTGAGAAATATATAATTGATAAAAATGAAAATACTGTATCAAATAGTTGACAATAATAATAAAGAAATCTTATTCGTATTTGTCAGAGCTAATCCCAGTTTGACAATAGAACTGTAAAAGAGTTTAGAGATTTACCATTATATAAGTATATAAATATCAAAAGAAATTATACAATCCAGTATTCGTTTCTGCAACAATTTTTGCTATCTCCAATATCCGTTATTTGTATATCAATTAGTCTGGCTTTTTTTATACACAATTGTCATAAAAATTTGCTTACTAAAGTTTGTACTAACATTTGATGACAGAATCACTTTCGATCGATGAATATTTACATTCTAGATTACAAAATTATATCACAATAAATCAAACAAATACTAAAGCAGAAATTATAACAATTGGACTGATCTAAAATACAGATATCTATACAAAAATATAGATTCAATAAAAATAGTAGTCCGGATTTGAAAAAATCATACTATATTTAAAATATATTCTACAAAGATTATAGACAATAGAATAAATAGATATTATATTGATAGGATAAATATATATTCGGTATAAATTGGATTATTCTGATAATGAAATCGAACTTTGTAAATTATACACTAGAAGAATTTTGATTTGTTGGAATCGAAACTATAATATAGATAATAAAATAACTAAATTCTATATTCTATTTATTGTTGTTGCAGAATAAACAAATCGAATCCTTATCGAAATTTCTTTTAAATAGTTATATCTCTATTGAAGAAATATAGATATATAAACTGCAAAAACAATTTTATCAAACTATATTTGTATTAATATACTATTATTGTTATATTGTAGATAAATATATAATATAAAAATCTATTTGATAAATTATATAAATACAGTATAGTATATATAGATATCAGAATTGTAAATAGAAATATCAATCTTTTGTTACTATTTATTCTATTTTTTATTTCTTAATTTATATAAATACATATAGTGAACAATTACCAGAATTTTCGGAGAAAATATATTATTTCAGTTGATTATTTCTATTTTGTTGATATAGATATTGTCAAATATATTGAACTATTGAGAAATTCAAGAGATCCAGAATTCAATATTTCCAGAATATAGATAGTCGATATACTTGATAAACAACTATAATATTTTATGATAGGAAAATCTATATAATATAATACATAGCTAGCTATAAAGACAGAATAAATTTTCTATTATTTAGTGAAATAGACCGAATAATTTACTACTATTCCTAACTATTATTGTTGATTTCTAAATTGATAAAAGTAGCAATATTTATCTTGATTTCGGAATTACCATTGTCTTATATATTTTATTATATCTATATCATTTTAGAAACTACAAATTAAATAATTGTATTCTAATACTATCTCAATTTTATTTGAAATATTAAAAACAATAAAGAAATTTACTATAGAGACATTGCAAAATTTAATATATTTCAATACTTTTTTACGAAACAAGTATAAATATAAATTTCTTTTTGAATAAATCAATATAGAGCAATACTTATAGATTAAATAAACGATAAAATATTTATATATTTCGGAAATTATCTATGATTTACTAAAAAAATACTGATACTGTATCTAAAAAATCATAGTATTGTTTCTATTTCCGACGATTTTCTGATACAATATATTATAGTTTATGAATCAATAAAATATTTTTGTGCGAAAATAATGGATATAGAATTTTTGAATTAAATATCTATATATTACTATATTCAACTATTCATTAGAAAAGATAGGTAGATTAGTTTACTATATCGATCTATCGATTAAATTTGCCAAGATATAGAATAAAAAAACTTCATTTTGCCAAAGACAATAATTAATTAAGAATATTGTCTGCTATATATATAGTAATATATATATTTATCTAATATAAATCAGAAAATATCAGAGTTAGTTCTGTTATTACAAATATAAAAAATAAGTAATTCAATAGGAAGTAGTTTATTACCCCCAAATTTTTCTATATTACAATATTATATTCTCAATGGTTTTAGTTTGTACTCTGGCTCTTGTCCTATATTCTATCAGATATTGGTGCTCCAAGATTCAACACAATATACAATTTCAACAGAATATTTCTACTACTATAGTAAGATTTGATTGATTTATATACCGAAGTACTGATATTTTTACAGATTTGAGTTTTTCTAATATAGAAAATAGCTAGATTAGAAAGAAAATTTTGAATATAGTATAATCTACTATTTCAATTTGTATAAGATGATAATAATTAAGATATAAAAGCAATAAAAATTGTATATATATTTTACACAGTATTAAACAATGGAATGAAGAAAGGAATAATCAATATTGTAGTATATTTGGAAATAGATTTAAATATATTATCTGATTGAGAGATAATATAGAATTTTGTTTCCAGTATATAAATTTAAAGAATAGTACAAAAATAGAATTATAAACAGTTTTCGAGATTTTGATAGATACTGATATTGTTTAGATATATATCTGATATCAATCAAAACAGTTTTGTGTGGAAATATAGTTCTTTTGAGACAAGTTTTTATTTATAATTTAGTTATTCTAGATTTTATAGAAAAAGTATTGTTTTATTTCGAGAATAGTTTATTCGAGAATAGTTTTAGAAAATTTCTTGAAAATTTAACATTGATTAGCTTTTTGGTATATATTTATATTATATCCAATATTCTAAATTGATATATACACTAATGTAATATACAAAAATGCTTTCTATTTCTCTCTATTGTATAGATATTATAGGTCCAACTATATTTTATATTTCAAGAGTAGAAAAACTAGAAATTTATAGATTTTGAATACAGTATATATATAGTTTTGGAAAAGTATTTTTCGACAGTATTCTGAAAAACCAAATAATAATATCAATAATAGTATAGCTTTAGCCCAGAATATAAAAGTAAAAAGAATCTGGAGAATTTGGAAAATCTAGCAATAACTTCTTTGTATAGTAGATCGACAAAATTTTAGTTTTTCCAGTATATCAATTTTTATTTAATAGTAAAAAATACTAAAATAAAAGTTTTTTCTACTCTTGAACAGAGCTAATTTCAGTAAAAACAGTGATATAATCTATATACTATAAATAATATTTGATAATGTACTATATATATTGAATTTCAAACAAGAAAATATTAAAAATAAATCAAGAAAGAAATTAATCTGATAGTGAGGTAGGTATCTAATTATTAAATATAACTATATTATATTTTTTTTATTGACTCAAATCTATAATTCTTTATTTAACTGATCAGATAATTGATATTATTATTGATTAAAATTACTAAATCTATCTTCAGATTATAACAAAGAATATATATTGAAATTATTTATCATAATTGATTTATTAATACTGCAAATATTATTATATATAGTATATAGATAGATAGCTGTTGATCTCTGAGATAGTGAAAAATTGTTTTAAATATAATTTTGTAATATATTATATCGAAAACTGTATTTTCGGAGACTAAAGTAAATTTTGTCTATATATATTATAAATATCGGAAGATCTATCTATAAAGATATAGAATTATGACTATAGTGTTTGACAGACTACCAGACTAAACAATTTGTTAACAAATATCAGATATAAATTATTATATTTTTTCTACAGATCTACAAAAAACTCTCTAAAACTATATAGAATTGGTTTCCAAATATAGTAGAGAATATATTCATGGATTCACTCTAGTAGTATATCTGGACTTTTGAATTTTCAACCGAAAATATATATTGAGATTTTATTATTGTTTACAATTGTTAATCTGTGAAATAAAAAATAATCAATCTAGTATTGATATTGAGAATAGAGATATATATGTCATGAAATTTAGTCCGGGCAGATAGAATGGAATTTTGATCTATAAATTTTATTGCTATCGATTGACTAAAGTTATTCTCAGAGAGACTTATTATATATATTCAGATTCAAAGTCTGGGGGCATCCGGCCTGCCATATCTATCTTACCAAAATATATAGTCAAATACCACAAACATTAACAAATTTATATTGAGAATATATAATTATTTTGTAATATATTATAAATATATATATATATATATATAAACAGATTAACTATCAATATTGGATAAAATATTCTTATACTGTTTGTACTGTCTTAATTCTACAGAGAAAGAACTGCATCAGATTGTCTATTGTATTCTGAGAAATATTTCACTAAACTGTTTTCAATATTAATTGAAATTCAGTTCAGATCAGTTTGAATTAATTATAGAAATATAGAGAAGATTGTATATAGAATATCTATTTTTTAAAATTTTCAATAGAATTCAATTATATTGAGATCAGAAAAATATAATAAGATCTGATTGATTATTGAATCAGATTGTTTTCTGAATTATTTAAATTATATTTCTGCTGTATAATTCTATATAAATTAAACCAGTTCAATAGATTTCTAAATATAGACAAAAAATATATCGGAATTAATTATTTGAGCAATATTGAATTAAATATTTATCAAAAATATTAATTGATCTAGATTATTGAATTTGTATTATTGAATTATAAATTACTATAGATTAAAAAATATCAAATAGTTTTAGAAATTTTTTTAAATTTCTATTTTTTAATCTTGAAAATATACAGAATTTGTTGAATTATTGATTTTAAAGACTTTAATATATAATCTAAAAATACTATCCAACTTCAATATATTGATATATCAACAAATAAATATAGTATTTAATTCGATTACTATATTTGATAATACAATAATTCCAAAAATATAATTTAGTTTTGTTTTGTTAATAAAATCAGTCACAGATTCTCTGAACAATTTTGCAATTTTTAATGAAAATACAGACAACTTCAGATTTACTTTTGCTATATATATCTACTATTATAATAACAATATATATAGATTCTGATAATTCGGTATAGAATCTCGAGATAGATATTCTCTTCGATAGTTCTGATAAAAAGAAGTGATCTGTAATATTGGTTTTGTTATCCAAATTGACTTAGTTATCGGAATATGTTTTGTTTCAGTCCTAAATAATTCGAGACAAAAAAAGCTAATAAAAATATTTTATTCGATTGGACTGATAGGAACAATATAGATCTGTAAATAGATATAAATAGATATTTAAATTGAAATAATATAATGGAATACTACTATATAGATAGTAGAAAGAAAATGTTAGAAAAATATATACTGTTATCTATAATTGAGAATTTGGTATTAGAAAAAAAATAATATTGCAAAAGTTATTATAGATTGAAGGAAATTCGCTAGTCTACTATACTGATAAGGAATAGAACTTTTGTTTTATAGTTGTAAACGAAATATACTATATATTTAGCAAATATAGAACTTTATTTATCGTAAGTATTGCTATATTTGCAAAATTGTATATAGAAAACATAATTTTAGTATTCTTGGTAAATTTAAGTTGTATATATACAGTAATTGTAATTAAAATATTATTGAAATTATTATAAACTGCTAAACTATTTACAATTATAAAAATTTGTTGTAACAGTCACCATAGAGGATATATGGATATCTGATATCTAAAACTGATCCATGACTATAGAATATAGATCAGTCTAACTTCAATACAATTCGGTATTAATATATATATATATATATATATATTTAAATTATATCAATTAGTCTACAACAACAATATCTATTCAATATCAAACTATCTAACAATATATTCAAACAGTCTGTCTAGCTGCTGGACAGATTAAATATCTAATATCAAAGTAATAATATATCAATTCAATATATTTCTGTCTCAATGTCCGATATATGACAGCCGTTTTCTTTTCGCTATATATACTATATAGACTATATATATCCAAATAATATAGAGAAGATTTTATTGATTGGCTGGGTGAAACAATTTGATATTATTGATATAATATCCACAGCTGATATAGCAGTAATCAATATTTATAATATATTATAGTACTATTTATTAGATATCGATATGAAGTATACAGTGACTTTTACAAATAAAATCAATAGATTTGTCTGCTATATAGTATAGATATTGTTAAATTCTGCAACTAATTTCAGAATCTAGAGATTTTCTTAGTTTTATATTTAGTAATTATTCTGTATAAATAAACAGTATTCACTATGTCGAATTTTTTTCAATTTCTGTTTCAATACTATCCGATTATTCTCTGTAAAAAATGGCAGAGATACTATAAACAAAGATTTTTAGATCCATTTTCGAAATTGAATATCGATAGTAGTTAGTGATAGAATATATAGTACAAACTAGATATTTTATACTTTCTAGATTAATAGTCGAAAATATATATTATTAAAAAGGAATATAGTCAGTAGAAATCTTTATATTGTTAAAAATAGAAAGAACTATAATAAAAGTATTGATTTTTTTCAACAAGTTTAGATTTACTATCAGAATATTGGAAAGAATTTACTATAGTATTATCCAACAATAAAAAAATGATAATAGTAAAAAGTTTTGACAATTCTAATACTAATTCTCTATTAATAAATATACTAATCAGTGTTGCTAAACAATATTTCCGATGAAAATAGTGTATTCACAACTATTTTTTATACAAAACCGATAAAAGAAAACATATTATTTTTATTTGGAAACAGTTTCAATAGATTTCCAATACTTGCTGATGCTAGATAAAGATCTTTCGGTAGTTTATATTGCCAATAGTTCAAATTGTAATATAGTAGTAATAAGAAGAAGGGGAAGAATAATAATAATAATAATAGAATTTCGCTTATATTTGCCAGAACTAATCCCCAGATTGACAGCAGAATTTACAGAGCGGCTAAGAAATATATATATATGTATATATATATCAAGAAATAGTTATATAATGCAGTATTCTCTTTCTCCACAACAAAATTTAGAATTTTCATTATTCTTTATAAATTTTTCTGGCTAATATATTTATTTTATTTACTGTTCTATTGACAATAGCTGTAAATTTTGTTTTGGTTGGTAGAGATATTTATTGAGATTACAAAATCTTTTGAAATTCTCTATTCCACAAAAAAAAAAAAACAAAGATTTTTCTAACAAACCGATCGACCAGTAGTTTCATAAAATATATTCTAAAACAAGTACCAAGATAGAATTTATACCGGTTGTACTAATCTACAATATAGATATCTATAGAAAAAAATATATTCCCTATAAATAGCAATCCGGGAATATAAGAATATTATACTATACCGATAATATCTTTAGTAAAAAATATATAGACAACAAAATATAGTATATATATTGCATATTTCTTTATATATTTGTTCTACAAACAATAGGTTGAATTGCTATCGGAATCTCTATTTAGTATCTATTTACATCAATACAATTAATCAGATAGAGAAATTACCAGAATAATTTTACCATACTGAAGTTATACCAGTCTACTATTGTTGGTATACTATAGATGAATATATAGCAGAAAAATCTATTTAGTAAAATTTGAGAATAGAATATATATATTCTGAAAATTATATCAGTCTAGTATTTTTTCAATTTTTTGATTACTAATTGATACAAATAAGTTAATAATATAATTTCCGGCCGAGTGGTTAACCCCATCTAAAATCGCGTCTTTATCCCATCTCTTCTTATTCAATTATCTACTATGCCATCAATTTGCACTGGATCTTCGCCGAAATCTACCAATTAAGAGAGTAAAATCCTATTGGCCCTTAACAATATCAAAAATGGCCGGATCAAATCTATTTATGCAGCTGCTAAACTATACAAAATCCTCTACACTACACTATATACACATTTTCATGGCCGGGTTTCATGCGCTGATATATATCCAAATGGCTATAAATTGACCCAATTCGAAGAGAATTCATTTGCTGAATGGATAATCTCTATAGATATATATATGGAGCAGCGTCTAGATCAGCAACTGTGAGAGAAATGGCTAATATTCTTCTTGCTGCGCGCGGTAGCTATTCTCTATCTACTGTTGAAAAGAATTGGCTATCGATCTTCATCAACTGTTGTCCTGAACTTTGTATATATTTTTTGCGAAGATATAATTACCAAAAAACTTTAAATGAAGATCCGAAATCAATTCGGCAGTGATTTGCGACTATACAAAATGCGATTGACGAAAATAGTATATAACCAAAGAATATCTACAATTTTGATGAGACAGGATTTGCAATGGATTTTATTGCAAATCAGAAAATTATTATATGCGCTGAATACTATAGTTAGAGATCTCTTCTTCAGCCAGAAAATTGTGAATGGGTTACTATGATTGAAGCAATTTGTGCAGATAGCTATTTATTATTACTATATATAATCTTTAAAAATAAGATTGTCCAGACTGATGGATTTGATAAACTATCAAAAGACTGGCGATTTGAAATCTTAAATAATGATTGGACTACTGATAAAATTGGTCTATACTGGCTAAAAAAAAATTTTATTCTATATACAAATTTATATATACAAAATTGATTTCAGTTTGTTAATTCTTGATAGCTATAGAAATCATTTTATATTTCAATTTGATCAAATCTGTATTGAAAACAATATTATATCACTCTGTATGCCAGTATATTTATTCTATCTATTACAACTATTAGATATTGACTGTTTTGCAGTATTTAAATATATATATAGCCGTTTTGTAAACAATTATATCTGTGTGAAATATAATTATATCGATAAATTTGATTTTTCAGATAATTATTAGTATATACAGCTAGAAGTCTTCCAATCAACCAATCTTACTATCAAAAACAGTTTCGCAGCAAACAATCTAATACTATTAGATTCTGAGAAAATACTTAACAAACTCAATATCTCACTACAAACTCCATCACCATCTAGCAGCCGGCCAAACAGCAGATCTAGCAAATTCACACCATAAACACCAAAACCGCTATTCAGCTATTCAAATAAACTTCAATACTAAAAGATCTACTAAAGCAACTTGTCAAATAGTCCTCCAAGTCCATCAAAAGAGATATTAGATCAGATAATCAAAGAATGTATCTTAGCGCTACACGGCGGTGCTTTACTAGCAAAGGAGAATACCGATTATCATACAGCCAATAAAAAGAAACACCAGAAACGCAATCGGTCTACTAGACAGATATTCTGCGAAGAGGGTTTAACCGTCGAAGAAGATCTACAGCTTGCTATTCAAGTAGATTCGCATACACAGAGCGAACTGCCCAATCAGGCAGTTGGGTCGGCTACAAGAGCTCCGCCTAGGTATAGTGGATGTAGGGAGATTGGCCACAAGATCAATGCATGTAAAAACCGTTATGTTTAGTTAAATTTATGGGTGTTGGTTGAAATTATCGATTATAGAGTAATCTAATGGCTATGGATTAACCGCTCGGCCGGGAATTACGTTAACATAATCCACGGCCAACCCGATCACACGGTCAACCTGATCACCCACCCCTATTGAGAAAATTTTGAATCAGAATATCTCAACCAGAATGCATTGATTCGGCTAAATATAGTGATTTCTACATGAATTGATTCTGTGGTCAGTCTCCCTACATCCACTGCATCTTGGCGGAGCCCTTGTAGCCGGCTGATCTGGCTGAATAGACAATTCGCCCTGTGTATGGGAATCTATCGCAGATGCTTCTGCTGGCAAATCTAGCTGCGCAATTAGCTGTAGATCCTCTTTGACGGTTAAATCTTTTTCGCAAGGTATCTGCTTAGTTGACCGTGTATACTTCACCACTTTCTTATTCGCTGCGCGTAGATTCGTGTTTTCTTGCACTAGTAGTTACAGTATTGTATAGTGCTATGCAGTGGTTTTTGATGATCTGATCTAGTATAATTTTTGATGGATTTGAAGAACTATTTGACTGCTGTTTTAGCAGATCTTTGAGTATCAAAGTTTGTTTCTGTAGTTGAATTATAATCCTGGAGATTTTGGATATAAATTGACTAGATCTACTATTTGACTGGCTGTTTGGTGGTATAGATATTTGTAGAGATATTAAATTTGGAAAATATTTTTTCTGTATCAATTGATATTACATTATTAGCTGTAAAACTATTCTGAATAATAGCTGATTGCTGAAAGATTTTTAATTATATATGTTGATAGTTAAAAATTCAAATTTGTCAATATAATTATATTCTCTATATATAAAATTATTTATAAAATATTTATGAAATAATATAGTAGATATAATAAATATAGAAATATATAAAAAAAATATTATTCTTTTTTGTAAATTCAATCAAATTTTGATATAAAAGAGTTTCTATAATTATCAAAAATTAATAATCAATGTATATATATATAAAATTTATTGATAAAATAAAATATTTTTGTAATCAATATAAATTAATTTTATCAATAATTTAATAATTATTTATAATCTCAAATTATCAATGTTTTTGATAAATTATTAAATCAATGTATAATAAAAATTTCATTTTTAAAAATAATATAGAAAAAGTATCAAAAAACAATTTATATAAATTACTTTAATAATAGTAATCTATTTATAATTCTCTGATTAAATACTATTCTCATTAATAATATATTGTATATTCGTAATTTATTTTTGTAGTAATTTCAGATTTTTACTTAGAATATATTGATAATTATAATATTTTGTGAAAAATATACAAAACTTTTACAATAGTTAATAAAAATTGTTAACCAATTTATATTTATAGTAGACTGAGACTGAGATCTATATATAGTCAGTAGAATATTATCTATCTCTTACAGTAGAGAACTGAAATACTATTTTATACAAATCCATAGAGAAAATTTATATAGTAAACGAATTCTCTTCTAATTGAATCAATTTATGGCTGTTTGAGTATATATTGCGGAATGTTGATTCGTATATATTATATAGTTTTGCTGCTGCGCAAAGAGATACGATACAGCTATTCTTGATATCAGATAGAGCTAGTAAGATTCTATTTTTCTGATTGACCGATCTCAGTGAGAATTGTATACAAATTGGTGGTATAGTAGATAGTTAAGCTAAGTAGAATGGAGAGAAGATATGATTTTCGGTAGAGTGCGCAAATCCGATTGTGTATGCAGCTTGGCTGTAAATTATGTTATCTTAAATTCCTATTTGTAATAAACAACAATTTTCAGATATTGCAGCAAAAGAATAATGTCAATAAAATTATAGAATTCTATTGAATATATATATAGATATTGATAACAAATTTGATTTAGTATATTTTTAATAGACTTTTTGGGAAAAAATGATTTATATTTTCCAAAATATATTATTCAATAAATTGATATATAATACTACTAGCATATTGAACAAATAATAAGGTTTTTAGTATAGTCCAAAATTATTGCAATGTATTTATATTTCGGTAAAATCTCTGATGGTATATAGATCAGAAATCAGTCTTAGACTTATAATATATTTATATATAATATTGAATATGCTATAATTGAATAAAAAATAGTATCACTATTTATACCTGTTGGAGATATAATATAGTAGTATAATAGCCCCCATAGATAGTATATAAATATTTAACATCTAAACTGATCCGCACCCTCCAAATATGAATCAGCCGAAGATCGATTCACTTTATATATCAAATTTATTTTTTACTATTTCCTATATAAGATTAACAGTATTCTGTAATATAATATCAAACTTATATCGCTTTTAGATACTGAAAGTAATCTAATCGGATAGAAGTAATAATAGAGAATAATTTGAATCCAAATCAATATTTTCTATAAAATATATCAGAACTCGGAGAAATTTTATTGTATAGTTTTATTTGAAAATTGGTTTATCACAGTTTTCAATAGAATAATTGATATTTTGGTATCCACAATATCAAATTTATTGAATTATCTTGCAATTTGTGTACAATAGTAATTTTTCAGATAGTCGATTTTCTAATATATCTATTAATAAATAGAATTTTTTTACTTAAAATATAGATATTGGTATTGGATTCAAATTGATATTTCAGAATAAATTTGTAAAAAAAATTCAATATATTAACTCAAACTTCAGTATATCAATATATAGCAACATTTTTAGGACAATTCAAAAATGGTTTGAGAAATGTATATATTTCAATAGAAGTTTTACTACTGTATGGAACAGAAAGTAGTCTTGTATTTATTTTCAATAGTTTCCCGAATGTCTGGATTGCCTACGAGAATATATATATCAATATTTGTACAATATATTCTTATTTGATTTTCTGAAATAACTATACTCTTTTACGAAAAGAAATTTTGTTACTATCCAAATTTGAATCTTTCATTTAGATTTATAGTATATAGATATGTAGTACTGTAATCGAAATATATATAATAATAGTTTTCCGGAAAATAAATCCGGCCTATAGATAAGAAAATATAGATATCGAAATTCTATTTTATTTATTTGCTATATATTTTCTAATATCTAGATTTCTATTCTGTGTATCAATAATGAATCAATTTTTCTATATTTTAAAATCAAATCTGCAAATAATTATAGTAGAATAACAATATTTTCGATAAAAAATACAGAATATAGAAGTTTTAATTATTTGAAATTCTAGTATTGAACTAGATCTATAGATTTATATATTACTATATTTAGCAGCGGATTCTATATAGTTCTATTTTTTGTACACTTTTTTGCAATATAAATAATTTAATCCGGATATCTAATCTGTTAAATACTATAGTCGGTCTCTAGTAATCTTTTTCTAATAGATCTATATCTTTTTTATATTTATAATATATATAGAGACCAAAAAAGTTATATCAGAGAATTATGATCAAAATACTCTTTGTATTATTCTAGAAATTTTAGCTGTATATATTGTTTTTGTTTATAGTATTAGTAAATAAACTGATATTAATATATTCAATATATATTATTTATAATATTCTAAAGAATAATTTTGATAGATTACCAGATAAGATTTATATTAATTTCACTAGTTGAAGAGAGGGTTGGTTATATATTCTATTCGCCATTATATTATATAATATTATTTAGTAATTAGATATTTAATTATTCAATAAATTCTATTTTCCGTTTTTTTCAATATTTTTTGCTGGAAAATCGATTATATTTCTAAAACTAGATTCATTATCTGTTTGATATCTATCTATATATCTTCCTTTGATTTATTTAAATATAAAATATAACTAGCTCAATAATGTTTTATTAATGTTTATATAATAGAAAGGATTTGAGGAAAATAGAAAACAATTTTTTATAGTCTAATATTATTTTTATGATATCAATATAAAAGATCAGCAATATTTGTATTATAAATACATAAAAAATTTTATTTGATGCCAACAATTGTTGCAAAATTGCTAAATTTGTCTATAAGAAATAAGAATATATTCTTGGTCTATCGATTTTCTACAGCAATAGTTACAAATATACTTTTTTATCAAAAAATATATTTTTCTCTCCAAAAATCTTCTCGTTTCTGTATCAAATATCAATTCAACTTCTACTATATCAATATCTATTTGAATTTCTAGAATCATCTATGAAATCAATTATTTTGTATCAATTTCCAATTTTTTATCTATCAAAAACAAAATTCTATAATATCAAGAATATAGTATTCTATCTTCAGTATAATTATTATCTATCTTTTCAATTTTCTACTACTGTAATGTTATATCAATCAAAAGATAACTTATAGAAATATAATTTATTACTATCTAACTATATCGGAGAATTTACTGATAGATTTTACAAATATAGTTTCTATTCTCTAAAAGAAATACAAAATCTGAAAAATACTTGAGATATAATAATATTATTTATACTAAATATTACAAGTACTTCTGATTTAGACCACTATTTGGTCTCTTATTTTTATATATCTTGAATTTCCGAACAGATTACTAATTAGTAATTTTTGAGTTGATAGCTGTATTATTTTGATTATACAAAAATAAAATTGACAAAAATAAATTAGTAATTACAAAATTTTTTTACAGACTTTTTGTTTGTTTTTTTAATTTTTCTATAACACCAAGCTAATTGACAATTATTGTACAAACTATATTGCTTCAAATAGTTCTAATCCAGATAATATCTATGCAATAGTATTGGGCTATATCCATAGTATAGTAATTTTAGTATAGAAACATTCAATCCAGATAAATTATTTTCTATTAACTTGTTTTCTCAAATCGTTTTTGTAATATTTACAATAACTGAACTGGCTTATATATTTTTCGATTAATATTAAATCAATCTAGTTTAATGGATATATAGTAGACATATATGCTGAATTTATTCTAGTTTCTGAAAGAATATTTATTCTATATTCTATTTCTAGTTTTGATCAATATACGAGTACAATAATCTAGTCTAATTTTTGTATCAAATTTCGAAATATAATTATAGATAAATAATGAATTGAAGTATTCTATATCAATTATTTCTATCTACAGAAGAAGATTTTGATAATTACTATATTAATAGATTTAAACTATTCTTTTTTAACCGAAATATATCTTTATATTGACTAAATTATCTCTGATTACATTGATTTGCTCTATATTCTATCTGATTATATAAAGAACAGATAAATTGATGCTGTTGCGCTGGTGCTAATATTTGCTGAGTAGACTGTTCGGATACTTCTGAGAACAGTGCTATAGACTATAAATTAGTCTTATATATTTGTAAACCCTTCTGAGTTTTCTGGATTGAGATACCAATTTTATAGACTATATATCTATATGTTTCTGTACTATATTAACAGTATATAGTTCTCTGTTTCTTGTTAAACAATATGTTGTTCTGTACAGTAATTTGATAATTTTTAGTAAATTGATTTAATACAGACTGTAAAAATAATAGAGAACTATTTGAATTTTGTCTAAAGAATATTTTAATTAGAAATATTTGAAATATTTATATAGATATTTGAATATATTGTAAAAAAATTAAATTTGTCAATATAATTGATATTCAACTATATTCTCTGATTAATTCAATCTTTATATAAATATTTTAAAATTGTTAAATATTAAATATCAAATAGTTGTAGAAAATATATAAATAAAAATTATATTATTTTTTGTACAAATTTAATCAAATTGAAATATTAAATAATTACTATATTGTCGCGGGATTTCTGACAAAAAATCTGAAGGACAATGCAGTGAAGTTACTTATTCTCACTATTTCGAACCCGATTCGACACCGTTTCTTTCTCGAAAAATATATACGAGGAAAAGAATGAATGATTGCGCTTGTGTTATTCTGGTTGCTTAAAAATTCTTCAAGAATCAGTCTCTAATGTAATTCACAAGCGAGCGGATCATACAAGCAAGTGGGTCATCTTCCCCCATTACAAAACTTCTATATCGATTATATCAACTAATATCTATTAATTCAACTAGATAATACAATTTTTATATAAAGTAATCCTGTGGCCAATTTGTCCACATCCACTGCAGATAGACAGAGCTCTTCTGGCTGGTTGAATCGGGTGGTTAGACAGATCGATTTTCTTATGCCATACTATCTTTGATTGATGGATCTTCTTTGTATACAATCTGTCTAGTTTATCAAATGCGCTTTTGATATTTCTTCTTATTTGCTGTATACAGATCGGTATTCTCTTTTGCTAGTAGCACAGTATTATATAGTGCTATATAGTGATCTTTAATGATTTGATCAAGTATAAGCTTTGATAGTATAGACGGGCTATACAATCGCTATTTCAGAAGCTTTTTAAATATAGAAGTTTGTTTTTCTAACTGAATTCCTGTTTTAGTTATTTTTGGAATAAATTGACTAGATCTGTTATTTGGTCAGTTTGATAATAACAAAATTATTTAAAGCAATATATTAAGTTTAGAAAGTATTTGATTAGTATCAAATGATACAATATCAGTAGCTGCAAAACTACTTTGAATAATATTCGGCTGGAAAGTTTTTAGCTATATATAAGAATAATCTGCAAAAAAAATAATTTGTTAATATAATTATTGTCTGTTCGGAATAAATCATTTATAAAATATTTATAGATATATTTTAATACTGCAAAATATTCAATATCAAGTAACTATAATAAGACAAATATAAAGATATATAAAATAGTATAATATTATTTTCAGTATATATTCAATTAAATTGAGATATAAAATAGCTATTATATCTATTAAAAATCAATAGTCAAAATTATTTATATATACAAAACAATATATAGAATACAGATTTTTTGAAGCTAATAAAAATTGATTTTATCTATAGTTCAATTTATATTCAATATTTCGATTAGCCAATTCTTTGAAAAATTTGATTCAAACCAATCAGCAATACAAATCTGATCTTTGAATATAATATAGAACAACAGTGAATAGCCGTTAAAATATATAGTTTTAATTACAATAATCTATTCACAGTTATCAGACTATAGAATCAATCACTGACTATAGTATTCTGTCTATATAACAATTTTCCATAATAATATAAAATCTATTGCAAAGTCTATCTTATCAAAATTGTAGATATCTTCAGATTGAATACTGTTCTCATTAATCATATATTGCACTGTCAAAAATCACTCTTTCAAAGCCTTAGAATCCTTATTAAGAGTATACTAATAGTTATATTATCGAGAGAAATATATTTGAATCTCATTATATTGTTCAATAAAATTTGATATCCAATTAACACCAACAGTCGGCGGAGAAGTGATTCTATATATTGTAAGAAGAATATCAGCCATTTCTCATATAGTAGAATATCTAGACACTGCTCTACACAAATCCATTGAAAAAATTCATTGAATAAACAAGTCCTCTTCTAAACCGGTCAATTTATACAAGTTTGCGCATATATTCTTGCGCAAAACTTGATGATTAGTATATATATATATATAGCATACTGTAAAATATATTGTATAGCTTCGCTGCTGTGTATACAGATTTGATACAGTTATTTTTTATATTATCAAGGGCTAATAGAATCTTGCCCTCCTGATTGGCCGGTTTTTGCGAAGATTTAGTGCGAATTGGTGGCATAGTAGACTGTTGAATTAGATAGAGTAAAAGAAAGATATAATTTCATGTGGGATAATCCGCTTGTTTGTGTGATCTGCTCGCTTGTGAATTATGTTATATATTCTACTAAGTGATTGAATTGATCTTCTGATCTTCTATTATTCTCACTTAGTCAACAAATACTAGTTTGTATCTTAGTACTGTTATATATATTTATCAAAAATCGATAGATAATATAAATTTTGAAATTATCAAAAACTAAATTTATTTATTATCTATTTATTTTGATTAATTGCACAATAATTTTCTGAAAAAATTCTCAATTCAAATTTGATTATATAATTTATTTTTAAAGGTAATTATTGATATAAATATCTATTCAGATATATTAATTGATTCAGTTATAGTTATATATCTGCTATTTTCTAACTATAAAATTAATTATTATTTATAGTATTCTATACAAATAATAATTTTTGCAATTGCAGTAAGATTTAATATTAAATTTATTTTGTCAAAATTATAAATATTCTCTGATAAAATATTGTACTGCATTATTATAGATTATAGAATATTAAACTATATTTGAATAATCTTTGCAATTTTTTTGTTTTATTTGTTGATCATTATATCAATATAAAAAATATAACTGAAATTCTGAAATATATTGAAATAAATTATAGACCTATTTTTCATTAACAATTTTGATTGATATTATTCTATATTTTGCAAACAAAAAATTAGTTATTGTTTGTACAATTATAAATTTTGGAATTGTTCTATATAGATCTATTAATAATATATATTTTTTAAATATTTTCTCTTCAGTTTGAATCAATTTATAATTATTGATACAAAATTCAATACAGTTTGCAGTACTATATAGTCAACAGTAAAGTATAGTCAGAGATATCAAAACAATATATAGTTTTATATATAGATCTGAATTCTTTATTTTTAATAGCTTATATAGCTAACAAAATACAATTCTCTTGTTCAATAGTTTTTTGGTCTATTTGTATATATTTTGGTGGCATAGTAGCTGGTAGAAAATAGAAGAATATATATAAATGCGAGAAAATAGGTGGGTGCGTCACTCGCTTATATATATATTACTTGTTTACTGGTTACATTATCAGATCTTTTATCAATTACAAATATTTTTCAAAGGATTTTCTAAATTGTTCTGAAAATATTATATAATGAATTCATTGATATTATTATATATAGATCTGCTAAATATATATATTTTCGGATTCATAGCTAGCTTCTAAAAAATCTATTCTGAAAATTTATTAAATCGAATCCATTACTGATATCTATATATCTAATAAAAAATTCTATAGTTTTATTAATATTCAGAATTTACTATAATTTTTAAGATTCTATATCTATTGCAAACTAAAGTTTTAAATAATATAGTAAAAAATTTGAATATTAACAAGACTCTAAATATCAAAGTTATCTATATCTATAGTAATAATTTCGAAATTGAAATAGATATTATTGTAATTATCAGTCAAGAATTATTAGTAAAAATTAAAAATAAGATTAAATTATTCTATTTATATTACTAAGATATAGAATAATTGATTTATTTCTCAATCTATATATACTTATATATAAAAAAATATTATTCTTTTCCAGCTAGAATAGAATATTAGTACTATTTTACTATTTTCATAATTTGACAGCTATCTATATATATCTTGTAATTATAGATATTCTGATAAATATTATACTATCTATCTATATTTTTTATCTATATATCTTATCACCCAATAAATCATTTTCCAAAATTCTCCAATATCACAGGATTTAGTATTTGTACAGATATATCTATATATATATCCATATATATCAATTTTCAAAAGATATACTGTTTATGAGATTTACTAAACAGAATTTTGTGAGATACCAGAAAAGCTATTCTGGTAGATTACAGCCGTCATACACGTGTTCTTAGTGCCAGGGTATCCGTATATGACCGAACAGATATATATTTATCTATTTGTATATAGTGCTACTAATCTAGTACAATATCCAAATATACGATTTCATCTTTTAAATCTTATATAGTAGTAAATCTTATTGAGATCAATGTTCTACAGTTGGTCCGAGAAGAGTCCAATTGCTGCAGTTATAAAAAAAGATTTCTATCTCTTACCAGAGTATTGAGATTCTGATCAAAAGAATCTATAAACAGATATTGCTATTATTTCTTTTATCAATATCTATATTGTATCAGTTATTGAAATACAACGAATACAATTGTGAAACTGGATCTATCTGATATTCTGAAGTTTGAACAAAATTATATAATTGTATTAATTTATATTAGCAATATAATAATTGACAATGATAACAATAGATATAATTGATCAAATATTTGAAATAGAATATTGTAAATATTTCTTTCTGATTAAAAATAAAGAAAAATAGAATTCTCTATTATTGGTATCAGAAAATATTTAGATAATATTGATTTAAAAATAAATACAAAGAATATAGTTGATTGAATTCAAATATATTCTAATTCAATATTGTATTTTCAAACAAAAAATTATTTGTATCAAATATTATTAATTGTTTTCTCAATTGTGATACTAAATAGATTTTTTTTTTCAATATAATTCAAATTTACTGGATAATTTTTGATAGTTAAAAAAATAATACAATCTGATTATTGTATAGAAAATTTTCAAATATTGATTTGTACAAAAAGTTGATAATATTAAAAAAGATTAAAAACCGGAAAAATTTATTCAAATATTATAGAAAAATTATCAATTATTTATAGAATATACTATCAATAAATAAAATATTGCTATTGATTATAAAAATATTATAATTATGAAGAATATTCTTTTTTATAAATATAAAAACAAATCTATAGCAAAAATAAAAAATATATAAATAATTAATTATATTGAATAAAATTGTTTGAATAATTTATTATTTATAAATATAATATAATAATTATTGATTATATTCATTATAAATCAATTATAGATAATAACAATTTTATAAATTTAAATACTATATCTGCAGTCAGAAATTTTTTGATCAAAACAATTTTATACAAATATTATATATTTATGCTATAGAAAATATAGATATAAATATTATAAATATTGAATACAAAATATATAATTTAATCAATTGAATATAATCAGAAATAAATTAGAAAATTAGAGAAATCTAAAAATATTAAAATATTTACTAATTATCTAAAAAAATTTCTATTGTTTCTGAATTTCCAAATTTTCTGAATCTATATATTCCAGATATTGAATTCAGATTTTGTTATTGATTATAGAAAATTTGTTATTATTCTACTATATTATAATTGAGCTGTTAAAGAGTATTGTAAATATTTGTATACTATTGAATAATAGAATTTTATATATATTTATTTTCTCAAAGATATTGAAAATAGATATTATATAATATATCTAGAAATTCTAAAACAATCTTTTAGATTTCTATACTAAATATACAAATTCTGTAAATTGAAATTACAATATATATATTTATAATTTTAGAATTATAAAATAGATATTTAAAAATATAAATCTAGATTTTTTAGATTATCAGTTTGTACTGAAATTCTTTTTAAATATCAGAATCCTTAATTTGATTAAAAATGTTCAAAATAAAATTATAAAATTGTTGAATTATATATATGTTTAAAATCTGAATATTATATATATTATATAATACTATAATATCGGCTATAGTATTGACAACAACTGCCGATGATGATATCATTAATTGCCACTATATGGCAATTCAGATCAAATGACCATTCTATTCACCACCATCAAATCAACACAAATAGGGCCATCATCCTCCGGCCTAGATGATTAGAACCATCTTCTCTATTTTATTTCAATCTTAACAATTTGAAAATTTCCTATTTGGGACAACTCCCCTCTGCTACTAAGACTACTGGTCAACCCTACTACTAGTCTTCGCATAAAATATTATCGAAAATTGATTTTATATCAAAATGTTGATAAATCTATATAAATTAGAATTTAATTTCTAAAATTGTATTCAATATTATTTGAAATAAATATAAATAATTTACAGTATTATTTAAATTATATAATATTATTACAATTTTTTAGATGACTATAAATAAATTATTTTAATTATATTTAGACAATATATTTATCTATTTCTAAAATATTAATATATATTGAAAAGATTTATAAATAATATTAAATATACTACAGAAAAATCAATTAATTGTTTAATTATATAAATATTCAATTACTATATATAATTTAGAATTCTATAATTATATTTTTGATAATAGAAAAATATATTCCACTTTTTATTAAAATTGATATTATAAAATTATAATCAAAATTAATTAATATATACAAAATTTATCAATTATAAATTTTGCAATCTACTATCTATTTTATTTGCAATTTAATATATATTTATATATTATTGTATAATTTGTTCAAAATATCTGATAAAATATTATAATATCAAAAATTTTGTTTAATTAATTGAATAATTATAAAAATATTTTCTATATTTATAACGGGTAGATTCTATTGTTTGGGTTTATAGATTACCACTCGGCCAAAAAAGATCACAATATCGAAGCTCTCGCTTCGATATTCTCAAACTACATATATATAAGGTATAGGTAGTGCACAAGTATATTTGACATAGGTTCCTGTGACAACTAGAATAATGGAAGAAGAAGAACAGAAGATCAATTCAATTACTTAGTAAAATATACGGAGAGACTGATTCTTGAAGAATCTTCAAGCAATCAGAATAATACAAGCGAAGTTATTCAACCTTTTCCTCACATGCCTTCGAGGAAAAAGCAGTGTCGAATCGGGTTCGAAGCATGAAGATCAGTAACTTCATCGAAAGAGATAAGCTCTATAGCTTCACTGTATCATTCTTCAGATCCATTGTCAGAGATTCTATGACAATTATTCCCCTTTTCTTCGAGAGCCTGATCCCAGATATATCTATAGGCTCTTCAAAAAATAATATAGAGATATGAATAAATTCTTTGTTCCAGATTCGCTCTTCTCATCATATATGAACAAAATGGATCCGTATTGGCTTTGTAGCAAAAACTCAAAGATTTTTTCTTCAAAGAGACAATAGATATAAAAAATCAGCAAAAAACCCGTGCTTCCGGAAAAGATTGTTTGGAAAATACTTAGCCTCGATTCTCTTAACAAAATGTATTCGATTTGTGTTGAGATTATTATATCTTCTATATCTATATCTCTGACAATATTTTGCCGGCAGACAGCTGTACTAGTAATAAATTCTGCTCCAGCAATCGCAGTATCCAATTGTACTTCAACAACTCTTGCAATAGCTGCTGATTTGTCTTGTATTTATAGCAGATATATATAGAAAGCGAATTTAGAATAATTCTCTGCCGCTGAAAAGAAATATCAAAAAAAGAAAAAATAGACAAAACAATAGAAAATTGCTTGAGATAAACAATGAGCGGCTGTTGTTTCAACAGAGAGTGAAAATAATAACAGTAGTAATAATAATAATAGTACCAGTGATAGTGGTAGTTAAAGTAGTAGTGATAGAGGCATTTTGAATGCGAATAGCTTTAATAGCGCAGATAACCAAAATCTGGTTGTATCGCAAGACAAATATTTATTTTGTTTTCGATATTTTAATAGAGAAATTATTCAATATAAGACAAATTGTTCTGACAACTATATATTTTGTATCAATTGTTATTTTGATATAGTTAATTCTAAATACTGTTGTATCTGTCGAAATAAAAATAAAAGTAAAAATATTTGCAGATTGATATATCTTCGATTTTGGTTTGTAGTTGTTTTGTAGACTAATAAATTCTAGATATCTGCTATAATAATAGAGAATACTAAGATATTTGTTGATATTTTAGATTGGGCTGCTCAAATTTAGATAGTAGATTATATTAAATTATCTGGTAATTGAACTCTTGGCCATAATAGTATTCAGATTGATTGGACTGTATCTTGTATTCAATAGACAATATATTATTTATATATATTGTGAAGACTAGTAGTAGGGATGACTAATAGTCTTAATAGCAGAGGGGAGTAGTCCCAAATAGGAAATTTTCAAATTGTTAAGATTGAAATAAAATAGAGAAGATGGTTCTGATCATCTAGGCCGAGGGGTGATGGCCCTATTTATGTTCTGATCATCTAGGCCGAGGGGTGATGGCCCTATTTATGTTAATTTGATGATAGTGAATAGAATGGTCATTTGACCTGAATTGCCACATAGTGGCAAGTAATGATATCATCATCGGTAGTTGTAGTGAATACTATAGCCGATATACTATACTATAGTATTATATAATATATATAATATAATATTCAGAGCCCCCCTTAATCTTTATTTTATATTATTTGTTTATTATAGTATAATATAATACTATAGATATAGTAAAATATAATATAATATAAAGATTATAGTGAATATTATATTTGCCATATTATTTTAGGGCATAACAAATTAAACACATTTTTAGTAGTGTTTTTTGTTATAATATCGGCAATATTATCTTTTGTTGGTATTGGTACAATTTTAATCATATTGTTTTGTATGGCATCTCTGGTATAATGATATATAATATCAATATGCTTAGATCGTTTGTGGAATTCAGGATTTTCAGCCAGTTTTTTGGCACTTTCATTATCCACTAATATAATAGGTATACTATTAGTAGTATAGTCTAATTTTAGTATATTATTAAAATAATTTAGCATATTGTTCAAATAGATAGCTTCTTTGGTAGCTTCTTTCAATGCCATATATTCTGATTCACATGTTGAGAGGGCAACTGTTGTTTGTAATTGGCTATTCCATGATATAGGATTTGTTATTCCTAGATCATTTGATAAACTGAATAGATAGCCAGTAGTAGATCTTCTATTATTAAGATCATTGCCCCAATCAGCATCACAATAGCCCTTGATATATAAATTATCACCACTACAATTATAGATAATGCCATAATTGCTATGGTGTAAGAGATAACACCAAATATTGGCTAAAGCATCAAAATGATGTGAATCAGGATTTGACATAAAACGGGCACAATTTATAACAGCAAATGTTATATCAGGTCTAGTTTTTAATGCCAAATATAGTAACGAACCAATTTGTTTTTGGTAGTTTTTAATATCAATATTACTGGCCTGTGTTATATTTTTATAGTATTTAACACCAGGCTTGCCAGGTAGATTGGTTGGTTTATATAATTTGTTATTAATAACAATATTATTATTGTTATTATTGTTATTATTGTTATTATCAATATCACTAATATTATCAATAAATTTATTTAGTATTTTATTGGTATAATTGATTTGTGATATTGTTAGTTGTTTGGTTTTATAGTTTATATTAATATCATTACCTAGAAAGGTAGTAATTTGGCCAATTTCATCTAATTGAATAGTATTAGATATTTGATTGGCCAATTCTTTGATATAAACCAAATCTTTGTGTAATATTAAAATATCATCCACATGGCATATTATAATGCAGCCATCTTGTGAATTAATATAAATCCCTTCATCATATATAAATACTTTAAATTGTAAAGCATTTAATATATTTTTGAGATATTTATTCCATAAACGAGGGGATTGTTTTAGGCCATATAGTGCTTTATTTAGTTTAGCACATTTATTGTTATATTGTTTGTTATTGTATAGGCCAATTGGTAGTATTGTATAAATTTCAGTGTCAATATTAGCATGGCAAAACGCATTTTTAACATCATATTGCCATATATATAGTCCTTTGTTAACGGCTATTAATAATAGCATATGCCAGGTTTCTGTTCGGCATGTTGATGAAAAGGTCTCTAAGAAATCGATACCTAATTTCTGATTGAAACCCTGAATAACCCATCTCGCTTTATAGCGAATAGTGTTATTTTTATTTGTAATATAGCTTTTGTTGTTATTATTATTATTCATTCTTTTTATAATGGGTTTCATCTTGAATATCCAACGGCCTGATATCGGTTTAATATTGGGTGGTATGTCAACAATATCCCAGGTATGTTGATTGACTAAGGCTGTATTTTCTTCTAAACAAGCCTTCTCCCAATATGGCCAATCAGGGCTCTTCATAGCATCTTTTAGATTGCTAGGCTCTTGAAGGTTGGCTATTGTTAGAATGAATGGTAATGGGCTTTTAGCCATTGGCCGGCAAATGTCATCAATAATAATAGTATCAGATATAGTATATATATATTGTTTTATACTATTATCATTATTATTGTTATTATTATTATTATCACTACTATTATCAGTAGTAGTATAAATAGTGTTGATATTATTGGTATCTTTTGGTATATGAATTTCAATTTGATGATTTGGATCACTTGCAATTTTAGCATCAACCTGTGCCCTAGTTTTAATGTAGGGTTGTTGATTTATTAATTTAGATTTTCTAGATTTAATATCTAGATCTAAATTTATTGATTTATTATTATTATTATTATTGTTATTGTTATTTGATATTGAATCAGCATAAAATTTGTTATTAATAATAGTAGTATCTCTTACTATTATTGTTATTCTTTTATTTGGTATATATAATTTATAGTGGCCAAAGTGAGTATAACCCACTAATATAGCTGATTCTTGTTTATTATTCAATTTATTAATCTGTTGATTAATAGTATAATAAGCAAGTGAACCCCAGGTTTTGATATTATTATATATATTGATACTGGGTTTTATATTATAGTATAATTCAAACGGTGTTTTGAATTTTAATGCTGAATGGGGTGTTATATTATATATATATGTAGCAGCCAGTAAGGCCTCACCCCATAAATAGCTAGGTAATTTGCTATTTATCAGCATTGCCCTGACTTTATTCATTAAAGTAAGATTTATTCGTTCAATTAGGCCATTTGGCTCTTTGGTATAAGCAGGGCTTGTTGAATGAATAATACCCCTTTTGGTAGTAAATTCATTTAACATTTTATTGATATATTCAGTGCCATTGTCAGTAAATAATTCTTTGATATTAACACCAGTTTGATTTTTTATTAATATGGCAATCTTTTTGAATGCTAATAAAGCATCATTTTTGCTTTTTAGTAAACTGACAAATAAATATCTTGATGTTTTATCAACAAATGTTATATAGTATTTGTAATGATTATAGGTGAGTGGATTTATTGGGCCACCAATATCAGAGTGTATTCTTTCACCTATTTTATATATCAAATTGTTATTTGATTGTTTGTTGATATACCGTTTGGCTTTGGCTTTTAAACAAGTATCACAATCATATAATATATTATATAGTATATTATATGGTATATCTTTATTATATATATATTTTATAATATAGGATAATGGCTTAGGACCTAGATGGCCTAATTTATTATGCCAATTCTTAATATCAGTATTATTGCCGATATTATTATTATTATTATTATTATTATTATTATTATTATTATTATTATTATTATTATTATTATTATTATTATTATTATCTAATAACAATAATTTGTTTGGTATAGTATTAATAGCATTGTTAGGGTTATTAGATATAGGATACAATATTTTAGTATTGGTATAATATAAATTTGTTTTATAACCCCTTATTGTGCAACGAGTGTCTCTGAATAGAGATACACTGTTGGCTTTAAAAATAGCAATACTATTCAATTTAGTAGTGCTTAATATATTCATACCTAATTCAGGCATGTATAATACATTATGTATTATATATATAAAGTTTTGGTTTGTTAATATAGCAATTGATCCTTTTATATTGATTTGTTTATTTAGCATTTTGCCCCAACGAACAGTTTGTTTTGTTGGTTTTTTAGCATAAAAATAGTTAATATCACTAATAACAGATACAGTAGCAGCCGTATCAATAACAAATTGACAGATTGGACCAATTTTATAAATAGAATCACCATTTTGGTAGATTAAATTATCTGATATTTTGTTATTATTAATATCAATTTGTTTGTTATTAGTATTTGAGATTGTGCTTACTTCAGCATCAATATCAAGCAACATATTGTCAATATCCATATCAAATTCGTTTTCATTTTGAATAACTGGCTCAGTTTGATCTGATTGGCCTGATTGGCCTGATTGGCCTATTTGGCCAGTATTATTAGTAGGACTGCTATCATTTAATATAGTATTAATGATAGCCTGGTTCCTTTTCTGATTTTCGAGACTGTACTCGGATTTTGGATATTTTGTTTTGTTTGTATTGTTTGTTCTGTCATTCCACCAGGAAGGACGTTTGTCAGGATATAGATAAAAGCATTGATCTGTCATATGATTAGTCATATGGCAATTCTGGCAAAATTTACCTTTATAGGGCTGCTTCTTCCATATTCTGCTATTTGGCCTGAATTTACCATTAGCCCTAAAAGATTTAGGGTTAAGGGTTTTAGGTCTAGGGTTTTTGTTGTTATTCTTTTTGTTAATACTGTTAATAGTATCAACTTCTTTGCCACGTGATTCATCAATCAAGCATTTAACTAATGAATCAAAAGTATAGGCAGCAGGATTATCACGTAATGATTGTGTAATATGTTGAATGAAAGCAGTATAATTGTTATCCAAACTGTTCAATACCCATGCTATTATAACCTGATTAGGTAGTATAATATTTTTGGATATTAAATCATTGATTAGCAACTTGATTTCATTCAGATAGGCCTCCATACTGTCGTAATCGGCCAATGAAATATTAAAGAATTGTTTCAATGTGAGGTATTCGTTGTAAAACCCTTTGGATTATAGATATCTCTTAGGGTTTGCCAAGCCCTAATTGCATTTGTTTCATCCTTTATATACAATAAAGGACTATCCTCACATAGCAGTTTGATGATAGCTAATGCCTTTTTGTTTTTAGCTATCGGTATAGTATTCAAATTGAAATCAGCTGGTAGTTCACCATTTGCTGGCACATTATCAAAACCTAGATCATCTTTAACTAATAGAGCATATGCCCTAATAGCCCAAGTGGTATAGTTGTCAGTGCCACTCAATTTGGTAACCTCTATTTTAGGTAGGGTTGCCATATTAATATATATATCGATAGATATATATATATATATAAAAGGTGATATAATATTATATATATAGATATATATAATATTAGGCTGATATATTATTATATATATATATATAATAATAGTTATTGACAGTATCAAGTTTTGATCTTAGATAAGATTAACTTTCAGATAAGTTTAACCTTAGATAAGATTAACTTTTAGATAAGATTAAACTTTAAAATAAAGTTCAACCTTCCGGTAGAATATCGGATAAATAGCGGAGATATATCGGAGAAACTGTAATTGTTCCTCAACTGGAAAACTATATCACACTATATATATCGTGATATATATTGTAGATATAACTTCACGATTGCCTAAATAGGAAATAGTAGATTAGCAGTAGCAATCCGGGCTCATAACCTGTGAAGACTAGTAGTAGGGATGACTAATAGTCTTAATAGCAGAGGGGAGTAGTCCCAAATAGGAAATTTTCAAATTGTTAAGATTGAAATAAAATAGAGAAGATGGTTCTGATCATCTAGGCCGAGGGGTGATGGCCCTATTTATGTTCTGATCATCTAGGCCGAGGGGTGATGGCCCTATTTATGTTAATTTGATGATAGTGAATAGAATGGTCATTTGACCTGAATTGCCACATAGTGGCAAGTAATGATATCATCATCGGTAGTTGTAGTGAATACTATAGCCGATATACTATACTATAGTATTATATAATATATATAATATAATATTCAGATATATTGGCTTTTTTGTTTTACTATATAATTCAATAGTATTATATTCAGTTTGAATTTATAGTTGATATTGTTAATAAAGTCGAAAAGAATCAATATTATTTTGCCGAGATTTTGCAGAGAAAACAGATTCTTATTTAGTATTCTAATTCTCTCTCTGTTGACTTTTTATACCATTTACAATATAAGAATTCTGAAAACAATTTATAGCGAACAGTTATTCAAAAATTTTTTAGATCAATAGCAGATAGATTGGATTTCAGCAAGATCAGATATATTGATAATATATTGAAGTTGACAGATAATTTTTGTGGATTATAATAGAATCAGTTTATAATCAATTTCAATTTGTTTTTTTTTATAAAGAGATTATCTTGATTATATAGGTATTAAAATAGATAATGTAATCCACGGGCGAATCGGCCACCTAACACAGTTGTATCCTCTATATAATCTTCTACTATCTTTAACCACTTGCCATGCCACCAATTCGATCTCAAAAGACTCAAAAATCCGTCGAACAAAAAGATAGAATTCTATTAGTTGTCAAAGCTATAAAAAATAAGGAAATCTCCTCTATTTGTAAAGCTGTACACTGTTTTGATGTGCTATGCGCTACTCTCCAGAATCAACTATGTGGTTATCAATTTCGATATAAAGTATATACAAATAGTCATAAATTGATTTAATATAAAGAAGAATTGTTTATTGAATAGATATTGTCTATGGATCTATATAGAAATCCTCTCCGGTCAAATATAGCTAAAAATATAGTCAATTTGTTATTTGCAAATTATGGAACAATTTCTTTTCCAACTATTGGTGTTAACTAGATTTCAATTTTTATTAAATATTATAAAAATATAATTGCAAATTGATTTAGCTGTCGATATAACTATCAGAGAATATAATATAAAAATCTGACTATAATTCAGAAATAATTTGATAGTATATAATATATAATAGTTTAATACAATATTGCTGATAAAGATATTTTCAACTTTGATAAGATAGACTTCATAATAGATTTATTGCAACTGCAAAAATTATTATTTGTATAGAATATTGTGGAAAAAAATTAATACTACAATCAGAAAATTGTAAATAAATAATTATAATTGAATCAATCTATGCTCAAAAATAGATATTTCTGCTATATATTATCTTTAAAGATAAAGTCTTTATTGAATTATAGTTTAATAATCTTTTAGATAGTTGGAAAATTGATAAAAGCAAAAATAAATAGACTATTGATAATATTAATCTTAATTGACTAAAAAATTATTTTATTCTATATATTTATAGTTGATCAAAAAGCAAATATAGACTATTTATTTTTGATAATTATAATAGTTATTTAACAATTCAATTTAATCAGATTTGCAAAGAATATAATATTATATTGATTTATATATCTATATATTTATTATATTTACTTCAATTATTTGATATTGATTATTTTATTTCTCTGAAATATATATATAATAGATTTGTAAAAGATCTTATACAAAAAGATATCAATTATATTAACAAACTTGACTTTTTTATAGTATATCCAGATATCTATATTAGAATATTTAAAAATATCTTAATACAAAATAGTTTTAAAATTATAGAATTAATATTTTTTGATTCTATTTCTGTACTTGCAAAGATCAATATCTATATCAAAATATCAATATCTTTTTTTACCCACAGAAACAATTCTTCAGCCGACTTTATATCTATAGCACTATACAACGCAAAACAACTATATCGGCAGATTTTCTTGGTCAAGATACTATTTAAGTATCGATTGCAAAATCTTTCTATATCCACAAAAACAGCAATTGATCAACTGATTAAAAACTGTTATATAGCAATATATAATACATTGTTTTTAGCCAAGGAAAATCGGATTCTATATGTATAACGGTACTAAGATACAAGCTAGTACTTGTTGACTAGGTGAGAGAATAATGGAAGAAGAAGAACAGGAGATCAATTCAATCACTTAGTAGAATATATAGAGAGACTGATTCTTGAAGAATCTTCAAGCAATCAGGATAATACAAGCAAAGTCATTCAACCTTTTCCTCACATACCTTTTTCGAGAAAGAAGTGGTGCCGAATCGGGTTCGAAGCGTGAAGATCAGTAACTTCACCGAAAGAGGTAAGCTCTATGGCTTCACCGTATTATCCTTCAGATCCATTGTCAGGGATCCCGTAACAATATGCTGTAAATGCAAGAAAAAAGCAAAAGCGATCAAGATCGAAATATCAACTATTCTATAATACAGTTCTAAATGCTATAGAGACATATATGTTGATACAGACCAGCCAATATTCTGTTGAAGCTGAAGCTTCAGTCTCCACAGAGATCGCAAATCAGATCAGTATATACCGAATTTGGGTGCCGCCAAGATGCAGTGGATATAGAGTGATAGAACATAAGATAAATAGATGTCCAAAGCAGTAGCTATTAATTTAATTGTGTTTTGTTGGTTATATATATAAATCAAAAATAGTGGTTGTAGTTGGGTGGCCGACTCGCCTGTGGATTATATTAGAGTATATATAATTATATAATAGAGAATTCCAGATAGAGATAAATAGTTGTGTTTTTCTGTTTGAATAAATATATATATATATTTTTATAGAATAGTAATATCTTTTGTTTATATTTTAGTCTCTTTTTTTATATTCTTTTTTTTATGTTTTTGTTTTTTTTTTTCTACTATTATCTATCTTATTCTATCTCTATTTCTTTTATTATAATCTGATATAGCTCTAAATAGATTCGGAGAAATACTTTTCTTTTGTTAAAGATTTCAATCTATCAATATAGCTATTCTGATATTGAATTTCTAGAATAAGAATCTGGATCAACAATCTCTATTCAGTTTTCTGATATTGGTGAATCTTCTCAAGACTTATATTTTATATCTATCAATTGTATTTAAATTAATATTGATTCTATTATTTTTATTTTCTCAATTCAAGATAAGAATATCAATTTGTTTCAATTTGTTCAAATAATATTATCTAATTTTTTTTTCTATTTTAGATTCTGAAGAGAATTTCTCAATTTCAATAAAAGATTTTTGTATTAGTCTATTCTGTATTGTTAATTTTATTGTATTATATAGATTTTTTGGTCTTTGCTTTTATTTTGAATAAATTTCTATATTAAAATATCTTTGATTTCTGTTTCTTTAGATTGGTAGTCTATAAATTTTATCAAGATTTGTAATATTTGTTTGATTTTATAGATTAGTAGTCTCTCAAAAAAGAAAAAATCAAATATTGTTTTTTCTTATTCTGATTGTTATATAAATTAAGATTATTCAAAATACAATAAATATATAAAAAGTTGTCTAATATATTAATTATTATTTATAACTATCTATAGAGATATATATAATTGTGATTGCCTATTAAAATAGATTTGGATTGTTTTTAAATCTTTATTATTTTTGATTTATTATCAAAATTGTATTGAATAATTTTATAAGATAATAGTTGTAACAGGTCAGAACCCGATATAGGGTCATATATACTATATAACTTTGTCATTGTGTTTATCTTTACTCTATATATACTATCGGAATAGAACAATATAGCACCGAAGCTATACCGTATCCAAATCCCGTCAGCCATATATTTATATTTCTTCAAGTTTGACAATAACAATTTGCAGGCAATGCCTTGTTGAAATTAAATCTGGCTTTAGCCCTTCACAATAGTTGTATTTTTAAAGAGTTTTAGAATTCTTTATTTGAATTACTATTTTGAAATAAAGAAAATAGATTTTATTATATATATTTTATTTGTCAAAAACTGTTTACAGATATTGTTATAGAATAGTCGAAATTCAATTAGAAATAATCTCTAAAATATTTGAAAAAAGTAGTATTATTATTATTAGTATTTTTACTATATTATAGAAAACAAAAAATATATTAATTGAATAGAAATCAAATATAATTTTATCGAGATTGTCAGGATTTTGTTGTACTATTATTATATAAATATTCAAGATTATCTGCTGAACCAATATATTATTTTCTAGATATATTTTTTTATATTCTTTTTATATTCTATTCGGAGCCGAATTGTTTAGATAATTGTTTTTTTTTTTTTGGTTTTTTTGTTTCTAATAGATACAAATAATATTATAGATATTATCTATATAAATCTCTGGTTTCTATATATTGTATTTGAAAGACTATTCTTTCTATTTAATATAGAAATAGAATTCTTTTTGTGTTTATTTTTTATCTTAAATTTTTTCAATCTTCTATTCTTTATTTTTGTCTAGATCTGATAATAATAATAGTTTGTCTATTTTTTACTTTATATTCTATTTATTTAAAAAAGAGATAGAAAATATATTATATAATTTTTTATATTTGTCTAATAATTATAGATAATATATTTATAGTCTGATTTGTTTTTGAATATAAAATAGATCAATCTATTGAAATAAAATTTTTTTATTTAATCTTTAAAATAAAAATCTTTGATAAATAGTTTGATTAAATTGTTTTTCTAGAATTCTTTTGAGATATATTTTTTGTTGTAATATTTCTAATATTATTTTTGGAATTTTGTATTATTTTCTGAATTTTTTATATATAATTTGTAGTTATAACAACTACAATTCTACTAAAAATATTTTTGTTTTCTTATTATTTTTACAGAGTTAAAAATTTGGATTGATATTTATAAAAATTTAGAATAGAATTTTTTGGATTATTTGATTTATAGTATTATTGTATATAAATTAAATTGTTTTAAAAAATCAAACTCAATTTATATATTATTTATTTATAAAATAATATAAATAATTTTTTAAAATTTGATTTATTTATTTAGTCTATCTATCTATTTATGAATAGAAAACAGTTGAATATCAAAATTTAATTTTCAAATAGTAATATAGATTTGATCAGAATTTATTAATAAAAATAGATTTTTGATTTGATACAATTCTATCTAGATTTTTATATTCTAATTCAATTTGATTATAAAATAGTTTTATAAATTTAGTAATATTAATTGTAATAAATATAAAAATAAATTAAGAATATTTTGTGAATCTATTAACAATAATAAAAATAATATTAATTATTTTCTTTTGATAATTTATTTTAGATAGTTCTATAATAAAATCTATTATCAATTCTATAAAAAATCTTTGAGAAACAGAGAATAATTGCAATTATTTGCAAAATTGATATTATAGAGCTTTAATTCTTTAATAGATTGTATATAATATAATATAGTTTTATACTTTATTCTGAAATTTTTTTTAATAATATTTCTATTAAAATAGTTTGATTATATAAATTCTTCTGAAATAATCTGCTAAAGAATTATTATATTAGATCTAGATCAATCTAAATTATAGATTGTCAGCAATAAAAATATATAATTTATTAATATAGTAAAGTAATTCTTTTGGATTTATATTTCAATATTTTTCTTTATATTTATTTTTCAATAATATAATCTTTTGTTTACAAATCGTAATATTTTTGAGCTATAATCAAATAACAAGATCTTCTAATTTTTCTGAAATTTTTTTATATAAAATATTTTTTACTGTTATTGCAATCAATATAATTTTAGAAGATATAAATTAAATATAATTCAATTTTTTGTAGATAATTATATTATTTCTCCAATCTGGATCTTCTATAGCAATTACTCTATAAGAATCTATAGATATACTATTAATTTCTATATTCTAAGATATATTTGATTTATAAGAGATTTGAATATTCTCTATATTGATATTGTTCTTAATTCAATTTCTATCAGAATCAGTTTGAGAATAATTTATATAATCAATAATATTATTTCTATTATCTATATTTTGTATTCAATTTGTATAGAAAATATATTCTATATATACAATATTTTTATAGATTGAATTATTGAACAAATTATTAATAGAGTAAATATTTATACTCTGCAATTCTCTATAGATCAATATATCAATTTTTGCTGAATATAAAATATTCTCTTTATATTTCTTTTTGAATAGTCTATTAATTTGAGACAATCTATCAATAGAATTTGTTTTATTGACTTATACAAAATAACAAAATCAAATAGAATCAAATATAGATACTATCTAATTTATTTTCTGTTGATCTTGAACTACTATATAAACAATTTCAAATTGTTATAATCAGATAGAATCTCAATACAATATCTTTTTTTTTCAAAATATTGTTATCAGTATTTAAAAAAATATATAATAGTATATATCTTTTGATCTGAAATAGTATAATTGTATTCTGTAGATATAAACTTTTTCAATCAGAATATAACTAGATATTATATTTTTTTATATAATTAAAATAATATTTCTGCTATATCAAATTCAGAGATATCTATCTCTATACAAATAGATCTCACAGAATCAAAGAATTATAGCAGCAATATTTTTGTAAATATTTTAAATAGAATATAAAATATTTTTGTCTCTCTTTTATTTAGTTGTATAGATTCTGATTTCTTTCTATTTTTATTTTTTTTTCAAAAATTTAGTAAAAAATAAAACAATAAATAAATTATTGATAAAAATTATAGAAATTTAAGAATATCTATATATTATAATAGATTTGAAATAGTTTCTATTTTGAGATAATTTTGATTTATTGTTAATCTATAGCTATTTTTTGTTGATCTATAATAAATTAAAAAAATTCAATCTCAGATTGATAAAATATATATTTAGCAGACTTGGAAAAAACTGGATCTTTTATAGTTTTTCAAATATTTTTCAAAGATAAATTATATATTCTTTGCAGATTCTTAAAAAGGTCAATATATTATCTAGATATATAATATAAATAGTATTTAGTAATTCTGCAAATACTATATAGATATAATTCTAAAATATTATTGAAATATTGATAAAATAAAATAATATAATTATATATTTATAATATCTATAATAAATACAAAATACAGTTTTCTGTTGTTTATTTTTATTGATTCTAATATAGTAATATATATTCTAAATATCTATTTTACTAAAAAGTTTAGTATCTGATAGACAATCAAGAATCTCTAAAATAAAAAATACAGAATATCTGTTTTTAATAGAAACTATATTTAATTCTCAATAATTGATATACAATCAAAAATCTCTATTTTTCTTTGAAATAAACAAAATAAAAATTCTAATAGAATTTATAAAAAATCTGATTTGACTATTTTTTTTTAGATTCTTGTTGAGATATTTTTGTAGAATCTTCAATTCTATTTGCGAAAAAGAATATATAGATTTGTAAAAAAAATATAATATTCTTTTAAAGCTTAATATTGTGATCTATCTCTTTTCTAGATAGTATAATCTGTAAATTCTGTATTTGGAATATATTTTTGTATTCTATAAATTCTAGAGAAATTTGATCTTGATTTATTATCAAATTATATTTATTTTTGCCAGAAAGTATTGAATTATCTTTAGAAAACTAAAAAAATTGTATATATATAGATTCTTTTTCTACAGATTTTACCAAATTGATATATTGTAAATATTTTTATCTTGGATAATTTGTTTTTGAATTATCAACAATTCTGCTATAAAACTAATATAATATAATAGTCTATTAAAATTGTATTAGATAAAAGTACTGAAAATCTGTTAAGTCTTGGATTTTTATCGGTTATAAGACAGAATTGTTTTATAATTTTTTTGATATCTTTTAGATCTATAAGAACAATAGAAATAGTTCAAATACTATAGATAGATATTTATTTGTTTCCAATAGCTTTGAGAATAGATATTATAAATTCTGTTTTCTAAAACTGATATTTTCTTGCAAATTCAATACTAATCAAATCGATCTCTATATATATATCTAGATCTATATATATTTTAATATTATTTTCAATATAGATTGAAATATAAATTTATACAACTATTTCTATTTAAAAATATAAATCTGAATCTGCAGAATCTATTCCGATTCTTTATCTTTTTTTTATCAATTTGTAATTGAATTATTCTTTATTTGTTGGATTTTTGAGATTTGCTGAGCTGTAGAATATTCTGAATATATATAATTTTTTTTGTCTATAGTTATAGCCGTGACTAATCCACCTTACGGAGGAAAGCCCATCCACAGGCATGCGCCCATGGGTGGGCCTCAGTCTAACAACAAAATATTCATTTTTTTATTCAATGCGTTTATACAACTACCACTATGTCTAGAAGTTCTCAATTTGATGAAAATAATGTTATTCGGGTCTGTGAAGCCGCTTATACTGTTGAAATTTATCAGCGCTATTCTATCAATTCAAGGTATCTTATAGGGTTCTCTGGGGATGTATATGCTAGGGTATAGGGCCATAAAAAGATCGAAAAGTGTCTAATATAGTGTTAAATCTATATCAGAAAAAGATTTTGATATATTGGATTGATAGAATGCAAAGGAATAGTATACCAATGATACTGGTTGTTCTACTAGACTGGGCCAATAATGTGTTGGTATACGCTGGATCAGAGCGAAAGATTGGTATAATATCAATGCGATATTAATATAATATTAATATTGAATTATTTATAAATCAAATACTAATCGATATTTGACAATTAGTTTGATTCACAATGGATTTACTGTTTTATATTCTATTTATCTCCAGAATTGAAATTACAATCTATTATCCAAAAGTCTACAGAAGCCAATCGAATGGAGCAGAACAAATTGCTTTTTAAATATATAATATAATAAACTGATCTATATAACAAAAGATTTATCTAATTATCTGCTATACAATTTTGATGAAATTGGCTTTCAATCTAGTAAAGAAGATAATCAAAGAATTATCAGTACTGTTGATAGAAGATTTTGTTTTTCCAATTTCAATATTTCTGAGAATATTACTGTTATTGAATATTGTTCAACTGACAACTGATTGATAGCTTTTTTTATTATATTCAAAGATATATATTCTCTGGAGGACTGACTATGGGAATCTGGTATTCCCGAATATATAGTATTGGATATTTTATTCAATAACTGGATAACAAATAAATTGATATTGAAATAGCTAGATTATTTCAATAAAAGAATAATATCAAGAATTAATAAAGGACAAAAAAGAATATTGTTATTTGATAAATATAATTCTTATATAATTTTCGAATTTCTTTTTAAATATAAAGAATATAATATTATATTATTCAGATTTATACTATATACAATCTATTTTTGCCAGCTATTTGATAATCTATCTTTTCTGAATTATAACTAGTATTTTCGATCTGAAAACAATATTTTGTCTTTTTGGAGTAGTTTAGTATATACAAAAACTGAATTTCTGTTTATTCTGGATCGGATTCGGCGAAAAATTTTATCTAGATATATTTTTCAAAAAGTCTTTGAGAATTATAATATCTTTTCTATAAATAAATTGAAAATATTAAAACAATTTCAAATTTTCAAAGATTCTTTCACTTCAATTACAGATATTTCAATATCTAATTATATCTATTATAGAAAAACAGTATCTCTTATAGAGAATTCTATATTCTCAAATATTCCAAATACTCTATTCAAAAGTATTGAACAGTTTCAAAAAAAATCAAAAAAAAGTATTGATTTAGCAGAGCTGCCAATCAAAAATCAACAGAATCTCAATAAAGTCTTTCAATATAATCTTGATATTTATAAAAAACTCCAAATTGCGGAGGAACAGTTTGCTATTGTACAGAATATTATATCAAATATATACACAGCACAAATTCTGTTGAAACGAACTTGTATACACCGTCAAATTAAATCTCTCAGTGATACAGGGATACTGTCAGCTCGAGATGCCAATTGTTCAATTGAGACAAAATGCGTGAAAGATACCGAGAAGGAGAAATATTGTGAGAAGAGAGAATAGATTAAATATAACGGTTGCCTATCAAAACAATATACTAAGAAGGAAATTCAGGTATAAGAAGAAGCGGAAAAGGTATCTCTACAATGTGGTGACCTTTTTTGGATGGATCCTCTCCCTTGTTAGATAGTTACTGTTATTAAAATAAATATTTTGTTGTTAGACTGATATTGTTGTTAGGCTGAGGCCCACCCGCAGGCTTCGCCTGCGGGTGGGCTATCCTGTAGGTCGATTAGTCACGGATAGTGTTCAATATTGAAGAATCTCTTTCTAGAATCTGAAAACAGATAGCTATCTTGAGAGAAATTTGAATTTACTTTATAATTGATTTTTTGTTATTTCAAAAAATAGAATAAATTGTTATTCTTTTGATTTAATTGGTTTGAGAAATATTTTAGTTGATTATAGTTCTGAAAACAATTAGAATAATTATTATTATTTTTTTTATTATATTTGTATTTTAGATACTATCTCTTTTTGTTTATAAAATACTAGTGTTTCTCAGCAGTATCAATTTATTGTTCTCTTATAATAAAAACCAAATATATATTGTTTTCAATTCTAGTAATAAAATATTGATTCAATTTAGATCAAAATTGTATAATATATTCTTTCTCAGATATAGATACCAGATAATATTTATATAGTTTTTGAGTTGATTATAAAAATTCTATAGACTCTTCTCAAATTTCTGTCAAAACTTATTATACTTAATACAAATATCTCTCTCAAAATTCTATATATCATAGATAAAACTTTGAATCTATTCTAAAAAATATCTCTATATATTTATAATCGAATTATATTATCTTTGAATACAATATAATATCTATTTGTTTCGGCAATAGATATCTAGATACTATATAGTTTTATTGATTTTAGTATTATTTATTTAATAGATATTAGAATTGTTTCTGAAAATTATATTTAGACTATTGATCCAGGATTTCTATTCTTATTATATAAATTTTATAATAAGATCTATAATCTTGATATTCTTGATTCTATTGGATTTCGGATACAAATCAATACCGAAACAGAATAAAAAAATCAATTCTTGTTTAAATTTTTTCTCAAGAAATCTAATATATTTCTTGTTTTCAATTGTCTTTTGAAATTTTTTTTTCTGATATCTCTATTTTCTAAAAATTTACTCAAGAGAATTGAATAATTTATTTTTATTCTTGTCAATCTTATTAGAATCTTCTATTATTGATTCGAGACTGACTTGTCTTATTTGTCCTCGAATTGAGATATCTGGACTAGTTGTTCTATTCTGAACAGTTTCTTCTATATCGATCTCAGATACCAGTTCAATCTCGGGCTCAGAGATAGAATCGGATTGGATACAAATCAAATACAATCTCTATCAAATTATCAATACAATTTCAGTGGAGATCTCAGAATTAGCAGTAGAATTGCAACAGATCAAGAATAGTATTATCCTTCTCAAAAAGTTAAAGAAGAAGAATCAGGATTATAATAGTACTAAAATACAAACTAGTATTTGTTGACTAGATAAGAGAATAATAGAAAAAAAAACAGAAGATCAATTCAATCACTTAGTAAGATATACAGAGAGACTGATTCTTGAAAAATCTTCAAGCAATCAGAATAATATAAACAAAGTTATTCAATCTTTTCCTCATATATCTTCTTCGAGGAAGAAGCGGTGTCGAATCGGGTTCGAAGTATAAAGATCAGTAACTTTACCGAAAGAGATAAGCTCTATAGCTTTACTGTATCATCCTTCAGATCTATTGTCAGGGATCCTGTGACAAGAATATTCTGAATATATATAATTTTTCTGTCTATAATTATAGTATTTGATATTGAAGAATTATTTTCTAGGGTCTGAAAACAGATAGCTATCTTGAGAAAGATTTGAATCTATCCTATAGTTGATTCTTTGTTATTTTGAAGAATAAAATAAATTGTTGCCTTTTTGATTTGATTGATTTGAGAATTATAGTTCTGAAAACAATTAAAATAGTTATTGTTGTTTTTTTTTATTATATCTGTATTTTAGATATTGTCTCTCTTTGTTTATAAAATATCAATATTTCTTAGTAGTATCAATCTATTATTTTTTTATAATAGAAACTGAATATATATTGTTTTCAACTCTGATAATAAGATATTGATTCAATTTAGATTAAAATTGTATAATATATTTTTTTAAATATATTTTTTTAAATACAAATATCAAATGATATTTACAATTTTCGAGTCAATTATAAAAATTCTATAGATTCTTCTTGAATCTCTATTAAAATTTATTGTATTCAATATAAATATCTCTCTCAAAATTCTATATATTATAGATAAAATTTTGAATCTATTCTAAGAAATATTTCTATATATTTATAATTGAATTATACTATTTTTGAATATAATATAATATCTATTTATTTTGGCAGTAGATATCTAGATACTATACTATTTTATTGATTATAGTATTATCTATTTGATATATATTAGAATTACCTTTGAAAATTATATTTAGACTATTGATCTAGAATTTCTGTTTCTATTATATAAATTTAATAATAAAATTTGTAATTTTGATATTCTTGATTCTATTGAATTTCACTTATAAATCAATACTGAAATAGAATAAAAAAATCAATTCTTATTCAAATTCTTTCTCAAGAAATTTAATATATTTTTTGTTTTTAATTATTTTCTAAGATATTTTCTTCTGATATCTCTATTTTCTAAAAATTTGCTTAAAAAATCGAATACTTTATTTTTATCTTTATCAGTATTACTAAAACTTCTGCTATTGATTCAAGACTGATTTATCTTATTTGTTCTTGAATCAAGATATCCAGACTAATTGTTCTGTTCTGAATAGCTTTTTTTGTATCGAACTCGGATACTGATTCAATTTTGGACTCAAAGATAGAATCGGATCAGATACAAATCAAGCACAATCTCTGCCGAGTTATCAATACAATTTTAGTAAAGATTTTAGAATCAGTAGTAGAATTGTAACAGATCGAGAGTATTATTATTCTTCTTAGATAGTCAAAGAAAAAGAATCAGAATTGTAATAGTACTAAAGTACAAACTAGTATTTGTTGACTAGATAAGAGAATAATAGAAAAAAAAATAGAAAATCAATTCAATTATTTAATAGAATATACAAAAGAGACTGATTCTTGAAGAATCTTCAAGCAATCAGAATAATATAAGTGAAGTCATTCAATCTTTTTCTTATATATTTTCTTCGAGGAAGAAACAGTATCAAATCGGGCTCGAAGTGTAAAGATCAGTAACTTTACTGAAAGAGATAAGCTCTATGGTTTCACTGTATCATCTTTCAGATCTATTGTCAGGGATCCTGTGACAGATTCTCAATCTGATACAATTTTCTCTGGATTTCTATATTCTAATTAAATTTGATTATAAAATAGTTCTATAAATTCAATAATATTGATTGTAATAGATATAGAGATCAAAAATATTTTGTGAATCTATTGATAATAACAAAAATAGTATCAATTTTTTTTGATAATCTATTTCAGATAGTTTTGTAATAAAATCTATTATTAATTCTGCAAAAAATCTTTGAGAAATAGAGAATAATTGCAACTATCTATAAAACTGATATTATAGAAGTTTGATTTTTTGATAAATTATAAATAATACAATAAAATTTTGTATTTTATTCTGAAATTTTTTCAATAGTATTTCTATTGAAATAGTTCAATTATATAAATTCTTTCAAAATAATCTGCTAAAAAATTATTATAATAGTTCTATATCAATCTAGATTATAGATTGCCGACAATAAGAATATAATCTATTAATATAATAGAATAAATTTTTTGAATTTATATTTCAATATTTCTTTGTTTTTTGATAATACAATCTTTTGTTTATAAATTGTAATATTTTTGAACTATAATTGAACAACAAAATCTTCTAGTTTTTCTAAAAATTTTTTATATAAAATATTTTTACTACTGTTACAGTCAATATAATTCTAGAAAATATAAATTGAATATAATTCAATTTTTGTAGATAATTATATTATTTCTCTAATCTGGATTTTCTATAGCAATTATTCTTTAAAAATCTATAGATATATTATTAATCTCTATATTTTGAAATATATTTGATTTATAAAAATTTGAGTATTCTCTATATTAATATTGTTTCTAGTCCAATTTTTATTAAAATCAGTTCAAAAATAATCTATATAATTAATAATATTATCTTTATTATCTATATTTTATATTTGATTTATATAGAAAATATATTCTATATATATAATATTTTTATAGACTAGATTGTTAAACAAATTACTAATAAAATAAATATCTATATTCTGCAATTCTCTATAGATTAATATATCAATTTTTATTGAATATAAAATATTTTCTCTATATTTTTTCTCAAATAATCTATTAACTGCAAATAATTCTTAAATAATTATTATTATTTCAAATATGAATTAATTACAAAAAAATTCAATATTTTCTCAACAGAAAAAAATTTCTTGACTCCAGAAATTTGAGACAATCTATTGACAGAATTTGTTTTATCTGATTGATACAAAATAACAAAATCAAATAGAATCAAACATAAATACTATTTGATTTGTCTTCTATTGATCTTGAATTACTATATAAACAATTTCAAATTATTATAATCAGAGAGAATTTTAATATAGTATCTGCTTTTTTTGAGATATTATTGCCAGTATTTAAAAAATCAAATATAGTATATAATTTTTGATCTGAGAAAATATAATTATATTCTATAAATATAAATTTTTCCAATTAGAATACAATAAGATACTATATTTCTTTATATAACTAGAATAATATTTCTATTATATCAAATCTGGAGATATCTATTTCTATATAAATAGATTTTACAGAATCAAAGAATTATAATAATAGTACTTTTGTAAATATTTTGAATAGAGTGCAAAATATTTTTTTTATTCAATTATATAGAGTCTAGTTTTTTTATTTTTTTTTTTTTCAAAAATTCAATAAAAGATAAAATAAATAATAAATAATCTTGAATAAATTATCAATATAAATTATACAAATTCAGAAATATTTATATATTATAATAGATTCAAAATAGTTTCTATCTCAAAATAGTCTTAGTTTCTTGTTGATCCATAATTATTCTTTGTTAATCTATAATAAATTCAAGAAATTCAATCTCAGATTGATAGAATATATATTTAGTAGATTTTATAAAAAACTAGATTTTTTATAATTTTCTAAATATTTTTTGAAGATAAATTGTATATTCTTTGCAGATTTTTGAGAAGATCAATATATTATCTAGATATACAATTCAAATAATATCTAATAATTCTATAAATATTGTATAAATATAATTCTGAAATATTATTGAAATATTGACAAAATCAATAGTATAATTATATATTTTATATTTATTATAGATACTCTGAATATTATATTATATATATTATATAATACTATAGTATAGTATATCGGCTATAGTATTCACTACAACTACCGATGATGATATCATTACTTGCCACTATGTGGCAATTCAGGTCAAATGACCATTCTATTCACTATCATCAAATTAATATAAATAGGGCCATCACCCCTCGGCCTAGATGATCAGAACCATCTTCTCTATTTTATTTCAATCTTAACAATTTGAAAATTTCCTATTTGGGACAACTCCCCTCTGCTATTAAGACTATTAGTCATCCCTACTACTAGTCTTCACAGATACTATAAATATAATTTTCTATTTTTTGTTTTTGTTGATTTTAATACAATAATATATATTCTGAATATCTATTTTACTAAAGAATTTAGTATCTAATAGATAGTCAAGAATCTCTAAAATAAAAAATAAAAATATTAATTTTTAATAGAAATTTTGTTTAATCTTCAATAATCAATATATAATTAAAGATTTTTATCTTTTCTTGAAACAAACAAAATAGAAATTCTGATAGAATTTAAAGAGAATCTGATTCAATTATTTTTTAGATTCTTATCAAAATATTTTTATAGAATTTTCAATTCTATTTGCAAAAGAGAATATATAGATTTATAAAAGAATATAATATTTTTTTAAATCTCAATTTTATAGTCTGTCTTTTTTCTAGATAGTATAATATATAAATTCTATATTTGAAATATATTTTTGTATTTTGCAAATTCTGAAAAGATTCAATCTTGATTTACTATTGAATTATATTTATTTTTATTGAGAAATTGTAACGGGTCAGAACCCGATATATAGGATCACGTGTACCACGTGACCTTGTCGTCGTGTTTACCTTTTACCCCAGATGCTGTCGGAACGGAACAATACAGCACCGAAGCTGCACCGTATCCAAATCGCATCGGCCACTGTATTTACATTTCTTCAAGTTTGACAATAACAGTTTGTAGGCAACGCCTTGTTGAAATTAAACCTGGCCTTAGCCCTTCACAATGATTCTAAAAACAATTAGAATAGTTATTGTTGTTTCTTTTATTATATTTAGATTATTGATCCAGAATTTCTATTTTTGTTATATAAATTTGATAATAAATTTTATAATCCTAATATTCTTGATTCTATTGAATTTCAGATATAAATTGATACTGAAATAGAATAAAAGAATTAATTTTTATTTAAATTTTTTTTCAAGAAATCTAATATATTTCTTGTTTTTAATTGTCTTAAATATCTTCTTCTGATATCTTTATTTTTTAAAAGTTTGCTCAAAAAAATTGAAAATTTTATTTTTATTCTTATCAATTTTATTAGAATCTTCCACTATTGATTTGAGACCGATTTGTCTTATTTATTCTCAAATTGAGATATCCAGATTAATTGTTCTATTCTGAACAGCTTTTTCAGTATCGATCTTAGATATCAATTCAAGCTCAGATTCAGAAATCGGATCAGATCGAATACAAATCGAATACAATCTCTGCTGGATAATCAGTACAGTTTCAGTAGAGATCTTAGAATCAACAGTAGAATTGCAACAGATTGAGAATACTATTATTCTTCTCAGATAATCAAAGAAAAAGAATCAGAATTGTAACAGTACTAAAATACAAGCTAGTATTTATTGACTAGATAAGAGAATAATAGAAGAAAAAGAACAGAAAATCAATTCAATTATTTAGTAGAATATACAGAGAGACTAATTTTTGAAGAGTCTTCAAACAATCAAAATAATATAAGTAAAGTCATTCAATCTTTTCCTCACATATCTTCTTCGAGAAAGAAGCAGTGTCGAATCGGGTTCGAAGCGTGAAGATCAGTAGCTTCACCGAAAGAGGTAAGTGTAATGGGTTAGACCCGCTTCATACTATATGGCTGTGCCATATAGTCTTTCCCCATACACTCTTGTTCTGCCACTGTCTTATATATATTGTTTCCATTGTTCTTCTGCTTGTTCCACTCCTTCTCTTCTGCAAGCTTTTTGTAGACAGCATGTCGGCATAGTCAGTATTGAATCAATTTGGCCATAGCCCTTCACAGTAAGCTCTATGGCTTCGCCGTATCATCCTTCAGATCCGTTGTCAGGGATCCCGTGACAATTATAATTGATTTTTTTTTTTTAAATTTTGATATTTATTTTAGATAGCTGATAATTGACTAATAAGATAAAAAGTGTTTTAATTATTTATAATCTATTTAGATCTACTTATATTTTGATTTTTAATATATTTCTGTTTGAATTCAGTTTGGCTAAAAAATTTTTACTATTTCAATCTAATTTTTCTATATCACCAAAAATTCAGAATATTGAAATAAAATTATATATATACTAATTTGAATAGCTCTATTCAGTCACTATTGGAAAAAATTATATAACAGATTAGAATATATTGAAATTGAAACAAAAATAGTATAAAGATACTATATCGTCTATCTAGATATATATATATATATATATTGAAAACCAAATAGAAAATAGTATTTTTGATAATTAACTATAGTTAACAGATTAATTACATTACAATCAAAATTATTGACATAAAATAATGCAAAATAGTCACCACTTTTGAGCGGGTTGAGCATGCTTATGAGCACCCCAGCTCATGAGATAAACGGCTCATGATAAGCCGGCCTTTCAAAAAACCGCTCATGAGCATGCTCATTCCCAGGTCTAGTATTTTCTTATATTAAAAACAAATATAACTCAATATTGAATCAAAATTGAATTTTTTTCAGAGTTTACAAAATATATAATATAATTTAGACTCAAAATTTGTAAATTATATTTTCAATCATACTATAAAGAATGCCTTGAACGCAGGAATCGGGACCGAAGCGGCAATCGGGAGGGTTGCAGTAACCTTGGCGACTGCTTTTCTCCCTACCCTCCCTCTGTCTCGAGGATGGATATCCCTCCTTCATAATTCATCCGGTCTATGTGAGCCGCAACCAATATTAGATCCAACGTCGCCCTGTCTGAATTACGCCAACCGGTGCACAAGAGCCGAAGCCTTTCGCCGAGTTATCCCTCAAATCTAGCCAAACGGTTCCATCAATAAACAAATCTCGACGTATTCGTCGTCGCGACAAGGCTTCATCCACCCCGATCGAGGCGTTACTACTATCCAATGCTCATGTTCTCCACGATTGAACAGCTATCAGTAAATCATCCATTCTTAATTTACCAATATAACCATAGAAGCACGAAGCACGTGAATGAGTGGACCAAAACCATATGGTCACGTTGAATTCTCGTAGGGCCAGAGTGAATTATTCTAGGCTCCACGACCTTCAAGCCCTTCAGTTTGTATCTTTGTGGTTAATTCCTTTGTTCTAGAACATTACCACCTTTTGGATAGGCGCATCAATCCCCAAGGGAAAAGAAATTAGTTTCACAATTCGGTCGAGTCGATCGATGCGAATGAAGTGGAGACGAAGATTATGATTTACAGTCGAGCTTTCCGTGGTTCAGTCAAATGCTTCGTACTGTCGTGCAAACATATCACGAGGCCAAGTCATGGATAGGAGAACAGCGAAAAAGTATAAACCATTCCTTTGGAATATTTTTGCTGCCCGATCGTGAGATCTTTGGTCTAATGGTTGCTTTAGCTGATGCGATCTCCTTGTCTTTGGATATTTAGGATTTTCAAGCTGATATTCATGGAGAAAAGGAATGACTCGTGGATAATTGAATGGTTTGTGACCGCTGACAGCATCTGCTATTTTTGATTAATGCTGGCTATGTAAAGTTCTGTAATAATGACTTGCCGGTTTATAGAAAGTATATAAGGCGTGGAAATCGGTCTAATTTCTCTACTTCAAAATTCCAATACATGCAGTACCGAACAGAGCATGAGTACCCTCAGAGTCTGCAAGCTTTATACCCCAGTACCTATTAACTATATCAAGTTTCGCATGTAGACGTCTCTGAGCTGCTTGAAATAGAGAATGCTGCCGTAGATCAGGTCGCCTTTCCAAATATCCCAGTGCAGATCTTAGGCGATACAAACGGCTTGGAGGACAAGACCAGGGTGATCTGTCCTGGGATTCAGCATCGATGATGTCAATCATCATATTTGTGGCCGTTTCCAGTGCCGCGTTCGACTTTTCAATCCGAGATAACCACCAGACATCGCCACTTTCTATTATATGAGGCCTCTTTGCCAGAATATGCTCATTCACAAGGAACAGGCCCCTAAGCAGCATTGATTAGTACCCCACCATCAATAATGTTCAGTTGTATATGAGTATTATGAAGCTACACTAACCTGATCACGATTGCCACAGTCCCGCAGAATATATCGTGGCTTGTGGGAAGTTGACTCATGATATTTATAGCAAAGCATTGGAGTATTTCATCAATTTTAGCCAATTGGGTAAGCTGTAGTTCTCCGTTTTCCACTCGCATGATCTGATGAATTTGATCCAAAATCCAGATTCCCTGCGCAGACCAAGCCTGCGGTCCAATTTCTCCCCATACAGAAGAGTAAATGGAAGCAGGCCTGAAATGTGGTGGATCCTTAAGATCCAATGTATTTGGTTCAACTGGAAGGATGAAATCAATGCTTGGTATGGAGGCGGAAAAAGGCAAACTTTTGTTTGATGGGGTCATTTCACAAAAACTTAATCTTCAAGCAACCGCCAAATTTTCAGTATCGCCAGATCATAAAAGAAAAACGCTTTGGGGAAAATTCAACTCACTCACCTTTCATATATAAGTATTGCCCACCATGTATTAATTCCTTCTTTCCATAATTGCCCCTCCCCATGGGCATAGATCAACCGGGGAAGATTTGCATCATATCCCATATTTGCACAGCCAGAAAGTGATTGAAATGCTGTGTCTGGCATTCCACAGGAATACTCATAGACAGCAAGAACAATACCAGCCTGAATGAGCATTATGTCTGGAGGGTCTTGAGTAGTGAGTTTAGTAACTTGATTGAAAAGTAATTTTGTAGTGGTGTAGAGAGTTGTTTGGTCGGGTCCTGCGGGCGAGCTACTTGGTGTTATCTGATGGAATGTAATCAAACAGATAGCCAAGAGCAGAATGGAAAACCCCATTTGAGGGACAGTGTCTGGGAGTCTAGAAATTCCATCTTGAACTCGGGCGACACTAATACCAGGAATAAAATGCGAGATTCCGTGGAAGAACTGCTCAGCGATCTCATCAGGGAGCCGACCAGTCGCATAAATAATACGCAGTACAGACATATACAGTAATTGATGTCCATACTCAGTTTCCACCGGCGGATTCTGTGAGAGATAACTGGAGAGATCTCTGGATACTAGTGCGTCCGTTTGGAGAGTAGAAGAAATAAATTTATACTGGAAGTCGGAGGCGACAAAATATTTCGTAGTATCAAGATGATGAGGTAGGCCATTTTTAAAGTGTTTAAAAAAGACACCGGGTCCGGTGTATCCGAGCTGGTCTGTCGAAAGCGTAGATTCGATTGGAGAGCGTTGGTTAGCCATGAGTGCAGGCGCCAGTGCTCGAGGAAGTTTAGCTCGAGGGGGTTCAATAACAACGTCACGCGTCCTATATCCACAGCAGTTTCGCTTAGATTGGATACAACTGTTGAGTATATCAGTTTAGTTTAAAATCATCTCTTTGAGCACCATTCCGGCAGCGCAGGGGCGAGAAAACATACCGCTGGCATAATGGCTTGCCTTCGTCGCACTTCACTCGCCGTAACCTGTACACTTTCAGGCTGATGAAGCACAGGCACCCTGTATATCAACTTACTTGCAAGTAATGCAGCCAGTCCGCACTTTGGGTTTAGAGGCGCGTCGGCTTTTATGAGTTGCAAGGGGGGGAAACTTGGTCCTTTGAAGCCATCTTAAATCACAAATAGGACAGAATTGCCCACAGTAGATTAATGTTAAAATGGGAGTTCAAATACCCCATCCTCTGGGGAATAAATTTCAGAGCCTATGAGAGAGGGTGTAGACAGGCTGAATTGCTTTTGAACAAGGTCTTACAGTGTCTATGGTGGGAGCAGAGTGTAGATTCCACCAAATTCTTACTAATCGAAAATCGATTCATCATCCATTCCAGCTGTATCTAAATAGGCAATTGGTCCCAAATCATCAACAAAGGGTTTTTTATCATATTAGTAGTGCAGCTATCTTACAAAGGATACAATTATTGTCTTGAACAACAGAACTCGATTGTCTGTTATCTACTGCAAATATAAGAAACAGATTTTAACTAGAAGCTGTCGATTTCCAATCTAGGTCAATGCATTTTAAAGAGAAAACTAGCTGTGTTGGGTCAGAAATTGTAAGCTTACCCTTTCGCTTTTGACTACATTGCTGACCAGCAGCTATTCCGGAGATAATTGCGCTTGGCTGGTCATTTTCAGTGTCAGACTGTATAAAGATGCACTAAAAGACATACTCTCCCAGCAAAAATACCAAGTGATCCAGGCTAAATTTAAAGTTCTGGCCCAAATAACGTTATTATTTCCCTTGTTAATCCTTCATGTTAGTAGACTCATAAAGATAATGACGTACCATCAACACGAGTGGTCACTGAAAGCGGCCTCTGAACTGTGAGTGACATCGCTGACGAGACTTCGTAATTTCGAACCAATCACATCAATTTAGGAAAGCTGTCCTTTGGCCAAGTTTTCCAAACGGGGTCACCATAGGCACAGCTTGATTGCTTTAGGCCTCCAAATTTCTCCACAACTGGTGGGGCGAGGCTCTGAATTTGCGCCTTTTGACAATTTTTTATAATGAAGTGTAAATTGAAAAAAAGAAATCTGCTCAGCCCTTCAAGGAAAATGTGCCTAAACTGAGTAATTTGCTGCGGCCTTCCCAATACAAGTATCTTTTCTAGGTAGATAATTATAGCCACTCTTCACCAGATCATTCCACTCATTGTGAATGTCAAATTAGGACGAATCTTTGGCATCATAGCTACATAGCTAATTTAAAATGGGTGAATTGATACGTAGCGATCCAAACTGGGCATATAGCTAGTTATCCAAACCATATTCATCAATCAAAATATCAGCACATGTTGCTCCAGTCACATAAGCAGTGGCCTGAGTGTGGTTGTTCGTAAGAACGGGCAATACACTCAGGTCAGCCACGCGTAGATTTTCCACCCCAAAAACTCGGAAGTGACTGTCGACAGCAGCGTCGTTGGCACCATATTTGCCCATCTTCATGGTTCCTGTCATGTGCCAACTGGATGAAAGGTTGTCTTTCCAAAACTGAAGAATGTCCTCATCGGACTCGGATGCTGGTGCCATGATTGTCGAGACGGTATCCTTAGCAAAAGAATGGCACTTAGAAAGGTCCCACAAATGACGATAGATCTCAATACATGCTCGACGATCGAATGGATGTTCGAGGAATTTGGGATTGAATGAAAGCGGCTCATCTGGGTCGGAGGACTGCAATCGCACCTCCCCAACTGATTGCTCGTTCATTAAGAAGACAGACAGACAGATGTAACTGTAATCTTGGAAGAGCTGCGGAATAGTGAAATGCACCGGGAAATGGCTAATGATCTCGTAATGAGGAATCTTCTCACAATTCATAAAATTTTGGACATGTTGGGGTAAGTCCTTGAACTCTCCAGAGGATGTTATTCGGTCAGATTTGAACCAGCCAATCCCGAGTTGGCAGCCATAACGTGCCCAAGGGCCGGTGCCGTCTTTTCTCCATTGCTTCATTGCTGCCTCCATGGCTACTGGGTCTTGGTAAAAATCATTTCTGTCGTTGGTTTGGGGGTTTCGTGCCACGATAAGAGGGGCAAAGATGTGGTCACGGAGTCCTTTGCCCACAGCTGGCAAATTATGATTGATTGCAATGTTGAACTTGCTAAGGTCTTCTGCTGGACCGATCCCAGAATGCATCAATATCTTGGGTGTTTCAAGTGATCCTGCAGACAGAATGATCTCTTTCGAGGCAAAATCTGCAATGATTCATGAGTTCTTCTAGAAATCAGAATAACGAGCACTTCGACAGAACCCACATGTTTTGCCATTAGTCTCAGCTGCGACAACTTTGTTTTTGTCCATTATAACGCGTTGAACCGGACTATCGGGGATTATTGTCAGATTGTCCGATGCTTCGAACAATAAATCAGCAGCGGTTGATCGTATTCCCTTGGAAGCAGAATTGATACAAAGACCGAACCCTAGTGGATTACCTGAGTTGTGATCAAAATTCCGCTGCACTCCAGCTTCTTCAAAAGCATCCAGTACCATTGTTAGATCTGAATCCCAGTCTTTGGCGTAACCGACACGCAAGCAACCGTTGTTGCCATGATTCGTAGATTCAGGCTGAACATACTTCTGTCTTTCTGTTAAATCCATTGTGCCAGCAAAAGTTTCCAAATTTTTGAACCTCCTCTGCATCTTGTTCCAAGAAAATTCATCATTGTCGACTTCAGCTGCCCATAGGTCATAGTCATCTTGTGACCCGACAGTATAGACACCAAAATTTATCGCAGAGCCACCTCCGAGCCCCTTACCCCGAGAGTAATCGAGTTGACGGCCGTTACAATGCTCCTGTGGGGTTGTTTGGGATTCCCAATTCAGATTCTTCTCCATGAAAGTTTTCCAGCGCTTCCCATCTACCCGCAGAGATTTGTCCTCATTCCGCCCACCAGCTTCTAGGAGCAATACGGTCGGTTTCTTGGCTGACCTCGCCAAAGATGCAGCCAGTGTACATCCAGCTGGGCCGCCTATGGTTTGTCAGACAGTTGATAGACAGCGATTATGGGAACTAAACATATACATACTACCAACGATTATGAAATCGTATGATCGCTCATGAGCCATTTTGGACCATCAATTTTTTCTTGTAGACAGTGAAATTCTTACAATAATATGCTGATTAGACTGAATGGCCTCTTTCATAGAACTGGGCACTGTTGAGTGGCATAGGAGGTATTTCGAAGTCAGACTAACCTTCTTTTATAGTTTAATCAATTCAAGTAAAAAATTTCTGCCGTAGCTAAAAGTGACACGGCCGAGATTTGGGCAAATTTCAGTTGAGACTTTCAACTCTCAAAGATCGAATGGGTGGCAAAAGCTTGCAAATTCGATAAATGAAGTTGGAAGCAGTAATAATGTTGTGCTCTAGGATCAACTCGTTTAAGTTGATAGTAAAGTAATGATTCATGATCAGGCCCAGTCCGCATTTGCTAGGTAGCCGGTCGGGGTCCAATACTTGTTCTAGAGTACGAATATTTTCCAACTTTCAAATGGGTTGGGGCCGATCATGGGAAACTTTGCGCAGACAAAAATTTCCAAAGTGCAGCTTCGGAAATTCACTGGTTTCTGGTGTCTCAACTACGTGGGACAGCTCGACGTGGTAAGTGGCCGAAGCGACACCCAGAACGGTGGCTGGTACTCACGAATCTGATTGGGTGTAATTTACGAGGCCTAGGCAACCAGCGGAGGCAAACATTCTTCCAGGTGAAAAAAGTAAAGATCTTTTGAATCATACAGTAATTTTTCTTGATTCAACACCAACTTCTGCTTTAATGAGTAGATAGCCTCTTTTTTTATCGCGAGATCAACCGGATATAACCGGATGCATTGGATTGCGGCGGCGATGTGAGTTGTATGGCTTGAGAAGCCTGGTTGGCGGTTTACAAATCGAACACGCCAAATTAAGCCAAATTGATAAATTTCCGAAGATCAAACACTGACCGCAATTCTTCAGTTCCTCAGAAAACATCCCTTGGCCTTCGTAACTTTCTTTTCCAATGAAATCCCAGTGCTGGGACGGATTGAAGATACTCGTCAAATTGGCTAGCAAGGGCCCTTATCACATAATTGGGTTGTTTCCTGTTGGATATAGTCTAGAATCGCCACAATCCAGTCTTTGTCATCAAAAAGAAGCTGGGGATCGAGGTGGCCTCTCTGAGATAACCATTTAAAAACATATTAGGATATGTGCTGGTATGAGTCGGTGTATCGCAATAGTGGCAGTGGTGTCGGAGCTGTTGTTGTCGTGATGATTGTCTTGAGAGGAAGTCGATTAAGTCAGATATATATGTCGTCGAGGTATCCAATTCGGACTTGTGTTAAGTGTTCTTGACTACAATATTGATATATATTGACGATAGCAAGCTTTGATGAAAGCAAATTACTAGTTGAAGCTTTTTTGCTCTTACAATGACTTTGTTCCGTGAGTTCCGCTTGATGTGGACGATTAACCATATTGCCTAATACTAGAGAAAGCGTCAGAGAACTCTCTCAAAATTAAAAATAAAAAATAAAAAAATAAAACCATTACATGTGCCACAAAGGTCGGTCCAGCCGACATGATGTAAATGGAGGTTATCAATGTATGTTCTAGATCGAAAATGAGGGATAAGGCAAGTCAATATCGTACTGTAATCCACTAGGGGCAGTTACCATTATTATTACCAAGTTGGACACCCGCTATTTGGACCTAGATCTAGCGGTTATGACTGGTCCATCTTCAGTATATCACCGGTTTATCCTGACATACGCCATAGTATGGATTTTGCAGATTGGAATTCTACCTTCATCTAGCGAGAGAGTCGCCGTTTCCGGAAAACATTACCATTAACAACTAGCTGTAGTCTCTTCTGCCAGCATATAAAGGCTCCATAGATATCCCTAGACCTAATAAATTTACTTCGTGTACATACAGTCACAAATTCTTCACTTTGCAAAATGTTGCAATCTCAAGATAAATCAATGAAGGCTATTGTCTGGGAAGGCAAACCCTTCGAGGTGGCTTTGAAGAAGAAGGCAATTCCGCAAATCACGGATCCAAACGATATTGTTATTCGTATCACAACGTCAGCAATCTGTGGATCAGATTTACACATGTATCGCGGTGTGTTCGGCAGTAAAACGCCCCCTTGGATCTTGGGGCACGAAGGCCTCGGCACCATTGTAGAGGCAGGAGAGGGCGTCAAATCTCTGAAGGTTGGGGACCGGGTGCTGGCTCCCGGCGCGATTTATTGTGGCTACTGTGAGAATTGCTATCGCGGCTACCTCACATATTGCCTCACCTTCAATCCGTCAACCATCTTTGATTTCCCGGGCTTTGGAGAAGATATCGGGCCAAATCTAGGTGGTGCTCAGGGTATGTACCATTTCTCGCGTCTGTATGGGTAAATTCTACCCAGGTATAGCTTTGTGCTCAGAAAGTCGCCACAGCGGAGTATATTCGTGTTCCATTTGCAGACTCCTCGTGTCTCAAGCTTCCTTCAACAACAGAGCATGATCTCGACTATATTATTCTCAGTGATATTTTTCCGACAGCCTGGGATGCAATTGACAACACAGGGTTCGAGGCGGGAGATACAGTGACAATCTTTGGCGCTGGACCTGTTGGTCTATTATCTGCTTACTCGGCTATACTACGTGGCGCATCTAGAGTCTATGTGGTTGACTATGTCGCTTCTCGCCTAGAAAAAGCTGCGTCAATCGGCGCCATTCCCATCAATTTCACAAAAGTTGACCCCGTTGAGAAAGTTTTAGAACGTGAACCGCGGGGTGTGCGCCGCAGTGTCGACTGCGTTGGATTTGAGTGTGTGAACAGTAAGCTTGAACCGGAAGAGAATCTCGTCTTGAATAATTGTATCAAGGTTACGGAGGCAACTGGAGGGATTGGACTTTGTGGTGTTTACCCTCCATCTCCGGGACGAACAGCAGGAACGCCTTTGGCCACAGATAAGCAAGGGGAATTTCCTGTGCTTATAGGGCTTTTCTGGTTCAAAGGCCTTTCAATTCGAGGTGGCGTGGCTGAGATACAAAGATTACAGCCTATGCTCCAAAGGCTAATTGAGAGTGGGAAGGCAAAGCCAAGCTTTGTCATTGACGAAATTCTTCATAGTTTCGAGGAGGTACCTCCCGCGTATGAAAGGTTCTCCAGCCACAAAATTGGAAAGCCGGTTATACAGCTCAGTGTTTGATATAACAGCATGACTGTTAGTGGTAATTATCTCTGGATACTGGAGTGAGTCATACACCTCGCTTCAAGCCCTGAGTTATGGCCGATCGGATCAGGAACATGAAAAGTTTCACTTGCGCATTGATTATTATTTACAAAATTGTCAGTCAGCACTAAGTATAACTTGACCTTAATGAAGATCTTATTCAAAAATCAAGTTGGGTATGCCATCGATAGAGAAGACTATAGTTTGTCTGGATGCTGTCTCAATCAGCATTTTGAAAGCGGTACGATTTGCTTGCTTTTACCAACATCCGATGAAAATGTATCGTCGAAGTAACGTCTTATATACGTAATCAATGCCATTTCCATTCAATCAGAGTAGATCTTAGAGGCCAGTATTTACATTAGTCAATTGAAAACAGATCTAGAAGCTGTTGGACACCACTAAACCAAGTATGGCATAAAATCTCAATGTTTGAGTTTTACATTGTGTCCGAGGTATAGAATTATGTAGAACCAAATGAGAGATATAATACTTGGAAATGAATTAGACAGTCAAGATTTCTGGGATGTCCTCACTCTGATCTCCCACAGCTTAAAACTAGCTGAACCTTCAGTAGAAGAAAGTCTTGAATGTATCGGCCGATTCTAGCATTTGCAAAGCTTAGTGATAGCTGGCTAAGAATATTTGCCTGAATTTCGCATTCGCCCTGATGATAATATTTGTGTTTGAATCGTAAAATCCGGTTTATAAGTCTGTGATCGTTCCTAGCTTTGTATATTGTCTTTTACGGGCAAGAGAAATCTATGATGGTCCAATCGCAGAGCTTGGTTGATCGAAACTTGCTAAAAGCTATGGCGTGAAGAGAGCCGATGTTTTGTTGGTTTGTCAAAATGGTGTAATCAGTTACTTTTCGGCAATATACCCAAGATGACGCTGATACGTAGTCTCGATGTACAGGGTGATAAGTACTCTTCCCGAACAATGAAGACTTATTTGAACTCATCCTAGAAATTCAGGAATAGGGGGAAAGAGCTATGTTCGATTGAAACTTGGCCTAGATAAGATAATGCAATCTTGATATAAAATTCACATGCGAGTCATCCGCACAAGAAAGTGGGGCATCCTGAAACACGCTGTAGTTATCTTTGTGGTCCATCTTTATTTAGATCAACATTTTATTTTTTTTTCTTGATTATAACATATGCCGTTTTCTGAGGTTGAAAGAAGATATTGGATTGAGGCTTCAACATCTTGGATCGCCGTTCCGTTGTGTAAACGTAACATCATATACTTCGAACATGAGTAGACTTATGAACTGAGGGCTACTCAATCCAATACTTTGGAAGTTTAGAAACAGATCGTTCGCCCTACGACTGATGAACTTTGGCAATTTGAATTTAATGTACATGTGTGTTGTGTTATGTAACTAATCGAAATAACGTAAATTTCCGGTCCATCTGGATATCCAGCAACATTATGACTCCAGGCTCAGTAGGCCTGCCACGGGATTCGAAGCATACGACACCTCGAGCATTCGATATCGATCAGAAGCCTAGCCCCCTTGGGATCAACTGCATATATATAAGATCACACACACATTCAGGATTCCGGAGCTCTCAAGAATCAGTCTGTGTATCAATCCACCCCCCCCTGACTCCTACCATCCGATATCCTTGCCTATTCACAGGTATCTAGCCTGATAACTTAGTAACTATTACAAGGTCCGGCGATACGGCTCATCAGGCTCCTGACACGGGGAGAGACTATTCCTAAATCCTTCCATATCAGCGTGATTTCAAGTAGTTGCCGACACCAGCACCAAGCGTGATTATACCAAGGGAATACATGGAGTCAGTGTCATCGCTAATACCCGAGTTCGGAGTCGGGATGTGCAGAGCAGCTAGCGATGACAAAAAGCTATGAAAAATTTGCTTCAGAGTAATACGGATACATTGGAGAAAGAATGTTGATGTAGCCACAGAGCGGATATTTATAGCAGTGTAGCCAGACTTTGTACTATTATCGATAGCGTCGCCGTTGCGAATTGTGAGGATGTCAACGATTCTGATAGTCGAGTCTAAATATTTTGAGATATTGTATTTTTTCTTGATGAAGATATCAAAATCTTGATCACTGTTGTTAATATTCGAAAATTCTCGATACACCGCAAGAAATTTATGATTTAAGTATCTCAGTATTTTTCAAGATAGATTGCAGAATATAAAATAGCGATATTTGTCACTCTATTTTATTCACCGGTAATAAATACTGTTTGTGTTCAGAAGATTTTCCACAGATATTTATACATCTATTCACAGCTGATTTATATTCAGTTTTCAAATTTATTTTGCCACAGTTGCAATTTTTATTACATTACTTTTCTGCCAAAAACGAAATCTGTATATATCTTGTTTTGTTTTGCGGCATACTCAGATATAATCTTCAATTGAATTATAGTAGATAAATTGTTCCGAAAAACAATCCAAAACTGGACGAATTTTCAGACTAACACCCTTTTCTCGCCTATCAGTCCCCTGATACAAAAACTGGACAATTTACATTCGGCGAAGAATAGCGATATCGTGGAAGTTGCTTTTGACCAAAACCTTCCCGAATCCATATTCACTCCTCAATAGACTGGCTGTAAATCGACAACATCGCGCAAATGATAAGCTGGATCTTCAGTGTGTCAGCCATCCCATTGTATAGTATCAACGAATAGAAAAGATACTTCAAGTGCAATTACAGTATTGGTTTGAGATCTCACCAAAATCCTTAGTGGCTGGTGACAAGCTTATAATATCTTGCTAGGTGCCACTATACTTAGTGTATTTTCGAATATTGGGTTCGTTGCACTTGAGATATCTTTTCTACTTAGTCATTTCCGCTAGAAGTCATCTTAGATAGTATATATTTTTTTTTGACGTTTGTGTGCAATATTAGATTTCATAGATAATTGGTTTTTCTATGTATCAGTACATAAACCGATATCTTCGACAAGACGGACCTTGCAAACGATCTACACATTCAATTTCATAATAACACTGTGTTTGACAAGCGAATCTAATCGACCCCCGTTTACCCAACACAGTCCTCCGAGGGTGTTTTTTAGCCTTAGTCACCAGGCGTCAAATATGCCGCGTAAGGCGACTATTACCGAGAATCTGTTATAAGATGAGCATGGCAATGCCCATAGCCATCGCAGCAGCCGAGCCCCCGATGATCACATCAAATCCATCCCAAATAGACACCATGCTTCGGACTTTATACGCAGTATTAGACGTAGGAGCAGGAGCAGCATTCCCCTTACCCTCAGAGCTAGCAGCACCAGATTGAGTCCCGGTCTCAGTATAGTTGGTACTGTTATACCTACCTGTGGACTCGGCTGCCTCCAGGTCAGACCGATGATGTACCATGGTAATCATAGGGACAACAGAGACAGCCGTTAACACACGCTCGACCCCATGAGAAAAAGACGTAGACGAAGTCGACGTAGTAGCGCTCACAAAGGAATTGACATCGTAAGTGCTTGTCTTCGTGATGCCGGACTCTACATGTGTCCTGGTGACCTTCTCCCAACTGTAGTCACTATCCACGTAGACCTCACAGCCGACGCTGGGCTTATAAGTTGGGACTTGAGCGATGCACTGCCCGAGACCATTTGGTGTCATCGAACTAGACAACGATTTAGCCCAACTTCTTTGTAATCAAAGCCATGCCGACTTACCTGGGACAACAAAGGGCCATGGTCTGACTCGGCTCTAACAGACTTGCCAAAAGTGTCGCAGGCTCCTCATAATACGGTATTTTATCCTCGGACGTAGCCAAAAAACCAGAAGTCCTCAGTGACTTATCATCACGCGCAGCCATCCCAATCGTCTCCCAACCGGAAGGACAACACACTCCCGGCGAGTAATATCCAGCAGAAGCGACCCATTTTTTCTCATCGTACCAGGTTGCTGACGTAGTTGTGCCAGGCGGCATACAATCCCAGTCATTTGTTGATGTAGGACAGGCGACTTGGAATTGAACCCGGGTCATATCATGATCAATCATGGCAAGGGAGAGTCTATCCGTCGCGGTACAGCTGGGTGCAGGGGTGAATGTTGTTGTCATGGGGCCATAATTTTCGAAGGTCCAGTAACCCCCGGCGACAGATGCGGTAGTCATATTGGCGAAACCTATGCAACTCCGACGATAGTTGGACTCGTAGCAAAAAAAAAAATCAATAATCTCCGCCAAAAGAACGTTCCGCGATCAACATTATATGGGCTTTGAAGGTCCTAGCATAGGATATTGTGATTTTTTCAGCCAGGCACTAAATTTCGATAGTTGAATTACCATACTTGTAATAGCCCCGGCGAATTTCGAATGAGGCTAGAGTTGCCCTGCTTGCGACAAATCTCCGTCGTTCATCTCGCAAGCCAAGCGAATTGCCGGTGGCTTGGCAGGGACACAGTCAATTCAGATCCTCAGGCTAGGGCTCGCTTGGGTTAGTGATGTCTTAAAGGGTCACACCTCATTTAGTTACCGGTCCACTCCAGATTGTGCCTGGGGTCATCCACGACTGGTGACCGTAATTTTTCCATCCAGTTTTCATTCAATTTTAGCCTTGCATCGGGTATGTTACCTGGCGTACTGCCAAGACACGTCCGCCGTGAGGTGTTCACGCCAAGAAACACGCAGATCAGGACTTGAAGTCTTATTGGCCACACTGTACTGTACTGCAACTCCCTTAAGACCGTTTTCAATGCTCCTTGGCTGGCTTCCGAAGTAGCGGACTGCTGCTGAAAAATGCACCATGGAGATAGACTAATGCCAGGATTGCGACGACTCTAGCCACCGCTCGGTTGGAAGGCTCGGTGCAGCAAAAAATCGATGGGCTCGTATCCGCGGTGTCGGAGGCGGTGCATGTTTTGATGCCGAGGGTCCAAACCGTCACCACACGCAAAGCGATGGTGGACGGCGGATCTAACGCAACTTTATCAGATTTATACGCATTGGAGAAACTACGTCTGTTTGGAGCTACGGACAGGGCAAAAGATACTACAGTTGGAGGATATAGTCGCAAACGCGGCGAAACAATACTATTAACGCAATTCGGAAACAAGAAATTAAGTACTGGAACGAATTTCTGGCCGACAACGATAATATTTGGAAATCCGCTGAATTTCTGAAGTCAGAAGAAGATACAGCTTTCGGGAATTCTTCAAAAATCAGTCTGTATATCAATCTATTCTATTTGATTTCTACTATCCTCTCAGATCTTATATTGATAAAAATAAAATCATTCTGTTTTATATACAATTAATAAGTTCAAATCAATAAACAAATAAAATCCAAGCTGAGGATTATACTTTAGGACGTCGTTTGAAGATATTATAAAAGCCACAGATATCAGATATTTGCATACAGTCTATGGTAACTATTACCGACAGAGCCATCGCCAGTGTGAGTGTTCGAGAAGTCCGCACGAGGATTTTTTTATTTGATCACGCCTGAAGTGTTGGGGAATAATCCATACAGAAATTGTCCCTGCAGTAAGCTATTTTCAGCCAGAAATGTCAGTTTTCTTATCTATCTGTATGTGACGGTTACTAAGTTGTCAGGCTAGAGACCTGTGACTAGGCAAGGGTATCGGATGGTAGGAATCTGGTAGGATAGATTGATACACAGACTGATTCTTGAAGAGCTCAAGAAGCCTGAATGTGTGTATGATCTTATATACAGTAGGGTTCGGGTGGGCCTCTATATGCAGGTGATCCGAAAGGGTTTAGGCTTCTGATCGATATCGAATGCTTGGGATGTTGTATACTTCAATCCCCGTGACACTGTACATGTATCAATCACGTCCTTGTCTAGCAAGTTCGGATATTCTTTTGTCTGAACCTCAAGGAATCTCAAGTTTATATCAATCTTGCTATTATGGTAGTAGTATCACAAGAAAATGTTTTAATTCTCTAACATGGATTATCGATCATTCATTATACCCTATTCTGTTGTGATTTCTACCACGCTCGTATACAGACTGCCGAATCGTATTTGCCATATCCGTATACTACCAGTTTTACTCTCGAGTTCACTCCTTTGCCAGTGCATTAACCTAAAAGGTGAGTATCTAATCACTGGCTAACATACTGCTTATACTAATACACATTCAATATAGGATTCAACTGATTATATTTATATTAACAGGCTCCTAGCTCAGGTCTTGAGAGGCACTATGGTACGGTCATTAGAGCTATGGCGGGCCCCAGATAGATACATGGTCATTGGGTAGTGGTGATCGCTGCGAAGTCAACGAGGGTAATTGAATAGAAGGAAGCAAAGAAGAAAAATAAAAGAAAAAAGTAGAAGAGAAATTGGTCAACAAGGACCAGACCCGGTTAAGAGCCATAAAAAGTCAAAGGAAGGGTGCTTAGAACAACTTAGAAGGAATGGGTGAGAAACCGAGATAATAGTGGGAATAATACACAGGGTGAAGCAGAGAGAGAGAGAGAGAAAGGTAGAGTAAAGCACAGGTGTAATCATCAAACGACTGGAATCAGATCGGATCTCAGGCAGATGTGCAAATAAAAAGAAAGAAGGAAAGTCAATATATGTGAAAGTAAAAAGCGGGACCATATACTAGAACAAGGGGTTGAAGTATAATCGGCGTGAATCCATCTCCGTTGCCATAGATTCACCATGGAACATCACTCATCAAAAGGGCAATCAATGCTCTCATGGCCGTCTCGCTCGCAAAGAGCACACCATTTGGACTCATCAACGATGCCTGATGATTTGCCTGCAGCTGGGGCCATAGAGGAACCTAGGCCACCAATACCTTTGAGACCCTCAAGGACAACATCTCGTCCAGTCTTTTGGTGAGAGCTGGTGTCCGTGTTGGTATCCGAGGGCACATGATTCTGATTTGCATGATCATCAATGGGGTTTTCTGCTGGGGGTTGTTCAGTAGGAGCCTCCGTAGGTTTAGGTCTCTCAGCATTCTTCGAGCCAAACATGCTGGTACAGTTTAGAATATCGTGTCCACCAGTCTCGCAGATCTCACACCACTGTGAGTCGTCGTCAGATGACCGTTCTGACTCTGGCATGGGCTCAAGTCGTGGCTGGGAAGAGCTAGAGGTACCACGGTGGTGTTGACGAGCTTCGCTAGGGTTGGCAGGGGCATCGTGCCAGTCCGTTGGGACGACGGTACGATCAGACAGACGATGGACTTGGTTGAGGTTTTTTCCAGGAATACTGCCCGAAGAACTGGTTGGTTTGTGCTGTTTCGACGGCGATAGAGTAACGGTAGAACTGCGGTTACGACCGTTGCTTGAGTCTATCCGAAGCTCCTGGAGTTCCCGTTCCAACTCTTCAATACGATTATCCTTGCCTTTGAAGGTTCCTTCGAATTCTTCCAATCGCTTTTCTAGCTCCGAAACATGTTCGGACATTTCGTTATTGGCGTTGGCGTTGACGTTGACGTTGGCGTTGGCATTTTCTCCAATATCCGCCGCATTAGGATGGCCGCGGCTTAACGAATGGATAATGGCCTTCAGACCTCGGATTTCATCATCTTTTTGAGCCAAGTCTTGTGAATTATGAGGTCCATCGGAAGAAGCATGGGCATCCTTGAGTGCTGCAACAGAGTTGTCCTTCTCTTTCTTGAGTTCCAGCTTGGTCCTTTCGACCTCACCTCGGAGGAACTCAACCTCGGCCCTTGCTTCAGCCTCTCCGCGCCTTGCATCTTCAAGGCCCTCTTCCAATTCAGAGACAAGTTCCTCGAGCTGTTTCAGTTGCTGTGCAACAATCTCAACATCCTCGCCGCGATCCTGCAGCTCCTTATTTTGTTGCATCAATTCATCCAGACGTTGTTCGTAAACACGCTCAGTCTCGGAAGCAGCAATTTCAAGTGTGTCGAGTGTACTGCGGAAATCTGCCCGGTGCCCATCAAATTCAGCCGTCAATTGAGTGATGCGTTCATTTCTTTCTCGAAGTTGAGTGCGAACACTCATATTGTCTGAACCTTCCATCTCCTCCAACATCTTCTGGAAATCGCCCAGGGTTTTCGATTGTTCTTCCAGCTGCTTATCCCGTTCCAATAATTGTTTCTCAAGCGTCTTCACTTGATCCTTAAGTTCTTGCATTTCTGACGAAGATGGCCGCTGGAAATCAGACGGTCTACCACCATAAGAAGAGGCATCGTCATCCACACTCACTCCGCTCACTCGAGATGGTGGTCGATCAGATAGACGAGAGGGTGGCTTCACCGGACTGCGTTGATATCCATTTGACGTCTTGGAGGCTGCCGACGGAGTGCGTAGACCACTGAGACTTAATTTAGGTGGAGGAACTCGAGGTGATTCGGGTCGAGGAAGAGATGGTCGTCTCATACGCGGACGAGGTGTAGATAGACTCGGACCAACCGATTTACTGAAATTCACAGGCGCGGCGCGTGCTGGAGTCGTCGGAGGGGCAAAAGTGCTGGCGGAATTGGATGTAGATCGACGAGTGACGTATTTGTTGTTATTCATAGGCACAAAAATACCAGATCCCGGGATAGAAGTAACAAAATACTTTCTTCCCTCAACATCACCACTATTCTTCCCTCGTGGAGCATGTTCACTGCTCAATTCGATTCCTGCAAATCGACCTGGTTTGCCCGCAACTGCTCCCAAGAATTTGACCGTACCATACATCCCCCCTGGTACATTAACCACATCCCCGACCTGAACATCATCCGAATTCGTCATATTGTCACCAGCCAACAAATCAAGCACCAAGAACAAGGACGAAAAGAGTCGAGTTGCCGTGTAGATGAAGAAGTGGGGGATTCGAAGGTCAACACGGCCCAAGGAGTGTTGCTAGGCAGAAAGCCAAGACTCGAAGGTGAACTAGAGCAATGTCAATAGCAGACCACAATGAATCAGATGAACTAAATATCAATCATGGCCTCAAAATAAAAAACACCAGAAATCACAAAGCCAGCTTTTCTTCTCTCTTTATCTCTCTTCACAAGAAAATAAAAAGAAAGGATGAAGTTGCAAGTATAAAAAAAAGGCGGAAAGGGGGGGAACAAAACAAACACTTCACCGCTTTTATTCCCGCCTTTCTCGCCGCCTTTCAACCGACTCCTGCTGATTTCCCCTGCTGTTCTTCTCTCGCATATCTCCTTGCTTTTGCCCATCCTTTTATTATTATTATTATTATTATTTTGATTCGATCAGTCCATTCAGGTCTGATTCGATCGGAATTACCTTGCAGATCAGTCTTGGAGGGAGAAAAAGAGTTCCCCTGGGATATACACTATAATCTGTTGCTCCGCGTCGGTGGTTGAGTCTCCGTCATCCTCGTCATGGCGCAGTACTTCTTTGACTTGCTGTATAACTTCACAGATTGCATGTGCTGTTTCCCCAGTACTCCGCAATTGAAGATCAACAATCGCAGCTTCAAGCTTTTGCGACTCTTGGGTGAGGTATGATATTTCCAACATGCGCCGGTACTTGTGTAAATGAGGTTATGAAACACCGTGTCCCTAACTTTCAACTTGTTTTCTTTTACCAATTATAGGGTGGATTCTCCTACGTTTATCTCGTCCAAGACAAATCGAGCTCCGAACTATTCGCCCTCAAGAAAATCCGATGTCCATTTGGACAAGAATCCGTTTCACAAGCTTTGAAGGAAGTTGAGGCGTATACTTTGTTCACGGGGCAAGACAACATCATTCATTCTATCGATCACTGCGTTTCGACAGAATCAGGCTCGAAATTTCGCGCCGATGGAGGAGATGCCGGGTCCAAAACGGTTTATATTCTACTGCCGTATTACCAACGCGGTAATCTCCAAGATGCGATCAACGCCAATCTTGTCAACCATACCAAGTTCCCAGAGAAGCGATTGATGATGCTGATGCTTGGTGTCGCCAATGCGCTTGAGGCTATGCATCAGTATCGGGTCAAAAGCGGTACGTCATCAACTCGCAAAGCCAAGGGAATTCGGAGGGAAGGGGAAGATGCCGATGCGGAGCGGTCTATGCAGATGAAACCGAAGCGACGACCAAGTCAGATGCACGGAGATGACGAGGACGAAGAAAACGAGCCTTTGATGGATGATGAGGTTACGCGCAGCCAGGAGGGAGTCCAAGATGGTGGTTTACGGCCATATGCGCACCGCGATATTAAACCTGGTAAGTTTCTCTACCTTCCATTGTCCTCGTCGCGGGAGGGGGATCTTTCGGATACTAATGGTTGTAATCGCAGGTAACATTATGATCGACGATGATGGCCAGTCGCCTATTCTAATGGATCTCGGTTCTCTCGCCCCCAGCCCAATTGCGATCACCTCCCGGTCCCTAGCCCTTGCCGTTCAAGATACCGCCGCAGAGCACAGCACAATGCCATACCGAGCCCCGGAGCTCTTTGATGTAAAGACTGGGTCGATTATCGACACCAAGGTTGATATCTGGTCTCTGGGATGTACTTTATACGCCTGTCTGGTTGGCAAGAGTCCCTTCGAGGCACGTAGTGAAGAGACCGGTGGTAGTTTGAGTATGTGTGTTCTCGGTGGAGACTGGCGATTCCCTGACGAGAAGTCCACTGCTACTAAAGGCAAGGGCAAAGTTGGCACTGCTGATGAAAACACATCCACGGCTGGAGGCACGACAATCAGTGCTCCGGTGAAGGAGCTTGTCCGCAAATGTCTCCAGGTTGAGCCTTCGGAGCGTCCGGATATCGGTGAATTGATCCAACTCATCAAGGATGTTATCAAGGAGTTACCAGATGACGACAACGTCGCTGGATCATCCCACTAATTGTGACAGGCTCTCACTTGCAACGATTTCATCCGTCCATCTGTTATCATTACTCTTTTCTCTCTTGTTCGAGTACCCGGCAGGTTCCGCTGGACTATCTCGCGTGATATCTCTGTTGATTTCTGGTGATCTGTACAGTATAGGCTCAGCCATGGTTATAAGCGTCGGCATCAGGGCCATCTAATTATTGGATTCGAGCCTGCATTGCAATCAATATTTGTTTGCACATTCCATTGAAATATAACCCACTTGCATCTAATTTATGCTTCGTCTAGTCCCGAAGGTTTCCATCACGTAGAGTTCCAGTCTGGAATTTGATCCCCGGCCTCCTCATCATGAAACAATTCGATAGAAAATAGAAAAGAAAAACACCAGGAGTCAGCTATTCCAATCTTCCCTGTTATACACCCAAAGCAGAACTACATCAAAATAATGGCCCTCGACTTCAGATGCGATACTTTGGAAACAGAAGTAGCTGAGAAATTCCGAGCAGTAGTTAAGGACAAGACATGTGAGATGAGACTTACAGCAGTTTGTAAATCAACTAATTACTAACTTCATTATTGCAATGGCAGTTGTTTTATCAGATCTTACTCGCAGTGACCTCGCAGCCACAACAGCAGATGCACTCGCTCATGGAGGCGCCGCAACAATCATCTTTACAGGTCGTTCACAACCAGACCTCCAATCCATCCTCGATCATATACGTCGCAAACACAACTACACGAAGATAGTCTTCTTCGCCGCAGAGACAGGAAGTTTAGCATCCATTCGCGAAGTAGCACAATCCATCATCGACCTTGAAGTATCCATAGACGGGGTGATATGTTTCCCAACTCTACAAGCTACAGCCTGGGAACTCACCGAGGATGGAGTGGAATCTCAATTTCAGAAGAATTATCGCAGTTACTTCGTTCTGATAACTTTATTGCTTGAGAAGATGACTGGTGGTGCGAGGGTTGTGTTGATATCAACTACTATTCGTCGTGAAGCGCCTGCACCACGATGGGAGGATGTCAATTACTCGGTCAGTCGAGTTTCTGCGAGTCAATATAGAAAGATTAACAAAAAAGTATCTGAAATGAATGCTCATGCTGGTCAGAATGGCGAGACGTACCATTCGCTGGATGGCTATGCACAGTCGATGTTTGCAAATATCATGTTTGCGAAAGGACTGGCTGAGAGAAACAAGTCTATATCTGCGTTCTCTGTGAGCCCAGGCAGTAAGTTACCATTCAAATTGTCAATTATGCTATCTCATAAATTCAGATACCAGTTCGAATATCCAAAGTTTTGTTTCACCTGAACAAGTCGCTTCCTGGTTACAGTTTCAAAAACGAGGTACTTCCATCGCTAAAAGTAGAGCACATGGATCATCCATTAATCTTGCTCTAGCTGGTGAGAATCTACCAATCCTCTTACAACAGGCTCCCGTATCATTAGCCCATGCCAGTACAACGATCTGTCGAGCTCTTCTTGATCCGATCCTCGCAGGTAAGATTGCATCTTCCATTTCTATTCTCGCGTGTTATCAAAGGATCACAGAATGGCCCGCCGATAGAGCAAACTGGAGCCTTCTTGGATAACCAAAAAGTTGTCGCCCTACCATATCTCGACTCTCCCGCTGGTGAAGAGAGCGCCACGAAGCTATGGTTGGTTAGCGAAGAGCTTGTTAGTCGACAAAAAACTTCCTATCCATGAAATAGCCCTAGTACGATTTTGTTTCCTTTTCTCTGTGATCATGTTACATGAGTGATAAGGAAGTTAAATGTTTGGAGAAACTGTGATAATTCAACTAGAATTAGTGGGCATAGATAGACCTTCAACAATTCTACATTCCACGTATCATTCAGAGACAACGCCTGCAAACCAATTAGAAACGGTGATAAGAATTTGGAGTAGCGGATTTGAGTCCGCAATTGCCGGTGCTTTGACCTTTTCAAGTTGCCCGGAAATCCCAGAAAGACTCAAGATTATTGGCGAATGCAGCTTGCCGGTGGCAGAACTAGACACCGATAAGCATTTCTTCTTTGTCTACAATTAGTTTCCTTACTTTTTGGGGCAAGTTAACAAGTAATACATACTCTGTAAAGTCCAAGATAACCAGATCATTACATTCGTCCTCCATCTGGATGAGTTCAAGGTATATTATAGGGCAGGATAGAGTGTATCTTGTCTTATCTAGACTCGTACTTGTCTATCTTGCATATGTAACTAGCAATCAGCAAGGACAATCAGTCTAAGTCTCATTAATGAAATAACCAGTCTAGACTTTCCTTTTGCCCGGAATTGTTCCTCACTGACTCCATGTCTCATACGTAATTATACTAAATCCTGACCAATCTTGAACGATATTCCGTCACTACTAAGCATTAAAGAAGCACCCGAGGCAATGATCATCGTGTAATTGTGCGGGGAAAGCTGCAGCTCCGATAGTATCAATATTTGACTCCACACACCCCTTGACAGTATCGTAGGTCAGCATTCCACTGTACAACATGAGACCCGGCAATGATTTCTTCTCCAAAATTTTAATCTCTTTGTTTGAATTGCTTAGCCCATCGGCCAGCCATCAAGTGCTTATCAGGTTTGCACAACGTTCATCCATATTTTCTTTTTACGGCAGGCCTGCCCACATCCCCCGCTGTCTTCACACTTCTCCTCAGACCAAGGTTGATCACTCAAGAATAAGACATCACCTCCATGGCACCGGCAATAGACAAATCGGTGATACCAGGAACGGTGACATTGGTTGATGTGCAGCATGTACTGAACACTCGTCATGCTAAAGGAGATTCGGATATCGTACTGATTCCAACTCCGTCGCACGACCCGGATGATCCGCTCAATTGGAGTCCAAGGAGGAAGCTCCTTTCTACGATATGTGTTAGCACGTCAGTATTTTTATAGTCGATGATGGGGCGACATTCCTCAAAGCTCTCACTGATAACAGTTGATCCTTAGGTATACCCTTTTTGCTGGTATCTCGACAGCAAACGTGTATTCAGTAATCACTCCCCTTTCCGAGGCAACAGGTCTACCAGTCAAAACATTGAATGAAGGAACAGGATATTTATTCCTATTGGCTGGTTGGGGTTTGCTCTTCTGGCAGCCATTTGCCATGCAATTCGGCAAGCGATTGACATATTTGCTGTCGCTAGCCGGAGTTCTGGTGAGTTCTTCCTGCCCGGAATGATCAATGGTCCATGCTAAGTATATCAAGGCTATGACAATGTGGGGGGTAAGAACATCTACTTGTAAGATATTCGAACTCATACTGATCTATCCAGACCCTACGCCCCCACAAATGGCCAATGGATTGCTCGGAATATTCTATCAGGTTTTTTTGTAGCACCTATCGAAGCTCTTCCAGAGGTCAGCGTAACAGACGTGGTTAGTATATCTTAGTGACCTGAGCTCTGTCTATTGATGCTAATACCGTTCCAGTACTTCACTCACGAACGAGGAACATATATGGGCCTATACGCCTTTTTTCTAGCGGGTAGTAATTATTTCGCTCCCGTAATTTGCGGATTCATTGCCGAGTATCAAGGCTGGCAATGGGTCTTTTACTGGCCAAGTATCTTCATCGCTTTTGAGATAGTCTTTCTCTTCTTTTTCATGGAGGAAACAAACTACTCGCGCGACAGAGTTCAAGATATCCCTATCGCGAATGTACCTCTGGAGTCATCTCATGATACTGGAATTGAAGAGACCAAGACAGTCATCCCTGTTTCCAAACAACCTTCCCCAGATACAGAACTGGGCACAGTTTATACCAAAAAATCCTATGTCAAGAAACTATCACTCGTAGGGCCAAAGCAGCAACAAAATACCATGTTGCGCCGGCTTTGGCAGAGTCTATATTACTTGTCCTGGCCGGTCATTTTCTACGCTGGGTATACTCCACCATCCCATTTGCCGCTGAGCTTTGCTAAATCTGAACAGTTTCTCCTACGGGTCTTACCTCGTACTATTCAATATTCTAAATGGAACCGCTTCGATCATTTTAAGTTCACCACCATACAACTTTGGGTTTGTCGATTGATACAGATAAAACTAAAACCGAACCTAACGATTTACAGATCTTCTATGGTCGGTTTGAGCTATCTTGCATGTTGCTTAGGCGTGACTCTCGGGTAAGCCATGACCAAATCCCGAATTTCCAAAAAAAAAGTAATACTGACACATCTAGCTCTTTATTCACTGGCCGTTTCAGTGATTGGCTAACTGTAAAGCTAGCCCGTCGCAATGGCGGCGTGATGGAAGCAGAGCACCGACTCTGGCCCTTTGCAGCGAATTTACTTCTCGTGCCGGGCTCCCTTTTGCTATGGGGTGTCGGCGCTGCCTATGATATACACTGGTTTGGTCTAATTGTTGCTATGTGCATGCTGGCTTTCACCAATACAAGCGGTATTACCCTGAGTGTCAACTACATGGTTGACAGTTACCGAGAACTCAGTGGTGTGGCAATGGTATCGATCATTCTAGTTCGAAATACCATGTCTTTCGCAATTGGTTATGGGTATGTTTTATGTGGTATGAAGACGAAGCCTGAAGCTGACTGAAAATAGTATTACTCCCTGGATTGAAAATATGGGTTATCAAAACTGTTTTATATCCGCTGCTTTCATCGGACTGGCTTGTGCTTTGACATTCCTTGTGATGATCAAATTTGGGAAATCAATCCGTGTGAACAGTCGAGAAAAGTATTGGCAGATTGTTGGAGAGAACTGGGAGAAGGGGATGGGTCACTGAACCTTGGATTCAAGAAGCCTTCCTCATATTGAAAATGTCGGTTGAATGTTCGTAGTAATACGTTTTATTGCAAAGCTGATGGGAGTGACATATATGATGGCATTTGCTTCACATTTTGTTCTTACAAGTATTTGAATATTAGTACAACCAGGCATTAATAGATGCTGTAGATAGGCAATCAATTTCATAAGCTTCAGACTTCGAATTATAATGTACACTCTACAGATTGATCTTATAAAGATCATACTGGGCTCAGTTTTGTCTCAGGCGTGCATTTGAGATAGGGAAGGCTTAAACAAGAGCAATAGTGCTGACTCCCTGTTTCCGTTGATAACACTTCAATCACCAATTTCCCTGTCAAATTTATTTTGTCTAAATATATACGTTCACTCAAGCAAGACTGATTCTCCCCTCATCATCATAAAGGATCTCACGGACCTTAACGGATCGCAAATGGTCGACACCCCCAGATAACTCGCAATCATGATAGAATAAATACCATCTTCCCTGAAATTCAACAATCGAAATGATGTGTCGTCCACCCAAGCACAGGCTCTAAGATCCGGCCTTGATACGTGAACGGACCGAACGGCGACTTTCCCGTTGCATAAACAAGATAATGTGAATCACCAGTCGAATAAGAAAAATAGTACGTTCCATTATAACGATGCATCCAAGCAGCCTCAAAGAATCTTCTTTCATGATCATCAGCCAGGATAGGCTCCCCTGTCTCCGGTGCCAGGATCTTCAAGTCGCGAGGTGGTTCGACAAAAGTGAGCATATCATCGCTCAGCTGAGCAACGCGTGGTGATAAAGCCACAACGCCATCACCAGACGGCTCTTGTGGACCGGACTTGGAGACATCAAATACAAGTCCATTCTCAGACTCGGTCCAACATTGAAGCTGTCCGCCCCAAATTCCACCAAAATACAGATACGCCTTTCCATCCTCGTCAACGAAAGAGGCGGGATCGATACTGTAACTGCCTGGAATGAAGTCCTCCTCAGGAGAGAAAGGCCCTTCTGGCTTTTCAGAAACCGCGACACCGATCCTAAAGATACCTTCTTTATCTCTAGCCGGAAAATATAGATAATATTTTCCATCCTTGCAAGCGGCATCAGGAGCCCACATCTGCTTGGAAACCCATGGGACATCCTTAGCAGAGAGGGCAACCCCGTGGTCTGTAACTGGGCCATCGATGGAGTCCATTGAGAAGACATGGTAGTCCGTCATATCATATTGATCGCCATTGTCATTGAATGCGATGTCCGTCTCCCGATCATGAGAGGGGTAAATGTACAATTTGTTGTTGAAGGAATGAGCCGATGGATCTGCAGTGTAGAGATGTGTTATGAGCGGTTTGGGTGACATCTTGAGTACAAAAAAGTATTGTATTATTTAGAGATGCGTAGCACGATATGAGTTATAATCTCTAGAAGCTATTCCAATGTGGTGTTCGTGCCATCGAGTGTATTTAAACTATTCAATTAGCCAACTGCTTTTATCCGTTTCGGCTAAAGAGATGACACGGCCATCCCTCCGCGTGACTAAATCGGGTATTCCCCGCTGTGGGATTTTACGAGGCTATTCAAATTTAATACTGCTCGGTAGTCAAAGTTTACTCTATTCAAATCTTTTGCGAATATGAGAAAGTACTGGAGCAGAACAAGAACTTGCGGTCAATTCTCTTACTCTTCCTGAGGATGAAGTACTCGGGATATCGAAGCAAAGCCTAACTAGAAGCAAAACATGAAAATAATCGAGAATTCATTTCAATATTCAATAAAAGAGTCAGTTTGAAGTGCTAGATCTTGGTCTACATCAAGGCTTGGTATTACTTCGAAAATACAAACTCTATAGCATTCCTACAATGTTCTCGTAGTTGAGAGGATGCCTGCCTAACCATGAGCTGAAAATGTCCAGTAGCAGATAACTGCATCTAGAAAGCCTCATATGGAGACATTCAGAATAAGTCCTCGACTTCGAAGCTATGCCTCATAGAAAGGATCGTTGTTAGACTGCCCCGAAATGATCAATACACGGGGACCTGGACTTGTTGAAAATTACCATCAAGCTGATTGGCCTATCATAATATAACACAGGAAAAGAGTTCTCCATCTCTCAGGTTTTGCGGCCCAGTTATAAATAAACAAAGAAATTTTCTATAGTCACTCCCTGTGTCTTGATTTCCTGAAACTTACTATGGGTCCGATGATGGAACAGCCATGGTGGTTTTGATGGGATACATGCCTGACAATGACAATGACCCCATAAAGTCCATAACTATTCAGTACCGAATGAGAAGCTCTGCACTAGAAACAAGCTTAAATCTTATATAGACGACCTTCACGAATGAACGGATACGGTAATCATACCACTGCATCTTGATATAGTCCAGCTACAATCAGCCAAATTCAATAAATTACACATCATCCATCTAATTTTAAATAGCAAGTTGATGATACTATTCAGAGAAACATATCAAAGCAGTGCCAGGCCTTCTGTGAAGCCATCCTTAATCATATTGATAGACTAGTTTGGTATCTTTTCTAATTCTGCTAGTTTCACGTCACAAACTATACCTGTCACGAATACTAAGTGATGGCTATCATTGGCTGGGAATGTATCAGGTAGAGCCCCCCGTTTTAGGATTCTTATTGAAGACATCGAAAAGTATAGTCTGAATTCTAGCATTAACACCTAATTGTGGTATCGATTAAATACTACTAGTCCCTACCTCAACTTGTATAGCACCACGCACAACAATCGCTATATCGTGCACGGGCTACAAAGCTCCGAATTGGGCCCGGAGTAATTCATCAGAGAATCATGTAACCCTGTCCCGCTCTCTCACTTCTAGAGTTGAACTCTTTGCCCAAAAGCTCCATATCTTCCCATCTCTGGCCAATGCTTTCTCGCTCGTGCGGGGGACTCGTTGCCGATCCCACATTCGTCTTGCCAAGTTGCAGCAGAAGAAAGACTCCCGCAATAATGATCCTCTCTTATAAAGATGCGGTCGAGTCCGTTTATTCCAGCCAGTTCATTCATATCCCTTCGCTGATAGAGACAAAAGAGAGAAATAGAAAAAACCCCCGCTACCAACCTCAATATGCTGCTGTCAATACCATGGCTTCTTTTATCATACGCGACAAATGTCTTCGCGCAGTCTTTTGATCCAGGGAATACCAAATCGCCAACTCAGTTTGATATATCGAAGGTTGGAACAAACACATCGACAAATGCGACATACTCGAATCCCATCATGACAGCGAACGCAGGAGACCCGTAAGTCTTCCCACAATAACGAGCTTTCCCGAAGTCACCGCTAATCATGCATCAAGCTTCATGCTCTATCATGAAGGCTGGTACCTATTCACATATTCAACCAATGACAATATTACCCTGAAGCGCTCCCGTGCTTTGACGGATAACTGGGACCTAGCGGAAACGAAATTGATCTTCAAGCCTGATCCATCAAGTGGGGATCCTTGGAGTACAGATGTATGTTCGAACCGTCCAGCATTAACCATGGCTTCAATTCCTCAAGCAGCGAGTCATGCTAAGAAACTTTATAGCTCTGGGCTCCAGAAATACACCAAATTGACAACCGATGGTACATCATCTTCAGCGCAACCCCAGACGCCGACTCACCCCATCCCCTTCAAGACGCAATGTGCCCATTCGAGTGTCCAGCCATAAATCACAGAATGTTCGTCTTAGAAAGTGACGGGTCCGACCCCTGGACATCTAAATACACAATGAAAGGCATGCTCAATACATTCGATCAATTCGCCATCGACGGAACGTACTTCAAACACAAGGATCAGCTTTACCATATCTACAGTTGCTGGGAAAATACATACAGCGCATGGCCCGCAAATCTATGTATAACCCATCTTAACAATCCCTGGAACGTCTCCTCAAGTCTCACACAACGACGAATGATTTCCGTCCCCGATCAAGCATGGGAACAAGTTCCCTACGGTCGAGCAGGAAGACTATCAACAAATGAAGGGCCACAACAACTCACGAATCCCAAAACAGGCCAAAACTTCATCATCTATTCAGCAGCAAGAGTAAACACCCCATTTTATTGTTTAGGAATGTTAGAACTCATGGGCGACGATCCAATGAATTATCAAGATTGGCGTAAACATCGTGAAGGATGTGTTTTTCATCAAAATCCCGACGCGGGCATTTTCGGCACAGGTCATGCAAGTTATACGACTAGTCCGGATGGAAGTGAGAATTACGTCGTTTACCATGCGCAGACTACGGATGATCCAACTCGTACGTTACTATATTCGTCAGACCGACTCTGAGTGGCAAGTACTAACTCTCATTAGCGGATCTTTATCGCACAGTGCGCACGCAAAAGTTCACTTGGAATGAGGATGGGACGCCCAACTTCCCCAAGGCTTTAAATGGACCATTCCCCGTCCCGAGCGGCCAGAAATGAGTGGAAAAGTGCTCTAGATAGATGCATTGATGTACATGTACATAGTAGTGCATGAGTTCCACACTGGATTGTGACAGGCTAGTCAAATTTTCAAACTAGTAAAGAAAGTCACTCATACTATTTATTCTCTTATTAGCAAGTGTCGAATTGACTAGTGTGAGTATCTTAAAATCTCAAAGCTCTCATACTGTACCATCAATTTGACTCTGTACCTTCTGTCCTACGTGAGAACACTCATATTAGCCAGTAATATCGACAGAAGTCAAACTCGATGTGATTCACGAAAGAGCTTTCCTAACCATAAGCAATCCAATCTCACCATTTCCCCTTTTATCCAATAGATCATTGAAATCCCCCTATTTATAATTGGTACTTTTCAAAGCCTCGAGATGTCTCAGGCGAGATGCGGGAGGTGGCCACAGTCAAAAGCACAATACATCGCCACTCAGCTAAAAATGGCGAAAACGACTTCAATGTCTCGCTTGGATTGGATATATGCCCACGTGTGACAAGGAAAACAGCGCAACAAATCGAAAAGATCTCAACGATCCTAGCCGCCAGCCATCGTGAAAAACAAAATGTGATAACCTTGAATGAACGAGATTGTCGTTAGTTATTTGTTAGTCAGATGAGAGTACAAAGCGCACTAGCCAAGATGGCTATGCAATCAGAGTAGTTAGCAGACAGGTACAGAGTAGTCCATCAATGCATAAGTTCAGTAAGTCTAGACCCCGTTCAGATTCTGCCAGGTGAAAGACATGAGAGAGGAGATAGCTCAGATGTCAGAAAAGGTCCACTGGGAACCTGATTGGGTGGGAAGTATAGCAGTGTTGGGGCGATCACAGCTGGAGACGAGTGGAGCAGAATGATTGGATAGAATTGGCGCGACGATCGTCACGCAGGATTGAAGCTGTGGCCAGTGTTGAGTGGGTAAATTGTACATACAATAGTATGTGAAATGTGATATGTGAGAGAGGGATCAATTGAAATAGAAGAAGAAAATGATAGGATTGGATCGGGGTGGCCGAGTATCATGGGGTATTTGAGCAAGTATACGAAGGGAAAAGTCTAGGAGAGCGGCGAATACCACAGCCTGAGTAGATGAATAGACAGATTAGTCTGGCAAGGGGATATTTACAAACTAAGCAAGTCTAACAAGAAGAAATAAAATCTTAAAAAGAATCAAAAGAATCAAAAGAAAATAAACGAAAGAAACCAAAAAAGGAACAGTCGAGAAATCGCCGTTTCTGGCTGAGAAGAACACGCTAGTCTGTATTAGGTTAGCGACACGTTGTACTGTAATGCAATACCGTAAATTACAACAGTACAGGTAAGGTACAACCACACCACAGGAACATCACACTTTCATAGTTCTTTTAGAATCTACTATGTAAATATACTGTCTATATCATCTCAGGATCTACTATTCAATATCTACAGTATACTACCAATCAGGGAACACCTCACATATAGTGGCCTGGATTTCTGTGCCTTCCAGAAACCCTCAACCATGGACGGGCCATAACCCGGCTAATTCACGGCTGATCATTTCCACCACGGATCAAACCTCAGATCTTTACCCCCCTGGATCTCGCTTCCATTGAATTTCATCGCCCGGTACTAGTCTAGTACCAAATTCAAACAAACTATCCCTGCAAAAGAAAGAATCCCCCGCCAAGTCAGTCAGATTTGACTTCTCGAGGACCGTGGGTTCTCCACTTTCTCGGGACCCACGACAAATATTCGAATACGCTGTACGACGGGGATAGTTCTGCAATCTGAGTATGTATATACCCCGGTGTCTGCCCACTCCTGACTTTCGATCTTTCGATTCTCTTCGTGCGCGTGCTGAGATTGTCGCGCGGGCGCTACATCCATGCCGGCAAAGCCCTCAATTCCACCATCATGACATCCTTAAACGGAGAATGTCCCCCTCCTTTCCTTCAGGAATCACTATTTCCTTCTACCGGAGGTTTCACCGATGGCCGGTACTGCGAACTACTCACCAATGTTACTTGCTGTCTGCCTTGTCCACTCTCTGACTGGCGATATGCCGATAGTCAGTCTAGCCCACCTCCAGTGAAATAATAAATAAAAAGATGTAAACATAATTCTAACGAATTCATTTTATAGATACCGCGAAACGAGTCGACGTCGCCAGCTGGATCAGTGTCGCTATACTACCGCTTTGTATCTTTCTTCTCATCTCCTACGCTGTCCTCCCCGTGAAATGGACGAATCGTCACTACCTCAGTATTTGCTTTACACTGGGTATCTGCTGCATGGAGGTGGGATTTTTTTTCCCTCCCACTACGGTACGATCCTCGGACTTTGGCTAACTTCGCAGATTGCCTTCATTATTCCCCTCGGCGCCAGACCTGAACAATGTTACAACCAAATCACCCCCAATGATATGTACAGTGATCTCTCCTGTGCTTTCTCCGGCGCCTTTCTTCTCTTCGGCGGTTGGTTAGTCGTCATGTGGAGTTTCATCCGTACTATCGCCTTTCATCTCCAAGTATGCTGGGAATTCGTGCTAGGTCCAAAGTTCATGTGGGGAGCATTCATTTGTGGTTTTGGAATTCCGGCCATTGGATTGACTGTGATGATGATTATTACCGGTGTTTCCTTTCGCTTCGGTGAAATCTGCCATATCAACATCAATCACGGCCAACAAGACTATTGGTATCCGATCATGGCTTTCGCGGCCGCCGCTCTTATTCTTCAATTAACCACCATGGCCTACTGCATGCACATCTATCTACGTTCTCTATTCGACAAATCCGCCTCGACAACCGAGAATAGCTCCGGGATTCCTTCATACACAGCCAGTGTACGCACCGTCACAGCTCGCCAAGCTTATCGACGAGTTCGTCGCGTACTACAACTCCAATGGCGCGGCGTCGCCCTCGTCCTCATTATTATCGGCAACGTAATCTTCTTCGCAGTCGTCTTCATCAACTTAGACAGCGAAGTCGAACCCACAAAATCAAACATGAAAAAGGCTCTTCCATGGTTGATGTGTTTGATAGAAGCAAACGGTGAAAAAAAGAAATGCGAGAAATACGCCTCCTCCCTCGGTCCCAACGAAGCAACCCTACTCGCAGTAGTCTACCTTTTATCTCTAGTCGGATTCTGGAACTTCATTCTCTTTGCCCGACCATCCATGTTTGCAGGATGGCTGGAACTTTTCCGAAGAGGTTTCAACCGAAGACATGAATTCGTCTCTGCAGACGCAGAACGATACGATCATAAGGGTTTCGAAATGTTAACCACGACCTCCGTCAAGAGTCCCGAAACATACAATATGCGATCACCCAGTCCCGCACAGATGATGGGCATGGGCATGGGTAATGCACATACAAATTCCCGGAGTCCCGTGGCAAGTCCGAGTCCAACATTTGATCGAAATGTACACTTTGGACAAGATGCGCGGTATGTGCGGCCATCGATGAGTTTCAGTGGACCCCGACCACCTAGTTCATCTGCTGGAAGGGATTGGGATCCTTCTACTACATTTGCGAGGGGGGTATGCACGGTAATTCGTTAGTCATTTCTCTTTGAATCTCTGATTTGCTTCCATTTTTTTTTCTTACACTTACACAAAAGGGTAGGAGGGGAAGAGGCGATGCAGACCCCTGTTCGTCTCGGAGTTACGGAAAATGGAATGGCGTACGGCTGTGACTGTGACTGTGACTGTACGACAAAATGTGTCTTGTGTCGATGTCGATGATTACGCTTAATGTGTTAAAATGTTTATTTGTATATGTACAGTGAAATAAATCTACAATACCCTACCAATCTGTACCATCATTCATAACTCATACTTAATTCATCCTTCCAACGTATCTAGACGATCAACGGTGACCCGCAATGGTAAATACATAGTTTCATAGTCCACGTATACACTGTAACACGGGAAATCCCCTCAAAGGCGAGGCTCAGCCTAGATCACTTGGCAAACGCACAATCCAATCGTTTGCCCCACTAAACAATCCACCCCTTCACCAGGCTCAAACCCCCCGAGAGTCTGGAATCTGGACCTAAGACGAGATGAAACAGTTCCGAAGCCAAGATGGTGAGAATCAGATGGATGGGGTAAGAGGGCCGTTCCTGCGTCAGCCTTGTACCCTGTATAGTAGACCCCCTTCTGTGTCCAGGGTAGACGCAGGGGTTAAGTGGGACAGTACATAGTTCAGCTTAGTAGACGACTGTAAAGTACTGTGCGTTAGTGCGTACTAGCGAGCCGAGAAAGCACTCCGTACTCCATACATGCTACTGTGTGTACTAGTTACGTAGAAAAGAAGGACATTGTTGGACAGTGGATCCAACGGGTGTCAGCGAGGAGTTGCTAGTATTGGTGCTAGTTTGATCGAAGAGTTTAATAAATTATTCTCTGACTTTGATAGTGTATACTACCCCATACTTTTCTGAAATGGTAGATTGTAGCGATGGGATACTACTGTACATAGTAGTAATAATAGTACTCATAATGGTCAGCATAGGACAGAAACAGAAACAGAATACAGAGTAGAGTGTAGAGTACAGAATACTTACTCCCTCCTCACTAAAATATGCAAATCAGATTGGACTAACACAATATCATACTGTACATATATATTTCAACAGCATAAAGAAATAAAGCTTCAATAATTAACTTCCCCGCATGAACACCTCAAACCAAACTGTGCAGATCACGTATATCGTATATTCCCAACCAAGGACACAACGTGCCGAACCACATGGCAATTGTAATTTCCAATGAATCTGGAATCTTCTTCGGACCAATTAGCGTTGTCAGATAAATTAAATTATTACATAATGCTCCGTACATAGTATGTATGTACAAGTATTCGGGTCTTGCGGAGTATCGGAGAGCCATCTGTCCTAGTGATTGTACGTAGGCCCAGCTATTTACTGAGTGGAACCATTAATATCCTTTGATTTCAACAATTATGTACTGATTTACCACCTTACTCCGTGGTCACTTTCAGTATAATAGTTAGATCAACGGAAGATTCAGTTCTCCCAGTGTACGGAGTACATGTAACTACGATGTGTCCGACCGCAACTAGTAAACTCACGAAAACTTAATATTTCATTTCATGCCGAGGCCGAGGCCCATGTGATTAGAACTAATAAATTAGATACTATTAACTCACCTCCATTAACTATATCCTGGACAAGAATAAACCTAATCCCAGTCTGAGCGGGATGTACCAAACATTCCATGAAGATCTACGTAGAACCACTAAAATCCGACTATTATAAAATACACCTACATACATACTATGTACAGTAGTACTGTATAGATGATTCTTGTGGCGTACTTGCGGGGTTCGGCTAGATTAAAAGCGATTTGGGCAATGGAGCATGCGATCGGGATTGAGTGGATTGCCTGATCTGGGGGTAATTAGTGTTGGAATGAGTATAATAAGTGGGGGGAATATGTTGAGTATTAAGATGGGTGAACTATATGAAAGTTGGTTGCAATTAGACTGGCTTGGGGGGGGGGTATACTAATGTACATACAGAACGAAGGACCACCCCGTTGTTCTGTCAAATAGGTATTTAAAGGCTCAATGGGCAGATATATATACTATGTAGAAGTCATCCCGGAATAAGATTGAGAAATGAGCTCTGCTTATTTAGATCAGTAGTATCGGTGGTACTGGCGAGTCAGTACCCTATAACTTCATAGTTAGTATGAGATAGTATGTAAGTAGCATGTCTTATATTATTAAATAATGTGCTATTATGAGATCATGCTCGTATAATTTAGGAAAGTTCACCAGAACAGCCCGAGACTTGGTCTTTGCAAAAATGCTCGCAAGCTGTATAGATTCTGTTTATCGAGTATAAACCTCATGTACCGCGGTTATCGGCAGAAGTATCGGCAGAATAGAATCAAGTTGTAAATTCTAGTAGAATGATTGATTGGGTTGTTGACATGGTTTATATTTACCGTGAAATGCCCATCACGTAGTTAATCGTTATTGTCCAATGATCTACATTTGAAACCTATATGCGTATACCTATACAGGTGTATACCTGTATAGGTATACGCATATATCCGCTCACCATGGAGCCAAACCAAGGTTATTAAATACTAACTACTGTTCATGGGAAGTTCCACAAGCAGACATAGCTCTGATTGATATCGGATAAGACACAACTAGCGGTCAGGCTTAACCGATCTTGCTATTTTATATGTATATAGTACACTTATATTCTCAGTCCGCGGCAATCCGAGTAGATCCGGTTGATAAGCACGGCACTGGTATACCAGGAGAATAAGAACAGATAAATTCCTGTTAGCTCATTAGAAATCAAATACTGAATATAAATTCAATTCACAATTCATCAATTATATTCCTAATTATATCCCAATATCCCAGTATACTTAATATAATCAATATAAGTAGATATATCCTCCGCATATAATAAATGATGTCGTCACGAAGGCGGAGAGAAGGTCGGGAAAGGCCAAAAGTGACACACAATCAACTTTCAACTTCAACTTCAACTTCATCCCCGCTTCTTCCCCAGCCACCTTTTTTTTTTCCCTCTTCTCGGGATTTTCGGATCCTTATTTCTTTTACTTTCTATCGTCCTGTCGATACTTATCTCAATTTACCCTCCCTTTCAATCAACTCACGACCTGAGCCGAGTCACTCCATGGCTCCTCCTCCGCCCGCTAACCTGCCTCTGGCCGAGAGGCTGAAGGCCCTCGCCCAGACTCTGCAGTAGGTCATTCTTCTATCCGTGAAGCTTATACAGCTGCCTGAAGCTTCAATGGTTCTGTTTGGATGCTAACATGAGCTTTTTTTACTGCAGGTTTGCTTGGTTTGTCGGGTATGTCTGTCCGAACAGCTCATCCATTATCGCACTACGCGCCAGGATTTTCAGATCGAGATCACTAACCACAGATGTAGACACCTGACTTTGCTCCTTTCCGTCTTCCGCTATTCGCTTTCTTTCATCACCTTCAACTACTACTCCTCTTGGGCCGTCTTTACCTACCGCCTCGCCTTTATCTCCGCCGCCGTGACATATGGAATCGTCGTGTACAAGGGCCACTTTGCTCGAGGTGTGCAGGGCAACGTGCCACAAATCATTACCAAGCTCATTTCTGATGAGAACGTGCAGTATTTGGGTGAGTTTATCGCTCTGCGGTTGTCTCCCCCGGGGTGAAAAAATCACCCAGCGACTAATCTGTGATCTTCGATAGGCATGGCTCTCGTCTGGCTTTACTCCCGCCAGCTCATCCTCGCTCTCCTGCCCTTCAGCGTGTACTCCATCTTCCATGTCGCTACTTACAGCCGCATGTACCTGATTCCGACTGTCTATCCTGCACCCCAAAGTGCTGGTTCAGCGTCGCCCAGCTCCCCCAACTCTAAGCCCGCCGCCAAGGGCAACCCTCTCTCCGAGACGATTGGCCGCTTCATTAAGCAATACTACGATGCTAGCATGGGTGTCGTCGCCACCCTCGAGATCGCCCTGCTTCTCCGTCTGATTCTCTCCGCCCTGACTTTCTCCAAGGGAAGCTGGGTCCTGCTCATTGTCTATCTTTCTTTCTTCCGCGCCCGCTACGCCCAGAGCTCTTTTGTCCAGCAGGCGGTTCGTCAACTGACTGCCCGCGCCGACGCATCCATCTCTCACCAGAGCACTCCTCCTCAGGTTCGCCAGGGATGGGAGAGCTTTAAGGGTGTTGTCCGCCAGGGATACGAGGTTACCGACATTAGCCGCTACATCAGTGGTTCTACTGCCGCCAAGAAGCCGCAGTAAATGGTGATAACGAATCGATCGACTAAGCAATCTTGATGACGAATTGGCCAATTCTTTGATCAATAACTACCGTCTTCATTGGGATCTTGCAGGGGAGGACATCCCCAGTAAGAAAATCGGACTGAGTGGATTAGTGCCTGGGACTATTTCCCAAAGGCACTAGCCCTATGTGTGGAGGTGAAACAGTGAGATGGTGGAGCAGTGAATGAACCTTTTGTGTGTCAGTATGGAATATGAAAATGTCTCTGTAGAAAGAGGCGGACGGGTACAAACCCTCCATGATGATGCTATACGCAACGCAACGCCATGCCCTTTGTTTATTTCTTTTTCTTTTCCCCCTTGTTCTCTTCTCTTTAGAACTTCGCGGAGCATTTGTTTTTATGTTTTATTTGGTTGAAATTGACATTCGGAAATTCATTCATTCAAATCATGTAGTCTAATGTATTCTGAGTCTAAACTTGGCTTTGCTTGATGGTTGATGGATCCAGTGACTCTGTCAACCCTAATAACCTCAAGAGCTACGGGATGCAAACGAATCCGCAATCGACACGCAAACCAATACAATAAATGTCAATAGCTACTGCAGCCATTAGCTACCCACTTTGCAAACAGCGTCATCTGTTTGTTAACTAGTACAAAGAAAGGTCTTAGAAAGCAGTGTCTCATTTATATGAGGAGTACACGCACACTGTAACGGACTGCACATATCTGGATTATGATTACATCTAGTCGAAAGATCTCGATCTATATTCTATTCAAATCTATTATACAAGTATCATCTCTGGTTCTACAAACAAACCGGAGGCTCAGATAGAAAAACTAGCAGAAATGATCAGAAAGACATTCAAAATGCATCAATTAAGATTTGAGAAGATACACTACATACTTATTTCAGTACAATGTCTGGTATCACTATCGAAGATACTTGTATCCAAACGATGTCTCAATTTCTGTTTGCAACGTGTCGGCTAATAACTACCGTAGCAAACATGATATTCTGCTATAAAAGGGTCATATCTAACTTACATTCCTCTTCAACTTACCACCTCAACTACCCCTCTCCTCTTTCTATATATACTGGTTTCGGCTCTGTCATGGTATACAGGTTACGAAATTGGTCAATTCAAACTCAGAATCTGGCCGAATACGGATTGATCGGCCGCTCGTTCCATTCTAGCACATATCCTTGGTATGATTGCTCGTTTGGAAACTGAGCAAGTTCGTGAAAGATCAGGAACTGCCTGCACAGCGGCAAGAGCGACGTCCCATACCGGTTGGGGTTTCGCCTGTATATTTATTCTGAATTGATCAGCTATGTCCAGACGATGGATGAAAGCGCAGCGCAGCCAATCTCGTCATGTAAGCTCCAGCAGTCTGTCTCAATCTCTACAATCCCTTGAACTCAAGCCCCCCCATCAGATATCAGCGGAAGTCGCTCGAAACGCCGCCTTGCCGAGTTCATCCTTCAACTTGCTTGATAGAGATCCAGAGACTGCCTATTCTCTGTCAATTCTCGTTCGTTCCAGAAGGTCAATCACCAAAGCCAACACCCCAGCCAAACCTCGCTGTGGGAGTTATTGAGGACAATACAGTGAATTGAAGTCTTGTCTTCTACGACAACCTTCCAAACCTAGCCAGTATCCCGACATCGTGGACTCCAACGTCAACCTCCTGCGACGCATTGTGGATACAGCATAATGGGCTGGAAGATACAGAATTGCTAGTCACCTGTCAAAAGCAAAGAAGCAACGAACGGCTCTAGATGTACTTGGGGCTTGGTGCGGAACCGATAAGTCCCTTATATTGAAATCCTTGAAAACGTTGAAAACGTTGATTGATTTCTAACACGACTAAATGATAGTGTTATTCCTTGAAGCGCCGCTAACGTAAGTGTGACGAGATTAAACATATTTATATAAATACTTCGATGCTTTGATGTGCCGTTGTTTCTCCCATCAAAGTGATGGTGTACCGAGGAACGGCTTTTGCACGACTTCTGCAAAATGGCCAATGTCGAGGTTTGATTCAGGGGTCTTGAATGTGGAGAAACCTTCAGAACGAGAGATACTTGAAGGACATTATGTCGACAAGGACAAGCGCTTGTCTTCTGCTTGAGCCTAATTATGAAGCAAATACAGGGCGACCTGAAAAAAGCTCATTGAACCCATTCCACCTCGATATTAAGTTCCCGAGAGATGCTGTTATCGGACTTTACTACCACGATCTCTCGCCGTCGGAACTTCACAGTGAATCTTCACGACACGCTAACTATTTCTTGAAATGTGCATATATCCATCCAAGACCGAATGTATCTTCATATTCCGGTCTTCATATCTCTGCACTAATTGAAGGGATCACTTTTATCCTTACAAGCATCGCTCATTTCCAGGACGAGGAGTCTGCCTACCTATCGACAAGAAATTTGTCTTCTTTCGACGCAGGAAAATATTTCTATATACGTGACTCTGACTGGAGTGAGCTCGGTGACTTGCATATCATGGAACTTGTCGGTGCGCAAGGTCGATTCTTATCGTTTTACCAGTTGAACAATTTCAACGAAATTTGCTGGAAATAACTCAATTCAAAGATCTAGCGACAGCTCTAGCTGATCCACTGAATCCCTCTGTCACGATTGCAGTTCAGCTCGACGGAAAACGAATCCTTCATGCAGTACATTCAAAGGACAGGGTTTCTGACTACATCATCAGCCCTGGCAAAATACCACTCATTGACAAGATCCACTTTATTTGGGGAATATACTCATAGAGTTTCCCGAGTGCCAAACTGCTTGCAATTCATGCGGTATTGTTTGCGATTTGCCGCTCGGGAAACTCTTTGAGAGCATTTCCCCAAATAATGCAGGAATTGTCAATATGTGATGTTTTCCCAGAATTGATGCGTTGATGACAATTCATTTGGATTGAATTTTAATTCGATCGGGCTGTGAATGATTCAGAAGCCGTGCCAGAAATATCACCTTTGATAATGTGATCGAGGACATAACGAGGACGACGATTCTCTGTTCGCATCCAACCTCTGGATAAGGCATTATACGCAGGAGAGAGGATATAAGAGTTAATTACTCAGCTTTCGAATTTATGATTTCCTGCCCAGAAACTAGATGTGAACGGGGTATTGGCACAGTTTTGGAAAAGCATATTGACGCAGCCCGTGTGATATAAAGCCTTGTTCCATGAATAGTGGACTATTATATTAGTAGGACAAATCCCACATTGCTCTTCGGAAGATTCTTTAACTAATCAAGCCGCTTATACTGTATATCTGGGGTAAAGTATAAGGTCAGCCTCCAGTTTGCCGGCTTCCAAGTGGAAATTGGGGAAGATGGATGATCTATTTTCAGGACCATCTGCTGTACAGCTATAATGTCGAATGTGACATTCCTTCCTCATGGCGAGAAGGCACACAGTTCGCAAATTCAACCCAAAACATAAGAATCGTCAAAGATTCTTTCTTTTGTAAGTCCAATTATGCCTCTGTAAACATGGATTCTCGTAGTTTCCGCTACATCAGGACTTGGGTCATTGAGGCTTGAGTAACGCCATATATAACTATGAAAGAGTCAACAATGGAGAGCGCGATAAAAGATTTTACACTATTATATCCCGCTCCACAATGTAATTCACATTGAAATACCATTGATACTCTAACCCAGGCCGGCTCTGCACGAATATATTTTTGTTTGATACTAGTATTACATACGAAAATCAGATAACACCAAATTTCTCAATTTTACCCTTTTACAGTGATTAAACAATTTATGGACGTCTTCCAAACGGTGACGATTTTATACTTCCTGCATCCTCAAATTGAGAATAGGGCAACAGCTCTAGATTCTACCCAGATTTGATAGCTGCTTCAGTTCGCTGCTGTAATTTGGCCCCGAGATCCTTGTTGACTCGCCCGAAGAGATCTTTGCTTGGTTTAGCCGCGTTCACTAAAAAAGGGTCTCGCCGAGGATATTCGGCTCAGGTTATTTGGGCCAAACTTACCATAGACAGCATTACGCAGTTTTGGATACTTAACATCCTTGACACTACCAACGAGGTTCTCGATAACTCTATCCTGATGACCGGGCTGGCGACCAATAACATTCCACAATTCTGCAGGTTGGATGAAGTCATCTTCAGTGATCTCACTGGTGTAGGAACTAACTTCTCCCACCCACTTTTCGTGTTCAGTATGTAGGGCGAGTGCCGAAGGGTTATTCCCATAGTTGTAATATTTGAGTGGTTTGATCGAGGAGCCAACGTAGTTAGGATCACCGCCGTAATTATCGTCAAATCGCATTGCTCCGTCACGTTGGAAGGGACAGTAGACCTGCACTTTTGCTGCATTTGTTGGTAGTTGTTGATAGTTGACCCCAAGACGGTATCGGGCTGCATCAGGGTATGCGAAGAGTCGCGCTTGCAATACTTCATAGTAGTCAGTTATAGTATCTCGGTAATAATCTGACGGCTTCGTTTACCTGGATCAGCAGATGCAGCAATTCCGGGAACCATTGTAGAGGGTGAGAATGCAGCTTGCTCGATATCGGCAAAGTAATTTCGCGGCTATTCGAAATTAGTATATATAAAAAGAGATTCAAGAGCAGAACGTACATTTCGATTCATAGTGAGTCGACCAATTTGCTGAAGAGGAAAATCCTTATGCGACCAAACCTTCGTCATATCAAAGATATTCCATTTGTATTTCTCGGCCTCCTCAGGACTCATCAGTTGAACATAAACATTCCAGACAGGAAAATCGCCTCTCTCAATAGCCTCGAACATATCGCGAATCATAAAGTCTGGGTCTTCTCCAGCGATTCTGGTAGCTTCTTGGGTAGATAAGTTTTCAATACCCTGCTGTGTTTTGACGTGGAACTTAGCATATTGAAACGAGCCGTCCTAAATATTACATTAGTTAAAAGCTCGATATGCTATGGAGAACTCTGACTCACAGCTTTGGTGAACTTGTAGGTGTGTCCACTGTAAGAATTCATATAGCGGACTGATCTAGGAGTGCCACGGTCACTGAACAGGACCAGCAGTTGATGGATACCCTCGGGATTACCGACATGAAAACTATAAGATTAGTCTGATTTTTCAATTCTCAATTGTACAGTTCAACATACTCCCAGAACTACCATAATGATTAGTGTTCCAATTCTTAATCATTGACAATGGAAACATCACAGAAAGACTTACCATATTTGCATCGGGAAGATGAGTTTGTGGATGCCTTTTATGAGAGCGATTCATAGAAGGAAACTTGATTGGATCGCGAATAAAGAAGACGGGCTAAATCGCAGAGTATTAGAGATCGAAGAAACAAGGTAATCATGAAGGACGTTATATGAAGAATGTATAGCGTACCGTATTATTAAATACGAAATCTTGATTACCCTCATCAGTGTAGAACTTCATGGCCCATCCGTGTACATCGCGAGACGTATCGGCAGATCCGGATTCAGGGCCAACAGTCGACACGCGCTGAAGCACTGGTGTCTTTTTGCCGACTTTATTGAGAAAACTGGCACTGGTAAAGTCAGAGCAATCGCGGGTAGCCTCGAATTCTCCGTAACATCTATGATTGTCAATAATTAATTTATCTGCCGGGCATTCATGGCTTACCCAACAGCCTTGGCGTGAACGACACTGATTGAGATATGAATCAGTACATCGTAGGAACTTGATTTCGATTGAATCCAACAAGGAGATGTCAAGGTCCAATCAGAACACTATACGTACCGCTCTGGGATTCTTTCACGGGAGAAGTGAGCAAGAGTTTCAATGAGCTGAGTATCCTGGAGTAATCCGAGGCTGCCGCCCTGTCTGTCCTGCATCAAAACAGCAGTTTTGCTGTTCGCAAAAGGACAGCCTAAAAGAGTCAGTCGAAACTAAATCCCCCAATTGAAACAAGGGATGCTTTACCTTCGGCTAGCGTGTAGTATCTATCGTCTGCCATGTTGAATTACAATTGAATGGTGGGAATATACCGAGCATAAACTGATACAAGGGTGTACGATAAAGCCAGAGCTCGCTCGAAGTAAGCATTCTCCTTGCAGTAGTACTACATTTATAGTATTCTTCCAGTCCGGAACATCTCAACGCCGTGGTAGCAGATTTTTCTGATGGCATCTGCATTGAGTCTTAGTATTACGTCTACACTCATTGGAGTCCAGCGCCCCATCGGAAAAAGCACCCACAAGCAATAACCCATAAACTTTTCATGATCACCCATTGAAAACAATAAGCAGAGTGCCTTTACATCGTTTACGGACACGTCATCCAGATTATAGACAGTACATGGCCTGTATGACGGCAATGATGCTATCGGTACCAGATATACAAAAGAGTTCGAACCACTCAGAAATCAACTCTCAGATAGGCCAATGCCATTACGAAATCGGGTTAGACCAGCCATATCGAACTCTCAGCTCTACCTTTAACTTTAATGAATCTTTGGTTGCCATCTGGTCAACCCAACCCAAAGCTGAAGTCATCCACCCATTTGAACCCGAAACGGCCGCGAAAATTGCCTTTTATCATCTCATATCGCTATTGGCAGTATTTTATGACAACAATAAAGACTGCATACTAGTATATCGCTGGAAAAACTTGGTATCTTAGAGGGTAAAACCTTACTTTGATTCTTTATTCCTACCATTATCGTATTCCCATAGTAGAGATCTAATAATTGCCCATCTCATCACGTCCTCATGTGTTTCAGTGTCCTCTTATGCTTGTAACATCCATTGCGGAAATTGGAATTATTCTTCTTGATATGGTATAAGTCTACTGATATTGTTGAAACTTGATATGATTGGAAACTAGAGATGACTTAGGAATAAATAGAAAACGGTGCATATGAACGTAACGCTGAGGGCAGTGTCACTCAGTTATTTGATATAACCATGTTTCATGGAACATTTCATGCTGCATCTGTTTTAATCGGTACCGCTGTCGAAGTATCCGATTCTCGACGGGCACCAACAAGTGCACTCTTAGGTACTAACCGAAGGCCAAAGATGAACATACTCAGAATGAACAGACCCACGAGAACACCCAGAGTCACTAGTGCACCAATGACACCAGCCACCCCAAGACTCATTCCTCCACCTGAGGAGGATTTGGCTGATGAAGAAGAGGAACTGTCACCTGCACCAGAGGTTGAGGCGCAGATTCCAGTGCTATTTCCACAGGCTTCACACCATTGTCCCTGCGATGAAATAGCAAACTCATTTGTCTTTTCAACAAATTGCGACCAAGGAAGCTCAGTCGCAGATTGTCCGAAAAGGGAATAAGCTTGTAGCTGTGTCGAGTCCCTGATACTACTTCCATTGTGGAACATAAAACGGACCTTAATCTCTGACGTGTCGGGAATCCCGGTATTCTCATCGTCTGTCACAAGTTCCCATACCATTGATGAAGCATAGTTAGGGATTCCAGTAAAGTTTGCATTGCTGTCTGAAAGTCCAGCGAGACCAAAGTAAGACAGAAAAGTGGCGTAAGCACCAAACTGGACGTTCAGTTTAGATTTACCGCCAGTTGTAATTGTTTCATTGAGGCCTGCTAGGACTTCACCTGCCAAGTTCATACCCGCAACAGCACCTATTTTGTCTGAACCGTTGTATGCCAGGCTGAACTCGTGCTCATTCGCAAGAACAAACAATTGTTGCATGACGGAGTCGTCCAGAGCCGGGGATGAAGGGAAACTCTCAGTAGAGTTGTGTATCAAAGCCACATTGAGCAAATCCCAAATGGGGTATGCATTCTTATAGCTCAGCTCACTGGAGCTGAATGTTTGATTAACCAGGGAATCGAGAGACTGGTAAAGTCCGCGCGTGGATGACAGCAGATCATTGTAACTTTTCGAGCTGAAGTAGTTGTTACTGCTTATCTTGGCCTTGGAGCATAAAGAAGTACTCTGAAGCCATGTCGCGTCCTCACTTCCACTACCGGATTTTACCTCTGACATAGGAATCAATTGGTAACCGTTCAAAGGTGACTGAACAGTTGAGCCATTGCGCAGGGTCTCAGTAGCAGCAGACCCAACAGGAGGGTAAAGGCCTTGAAGAAAACCTTCTCCGGAATTCTCAATAACATCATCATCTGGAGCACTTGCTGTGACCTGGGCCAAGTTCACGATGTCTGTGCTGATACCATCGATCTGATAAGACGAGTTGGCAGAGATATAACGGTCATGAAAAAAGGACCCGGTCATATATTCCTGACTATATCCAAGATTGGTTAACTTTGTTGGTGCCCAGGCCTTAGCAGTACGATCTCCATGGCGCTGAAATATGTATGCACCCAACACTCGTTCTGCGTTTGTTAGGTCTGCGAGGAGCAGAGATACTCCGAAGACGAGTGTAGCGCGAAAAGACATGATGAACAGCATCAGTACTTGAAATCAGGTTTGTTTTCATGAAAAGTATACACTGAAAAAAATCATCAATCTTTCTCGATGAGGATTATTTCAAGTCTATATACTGCTAGTATCACCCCGCTTTATGCAACCAAAATAAAATACGAATGTCGACTTGAATCACCCGATATGGCATAAAGTGAACTTTATCTACTACCGGATGCTACCGGAGACTTCGGATTTGGTTATCAAAGATCTAGCCATCGGAGAGCTCTCTATTTTCAATTCATTTTTATTTTTATCCCTTTAATTTTGTGAGCGACACCTACTCGAATATGACGGGAAATGCCCCCAGAGTGATGATTTCACCACTTCGATCAAGAGTAAGATATGTGGTTCTGGTAGCGTGGTGGATACACAATGGGGATTGATTGAAAAGAGCGGGGTCTGGTATAGAATCAATCCATTCAGAGTCCAGACAACACAAGAGTTCAAGTTTTTCTTGTCCTTTTCCTGGTACATGTACGCACGATCCTCTTTCAAGCATGCATCAGAAAGGATATCCCCGCTCTCGCTCAGACCCCATCGAAAAGAAAAAAAGTAAGTAAGCATCCTAAGTACAGCAAAGACAATTAGGAAGTAGTATCAAGCCAATCAGGTAGTTATACTTGACTAGCGTCAGCTGGTTTCTCCTACAGTAATTGGGGTCCGTCGCCGATGCTACCATCTCCTGCACCTCGCGACTTGGCCATTCTTGCGGTCAGAAACCTACTAGTTTTAGTCGATAACCCTGTTGATGCATACATCCGCCATAGCCTGCAAAATTATTCTAGCTCAAGTGCTCGGTCTTGACGGACGGGCTGCGATCACTGTGTTTACTTCGTATATATGCTCCAGAAGCTATTATACACTCTATAGACCGCACATTCGCAAGCAAGTAACAGATTTCTCTCCAGTTTCTTTGATTAAATCGTAATAGAAGCTATTGCTTGTATACTCGATGATAAAAAATTCTTTAATGTAGTTATTATATGGAAGAATAGGTGCTAGACATTTCAAGCCGCTCCATGAATCAACATTCAATATAGAACAGACATCGAAGATGCATATTACTCGTCACTATTCAGTCTCAGAGCAAGACGATGAAGATTTATATCATTTTGTTCAGAGTAAAATCAATCTTCACCCACCTATCAAAATCATAGGACGGTTCTGCATATTCTTCAGCTCATTCATGCCCGCGTGCTTTTCTTTCTTGCGCTTCACCGCTGCACCGATTACATTCAAAATCTCACGATCTTGTTCATTGACCGATTCTAAAAAACCATCATAGCAAGATTCATCAAGATGAGACGCGGCCTGGATCCTCTCTAAAAAGCCCAATCTTTTCAAATCTTCTTCGTCAATTGGCCGTCCATTATTTTCTTTCCGGATGATATCTCGCAACGATACCTCAGAGTTTCCAAAAAGACAGACTTTCAGATTGCCATCACTGGTAATACGAAGTCGATTGCAGGTACCACAGAAATTGTGCGTCATGCTCGTGATAAATCCAATTCGACCCTGAAATCCCGGAATTTCATAAGTTTTGCTAGTATCATTTTTATGATCAGCAATCTTCCTTAATGTCGGATATTCTTCTTGTATGATTTCCAACATCTCCTGGTATGAAACCATCTTTCTTTGATTCCATTTATTCCCATCAAATGGCATATACTCAATAAAACGAACCTCGAGAGGCATCTCGCGACCCATATTGACGAATGGAATAATCTCACGATCATTCAATCCACGCATTATCACACAATTTATTTTGAGTTTGATACCGGCCCCGGCACGATTCATTTCCAAAATGCGATCGATACTTTTTTTCACTGCTTCGAATCCACTCCGACGGGTCATTATCTGGAATTGAAACGGATCTAACGTATCAAGACTCAGATTCACACCAGTCAAACCCGCCTCTACCATTTGGTCGAGCTTTCGGTGTAATGATATCCCATTCGTGGTCAAACAAAGCTCGCGGAGCCCACGCAGCTTGCCAATTCCTTGCATCAATGATATAATGTCTTTACGGACCGTGGGCTCACCACCCGTTAAACGAATCTTCGTGACGCCCTGAGAGACAAAAATCGATGACAGGTAGAGTATTTCGGGCGTGGTTAACAGATGCCGTTGCGGTGATAGTTCGACGCCTTCCTCAGGCATACAGTACAAACATCGCAGATTGCATTTTTCCGTGACACTTATCCGGAGATAATCATGCTGTCGATGGAATTGATCTGTGAGGAATTCCGAGAAAGGCTTGGTCGTTGATTCATTGAAGTATCGCGGACGTTGAGGTGTCTATGAGGATGAGAGCGTTAATGATGTTGTTATTTCTTTTATCACTGACAAATTCGTCTTATTACGAGTACGACGTACAGTATTTGTCCGGGCTGAATGTTGTAAAAGCCGTCGCCCTCCTTCAAGGGCTTGACATATGCGTTGAATGTTTTGAATATTAAGAGATAGCGTAGGGAGACATGCTATCGATTTCTTGAATCGATACTGAGCCATGATATGTAGCTATCATAAGTTGATAAAAGAATTAAGTTAGTACTTTGTATTCTATCAATATGGGCAGATAATTCCAGGTGATCTTCACGCCCGAGTACAACGCTTTCGTATCATGCATACCTTTCGCCGGTCGGACCTCTCAGCTGACATTCCACCCTGCAGGGAGAGAAACGCTGGATCAAATATCTGGGATAATTGGGCTTCAATACATTGCTTCGTCCGGTCGTAACCGAATGTATTGATACCCAACGCTTGTAGGTTCCTATGTCCGGTGTCGCGGTTTCATCGCCGTCTTGCTACTGGTATTAGTCGAGCTCCCGAAGACTTCCTCTCTACTCCCATTGAAGAATCAGTCTCGTAACGAATTATCATAAATCATTATTAAATGCAATCCCTGGTTGATCATTTTGATGTACTGGCGGTTCTAAGCGATCTATCTTCCAGATCGGGAAGTACTATTTGTCCAATCAGAACTACAATGCAGAACGTATTCAGTCATACATATGCCCTTGGTACTTGAATTCACTAAATGTCTATACTTTAATCTCGGAGTTTAATGTGAAATAGATTATCCAGTAGCAATTGTGCAATCATGAAAATACCGAAAGATTTACTGTCCAGATTGGGTATTACTATTCACCCAATCAGAACCAATATCTAAAATACTCAAACTTGCAGCTCGTTCCGGCAACGTTTAGCAAGCTTTGGAACAGAGTATATATGATTGGACAATCATAAATACTTCCCTTTCACCTCACATATTGACTATGTGGGGTCTGATCTACGAATGATTATGAGCAGTCGGTCAAGTCTTGTCTATTGCCTACAATCCGACCCTTTCATTTATGCCTATTCTATTCCCGGGCGTAGTGCTTTGTCAAAATCTTCCATCCTGATCAGGTATTCCACAGCTGTGCCGGTTCGTCGGCTTCCCGGCATGCATAATGGCCGTAGAAATAAATAGTATTAAGATAGTAAGCACTAAAACTGTTGTCATTTATTCGGTAATCACTATATGATCTAGCGTGACAGCTCTATGGTCAATCACAAAAGTTCCTAGTATGGGCCAATGGCCTGGATGTTTTAATATACGGTACAGCTTTTGTTCATTTACAGTTCGAGTAACCGATGGCTCGATCTGCAAGCTGACTGGAGGTACCATACTTATCTCAGTATGCAAATGTCTTAGCTATCCGCAATTCACTGTGTCTCGGAAGAGACGTGCATACATACTATTACAGTATAGAGACGGGCCAGAGAGAGCGCGCTTTGCCTACCCGTATGAAGGCCGTCTATGTGATCCTCTTTTCAGACACTTTCACCCTAGTACGCACACTGCTATCTAAAATGTAAAGCAGCATTAAATTTACCAATTGACATATAGATAGATATCTAGTATATACAAGGGTTTTTTATCTGGCATGCTTCAAAAGTCGTGACGTCAGCCACTCGGATTGATCCGTTCTATAATTATTTTGATGGCTTACATGCAGTCAAAGTCAATTCAAGTCATGCTAGTAAGGAATGTGACAATTGGCCATTGAAATAATTTACCATAAATTCCTCTCAGCCTTATCTCCCTCGAAAGATAACAATTATTACACGTCCAGAACAGCCACGAGGTCGTAATGTCTCATCTATCATGTATTAACATCACACATTTACGTCAATATCTACTTAAAATGTCCTTTGCGCCACATGACATTGTACGTAAACTCTGTTTTTGACGCTCAAAGCAAGGATCCAGCGTGTCCCATACGTGGCAATATTACCCTTGGTTTGATTGGGTACCCAGGCAGTATCACAAAACAAGGGTCAAATGTCGGTCTGAGACTCCCATTTCTGTAAGTATATAGTCTGGGACAATCCAGTTGGCTCAAGAAGTTTTGTATTATTCTTATCAACAATACCCATTTCTCATCCTTTATAACTATATTCATTCTTGACCCACCATGGAAACTCGAACAAAGTATACAAAACCGATCAATAATCGCCCTGATGAGTGGAAGGTTGAGCAAGGACTCGCTGGCTTCAAACTTCCCATCATCGATCAAAGTGGCAAATCAACTTTCTTCGTTCCTCCAGCCCCAGAAACGAAGATTACAAAAGATGAAAAAGCCCTCCGTGCCATCGGTGACCGTAGTAAACTCTTTGCCCGTGAAAAGCCAGGATGGACGGGGTACATCCTTCCTCCCACGATGTTCGTATATCATGGAGACTAACGACTATCCAGCTACGTTGAGTGGGAGAACTATCCTGAAAAGAAAGCCAAAGCACACGAAGTCCTGACATCGCAAACCTTTGCCCCATGTCCTGACTTCCAATGGGGTCCAATCCCTCCGACGAATCCCGTACTTCCCGGCGATGACTTCAAATCATGGCATGCGGCTCTTGGCGGGGAGTTAACCAAAGTTCCGGATGATTCCTGGAAGACTGTCCTGAAGGAAAAGCATCCTGAGATGCTTCATTTGCTACAGTTTCCATACAACGGAGAGCCACCGAAACGATTGGTTACGGATAAGGTTATTACTCCAAACTCCCTTCACTTTGTTCGCAATCATGGTGGTATTCCACTTATCGATGAGAAAAAGTTTGAACTGAAACTTGATGGTCTTGTCAATTCACCCAAAACATATACCATGACAGATATCAAAACAAAATTTCCGCACATGGAGAAAACAATTACGATGCAATGCTCAGGAACTCGTCGAATTGAGCAAATTTCAATGTACGCCGGTCAAGGTGACGAAGTTCCCCAGGCGCCGTGGGCAGAGGGAGCTATCGGCACCGCAAGATACAAAGGAATAAGTCTCAAAAAGTTGATCAAGGATTGTGGAGGACTCGTCGACAACGCAAAACATCTCGAACTATACGGGGTTGAAACGTATGTGAAAGATCTCGACGTTGGAAACTATGTTGTCAGTATTCCATGGTCAAAGGTCAAGAGCAATGAAGTTATTCTTGCTTGGGAGATGAATGGTGAGCCACTTCCTAAAATCCATGGATTCCCATTACGAGTGATTGTGATGGGATACATTGGAGCTCGAAGTGTGAAATGGCTATATCGTATCAAAGCCATCAAGAATCCATCTCTAGCACCTGTGCAAGCTCGGGAATATCTCTATTTCAACCAACAGGTGGGTAAATATAATCAACGTCCTATGGACGGAATTCAAATTCAGGAGATGCCTGTTAGTTCTGCAATTATGTCTCCATGGCAGAATCAAGTGATTATGCACAGTGGCAAGATTCTTTGCAAGGGCTGGGCTTACTCTGGTGGTGGTCGTTGGCCTGAACGTGTGGAATTATCAGCCGACGGAGGCTTCAACTGGTATGCTGTGCCAGAAGAGAAACTATCGAAGAAGGGCAAATGGACCTGGAGGACTTGGGAGATAGAGCTACCTTGTGATGTGGAAGGATGGATTGAAATCGTGTGCAGATGTTGGGATAATTCTCTCAATACCCAGCCTCTCAATGTGCGAGCAGCCTGGAATTGGGGTTTGCATGTCACGTCGTCAGCACACCGTATCAAGGTGTACAGTGTTAACAAAACCCACAAACTCACTCAGCAAAAGTTGGCGCATTTCGAGAAGCATGATATTCCGTTGGCTCCTTTGACCAGATATGATGCTGTTCCAGGTATTACTGACAAGGATCTTGAGAAGTACTGGCAAGCTCATCCTCGTGATGTTGATGAATGAGCCTTTGTGTCCTTTTTTCTGACATGAAAAACTCTGCTGATACATTGTTGTGTGCCATCCGCTTGCGCATTTGTGATTTGGACTGTTATTATTTCAGTGAGACAAACTACTAGTACCAATCAGCCCGTGAGAAAAGCTTGATCTACATTATATCATTTCTTTAGAACTGTTTTTTTTTTCAAGTTTCAATAGCCACCAAAAATGGTTGAGGATCCAAATATGCCTATTGCTGTAATCATGGTATCCCTATTGATAACCTTTAAGAGGTTGCGTGCTGGAGGGCAGGAACAGGCTGCTATTCGGATTCAGATTGGTTGGGTTCTGTGGCAGATCCATTCAAGGACCAAGTTCATACGCGTACTGCTTTGAGAATCAATACTTTCAATCAGGTCTAGGTCTACTATATTACCTCGTCACCATCCAGTTTTGTTCATTTATGTAGTGGATGATCACTTCTATAAACAGGTGGCTTCAGTATAAAATGCATTGATATGCGTCGCTCAGCATTGACTGTATTGATCAGAGCCTATTATAATAACGATAGCTTTTCTCCCGCCAGTGAACGCGTGAATCAATAATATCTACTAGTCTACTACTATCGTCGCTCTCATCACCGATTCTATATATCCAAATCACGTGGTCTCCTCTATCTTTTCCAAGATACCCTATTTATTGCATGGTAGTACAATATTTGTGAATGTCTCATTTATTCTCTTCATTCTCTCCTCCTACTACTTCATTGGCGTGTCTCATCAATTAGGAGAAATGACACTATCATACATATATACTGTAGGGGCCATAAGAATTGTACTCTAATATTGATTGGCAGTCGCACGCCATCACCCTGATCTATTAGTGATTAAGTGTTGATCCAGTGGCTATGCATTTACTCAATTTTAGATTAAGTATAGATACACTCTCCTTATTCTACAACACCACTGTATATACTACTAGTATATACGATATTTTAATATACTAGTATAATTATACTATAGGCACTGTAATACAGACGTGCCTAATATTGTGTGACCTGCCACTTACGCGTCCTGCAGGTACTTTCTCATTCAGGAGTACATAAATAGAATCAGCTACATCAACATTTCAATATCAATATTATAATATATCCTCTTATACCATATCTTCTAATATCCTATCCTATCCTATCCTATCCTATCCTATCCTATCCTATACTATTCTATACTATAAATATACTACTATACTATAGTAAATGCTGACTGATCATCCGAATGCGGCGACTCTTCATTCTTGCTGGTTCTTCTCCACTCAATTTGCACTTTCAGGGACTATCTTACAGTTAATTATTAATGAACTCAGGAACTAACTATTAAATACTAAATATATTATACTAAATATCCCTACAGTATCATATTTAATGTATCAATTCTACCATTCTAGTGTATTGTATGTTGTATATTGTAGACTGTATATTGTATGTCCCGCCAATCACTTCCCGCCTTTCTCGACTCTTCCCTTTTCTCACCTCAATTTCTCCTCTCTTCTTCCTCCCACATTCCAAATTCAACCCCCCTCCCCCCTTTTACCCTTTCACTCTCCCCTTCTCGCTTCTATTGGAGGGCCCCCCTGTGGCTAGCCCTTGTGTGCCAAGATCCTCTCCTCTGGATGAGTCCCGACTACGCCTCCAATGCACAGACACTCGTCTGGCTCTCCTGTCGCGGACGACACTGACGATTCCCCGACTCGATCCCCAGACGACCATGGCCATCCCGTCGAGAATCCAGATAATTCGCGATCCCAAATAGCCAGACACGGGACAAGCTTTGATCTTCGCCGTGACAACGGCTCCTCCACGCCGCGTTCGCGAAACTCCAGTCTCTGGCGCGCTCCTTCATCTCAACCTTCCAACGATACCAAAGCCATGCCATTGGGGTCACCACGTCTCCCAATGGAGGTTTCTTCTCCAGAGGGTCGCCGGGCTCGTCAGTCCCGTCAGCGCAGTCCCTGGTCAATATCCATCCTCACCACGATAACTACCATCGTCGCCATCACTTTTCTGGCCATGATAATGCGATCATTTACCGAACGTCAGGCCGGTCATAGTGGATGTGGTGTGCCAATGATGAGTCCGACATTCATACGGATGCTCGAGTTTGATACTGAGCATACTCGTTTTGCAAGCAAATACAATCTGTTCCTTTATCGGGAGGAAGGTGTGGATCCGTACACACAAGATAATATTGGGGTAGGAAGACCGTGACCCGCTTGACTCAAATGTGACATCTTTGGCATCTGCTGACCATATTACTTTCATTTCTGATCAATAGTTAAACGGTGTCCCCGTCCTTTTCCTCCCTGGCAACGCCGGCAGCTACCGACAAGTCCGCTCTTTAGCCGCCGAGGCTTCGCGACATTACTACGATGTGGTTCGACATGACGAGGACCGACACGCAAATGGTGTCCGCAGTTTGGATTTCTTCATGGTGGATTTCAATGAGGATATGGCCGCCTTCCATGGACAGACACTGTTGGACCAGGCCGAATACGTGAACGAAGCGATTTCATACATCCTGTCGCTCTATCACGATCCTCGAAGGACCCGACGAGACCCTGCCCTACCGGATCCCAGCGCCGTGGTCCTGATCGGACACTCGATGGGTGGAATTGTGGCTCGCACGACTCTGACCATGGCTAATTACCAGGCCAACTCTGTCAACTCGATCATCACCATGTCCGCGCCACACGCAAAACCGCCGGTTTCTTTCGACTCCGACATCGTCCACACCTACAAACAAATCAACGACTACTGGCGAGAAGCCTATTCACAGACATGGGCTAACAACAATCCGCTATGGCATGTCACTCTGATTTCGATTGCAGGTGGTGCGCGCGATACCGTGGTGCCCTCGGATTATACGAGTATTTCATCCCTCGTTCCTGAAACGCACGGATTCACCGTCTTCACGTCTTCCATTCCGGACGTTTGGATCGGTATGGATCACCTGTCGATCACATGGTGCGATCAATTTCGAAAATCGATCATTAAGTCGCTGTTTGAAATCATCGACGCGCGGCGCCCAACCCAGACCAAACCCCGGGCGGAGCGCATGCGAGCTCTCAAGCGGTGGTATCTGACGGGCTTGGAGGCTGTGGCAGAGAGGACCCTTGCGCAAAAGGAACCAAACACACTCCTCACGCTCGAAGATAATGCCAATACCATTCTGGCTCAGGGTCAGCGATTGATTTTACGCCAGCTCGGAGAACGACATGGCCCGGACGTTCGTCTCCTACCGATTCCACCACAAGGCGTTTCCGGCAAGAAGTTCACTCTTCTCACCGACCAGACTCTTAGCAGTCAAGGGAATGTTGAGGTCTTGTTCTGCAGTGTGTTCCCTCTGAACAACGGTCGCTCCAATGTCTTTTCCATGAACTTGGACTTCTCGGGTGGAACTGTGGGATCAACTCGCTTGGCTTGCAAGAGTGCGCCAGAAGATGTCATTCATCTTCCTGCTTCCACTCGCACGTCGAAGAATCCCTTCGACCCCGTCCCACCCTTCTCCTATCTTCAATATGACTTGGAGGGTCTTGCCGAGCATCAGTTTGTCGCTATTGTGGACAAGGCAAATGTGCCTACGAAGGGCTTCGTGGTCGCAGAGTTCTCGGACAGTTCAGACTCTATGATCCGAGCAAAGGTTGGCTTGGGAAGCTTATTGAGCGCAGGTCTCAAGATGCGACTCCCAGCTAATCGACCCATGCTTACAGAAGTGAAGATTCCAGCTTTGCATTCCAGTCTTCTGGACTACAGGCTGAAAATCACCCATCATGCTCAAAAGGATCAGAAGGAAGAAATCTTTGCTCCTCTGTTGCGTCAGTCTATTGCTGATCCTCACGAATCAAAGTTTTTCGTCAATGTGAATGAAGTCAACGTCAATCTACACGGAATGGCCCCATTTATGCCGTCTCCTCTACGTGAGCAGGCTGCATCGGGTGGAGTGTCGTTCCAGCTCTGGACTGACCCCAGCACTGGGTCTACGGTTGATGTCTCCCTTCAGGTTGATATCGCTGGTAGTCTTGGTGAACTGGTGATGCGATACCGCACCGTGTTTGCCGCATTCCCTTTGCTCGTGGTGGCTCTTGTGCTTCGCAAGCAATTTCAAGTTTATGACGAGACAGGCTACTTTATCCCTTTCACAGATGGTCTCGACCGAGCAATTCGATCTTCTCTTCCACTGCTGTTAGTCGCCATGTCGCTCCTAGCGTCATCTCTTGCGACTTCCAAAGCACTACCTCAGTCTGATGACCCGTTCCATTGGCGGACGAACTCGACTGAGACCCCACTTGACTTCACCAAGAACGATCTTCTTCTTGGATCGCAAGATGCATTCTTCTGGTTCCTTGTGCCGATTTTCGGCATCATCAGTGTTGGAGTTTGTGTCTTGGTCAACTACGTTGTCCTCCTCCTGGTCAACATTTTCTCCATGATTTACGGTGCCGTGCATAGCAAGTCGGGCTATATCCGACGCGAAGACCGAGGAAACCTCCCTATCTTCAACTCTCCAACCCCACGACGACGTGTGATTCACACTGCAATCCTTCTAATTCTAGTCTCGACCATTATCCCCTACCAATTCGCTTATATGGTGGCCTGCATTGTGCAATTGGCAACTAGTGTGCGGGCCCAATGGCATGCCAAAGAAACCAGATCAACCCCTCACATTAATTTTGGCAATTATGCCCACTCGATTTTGATTCTCATGCTTTGGATCCTCCCTATCAACGTCCTGGTTCTTCTGGTATGGGCCCATAATCTGGTAGTCCACTGGTTCATGCCATTCTCCTCCCATCATAATGTGCTTTCCATCATGCCATTCCTACTTCTCGTCGAGACAATGACCAGCGGTGCGATGATTCCACGTATCAATAATCGGTATGCCCAATCCCAACTAGTATCCAGGTCTGCACGGACTAGTCATACTAATTCTCATAGCCTCCACCACATTACCTCGATGATTTTCTTCGTCATCGCAACATACTCCGCCGTTTACGGCGTGACATATGCCTATCTCCTCCACCACCTAGCCAATATACTCGCCGCATGGTTCGTCGGCATATACCTTGTCGGCAACAATTTCTCACCACGCAGACTATGGCGCATAATCGACGGTGACGAACTTCCCTCTGAACCCGGAAGTTCACGTCACGTAAAGAAGAAGCCATGATTCTATCTCGACTACAATAAATCCATTATCGAATAAAAAAATATCGAATACATTTCATTCTACCCAACCTCATTTTCTCCCTGCGCATGGAATGGAGTTCAAGCGATTCATTCATCACTGTACAGTCAGGTCTATCTTACCACCGCGACAAAATCGCACAACACAACACTACTAATATCTCCAAGCATTTCCATTCAACAGCCTTACCATGAATTATCATGACGGGCTGGACTCGATCGAGGCGCCTGTATATAACTGTACTTTGTCGCGGTTATTTTGCTTTTGTACTCGTTAGATATTTTTATTGGCATAGATATTTGTATTGATTCCTACAGTGCAGTGAATGTAGTCTAGTCTTGTCTTGCAGGGCCTAATAGGTCCCTGCCTACTAAGAGGTAGTCCTTGTACGCTCGACGCCCGTTTGACGGGCGTCGTTATATATCAACAAACACCGCAAATTACACCTCTAGTCAAAATTTGCTAATCTTGCTAAGAAATCTTCAATACCAGTGTACTCAAGATAAAACCAGGCCTAACCATGCAAATAACAATCCCATTCCAATTAACATGGATGTCAATTGTATTTATCTTTCAATCAATATCATCTGAATAAATCTGACAGATTTTACTAATTTAGTCTTCATTGGGTGTAGTACGTACAGTGATGTAACATAAGTTTTGAAGCGACCTGCTGACCGCTTTTCTCCACCGCCTTTCATTCATATGATGATTTGCAAAGGTTCGGTGTTGTAGAAAGTTGGCAGAAAAAAGGGTAGTGTCAAACTTATGTTACAACATTGTCAGTTGGGTTTATAATGTTGACTATTATCTGCATGGAATCATTTGGTTTGGTTTGTTTGAGGTACTATCTGATGATGATCTGTAGAACCCTATATTATAAACATATATACATATCAACAGTGTCAGCACTATATGCTATTCATTTTCATAGTAGATTATCCTCTATACTTGATCGACAATACTTCCAGTATCTCCAGTACTTAACTCAGTACTCCGGGTATCAGCATACTCCCGCTACTCCGTACACGGTATACTAATCAGTCTTCTGCTCGTGTATTTTTTTAGAATAACTCTCACCACCTTACTACATAGTACATAGCCTGGGTCCTTATTCGTTATTGGGAACTGCACGCTGTACAGACATTCTCACATCAGCTCAGGCCGCATCTAAGCCACGCCCCTTTTATGAGATACGAATAGGGCCCAAGCGAGACAAAGGGGTAGAGATTTAAAGGGGCTGAAGTGCAGGGGTGAGGTGTGATAGGGGTGTGTATGTAGATGTACTTGTACTCTAGGTACAAGTAGATGTACATTTGGTATGCCAGTACTCGTACTTTCTAGGTAGAAATGGGAATATTCAGTATGTATAACCATGAGGCACTCCGCTCCACAATATGATGATAGATAGATTCTTGTCGGCTACCCCGGATTCAAGGTGGGCCGCTTGTAGACTAAATGCAAGGGGATCAAGGGATACATACACCGTTGTACTATGTACACTGTACACTGTAGAATAAGACTAGTGCACGGGTGTATTCCGGGGCGCAGGATCCACTTGTATACTCATGAATGAATATATTAACTAGTAGATGAGTTGTGTAGAATCTATAGAGTAGTGCAGTGTATATTGAAGATTCCATATTTATATTTACATAAGTACTATAAATCTGATCTATAGGATGCTATTACTCTGATAGTAGCAGTACTGTATATATGGAAGATCAAGAAGGCAAATTCGAGATACTAGGTACTGTAGTAAGGGGCAAACGCCACCAAGTTGGATGATCGGACAGATTTCTACTGTAGATTAAATTTGGTTAGATTAAAATTAGATTCAATTACAGTTTCATTCAAACTCTCCTTATTTGGTTCTCTATTAATATTAATCTAATCCTAATGCTAATACTAATACTATTCTGGATCTAGGGAAATATCGGACCAAAAAGAGAGTTTAGTAGAAGCACGGGATTGTTTGTTGGGTGAAATTCTCCACTCGGGCCGATTTGCCACTCAAAGGGTACATATGTACAGCACAGAGATTTTATATTATAGTGGATAGTACACATATGTAGGATCATACACTGTGAATAAATATGAGATACTTAAGTAGTATAGGAATATATAAAGTGAATAGTAAGTAGTAAACAGAATAATAAAGGCACTCTACTATTTGGTGATGGGTGGATGTGTAGGGTACATACTATGTATAGTATCGCATATACATATTCAGTCCAGTGATCTTCTATAAGCATACTATACTCAGCAACCATGACTGAGACTGACACTAGCATACTATTGCATATTAGTGTCAATGTGACTCGTAGTCATAGACATATCTATGGATGTATAGATGTATCTATGACTATATACTGTATATACTGATCATCCTCATCTGTTATACTCTACATCATATCTATACTGTAATCTATCATTATTACCAGTATATCAGTATATCAGTACACCACTATTATATACTCTGTACTGTATACTTCAATCTGCATACAATTCTCTACTGTATACCCTGTACTTTACACAGTGAAATATCAACCAATCATCTTTCGCGGATTGAGCGCCACCACATAATTTTCTTATTCGACGCTAAACCTAATCCGGCCACTCCTAAAAAAATTTCCTCCACACACGCCGATAAATATTTGATTTCCCCCTCCTCTTCCTATCGCCCCTCCCTTCTCCTCCCCATCCTCCCTCTATCACTTTTTTTCGAGGTCTGATTCCTCTCTCTCTTTTTTTTGTCTGTTTCTTTTTTGGACAGATTAGACTTCGTTCGTCTTTTCGAGCGAATTTCCATTGCTGCGTCTTTGACAGCCAGACGCATTTCTTTGGGCTCTCCCCTGTGCTCATAAAAAAAAAAAGTGATACCCATAGAAAAAATCTCTTTCTTTATTTAATCCCCTTCTTCATCCGCCAAAATTTCCTCCAAAATGCCTGCCGCCGTCGCTTCCTCTCCCGCTGCCACCGGCAAGGAGGCCGCTCAGTCGGTTGCCGTCCTTGAGGACCTCTTCAAGAACCTCAACGTCTCAACTACCCCCGATGAGGCCAACGCCGCCGCTGGCAACCTCGCCACTCTCTTCAGCGGTCCTATCCCCGAGCAGACTCTGCCCGTCAAGGCCGTCGAGCTCTTCAAGAAGCAGCTCTCCAACAAGAAGGATGCTCTCGTCCGTGAGCGTGCCCTTCAGGGTATCCGTGCCATCGCTTCTCACCAGACCATCGCTCCTGGTGTTGAGCCTCACTTGGTGTCTCTCCTTGGCCCCGTCCTCGCTGCGGTTGGTGACAAGATGGTCCCCGTCAAGGAGGCCGCTCAGTCCGCCGCTGCTGCCATCGTTCAGGCTGTCAACCCCAACGCCGTCAAGGCTATTGTCCCTCCCGTCCTCGAGTCCCTGCAGAACGCCCAGAAGTGGCCCGAGAAGATGGCTGCTCTGACCTGCATTGACACTCTGGTTGAGTCTGCCCCCGCTCAGCTCTCCTTCCAGGTTCCCAGCCTCATCCCCGTTGTCTCTGAGGCTATGTGGGATACCAAGTCTGAGATCAAGAAGGCTGCCTACTCCACCATGGAGAAGGTTTGCGGTCTGATTGCCAACAAGGATATTGAGCGTTTCATTCCTGAGCTCATCAAGTGTATTGCCAAGCCCGAGAACGTCTCTGAGACTGTTCACTTGCTCGGTGCCACCACTTTCGTTTCCGATGTCACTGGCCCTACCCTTGCCATCATGGTTCCCCTGCTGGACCGTGGTCTCGTTGAGCGTGAGACTGCCATCAAGCGTAAGTCCGCTGTCATCGTCGACAACATGTGTAAGTTGGTCGAGGACCCCCAGATTGTCGCTCCTTTCTTGCCTAAGATGTTGCCGGCTCTGAACAAGAACCACGAGACCCTGGCCGACCCTGAGGCCCGTGAGAAGACCAAGCAGGCCCTGGACACCCTCACCCGTGTTGGTGATGTCAAGGATGGTAAGATCCCCGAGATCTCCACCGCTGGTGACATCTCTACCGTCTCCGCTATCCTCAAGGAGATCCTCGAGGCCAAGCACAAGTCTACCATCAAGTCCCACGAGGCTGTCATCGACTACGTTGCTGCCATCGCTGGTCAGCTCGTTGACGAGAAGGACTCTGACGCCACTACCTGGACTCAGAACGCCACTCCTTACATTATTGCCATCGTCGGCGAGGAGGATGCCAAGTCCATTGCTGAGACCCTCCGCAAGAAGGCTTCCCCCGAGGCTGCTGCCAACGACGACATCCCCTCTGACGAGGAGGAGGGTGTTGATCTGTGCAACTGCACCTTCTCCCTGGCCTATGGTGCCAAGATTCTGCTGAACCAGACTCACCTGCGTCTCAAGCGTGGTCAGCGTTACGGTCTGCTCGGTCCCAACGGTTCCGGTAAGACCACTCTCATGCGTGCTATCAACAACGAGCAGCTTGAGGGTTTCCCCAAGAAGGATGAGGTCAAGACCGTCTACGTCGAGCACGACCTGGATGCCGCCGATACCGAGCTGACTGTCATTGGCTGGACCTCCAAGAAGCTGGTTGAGGTTGGTCTGGACCTCCCTGAGGAGCAGATCCGTAACCAGCTGGTCAACGAGTTCGGCTTCCAGCCCGAGCAGCTTGACGGCCCCATCACTGCCCTCTCTGGTGGTTGGAAGATGAAGCTCGCTCTGTGCCGTGCTGTCTTCGAGAACCCCGACATTCTGCTTCTTGACGAGCCCACCAACCACTTGGACGTCAAGAACGTTGCCTGGTTGGAGGAGTACCTGAAGAACTCCCCCTGCACCTCCATCATGGTCTCTCACGACTCCCGCTTCCTGGACCACGTCATCCAGCACGTAATCCACTACGAGCGCTTCAAGCTCAAGCGTTACCGTGGTACCCTGTCGGACTTCGTCAAGCGTGTCCCCTCCGCTCGTTCCTACTACGAGCTGGGCGCCTCCGACATGGAGTTCAAGTTCCCCGAGCCCGGTTTCCTTGAGGGTGTCAAGACCAAGTCCAAGGCCATCATCCGTGTCAACAACATGTCCTTCCAGTACCCCGGTACCCCCAAGCCCCAGATTCGCGACATTACTTTCCAGGTTTCCCTGGGTTCCCGTATTGCCGTCATCGGTGCTAACGGTGCTGGAAAGTCTACCCTGGTCAACGTTCTGACTGGTGAGCTGATCCCCACCACTGGTGATGTCTACCAGCACGAGAACATCCGTATTGCCTACATTAAGCAACACGCTTTCGCTCACATCGATAACCACCTGAGCTCCACTCCCTCCGAGTACATCCAGTGGCGTTTCCAGACCGGTGAGGACCGTGAGACCATGGACCGTGCCAACAAGATCGTCACCGAGGAGGACGAGAAGGCCATGGACAAGATCTACAAGGTCGAGGGTACTCTGCGTCGTGTCGTCGGTATCCACTCTCGTCGCAAGTTCAAGAACACCTACGAGTACGAGATCTCTTGGGCTCTTGGTGACAACGTCGGCATGAAGTCCGAGAAGTGGACTCCCATGATGTCCAACGACAACACCTGGTTGCCCCGTTCCGAGATTATCGTCTCCCACTCCAAGCAGGTCGCCGAGGTTGATCAGAAGGAGGCTCTCGCCTCCGGTCAGTTCCGTCCTCTGGTCCGTAAGGAGATTGAGCAGCACTGCGCCAACTTCGGTCTGGACGCCGAGCTTGTCTCTCACTCCCGCATGCGCGGTCTGTCCGGTGGTCAGCGTGTCAAGGTCGTCCTTGCTGCCTGCTCTTGGCAACGTCCCCACGTCATCGTCCTGGATGAGCCTACTAACTACCTGGACCGTGACTCCCTGGGTGCTCTGTCCAAGGCCCTGAAGTCCTTCGAGGGTGGTGTTATCATCATCACTCACTCCCGTGAGTTCACTGAGAACCTGACCGAGGAAGTCTGGGCCGTCAACGACGGTCTGATGACTCCTTCCGGCCACAACTGGGTTCAGGGTCAGGGCTCTGGTCCCCGTCTCGATGCCAAGGGTGATGACGAGGAGGACAAGTTCGATGCCATGGGTAACAAGATCGTTGTCGAGAAGAAGAAGAAGCTTACTGGTATGTCATCTTACCCTCCCCCCCCCTTTCCTCCAATGCTGTACAATTTATACTAACTATTTCCAGGCTCTGAGCTCCGTAAGAAGAAGAAGGAGCGTGCTGCTCGCCGCAAGAAGGGTGAGGAGGTCTTCTCTGATGAGGATGATTTCTAAATCATCTAATCAAGAAGGGAAATTGGCTCATGGTGTTTATGACATGTTGATGAATTTCTTAACTCGCCGAGACAAAAATATATTTCAGGCTGTTTATATATAATCTTTCCTCGCGTAGTTTATACCCATAGCTGTCTCTTAAGTTGTAGGGTATATCGTGTCCTCGTAGAAGATACCATTGTAGGTATAAACTATCATTTACGATTCTCTTTTCCTTTCTGAATTCGTTTACTTTAGATTCTATTCAGGGATAAGTTTCTTCGATTAGTCTGAAATTTTATATACCTCTGGATGATGGCTTTAGATTCATATCAAGATTGTCATTTTCCTTTTGATATCTTTTCCTTGGGTCTTGGCTTTCAGTTGAATGTGAGCAATATCAGTATTTGAATGGTTTTTGCTTCTACTTTTACTTCTCCTTTGCCTCTGTCTATGTGAAATGGACGAGAATGACCCATTACAGGACATACTTCGCATTCCTAAACCGACTTGAGACATGTTTTATATCGGTGCGAAAATCGTGTGGTATTGGGACCTAACTCATCGGGAAAATCAGGACAACACAGTTTTCGGAATATAGAACGAGCGATACATATACTCGTGAGAGTCTACTAAAGCTTACACGGGCTATTCCAGCAATGTATGGGCTCAACTCAGACTGGGAATAACTTCCATTGCTATCTAATTTGAATAGCATTGTCTCTACTCTCTGTCTTTTAAGCTACCAATTTTTACGCCGAGTTCTACTTGATTCCGTTTCTAGATTGATTGATCGTGATTTTTCGAGCTGAGTTATAAGATGTTTGAATTTTCGAACTCAAATTGACATTTGCAAGTCATTTTCTTCGTTGATTTTATCTCTCCTTTGTGAATTGTTTTAAGCACTACGCAGATCCAATTGGCCTTGAAGACACTTCATCTCGTGACCAGCATGAATATTTAAGCAGTGGAAAAAATCATGAATCTATCTATTATACCCCATGATGGGAATGGGGGATGAATCTTGCTCTTTCGTAATTCTGGAAGGATATCTTTTTTGGGGTCCAACGCCATCATATATCTCTACCAAAACAGCTCTAGATACGAGAATGACTCTTGAGGCCCTTTTATCTATACCATCTAGTAGATTTTCTGGAGAAATGAGAGTCTCTTGTATTTATTAAATTGTCAGATTATGGACATAGTGAGAATCAATTCGGCTGTATGATATCCATCAAATTTTGGAAGTCCGCCTTGTGAGGAGGTATCTTAATGTTTGTCAATACTGGTATTTTGACCTGTTTTCACTTTGATAGACATACTGCTTTCTAATTCTTTCTGCTTCTACCATCGTCCCCATGACTCTGATATCCTACAGAGGGATGGCAGAAAGAACGCTAGGAACTTATACTGTAGTAATGTATGGCCGCGATATTCTTTTGCGTAAATGTGCCACTGATAATGTGTGGTACATATTGACTTTCGAAAGTGTGCTCCTAGCCATTTAGCCCTACTTCAGCCACAGTCTAATATCACGGAAGATCACAGGATCTTAAGAACTGAGTTTGCCCATACGCAAATAATTTCATGATAGCACCTGGTCTACAGTTCCTCAAATTCATTCAGAATATAGTCCTAATCCAGTCGTTACTCAGTACATACGACCATAGGGTGTGGAGAACAGGGCTTCCCGTCCGCTCAGCCGTACTTAAGCCACACGCCGGCAGGTTAGTAGTATGGTGGGTGACCACATGCGAATCCCTGCTGTTGTATGTTTTTGTTTTTGTTCAGTCTTTTTTTGTTTTTGATATTCGTTATGTTTAGTGCCCTTGCCGCTTTACCCTAAGGTCTGTTCCGTCCTTCCCCTGAACGCCCTGAAGACCCCTGCATGGATGATCTTAAACCTGCCGTGCTTTTTGTCACCTCCCATATCTCTACCATATTGCTTTTCTCCAGTCTACAGCTGACATTTGGACTAAATATATTATTACCATCACGATTGCATGGTCTGGTTAGACTAACTTATATCAAAAGATACAGTGAAGCTTTTGGAGACACCAGATAAATGGATAGCAAAATTAGACCTGGGCATGAGCATGCTCAACCCGCTCAAAAGTGGAGACTATTTTGCATTATTTTATGCCAGTAATTTTGTTTGTAATGTAATTAATCTGTTAACTATGGTCAATTACCAAAATCACAGCGCTGACTACAGCAGTGGCTAACGATCTAGATTACAGATTTAGCAATAGATATAATTGGAATTCATTTTACTTGGCCTAATTCAATATAAATTCAATTTAATTACTACTGTCTATAATACCACTGCATTACTGCCAAGCTTTTGCATAATAATGCAATTTTGCCAAGAACAATTGATTGTTAGTTTGCGGCTATTTCATCTGATACCAACTATTATTTAGAAGAGACTCAATCAACAATTGACACTGCTTTGATTTGATACAGTAGTTGTTACTATAACACTTGAATATAAACAGTACTACAAGAGAAATCAATATATATATATATATATATATATTTGTCGATATTAGTAATGACTGACAATCTTGAAATAAAATCAGATATATTTAGTTATTAAATCCAGCTAACTCTTTGTTTTGAAGATAACTGGGGTGAGCGATCGATTATAATATTTGATTATAAACAATTATCTGTCTTAGTATTTGGTCAGGATTATGTCCCAGATAATAAGAGATTGTAACGAGATAGAGCTAAATTTTGAATTTGGCCTGGATTATCAATATCAGAGCAGTTAGCCAGCGAGCCGAGATAGTTTGAGATCTCGAAAGCAGGAAACATAATGTGTTATTGAGTTTAGAGATATATTTTGGAATGAATCTATTCAGCTAATAGAAATAGAAAAAGTATTAGCAAAAAAGATTGATTAAAAACACAAATATACTGACATATCCAAAATTTCAAGGTCCACATTGGCGCACTTTCCGTATTTGTGTTTTTATGGAAATTGGTCTATCAGACTTCATATCTCTTATCCACAGAATCAAAACGTTTGGATTTTCAGAAATGTTGAAACATTTTGATATGGCTCATTATCTAGAAAAGAGATTCTTATTAATATTGGCCGCGCTTTTCTATACTATCAGTCAGTATTGAACCAATTACTGAAATCCTAATAAAGTGGCTAATAAAGATAGTTTCGATTTCCTGAATCATTGAGATCTGATAGATTTGATATAATTAGAAGTTCTCATCAAATCTTTCATATACTTGTCATACTTGCCACAATAGTATAACTGATTGGTATTCTGTGCATATTTGACTATAACTATCATCATCGAATATATTAACTTTTATAAGACTACTCTGTTGTTGTACTTGTTTGATAACAAATTGATTGAATCAATGTGTGCACAGATATAGTGCCACCCAGATACCCAGATACTAGCAGTGGCGGATTCTGTTTCACTTCTAGACTAATAAAAACCTCGGGATTGATATAACACTGTATTGAAATCGAATGGTCATCCCTATGACTAACTCAAGAAAAAGTATCCTAATCATGCATGGAAATTGTTCCAACCCCAAACGGTCAGTAGAGATATAGATACCATCTCATGAAGCTTGAATCTGTGTTGCCGAAATGCCCGAAGGTGCAGTACAATCTCGTATCATGCCGTATATCTTGCTGTCATTATATTGGACACCTCCCACACCATATCGTCATTTTCCGAGCCCGAAGGATTCGCAGTATTATATCTATTAATACTTGCTACATACAGTGGCTTGATTGAAGGTTTAACAGTTACCCCATATGCGAAACCAGTGTGTCATTCATCTACCATGCCGAGAAAACTACTAGTGTAGTGGGGAGTATCGGCCTGCCCACCAGTATAGGGATTATGTAAGGAAGTTGGCCTAATTTGGAAGGGAGCTTATATACATTCATTTAGATAGCATCTTTAGCAACACACAGAGATCAATTACACGAGTTCCAGCCTATTCGAGAGAGTACTAGCAGATAGCTCTTGTTGGGGTGTTGTTTACCCTCATCCTTCTGCCCATTCGACCTGCACGTACTGACCGTGCTGCCTCGAGCATCCTATCCCGTTTCACTAGTAATAAGTAATTCATTGAAAAGCCAGAATCAGGCAAATTGCTTAGAAAGGACGTACTACGCGACGGGAGGAGGGGATGTAAGAAGCTTAAAATATTTAAGAACAGGCGCGTTGCCAATTCTTGGAGAGATACATCATAGGATCCAAGCGTAAAACCTAACTATTATATCCAAGTAGTGATTCACAGGAGGGGAACAATACGTGTTTACCTACTAAGTGTGCGAAAGAAATTAATGGAACTGCTCAGACAGAGACGTTATCACAAAACTTCATAATTGGGTAGAATAAAATGTTTGCTGGTAAAATACAAGACTCGTCCGTGGTTCCCGTGTTTAAGAGAGACGATTGTGGGTCTATTAGAATGGCCCCCCCACCCAAACAGAGAGCTAATTATTACGCTTTCGGCGATCTTTCATCAATGCTTTTGACATCATCACTCCTAATCGAATCCATAGCAGTATTCCTCGCCTTTGAATGATTGAAAGTAATTCTTACTAAAAGGACCTTTCTTTCCTTCTTGTATTCCAATCTCTGACATCTGTTCTTCACAATCAACAATTCTGGTTAATATTTCTCCGTTCAATATACGCTACCATGTCGAAGCTTTTTGAACCTCTCACCATCGTGCAAAAACCATTAAAGCACCGCATCGTCATGGCACCGCTAACCCGCTTCCGCGCAAGTGATGACCATGTCCAACTCCCCATGACCTTAGAATACTATTCTCAGCGCGCTTCTGTCCCAGGAACTTTACTTATCACAGAGGCCACAATTGTCTCACCTGATCACGGCGGTGTTCCAAATGCCCCCGGCATATGGAATGATGCTCAGATTGAAGCTTGGAAAAAAGTTGTGGATGCCGTACATGCGAAAGGGTGTTTCATAAATTGTCAGCTCTGGGCACCCGGCCGGGCAGCTGATAAAACCACACTTCTTAAAGACACCGGACATGGCCTCCTATCGTCAAGCGCGGTCTCCTTGACAGACTGTGCCTGTCAGCCTACACCAATGTCTGAGAGCCAGATCCAGGATGCTGTTGAAGATTTCGCGCAAGCCGCGCGCAATGCTATAAAAGCTGGATTCGATGGAGTTGAGATTCACGGGGCAAACGGCTACCTGCTTGATCAGTTCCTTCAGGATACCTGCAACCAAAGAGAGGATGCCTATGGTGGGAGCATAGAGAACCGTGCGCGATTCCCTTTGGCTGTTGCAGAGGAGGTCGCACGAACCGTTGGGCCAGAGAAAGTTGGGTACAGAATTAGTCCCTGGAGCTCGTTCCAAGGAATGAGGATGGCGCATCCAATTCCCCAGTTTTCGTATCTTGTTGAGAAGCTCAAAAATTTACACTTGGGATATCTCCATATCATTGAATCGCGGGTGAACAACAACGTTGATATTGAGAAGACGGAGGGAATCGAGTTCGCTTTAGATATCTGGGGGAAAACTTCTCCTGTGTTGGTCGCTGGTGGATTTACGCCCAAGTCTGCGAAGTATGCAATCGACAGTGAGTATCCAAACAACGACATCGCAATTGTCTTTGGAAGATCTTTCCTTGCCAACCCAGATCTGCCTTTCCGGGTCCAACACGATATCAACCTGACAAAATACGATCGATCGTCGTTTTATACACCGAAACAAACTCATGGGTATACTGATTACCCGTTCAGCGAAGAGTTTCTAGCATCTGTGTCAGGATAAGGCTTGGTGCTGGTGACATATTGGCATTTTCTGATTGTTTTATTGAAATTGGGCTTGGGCTTGCCATTTACTTTATATGCAAAATCGGAATAGATTTTTACTTCCAAGTCGGCGAGGTCTAGTATCCCCAGAGCAAAGTAAGTCGTAGCAGAATTCAGACTAGCAGTAACTAGGCAGTGCCCAATGATATCCCATGTCAAAATAATTCAAGTAATATAATAAAATAAGTACAATTTAAGCGTCTGGACTGTACAATGGCAAATCACATGCGCTTGACAAATCAAGTCTCCGCATTAAGCAGAGCCACTGATGCGCCACCGCCATCTCCAACTTAACCACACTACTCCAACTTCAACACTTTCACCACTGGTTTTTCCATTGGTAAGAGCTATTGCAATGGCGAGAAACACGGAAAATGGGTCAGTCCATAGCGAAATTCCGTTGAACAAGCGACGAAAGGTAGTTGGTCGTGACGGCAATGCACGGCATGCGTGTTCTCACTGAGGGCGCAAGTTTAAATGGACGGAACATCTGAAACGGCATATACGAACGCGTAAGGCTCTCAAAAGACATTATACTCCAGGCGACTAATAACATGAATTATCATATACAAAGGAGAAGCCATTTCCATGCTATTGTGGATCTTCATTCTCAAGACGGGATTTACTAAAGAGATATCAGAGGTTGGCTGAACACGAGGTTGCCAAATCGTCGCTGAATCATACAACCCCCGGGGTGGACACTGTAGAAATTGTACAGCAAAAGCAAAGTGAAAGTGCCAACGTGGTAGACCTTGCTGCCGGTGTGTCTCTGTCTGGACTCGGCGTCGACCCCCGGCTTAGCCCGGCGACTCAGCCATGGATGGGTACAGTTTTCTGCCGAATCGGCGGCGACGGGTGAAAACCAGCAGAATGCCTTCCAGTAAATGAGGCTAGCTGAGCTTGCAGCCACAATGGCTATTAGTCCGCTGAGCGGTAGGTTCTCAATATTACAAGCGTGACTTGTTTCTAATATCTTAGCAGATAGTGAGAACAGGGTTCTACAACCCGTGAAGTGCATTGTTGAAGAGGCTTACTCTGTGGTTGATTTCAACGAGGAATCAGCTGAGTCAACACATCACACCAATTTCCATGACCCGTTGAACCTGTGCGGTGTTGCATCTCTGGGATCACTTCTTCAAAAAGTAATACTCAGTGGCCATGCATCAACATTCTTGGTCTGAGCTTGGAGAAATATCGTGAGATGCTTATTCAAGACAAGCAGACCGCGGTGTGATAAATTCAAGTTCCAAGAACCACAGTCAATCCTTAGGCCTCGGGGGACAACAGAGGTGAGGTTTCCATAGCCCCCCCTTCGGGACAGACTCTTCACAGAGAATAGCACTGCGGTGATCACCCAGCAAACTCGAGGAACAATTCGCATAGCAGGCGGTGAAGATCCTAGGAGTGCCGAGCGTGAGCGAATGACTTGCCAAATCTGCTTGTTACTGTGACTGCGACTGCTACCTAAGTACGCGTTTTTCATGCTCATACATGACTACAACGTAATGGAAAATAAATCCTATGGCCTGCGGCGTCTTGAGAGGTATGATCATCGAACAACTGAAGTGAAAAGGTAGAATCTGGAGGTCGTTTTTAAACCTGCTGCTTTCTGTCATTCAAGTTGAGAAGCTATGCGAGCCCGAAAGAGGATTGAATAATGTCTTCCTCGCCCAGGTGGTAACCCATAATGGTATTTAGCGGACTACCTTGGAACCAAATTCAACTTGAAGGCCAAACTAGTGTAGGAATATTACGATGTATATTCATTGCGAGTGATAAAGTTTGGAGCAACAAAGCGCTGGGAGCGAGAAGGATCAACCATCGATAATGACAGCATTACTAGTAGGGCCCCGGGTCAATTGGATGTTCCACATACACTCACATTTGAAATTGGCTTCTATGTTTTACACGGAAAAATTGTTTCTAGAACTACAACCTTATATAGCAATCAAAACATTTATTGTATATTCAGGGGCTATTTCGCCAAAATTACGTCGTATCTAGGTACTACTATGGTACTCTCAGAGTCCCTACACATCACAACACAAATTGTAAGCTAGTGACGTACTCTTAGATACTGATATTGGCTAAGGTACTTCAGGAATTATGGATATCATATTCCGGCTAGATATCTAAGTAGTAAGCTCTACCCAACATATGGTAAATGAACAAACCAGATATGCAGAGTGATGAGCTAATTGCAACTTGAGCTTGAAGAAAAACTGTCATCAACAAGAACTGCTCGTTACCGGTTGGTTATACACTCACCAGCCGTGCTTACGAATTTCGGCCCACTATGGATGAAATATTTTGTAGACGCTGTTTGGCTGTTTAACAAAGAATATTAGTGTATTAGTGTTTCTATTATCTGTTAAACTTTTGTTCTAGACTTTGTAAGATATTTTGTAAGATTCCGGAACTGCCAACACTGAGTCGTTACAATTGCTCGAGTTGGGGTAGCTGAGTCAGCCACCTGCTCAAAAGTCGCCGTTGGAGGCATCGTTGGGGTCACGCCCCCTTCACGTTGGAGCTAGTAGTTGTGGACCTATACCACTGTAGTATCTCGAATCGTTCGAATCGTAACGAAACAATCTTCAGGTGATTTCAAATCTACATTACCCAAGTATGCTTCAATTATTAATAGAACGGGGGCTCAAAGGTATAAATAGGGGTGATATGGTAGTTTCAAGTTGAGGCAGGCTAATGAATTTCGCATCACTCCGAACCTGTTGTCTAACTACTCTTTTTACCTTGGAGCCCTCAATATACATTACCGTTGACCATGCCATCCAAGATTTTCCAGCCTATTCGCTTGGGCAAGTTGGAGCTACAGCATCGAGTAGTGATGGCACCACTTACGCGACTACGTGCTGATTCTAATCATGTGCAACTTCCCATGGCGACTTCATATTACGAGCAACGTGCATCCGTTCCAGGAACTCTGATTATTTCAGAGGCAACTCAGATCTCTGCAGCCCAGGGAGGTCTTCCAAACGGCCCTGGCATATGGAATGAATCCCAAATCGCAAGCTGGAGAGAAATCACCAATGCTGTGCACTCGAAAGGGAGCTATATCTTTCTTCAGTTGATCGCACTTGGAAGAACCGCTGATGTAGCCACCTTAACCAAAGAGGGTAGCTTTGAGTTGTTGGCACCTAGCCCAATTCCGATGGAGCAGGATGGCCCCGTTCCAAAAGCATTGAGTGAGGATCAGATTGATGGCATTATCCGCAACTTTACTATTGCAGCTAAGAATGCTATTGCTGCGGGATTTGACGGTGTCGAGGTGCATGGAGCAAACGGGTATTTGGTTGACCAGTTTACCCAAGATGTGTCGAACAAGCGGACCGATCGCTGGGGTGGAAACGTTGAAAATCGTGCAAGATTCGGAATCGAGGTAGCCAAGGCGCTAGTTCATGCCGTAGGAGCGGATCGAGTTGGCTTCCGTGTCAGTCCCTGGAATACGTGGCAGGGAATGAAGATGGCCAACCCCGTGCCCCAGTTCACCTATCTAGTGGAAAAATTGAGAGATCTCAAGCTTGCCTATCTCCACGTCATTGAGTCTCGTGTCATCAACAATATTGACTGCGAAAAGACCCAGGGAATTGAATTCCTACTTGAGACCTGGGGCAAGACCTCGCCGGTTATTGTGGCTGGTGGTTTCAACCCTGACAACACTAGACATGCGATCGATGAGGAATACAAGAATAATGATGTTGTCGTCGCTTTTGGTCGTCACTTCCTTGCTAATCCGGATCTACCATTTCGCCTGAAAAATGGCATTCCCCTCAACAAGTACGATCGATCAACATTTTACGCACCTGAGCAACCGAATGGCTACCACGACTACGCGTTCAGTCCCATGTTTCTAGGTTTTCAGCATTAACTGGATAATGTCAGAGCCGCGTGTTGACCAGGGTATTTGGTTGCCACACAATATGTATCCACCATCTCTAGCACGAAACAAATAGTGTAAACTTTGTACTAGAATGTGCTTTAGAATGCAAAGATGGTGAATGGAGTGGAATCAAAAATTTCTAAAAGTAAATATGAACCTTCAAGTTGCTCTTAGGCCAACTTTTAATTGTGTACCTGCAAACCATGTTCGTATACAATCCCACGTATTGCACTACACTACCTGGGTAGTGTAACTATGCACCTAGGTATGGAGAAGCAGCAGACATATCAGTAGCTGACCATGTGACTAGGGTTCGGAACAGTGTCCCTCTATTCCCCAATATGGAAGCCAATAACAGGCGCCACTATAGTGCCTGAATATACATAGTAAATGATACCTGATTTTGTACTTGTTGTATGGGCATGAAGCTCGGAAGGCTAGGGCAACTGGAAGACTCAAATGCAGACTATGTAAACCCGTGGCCGTCGGCAAACTGCCAACTTACTCTCTTCCATCCACTGCATTTTTTTACCTACCACCGAGGAGGGATGGAGGTGCAAGGCGGAAGGTTCAGTACCAGTTGATTCTTCATCTTTTGAGATCTTTACTATAGTACCCAATTGTTGAATATATAGATAGCCAGTCTATTATCACCTGTTTTAGGTCTTAATAGATGGAAGTGAACATCATTAGACTCTTTCGATGAGAGGAGAACACGGTCTGGGTACACAATTTCAATTACATAATAGGAGATAATGACATTGGAAATGCATCTTTTTGTCTATATAAAAGATAATCTGATATTAACAAAAGATTATAATCCCCGGTATACCAAGACTTTACAATCCATGCAAACAGGCAAATGGATCAGAACTTGCACTCTCATGCCGACAATACTCTATCTCATTCGCAATATCTTGAGCTTTCTCTTTTCCAAACACCTTCTCAATCCACGCCAGGGTGGCATCAATACCCGCGCTTACCCCGGAAGAAGTCCATATGTTTCCATCCGTGACCCATCTCGCCTGCGAGACCCAATGAACCTGAGGTCCCAATGATATAATTGTCTTCAAGACCTTCTTGTTACTGGTTGCACGTTTACCATCCAACACTCCAGCTTGAGCGGCTAATCCGGAGCCAGTACAAACAGTGATCAGATACTTCAATTGTGGATAGACCCTTTGAATGAAGGAGATAATATCTTGAAGAATTGGACTGGATCCCATTGTTCCCAAGCCTCCTGGAATCAGAAGGACGTCGAGAGGCGGTGCTGTGCCAAATGTGTGGGTAGGCATGATGCGTTGACCGATTGCGCCTGGCAAGGCGGAAGGTTCGGTCGTCACTGGATCAAGTGACGATGCTAGCAGAGATAGAGAGATATTTTCCGACCATGAGAGAACGTTAATGCAGTCTAGAGGACCGAATGCATCGAGAGCTTGGAAACCCGGAAATAAGACAACTCCAAAATGGAGGGTAGGTGTAACAGATCCTGCCATGGTGGATGTGGTTTCGTCTGCAAATTATAATTTACTACAGTAATAATAGTAGAATTTATTGTATCGATAAAGATAAAATTATTGTCTGTGATAATTGTCCTGAAGCCCCTGCACCATTGACGTGGCCTTCGGCTAAACCTGTCGGCGTGTGGTCTAAATGCGGCCAGCAGTTGGGTGGCATCGTCAGTGTGAGTGTTGAAATATCCCGGTGCTGAGGTGACAATGAGGCTGCGATCACGTGTATACATAAATACCTGCTCACCAGCCTATTGTATCTTAGATTGTATATACATCAACATACAATTGACATAACATGAACACTGAAGCATTACTTGTAAGTCAGCAAGCCACTTTGTCGTCGTGTGACTGCGGTGGAGAAGGATGAGTGCGCAATAGAAAAAGCAGGACTTTGGGTGAAAAACGAGTGAGGACTTGGATCCTGCCGGTGTAATAACCGCGCCATTTCACCAGGAATAAGTCATGTATTGGTCTCGTGGTATCTGCAACATGTTACGCCTGGGCTTCGTTACTTGATCACTCCTTGACGTATGGCAATCATCAATATGTCGAGCGATGGTTGACCAACCTGCCCGTTTGCGGGGCATTCAGGACTCCCAGCCAAAGCCCAAAAATAACCCTTGTGAAGATGTGATTGATATAGTTTTGGAAACACTATCTCTTTTTACAGCTAGACTACAGTATTTATGTATTTGTAGATATATCTGAAAATCGATAGACAAACTATTTTTTTTATTATTTTTATTTTATGGTAACTTATTTAAATTAGACTTTTCATATACAAATTTTCTTCATATCTTATTTTTTTTTTTCTGACAGAGAAAACTTTTTTTTAATGAAATGGACTATAAGATTGATGCATATTATTGTATGGCGCCACATGGTAAAAATCATTTTTCAAGGTTGTCAAAATTTTGAATTACAACCACTCTGTTAATAAAATAAATATAGAAAAATTTCGTATATACAAAGATTAGATAATTGTTTATACCTCAAAAATCTGTGATTAAAAATCTACTAAAAAAATATTGATAATTTAGTGTACCTGAACTTACTAGGTTTTGCTGTGAAAATTAGAGTGGGGAACTTCTTTTGGACCGGAATGTACTATAATCAACAGGTCGGCAGCTGACAAGGAATATTTTAACGACGGGCTGCAGTATGTCATCGTACTGCATAGAGACTCGAGGGGCTCTTGCTGAATTTTAATGGTTTCAGCTGAGAGACCGTAAACTCGGAATATGATGTGTACACCTGGGCAGCATTTGATTGAAGGAAAATTAATGGACAAATATTGCTACGCCATGGTCACATATACTTCAGCATCGATATGGACTTGATGTCTCCAGATCTCCTTACCCGTTTTCTTTTTTCTCCTACTCTCATCAGGCAGGTGGTGTCAGAACCCAAGAACTGATGGTTCTAGCTTTGGACTTCTTTCCCTCTGGGATGCTCGTAGACCATTCGGTCGTTGCTAGTGAGACATACATATCAGAGATACGTACCAAGTACGACATTCCGCAAGCAACCCTTACATGAATTAGTGGATCGACACTTTTTGCTAAGCAACATCAGATCTACAAAAAATCAACATTTTTTCGTCGAGTGTCAGGATAACCATTCTTCAATCATTCGTCCGGAGCAATGAAGAACCTGACATGGCTATTAATCTTTGCACCCATTGTCTTGACTCACAGCACTCATATTCCACCCCCTACGGCCATTACACGCAATGGAACGATTCAGGGTATACAATTACCCTTCTTCCAGCAAGATCTCTTCCTTGGAATTCCTTATGCACAAGCCCCGCGATTAGACAACCCCCAGCCAGTCAATACCACCTACGATCACGACAGTCCTTTTGACGCTTCTCGCTATGGAAACACATGCTATGGGTTCGGTTCCAACGAACTTTTGGGGCTGACGCAAAGCGAGGATTGTTTGAATCTGAACATCATCCGACCCTCTAGAACGATAGAGGAAAATAACGCTAACCCATTCCCAGTCTTATTCTGGATATACGGCGGAGGCCTGCATCAGGGTTCTTCTGCAGACCCAATGTGGAATTTAACATACATTGTGCAACGATCTGTCAAGGAGCAACAGCCTCTCATCGCTGTCAGTATCAATTATCGTCTGTCTTTCCTCGGATTTCCAGGAGGGCGAGAGGCTCTAAATGCTGGAATAACAAACCTAGGACTTATGGACCAGCGACTGGCCCTGGCTTGGATCCAAGAAAACATCGTCGCGTTCGGTGGTGATCCATCCCGAGTGACAATCTGGGGCGAGTCTGCAGGTGGAGTCAGCGTTTTCCAGCAGCTAGTTGCCTATGGAGGCCACGGTGGCACTGAGTTATTTAGTGGTGCCATTGCAGTTAGTGGCTTTGCCACGGGTTCTGCTTTGCCAGAAACAGAGAAGATGCAGGACGGGTTTGATAAATTGGTGACAAGGGCCAATTGTACGATGGCCGAAGATAAGATTGATTGTCTTCGCAGGACCTCATTGTATAACCTTTACCCTGCTGAAGGAAGCCTTGGAGGGGGCTGGGGTCCTGTGATAGATGGTGATTTTCTACGGAGGCCTGCTGCTTGGGAGATTCATGATGGGAACTGTGCTCATGTGCCTCTCCTTCTGGGCAGTAATTCGGATGAAGGCTTGATAAAAGTGACGGCATCGGGCTACTTTCCCAACAAAACGAGTGAGATTACGAGCTTACTGGAGACTAATTTCCCTCGCCTGCAACATTCAGTCATTGAGCAGTTACTAGATCTCTATCCAGAAGACGGACGGGGAGAGGCGCCGCCATACTCACTTCCGCCAGACTTTGCCTGGTGCGAGGCAATGTATGCCGCCAATCTTCCCTGTGGCTCTCAATACCGCCGTGCCGCAGCCCTGCTAGGTGACTATGTTTCACACGCGCCCCGGCGCTATATGGCCTACCTGTGGTCGAGACTGGGCTTGCCAACGTACAGCTTTCACTTCAAAGCGGTCACCACTGGGATACCCATTCAGTATTTCTACGGTCTGGGGCCTGGCTTTGCAAATCATGGAGCCGAGTTAGCGTATGAGATGGGACTTCCGGGAGGGTTCACAACACCGATTCAGTTCTATCCACCGGTCAAAAATGTGTCTGGTCACCTGGCCTTGTCGATGGAAATGAATCGACGGTGGATTGCGTTTGTGGCAAGAAAGAACCCGAATGAGTTAAAAGGTATGTATGGATATACAATTGAAGTCTAATTGTGGTGGTAATTGAAAAGGCTGGTAGGACTAATGGCTCGAGTAGATCGAAATTCGACACTTGCATGGAAAGAGTACAATGTATCTGCATCAAACTTTGTTTTTGATGCTTCCGACGATGATCTCAATCTATATATAGAGACCGATGATTATCGTGAAAGTGCGTGTCAAATATGGACTGATAATGTTGCCTTCACAGATTATTCTGGCCAACGACCATAGGAGACTTGACTTGAAATTATTTACGACGCCGTTGATGAATAAAAGGGTCCAAAAGCATGTCTCTAGTGTAGTTGTTTGTAAAACAATATTATAGCCAGCGCAGCAAACTAAAATCAAACGAGATTTGAATCTTCATATTCGAAGTACGGCAATGCCCAGATAGTTACGAACCTGATAATTCGCCAAGCAAGACAAGCCTCCACAATCACAAACAAAACAAGAGATTAAATACGACTAAGAAACATATTACAGCTAGTAGTTTTGTTTAGAGAATACAAGGAAGGTAGTGTGATATCGCGAGTCCGTATATCACGTGCACCATCACTGGCCTTGGTTGCCTGTATATAGCGCGCCGAGAGCTTTATTCTTTTTCTTCAGCTTTATTACCTTCGTCCAATGCTGCACATGCTTCATCGACTGTTCTGAATTCTTTAAAGTCTGTGTTTGATTGCTTGGCATTCACTATAAATCCACTTGTCTCAGTATAGGAAAGTAGCAGGCATAATGGGGCAGAAGGATGAGGGTAAACAACACCCCAACTAGGGCTATCTGCTAGCACTCGCTCGAATAGACCGTAACTCGTGTAATTGAACTCTGTGTGATATATGAAAGGGATGATATCTAGAAACTAGCATGGAAGCTCCCTTTTATTCTTGCCTTCCAAATCAGGCCAATTACTTTACATAATCCCTATGCTGGCAGGCAGGCCGATATTCCCCCACTACACTAGTTTAGCCTGATGTTCAGCATCTTGGAATCGTAACAATAGGAAGGGTTCTAGTCTTCATAATACCTTGCCATTAAATTTGAGCTGAACCTCACACGATAGGGTCAATAATAGAGCATTAATATTGAAATGTCTTGAATCTGGTCTTCTAGTATCTCCGTTTCCAATACCTTGTCATTCTGATTCATTCACATAGTACTATCTTACCAAACTCTAATAATCTCACCTTGGCCGGAATCCTGTTGTATCCTATGCTGGCCATCGCCATGCAAAGCAAACAATGGCATTATTTCATTTTTCCACGCCGGTGCCATATATTTTCGAGTCTTGAACGCTGTCACGACAAGGGTTACAAGACCCAAGAGCCACACCAGAGCTGGAAGAACAATCCACTGCCAGCGCACAGATACGTAAGTCATGTTACTCAGTGCCTGGCCCACAGTCTGGGTGGTGTTTGCAGATGGTGATAATGTCACCCCATTATCGCGGAACGTTTTAGTCATTGCTTGGGCGAAGTTTTTGAAAGCACATTCAAGCTTTTGGACCGTATCATATGGACAGTCGACGATATCAGCATGTGATATAGCTTGGACTGCATCAACTGTAGCGTATTCGGCGTATGAAGTCGTCTCGTACTGTGGGCCCCATGGATCGACGTATACTTTTCCGGCAAGAAGATATTTGTAGAAATCTTTCATACCCCAAATTGCCGACATGGAGAACTCTAGGCTCTGGTTGCTTTGCATTCCCATTTCCGGGCCCCATGGAGGTTTCAAGGAGAAATAGGTTGTCTCGGGGTCGACTAAACTGTCCATGTCTTCCCAAATCCCAAGAGTCTCTTCGTAATAGACACCGCTAGTCACGCTTGCACGAAAGCTACGAGCGACTGGGTAAAGCACGCACTCTATTGCCTGCCAATTGGTCTTTTTTGAATATTGAAGGTAATTCGAAGATACCAACGAATCGGGCCCGATCATGTGGATAGGTCCCATCCTCGCCGTAAGCGAAAAGTTCGTATAAATCAATGGTAGGCCTGAACCAATAACGATGGGTGTAGAGAAAGGGTCATCAAGGCTAAAGTTAGCTGTCATATTCGAATATCCCACACCAAGCGGCAGATTCATCGAACAAGTCTCTTTTATGTCACCTCCTCCAAAATAAGGGTTCTTTCCTTTCTTGCATGAGTGCTTCAAGTGATCTGTTACATTCGTACAGTCCGAAGTCCACTGAATGGCAATCACTGGATCCCAAGTACAGTTTCCTGTACTACAGGTATATTTCGGGGTCGACCATGGTTTTGTCGGATCGGTGTTGAATAAAGAGTTGTAAACATTGGCCTTCATCGCTGTATCAACGTATGTCACTATACAGTATCCTATCAGCAACAGAAATGAAAAAGATATAGACTCGATAATGCCATACTATGATGTGATGCTATGCCAAATTCATTATACCGATCACCCCTCGCTATAAGAGCGGTCTCCGAGTTATCAGCAACAAGCTTAGGATAATAATGTATCAGATTCTGCATGAAAGGGTCGAATGCAATCGCGAGCACGACTGCTAGACTAGCCGAGGCGGCAAATTTTCTAAAAGCCTTTAGTTGCTGATATGGAATGTATAAGTAGGAAAGCTCACTTTGCACGCAAACTCCATATCAATTGCAGACTGCCCCATGTCCCCCGACTGGCTGAGTCAAAATATTGGAGATCTGATATTGGTCGGCGCTTTTGCGCAAACCACACCCATTTCAATTGCCCTAAGCTCTCACTGATGCAGAAAATAACACAAGCCTTTGAAAGCGCGCTGAGCCAAGAGATCACCGAGTTGAGTGAGACCCGATCCCAGTTCGGTTGGGGCTGGTGATTATAGTGGGCTAAAATCGCAATAATAGCGATCAAAAAGCCAGTTGACAGAATAAGTGCCAACAATTCCCAAATGAATGAACTCCATCTCAGATAACCTGGCCGACGCACTATTGCGTCTTTTTCTTCGTCTCTGGTATCTGTGAATTGTCCTGATACGTTCGCGACGAGGGGTTTCTTTGCGGGATCTGTAGATGGCTCTAGGCTCCCTTTGGGTGACCACGCGAATTCCTTTTGGGTAGACGAGCCACTCGATTCCATAGCCATCCCAGAGTGCCTCAGTCTGTAGCATGGAATAGAATACAGGAGAGACTTTGGGTATATCCTTTAGATCTGGCCAAAGTCACCTTGTAAGGATGTAGATGTACATTTAAGATCATTGACCTTGCCCCTATTCATGCGGCTGGAAAGGGGCACCCAATATCCCTGCTAGAGGTTTCATTCGTCTATTTTGGCGTGCATTGCATCTTCGGGGCACGGATGATCATGGCTTGGTTTATAATTCAATGATGACGGGGCTGTATAATTATTTGGCTGATGGGACCAGTTCCACGAAATAGAGTATATAGTATGTATCAAAGTCAATATCGAAGACCCGAAATCTACATACGGTCCTCGAAAAGCTCTAATATTGAAGAGTAACAGTACCAAGTTCGGGGCTGGTACAAATAAATACTGGAAATCGTAATTGTTATTTGCTGTTGGGCGGGGGATGATTTGGAGCGCTTCCGTACCCGTATAGAGCAATTTTCTTACCCACTATATGATAATGATTGGCGAAAACAGCCTACAGAATTAGATAAAGCATTCGAACCGTATATTAGCGTGTACTCCGTACACCGTACGATGATCGTTTGGAAGGATTTGGCCCCAACATGAAGCTAATGCATATTGCTTTTTCGGGGTTAGCCTCGGGAGAGAATTCCCATTTAAAAGATTTCTCTAGTGCTGTTCACGACATCGTCGAAAATGCGATATCAAATCGTGAACAGCCCTAACCGCGAGTCCATACATATCGTTCGGCAGCTTGCAAGCTAAACCGGTAGAAGAGTCTCTACCAATCACGTTAACTCATCAGATTTACCGCTGCAACTACTCCACATGGGATGAAACAGGCTTTTACCAGTACGACAGATGTGGAAAGTATCAATTCACTTACGGTGGTGGGACTTTAGTTCGAAACTACTAATTTTACCGCCTTTGCCTACCACCCACTCAATAAGGAACACCGCCCCCCGCTAGCCTACGCATCCCGCATTCAGCGTAACGTGTGTAGTAGTATAGTATACTATTCGATTATATTGATATTTAATACCGAATCTGCTATTGGATATATCTCCCAATCATCAGAAAACCGTCGAGCAGCAGTATGATACACTTACACGTACTCCTAATATTGCACAGTGTCAGGGGATCCCTGACAATAAAACAGCAATCCTGTTGAAGCAGTATGGCGTAAAACTATCTATCTTGAATGAAATATTCTTGACACTACAATTCCGTTTCGGGCACGAATATATATCGAAGTATCTATATGATGAACTGGCTGAATAACTTCGTTTGTGTATATTGCATTCCTTGAACTTTCTTCAAGAATCACTAAGTGATTAGACCTGGGCACCCGCTCAAAACGTGGGGCGAAGCTAGCCCTTGGCAAAATTGCATTATTATGCAAAACCTTGTTAGTAATGCAGTGGTATTATAGTCAGTAGTTAGTATTTGAATTGAATTTATATTGAATTAGACAAGATAAATTAAATTCTAAATAGGTTTATTGCTAAATATATAATCTAGATTGTTAGCCAGCGTTGTTAGCCAGTACTGTTAGCTATACTGTCAAGTAATTATTTGCCTGATTGGAAAATATTTAAATTAGAACCTCTGAGATCCAGGGCCACCGTTTGAGAACCCCCTGAGGCAATTCCGTCAATTCATTGTAGGAAAGATTGACAATGCGGAGCTCTGGAAGACGAGCAAGTTCACGGAAGACCTCATCATCTAGTCTGTTGTCGGCGAGATAGAGATTCCGGAGAGACGCCGCAAATGTCAATGAAGCAGCATGCTGCGAGAAATTTGAATCCTTTCGAGATGAAGAGCTTCCATCTGTGGCGTTAGATCGCGATGCGGTGGACACCTTCCGCCCGCCCTGCTGTTATCCAACAGAGGGCGCGATGGATGGATTCCGGTACGAGCCACTGGGAGATGAGCCAGCTGCCAAAGCTGCGTTGGGGTTTTGATTGGGTCGACGGAGATCCGGCTCATCGAGAGGGCCTAGTTCCTCGTAGCTGGGATTGCCCGTGAGCCCTGGAGTTGCAACGGGAGTCGTAGTTGGCTCAACGGGAACCAGCGGCTGCGGTGCACTATATAACTTTATTAGATAGTAAAATAAAAACATTAATCTTTGGCAATTTGCTATAGTTACTGTAACAAATTAATTACAGTACAATCAGAATTACTGATATTAAGTTATGCAAAATGATATCCACTTTTGAGCGGATTGAGTATGCTCATGAGCACCCACCCGAGTCGAGCAACGCTTAAGCGGCGATCACCCTATTCTCATCAACGAAGTAGTACAGCTGTCAGAGCTTATAGTCCTAACTTCTTTATTAGCTGATACATACGACCATAGGGTGTGGAGAACAGGGCTTCCCGTCCGCTCAGCCGTACTTAAGCCACACGCCGGCAGGTTAGTAGTATGGTGGGTGACCACATGCGAATCCCTGCTGTTGTATGTTTTTGTTTTTGTTCATTTTCGCCATTTCCTCTCGTCTTTGATTGGATTTGTGAAGAAGGATCTTAAAAATTTTCAAAATAGGACGAAATATACCTATAGACTTAGGGATCCACTTAATATGTAATCTCAGAAAAACCGACTTGCTGGATCAAGTAAACAGGTTGTTTATTTGTACCAGCATTCTTCTTATATTTATGATTATCTTTTGTCCAATAATCACCATTATCAGTGTCAAGGTCTGGGCAGAATCCAAACTGAGGGCGTCTTTCACGGTCGTCGCACATTTTTGGTCAATATGGTAATCTCCTATCCATTCGCCGTGGAGGTATAGAATGTATACAACATGGCAGGTTTGCCGATGCTAGCCTGAGATAGCACCCCACTACAATCATGTGCAGTGACCGGATTCTAGTCATTGAATGTCTATGGTCAGGCTCGGAGAAATAGACCAGGAAAAGCAATAGAGGCTCAATTACTACGTACTTGGAAGCCTTATCGGTCACTGGTCTGATTCAGTACTGTTCGAGACACGGTATATAGCTATCTCTAATTTATTCGCCATCGCTAGGCATAAATAATGCACCGGGTGAGGCCGGTTGCCAAGCCCCGAAGCTGAAGTACTTGCCAGTGTACCAATTATCTTGAAAATTCATTCGAGGCACTACAAAGCCATTCATGATATGACGTATTCGAAAAATGTACCCAATGCTACAAACCGAGAATCACTGTTCTTGTAGAGTGCGAAGTATATCCCTTGGTACGCGGAGAATATACTGTGCCACGATGGGGCCGGGGGCTCGACTTGATATAGCCCCCATAGTATGTCAGTCAATGTGCATATTATGCTGCGGGATTTTGCTCGGGTTAAAAATTCTAGAAATAGTACTAGTAAGTATTTGGTTTTACTATAATTATATCTGATATAGATCTAGTTGGAAACACTCAGGTGAGATTGCATCGCTAGTCTTTGGGACTAATTTTCTAACTGAGTAGGAAGTGGGAGATGAAGTTTGAATTATATGTCGACACAAACCAGTCCCCTTAGCTAAATTGGATATTTTGGGGTAGAATTTCAATCTTGGGAAGTGCGAGGTACATCTGTGGGGAATATGTGAAGATATCGCGGGGGCAGGCCATCTTCATTACGCCCCATGGAGCCGGCGAATTGGACCCCAGAATCAGACATGCAATAGCAGAATCTCGTTAATGTCTAGCAGTTTGTACCAAATTCAACCAAAAGCTTCCTCACCATGTAGCCATGTAGTCGAACCCAATTGCCATTCCTGTAAATGGTTGAGAATCCCATTATCCCGAAAAACTAGGCCGCTCTCAAAGTTCGTATCTACTCCGTAGCCATTATAAACAATGTCCTCAAGACCGTGGGTATATTCATGGAGCAGTCCGCAAAGACCAAGTGTCCCCATTAGCTCTGTTCCACCCTAGTCGAATCTACGTAGCATACATAGTCTGTGCTCGGAAAAGATGCCCCATTTGTGAATCTGTCATAGATCGCCCAACAGCCTTGAAGGCCTCTCAAGACGGTTTCTGCCTGGGCCACTGCACTTTGCCGATCTATTCCACTGCAGGTACATTTTTGCGTACATTTTGCCGAGCTGGATACATCGATGGAAGAGCTATTGAGCAAGGCTTGGTCTATGGGAAATTTCCGATTGCTAGGTAACATATGTTCATGAAAAGGTATAAATAGCAGGTATTATTCCATCCAGAGAGGAACAATTCAGCAGCAGTTCTCCAACAACGCCAATCTTCTTCACAGTCGATCAAACTCAGTTCGCTTGATAGTCTTCAAGTTTTCAAATCTACCACAGTATGTCAGACGAAGATACATTCCATTGATTCATCACTGAAAGTACCATTTAGATGTATTTCAAGCAAGCCTTCATTGCCTCCGTCGCCGTTCTCTCCCCCGCAGTCCTCGGCAACATCACCTGCGAGACCACCGACGGTAGCCCCGAGATTGCTGATGTGACCGACGTCATCAACTACTTGAACGGCCACGCTGGAACCTTTGAGCCAGATATCTATGCTTCGAGCAAATGCAGAACAGTTGCGAATGTGGGATCCGCTGCCGTCGCTATGTGTGGCGATGAGGGTTACTCGGGTACCGATCTAGGCAAAGACGCTCTGGATATCCAGAACGAATGCCTGAACGATGGCAGAGTTGGCGGTACCAAGCACCTCGATAATGGTGATAGGATTGAAGTTATCCACTCTTAAGCGAATTCACGGAGCTTTGGCCCTAATTAAGATCCCGAGTTGGCTCAGGTTTTTCTGTTTCTTAGTTACTTTAGATTAGTGTCTTCGGTGAGAGCAGCAATCTATTGATCTGAGGTCTCTCTTGGAAGTGGTATAGTACTTATCAGACAAGAGGGAATGAGTTATATCGAATTTGAGTTAAATAACTTGACAGAGAGCCCTTTCCCAATTTTCTTCTTGTCGGATAGTCTCTTCGTCAACCGTAGTGAAAATATCATTTAAAAGTACTCTATGATGCACCAATGCATTCTCTAACAGTACTAACTTAAAACAATTTGTTTATACTCTGACTCTTGCATAACAAGTAACATAATCCACCACCGAGTGATATACCCCACGCGTTTCAGTCGCACCTTTTACACACAACACTTTCATCCACCCACCATGTCACCAATTCGATCCCTAAAAAGGCTAGATTCAGAGCGTCAAGAAGGCCGTATCCAACTTGCCCTAAACGCCTTAAAGAAAGGCGAAATTAGCAGTATTCGTGCTGCTGCCGCTTCTCACGTACCCCCCGCTACCTGGCACGCCGGCACCACGGCATACCACAACGCGGTGTTACACACGCCGATTCACATAGATTGACTCAATTGGAAGAGGATTCATTAACTGAATGGATAATCTCAATAGATTCGCGTGGGTTTGCCCCTAAACGCCATACAATAAGAGATATGGCCAATTTATTATTGGCAAAACGGGGGAATACTGTATATCAACAAATTGGCCACAATTGGGTAGATCGTTATTTTGCATATACACCAACAGTTGTTTCGCGTTTATCCCGTCGTTATGGTTACAAACGTGTTGAATGTGAGGATCCGAAAGAAATTCAAAAATGGTTTAATACAGTTCAACACACTATAATTGAACATGGCATCACAGACGATGATATCTGGAATTTTGATGAAACCGGTTTTGCAATGGGTCTTACTGGTAGATCCTATATTGTTTCATCCTCTGAATTCAAAGAGAGTCAACAAAAAGTCACAATACCTAGCAACAGAGAATAGATAACAGCTATTGAATATATCAAGCAATCACAAGTTCTTCCGCCAACCATTATTCTAAAAGGAAAAACTTTCAATAGTACTTGGTTTACTATGGTTCCAAAAGATTGGCGGTTCGAAGTATCGGAAAATGGTTGGACCAATGATCAAATTTGGCAGAAATGGCTTCAAGAAACTTTTATACCAAAAACTTGAAATCTTCGCAGAGGCTCAAAAATACTTCTAATTCTGGATAGATGTAAAAGCCATCTGACTCCTGAATTCGATTTAGCATGCCGGCAAAATGATATTATATGGCTTTGTATGCCGCCACCTTCATTATATATTGATAAAGCTATCTTTTTATCTTTATATAAAGAAGCACGTGACAAGGCATTCGATATTGAATCAACAATATCAAATAGCTTTGCTGGTGCTGGTTTGATACCATTCAATCCCCAGCATGTGCTGGATAAGCTTACTATTCGGCTTCATACCCCTACCCTCCCGGGTAGCAGTGGCAGTGACAGTAATACAAGCCAGTATACACCACATACATCCAAATATGCAAAAGGCCTAAAACGCCAGGTATCCGCTACCAATTTGCTATTACAACAGCAATTGATAGATTCTTCAGTCCCTGTTGTTAGCGGTATACAGCAAATAACAAAAGAATATGAACAAGTCTTACACCGGCTGGCTCTTTCAGAACAAGAATGTAGCCATCTACGCGTGGAAAACAGGCACGTTAAGAAGAGACGTGCTAACAAGGGTCTACAGCTTGCCCAAAATGGAATACAAGCCAACAACACGGTATCCGCGGAGACCACTGAAGTGGATAAATCAGCCAATCAGAGGCCACGCCAGAGGTGTTCATTTTGCAGAAAGCCAGGGCACAAATGCAACAGATGCCCTGATATTGTTGTTAATTCAAATAGCTAATTTTAGTGATGGTTGTTGAATTATATGGTGTTTTATATTACTAGGGTGGTTGGGTGTATCACTCGGTGGTGGATTACGTTATATAAGTATACACTGTCGAAAGATACAGACTTTGGGCCTTTTGGTTCAATTTTCAAAGCTTTTATTGGACTTTTTGATCTTTTTTAGCTCTGAGGCATGGGCTAAATCGGAAAAGATCTCGGAAGGAGTGGTTCTGCAGGGATTCTTACAATATCTTCTATATGTACTGGTATACTTGCTCTCGAGGTAGAAGTCAGGTATAATACTAGATGTGACAGATTTTTCTCAGTTACCGTCTTTCGAGATAGTATCCTTCCTGTGATATACCTGACTTTATTTCTATACGTACTTTGTTATCTTGTCCATATGTTTCCGCTACTGGGTGGTTGCTCTGGTATCGCGCATGAATCCACTAGTGGGCCTTGGGGCTCCGCCATTATAAACCCGCTGTGTGCGTCTGATCCTTTATTAATTGGTACTTCATATATATTGTTGAAAAACTTCTCAGCATGTACAACCATGGGTAATGGAGAACACACTTCATTTCTAGATATGGCTACTATTATAGAATATACCAGTGTAGGATAAGCTCCTAACTTCATCATCAGCTGATACATACGACCATAGGGTGTGGAGAACAGGGCTTCCCGTCCGCTCAGCCGTACTTAAGCCACACGCCGGCAGGTTAGTAGTATGGTGGGTGACCACATGCGAATCCCTGCTGTTGTATGTTTTTGTTTTTGTTCAGTCTTTTGTTTTTGATATTCGTTATGTTTAGTGCCCTTGCCGCTTTACCCCAAAGTCTGTTCCGTCCTTCCCCTGAACGCCCTGAAGACCCTGCACGGATTAGACCTGGGCACCCGCTCATGAGCGGCTCAATGAGCGGTTTCCCGCTCATTAGGGGTGGGGTGAAGCTAGTTCTTGGCAGTAATGTGGTGGTATTATAGACAGTAGTAGAAATTAAATTGAATTTATATTGAATTAGGCCAAATAAATTGAATTCCAATTATATCTATTGCTAAATCTGTAATCTAGATTGTTAGTCAGTGCTGTTAGCCACTGCTGTTAGCCACTGCTGTTAGCCACTGCTGTACTTTTGGTAATTGACTATAGTTAACAGATTAATTACATTACAAACGAATTACTGGCATAAAATAATGCAAAATAGTCTCCACTTTTGAGCGGGTTGAGCATGCTCATGAGCTGAGCACCCCAGCTCATGATGAGCCGGCCTTTCAAAAAGCTGCTCATGAGCATGCTCATGCCCAGGTCTAATATTGTTTATCGGAGAATATAATCAGATAGAGTCTCACAGTCCAATAGCAAAGAATATACCAACAAACAATACTAGATTGGAATATATCTATAATATTCTAGATTACAACTCTGTGGAAAAATCTAGAATTATAACTTTGTCTCAATAGTTTATATTCTCTATCTACATTTCATCAATCTGTCGGTTGAGCAACACTATCGGTTTTCTTTTATTATAGTCAATCATCTACAATATACCAATTTCTCCTGTCTTTTTTTAAACAATCAGAAAGTCTGCATTGGACCCGATATAGATATCCGAACAAAAAAATAATAGTAGTCCAGCAGTAGAAATTAGATACTATATATAGGATCTATTATTTTCGGAAAGTCTGAAGCAGCGCAGATAGATATAAGAATGGTTTCACAGAAAATAGAGATCATTTTGATAATCGAACACTGATATATTTGGTACTTGTACCTCTACTTATATTAATACAAAAATTCTATCTATTGTGTGATGATATACTTCTCGGTTCAATATCTGGAGAAGTGATTCGACTAAAGACTAAATTTTGGAGTTCTCGTAGACTCGGTGGCTGTAGTAGTCAACAGTGAAATTATAGTCTTGGATCAGATCCCTATCCGAGACCTATATTCCTAGCTGTTGTCGGAAATACTCAGCTTCTTGGAATACTAAAATCGGTTCTGATATTGTCGTCTTGTGAACTTCACCCCTTGCAGATATCAAATTTCTGAGCTGCGCACAGATACATCATCACTAAGACCGGGACAAGGAACTCGATACGAATCCATACCATGACTTAGATGCATACTGGCTGATGCACTCTGGATTCCGTTTAACCACTCCTGGCGAGTGGGTACCAACTAAGGAGCAGGGAATGGAACCACCGGGTTGCGTCACGTGGTGATTGCTTTTCTAATTGGAGATAGCACACGACACTAATACACCACAGCCCTGGCGAACGCTTATACAGCCTCTCGCTACGTGAGTTACCAGCCCCCAGAGAGCGGAATAATGCGCAGGATTATTTTGATACAAGAAAGTGACCCAGAGAACCATTGCAGAGGTCGTTAGGGTGGATCAGCCCAAATCCCGTCGCTCGGTTTGCCAGGATGCGGCAAATACAAGGTCGGTCTTTAATTCAGTTTAAGGCATAGCCAAAAAAGTGGATACTGAGAGGGTTCCATTTTCTTTGGCCTAAAAGCCAAAGCACTACGTATTAGCAAGAGATAAATAGCAATGATTATTCTATTGAAGGGTTGGTTGGTTCGTTGAAAGAAGGAAGAGAGGCAGCTAGCAACTAAAATTCTTACATAAAGGACTGCCTTCGTGCCAAAGGATTTGACTTGCAAATAAAGTTCACCTGCCTCATTAATGAAGATCATCATACTCCGTACTTGCGCCACAATGTCCCCCACTGACCCAGCGTTGGTCAGTGGGCACGGCTAGCGTGATGATCCCATTCGAATTTTTTATCTGATCCGAGAAACGCCAAGGACGCCTCAGTGGGCAGACTTCCAAAGAAGCCTTGATGGACTGAAGCACGGCAGCATGCTTTTGGTAATCTTTGTAGTGTGTGCGATTTTTCTCACTAACCACGCTTAAAGCCCTTTCTTAGGACCTCGAACCAAATATACCACTAGCATAACGGACAGGGCAAGCTGCAATGGCAAATAATCCCCTGTATTTTATACACACTTTATTCTCAACTTCCCGCTGTGCAGGTCACTGTCCACCCGCCTGATCGACAATGACTCCATCACAGGCAACACGTATCAGAATGCTCCAAACGAAAGGAAAAATTTGCTCAAGAGTGGAGTGTCTCGCCAATCGGTATTTACTTGAAACAGGAGCGAGTTTGAGGTTATATTAGTTGCCTTTGCTCACCGTTCTCCTTCGCACCTCTTGTGAGACGATCTTGTTTATAGTTCGAGCATTCTTATTCCTGTGAATATTTCATTCAATTTCTCTCGTGCCAGGTAGTTCCCTGACATCGGAGACTCCATAGATTCCGAAATGCTTAGCCCTAAGCTGTCTTTTTTGCTGCTGCTGCTGCACGCAGTGTCCGGCTCAGCCTACCGCTGGTTCAATTGGCAGTTTGAGGTCACCTGCGAGTCTGACGCATACATTGCTCCTCAGAATGAGCTTGCCGCCGCCAAGTTCCTCAAGGAGCAGTACCATGAGGGATCCCACATCAAAGTTGTTGGAAATGGTCATGGATTCGGGAACCTCACTACCTGTGTCGACAAGACTCTCACTGAGAAGCCCACCTATATCGTTTCCCTCGCCAATTTGAAAAAGCTCAGCATCGACAAGAAGAATCTGACCGTCACCTTTGGTGCCGGCTGGAATGTCGATGACCTTGTCCAAGAGCTAAAGGCCAACGACTTATCCTTTAGCAATCTTGGTGTTGAGCGTGTTCAGAACTTTGTGGGTGCTGCCTCCACCGGCACCCACGGTTCTGGATCCAACCTCGGTAATATCGCAACCCAGATCACTGCGCTGCGTGTGCTGGACTCGCAGGGAAATCTCCGTGTCATCAACGAGAAGCATAATGCGGAAGAACTCAAGGCTTTCCGTATCAGCCTTGGTGCCCTCGGTTTAATCACAGAGTTGACTATCAAGGTCCAGTCTATCCAACTCCTGAAGAAGACCACTAGGGTGTTAAATGCCACGTCAGATTTCTCGAAGATGTACAAGGAGCTTGCCCAACTGTACAAGGAGCACGACCGTATGACTGTTTGGGGCCCTCACTTCGACTGGGATGAAAACACTCACAGCTGGACCCTCGAGCCTACTTACTTCTTCTCTTACTGGGAGCCGACTGACTATACCGGTGTTCGCAACTGTACTCTTAATTACTGCGCCAACGGCTGCGGTGACTGCAAGAAGGAGTACATCTGCTACGACGAAGTCACTGATGCTGCGTCCTGCTCTCCCCAAGGTGTCTGTTCCCGAGGCTTCTACGCAGAAATCGAGCACTTCCTTCCCATTGAGTCTTACGCGGAAGCCGCCGCCAACTACACCACCTTCCAACAGGCCCAGACACCTCGCATGAGGGCTCCCTATAACAAGCAAATGGTCATCCAGCACCGTACCCTCAAGGGTGACGATACATACTTGTCTCCTGTTAACACCTACAACCTTAGCCCCGAGTCTAGTGGTGTTTTTGCGATCATCGAGATTGACTGGATCCAAGAATATAACAACTTCACCACTCTTTGGCAGAACCAGGAATTGGCCCATGAATTCCTCCCTCAATTTGGTGAAACCTACAATGTTCGGTCCCACTGGAACAAGATGAGTCCTCCTAATGCTACCTATACCCTGGAGAAATTCCCGAAGCTGCCCGAGTTCTTGGCCATTCAGCAACGCCAGGATCCTAAGTGCCAGTTTGTCAACGAGTTCCTGGTTCAGCAGCTTGGCATTACTCGCTGCGCGGACTATATCTCTCTGTAGTATGTGACACGAATGGTCTGCCGCATTCATTCACTTATTTTATTTTCCTGTTCTATGTACTATGTTTCTGGACTCAGTGAATTGGATGGAAATCGCTGGGTGCCGCTTGGCCTTCTTCTATTCAGTGATCATTTCTCCTAATAAATTGTGACTGCCCAAAAAATTCGACACTAGACAGAGCAACGTCAATACACTGGTTATTACGAACCTGAAAATTGTTCATCGGAGCCAGCAACCTCTTTGTATCACCTGATAGAGAGGCCTTTCCACTTTTATAAGCGAGTTAGCCAAAGAACCAGGCTGAAAATTTCCCATAAAAAAGGTCCCTTCCGCAGGAGGCTCTGAGGTGCGTCAATTAGTTTCATTGATGAGATTCATCTTCGGATCAAAGCTAGTGAACACAATGTATTGATAGTCTGGTGGAAGTTCGGGGGAAGAGATCGAGTATATTATAGATCGTTTATCGGGATTGGCGTATACAGTTTCCGTCAATATATTTGGACAAAGAAGTATTATAATAGTAGAGTATTAATCTTGCAATAGTCAGAGAAAAGTATCCCGACTATTAAATCGCTTTTCCAAGTCTTGGGAGGACCAACTGTCGATGTCAATTTGTTTTTTAAACAACAATTCTGTTCTATTTTTATCATTGATTGGATATCTATTTGTTCGGGATACTGTCTATATATAAAGAAAATCTCGGGACTGAAAATTTTTTTCTTTGTATAAATATTAACAAGATCTAGAGACATTGCCAAAGAAGGATAGTATGTTAAAATAATTTTCCGCCGCGTTGGACGCTGGATTACCATTCGCCCGTTATCCGCAGGCATCCTGGCGGGGGAAATTGAAATCTATATCCATTCCGCGGCATCTTGGGTAAAGGGTGTCGCTTCAGCGAGATGTGGGGCACCAAGATTGAAATTATTTTCAAGATCAGCTCTACAGAGCATCTGTCGAGGATAAGAAAGCTTTAGCAAGCTTTGGCGAGCCAATCGACCGAAAATAGATGGAACGCGATCGATGCCCGACAAATTGCAAAGGAGACAGTCTCATATTTTCTATACCCAGCCCGGCGCTCTGCTCCAGTATTATCTTTTTGGTTTGTCGACGTATTGGTATCCCGCACAAGCTTGGTATCTCTCTGCTGATTATATTTCAAGAAATTATCTTGATTATAGAGACATTTACAGTGTACTATCTGTCCCAAATAAATTGCTTTTGGGCTAGCGGAGCTCCTCTGCACAGGATGCCAAATTTCGTCTCTCTAGAAAGATTCGGTGGGCATTTGAAACCTCGATTGGATAGAAAGTGGGTGCAGCGCATAAATAACTCCATTTCTATGGAGCTGGTTGCTTTTTAGCTCGAATCCAGATGTGGGGACATCAACTTGGAAAAATGAACTGGATCCCTCGCAGCACTTTCACAGTTTCGCAATTGACAGCCAAATCATATTCAATGAAGCAGCTTGAATACAGCTTCATTTTATCGCTAAAATCAACGTCTTTTCTTCTGCTCGTCGCCGAGCAAACGAATAATCATCCTTCCCTCGCCAGATATCTTGGCTTGACAAACCCCGAGATCCTCCAAAAGCTCGAACATTCCGTTCTCCATGCCAAGCGTATCAACCAGAGAACACACTTGAAGGCAACCCGAGAATAAGCCGATATATCAACAAAACTCAAAGACAATAATATCCCGCATAATAATGTCTTAGCTTGGCAATATCGTGTTATCATGGTTCCAAGACACCGAGCACATCTGGCACGCAGCCACAAAAGGACGCAAAGTTAATTAAGTAGGAGACCAAGCCAGTGATATAGCCTGTTGGCGGAGTTTACTTCCCAATTCACAGACATGTCCTATCCGTATGCCGCTTCATTCGAACTGGCTGCCAGCCAAGCACGGATTGCGAGGCTGTGCACTCTTAGAAACTGGAGATCGGCCAGTCCTCGGCCATACAGAGTTCAACAGATCTTGGTTTTCTTGTCTTTCAACCTTACATTGGGGCTTCTCCTCCTTCTTGGAGACCTATTTCACCTGACATCGCATCGGAATCCTGATTCGTTACTTGGCCCGTATATGCCGTTCATCGGATCTCCGTTGTCTAGTTTAGCTCCTGAGCTAAAATACAGGTAAGCTGATCTAACGGGGTTTAGGGTTGGCAGAATGCGGGGTGAAATGTCCGGGGTATACCAGCTTCCCACGCGATATTCTGTGAAACTACTAGATCCACCACAGAGACGAAATCATATAAAATCACCTACCAGGCCGGAAAAGATGAGTGAACAATTCAAGTTACAGTCGCATTACATCCTATTGTCAGTGTTCCTCCGCAAACAATTTCGGCGCCATGACTGGAAACAAGATCTCCCTGGAGATTGATAACGAAAAGCCCGGTGTCTTGCACCGTGAAGACACCATGGACCAAGAGAAGCAGAAGCAGCTGAAGGATGTTGACTACTCTGGCGCGACTAAAAAGACCGATCCTGATGAAATTCGTTTGGTCCGCAAGCTCGATTTGTGGATTATGCCTACTTTATGGCTGATGTACTGGCTGAACTACCTCGATCGTAATGCCATCGCTCTGGCACGGTTGAATGGCCTTGAGGAAGACCTGAACCTCTCTTCATCCCAGTACCAGACCTGTGTTTCCATTCTCTTTGTCGGGTATATCGCTGGGCAGGTTCCTAGCAGTGAGTCTATCTGTCCCTAAACGCCTGACACAGTCTAAACACAAACTTTATAATAGACATGTTGATCACGCGACTACGGCCTTCGTACTACATGGCTGGTGCCATGGCCGCATGGGCTGTTGTTAGTGCATTGACTGCGTTGGCTAAGGACTTTACCGGCCTTCTGTTAGTTCGGTTCTTCCTCGGTCTCACAGAAACACCATACTACCCTGGTGCCCTCTATATGCTCTCGATCTTCTACACACGCAAGGAGATCGCAACCCGCATTTCCATCCTTTACACAGGCAATATTCTCGCTACAGCTTTCGCTGGCCTTATTGCTGCCGGTATCTTTCACGGCATGGATGATCTCGCTGGCATCAGCGGCTGGCAGTGGCTCTTTATTCTCCAGGGTGCCGTCACCTTCGTTGTAGCCGTCTGCTCCGTCTTCGTGCTACCAGACGACCCTCTCCACACCCGCTGGCTCACTGAAGACGAACGGCAGCTCGCCCATGAGCGCATCCTGGCTGACACCGTCGGAGCCCGCCACCAAACCAGTACATTCAGCGGTGTCAAAGAAGCCGCAAAGGATCCCCGAGTCTGGCTATTCGCTTTCATGCAGCACATGCACCTCGCAGCCAACGGCTTCAAGAACTTCTTCCCAACAGCTGTCGAAACCCTCGGCTTCAACACTACAATTACTCTAGTCCTCACATGCCCGCCTTATCTCATCGCTGGTATCATCTCTGTATACTGGTCCTGGAATTCTGGCCGCATGAATGAGCGAACATGGCATATCACCTTTGCGAAGGTAGTTGCGATCTTCGGGTTCGTCCTTGGATGTGCGACTCTGAATACCGGTGCGAGGTATTTTGCCATGTGTGTCTTTGCGATTGGTACTTATGCTGGTATGCTACACTGATGACTACTTTCTTTCTTCGTCACTGTTTACTGACTTTCCGGAATAGTCAACTCAATCATCCTGGGTTGGGTCTCGAGTACCTGCGGTCAAACGAAGGAGAAGAAAGCTTCAGCTCTGGCTATCGTCAACACCTGTGCTAATATATCGTTCATCTGGACTCCTGTATGTCTCCCTTTTCCTTCTTTCTTCATCCTTGGGAAAAGAGATTTGATGCTAACTATGAGCAGTACCTCTGGCCATCCCACGACGAACCACGCTACACAATAGCCATGTCATCCAGCGCCGCATTCTCTATTACCTGTGCGGCTTGTGCCTGGGCTATGAGGATCTGGTTGCAGCGCGCGAACCGCAAGATCCGCCAGAGTAATGATGAGTCAAAGCTTTATTATGCTTACTAGGTTGAACCTGTGGGGTAGCTCTACTTGAACAAGTTTATTACATCTCATCATACCACTCATCGTCACCGACTGACGGACGCGCAAACAGACAGACAGGGGTTTATGGTAGCTAAAGGTTGGATAAGGCTGAGAATTCAGATTCTATTATAGCAAATATATCAGCAGATTACTAGAGCAAGATAAAATATATCAGCAGTGAAGACAGAACCAGATCGAAACTTTTAAGAATACTATCTTGGTACTTTCAATGCCGAAGTCTAATTTTTCTTTGATTATAATATCCAGCAGGACTTTGAAAGTATCAAATAAATTTTGTAGTATAATTATAGAAAACTGATAACGCTTATTATCTGAGATTCTATTTACATAGATAATGTGTATTTGCTTCATAATAATTGACTTCCCGATTCGTCAATATCTTGTTCCCTCAGTCAGCGAGAATTTTGTATAATAATCGATATCTATTTATATTCAGCAAAAGTATTTTGGCTCATTTTTCTATTTTATTTCCATCAAATTTGATAATCTTATCAATCTGGAAATTTTTCTGTAAGAGATAACAATTCGACCAATCGACCCTGGCCCAGATGTTAGTGAAGACGAGGTTAGTTGGTGGCAATCTATTCTCTGTTCCCCTGAGGGCTGGACTGCGACTACGAAATACAATAGTCATATATATCTATCTCCGTGATCAATATCAATAAAAGACAACAGGGTTGATACCAAGCAAAAATGGTATCAGGTCCACTGTCACCAAATATTGCGTTCAAATACCTCTCTTGTTTCTGCATTTACCATCGTTCCTATGCGCAATACTCAGTTGCACTCGCTGGGTTACTCTTCGTTCCGTTTCTAGAAGACAGAGAAATTTGTCTCTCATTTCCAAAATTCTCTACCAATTCGAGACTTCACGAATGTACTGATGACTCTTCTATTTCTATTCTGCATATTCTGAGGAAATAGAGCGAATTGCTTTCCAAATATATAATACTAAATTCAAATACATAAAGTCTACAAATTCTTCTGTGCAGTACTTTTTTTCGATCCTAGCATCGAATATAATCTTGTAAATGCCTGGTTGAATGCGGCATTGCCGGTTCTAAACACGATATCTCCTACAAACGATTGGCAGTTAGCCGTCTTTTTTGCAAATCGGCAACCTCGACTCGATATTCTTTGACTCGGCGCAATACATAGTGATCCGGCAACATTGATTCTGTGTGATATCCGCTCCGGAATGGTGGCTCTGGATCTGTCTGTTTCAGGCTGGACCGGAATATAACTGAACTTTCTGAGCTCTCCAACCAGGAAACCTAATGGTGAAACCATACACGGCAAGAATGAATGCCGGTTGTTTTTTTATAACGGTATATGAAGACCATAATCGTCCTCCAATATGACCTTGGGAACCCTTCGGTGCAACGAAACTCCAAAATGCAGAACTACCCGTTCAGAAACATACCCGTTGTGCTAAATATACATTGCCTAGAATATGACTCTTGGGAGTGGATCCTGACAAATGGCCGTTCGATTCGATATTCTGGAGAGGAAGAAACCACACCCCAATCCCTTAAAGAAGCATTACCTTCTGTGTTTGCGGTGACATCGGCCTCCGCAGGGACTACAAGTATGATCTATTCCCGGAGTCACTCTCCGAGGGAGCTACACGTGGAATTTTTGGATGGTTGAGGTCAAATGGATATCCCTTCAATGAAAGAGACATCTATCAACATTCCTGGATTGATGTAGAAGACAAGAAGATGAGCTTGGCGATAATGAATTAGAGATATACTTACGTCGGAGTTCAAAAAAGGAATGCGTTGACGGCTTGTTTGACAGTATCGAATAATTACATTAAATCAAACTAAGTGACGAAATTAATACATTCAATAAAGCCGTCGAGGCTACCTGCTGTGTGGTTGGGACATATAGCACAAAAGTCATATTTCAATAAAATACCGTGGTCATTTGTCTGGCGAATATCTCGCCTTCTATGCCAGTAGTAGACAGAGCATCATATCTCCGAAATGATCGATTCTTTTTCACAGATTTAACAGACTCCTTGACAGACTATCGTAGGAGGCTAATTGACAAATATCTCATTGTCCGAACTTAGAGAAGTCGCGATCCATCGATGTCTTCTGTGCCTATGTGACCCACTTCTCTCCGCTATTCCGAGCAATATATGCGAATTGTTCGAATGAATTGATGAGTTGTGCTTGATGACGCCCCACTCTTGCATTCTTCGGAGTTAAGAACTGCCATGAACATACGGCGCCCTTGCTGAATAGGAAGGATTAACAATTATTTTGTCTTCACCTTTAAAATGTGAACAATAAAATGATTACTAAACTCTTCCTTTGCGGGCCTAACTCTAATAATGTGGGCTTTTTCTTTCTTTTTGTTCATTTGACAAGTAGATTCCTGTCATCACAATCGGATATTTCTACTTTGGAGATCTTTTGCAGATCCACAATTACGCTTTGCCGGATTTAGTTCGATGACAACATCTCCAGAGCTTAACTCCGGACGCTCCTGGTGAACAAATCATGAAGTTCTAGTATTTATGACTCCTCGTCTTCCTTTTTTGTTTTTCACTTCTGCAAATCACTACCGCGGATTTCCCTATAGAAGCAAATATGGTCAAAACTCTTCCCTTCGGCGACCTTCAGGTCCCTACACCTGGTTTTGGGGCAATGGGCCTCAGCTTTGGCTTGGGTAATAAACTGAGTTTTGAAGAAGCTGAACCAGTTCTGCTCAAAGCAGTTGAACTAGGATGTACATTCTGGGACACTGCTGTAAGTCAAAATGCCTGACCTACAATGCCGTATACTTGTATACTGATATTATAGCGCAGGTTGTCTATGCAGCTGGTATCAACGAGCAGCTTCTAGGGGATTTTATCAGAAAGCACAACGTTCGCGATAAGATTTTCAGTAGGTCACTTGTCACTCAGCGAAATGAGTCTTTGTGACACTAACTGCTTTACATCATAGTTGCATCGAAGTGTGGTTTTAACGTCTTTGGAAGTCAGAGATCTGTCACCAACTCTGCCTCGCACATCAAGGAATACATTGATGGAACGATAGAGCGACTCGGTTCCGCCCCTGACCTATACTACTTACACCGAATTGATCCAAGTATGTCAATATATCAAATTTCCTTTCCCCGATACGTTGACTAACTATCAATAGACACACCTCTTACAGAATCTATTCCCGCTTTAGATGAGATTCGCAAGGCGGGCAAGACCAAGTACATTGGACTTTCAGAATGCTCAGCTGAAACGCTACGCAAGGCTAATACAAGTGAGTCTTAGCCCAATTTCATTCTTGGGAGACTATATACTGACGTTTATGAGTTGCGAAAATTGACGCAATTCAAGCCGAGTACTCGGCGTTCGAGACACTGCATGAGACAGACGGGCTCATCGATACTGCCAAAGAGTTAGGTGTTGCATATGTCGCCTATAGCCCGCTAGGACATGGTTGGCTCGTAGACGACTTCGATTACAAGTCACCCGATGACTTTGCCCCTGACGACTTCCGTCGTTCCTGTAAGTGATGATTGATCCCCATAAACCATTTACTTTCAGACAAATATTAATTATTTCGATAGCCCCCAAATTCCAAGGGGAGAACTTCTACAAGAATTTGAAAATTGTCGAGGAAATCAAGAAACTGGCAACTCGTAAAGGATGCAAAGTTAGTCAGATTGCAATTGCTTGGGTTGCTAGCCAGGGAATGATTCCGATTCCCGGGACTACCAAGCCAAGCCGCCTTGAAGAGAACTGGAAGTCGAGAGATATCGACTTCACCGTGGAAGAAAAACAAGAGATGCGCCGCATTATTGATGCGGCCAAACCACATGGCAACAGATATGGTGCCGCCAATCAAGCTTTAGTTGGTCACTAGATTAGCTGAATACATAAAAATTTCAGTTTCAGTGAAAAGCCAGTCATATTGATCTGAAAAAAGTAGTCTATATGTTCGAAATAATTCTAGATTAGCCACGGTCATGTTGGGCTGCGGTAGTCCGGAATTTCCTCATCCATATTGAAATCGATCTTAAATTGCTTTTGTCGTACTTGTGCCTCTAGCTCATTACTCCGAGATTCGTCAGAGGGGTGAGTAGATGGTGGTTTTGATTCCATATTCCACCAACCCATCGAGAAGCGTTGAGTCGTAAAGACCCCTCGCCTTCGAAGCTCTTTGTCACTGCACCATTCCGAACGTTTCTGCACATACTTCGTTTCAACCATTTTAGAGCCCTGCAACATACTAGCCACCGCTGCTATACTGTTGGGATTCTTTGGCAACGTCCGTTTCGTCTTCATAAATACCATGGCAATTAGAGCGCACAAAATCATACCTGCGAGGATACCATCCAGAATTCGTGTCGAGATCGCACTCTGTATCAAGTAGGATCGGCCATCATGGTAGAGAGCTTGATAAACAGGTGCATGTGTTGTATTTGGCCATACCGCGTCTGTCGGATTTGGCGCTCCTTCAAACGACTGACGCGCACCAGTATTAATGATCTGAGTCACGCACATTACCCAGATATCACTAAAACGTGACATGAAAGTTGCTGGATCCCAAAGTTCTTCAAGTGGAACTCCTCCTTTGCCATTGATCATAGCTTCCATCATAAAACTCGCGAAAGATTGATCTAACGAGTTTGTAGAACTTCCCGTTACAGGCGGTGCTTTGGCAAGATAATTGTCAAACTTATCTAGTTCTGGCCATATGGCACCGCTTGTCCGGAAGGGCTCTTTGACCGATTCATTAACAACCTTGGGCTCGAATTCAGGATCTAATGAGAAAGACGGGACTTCGAATCGAACGTCAACATCGACTGTCTCGATGGATGCGTTACATGCAATCAGATGATGGCGAGCAGTATTTCCACCATACAAGATGTAATAAGTCGGGCAATTTGAAGGTGGCAGGTCAACTCCGTGAGCGCCTCCACCACCGTATGCGACCATGAAGCCCTCATCGAGACGACCTTCGGCGTCATCCTGCGAGAAACACGAATTTGTAGAACAATCGTATCCACTCTCGGCATCTCCTTTGCATGTGAGGTTCTTGTCTTCGACACAGCTTAGTCGCGGACGAACCGCGGGAATGCGAGCAGTAACAAAACCATGTTGACTGGTAGCATTTGAGCTTCCGCTTTGAGTTGCATTTTGAGTGCCATTAAGAAGCAGTTGGGGGAAGGCAAGATCTTTGTATGTCCACTGAGGATAAGTCAGGTTCATATATATGATCATTGCAGGGACAGTCTGTGTTTTATAGTCTCCCGTAGCCCAGAATTGCGTGTATGTCGCCCATGGAGTGCTTTCCCCGAGATCCCATCTCGTAAGCTGAATGAGATTAGTAGATGAGGTCCGCATAGGATGGCCAACTGTATAGAGACCTGCAACAACAATCGGCGTAATTGCTGCCAAGAGCAATGTCAGAGTCGCCGCAGCTAATGCCCACTGTCGTTTTCGAAGCGCGTCGACGACGCCAAAGGCAGCGATTTTGCGTAGCTGGTTTTCGAAGACGGTAGTTTCGGATGAAGCATCTCCCTTTCGAAGCTCGACGTATGGTTGGAAAATCCGAGCGCCGAATTCAATTGACTGGAATAGACAACGGACAGCAAACATGACCAAGGCAGGGATATAGGTCCAAACATAGTGATAATATTCCGACTTCCCCTCCACCAGCGTGATTCCGTGGGAACTTTGAGAAATGTGATATACTGTTTCTAATGCAGCTATTACCCCCAAGGGAGCAATAACGACTGGAAGCTGTATATAAAAAGTTGATGAGAGAGGACGCCACCAAGAGATTTGCAGGTTCTCCATGGAATGAGAGTCGCTGGATTTGATAAGTCTGTTCTGAATGGGTTCCTCACTTCCAGGTACAAGTCGGTATGTTCCGTCAGGCTCCAAATGGCTAGAAAATTGAATTTTTTGCAACTCCGAACCCTCCATCGACTCTATTGACTTCAATTCCGTGCCTTGGAAAGCGGCCATGAACTCGGGGCTTTGAGCAAAGACAGTAGAAAGTCCGGCTATTGAACTAGTATCACGTGGACATACTGAAACTGGGAGTTGGAATATTAAAAGCAAAATGACAGCAAGAATCAAAGTAGTCATCAGAGCAACCATGAGCCAGAAAGAGAGTGGACGGACAAATAATCGCGGTTCCTCTGATCTTTTCATGCCCTGGACTTGATGAGGACTTTGCACGAGCAATTCATTCTTCGCGACTTGTCTGGCAAGACAAGAGTATGAATCCTTTATGGCTTGTGTGAAATCAGAAGGTGATTTCCGTAGTTTATCCAATGGCTTTGCAGATGCGAAGACGCTTTGCTCTCCATTCGAAAGTCTGAAGTTGGTCGATCCGACAGTCAGTGCCTGGTCAACGGCAAACAAGAATTTGTTCCCCGAGACATTTGGTAGACCCTTCGAAGGAGCCAGATCTTTACTTTTGATGGAGGTGGACATTGTGTCGCTGCCAGGCTCTCGCCAAATGGTCACCTTGCCATGCGACATGTTATACCTCATCTTACAGACAATCGTTGTGATGTCAATATCCTGCCAAGCACCACTATGCATCACTTCAGTTTGTGTATCACTGTCAAACATCTTCGGAGATATCATTGCCCATAAACGCCAGTCATATCCATATGAGATATCCTGTGACTCTGATTCTGAAACATCGGGATTTGGGACGGTCTGACCATGACAACCTTGAATGAACGCATCGACATTTTTACCTCCATTAACTAGAGATATGACGTCCGGAATCGTGGACAGGCGACACCCGTCCTTAGTTTTGAAAATATCCATTCCCTTGATGGTTCCACCAGACACGTCGTCCTCAGTCCGAGTAGTGGTGTTCACTGTTCTCTTAGTTGGCTCACAATCCAGGTCCACGTCAAAGATGTCAAGGTCGACTTCATATTCGGTACCTGCTTCGAGATTCGAAGAGTTGCTGATCAATGAATCGACGGGTTGAAATGGCGGGTATATGTAGGAGTCATGGACACCAATGGGAGGTGTCAAGTTTTGGCCCGTATAACCTAGACAAGCGACGAAAGGTAGAGCATCAGAGGCTAATGGATTCCAATTCGAAGCATTAAACTGATGCGTGACTGTGAAATTTGTTGGCCGGGGAATTTGTCTATTATCAAGTTCAAATAGACCCGTCGATATCACGCTCAAGCCGTTGAGTAGCAGGGAGCCCAATACACACAAAGATACCAAGAAATGTTTCTGTTGGAGTGACTTATATAGGGAAACAACATTTAACAGCGACATATAGTCTAGAAATACGCTTTCTGCTGCCGGTGTAGGTCCTTTGAACATCAACACCCATGGCATCATCTGCATGCTGCGATATTCCACTTGAGTCCATCCTGCAGTGACTATCATGAAAACTGAAAAAGATGATTGATTAGTAGTGAAAATCATCAAGTGGACCCGCGACCTTGATCGAGGTGCTTACCCGCGGTTGGTCCATATGTCCAAAGATAGTAGAACCTTTCACCTGGTGTCTCAATCCCTAAGCTTTTCCCCTGACGCTCGGTGTAAACAAATAAAGCGACCAAGGACGCAAGTATAGCAACAAAAAGCATCAAGAATCCTCCCAAAACCGAACGACGTAAGAAAAATGGCGTCCAAAGATTTCGATCTCCTCCACACAAGCCACGATCCTCCTTTCCATCCCCTGAATTAGGCGCCGGATCTAAGATCGGCGTATAAGCGATCGGATATTCCGCAGCATGAACGCCGCTCGATTTTCTCGCCATGGTGAACCACACTCAATAAAAAACTTCAAAAGTAGCCAGAGCACTTGAGGCTCGGCAAGGCAAGCTGTCATAGAAGCTTGGCTTTTTATTTCCCTAGGTCAGGGTCCTTCGTCCAATTTAAACCGCTCTTTTTCCATCGATCTGCAGATTTAGTTGCTACTCGACCACTTAAAACCCCCGGCCCCCAAACTAATTGGATGTGCTGATTGGTCCATTATAAGCAGGGCGTTTCCCTTTTGCTCCGCCACTCCGCGCTCAGGGTCCATTGTTTTCTTTTCCATCTCATTTGTAGTGACTCGGCGATAGCAATTCTGGGCTAAATGAGAGAATCCTTGGGCAAATGCGCACAGCGCCACATCTCTAGTATATACTAAGCCCGGGCATTTGTACATCACTGACTTTGCCGGCTGAATTTCAAGTTCGAGGCTAAGCAATTCAGCTAAACTTTGCTTGCTAGCTCTTCTCGTATCAGGAACAGTCTATTCAATGAAGATCTTGTGAGGCAAAGCGCACACGCCAGGTCTTCACTTTGAATGGTTGGCGGCTCCAAATATATTGTCCCCACCTAGGCAGACCTTAGCCCCCAATCTGTACACTTAATGAATTGTTAACTCAAAATTGTGCTATACTCTGAGGGGCTCATAAATATTCTGGTCATGATATGGATTAAATCCGCTATTGTATCACAAAAAGCAGGCGACTTATTATTCGAGTGTCATAGACACAAATTTCTAAAGTTTTTGACACTTCTCTACCACTGACCGCGAAATACATTTACATAGCGGACATATTGAGGAGTACAAATCTAAACACATTAAGCCAGATAACCGATTGAACAGTGTTCTCTGGTTTGTATATTACTCACACATTTCCCCCTGTTTTCCTGTACTTCATGGTAATAAAGATACTAAGTTCTGTTATTATACCCGTCGAGGCGGGTTCCACGGTTATGGCTATTGGTTGCAGTGAAGAACCTCGGCAAAGATCCACCCCTTCAACATCCCACCAGATGACTTTTATCCTTGTTCGAAGACCAATTGGATGCTCATCGTTGAAACTATTTCAATCCATTAAATTTCAAGATTCGACATATTTGAACGACGAATATTTGCATTGTGTACATCCACCTTGAATTATATGGAATTCTCGCATGTGATATCGATTTGATAATTAGAATCATTTTTTCTCGCTGTGACTCATACGAAGAAGTTTATCGTAAAACAGATAAATCATCTATCGACATCACTCATCCTCTCTACAACCTCATTCCAAAATGGCTTCGACATACGACACTCTTGTCACCGGCTCAGCCGGTCATCTTGGTACAGCACTGATGCTTACCCTGCCATCTCTGGGCTTCAAACCTTTGGGCATCGACATTCTCCCATCTCCAACGACAACACTTGTGGGGTCTATAAGTGACCGCGAATTTATCGCCTCTATCTTCGACTCTAACTCCATCAAACACGTCTTCCACGCAGCAACACTACACAAACCACATGTTGGCAGTCACAGCAAGGAGGAGTTCATCACAACCAACATCACCGGTACTTTGATTCTATTAGAAGAATCTTCCAGGTTCAAAGAACAGATCGAAAGTTTCATTTTCTTCAGTACAACCAGTGCTTTTGGGAAAGCACTTAGTCCCCAGCCAGGATCTCCCGCAGCATGGATCGATGAATCTGTCGTACCAGTTCCCAAAAATATCTACGGTGTGACCAAAGTTGCGGCCGAAGAAATGTGCGCTTTAGTGCAGAAACAAAGTGGAGTACCCGTTCTTGTTCTGCGCACGAGCCGTTTCTTTCCCGAGGAGGATGATGACGAGGACCGTCGCGCGGCCATGAGCGATGAGAACCTCAAGGTCTTGGAACTTGCATATCGCAGATGCGATATTGAAGATATTGTCAGTGCAGCAGTCTGCGCCTCGAGAAAGGCTAAGGATATCGGATGGGGAAAATATATCATTAGCGCTCCACCTCCGTTCGACAATAATCTCCGCACGCTGGAAGCGCTGGATCGGGATCCTGCTGAGGTCTTGAGGGATTTATTCCCTGATGTTGATGCGGTATTCGCGGAGAAAGGATGGAAGCATCTCACAAGAATGGACCGAGTATATGATTCAAGTAAGGCTGTATCGGAACTGGAATGGGAACCAGAATACACATTTGAAAAGGCATTACGGAGGTTGGCGCGTGGTGAGCCATGGAAAAGTGATTTGACAGCGAAGGTCGGCAAGAAAGGGTATCATGCGGTCAGCACTGGTGTATATACAAAGCGATGAGTTTATAGATGTTTCAAGAAATTGGGCACAAACTGCTAGATTTTTGACAGAGTAAATATATTCGCCAGAAAAAGTTCAAAGAACTTCATTGAATATACTTCTCAAGATGAGAAAATGATAAACAGTGATTGATACAAACCATAATAAAAGCCCCGAGCTGGTCATCACAGCCTGCTAGCAGTATATCAAAAATTGACAAAAAGAATAAAGAATCGACAGCTGCAGGATTCGAACCTGCGCCTCCAAAGAGAATTGATAACGAGAAGATTCGCTAGAAAGGAGTTAGTGTGCGACTCTAAAGTCAAGTAAAATTGGGGGAAAAACGAACAGTCAATCGCCTTAACCACTCGGCCAAACTGCCAGGTATTATTACGTAAGGTTCTGTGTTTTACGATTCTACGCCGTCTCCTCAAGCAGAGAGGACTAACTATCATGAATCGCCATAAAAACCACTATCTTTATATAGATTTCCCTTTCTCTCAGATATTGGGATCAATACTAGCATGTAGTTGATTTATTGGAATGGAGAGAAGAATTCGGAAATGGTGTCGTGAAATAAGTGAACTACTAGTAGACCAAGTGTATATCCACCTCGGAACCTCGGACCGCTCAACTATACACACAAGTTGAGATCCAATCTTATATATGTTTTGCAAATTATATGGGGAACTTCCTCATGTTAGAGAGAATGTGTTCTCAAAGATTACACTAAAGCTTCGTTAACTCGAACCAGAGCTAGTGACTAGGGGTTCGTAGAATGAATATAATGAACAAATAATAGGACAGGATCGTAAAAAGAAAGTTCCATTGTGGTCGGTCATGCGGTGCGCTTGTCCCACTTAGCGGTGAAAAAGTGGAGATTGGACTCAACATAGCAAGACGAAAAAAAAAGAAAAAAAAGAACCGACAGCTGCAGGATTCGAACCTGCGCCTCCGAAGAGAATTGATATCTTGAGTTTCATTCGAGTCAATCGCCTTAGACCACTCGGCCAAACTGCCTGTTTCTTGCTCAAAGTTGACTCTTTTGGGTAAGTATGGAAGAGGCAATGTATCATCATGTCCGCTTTTTGACGGCGAGGTTGCGGGAGCATGATCCCGCTGACCCGAAGACGCCTTCTGGTCGCAAGACTTCCCACACTCAATTAGGTGTAATTTGAGAAACTGTAAACAGTTGCCTCAATTGTATGACATGGAATTCTTTTCTCTTTCCCCTTTTTTTTTAACAGAGAAGAACAAAAGAAAAAAGAAACAAAAACAAACGCGCCTTGATTGTTTCTCGATGCCTTCCGCTGCCCATCCACTGGTAGCGCACATATACACCATGGCCCTCGAGAAACATCCCAAGTTTTGCGTATTTGCCCGCGAATGAGGGTCTTCTAAAAGAAGGCAGTGGCAAGGTTGTCACTGAACTAAATTCTGTAACAATATAGTCCTGGAACCAAAACAATGGGTTTTTTGACTCAGACCTCTCAAGTTTATTGGCAGCATGCGTGCCAGATTTGGATCGTTCTATTTGGTGTAGTCGGAAAGGAGGAGCCCAAGAGCGCCTGAGCCATATCGTATCTGGTACAAACTTACTAAGTTAGCATTTTCTCGGATCGGAAAAATACTGGCTACCAAAATTACTAGCTGCGTAGGTCGCTGATGGCTAAGCTGGCTATGTTGGTAGCATGGCATGGTGTTTTACAGGAGCCGAAGACCATTCGGGTGAGTGTGTCAGCCATCGAATCTTAGTTCATCATAAAATATATCGTTTTGGCAAGTAAATATAGACGGAGCGTTCCTAAATAGTGATACTTGTAGCATATATTATCAGCGTAGTTTTACATATTTCTAGCAATGTTACAGAATATTACATAGGGCATCCCTACTACGCACCATCGTGACAACTCCTTGTCAACGGAACCTTCCATGCAGACCCCATTGTGCCAATGGTAAGATTCTATAGAAGCATTCTCAAATCTGCGAACAGATTACTCACGGTGTTAATTTGCACCTGAGCAAATATCTTGGCTGCGGCAGAGCAATTGAACGAAGCTAACAGTGCGGGACCAGATTGGATCCGATCAAGATAAGTTTAGAAAACAGTAATTTAGTATCGGAATTCCTGAAGGGAGGCATCATATCTTTCTTTATCCTTGACCTTTTGCTCAATCAAGCTAGCTGTATTTAAGAAACAATATGGCATAGTAATACTCCAAAACTCGGGTATTTCATGACCAGTCGCGAACTTGGATGGAATATGGTCGTAAAAATTTGTGGAAAGGGCTGAGACGCTGGAAAGCGCAAGCAAATACCAGAATGTGTTCTTCTTGATTCCTTTCTCCATCGTTGAATAGAGATTCACAGATTCAAAATATTTCTGTCCCTCCACAAAAATGCTCATGAATTCGGTGTGGAGGGATTCATTCTCATTTGAATCGATTATATCAATAGCTTGGTTTGTTAACCAGTATGGGGGATGTATTATCTCAGCGAGACTGGGACAAGTCCATTCAAGGTCGATTACCTGTACAATATTCCAATTATTGTCAACAAAGATGTTGTTTGAGATCTGTAAGATTGAAAAAGGAAGGTCCTCTGAAAAGCTTCCGGTCAAAAAGACAAGATAAGATACTTCTCATAATCATTAGAGCAGATATTTGATAGAGTCCGTCTTCACGACTGTTGACTGTATTGGGCTGATGGCGGAAACGACTTTCGTGGATAGGTATCCACGAAAGGTAGAAAGAGCTTCGTAAATAAAAGATTCTACATCAGTATATATCGTTTCCCGGTCGATATTCAGCGGAATCTTTTGATTTTCCAGTTGTTGAATTTCCATAGTAAGAGATCTGTTAATAGATTTCAGAAACCCACTATTATCAATAGCAGAAGATTCAATTCTAAACTGTGGAATCTGCACTTTATTCAGGATAATACAAAAAAGACCCCGAAACAGATTGGTATGTAAATTCGGATTTGAGTGTCTCGCCCCACCCACCAGATTGTAGAGAGTATATTGCTGTATAATTGACTGATATATTCAATAATAATGTAAGGCTCTTCAAATATTGTATGGTTTGTGCTAGAATTTTCAGTATAGAACAATCGAATTTGATATCCGAATATTTCTAAGAGAACTCGGTGCAGAAATTGGATATTGCAAAAAAGAAAAGGAAGACTGTTGAATTCGAAAAACTGAAAAAAAAATCCCACTAGCAGATATTACATGCAAAAAAATACGAATCCATGAAGACGGAGAATAGGAACAGTCAGACAACTCTCTTTCAGCCATGTATAAGTTCCAGCTTCACAGCGGACCTTCTCATCTGAATTTCCAGAACAGGGATTATCTTCAATTCGATACAGAAGAGGAAAACAGATTATCATCTCTCTCCACAACCTCTGTAGAGTCAACAATATCCGTCCGAATACAAACATTAAAACTGCCATGAACCCAATTTCCTACATCTATAGGATGATGCAATTGTCGAGGCGCAAGACCAAGGTGACTGATAATAAACAACTTAATTAGCTCTCGATTTCGGTACAGATAGGTGAAGAATCGGATCATCTGGTCTCTGTATCGTAGTTCGTGGAGAATATTCGCGTCGCGCTCTTTTGCGGTATCATATGTAATATCACCTCGAAGAAGTGAGCGGGACTTTAACATGGCGCGAATATCTAATGAGTCCTGATCAACAAGGGTACATTCATTCAAAGAAAGGGGAGTAAACGGCATCGGGGAAACGCTTTTCCACCTGAAACGCCAAGACACGCGTTGAGGAAGTATAAACATTGAAATACGGCAACGAAATGCGATATGGGATGCAGTGTTTTAGTATTAACCACTCCTGTTAGTTATTCTGTCTACCCAGTAAGAGCCTCAGCATGTCATGAGATGAGTTATATTCTAGCCTGGTCTCTATATCTTGCCTTACTAGTTTATCACCCGATCATATACCCAAAAGCTTATATGACACATACAAAGTCGACACCGTTGCAACTCTTCAGTAATTTAGTATGAGAGTATACAAGTCATGCCTTTGCTTTCTCTTACCTGGTCCTGTGCGAGTGCTTTATGCCCTTAGTTCCCTTTCATTTTCCACCTTTGTCCTCGAGGTCTCAATCCATTGCGAGTCATATTTATCCAAGTTCTAAAACATATACTTTTTAGAAGGTATCGATAGTGTCTTATGATAAAGACGTAGTCATTATCTTTGAGTTTTTATGATTTCTGCCATTGCAATATAGCCCCAATTTCTTTACTATCTGATACATACGACCATAGGGTGTGGAGAACAGGGCTTCCCGTCCGCTCAGCCGTACTTAAGCCACACGCCGGCAGGTTAGTAGTATGGTGGGTGACCACATGCGAATCCCTGCTGTTGTATGTTTTTTGTTTTTGTCTTTTTCTTTTTGCTTCCATCTTTGTGATAGTTGGGTTGATTAAACAATGCGAAATGGCCCAACTGGCAATATTGTGAGCACCCGGGGTCTAAACACGGGAGCTCACCAGCATATTTACGAGGGGAGTTGGAGTGGTTTTGAATCTGATACATAGATGGTAAGTCTTTTGAAGTGATATACAAGCCTCATTATGAGAGACGAATTCTACTTGATCAAGCCCGGAGGGGGGCTCCAATCTGCGGCCATATGTTGTTGTCTTTACCGCCGTAATAATTACTGGATTTCTTACAGCAAAATATTATTATACAATTTGCCGATTGAGCTGGTTCTATCCATAGCTGGATTTCTGAATAGTAAATACGATACCAATGCCCTCTATTAAATTTAACCGAGACTGCTGCGATTTTTGCGGTTATCTGAGGTCCTATAAACAAATATATGTATATACCAAGATTTGCGATTTATAAAAGTCGAGGCCAGTTTTATGAAACTAAAATCTTATGTTTGTTTAGAAAGTTTTCACTACTTGTATTACCGCAAGATAATCGTATCGCTGTTTTGGTGAGCCACAAATTTGTGGATTTAGATTTAGATAGAATTCCCAAATTGTAAACCGAGTCGATTCGGATTTGATTAGCATAGTTAGTATATCAGTACCAAATCAAATATAGTTCTATCCTTCTATATAGTTTCCCAAAACTTCCATAGTATAGACAGATCGGGAAGGCACGACTTTGCTCCTGCTCCTGCTTTTTAAACGCGACACCAGATTGTATCTCTTCGGCCTCAAACATTCCCTCTTCTCTTTTCCTCTTCTTCAACGCTCGCGAAATGACTGTACAGTCAATTTGATTGTATCTCTCTCTGGTGTCGCTGGCACCACCACCGCCTCCACCACCATCATCATAACCACCACCAAGCCCCCGGGGATTTGATCACCCCCGGTGGGTATGTGGGCATTGGCATCGTTGTGGGCGCTACCGTGGTTGCTGCTGCCTTCCTCCTCCGTAAGGAGTGGAAGAAGGTGGAGAGATGCTGAAGAGGGCCTTGCGTTAGTGAACTAGTGTCCCATGAAGTAAATATTCTTTGCTGAATATGACAACCTGTGATATCTGAAGCTTCTGCGATTTCCTTGCCTCCCTAGACCTCCAAACCGCGATGACATGAGAGTGGATGTGTGATCGCCGGGCTGGTAAGATAGTCTCAAAAACCCTCTCTTTACTCTCTATACAGTGGTGGGATTTTGTTCTGAAAATAGTCTTCTTTCGGCTGTTCTTTCTATCCTTCTTTCTGCTTGCACCATTGTTCTCGGGAGGTTGGTGTAGTTGAAAGAGAAGTAGAAAGATTGGCAGATTGAAGGGTAGTTTCAAATTAAAATGCCGGCGCTTTAATATTGTCACTGCTAACAATATCATATTAAAGGTAAGGCGCCCCGCACACTCCCTGTGATAGTGGAGCCGATTCCCGGGTCTGCGCCCTCTTCTCCGTCCTTCAACAAGGATATGCTGGGTGAGTGACAAGACCCTCGGCCACCAAGGTGCTCCTCTGGGCGTTTCCCGGTTTTGCTTCTCTCCAAGAACCCTCAAGCGAGGTGAGATGAAGGAAAACCCCAATTTCAAAATGAAGTTCTGTTGTATATTTATTTTGGTATGGATACTTGGGCCTATCCTTCTTTTTTTTTTTTTAATTATTATTTTTATATATTGCATTGTCATTCTGTTTGCTCCTCCTGCGTGGCTGGTGAGTACTGTCATCCTCGTGTTTATCCGTAGATCTCCCTGCCAGCCATAAAGCCTTTTACATCAAAGTTGAGCCTTATAATCATTCGTATCCGTGACACAATAGATAGCGTATAGGGTGCCTACTCATAAGTTACATACGACTCCAGAACCCCTAACCTTTTCCAAGTTTGGAAAGTTTACTACAGATAAACACTATCGTTCTATGTTCTAAGTTACCTAAATAGGTTTTGAAGGGCTTATTCAAATGCGGACCTATTTCAAGACTGATGGACTATGTTACTAACAATTCGTCATGTATAATGAACAGTATCAAGCCTTTTTTCCAGCCACCAAACAATAGGCTGAATCAGATATCGAGATATACAGACTGTGTGTTGATATACAAAAGGAGACGCAACACAGAATGGAAACATACGGCCGTGATACCAACCTTCTTGACCTCATGGAGCACTCGCGTTTTCACACAATCAGCTAAATGCTTTGCGATGGAGACTCTGATACGTAAACCCTTGAACAAGCTGGTTGGCTTTCTCTCATCTGCAAATGCCAATCCGATTATAAGCATCTCTCTATGCCTGATTTACCATGCCACCGTCGGAACTTTGCTGAAATTTGATTTTTAATTTGATGTACAACTTAGCCCATGGCTCAATTTGGTGAGAGAAATAACAAATAGAAGAGACAATTTCTTTTACGATCACGGTTTCAACTCGAAAGGATTTAAGTTTGATAATCGGACGTCTCAGATGATTGCGGTAGATACTGGATTCGAAGGGCTAGTTCAACTTTTTGTTCCCAATCGTGACTGGTCGACCCTGGCGCGACTTCTTATTCAAATAGACATAGACCCCGATTCCAATAAGAGCGAGAATAAGTATGTTGCCTGTTATCGCATGATTAGTGTGTACACACTTGGGCTTGAGTGCTTATATAAGCACTTACTAGCAATGAATTTGCCGACTCCAGCAGTAGCTCCCAAAACGTCTTTGAAAAGGTCAAGGATTTGACCAAAAATTGAGATGACAGAAGTGAATAAGAAATGGAAAGCAGAAAATACTGCATCGAAGCCCGTCTTGATAGTAGAAAATATGACCTCAAAGACCGAACAGATGAGGTCTTTGATGGACGCGATGATTGACGTCATTTTGGTTCAGAGGTAAAAATCGTTAAATTTGGAAATATGAATATTTACTAGGGTATGATTCAGTTAATATCCACGGTAGATATTATATGTAGGAGAACAGGATATTCAGGAGTATAAGTACTCGCTTGTTCTAAGTTTTATATTCCAATATCGCGATAATACTTGTTTGGCAGTGGCAATGACGTAGGCGCGAACATTCCGTGATTCACTGGGAACGCGACTTCCATTCATTCCCTTGGAATTTATATAGTATAAAGCAGGAAATACATTTTGGATGTGAAACTAATATATACATCATTTCTTCGTCACAGAAGTTACCTAATCCGGAGTTAGTACCTGCTGTGGCTAATAAGCATCCAACACAGGGTATAAAAGTGTATTGCCTTGACCTAGCATTTTCGCTGTTCATCGATTCTATTTCCCCGTGATATATCTTTATCTGTCACAATGTCACCCAAGAAAGTTCTCATAATTCTCAGTGACTCGGACTCTTTTCCCCTCGAGAAGGTATCGGGCTCTGATGCCGGCACCACAGAAACAGTCAACCAGCCTTCAGGTGTCTTTCTCAAGGAGCTTGCCAAGCCACTACAGAAAATGCTCGATGCAGGACATGAAGTGACTTTTGCTTCTCCAAAAGGACAAACTCCCACCGTGGATTCTAACAGCAAGTCGCTGCTTGTCTATGCTGGAAATTTCTATGAGAGACAGCAAGAGGAAAAGCTCATCGAGAGAATGAAGCAAAACAACGGATTTGACCAACCGCGAACATTCGGCTCTTTTGACGAACAAGAGCTCTCAACTTTCGCAGGTATCTTCATCCCAGGCGGTCATGCACCCCTGGCGGACCTCGGAGATAATGCAGAATTGGGAAGAATCTTGCGCTACTTTAATAAAGAGAATAAGCCAACGGCGGCCATATGCCACGGGCCATACGCATTACTCAGTACGACAAAGGCGGGCGATGGTTCCTTTGTATATAAAGGATACAAAATTACGTCTTGGAGCGATGCCGAAGAAAGATTTATGGAGACGCTATTGGGTGGAGAGGTGGAGAAGGTTGAGTCCACATTGAGCGACCATGGTGCAATTATGCTCGAAGGTGCACCGGAGAAGCTTGGAGGTACGACTTTACATAGGGAATTGGTGACAGGCGGTAATCCTTTGGCGGCGAATGCTCTTGGAGATAGATTCTTGAAGATGCTCAGCGTATGAATGTACTGAGTACGTTCAAGAATCACTTTGTATCATAGTTGGCCAAATTGCAAGCTTGACAAGATACCATTGAGAAACGAAAATACACATTTTCTCTCACAATTTCGTAGTCCAAATCTAATTCCCAGGCATAGAATGGATGCAGTAGATGTCAAAATGTTCAAAATCATAATCAAGTTGATAAGGTACATCCGACACTTTAGACATGAAATGATGATCAAAAGCAAATATCTGTATTTCTTGATCCACGATCAAGACGCAATCAAACATATAGGTAGAAGTATTGATTTCACACTCAAGCGTAGCCTTAGAATGCAATAAGAGTATACCGATATACACACTCTTGTCAAAATGGTCCTCTATTGGCTCTACTATCCTCCCTCGTTTGCGGCAGGCCGGTCGATTACCAGCTACAAGCTCCGCTGGTCATCCCAAAATAAGCAGTATGCGCATCATTCACGCCCTGTCCACCCTGAGCTTCACAGCACTGAACTTCATCACCAGTGCAGACAAACATATTCTGGGCGCTGTAAGGATCAACGCTCCAGTATTCTATACCACCATGGGCGTACCCCTGCTCCGCCGGGGGCAGGTTCGGGATGCCATCGTTGGCATGAGTAACGCGGAAGTACTTGTTCGTGTCAGGACTCGAGGTTTGGAACTTATCACCCATGTACGATGCGAAGGCCTGGTTGCCGGTGCGCGGTTCGCCAAATGTGTAAAGGTTGACATTGTCGTATGTCGCAGATAGTTGGGCGGCGGCGAGTGCTGCCATCGATGCTCCCAGGCTGTCATAGAGTTAGTGACTATCATATAATGGTACAAGAGATTAAAGTGCATACCTATGACCTGTCACGGTCAACGCATAGTCCGGATACTGACTGGCCTGCTGCTTGACAAGTGACATGACTTGATCTTGGACAGAGATCCATCCAATATAGTATCCACCATGTACCTCACAGCCATTGCATTGAGGTAAGCTGTCAAAAGAGGTGAGGGTGTAATTGGTATCGAGCTGTAGATTCACGTCACTGCCAGTACCACGGAAGACAGTAATGATTTCTTTGCTGCTGTCGTCGCGGAGGATCCATCCGTTGATATCAGTTTGAGCATTGTAAATCTTCTCCCCTTGACAATGGTTGACGGAATATTGCACAGGTTGGCGTAGGCAGATTGGGAGATAGTGGCCATTTCAACTAAACGTTTGTAAAGGTCTTCGGAGATACCTTGCTTAGGGACAGCTAAGGCTTGTCCAACGACCGCCGAAAGGGCGAGAAGGTAATTTGGAGAGAACTGCTTCATATTGAAGTTGTGATTGACAATGGAGCTAAGAAAGGAGAAGAGAAGTCTGTTGCTCAAGTTTGCCACGGTATCTATCTCTTAAATAGAACAAAGGAAGATCAATTTAGGATAAAATCAACAAACAGCCGACGATCGTTTCATGTTGTCTAACTTGACATGGTATACTCACACACCGCTATAGACTTCCAAGTACATAGACTCGGCAAATACAACCCAAACCCTAGCCGAGCTATGTAACATTGGAGGGTCTACATGTTTAGCTTCGTTCAAGAGAGGAATAGTGCGATATGGTCACGAATAGGGAATTCAAGTCTACCTATCAAACTAACCCGGGCTTTTGTCCTTTTCTAACATGGATATTCCAATAATTCGCAATTCGTATGTTGATATCTCCCAGATACGTCTGAGGCAGATCACTTAGACATGCGCAAAGCTTTCGTGAAGTACAAATGTCGATATCGACAGGACTATGAGAACATGCAAATATTGTTTCGAGACTCCTGTGTTTGATAGTGGAACAATTATATGATGAGCTTCCATCGGTATAGCTCCGTGAAGACCCACGGGCGGGCCCCTAGCCATCCTTCTAGACCTTGCTACGTTCGCACGGGCTCTACTGCTACTGTCTATGGTAAGCTTTGACCAACGGGGTCCTAACTTAGATTTTCAGGGTCTACGGCGGAATAAGCGTCTGTATCAGTGCTAAATTGATCGGCGGTTTATTTATCTGAGACAAGTAAAGGCTAAATCTCTGCCTCGCCGATACAGGATGCCGGGTATTTGATGGGAATGGAGGATCTGCCAAGTATTCCGAAAACATTTAGTCCACGGAGTGGATTGTTATTTAGTTCCACGCCATGGACCCTGATCCGGCGCCGAGTGTTTCAAGTGCCATGATGAGCCTACTAAGTTCTTGGCAATCGACACTAGTGACCCGTTGCTGTCTCCTCATATTTGCGCTAATTATTATCTATAACACCCTTTAGTGATGGTGACCGTTCATAGGGAAGGACGGTGGACAGCAATGATCCCTCTGTTGAGAATTGAACTTCATAGCACGGAAAATCTCCTGTATACTCAGCAATTCTTGTCAGTGGTGGAGACTAGACCCAAAATTGACAATCCAATAGGAATATTTAAGTAGCAATTCTGTCGGAAAAAATAGTCTGTAATACTTTGCTGTCAAGGAATTATCATATGATACCTGGTCAGAGATTCTTTGTCTTCAGATGTTAGACAATTTAATGCCGGCTCCCGTGGTGTATTTTGGTGACTCAGTTGAAAAAGCGATAGCAACCGTGGAGCAAAAACTAAAGATGGAAAACGCTATTGTCTAATTCATCGTCGTATACCGGTGTCATTTTTTTCTCACTTGAAGATTTCTAATAATAATGGCGGCCATCAATGACTCAACGTGATCCCGCATTCGATTCTCCTAAACTCCAATGTTCTGAGTCCCCATTTCAATATAGGCAAACCGAAAATGCACTTCTCTGCAAGGTCAAAGCATTTAATGGCTAGGTGGTAAGCATCTCGTGAATATGAGAGAAATTATCCAGGGCAATGTCGGTGGAAGCATGGCAGGTAGAGTTGAGTATATGGAACTAATTGGTTATCGAGAACAGTTCTTGATCAATTGCAGAATTTCAGCGACCCCGAGCTCACTCAGTCGATATCTCACAGAGTTAGTCATGAGGCTTAGTTCCCTAACTATTTGTTCTCCCTACTCTCTGAAACCCAAAAGTTGTCATCAAGCCATATTTTGAGGAATATTTTCATCGAGAGGCTCCTGGCTCCATGATTCAATTCCGAAAGATCAAAGAATGGCAAGCCACCAAAGCTTTCATCATGAAGGCTAGCCTGCACGATGTCAGATGGAGAACCTGCCATGTCGGCGTAAATGGCTGTTTGTGGAAAGGCCTTCCAAGTATGTGATGCATATTTTTATATTCGAAGATGATAATTCGGATTGGGTGAACTCTACTGTCTCATTTTGGTTTTCTGTCTTGCTATGTACTCTAGCTCATACCATTATTGTCGAGTATTTGGTCATACTTCAAGTCTGACTGGCGGTCCAAGTTCTATCGCATCTCAGGGGATCTGTAGCCAAGGGTTCTACTCGAGGGACACCACCAGGGATGCACTAACAGTTGGTAAGGATACTTTCATTTTAAAGGGAAGTAGCGGGGCCATGGAAGAATTTTCAAAGTCCTAATTGAAGGCCTGACGTACAAGTGTAATAAATCGATCATGAGAAAGGTTTCGTATATGATGCCCGAATGGGCGAAATTGCTATCCTCAACTCACTTTTATTAGAGGTACTTACTGTAGCGCCAGTGATCCTCTCTTACGTTAGACCAATATCTAGACCCTAATTTTTGGACAGACCACCTATTAAGCAAAGTTGGCTGAAATATGCATTGAATGTGTCAAGACTGTCGAACTTACACATCGGGACTAGAAAACCAACGAGAAGCCTTTGCAGCTTCAACCGGAAAATGATCTCAAACACCTTATTATAAGTTTCAGGTAGGAACCTTGGTACACGGAACTGCAAATGGTGATACCAGAGTACATACCCGGTGTGAAAGTGAATGATATGGTATTTACATGACTATGGAGGTTAAGATTTTAGATAAATAAATGATTGATAGGTCCTCAAGCCCTGGTCGTACTCTCAATTATCAAGACCAACGTCTACACAAAATAATTAATACACAATACAGCTCTTACCTGGAGTAGAGTATCCACAGAGGCGATAGCATAATCATTAGGCCACACCTTACAGATATGGGAAGGTGTACAATGGTCCCAAATTTGAACATGGATTGCGTTTACCCGCTAGACTTGCGGACGATGCCGCATATTTCGGGTATTCATCTGTGGTCAGATGTGTCACATTCAATCCAAAATTAATGGTTAGTATGGCCCGCATCATTTAAGGAGCGAGTGTGTCAGACCCTATAGCTGGCCTTGATGAGTCGATCCCGTCTTCCTGTGGCTGCTTCTCATTGCTTCCATCCGGGCTGATCTGGAAAGACATCTCCATCTTAGTTGCGAGTAATGAGAGTAGCGGGAGAGTTAAGCATCGCCAGAAGAGGATTAACCCCGCCATTATACTAATTTTGCGGGGTTATATAGACGGATTGCGTTAGTCTGGCTTGGTTCGGTCAAGCGCCGTGGCGAAAGGGTACATAATGTCTCTCCATCGACATATAGTAGATACTGGGGAGATTCCAGGAAATAGCCAGGCCATTGGATTAAAGTGGCAGCTAGAGAAGTTGACATCATGAGGTGGCTCGCTTATGGGTGTTGCCAAGGCCATTTCTATATTGACTAATTTGCGTTAGCCGCAATGAATACGAAGATGGCTGATAGTTGTGTTGCTGCCTGCACGAGAGGCGGACGAAGGCAGCTTTTAAACTCGACGCGGCTCTATCGACAACCTTCAGTCAATAGAATTTTGAGAGCCAGGCTCTTGATATGAAAGTGGCTCAGTTCAAGGACCTTAGAGCCACCGACAAACTACTGCTTGGTTTACTGGTGACCGCCGAGCAAGGAATATTGGACACAGACCCCCTCCCTCCTCAAACAAACCGGGGATTATCCAAGAATTTTGCATAATCGCCTTATGCCTGATGAGTATTAGTGAGTAAGTGCTTCGGCCATTGGCCTCATTCTAAAGCTCTTGGCTTCACGCGCACATTGTTAAGAAATCCCGAGATCAAAAGGTATAAAGGAGGGACAAGAACCATACTTGAATCTCGATTTCCCATATATTTCGTATTCGACTTTAGGTGGAGCCTACACCTAAACAAGATGCCTGTCACGCTCACAACAGCAGCACATCCTCCTCGCAAATGGGACCACCCCAGCGTGTCTAGGACGGAGGAGTTGTTCGCTCACTCATGTCCGGAAGAACAGCGCCAAAGCAAAAAGGTCATCCAGAGCTCATTTCCTCGGAGATTCTTTCGCGAGAATCATATCTCTGCCTCTCAGCACGGCTTCGTTTGGGCTGTATTCCATGCCTATAGCCACCATCACCATTTGACCTTACGGCCTGAAGACATTTGGTTCTCTATCTTAACGCAGCTCAGTTTCTTTATCAATGCCCATGCAGAGGAGCTTCGCTCCCTGTTTGTCGCACACGAAGGAAAGAAGAAGTTGCACATTAAGACTACAGGGACGATCCATACTGTGGACTTCGGCGCACTGGCCTTGCAGATGACCAGGTTGATCGAAGAGAACATCATAGATGAAGAGCTTCGGACATGGATTATGCCAAATTTCAGTACTACAACCACATCGGATACTGTCGTGACGGCTATTTTGATGATGGGAACCTTGCAGAAATATTTCTCGTACCAAATTAGCATCGACTGCGGGATTCCGTCCGTTACTTTGCTAGGCAAGAAAAAAGACTGGGAGAAACTCGCTAAGAGACTTGACAAGCTCTATCAACTGGGTGATGAACCAGCAAGATTTGCTCAGCTCCTTCGACCTGTTCTGAATTATTTCATTGTCTCTTTTGATAATCCATCCTCACCTGATGTCCTGGATTTCTGGAGCAGATGCGCCCACAAGGAGTCCATGGGCAGCGGGTCAGACTATCTTGGTGGCTGGGTCTCGGTTTTCTGTTTCTGGGATGTTGATGGAAGACTTCTTTATTCAGAACCAATCTATCCCATCTCCTCACCCGAATTTCAAGCCCGGAGCTGTGCAAAGAACTTGGAAGACGGCTTGTCCCGATGTATTGACACAGAAGATGTTCCATCCGGTTTCGCCTCTGTGCCAGTTACCGTTGACGACAATGGAACAATATATGAGACCATGATGTTAGCTGGACTTGTCGGCATTCAGGCTACATCGAGCGGGGCAATGCGGGATGGCACCAGGTACCATAATAGTCCGCCCTTGTACGAAGATAGTCCTTATGATTTGCTTGAACCAGCTGTGTATAGTGTTCTATCCGCAACTGAACAGGCTGGACTTGATACAATTCAGCCGCTGTCAGGGTGGTGGATGTATGAACAGCGGCCTGGGGGGACAAGCGGAAGAAGAGCAGGAGCGAGGATCAGGTACTTTCATGTCGTGGATCCAGCAGCGTCTCTCCTGATTTCGTAACTAAACTTGGTCGTTTCGTGCGACAAAACAAGGTCACATCGTATACTACTTTGAAATCTTTCCACGATCAAATAATGAATCACGGGAATTCCTTTCGGCCTGCGATATCTCCGTATTAGTGTACACTACAGCAGTGTTATTGTCTGTCTCATCGATTTTTCGAGGACTAAGATCTTGAAAGCGAAAAGGGACTTTTTTGAATCACCTTTTATGATTTGGAATACACTATCCATAAAATACAAAGGTTCAGGCCACTATAGTGTATGAGGTAGGTTCCGTGGTGATTTTTGCGGTCAAAAGCAGCCATTTGGAGAAGCGGTAGCGCCCCGGATATACCCGTGAATGGTCCATTCCATAAAGTGAATGGGACAGGGCCACTAAGGAACGGCTATTGCCAGACAGGTCTATGATATAACCTGGTTCTCACACCATTTGAACGCTTCAAATTTCATGTAGGACCAAGAATCACCACTGAGTAGCATTAAATAAGAACCATCTTTACTTTACGTGCCTTGTAATCTTTGTTACTTTGCTAGATCCTCAATTTCTTGATATAGCCTTATATTATCCAGTGATAGCAGATCAAACTAAGCATACTGGATTTGACCTTCGGCAATAATAATCAAAGTCGGTATAGCGGCCGAACTCTCACGTACGCGTGGGCGCTTGTGCTTCGTCTTGCTGGCTAATCTGTGGAGCTGCTCGGAAATACCCGTGTATGGCCAGATCTGCCCGAGACCAGCTCCACTCGGTGCGGCCTCTACCCTCAGCCCGCAAGATACATGGTACCATATATCCGTCGTACTTTATTAGTAGTCTGTTTTAGGTGACTGAATTCATCTATACTATCATCTAGTAGGAATTCGACATCAACGTCTTGGTAACTTATTCCACACAGACGTCGTAACGAGCCACCAGCCACGAGCATGTCTCTACCGCCGACTATGAAAGGCGTTCGGATTCATCAACAGGGTGATCCGGCGAATATGGTCATTGACACGGGGTTGAACCTGCCTACAGCCAAAGACACCGATGTGCTTGTCGAAATCCATTATTCCGGCGTCAACTTTATCGATATCTACCAGCGCACCGGTGTCTATGACGTGCAGGTGCCATTCACTGCTGGCCGTGAAGGTGCCGGAACGATTGTTAAAGTTGGCGCCAAAGTCACCTCATCGTACGGGTTGGAAGTTGGGGACCGTGTCGCAGTCTTTACACAGGGCACTTTTGCCGAATATGTAGCCGCCCCGGCGGAGGGTGTCATGAAACTACCTCCATCAGTGTGCACCAAGATAGGAGCCGCGGTCATGCTTCAGGGTCTCACTGCCTGGACCATGGTCCAGGAATCGCACAAAGTGAACAGTGGCCAGATCATCCTTGTGCAAGCTGCAGCCGGTGGGACTGGAAGCCTCCTAGTACAGATGTGCAAGTATCTTGGTGCTACTGTCATCGGGACGGTCTCCAGCGTGGAAAAGGCCAGAGTCGCCGAGGAAAACGGATGTGACCACGTCATCCTGTACAAAACCACCAACGTGGAAGAACAAGTTATGCGATTGACTGGCAACAAGGGATGTCATGCCGTCTTCAGTGGCGTTGGTCAAAGCACTTTCAACGCAGACCTGGCTTGCACGCGGAGAAAGGGCACACTAGTTTCATACGGAAATAGTAGCGGCGTGGTATCCAATTTCTCCATTCTGCTTTTGAGCAAGAAGAATGTAAAGCTGGTCAGGCCAACATTGGCAAAATACATTGTTGAGAGAGAGGAGTTTGTGGAGAGAAGCACGCAGTTGTTAACGTTGCTCGAAGACGGAGCCATCCATATGCGGCTAGGAGGAGAATATGAGTTGGAGAATGTCCAGAAGGCGCAGGATGCGCTCAGTGGTCAGAAGACAATGGGCAAGTTACTCATCAATTTACGAGCTTGAAAAGGCTCTCTTAGAGTTAGACAATGCCTTTATTCTAGAAGGTCAAGGTTTCTTTCAATAAAAGACGATGTAAGCCACAGTCAAATCGAGTTTTGTTTTTTCTTTTCAGAGCCTTAGATAGACTGCCCAGTTCTTGTTTTATTTAATTCGCTTTGTCTTTTTATGCTTGCGAACAAAAAATACCAGCAATTCTATAACCCTCCGCAAGCCTTTTCAACCCAAGCCTTACACTGGTCGATGCTCTCCGCCTGAATTCTCTGATATAGAAGCATCTCGTCGGCGACTCCAACCCCGAGAGCCTTCTCAAAGTCACACTTACTACAGTCGTCACAGGAGTCCAAGTATATGGTTGCGCTATCGCTGTTCTTGTTCAAGTTACTCTGGAAGATGCCGGCCGCGCTTATAGGGAGAAAGTCTTCGTAGACTATGGGCTCGTAGCGGACTATGTCATCCTCAATCAGCTGGCTCAAGTTGAATGGCTTCGCTTCAGGCTGCGCGTGAAGTTTGTTGGGATTAATGTAGTAGCGGAACCATGCCAGTCCTAGCTCGCGCATTTCCACCCAAGAGTCTGGGAAACTGGCAAAGACCCGGGAGAACGCAGTCCTATCACCGGCTGTGATAGAATCCCTGGTCGCTACTGCCAGAAGCGAATCATACAGTTGACGTCCTTTCGCCGTTAGAGCCGCACCTCGCTGTTCAATCTCGCCGAAGCGTGCCTTGTGTCTGCCTGGGACAAATTGCTTAGTGCTTGCAGATTCTGTTATTTCCACAGGAAAGCTGATTGGCTCCTCAATCGCTTTAAAACTAGTCTGCCGAAGAAGAATAGGACATCTCCGTTTTGGAGGCCCCTCGATGTAATCTTTGACCGGTATATTCCAGTCTCGCATACTCGATTGGACTGCGTCAATGTCCAGTACTCGTGGGGTCAGGTGGTTAATGTGCGGCGACTTGAAGGCAACAATGTCGGCCAAGATAGCGCTTTCGGATAACATATCCTGGTATTCGGCACAAGATACCGCGGCTGAGTTGTGCCACTGGAAGCTGCTCGTTGCTTCATGGACAAACTCTTCAGCTTCAGCTTCGACAAGGCCACCGTTGGATTCATATATGGCCAGCAGCGCAAACATCCTTTCGGAGAATATACTCCGGCGGGAAAGGATACTGGTAACACGTTGACGAACCTCATCGGACTTGATAAGCTCTGGGCGGAGCAAGGAGACAAACAAGCGAAAAGCATTTTTGGAGAGCTCAGATATTTCAGGTGCTCGGAAACAAGTCGAATGCACAGGGACATTGGCCGGTACAAGGTCATAATATCCAGTAGGCAGCATATTCATGACCTGTAGGACGCGTCGGACCTGGTTCAGCTCGTCCGGCTTGCCGACACGAATGGCTCCGTGGCGCTCCAAATGGATTCTGTCGAGATTATCAGTAGTACTGAGTTTTTGGCGAAGATTTGGATCGCTCTCAAGTACTCTCTGGTTACTTTGTTGAACCAAACTAAGCAAATCGCCATATAAAGGGACCTCTTTGGCGTACATGGCTGACATGGCCACTGCAAAGGCTTGTCGGATGTTTGCTGATGGGACATGCTGGCGTAAAGCGTGGTTTTCCATTTTGACGATTTCCGATCTTGAATGCTGCGGGGTTTGAAGACGATAGTCAGTGCCTGTCGACGGTTAAGCGTTGACACTTGCCAGAAGCTAGAGCTGGACATTAGTCAGTTTATACAATGGCACTATTAGTAAGTAGTGATTACCACCGACTAGCCTCGAATCCTTGTGGACCCAAGAAACGGAGGTTAACTTACACTTTACAACAATCGTGTCGGGACGTAACCGGTTTCAAGAAATGCTGTAAGAATGCCGCCGGAGACAGTTCCGCCTCGGACATTTCCGTGTTAGCAATCATTACCAGACCATCGAGTGTGCTCTAAACCCTTTGGTTTAGTAAGACTTTCGTCCTTGGCGCGAAGTTCATACTTGTGCTTACCCTATGGACTTTCACTGACACTAGTTCAAACCCGATCGAGACCACGCTGCCTAGATTCTCAATGATGAGGTCTTTATAGAACCTCGTGTTCGTACCTCTTCTTCAAAAATAAATATACGCTACCGGTTCTAATGTGAACCCATGTTTTGGACGTATACTACTACCAAAATTGTCTATACTGTCCATCGACTCAATCTCTTCACACACACACACACATAGACACACACACATATATATATGTATGAATACTTCTCTTTCTCTTTTCTGAATATTAGAATTTCAAAAATCTTAGTTGGAACTATTCTTAGTGCCGTTCAGTTTTTACTTAAATGGGCTATCTAGTACCCTTCAAAGTCAATATCTAACAATCCGTGGCTGACAGTTGGTCCTTATTGCGAAGCTGAAAATCAATACTAGTATCCAAGTGTACCAAGTTCCACAGGTCTAGGACTCATTGCTGTTGTTATCGCGTTGTGGAACCGCGTGCAATCCACTCTGGTAGATTGTCGCCGTGAATCTGTCTCAGCTACTCTCAGTAACAGAAACTAGTCTTGGCCGTGCATGACCATGTTGATGGAGATATGATGAAAATTTACATGACTCAATGGAATCACCAAAATGAAGATTATCATGGGTATTTTTATGTTTTATTGTTTTATGATAGCTCTATCGCAAAAATAACTCGTTTGGCCTCCTGCCTGACCATCCTCACCCCGCGAGCCAGGCAATGCATTTCATCTCCACCAGGATTTCCTCCCGGGGCAATGCCCTCACTTCCACAGTTGTGCGTGCCGGCGCCATCGTGCGGTCTGGCCAGACCTTGTTCCACTCTTCATTCATCCCAGCATAATCGTCTTTCATGTTCGTAAGGAAAACGGTAACTTCTACCACATTCTGCATCCCAGCTTTACCACCCGTGGCACAGTCTATGATCGCTGCTATGTTCTTCAAGACGGCCTCTGTCTGGAGACGAATGTCGAGTTTGAGAGAGGTGTTGCCGTTGGGGTCGTGGGACCTTTCAGCTCCTACAAACGATCCATCGCCGCGACGCGAAGAAGTCCCCGAAATATGGATATAAGAAGCTCCATGCCCGGCTGTAACCGTTCTGGCATGCGGATAATTAGCGAGGCCTTGGGCGTTGCCGGCTGGACGGAGATAGGGGACGCCATTGGGATGCATGGTGCATGACATGTTGACTTGGATCGGTAATATAAAACGAAGACAATCGGAATAATACCTGAAGAAATGATTTAAGGTAGGATGTGAAAACCCAGGGTGTTTACCAAAGTATATAATGCTTCTATGAATAGGAGTGAATTCCCTTAAAAACTAATACATAAAAGTGGGCCTTCGGATGCATCCGCCGGGTCTAACAATGGTGAACTTCGCGGTAGTTTTCCGCTAGCCTGTGACCAATAGCGGAAAAGTCTCGTATCTTCTTCTACCAGGCGGAGGGGACATGAAGCGTCCGCAGGTTTGTAAAAACGTCTCGGCTATGTGCACCACCCTCTCGACCAACCCCAGATGCCTTGAGCCCTCCGAATGCTGTGCCTAGTTCTCTCACAAGCCAGCAGTTCACCCACACCAGTCCGGCGTCAATCCTTTCGCCAACACGACGCATCCTTGATATATCGTTTGTCATGACAATAGCTGCCAGGCCATTGACATTGTCGTTTGCCAGTGCGATGGCCTCATCTTCTCTGTCAAAAATTGTCACGGTGACAACTGGTCCAAAGATTTCATCACGGATCACTTGACTATTTGTGTCAATACCACTCAGAATAACGGGGGGTACCCAGTAGCCGTCCGGTTCCTCGGAAGGAATGCCGCCGATGTGGAACTTTGCGGATTCCACTCGAGCCTGCAGGAGATAGGACCTGATCTTGAGGTAATGTTGCAGAGAGGCGACAGGTCCCATCGTCTCCCCTAATCGATAGTTTTTCTCGACATAAGCAACAAATGCGGACATGAAATTGTCGTAGATGCGACGATGAACGTAGATACGCGACCCGCAAAGACAGATCTGGCCACTATTCTCAAAAGCTGCACGGGCTGCCAAAGACACGGCGTTAGGTATATCGACGTCGTCAAACACCAGCACTGGGTTTTTTCCACCCAGCTCTAGCGATACGTGCTTCCCAATATCTTCAGCGGTGTCTCGTTTAATCTGGACTCCTGTGGCTGGGCCACCAGTAAATGATACGCCACGAACACGAGTCGAGCGTACCAAGGCAGATCCCACGCCAGGTCCATCGCCAAAAACTATGTTCATCACCCCAGAAGGCAGTTCTGCTTTTTTGAAAACCTCTGCCAAAACTTCAACAAATTAATATTTTCACAATGGAACGGACTGAAAGGTCACCCAAAACGTACGGAATGCGGTAATACTCGTCACTTCACTTGGCTTTGCAATTCCTACGCAGCCAAAAGCTAGGCAAGGTGCAATTTTCCAGGTCAAAAGATAGAGCGGCATGTTCCATGGAGTGATGAGTCCGAAAACGCCCACGGGAGATCGGTGCTCGTATGTCAAGACCGAAGGTGACCCATCTACATAACGGGCGGCGCTTTCCTCGTGCAGGATGTATGTAGCAAAGTAGCTTGATCACTGGTTAGGAATTGAATCCTGGTCAAAGGAGATTACTTACTTGAAGTTATCAATAGCTCTCTCAACCTCCACTCGCGCGCGAGCAAGAGTCTTCCCTTGGTCAATGCTCTCCCAGACCGCGAAAAGCTCCTTTTCGTCGCTGATAATGCTGGCAATTCTTTGCAACATCTGAGATCTTGCCTTTCGCGACGTCTGCGACCATGAAGGAAACGCCTTCGTGGCTGTCTCGACAGCCACTTCCACGTCTGTAGAGTCGCTTAGAGGAACTTGTACGAAGACTTTGCCATTTCTAGGATTAAACGAATTAATCCATTCATTGGACGTCGCGCAGTGTAGGAATTCGTTGCCCACAAAATTGCGAAGACGGATCGGCTCGCGCTGACTGGCCAAGAATTCATCGGCCTTTTGCTCAGTGTTGAGCTGCCATAGTTTGGTAAGAGTCTCCATGGGTGCGGTATTTTATAGTTTAGTTTGGTTGAAAGAGATGCCTAATAAGTTGTATTGGCATGAGACAAAGCGCCAATAAATATGACATGCTCCAAGTAATTGGACACCCTACTAAGTAGATATGGTGCGGTTGAAGCTCCGATTGGCTTCACAGAGTAGACTGGCCCACAGCCTTAAACCCGCGGTAGCGTTGACATAACGGAATCTTTGAAGATACCTGGGAAGTAGCAGTTGTCGACTGAATTGAGTGTTGAATTAAATCCAAAGAATGGTTCCGCGAAGCATTCGAAGGACTTTCTCTGTTATTCGCTGATCCACATCTGATACACTCTAAGATGAATGGGTAGTCTATGGCTTGCAAGTTGATTAAATTCGGGCTATGTATTCTAGGCAGGTATCTTATCTATGCCTAAGAAATCTAGTACATTCTTCGACATAATGCGCTCTCTACTCTTCGCGCACAAAAGTTTCTGAATCTGCGAATCTGTAGATAGTAGCTCCCCAGGCTGCGGCATCTCCCCCAGCGGAAACGGATAGTCACTGCCCAAGACAATCCTTCCTACACCGATTTTCCTGCAGATATACTCCACCAGGTCGGCGTCATGCATCAGGCTATCCAGCCATATGTTAGGCTGGTGCTGCTTGAAGAAGTCTGCTGGCGAGACGCCCCGCGCGCTATGTGCCACAAGGTCCGGACGGCAGTTGTAGCCGTGTTGAATACGGCCCAGCAGTGGAAGGTAGCTTCCACCAGCATGCGCAAAGCAGAAACGTAGCCTTGGATGGGTGACTAACACGCCGGAAGAGAGAATTGCGTGCATTGCGAGAGCAGTCTCACACGGCCTACAGAAGAAAGCATCATTAGCTGTCTTTACTTTTGCTGGGAAAACGGACAGATTGAACAGAATCACGTACATGCCTATCAACCATGCAGACCAATACGGCTTCCACCGGCTCTTCTTCTCCTTTTCCCACTCGTACCCTAAGGGGTGCACAAAAATAGGAAAATCTAGCTCCTCGCATGCCGTCCAGAATGGCTCGAACTCCGCGCTGTCCAGACTCCGCCCGTTGATTTCAGCCCCGATCTCCACGCCATTTAAACACAGGTCCTTCTTTGCACGGTGCAGTTCCGCAATTGAGGCGTCGACATCTTGCAAAGGAACTGTTGCCAGTCCCATAAATCGCTGAGGATATTCCCGACATACTGAAGCGATGTGATCATTCAGATATCTGGCCATAGAGGCGGCCTGTTTCGCTGGCTTGTCATAAGAAAACAGAATTGGGACCGTGCTCAGGACTTGCACATCGATTCCAGTCTCGTCCATGTCTTTAATTCGCAGCTCAGGATCGTAGCAATTGGCTTCCACTGTTCTAAAGAATCGATCACCTACGTACATGTCGACTTTCTTCGGTGTTTTTGGGTTACTGATGCCGTTCGTCTGAGACTTTTGGTCATTGTGTGGTCTCAGCGTGATCCATTCTTGACTCTTATCGCTCGAAACATCATCATACAAAGGTGGGAATTTTGGCAGTTCAGGTGGCATGATGTGGGTGTGGACGTCGATGCGCATAGATGGCGACGCAGTATTGCCATTAACACCACCAACATCGGAGTCATGACTTGAGGAGCCGCAAAGGCAGCCGCAAGAATTCGTCATTTGGGAATGGCGTGTTGTTGAATATGAGTGTAGACTAATAGGACCTACAAAGTAGATCTCATGGCTCTCTTACGGGCGTCTTGTTTTCTTAAGTCATACTTATTCTTTGTCGCACGGAGCGATCCGAAGTAGGTGTACCCGGCCATTGTTGAGCCGGCAAGGTGGCCACAGCTGCGACGACTGGTAATAACGGATGCATCCGTCGAGTGTGGAAGCCTCTTCCGCACCGGCTACATCTATCTTGCAGTCGTATCATATTTGAAGGAAATTTTCTGATCATAACTTGACCACCTTCGCCTTCCACTGATAGCGTCGCGCCCTCCGGACACGATAGGAATCTCGTCGAGGTTTGAGTGAGTGACAAAAATTATGAATACAACCAACGGCCTCCCTATCCCTGGGGCCCTGCAGTTGACAGCTTGGCTGGAGAAGAACTCTGCGAGTCTGCAGCCACCCGTTAATAACAAATGCCTATATTCTGGAGAAGACTTTATATTGATGGCAGTTGGTGGCCCGAACAAAAGAAAAGACTACCATAGTAAGTTACTTGGGGTTTTGAGTCTATGCTAAGAAGAAAGTCGTCTTACGAGTATGAATGCCTACAGTCAACCAAACAGAGGTATGTAGGACTAAGAAACGAATGGTGCGGCTCATATATTGAATACGATGGATCACAGGAATGGTTCTACCAGATAAAGGGCGACATGCTGCTCAAGATAGTAGAAAACGGTGATCAGTTCCGAGATGTCGTGATCAGAGAGGGAGAGATGTTTCTCTTGCCGGGTATGTTTGCTAGCTATTTATTTGGAATATATGATCGTTCTGCTCTGGTTTTTTGGATAACGACAATATTTAACAAAGCACAGGCAATATTCCGCACTCTCCCCGTCGCCAAGGGAATACAATAGGCCTTGTGATGGAAAGGAAACGACCTGTAGGAAGCATCGATCGTCTACGGTGGTACTGCGAGAATGAGAAGGAGCATGGTGAAACACCTGCCTTGATCCGCGAGGAGCAATTCTACTGTGAGAATATGGAAACGCAGCTCAAAGATGTCATTGAGGATTGGATGAGGAACGAGAGCAGTCGCGAATGCAAGTTATGTGGCAGTATTGCTGCAGCATGAGAAACTAGGTTGTGAATACCATTCAACATGGAAGGCCGTAAATATTGCACTTGGCAAGAAATTTAGCCCAAGGTACTCACTCGATATCAATGAATAAGTTTAAAACAATGATGAATAGACAACTCCCTTCCCATATATAGCTGTTGGATGTGAAACAACAGAACCAAAATATACCGACACAAAAAAATAATGATTCGTGGCCAAAATTTATGCCATTATCTGGCATTATTGACTCTCAATTAGATCAAAATCTCCCCATAAAAAAGACATAAAGTCATTAGCGGCGGATTCGGCTGATAGTGTCCCTGTTTCAGGGCTTAGAACAGGGAGTTGAGAGTTTATCATAGTGATGGGAAATGGATTGTCTTCGTCCGCTGCTACGGTGGAACTGGCCTGAACCATCGAGGGGTGTTCCATCATCCCCATGTCTACATGATCATTATCTCCTTTCCTGAGCCTCTTGGCCGCTGGTTCTTGTGATCCCTCATGCTGGGTTCTGGTCGAAGGCAAGCTGCGTTGGACCGTGGACTCAAAAAGGCTGTTATGGCTATGGCTTTGCTGGCGCAAATGACATCGTGGTAGATCTGTCGCTGATAATGATAACAAGAGATGTGCATCGAGGTCGGGAAGTCCATCGAGGCACAATGTGATGTTTGATGGGCCTTCTCCAAAACGACCAAACGCTTCACTGAGCTTGTCGCGTCTTTCACACTCGGCCTTTGTGGATTTTAGCTCCTCCTGAACCAACGCCTGATACGTTTCAATTTCTGGCCATTGTATGCTTAGATTGCGAAGCATCCTAACGGCGGCCTCTAAGTCGGTCAGCGCTTTCGCGGTAAAAATAGGGTTCCAAGCCAGTCGTATACAGTGTAACAAAACCTTTGCGCCGGCGAAGAGCGCACGACCATGTTGAATTAGAAAATGACTTCCTGGCACGGTCGCTATTAGACGAGGCGTAAGCTTAATGCAGCCGGACGCGGCCTCGGCACATCGAAGGAACATCTCAGGCTCCGCCACTGTGTACTTCTCTAGGAAAACTCGATGGAGGAGGATCAAGCTAGCGTAATATGAGGATAATGCAATGGTCTGCAGCGCAATGGCTTCGAAGTCCCGGGGCGACTCTTTTATCCACGGCAGTACCTTTTCTGTGAAATAATTCCCCAGTTCTGCATCGTGCCGACGAACGTCAGCTTGGATCTTATCATCCAAATTCGGTGTGGAGTTGCGGGCAGCCTTGCGTATGTAGCGGACGGTTTTGTAGATCCGACCCATGATGATATGGAAGTCCACAATGACGGAGAACCAAAAGTCCGCTGCGGAATCTGTATCATGCGTTGGGGGTTTGAAATTATCCTCCAAGCCATATTCTGTGTCATCTATTGCCAGAGGTTTCAGAAGAGCAGTGGATAGAGAGCGATCAAGGACATACAGACACCACCACAGTCCACGCTGCATGTGTGGATCTTGACTGGGTATAACATCGTCACTCAGATCCAAGCCCTGATACAGGCGAATGGCATGGCCTGTAGTCACCCACGCTTCGTACGCCTTGCCTGTCTTGGCGAGATATAGACTAAGAAGCCCGTGACCAATGATAGAGTTCAGACCGAGTTTTTCTTTTGATTGGAAAGGTAGGATTTCCCTCGTAGCGTACGAATAGAAAAGATCACCAAGATTCACTAGATCGTACGCTCGCAGACGAGGGTCTTCGGAAATCGGGTGTGTAGATTTGAGGCCGGAAACCGCCACAGCGAGGAGCGCATTCATCAAGAAGGACAGCTGATTGTTATCATCGTCATGACCCAAACCACTCCTCCGTAACTGCTCTCTGAAGTCCTTTTCGGGAATAATGGGGAAGATGGGATGTATCACTCGGAAGTAATGGCCGACGAGGAGCGTGCGCACTTCGTCAGGAATGGGTTTGAGATGAGTCAACGAGCGCGCCGATTCCCTGCCGTCGCCTAATTGCCCATCACCTTTGAACACAAACGTTCCGGAGTTGCGCACCCCCTCTTGGTGTCCTGCGGGGGATTCTCGTGCCGCGGCGAAGGTGCCTGTAAGAATCGACGCCATGTTTGGGGCGGAGCTCAGAGTCTCCAGGGGAATCTCTCCTTGATTCTGGTCTGGCTTTTCTGAATTGGCCATGGTCAACTTGACGAGGTCAGTTGCGTCCACATTTGCCTGAGGAACTGCTGGATCGTCTGCAGATTGATGAACAGGCTCGGATGTCCGCCGCGGACTCGGCGGTCGCAATTGCGCCTCCATAGAGTGGATTCTGCTTTCGAGGCTCATGATATATCTGTGCCAGACAGTCAGTCCTTTCTTCAGGCCAAGCGCCAAATCCGAGGAGCAACGGGGCTACGCACTTGGGATCGAAAAGCCTGGCGTTGCCGCTAAGATCTGCATAGATACACTGCGCATTGTTGCGACAGCAGCTTTGGCACGGGTGTTCCCCATCGCACTTGATTTTCCTCTTGCGGCATGCCTGGCACGCACGCCAAACTCGCTGACGTTCATACATGGTTGGCCTATGTCAGGATAACGGAGCTGCTAGACTGATTCAAGAGCGAGTGACACTAAAAGGTGGGGATGAACTACGTTGGTGGGCTAACTCCAGGGAGCGGAAGCTAGTCCTTCGCTAGTGATAGCGATACAAAGTAATACCCCGTACGTAGTAGTGATGCCGCCGGGGGGAGGGTTCACAGCGGTCTGTAGTAGAATACACAAATCGAATGATTGACTTATGCTGTACTTGCATTGATCATGCCCTACGCCCCTGCATAGAAGAGCCTTGTTACAGACAATTATTCTAGACTTAAAATTTTTTTTTTCGCTCAGGTCAACATGGTATAGCTTACATATAGTTACCGATACATACCCCCGCATCGGCGCTTTAAGCTGTGGCCTCGACAATCTCAAAAGATAGCAAGTAACCTTGAGAACCAAGGCACCGATTGGGGTTTGGTTTTCGACCACACTTATTACCTAATCTCCGTTCTGCTTGTCTTCACGTCGCCGAAATGGGATGGTACCTATAGTTAAACTCCTAGGTTTATGTCTTCATATGCTCCGTAAAACCAAATCGATTCGGTTTGCGATCAATAAAAATTGTAATACAGTTCTTTTGCGATAAGCTGTATTAATATTAGGCTGCGGCATAACCGCGGGTATTCTCTGCCCGCCCCATATCCGCTCCGCGTTTGCGGGAGGGTATGGGGAACTCAAAATTACCTAAATATTAACTCAATCACATCTGATTTATTCAATATCAAATTAAACAAGAGTATCAACAATTTGAAACGTGGATAATAATAGAATTGCACAGCATCTTTGATGTAAACAAAAATAGAATTGAACATTGAATGGATAATGGTGGATTTGGTAATTTTGGTAATTTACTATAACGAATTCGGTAATTTTGGAACAAATGAAATTACAGGCCTATAATAATGCAAAAAAATTGACCAACAACTGGGCATACAGAGTATACTTGGAACTGCAATTTTGCAAAAACACTCGCGCGCTACCAAATAGTTCACCTGATATAAGTAATTTGGGTATATCGTAGCAAACGCTCCGGTATTGGAGTCTCTTTTGGCGGAATGATACACATGATAAACACGCAACCTCAAGCAGCATGTTTGACCCGTCACATCCGATAAAATTATTCACCCTCACCAACACTCGATTTAACCTACATACTTCTTTTTAAAATTACTTTACTTTCGTGAATCAATTAGCCGGCAGAGGAGCCTAGTAGCAATTTTCTCGAAGCAATATAAGTGTAGTTCGTCCGCAAAAACATTCGTTCTACAGAGCTGGAACAACGGCCTCAGCAACATCGACAATCTCACCGCACACGGCTTCAATGTGATCTTTTCTTGGACACAGTTCCTCTTTCTGAACTGTAGCAAAGGCGGTTTTATTACAAATGATCTCCAGTACACCGTTATGTCCAATCCAGATATCATTACTCCCGATTCAACGCACGGCGGAGCTTATGGCTTCTGGTGTATTTTTTACAAAAGCTGGGAACAAATCTATGACTACAATTCTACCACGTACTTTACAAAGGTCCAAACAAAATATATCCTCGGGGCCGAGATCCCTCTCTATTTCCAAAAAAATAGATAATGTTATCCCCTCCCCGTTTTGGCATCGTGCTTCAGCACTGTGTGAATTTGTTTGGTCTGAGAATCGGGATACAAAAGGTCACAAGCGGACGACTCTCCTTACGCAGTGTTTGAAATCCGCATGCTTGCAATGATTATTATAGCCAGGCTGATATCGTTTCATGTCGCAATCGATATAAGGATGGGAGTCGGATTATGTTAGTTTTTGCTACCCAGTCAATGGTATCTGCATTATATACTCCACTACACTACTTTATTTGTGTAAGTACTTGGTTTACCTTTCCGCTTAGCCGCCGGGCGTTAATGATCGTGTGTGTAGTCGGTAGGGCGTCTAGGATACCAAATCGCGATGCAAGCTTCTAACGGTTCAAATGCCCCATGGTCAACGCGATGAGACGCAGTCGCCCCTAACAACAACTGTTTTTGACCCCTGAGAAGGTTCACTGTACCTCATGCGCGACTTCATAGCTTTTTTGTGCGGGTGTATGAAGTTAAGGTGACGAAGCAAGTATGTTAAGTGAACTTAACCTTAAAACCCCTCCTCGATACAGTAGGAACCTTCTGGTTTTATACTTGCGGTTTTACCTTTAGACTGAGAACTGAGCCAATTCCATTGATGAGATTGGATCAGTCTGTTGTCTGAAAAGCATCGATACCATCTGGCCTCCTTGGCATATATAGACAATATAAGACCCGTGCAGCACCCCTACACACTGGATCCAGAGTTGTCCCTGCAGACATTCAAGGTCTTCAAGACCTGGGCGATATCTCCGCTGGAAAATGCGTTTTTGATCGTGATAGCGACGGCATAACTAGGTAATACCATTTTTTTTAGCTTATATGTAACCTGAGAACAGGCAAGAGACATTATGTTCCACAAAAAGTCATGAACAGCCCAAGAATCACAATTCCCGCATGTATTCCATACTTTACCATTGTTTCAAGCTTAAGCGATCCTCGACGATAATACCGGACATCCCGAGAAATGCCAACAATCATTCAACTCCCGTGCCAGTTGCGAGGACTAGGAGAATATCCCGTGCAAGGCGTGTAAGTGCCGGATACTTATGCTAATAGTCTCTCCAGAAGATATGAGGAGTTCGTATAGTACTTTAATCAAGATCTATTTGACGTATAAAAGCCATAGTGCAGTAATACTAGCCACTCTCAAGATATTGCCTGGATTTATCCTCTTGAATAGGAGAGCCTTATTAAGACTCCTCTACATTGCACATCAGGGCCGGATCATCCTTATCATGTATAGCGACATAGTGGAGGAGTGTCGGTAGGCCGCTGTTTGTATAGCTCTAGGTGACCTTCTAGACTCTTGGGGTTCTTAATCTTTGCTCCCAGATGTGATCAGGCCATGATGTAGCCTCACTTCTCTTCGGGTCCATGCTTATTCTGCCTTAGCCAATGATCCAAGAAGATATGCAGTCACCGTAATGACCACCTGCCATAGATTAGACAGAATATAGATTTTGGTGGAAACCCGAGATTCCCACATCGATATCAACAATGGGACCTCCAAGAACTTGGATTTGGGATATATCGGCGCTAGGTAGCGCCAATAGATTCCCGCGACTACCTAGTCGCAATCTCTGTTCCACATCATCCAGTTAATTATTTACCTTCGATCGCGATTCTCTTCCACTCACGTTCGTCTCCATCCAAGGGATGACGCCATTCTAGCATGTAAGCCTTCGGATATACTTAGTAAGGATGGGAGTTTATCTACTTTAGGTATTTAGTCTATTCATGATATACTGCGTAGAGTTTGATTCTGACGTTGCTTGCTGGTTGTGATAGCTTCGGTTATGTACCTGGCCATCCTGGATAACGGACCGGAGGTGTCAACGAAACCTATCTATATTAACATCAATTAGCCCTTAGCCGCCGTCAAAGGTGACGTGGGTTATAGCCGCTGCCGTGCTGAGCTTGACAGCTTGGAATGTTTCTCTTTCCAAATTGAGAATTACACCACTGATGAAAACACGAGTGAGACTGGGCCTTGGCATTAATACTGACAATAAACCCACCTGTGCCATCAATTCAATCTGTACAGCTAGATATAGCAGTTGCAATAATAGGTCTTGTATGACTCTAGGTGACAGGGCTGCTCAACCAGACGTTGGTAAATTATCAATATCGACATGCAACGTCAAGTGGGGAGAGGAGGAAATATCAATTCTATGAAGAGCGTGGCCACTTGGTGTCTATCGGGTCCCCTCTATACGTCCTGTGATTGGATCACAGACAATAGCAACGATGGAAGCTTACAAAAGTATACTCGGACCGTGTCAGGCTTGTTGGAGAGGCTCCGGTTGATATTTAACCACTCCTTTGCTCCAATACCCTAATACACCATTCTTCACTTCTTCAACATCTGCATTCTATTCCCCCTCAACACTCATAGTCCACCCCAATCTGCCTTCGACATAATGGCTTCCAACCCCCCCCCCTGCCGCCTGCTGCGCTACTGGTTTCAAGCATGAGGGCACTCCTGTTGGCGAGGTGAAGAACATAGATGGTGGTGAGTAAAGAAAACTATTCCTCGAGAGAAAAAACCACCGGCAGATGGGCTGCACAATTGTACCTCCCGAGCTAACATCTAACACCCTCTTCATTTATCTAGTCAACACCTACATCACCTACCCCAAAGACAACAAGACTCCCGAGAGGGCCATCGTCTTCTTGACCGACATTTTCGGCATCTTCCCCAACTCTCAACTCCTCGCTGACGAGTTCGCCAAGGCTGGATACTTGACTGCCATCCCGGATCTGTTCCAGGGTGACCAGATCAGCGTCGCTGATATGGAGTCTGGCAAGGCTGATCTACCCTCCTGGCTTCCCAAGCACCAGCCCGCCAACGTCGACCCCGTCGTTGAGGCGTCAATTAGGTACGTCCGGGAGACTTTGGGTGCGAAGAGCGTTGGTGCTATCGGCTACTGCTTTGGCGCTAAGGTAAGTTTCTACATAACCTCTGACACGGGCTTACCTCAATGGGTATGAATATGGGTTTCTAATGGGCCATTCTAAGTATGTTACCCGCCTTCTGATGACCAAAAAGGTCGATGTTGGATTCGCCGCCCACCCCTCCTTCATCACCCACGAGGAATTAGGCGCTATCCAAGGCCCCTTGTCCATTGCTGCTGCCGGTATGTTCTTTTCCAAGTACACTACCTAATTTACCTTCAGCCCCCAAAGCCATAGCACTAACAGTATCCAGAAATCGACTCCATCTTCACCACCCAACTCCGCCACGAATCCGAGAACACCCTCATTAAGGCTGGACACCCCTGGCAAATCAACCTGTTCAGCGGTGTGGCCCACGGTTTTACAATTCGCGGCGATATGAACGTCAGGATTCAGAGGTGGGCTAAGGAGCAGGCTTTTTTCCAGGCCGTTTCTTGGTTCAATCAGTACTTGTAAGACTATATGCTGGTCAGATGAATATGGGACCTATTGCGGGCATTAGCCCTGTTCATATGGGGCTGATTTGGCTTCAGCTCAGATCCGGCTTGTGAGCTGAGTTATATGAAATGAAAGCATATCCTTTTCAAAAAATGGACGTGGAGACTTTCTGTAGTGATCCATGTTGAGATTCATGGATCCAGGCATGCATAATGGGTGCTTTAGGATGACGTAGTTCCATGAAAACAGTAGGCAGATTGGGAGTCATCATTCGACTGCATGAACGAAGACACGCCAACAGCAGTAAGGCCACGATTACTCACTGCGGGCCTCTACAAGGCACTACGTAGTTTCGTTTTCGAGAGTTGAACGCTCTAATCCCTTCACGTACGTCAAAAGGGAACAACTACATGTGTACTGCACTTACAGAATCGACCAGCAGTAGTCATGTTAAATACTTCCCATAATGAAACGTATATTCAATACAGTGTTATTAAATTCTGAGGTTCAGAAAAAGCGTGTGGTGATTGTTAGATTATCACAGGGCTGACGTTAAAGTAAATGTTGAGTGGTTATTTGTCAGCAGCTAGGCGACTCATCATCAATTGAAATCCATAAGAATGTACCAAGTTTAATGCCCAAAATCACTCGCAAGGTGGTCAGCAATAAACTTAAGGCTCTCTGCATGATATATATCAGAATCCACGTCTCTTAGCCGACTGAGCGTGCCCTGGTCAAGTATGTGGAGGTATGTCAGACCGGAAATGTCCCTAATTGGTTATATTGGTTATATGTGAGCGCAGGTCCACACGACCCACACCCACAACTTGAACCCCTGCTTCCACTAGAGCCTTCGATATGCTGCGAGAGTGGGCATTTCGCAAACTCCTTTGGAGTGGGTTTGTCGACCGTGTTATAAAAAAGAATGCAAGAAATTAGCTCGGGGAGAGACTGCTGGTGGAGGGAAAAAATTACGTGTGCGGAAATAGGCTACTTATTAGAGACCAACTACAGAATCACCTAGCTTGACATGGACGATAAGCGAACGTTGAACATTTCTTTTTCCCAATTTCCGCCCATGGCACTTTTCAAAACGGAATGAGAACGGCTTATTCCGTCATGAAAAGTGCCTTGGGCGGGGTCTTCTTGCCCGTTTCGGAAACGAACTCTCTAGCAAAAAATAGGGTTATGTACTCTAGCGGGGATAAATTCCTAGAAGGATCTTTAATCTCCATGGAATTTCTACCGAGGCGAACCTATGACTTCTTCTGTATAGTAATATTTCATATATTACGCAGAAGTATATTACACTTTTTACGAATGGACAAGCTCCATCGCTCACGGAATGCCTAGACTTCCTTTTTGAACTCACTTGCTGCCGGTCCTTTTTTTTCTTCTGAATACCAGTAGTCTACATGCCCGTCAGAACCCTGCCCTTCGATTTTCATCCTACTAAAAAGTGCAGATGCAATGAGCCTGACTGTATTTCACCGTGCCTTAGTTACATCGAACGCTGTCCTTGTGCAAATGTAAGCTGATCTAATCGAACAGGTGAGCTGGTACCAAGCTGTGTTGATGTAAATTCCCAAGGTAGTGATTATAGTAGACTTGGTTTTTCTGTTCGCGCATAGAAAATGGCACTAAAAATACAACATTGGGTGACAGAGAGTTTCATGTGATAATACTGACCAGCACACGAGTTCATTCGATAGTACAGAACAACTGATCAAATTGCTCGAGATCATTTAGCAGATCCCCGCTCAACTGCATATTATCTAAGTCACACCAATTTTCAGGATCAGTGACAGGCTGCAAGCGCTGACTTGTGCTAGGACGCGGATCCAGTGCCATAGTGCTTGCATCGACACTATATATTGCACCAGCCAGCCAGCCGTCGTCCAGGAAATTGTTCACGATCTGTCTGTCTTCAGTGTGTACACCTGAATGCTCGTCCATGTTGGTGTCAATGGTCAGAACCTGGTCCATGTAGTCTTGCACTGTGCGGTAAAGCTCTCCCACAACACGGCTGCGGTATTTGGCAACTGCATCACAGAAGCTAGTAAGAATTTGATGGTAGAGCCGAGCTTGGGGGCTAGCTTGGCCAATATCGTCAAGAAGAAGTAGTGTGCTCTCAAAGAGACTCTCTATGTCACGACGAGGTTCTCCGGCAAGCAGAGCAAAACCTAGGATGAGTCCGGCTCCAAAGATCCAGGCTCTACAAGTATACATCAGCATCTGTCTGACGAGTAAATCACCAGGACCAATAGTAGCTAGCTCTGCAATGAAGGTAAAGTGAACATACTTGAGTAGGCAAAAGTTTCGAAAAATGAGTCCTGCGGATTTTGCTTTTCGACACATGTCAATCATGTACAAAGATGAGCTAACACACACCTGAGCCATCTTGGACACTTTACTGTTCTTCAGAGATACATCGGAGGCCTCCTCTGGGTCACTAATTAAATGATCCGGTGCTTTACCGCGAAGGCGTGAGGTCAGGTATGCGATCAGATACGGCCGAGTGACCAAGATTACCCCAAAATAATACACGCAGGAAACGTGGATTTTCGTCATAAGCCGTTGTTTATCTCCAGGTTCAAAGATTGGTAGGTTATGGGGAAAATGGTGAAATTGACGCAGAGTTGGCGGAAGACCATGAACCCATTTTCGAAGCTTGAGAAGCAGTTCCTCGGCCGTGGCAATATCGAGCAATTTACCCTTGCTGAGGGTATCGACAATATCATCGAGTAGCGTACAACCGTTCCCCATCGCACAAAACGCTGACTCAGTATCCAAACCCTCCATACCGTCGAGTATACTTGGAACTTTGGGTAGGCTTCTCGGTCTGGAGAGCACAAAGCTACTCAGGACATCAAGGTTACGCATGCTGTGCCAGGTTCTTCGTCTACCAAGGACTGTCAACGTCTACTATTGATTGGCCTTGGAAAAAGTAATTAGAACTTACCTGCTGTCTTTGGCAAGAGCATTGGTGTAATCCTCGGGGATATGAAGCTCAAGATTAATGGCTGCTCGTGCAGCGACACCTATGAACATCGATGCAGCATTGCGATGGCAGGCGCCCAGCATATAGAATCCCATTAGCAGGAAAAGCCGCACTGTGCCAATGTTCTGGCCCATCAACATATCATCAAAAGCTACTTGTCGTGCGCGACGGAAGTACCCATTCGCTATACGGGTATCTTCTTCTGAGCCTTTGACTTGTGCACCAATAGCTAGAGCAACCCCTATTGCTGCGACATCCTCCCGCCTCACGAATGAGTTAGTTGCGGAGCGAGATGCATTAATATGTACTGCTAAAAGGGTGTCAACCTCATGGGGTGTAAAGAGGTCCAAGATCCCGTTTGTCTGTAAGAGAGTCAGAAATTAATTCACTTGAATGATCCTGACACGTACTGCCTCGTAATAAAAATCCATCCATGAGTTGACTTGATTAGTCTGGACCTTATAATCCACATTTGCTATGGGAGAATGATCCATATCGATAACAATGTGATATCGCTCTGAATCGGTAAAAGGCACAGAACCTACGTATGCCTTGACTGTCTTCCGGAGGAAATGTAAAAACGAGAGAGCGGAGGTCTCGCCAACGTAGACTGTTAAGACCTCTTGTTTAGATACCCAATAACATAATATTGGCTGGCTTGGTCTCGTACCTTTGGACGACTGGTTTGACTCTAGAGGCAAGTGGTCTTGTAAGAAAGCAGAAGGTGGAATTTGTTCACCATTTTCTGACTCGGACGTGTTGGTACCAGAAACAGGGCCATCCAACTCAAGCGATATATTATCACCAATGGCCGCGATCCCATGTGTCGGTGAAGAGCCATCTTGCCGTCTAATGGAGTTACTATGGGTATTGCAAGCGGCACGAAGTTTCCGTCTACGACGATCCATTCCAGAATATTGGCATACATCGTCGAGTCCGCGTTGCATGCACGAGGAACATGGACGTTGCGAGTCACACCGTATCTTCAGGGCCTTGCAGGTCTGACATGCGTGACTCGATCGTTGTCGATCTTCCGGACGTACTTTTGGACGTGGCATTGCCAATTTCCAACGTGTCTATTCCTGATTGTTGAAGAATCAGAACTCCCATCAGGGACAGGTAAATCGTTTGATGGAAGGATTCTGGGGGAATGAATGGTTTTGCTTGAGTTCTATCTATCCTTTATCTGTCTCGTCACTGATAGGCTGGGCTATAGACACGATACCCCGCACGATGAAGTGCATCCGCCCGAGTTCATATGTGCTTTTGATTGAGTCCCCCAGTATCAAAATGACGTTGTATCAAGTATTTGTTGTATGGTTTTGGAGAACCAAAACATTGAAATTTTTGAGGGGGCCAATTTGAAGTCTCCATGGGGAAAGACCAATATGTATGAGGAACGTTATTAGTGGTACAAAAAGGCTTAAGCTTTAATTCAATTGGCTATATTTGATTGTATATTTGATCATTTATCAAGATTTTCAGTCGAGTAGCTCCTGTGTATTTCGAATCCAAGCTTTAATACAGCAGTATTGATCAAAATTTCTACGACTTGACAAGTTCGCAACATGAACCCCGCTTTAATCTAACTAACTTAACTTTCTAAGTAATGAAGGTCTGTGTATTGCCATACATGAACAGTATGGGATTTCACATTCCCTCTAAAATACTCTACCAGATTCTCGATTCTTCAAAGACAGCAATGAGGGCTGTTACCTTGGATTTGAGACTTATGCCGAAACTTTTTAATTTTTTTGGGACTTCGAATCTTTTCCATTCGGTGCTTGGGCGTGGATACTAAGTAGCTGCTTGATTGCAGTGCATTTAGAACCGTTGAATCAATGTACGAGGTTGAATTAGTAGATGTGAGCATTGTACGAATAGTGCGGGGAAATGAAGTCCTTCTACATAGTCTGGCCCGACAGAACGGGTCATGACTGAGCGTGCTAGGCCGAAAAAGAGGAGTTATTCAAGTATGGTATCCGTCGCGGCATTTAATACATTACACGGCCCTACTACCGCGGTAGGTTGGCCATGGGATAAGCTCTCATAATATGACTTTCTCCTACAGAAAAAAGAAAGCCTTGTGTGTTTCCCACTGTTCAAAAAAATGGTATCTACGCAAATTTAAGGGGAAAGAATGTTTCTCGAGGATGAAAGGATGAGCAGTAATTTCGGGTAACTTGAGAGATAAGGAACATATCCATCCCTTAGCCGTCCCTTTCTTCTGTCGCTTGGCAGCCACCACCAGAGATCTTGGCAACCAGTTGCTAGCGGCTCTCGCCCGTGAAGTACATAGTATATTTTAGTCGAGCTTTGTGGATACCGGTGGCTGAAAAGTGTCCATTGTTCGCAGACCGTGCTTGAACATTTGATTGGATTCCACAGCGTTCTTATCTCTCATTTTCTCCGCTGTCTCTCGGCCCGCCCCCGGTACTCGATACACAAGCTTGGCCTGAGCATCTACTTGCATATCGGACGGTACGGGGTGTGTCCAAGGAAGATATTCCGGCATCAAGCCTACCTGAACGAGAGCAGTCATCTGGTCCCAGGCGATGTGTTCATGGTACAGCCGGTCGCCCCTCACGTTGACAACTGCGGTAAAAGGAATTTCTGCTTTGCGACCCGTGGGTGGGATGCCAGGAAATCTGCTTCAGGTTAGTTCATGTAAAGCAAGCAGGTGAAAGGTAACATGGAGATGTCTTACAGCCAGTCAATCTGCATATCGTGCGTGAATTTATAGATAAATTCATCAACCACACGATCGATACCCACCGTACGACTTATCAGCTCAAGTTCTGTGTCAGCAGGATTATTAAAAATAAAGTGATTCTGATAAAATGATGTTAGACGAGCCCTTCCAATCCCTCCGGTCAACTATGACTGAATTAGCAGGTTGCTGGTAAAGGATTCAGAATCAATGCCAGGCAGGTTCGCTCATACCGTAGGAATATGATTTACGTATGGCTCTTGTACCATAGTTGCCATTGTGTGTGGTACAGAGCGCGTCTCAAACTCATGGTACGTATGTTCTTCCCAGATGGCTTCTAGGTCAAAATAGGGCCCCCCCTATTAGAGGCTTCAAGAAGCTCAGATTTCGAGTGTGCGACACAGCTTCGGTACCGTAATCGAATTTTGGGTGAAAGGGAGTGGCAAACTGGTGTGTGTTGACAGCAGCGTATCCGTACGCTAGAGGTTTCTCGCTTTCCGTCACGATTTTGGCTGTTGAGGATGCTCCAGCCAAATGTTGGAGCATTGGGAATAATGGACTGGGGATATATGAATCCACGTTTCCATAGACTGCTACTCCCACAATATCCTGGCAAGCATTTGCTGCCTTAATGACATCTGACCAGGCTTTCGGATCATACGCTGACACCGAAAATCAGCTTTAAGATCTAGTATTTTAATCGGGTCGCCACTTACCGACTATTCCAACTTTTCCCTTAGGTTGACAGCTTTCGCAGATGGATAATGCCTCTATGGCAGATGCAATGCCGTCTTGATCCCCTTGTAAAGCCCCCGGACACACTGCCACTACTGCGTATCCTTCTTCAGCCCACTTCAGGAGTGGTGAAGGGACTCCATTTTCAAGACGCAGCTTTCCAATATCTGGTGATGAAGAAACTATAATCATACCAGGACCCACGCCTTTGCGTGAAAGGGGTTGTGCCAGATAAATCCCCGGCGCATGCTCTTGCATGTTTGGTACTGGAAGGCTGGAAGGTGCGTCCATTGCTAGTTCGCTCTCTCGTTCACGTGTTCTCTGGAACAGATTGATCTGATAGAATCTATTGACTTTTGAGATATTGACTGTTGAGACAATTGACAAATCGAAAAATGACCTTGCCGGGTTTTATGAACGAGAGATTGGACAATGCTAGAGGAACCACCAGACCTCGAGGCCGAGAAAAGTGTCAACAAATTCCCAGACGATGCTTCGATAAGTCCGTAAAGCCGTTGGCCCGGGTATGAGATTGATTGTGACAGTGTCTGGGGTACTTGCGATGGTAGACTTCCGGCCGGAAATGCCCAGTGGGGCTAAATCGTAGGAGAATAGATTTTCATCATTATGCCTTATACATGCGGGCAATAGCCGTGACCAGAAGCGAGGGCCCGCAAAGTAAGAAAGGTGCGGAGACTACTGGAACGGCTAAGTATGTGCAGCCTACTATTAGGTAAAGTCCAGCCTTGAGCACAGCTTAGCTGTGGTTAAACATAACGATAATAAAACGTCAAGGCTGGTGTTATGAGGGTTTCCTTTGTTTTGCCGTTCTAAATGTATCTGCGAAAGAGAGGAATGGTATGCGGTAAACCTATTTTTTTCATTTGAATAAACAACATAGCTGAGACTCTTGCCAATGGGTTTCTAATCTTTATCACTGTGGGCTTGTAATTCTACAGAATTGATCTGAGAAGCTACTGTATACTAACTATGTAGTAGCTAGTAGTTCTAAGCTCCAGCTTTGGCTATTAATTTATGTCATATCTATTCCAGTTTCATCTGATATTCTTGGCATTTTCCGATTCTTTCCTGCTTACGTTTATATATGTCAATTCATATTTTCTGGAGGTCTTGGATATGAAAGTATCGCTTGTATTTCCAACTCCCTATAGGTTGTATGACCATGAACAAGTAATCAATCTGGAGCAATTACATGTATACATCTAGAGACGAGAGCTGTAACGCGGGCGCTTATTGCGAAAGTTCAAAGTATCGACCTGTTTAGTCAGTAAATGCGAATACTGCTTCATAGGACATTCCTTGGAGCAACCGAACTTACATTGACATAGGCAGGGCTTAACTGATCAATACTCCCAACCCCTAGCAAGGCCATAGTCGTGATGACTTCGTTTTCAAGGATCTTGATTGCCTTGTTCACACCTGGCTTACCAAATGCTAGGGCATAAAGGAATGATCGCCCCAGCCCGACGCCCCTTGCGCCCAGGGCAAGAGCCTTGACAATATCAGTACCACGTCTTATACCTCCGTCGACAATGACATCGCAATGGCGAATGACATCGGGACAGTTTCTCCGGATTTCTAGAAGTGTGTCAAGAGCAGAAGGTGCACCTTCAAGCTGTCTTCCTCCGTGATTTGAAAGCCACGGATGTACCCCATGCTTCATGCATAGCGCGGCATCTTCCCATGATTGAATGCCCTTAATCGCAATTGGGAGATCTGTTATCTTTCGCATCCATGAGACAGCAGATGTCCAGTCAAAATCTGTGTAAACTTGGCTGTGGCTTGTGAGATACAATCCGCATTGAAACAAATGGAGCTAATTGGGGACATACGACCGAGGAACTGTTGGGCCGCCAGAAAATCCATTATCATCATCCTCTTGGTTTGCACCAAGGTCTTCCTCCTGGTCATCATTAATAAGGCTATCCACATTTCCAAACTGTTGAATGCATTCATGCATACCTTGATGATTAAACGTAAATCACGTTCGCGTTTGCCGACATGAATCGCGTCGACAGTCAAAGCGAATGCTCGGTAGCCTAAATCAATAGCATCCTTGACTTCCTTTTCTGTTACAGAAAGGTCCTCCATAGCATAAATCTGCCAGTATAGTGTCTGTGTTTCTGTACGCGCATCCGCCAATTGCTTTGGCCCACAGCCTGTGTTGTTAGGTACCCAGTGAAGTATGCCATTCTTCCCGGCTGCTTGTGTAAGAGTCAGATCTCCGCTCGGATGTGCAAGCTTACTTCCCCCTGCAGGGCAAATAAAAAACGGCGCCGAATATGTTGTTCCAAGAATGGAGGTGGTTAAATCAATACTTCGGATAGGTCGCAAGACTCGCGGGCAAAAGCGAATATTATACCAACTATCGCAATTCCATGCAACAGTCTCTTCGTCTTCAGCCCCAGATTTGAAAACTGATTTTGCTTAGTTGTTTTCAAAGGAGCTTGCTTATCTTCACTGGTTGAACTCACAGGCAAATGAGCGGGCGGGTAGTATCTGGGATGCAGCAGTTTCAAAGTCGTTAAGGTTAACTACAGATCTCAAAAGTGAAGTGGAGCTGTTCACGAGACTTGTTTCTGAAGAATGGATCTCATTTGGTAAGCAAACTGGTGTGGTACCCATGTCCGTTTCTGCAACGGCGCCTAGGTTCATCCTGGTTCTATGTTAGTACATCAATTTTGTAGCAAGGTGACAAAGTCGTGGAAGCTAATACTCAGGAGGTAGATTTTTCTCGATCACGCCATTTGGATGGATGGGCTCGAAAGCTTTTGTTGCATCCCGCCCGGCATATCTACGTATGATATGTGATCCTCCAGGGTGGGAATGCATGTAAGAGCTTAGGTCGTATATCATCCCTTTGATGATGACCAAGCATCTTTCTTTCGAACTATGTTGGCTAACTTCGGCTCTGGAAAGATGAGAACAGGTTCATAAAATCGATATGTTGACTCACCTTGTTAACATGCTGGCGTAGTGTACAGAATAGAATGGACTCCCTGTCATTCATACGATCAAAAGGGACAAGGCTTTATAATCTCGAAGCCATTGTCAAATGAAATCGATTATACCAATTTTTAGTCTCCAGTTTCAAGATAGTCAATCCGGAAAAGCGATTACAGTTATCACGGGTAAGGGCGGGTTGCTGACAGCAGCTTGTGGAGCACGGATAATGGCCATCCCAGGGGCACATTCATGATATTATTTCATGGAATAAAGCTCGCTCCAATAAAAACAACCAAGCCCAAAGCTCAGAAATTCAACAATATGGAGAACATCTTCGCGAAAATAGCACAAGATACCACCAAGTTTGACCTTGGAGATGACGAGGTACGTAACCAAGGCCCACCAGACGAGAATAATTGCGAGCTAATGATCTAAAGGTCTGGAGGAAACTGTACGAACCGCTTTACTCCCAAGCTCCTGATAGTGTTGGCGTGGTGAAGGACGAGCAGTATGGTTCAACCGAACGCAATCGACTAGACGTGTATTTTCCTCGCGAAAAGACACCAAAAGAGAAACCAGTAGTGCTCTTTGTTCATGGAGGAGGCTTTTTCTCCGGAGGCAAAGGATGGAGTGAAAAGGTATTGCCATTCACGACGACAACATTCCTTTCGTATGCTAACCTGTTCCTACCAGTGCTGGGCGAATGTAGGATATTTCTTCGCACAGCATGGATTCGTCACGGTGCTGGCAAATCATCGGCTAGTTCCCAATGTCGTTTACCCCGGAGGAGCCGATGATATGCAGCTGGTCCGAGAATGGGTTTTTCACAATATTGCAGCACCTAAGTACGGAAAAGGATCACCAGAAAGGGTCGTGCTTTTAGGTCACTCATCTGGTGGTGCACACATTGCCATGAACGTATATGCTGCAGGTGAGAAATTTCTTGTCAATGCTGAATGACAATGCTGAAAATGAAAAGGGGATCCAAAGCGGGCACCGACGGTCCCAATATACCCCCCTGTCGTGGGGGTTATTTACCTAAGTGTGCCATTCTGGTTTGACATGAAGAAGCCCTTGAGACGACAAGTCATAAGCCATTATTATGAGTCGGCCGACGAGGAGGTCTGGGGGGTAAGTGTAAATGCACTTCGACAGGACTTCCTGGTCTAAACTACCTCTAGCCTCGATCCCCACTGGGCTTATTCAAATCCCTACCGGAAGATTCTCCTCTGCTGTAAGCTTGCTTTCATCTGATTATAGGTATTCACGAAGTCAATTACTGTGATGTTGATAATATGGATAGGCATTATGAATATCTCCCGGTCTACGTCGGAAGTGTCCAATGGGAAGTGTAGGTCACTCAGACAATCAAAGAAGATCCTATCCTATCTTAGAGTACAAAACTGACCTACAATTTGCAATCCTTAGCCCAGAAACAGCAGATGCCACAGTGGCCTTTTTTAATGCCTATCGTGAACGAAGCGTTCCTAAAGGAACGCTACCAGTGTTTCATGTTCTGGACAAGCATAACCATATCAGGTCAGTTGTTGGCTCATCTAACCAACCCCTGGTACTATTATTCTAATGGTTTCAAAAAGTAATGTTCTTTCCATTGGAACTACTGATTCCGCACAGGCAGACAAACTGCTGGAATTCATGCGATCTTGTGTGGCAAAAGCCGATCAAAAAGCTCAGTGTATGCTTCCCATGAACAGCTAAATTTTTAGCGAGAGTCAATTTAGCTAACTGACTTTTAAAAATATAAAGTAGCACAACAGGGGAAGCCAATGCAATTTGGCCGCCTCTAATGGGTTTACAGTATCGAGCCCATTAGTTAGTGAGTGCATTGTTGAATGAGTTATTAAGATGTACATACATGAGTGATATTGAACTATTCAGAGCCTTTCCCATTTGCCCTACAATTTGTCAAGCTTTGTGAACACGCCGGGTCCTAAACAGCTTTTTTATGCGACTAGAACCGCAGGTCGTGTAATAACTATACGTAGTCTCAGATATGGCTTAGAAGTGGGAAAAATGTGACCAAGTTGCATTCCTTCTGTTCCGAATGGTATGAGTAGCGGGTAAGAAATGTACATGGCATCAATACGCTAGTAGAGAAAAAAGGCTCATTTAATACAAAATGGAAATCGACTGGGTTTACAAATGGGATTTGATTCTCAGCCAAAATTCATACTACCTCAATGAATTGGACAATCCATCCAACACCCAGAATGAAATGGGTTGTGGTTGGGCTGGGCTCTGGCGACATCCGATATAAGAAGACTATGTACAGATTAGATCAAGGTGTGTCTTCCCACTTAGATATTTTCCATATCTATAGATCAAAATTTTTACTTAATATACTACTTATTTTTCTCATCTCTCCTGCATTCTTGCCTTTTTTTACCTTTGTGGAACCTTTATTTCTTTCTATCCAGGAGTGTTGCAAATTTACGAAAGGCAAGTCGGTAGGGATGCTTTGAATAGGACATATAATATTGCAGTGGACTAAAATCACTACATTACATGTATACCTCAGCTCACAGCTGCAGTCGGAGGCTGGGAAAAGTTTCGTTCGACAGACTCTTTGAACCATTCTTCTACAGTTTTGGCGGGGCTGAAGCAAGTTCTGAATTAGTAGTTTTCCCTCTATCCAAGGACATATACACTTACTATTTCTTCAGAGGGCCTTGCATAATGAAGTTCTTTCTGCCCTGATTGAAGTATGCGATCGAGTACCGCGACGGCGATTTTCCTACATCCATTGCTCGAACCCGATGGAAAGTAGATTTCAGGCGATCGTCCGACCATGCCACTGCAGAATCAAAACTCATTAGTAACATGTATTGCAAAATTGATTTAATAGGCATATTCACTCACTCAGCATGTCGCCAATGTTAACAACGATCTGGCCTGTCTTCGCTGGGAGAGGGCTGAAGACGTCACCCTGCGCGAAACTCGTATGCGACTCACGCCCCGGACAAATTTCCAAGCCATCTTCGCCATCCCTCTGGAACAGGAGGGTAACGCATCCAATGTCGGTGTGGCTTCCAGCCCGCCAGGTGCCGGCAGCATTCTCTGAGGGAGGATAATGAATTAGGCGCATCTGGGTTAGAGAGTCGGGCTCCGTCACATCATTAGCATTGCAAAAGTAATCGGATGGGAAACCCAGTGCGACGGCAAAGCAAGTTACTAGTTGGATTAATAGGATTCTCGAAATGGATTATGCTATATGGCCATCACGTACGTAGCTGGTTCGAAATTGCTGCACATTTTCCCATGAAATTAGTTGTAGTCTCTCGAAATCCTGGGACATCTTGATCACTGGGCCACTCGGACCGAGATTGAAGCCAGAGAGATTCCTTTTGATCATACATTCCAGTGCTCGGTCGTAGTTGGGCCTTCGGAATGTCAGTGTAAGATGCTCTCATGGAATCTAGCGATTCTCTGGCTTGCCTTGTACTCCCAGCCATTATTTGTCACATTACTATGAGGGGTCTTTCCCTTAACCTCTGGTGGCAAGTCAAAAAATGCCTTCGAAATGGCAAATTGTTTCTCGATTTCCTCGATGGTAATTCCGTGATCTACCAGTGTGAGAAAACCAGCAGTTTCCGCCGCCTCCACCAGCTGCTGGGTAATCTCTTCTGTTCTTTCCTCAAAGTCTGTTCATGTAATCCCCTCATGAGTATATCAACTGCCTTTTGACTTTTGTCCTTTTGCAACTTACCTTTGAGAGAAATGACTGGTACTACTCGTTCGGACATGGTGAGCGGAGCTTTCTCAAAGCGAAACAACTTGTTGAGCGATTGTATAGTTAACTAGAGTATTTTTGCTCGGAAATTCTTTCCTTGCATAGAATGAATTGGGTCGACTGCCTTGCTGTGGCTTGATATACTAACAATGAGCGTTTCTCACGCGCATACACCTTTAAACGGTTGCCATGGTACATAGCCGAGATTGCCCATATCCGATGTAAACGCCATGGTGTCCATCTATCGGTGTTTAGTATCTCCTGGACTTCTTCCGGTGCTTTGATAGACGTGTTCGTACGATAACCGCCTTTCCTCGACTTCAGTTATGTTCTCCTCAGCCAGCTAGGTCAGACCATAGCCGCATATATGATGTTAGGGTTTGAAGCGACATATTTTCCGGGCATCGATCTATCAGATTTGGTATGATCATCTCATAATATGTCAGAAACCAAAAAGCACGAAGCCGACAATGCAGCTGACATTGAAGTCGGTATTGTGAGCAAAATTTTGTCAACGTCAAGATAGTTTCTGTTACTCTTTCTGACCAATTCAGGGCTACAACCGTCCTGTCAGCTTTGCAGATTTGGCTCCTACCGGGTTTAATCGGAATGAAGCTCAAAAGTCAACCGCCTTGAAGCTTCTTGCGGAGCAGGAGGGCGTCGAAGTAGACCTTGAGTCAACTGAAGCCAAAAGAGTCCTTCGCAAAATCGACATGCGGATCATGCCACTGGTACTCGGTCTTTACACCCTCCAACTGCTCGTTAGTAATGACTCCAGGCCATCTAGATCCGTGTCTAATATCAAATCTATAATAGGACAAAAACAGTTTGTCATTCGCCGCGTTGATGGGCATCAAAGAAGATTCGAAACTAAATGGAAACCAGTACGACTGGTTGGGCTCCATTATCTAGTGCGTGGAACAATATCACATCGAAGATACTATTTCTATCTGTGATGCTGACACTGTATTTGAAGCTTTGGATATTTATTTGGGGAAATCCCGGCAGCATTTATGATGCAACGTGTCCCGCTGGCTAAGTATCTGGGTGTTATGAGCATGCTTTGGGGGGTTGTCGTCGCTTTACATGCCGTTTGCCATAATTTTGGAGGCCTGGCTGCTGTTCGCTTCCTGCTAGGGTCGATCGAAGTTTGCACAACGCCTGCTATCATCTATATCACTAGTTCTTGGTACACGCACGCTGAGCAGGTCACCCGGGTTGCGATCTGGTATTCAACGTCCGGCTGGGCTCAAGTAATTGGAGGTTTCGTTGCCTGGGCTTTTAATCATGCCGATGGGTTCAATTGGCAAGGCCTTTTTATATTCTATGGTGCCCTCACGTTCACTACAGGCGTCATAGTCACATTCTTCCTCGCCGCATCCCCAATTGATGCTAGCTGGCTGTCTGACGATGAGAAAAAGATTGCATTGGAACGAGTTCGGCATAATAAGACAGGTACTGAGATGTGGGCATTTAACATGGATCAGTTAAAAGAATCTTTCTCTGATCCTCGTCTGTATTTAATTTTTCTTGTGACGGTTGCCACCGGTCTTCCCAATGGTGGCTTGACAGCATTTGGTACGTTCACAGCTTCTAGCAAACAATTCCTGACTGACATGAAACTTCTTGGGTTCACAGGACCAACTATCATATCCGGATTTGGCTTCGACACTAATACGACTACATTACTAAGTATGGCTCCAGGCGCATGTGCAGCCGTTGGTACTGTACTAGCACTTCTCGTAATAAAGTTAACTAATCGAACCATTGGGGGTATTTTTGTCATATTTCTGGGCTGTGTCGGAGTTATCATGATGTTGGTCATACCAGAGGCGGCTTATACAGCTCGATATGGAGGCTACATCCTCACAATGCAATGTGCGTTCTTACAGATATGTCCATCAGGTTTGTCAACGATGAAATCTTACTTAATCACTCATTCTTAGATCCAAATGCCATACTAGTCGTCCTCGCATTCATTACCTCTGGTATCGGCGGGAGTACCAAAAAGCTTGCCTTTGGAGCATCTTTCCAACTCGGATATGCGGTTGGCAACATTTGCGGCCCGCAAACGTTCAAGGACAGCGAAGCTCCCCATTATTTTGTACACCTCACCTCTAACAGAAAGACTTAATGATATATACTGACTTGGATACAGACAGCGAAGTATACCATGTTGGCGTTTCTTGTTTGTACAGGCATGTTGTTGGCTTCCATTGGGACCATCCATTGGTATTGGAATCGCAAGCGGGATAGACAGGATGCACTAGATGCCCAAAGTTCGTATATTCTCCCCTCTTAATTGCCATTCTCACTTCAAATTTAACATATGCCTAGATAATGCTGTCCATGAGCATATTGCAAATGAGGAATTTGCAGACTTGACAGATTTCAAACTCCGTTCATTCAGGTATCCTTTGTAGTTGACTTATCTCGCGTTAGATAACACGAGAGGAGCGCAATTTCCAACTTAGTATGGGTATTCCATCTACCTTCAGAGTCAACGATGATTATTAACCAATGCAGTCAAACTTTAAATTACCAACAAATTGGCTTGAAAACCTGCTGCCCTGTATGATCGTTAGCTTTAGAAGTTTCCTTAGCATTGCCGTAGGCAAATGGAACCTATAAGACTTTGATAGGCTGCAATAAATTCCTGAAAGTTTGAATCTCATAGCACCTCAGCTCTCTTTCTGTTTCTCATTATATGCCGATATACAATACGCGGCCAAGGCTTACTTAGAAAGAGCGAATACTTCGGAAAGAAAGTTTATATCTGAGAATTACTGTCACTGTAACTCTCAGCCAGACAGCATATTGCTTATGTAACATCAATCTCGATGATTCTCCCGAGGAAAATTTTGGGCAATATTTGAATAATAGTTCAGTGGTTGTGTGCGGTGGATTCCAAGGCGAAGGTAGGTATAGTGGTCATTCGATGTTTTTTTATTGCCGTGACATAAGGATTTGAACACAATGTATCCTAATAAAGGGTTCATTCGTTGCCTCGAAGTTGAAGGGATTGGATGAGGGAAGACGGAATACATTAGCGAGTGGAGGATTAGATTTATGTAGAGTGGAATCTAGCGTGATGACCTAATCCATTGGTTGGAGTATGAACAATGAAAAAACTGTTATATTCCGTAAATAGAATACTACTCTATTCATTGGCCCAGCATAGTATGCTAAGCCATCTTCTTTGTCTTTAACTGAGTCTGATTCCACTCCTGATTTATCCCCCGATAGTCGTGGATGGTATACCCTTCAAATATTTCCTTCATTAACGAAGGCTTTCGCCTGTGCTTGATCCCAAGGTCCGCGAGAAGCATATCAGCATATGGAACTGCATCGTAGACGAATTCCGGATACCAGGTAGAGAAACCACAAGGGTAACGATGTTTCCCGTATCGACTCAAGAGCGCAGTCTGACGGTACACATCCGTCTTGTCCGTAGAGATTCTTCTATTCAAATAAGCATATACCCACAAGGCCTGACACTCTGCTATAATTATGTTGCTCGTGCTGTGAACCATTTTCACGTATGCAATAGAATTATCTCCCGTCGACGCTAGCGACGGTGGAGCTATGCCGCGGTAGAGACGGAACGGGCTAACATCTTGTTTGTACGGAATAACCCGTCCTGGAGGATTGCGAAGATATGGGAAACGATCTAATATTTCTTTGTCGGCCTGGCTGTCCAATGCCTTCCAAAGAGCTACGTCGTCTGCGTTGAGGTTGCTGCTTGGAATACCGAGGCTCCCATCCAGGCCATCGGGTTTGTACTTCACTGATGGGGCAAGCTTCCACCCGGTGATAGCGACTAGGGCATCTGTTTTGAGATTGGTACCATCCGCGAGAGTCACACTTCCAGATTCAGATAGGTGATCGATGTCTTTGCGTATTATTTGAACTTGACCAGAGCGAAGGTAGTTGTGAATATCAGACGGATAATTGAGAATCCCGACTCGTGCAGACCAGAACAGACTGTCAAAGTTAGAAACTAATTATAAGCAGACTGTTCGGTGATTTTACCTTTCCAGAGGCTCGAGATGTGCCAAGCATTCCTCTTTCCGATATGCATTCTGGTCAATGACATCCAATCTGATTCCTTCCCAGAATCTGTCCACAAAGTATCTTCCGAGGCGAGTTTGATGCAAGGCCTTTCTAATCCAGCTAAAGCCATCGAAGTCACCGAAAATGCATGGACTGAACCAGGTGAAGAACCTCATAGTTACCAGAAGCTCTAGCTTTGTCTTTACCCCTGCAAACTTGGCCCACGGCGAACTCATCCAAACTCCACCACCCCCAGATTCGCGAATAATCCAATTCACTTTCTTTCCATTCGACGCCATCAAATGAACGACGTCATATCCTGTTTTTGACGCGCCCACTACAGTGACGTTCTTAACATTAGGATCCTGTGCGATTTGAGCTCCCTGCTCACGAAGCTGCGAATGATTGATGACAGGCCTTTCAAAATTTTCAACACCCTGGATCTGGACAGGATTTGGGGTCGAGGACAGCCCGGTGCACATAATCAACTTTTCGCACGTATAAATGATAGTTTGCCCTGGGCTGGTAGTTGCTGTGGTCAAGTTCCAGCCTTGGTCGAGCTTTTCGACCTGCAAAACGTCAATTCCGAAGTGTATCCGACGATACAGATCGAAGTGATGCGCAAAGTCATTGAAATATCGGTGCAGTACATGACCGGGAATATGGTTATCTTCTTTGATTCCATATTTCTCACCCATGGGGAAGTCGGTGAATTCGTACGTTCCTCCAAGATTGTTCGTCTTGAGACCCTCGTAGCAGTTTTCTTCAGACCAGACCCCACCCAAGGTTGGCCGCTAGTTTCCGAATTAGTTCAGATGCGCGAGAAGGAATGGATGATTACTCACTTTCTCGAGCAGCACAAGCTCTGTCTGGGGTGACAGTTCGAGATATGTTTTAGATGCCGCGAGACCGCCAACCCCGGTCCCAACCACAATCACTTCAGCAGAACGGTGCTCAAATTGCATCTTGACAACTTAACTGGAAAAGGTGTGTTTTGCAGGGTAATAACGAATGCGAATTTTGAGAATTCCCGGTGTGCTCATCTATTCAATTTGCTCTTCTTTATTTGCATCCTTAATTTGCCCATTCCTCTTCCTACATATTAACAGCACTGGAGCATGCATGAACAACAGGACAACTTCCTCATTGGATAAAGACATGCATTACCTGTTGATTAGGGGCCACAGCAAGAGGCTCGAGTGATTCCCATTTCCGGCTCTTATCCTCTAGCCTCCGTGGACGGCAAAAAACGGAGATGTGCTCCCTAGTGGATGAGGGGTTACCACCGGCATCTGAGAGTTAAGCGTTCAATTGATAATTATTGGCTGTGATTGGGTGGTGTCGAGGACCTTCACTAAGTCTTCCACAAGTCAATAAGCGTGCTATTGATTGCTTATCGCGGCCGATCCACTGTAACATCAGCGGCAGTAGCGCGATTAATTTTTTCTGATATTGCCTGTGGGATTTGAACGAAGCTGGGATTAGGGCCGCTTCTCGTTGTAAAGTGGAGGACACGTGTCGTGTCGTACCATGTCTTGGCTGCCGGTTTTCTGCCTTCTTACCTCTTCCCTCTTTAGCTAATTTTCTTATTGTACAAAATTACACTTCTGCATTCAAGAATTCTTGCTTATACCAGAGATACCTACTACTATAGACAGATTTGGAAAGCGCTGCTCCTGCCTCTGCTCCTGCTCCTTCCCAGTAGACATGACACTTTTTTTTCTCTTCGACCTCAGACAATTTCACTTTCCTTCCTTCATTCTGCTTGAGTCATCAAGAAGAGTGGAAAGAATGACAGGATGAAGGGTAATTTAAGAGTAAAGTTCGAACCTTTGAGTATCTAAGTATTGTCACCGCTAACAATATTATATTATAGGTAGGCCTGGGCACTCGCTCATGAGCGGGTTTCATGAGAGACTCATGATCAGGGCATCAGCGGGATTTTTGAAAATCGGCTAATGGCATGAGCTACTAGCTCATGAGTGGGAAACCGTTCAAAAGGTGGGGCGAAGCTAGATCTTGCCAAAATTCATTATGCAAAAGTTTGGCAGTAATGCAGTGGTATTATAGACAGTAGTAGTAACTGAATTGAATTCCAATTATATCCATTGCTTAATCTGCAACCTAGATTGTTAGCCAGTGCTATTACCTATACTGTTGGCCAATATTGTTAGCTATACCTATAGTAGGTACTATTAACGAAAAACAACAGCAAAATAAAACAACAGTTATATATATTTGATAGTAAAATAGAAATGGTAATTTCTTTACCAGTGTGCTAATTTGCCGTAGTTAACAGTTTAATTACAGTACAATAGAAATTACCGGCCTTAAATAATGCAAAATGGTAGCAGATTGAGCATGCTCATGAACACCCACACACATGATCAGGCCGCTCAAGATGAACGGGTCTTTCAAAAATCCGCTCATGAGCCACTCATTGCCTAGGTCTAATCTTTCGGATGTTAAATCGTCCCTGCAATTTTTCGTTTATCTAATTGCTGTATCGCACGAGAACCGTTGAAATATTCCCAATTATTGAGCTTGATCGAACCCAAAAAAGAATGGTGTTGGCTGTTATAAATATTTTTCCTGGTATATTGGACCACAGATATGGAGAACAGATTGGAGTAAGTAGGTCTACCAATACTAATCATATATCTGTGCTCTATTTAGCCTAAGTCATCTGCAAGATTGTATATACGACTACAGGATATGGAGAACAGGGCTTCCCGTCCGCTCGGCCGTACTTAAACCATATACTAAATACAAACAATAGCCCAAAGAGGCCTGAGTTCTAAAGTAGCGCCGTATTTTGCGTTAGGGTGAATGCGGGTGACATACATGATTATTTTGGAGACCGGGGTGAGAACACGGTGAGAAGAGATGATAACACCCACTGTGATGCATCGCCTTCCCAGCTTGCAATCTTAGACAGATAATAGCACGAGAGCGCAAGTCCAGTCTGTCATTTTCAATTTTTTCTCTAGGGCTTGACGAGGTCTAACTAGGATATAGAGAATAGAGTTTACCGGTATTTGAACTATATGATTCTGTAAAGTACTTTTTTCGAAACTAATAGCACTTTAAGTCCATCTTGCAACTGTCGAAGAAACAGAAATACAAAAGAAAGCATCGCAATTGAGAGCAGTTTGAGAATTAGTAACAGAAGACGACCGTAGTCATGCCGTCTATTCACGACGTGCAGAAATGTAATTTCTCATCCTGGAAAGCTTTTGTCCGATGGTAAAACTATCTTGCTCGTCCTCCAGGTGGTACATCCCATCGTCTTGGAAATATTCAAGTTCATTCTGACCTGCACGTAGCTGCAAGAATTTGACATACTTTCCGACTCCCAGTATGCCAAACATAGTGTGTGATTCCCATTGCGGTTGTCTTGGCCGAATGTTGAGCATATAATTCTGCAATTGCTGCTTGGCATGAGTCCAGGAGCTAAGGGGTGGAATCCCAGTCTGTGCCTCGGAGGCTCTTTTATTCTCCACCACGATGACTTTCGTGATGGTGCGCCGGTGTAGGGTGCAGACGCAGACATTTGCGCGAGATTGCGATCGAGCCCGGATATAGGCTTCCCTTAGAACGCCATAGTCATTCTGCTCTGAGAAGTAAAAGCCCAGAAGATTGGTCCAGAGATGATCCACTTCAGCCTCGCGGCTTCCAGGCATGATCTTGTCCAGAAAGGCATGTGTCAAAGGTCTTATGAGATACTGTATCCTATATTACCCAAATAGATTCATCAAATAGTTCTTCGAGACTTACTGCCATATTGGATATGTTGAATGTTCGAACTCGAGATGTAAATAGAGATACTATTAGATGAGAGTATCGGCAATTGTGAGCAGAAATCGACATTGAGCGATACTAGTACTGTTTTCATACTCCTTTTTTCACGAAATAGCTACGAAAGTGAAACAGAAAAATCGTGAGCTTGGTGGTTTATTGTATACTGATGCCGTGAACAATTGGAAGTGATCTTCCAGAACTGGCAGTCTTGTCACTGGAGTGAATATAAATTTTAAAGCCATATTTGAATATTTTACGGAGTATTCAATAAGTCTTCATTTTGATTAGGTACTCCAGAGCTCAAAGGAAAACACTAAAAATCCAGTGACTGGGATACAATTGATATGGCTATCAGCATCGTATGACTATATTCAGCGCTAATAGCAAGATTTGTACTATTAAAAAAAAAGGGGGGGGGAGGACAATGTATTGAAGTGGAGCACTATGTAAGTATTCATATCTCTTATGTTGATCTTGTAAAGTCTCTCGATGAATAGCTTGCAGTCAAATGTTGGTGCCAGTCATTGGACAGTCTACTACCACAGCGAAAGCAACGAAGTAAAAAGTCCAGGGTAACTAGCCGTGAGCAAGAAAGAGATCAGGGATCATTCTGTAGTTCCTCTAAGAATAGATATTTGAGCCCAGACTAGATTTTATCATTCGCATATTTGGATTGCTATTCAAATCCCCAGCTCATGAGTGTGTGCCTCGACCAGTAATCATTCCTTTACTGTAGTCACATTCTACAAATTACAGTATAGGTGGCTGTTAGGACCCTTACATTTTAATTAGGCATCAGGGAAAATCTTATTCATCCCCAAGTTTAATCGGTCAGGCTTCAATAGGGGTAATTTAAAGATACGGCGGAAAATTCTCCTACAATGATTGTATTTTTCCCGATGTCCGCTTTGCCTGATGATTCACTTCATTGTCTAAGTTGGCTGATAGTTGATTCACTCAGTGAAAACTCTCATAGCTAGTGAAATTCACTAGTTATGGTGGTTTTTGATCTAAACAATTGAGGATCTGTTTTCATCTATTCACAGCTATTACCAGAGATATTCTATCTTAGTCCACACAGAAAAAAAAGGAAGGTTTTATTATTGACCCATCCGTGGCCTTTTGACGATTCTAGTCAATGGATTAGTGCCAAGCTGAAAGAATACTTTAGATTAGCTGTCACCTATTGAGTCGCCAACTGGTTACAAGAGAATCTTTCGTTGAATAACTAAGCAAGCACTTTTTTATAACCATTTTCAATGAGCTAGGATCTGGATTAGTCCCATATTTGGCTAGCCCGTCCGATTTTAATAATATATGTTGGCAGTCTTCTCTACTCCCGAAGCTGCCCATGAGGTATAGATGTCTTCAGCATTGGTAATCTGAAAGATAGTAGTTAAACCTTCGGTTTGAATATAGAATCAGCTCTCAATTAAAAATTACGATATCCTCGACTGACGCATACATATGGGTGCATTCCATCAGCGCTCGTCGAGTAAAAATCCCCAAACTCGCCTGAACGCATTAATCTCTCTCCCTTCTTGACAGAAATATTGAGAGATAGAGAAAAGAACAAAAAACAGGTTTTAGATCTCAAACCAACAAAAGTCCCAAAACTTTCGTGGTGATGAAGAAGTGAAAAAAATGTTAACAGACGGTGGTTGTTGAAAACACACTAGATAGTTGAGCAGCAAAGCAGCACCACATAGGTGCTTGTTCCATCAAACACCATGAGCAGGTGATAGAGCGACAGTATTATAATCACGGACGCAGTGAGCCTACTCCGAAATTGACCATCCTGCAATGCTAGTGTTATGTTATTCATCTGGACTAGATGAGCATCTAAATACAAAGATTTGACTCACGTCGAAATTACCGGTAAATGCCCTAATTTCTCCATCCGGAGTGAGTGGTATTTCGTAGCAGGTTGAATCTGGATTACCAATCACACTATTGTAGTTCTGTCCTTCCTGTTTGAAGATAGGGCAAAAAGCTTGGATACCCCCATTGCCAGCAAAAACCTCAAACCCACGCAGCTCCCGATTGCGGAAATCAATCTTGATCTGCTTTCCAGGAATCTGATAACCAAAATCAATTCTTGATAGGTTCTCACCGTATTTAATGCAAAATCCGGTAATGAATGAATGTTCATCTTCAGCCAGAACGGAAACTTCCATTTCCACGAGTTCACTAGGTAGAAAAATGATCTGACGCGGCGATAGATTGTGCATTCCGCAACATCGAAGGCAAGTCCCTTTTTCGAATGAAGTTCCTTCAGGGGATTTGTATCTTACAGGTCTATCACATTGGATTACACCGATAGCTGAATCCCAGAGCAAACCGTAAAAATTATTAGGGTTGTCGGAAGGTATAGATTTTGGGCCTCCATACATAATACACCTATCTTTGATCCACTCGTTATGTAGCCACTGCAACCTTCGATAGCGTAATGTTTTGATAAGGGTCTTTGGTCTTTTAGTGCAGTGGTACATCAACAGCCAGTCTAAATTCTCCGTGTCAAGAGGTTCAGAAGAGCGACAGTAATCTTTTTCTAGGAGATAAGTAAGATATCCCCGTTCCCGGTGAATAAAAAATCGTGACTTCCAATATTCCAGGGCGTAGAATATATGAATCATAGCTTTTGACGCAAGTCTCAGATTTAAATATTCAACTGTAGGAAGAAGATAGGCAATTTCAAATCGAAGTTCGAGGGGAAGTAGACGGAAGCAGTCGCTCTTTTGATTCTCTTGACCCGGAGGATCCTCACAATGCATATTCACTGCTTTTGGAAAGGAGTTTTTTGCTTCCCTTTTAAATGCGATATTTCGAAACCAACTCGAACTAGGAATGTCGGTATTTGGAATTAGATGACCTTGATACTTCAGTCAGCTGCTTCTGTGGACAAATACTATATATGGAAAACGTGAAAAAATAATATACCGGTAAGATATTCAGGCCAAGGTGCTTCTTCAACTACTCTGCTCAATATATCAAGAGATAAAATTCGATTGCCGAAATGCGGTATCAGTAGATTCCAGCAGCCCCTGTGAAATACACAGAAGTTGGAAATCTCGCTGATTGGATCGTCAAGCCAATTGCATTTCCTTTTTTGGCCTAAGTCCTCTTTGATAAGATCTCGAACTGACAATGTCAATAACAATTATCTGTAGACATTTCTCCATGGGTGGGATATGGTAGAAAACCGACCATGTAGCGGATCGTCAGGTCGCATAAGAGTTCCACAAGACGCACATGGTGGAACGGAACTTATATGCATATAAATATTTTCTTTCGGCATGGTGAAGGTGAATCAAATTTCCTCGCCCCAATTTGCACTTTTGTGGGGATTGTGACTAGGTGTAAACTGCAAAATATAGCATAGCTTGACCATATTTCTGTTGCAAAAAATTTCTATAAAATTTTGATCGACGACTGATCATAATTGCATCATGGTTATTCCACGATACTGGTAGATACATGACAGGCTATCATCCTCAAAACGACCGAGGCTATCCAAAACAAGCAAACAGAACATTAGATGTCACCGACAAAGTAATCTATGGGAACTCTTGCTGGTGAAAGTCATCAGGCTGGCTCTCGATGGCCCTTTTGTAAGTTACGGCCCCCTCGCCTTGCAGGTCTCTGTAACAGTATACCAACTAGAGATTAAACTCTTCTTCATTGCGCTCTATTCGATGGAGAATAGCTATCACCTTATACAGCTCACTTTCTCTAATTTCGACAATGAAAATATTTTGCAAAGATTAAAAGAGCCTGAGCATTTTTAGAATTTGATCCTTCAATATTCTGTATCTTAAGGAATCGCTGTGCATATTAGATCGCCAATCGCTTCACTGTCCTAATAAAAATGGAGGCTATATGCAGATGCCAGAAAACTGATCGTTTCAAGGAAAAACCTTGGTCCAATAATATTAAAGCAAGATCAGCTGAAAGAGATCAGTGCAGTGGTCACTCAACAGAGTAATGATTCTCACCCTGTCTATTGCGCATCTATATCATTCTACTGGACAAGTATCTACTTAATCCTAACTTACCCCCGAGCTAATACATACGACCATAGGGTGTGGAGAACAGGGCTTCCCGTCCGCTCAGCCGTACTTAAGCCACACGCCGGCAGGTTAGTAGTATGGTGGGTGACCACATGTGAATCCCTGCTGTTGTATGTTTTTGTTTTTTTGTCTGTCTTTTTCTAGTCGAATAATTTTGCTGGGTTCTTCGTCAGCCTCTCGGTGCCTTCACCTGAACCCGTTGACAAGAACAGCAATGCTCCTAGGATTCCGGTCAGACCGATTCGGCCTAGTGAGCCTATACCGACATTCGCCGATTTACCATAAAAATATATAGGGGCTGGAAACACACTAGTGCTGAGATAGTTGTAGTTTATCCCCCATCTCAGGTTACCATGTTATATATTTAACTTTCTCGTTCTGCAGAACGCTTTGTAGCCTACGATAACCCTGTGCATCTCAAACAATTTATTATTCTTAAATAGGACTCAGGCGGCAGAAGCATGCTCATGACCTATTCTGGTATCCCCTGGAGGCATCAGGCCGCCGGTCATAGTAGTCACCAGATCGTTGCCTTCCTCTACGAACGGCGATGGCAAAGGAAAGCAGTCTCGGGGCGAGATAGGTTTTGCTGCAGGTTTAAGTGTGAAGTAATCCTGGTCAAGTGGGCTGATATGTAAAGTATCGGTTTCCTGGCTTGACTTATGGCTGCTTCGAAGACCAAATGTTGTCTGTAGGATAGGAAAGATTCGAGTGGCGACAATGCGGAAGGCGGGAACACACGCGATGAAAATGGCAACGCAAACCTCGACGGATGACCAGTTTAAGGCCGGGACAAGGTCCCCTGGATAAAAATTAGTCAATCAATAGAGAGGGACGGGAGGCGCAGGGACAAGGAAAGCTAACAAGTAAAATCCGTGTTAAAATGCCGTACATAGGTGATGCGGATGATGCTCGTCACACAAACCCTGCATGATGTTTAGAGCATATCCCACAGCAAATTCAAGAAGAAAGCATGTCGAATGTGACTTACAGCAATCCCAAACTGAACATAACGACCAGGCCAGCCTTCAAACCGACAGGCATTTGGAGCCTTAGCACATGCGGGATAGGCAGGAGAAAAAGAAGTATGTCAGTAACCAGCCTGGTAGCGAAAGAGATCACGTAAAACACATAGAGATCAATACAGCTACCCGCTACTGTTGTAGGGTGAAATAGCTTGCTAACCGGCGAACATTGAAAAATAATAACAAACAGTTCTTCGATAAATTGGCAGCTCACGATCACGAGGACCAAATAGTATAGCCACCTTAACTTGGTAATTGAAAATACCTTCATGTACAAAAGACAGAAAGAGACCTTTATCGATAATAACGATATCAGGTATGAGATTGCGGCAACGAAGTCGAGCTATATGACATTTGTCAGTGACGGAATGGAATATGCGAGCTCAGGCTGGGGTTTTATACTTTCAGTAACATAGTGAACGTCTCCGTGTCGGCCTCGAGACGTACAAAGTGTCGTGCATAGCCGTAGCGAGTCACTGTAAAACAATCAGATACCTCAGAGCCTTAAAACGTGGATTCATAACTCACTCCACATAGAGATAAAACATAGCACGAAGGCAAAGCTCTACCTCATTATCACCAATAGCCACATTAGTAGGGCTCGGGATGAATATTCGTTACTATTCTGGCAACCTCTTACCCAGCTTAGTAGTAAAAAGCCTTGATAATGGAGAATTAGCCTAAGAAGAACAGAGACCGTTCCAATACCGGCGCCACTTACCGTCGTCGACATCAAAACGATGTGCATAGATTGTGCCTATCATTCGAACACAAGTGCCAATAGTAGCCAGCACAAGACAGACCGTATTGCAGCTTATGACACTCGCGACCCTCGATTCCACTAGCGAAATCGCAGGGACGTCATTCCGTTGCATTTTATCATCGACCAATTCTGCACCTATTCAAAATTGCAACTTTAATAATGGCTCATTTTCTGGTGATGATTGCCTTTCCTTTCGCAGCTGATGAGGCAATACCGTGGGATAGCGACATGGATTCCAATCCATGTAAAGTTGTCACTATGACTGCTTCCGAATATATGAAAATGACGCGTCAAATTGTCCCTGGAGCCACGATATATTGGCAGCGGTCAGAGAAACTATCCGTCATAGAATACGGGGCCGTAATCACTCGAGAAAATCATGATTGGATCTGCGAAACAGGCGGAAAAAAATCATCAAGTGAAAATATGAGTCCAATTTCTACTCCAGATTTAGTTTCGAGAGTTGGTGGTGTCAACTCTCAAGGGCGAATTCCCCGCATTAAACTTCCGATGTTTCGGTGGTCGTCGCGTAAGTGGCGGGGTATAGATCTAAACTGCCACCTGGGCCTAGAACAATGACAAGCCCATTTTCAGAAGGTTGGTGGATGGATTGGTTAGCCAATGGGCGTGCATACATGGCAATGTGAGAACTGAAATGATAGATTCTGCGAGAACTTCAGCCTCTCCCTCCCCACCTTGCGTCATGATGTCTTGTAATCGCGAATGAGTCGCTGGTGCATTGGTGAATAGCTCTCTATATAATAAGGTCGGTTGTTATTCCAACTAAGTAAAGCCCAGTCTATGTGATGGGCTCGCGAACTCTGTCCGCTACCTACACCGATTCTTACCGTGTTTTATCATTATACATACCACTGGATGAGACCCAGTTTGGTTGGGTGAGTATTGATGGAGAGTGGACTTCAACCCATGTTCTCTGGGTCTGGTGAATGTCAGAGAGTCGTTTTCAATATCTATGGCCCAAGTGGCCCGGAGTGAAGGTATATACGATGGTAAATACCTATCCTTTAGGTAAAGGATCCCGTATTTGCAGATACGGCGAATCAGGCCAAAAGTATCATTAGCTTCAGAAGGAGTATAATTCACTTAACCTTCTAAGGTAGAAATTTCTTTATTTCTCTTTTCTGTTTACCGCTATCCTTCACGGCTTATTAGCACGAAGCCGCTAGTAAGATCGTGTCAAATTATTTAGTGGGCCATACCACACAAACCAACATGAGATAAAAAACGAGTCTGATATAATATTCAGTCCATGTAAGAGCGGCGATATGGATAAAGGTCTCATTGTTCTCTGGCTGAAGTCGATCGGAAATTGGACAGCCACAGAAGGGAGAATCGACAGGGCCTGCTCTGTACCTGTTCTTCCCGCCAAGGGACCTGAAACTTGGAAAATTAATCCCCCGAGACAATGTGCGACAAAGACTAGAGGTCTTTCGGCCTCATTAGTTTCAGCGGCAATTGTTAGCAATTTGGAAAATTATTATCATGTGCCTTTTTGGCACGTCTTTCGCACATCAGTTCATCAAGCAGATCATGAGAGTTGCCAGATATTATATTTTCTCTATTCCAAAACACGTCGACGGTCGAAGGTTCGTCATATTCGAAGGTCAAATACGAGCCTTGGGAACTTTGAAGCCAGAAGACTTTTTGGCCAAAAGACGGTGCCCTCGAAAGATGTCCAATTTCTTCGGCCAATATCTAAGCCAGGAACTAGAACAATACTACATAACAGGACATATACTACTTACAAGAAAATAGTCCACTGAGTATTGATAGGATAGTCTTATACCATAAGCCATACAGTGTGGAAGCTATTCACACTGTCTGTATTATATTACATCACATATAAGAACCGAGATCTGTTTGATTCTGAGGAATCCGCGTCATTGAATGAACCAAATTTGTAACCCGAAATACAGAGCATATATATTGAGGATTTCGCAACTGGTAGGACCATATCTTTATTAAGTATAGAGGAGGGCTCTTAGTGAATAGTTATCATTAGTCCCAGAAGTTATCCCACGCCCTCTTTACTCATGAATCTGAGCGGAGGGACTACAGATTGCATTGATACCCGCTCCGAAGGCCTGGAGGTATTTGCCGATAGAGTCATCTGGTGCAATGCTGCATGTTAGAGTTCCGTTCAATCAAATGTAAGGTTTTGAGATATAGTCTTACATGATCGAGCCCCTTTGGCATAGAGGTTGAGATACATCGGGCGGGCCTGCAAGTTTCCGGCCAAGGTGAAATTATTAGAGTTTGGTAAGATAGTACTATGTGAATGAATCATAATAGCAAGGTACTAGAAACAGAGATACTAGAAGGCCAGTTTCAAAATATTGCAACATAAATACTCTTCAATTGAGCCTATCGTATCGGATTCAGTACGAATTTAATGGCAAGGTATTATAAGGAATAGTATCCTTTCCATTATTTCAATCCCAAGAAGCTGAGCATCAGGCCGAAATAGTACTATGAGGATGATTCAGCACAAAAATTGAAATCATGGATATTTAAGGGACCTATGCTTTTCTAAATCCCGGAAAAGGTTCAGTTTTCTCATAGGTGATGTGGTTTGGCGTCCCCGAATACGTAGGTACCACTACTGCAGAGAAAGATTAGGGTCATGCGGCTGAGAGGTGTTGTCACGCCACCAAGGGATATATGCCGATCGGGAAGCTTTTGGAAATTAGAAATTTCGGGCACGGCTAGATTTGCTTACATTCAAATATCCACTGTGGCTCCATGCGGCGTACTGTATATATATATATATATATATATATGTGTGTGTGTGTGTGTACGTACATAGCCCTAATGACGACGGTTATTTTGAACACCAGAATACAAGCCGTTTCAAGGGAAGGCTTCGCCCAATTACAATTTAAGCTACATCGACTGAAAGAGTCAGCGCAGTAGTCGCTCTGCAAGGTATAGTTCTCACCCGGTCTATTGCAGATTCACACTAATCACCTTGGTAGCGCGACCTTAAAGCGGCGCTCAACCTAGTTCTCGTCACCAATGTTGATATCGGCCAGCCTTCTAGTTGATTATGCTTCAAGGGCTATCGGATGCATACGGCCATAGGGCGAAAGGAACAGGGTGAGAAGAGGTGACAATACCCACCACGATATAATATCTACTAATCTGTAATAATAGTTGGGGGATTCGTTCTTTGTCAGGTAATGGTAGGCCTTATGCCTCTTCGCCATTCAATCGACATTCTCAGCTGCTGCGGCTTTTACACGGCTACTGATTGATCCGATTTTTGCTCATTTGTCTTGACATATTCAGTGTATTGGCGGAAAGTAAGATACACTCCTCATGCTTCGCTCTTCTGGGTTCACTTCCAGACACACAGTTTTTCGGTACTTCATGTCCCTAGAACTACCTAACCAGGGTATATACCAAATATGTTCAGTCTTCCTTCCGAACTCTCAGGGTCCCTGTTTTGATGATCATGTACTCGTCGACAGCGACATTTTTGCCACTTTCTTTACCCCATCCACTATCTTTGATCCCCCCGAAAGGAGCCTCTGTTGCTGATCCATTGCCCGCATTCTATATGAAGTAGTCAGATATACGCCCTACCTTTGATGTGTTACGATTCTGGTTTACTTACCAACCCAATCATTCCTGCTTCCAGGTTCTCCATCATTCGCCATAGCCGATTCACGTTTTCGGTGAACACATAACTCGCCAGACCAAGGCTTGTATCATTTGCACGCTGGGTGACCTCGTCCTCGGACGTGAAAGGATAAATACCAAGAAGCGGACCAAAGACCTCTTCCCGACTCATTATCATATCGTCAGTCATGTCGATCAAGATGGTGGGACTCATAAAGTATCCGGGACATGAAGCAGACCCTGTTTCGCTGCTTGTCCACCTACGCCCAGATCCCAGAATTAGCTTCGCTCCTTTTTGAATGGCATCCGCGGCAATTGCTTCAATCTTGTCTAGACTCCTAGACACGGTCACCGGGCCCATAGTAGTCTTTTCATCCATCCCATGCCCGACAACCAGCGAGCGTGTGCGATCAACAACCCGATTGGTGAACTCCTGGTATACGCCTCTTTGAACGTACACACGATTCGCGGTGATACATGCCTGACCAGCATGCCTCCATTTTAAAGCGATTAACTCATCAACTGCATGGGCAAGGTCCGCGTCATGAAAGACAATAAAAGGACAATTTCCGCCCAACTCGAGAGTCGACTTGGTGAGACTGCTCGCACAAAGCTCTGCCACGGTCTTCCCCACCCGTGTACTTCCCGTGAAACTGACCTTTTTCACAAGAGGATGGCTACAAAGCGCCCTCGATACCGCGGGCGTATTCTCCGTGCTAGTCGGTAATACATTGAGGGCACCAGGAGGAAATCCAGCTTGCGTAGCTAGCTGAGCTAAGCACAGTGCTGTAATTGGAGTCTCGGGTGATGGTTTGATCACCATCGTGCAACCTGCCGCCAGGGCTGCACTAGCTTTTCGTAGAACGAGGGCAATAGGAAAATTCCACGGTACCATCGCTACTGCCACGCCGATGGGTTGTTTGATCGTTATGGCTCGCCTGTTCGGCGCGGCGCTCGTAAATGTCGAGCCTTGAATGCGATCCGCCTCACCTGTGAACCACCACGTAAAGCTGATTCCGTAGTCGAGCTCACCGTACGCCTCGGACAATGGCTTTCCGGTCTCGTGGACAAGAATCTTTGCCAAGTCGTCCCTTGAAGAGAGAAGCAGGCGATGCCATGAGCATAGGAGCTCAGCGCGTTTTCGTGGATTCAGTTGCGAGTAGGATTTGAACGTGGCGTATGCAGTCTGCACGGCTGGATCGACGTCGTTGGGAGTGCTGTCTTGACATGACATCCATGTTTCACCGGTGCCTGGGTCTTGGACTGTAAATTCCGCGCCCGAGGCTGATTGTTTCCATTCCCCGTTGATATATAGCTTATTGGAGAATAAATCGGGGTTGGATAATTGGGATGGCGTATGACTGTTCTGGAGCTTGGTCTGCATTGTGATTAATGCCTTCAGGGAAGAAATTAAAATAAAATACTCAACATCAATTCAAGAACAATGCAGAATTTGAACCCCCAGATATACAACAGCATCAGATAAATACAGCATCCCCCGACGACTCATCTTTTGATGAAGCGTGCCACCCCCGTCTCGTGGCACGATGTGGCACGCTCCGGAAGCTTAATCGAGGGCTGTAGCTCTTTAGAGACCTGGTTACCCCACAGCCAACCCCTGTGACTTCCCCGGATTTTCAATTACTTCGTGGAAGTTGTTTCCCGAAGATCACAATAAATATTTCAATATAGTGTGATATTTCTCAAATTGCACCATGGTCAAAAACGGTCGTCCAGGTGCCTACAATAAACTGGTGACGGTTGCCGTGGCCTTCGGCTCGTTGGTGCGTCTGATGCACGATTTCTACATGTCACCGATGACTAACAGTGCCAGACATACGGATATTCATCATCTATCATTGGTAGCACTATTGGCCAACCAGGATGGTATTCATTTTTTAACCTGCCGGTAGAGGGTGAGCCTGGATATTCCACGACGACGACTCAAACAATTGCCACTGCAAATGGACTCTACAGTACCGGTGGTGCAGTGGGTAGTTTGTTCATTATGTGGGCGGCTACTGCAATTGGACGCAAACGCAATATCCAACTCGGGGCTTTGCTTGCGCTTCTTGGTGGGGCTTTGCAAGGAGGAGCAGCGAACATCGCGTAAGTTTGTTCATTTCTGTTGCTATTGGAACCGCGGTGGCTAACCGAATTTTCGTCTTTCCAGTATGTTTCAAGTAGGTCGATTCATTGCAGGGCTCGGCATTGGCATCTTAGTTACAGTTTGTCCCATGTACATGTCTGAGCTGGCACCACCAGTGAGACGTGGCTGGTTGGTGGGACATCATGCTATTTTCCTCGTGTTTGGATACATGCTCTCTTCCTGGCTTGGATTTGCGTGCTACTTTGCAACTGACAGTCATCCATCCTTTGCTTGGAGATTTCCGTTGTGCATGCAGTGCCTGGGCCCGCTCGTTCTGGCAATCTTGTCCATATTCATTCCCAGATCCCCACGCTGGCTGTTACAGAATGGCCATGTCGAGGAAGCTTGGACGGTTCTGCGGAGATTGCGCAGAGATCCGTTGGATGAGCACGATTTGGTTGCTAAGGAAGAGCTATTCCAGACAAAACAGCAGATTGCTCTTGAGCAGAGTAAACTGAAGGCATTGGGTTGTGGGCCATGGACAGCAGTGCTCAAGAAGAAGAGCTACCGGAAGAGAATGATTATTGGATTTTTGACTCAGTGGGGTGTTGAATTTGGTGGTCCACTTGTGATTGTAAGTCATTGCATGGAGAAGCACTGGATGATTGGGCAACTAACTGACGCAGAACAATTACGCTGTCATTTTATATACGAATTTGGGGCAAACCGGCTCAATGCCTCTACTTCTTTCGGCCCTTTGGCTGACTACTGCCGGTGAGTGAAGACCAAAACGGGGAATAATTGAGGAGTCTGACTTTGCATAGGAGTGATTTACAATCCGCTTGGTGCTTGGCTGCATGACAAGGTTAACTCGCGCCGAGGAATGCTGATGGTCGGCATGATCGGTTGCCTTGTGACGACATCAGGTCTTGCAGGATGCGTTGCCGAATATTCCGGGACATCAAATCGAGCGGGAAACGCAGCAGGAGTGTTCTTCATCTTCCTCTATCTCGCATTTCAGGGGTGAGTAGCTTGGCCTTTACCACAGCTTGCAAATTCCATTGCTAAATCTAGATCATTAAATATATAGCACATGCTGCGACACAACTATGTACTTGTACGTATCTGAAATCTTCCCTACGGAGATTCGAACAATCGGCATGGGATTCTCTCTCTTCGGTCAATTTGCTGCGACCATTGTCCTCCTTCAAACTGCGCCCATCGGCATTCAGAATGTCGGTTGGAAGTACTATCTCGTCATTATCTGCTGGTGCATCATTTTTGTTCCACTTGTTTACTTCTTCTGGCCTGAAACGGCTCGTCTGTCGCTGGAGGAGATTTCTGGCAAATTTGGCGATGACGTTGCAGTCCATGTCAATGATATCTCTGAGGAACAACGAAAGGAACTCGATGATTTCCTGAAAACCCAGGATTTGGTACACATGGAGGATGTTAAGAAAGAGGGTTTGCGGACCGGCTCTCTTGAAAGTGCTAATGTTGAGCAGATTGTCTGAGTGTCTAGGTAGCTTTTCATCTTCTTTCAGCTGTCGTCTTAAGAGAATGAATGTACTCTCATTTTGTAGCCGCGATTATCAACCAAGCCTCGGCTAGTGGACATCACAGGAACTTCTATCTTCCTAGGGTAATCCCCTTATCTATCATGTCATACCAGGTAGTAAATTGGAACGTGCCACACCATGCGTAGACGCTGGCACAAGAAGTGGTCGGCGCCCGTGGGGACCTCCGATGTACCGCGGAAATTGTAGTGAGGAGATATATAAAGTGGGACGTGTTCCATCTGCTCATTAGTCAACAGACCCAAATCTACGTGACAACTGCTGTGTTTATCTGACCTGAGTCCAATATTTGGTTCTCACTAGCCACGAGATGTCACCCGCGATCAAAACAGAGAAAATGCACTTTACAAACGGCACGGGGAAGAACACTGCCTTGTTAAGAGCTCACAGGCTTCCCTATGACGAACTCCCAAACAAGAAGCAGGTCTGGAACACACCTCCAAATTCCGAGGAAGAAGGCCTGGGCCGACTGATCATTCTCACTCCCGACATTGTCCAAGCAGCGGCAGCATCTTGCATCCAAACTGGCCGGAGAGTTTGCCTAAACTGGGATATGAACAAGCTCGAGACGGCCAATTTCAGTCGTCAACCTGCGCAACATCACATAGTGCCACTCATGAATGGTGTCGCATTTGACGATATCTATATTTTCAATCCCCAGCAATCAAGCCAATGGGATGGTCTGCGGCATTTTTCAGCACCGTCTTCTAGCAGCGACAACCCCTCGCGGCGAGTATTCTACGGTGGAGTTGATGCGGAAGAGATCATGGATCGAAGGAGTACACGAATTGGACTACAGCACTGGGCCAAGGAAGGAATATGTGGGCGAGGGGTTTTATTAGACTATGGCGCCTACGCCTCAAAAAAAAGAATTCAGTTCTCGAGCTTCTCATCACATTCGATACCTTTGTCCGTGTTGAAAGAGATCTCCCAAGAGCAGAAAGTCACCTTCAAATTCGGAGATATTCTTTTTGTCCGCATCGGTCTCGTTCGAGAATGGGACACACAAATGGATCCAATTGCAAAGGCCGCTTATGCTTCGTCAAGCGCTCCTCTGCATGCCGGAGTCGAGGGGACCGAAGAAATGCTTCGCTGGATATGGGATTCAGGCTTTGCTGCCGTAGCATCTGATTCGGTCTCCTTTGAAGTGTTTCCTCCGAAGGAAAGCTATCCCCGGGATGGTGGTGCTGCCAATGTTGAGGGTGTATTCATGCACGAAGTTTTATTGCCTGGTTGGGGTATGCCGATTGGCGAACTCTTTGACTTGGAGGGGCTATCTGAGCTTTGCAAGGCAGAGGGTAGATGGGAGTTCTTCGTTGCCAGTGCACCACTTAATATGCCCGGTGGTGCTAGTAGCCCGCCAAATTGCGTAGCAATCTTTTAGGGGGTTGGTGCCGAATAAGAATATCATTAGCGGTCTTGTATGACACAATGAAGATTATGTATCAGATCATCAATCCAAAATCTGCAGAAACATTTGAAGAATTTTGACGAATTTTTGTGATAATCCCCAGTACTGTATTCGGGCTAGGAGGGACTGAGCCATATTGCTGACGTGCGATGCAAGCTCATCAGAATAAATATCGTCTAATCCAGCAATACTCGCTGGCCCACCATGGTAGATCCAATCCACAATGAGTCTTCTCTGGTTGTCATTGACAGCCAAGTCATCAAGTCTAACAATTGAGCCGCTCCTATCATGACTGTTCTCGTCTAGAGAGGTGCGACCATATTTGGCAAAGGTCATCAGAAAGATGCAACCCATGAAAATTCGCAAAATCTCACAGGGCGCTGAGACTAGATATTCACTCGCAACAGCGGTTATTTGCACCGCATGCCAAACAAGCCTACGCGTCCGACGCGGATCGCCGGCAAATTTTGCTTCAAGTTGCTGTTTGGCAGCCGCAACCGGTTGGTCCGGTTGGGCACGCCGCGAGGTCGCGGCTCGCACAATGAAGACGACAAGTTCCATGACATCCTCGGCGCTGTAGAGATGGCAATAATGGATAATCAAGCGAGTGATACTGCGCGAGGAAAATCAGTCAATCTGCGAGAGGTGGAACAAAGTACTGGAAAATGTACTTATAGTCTATCAGCTCCTTCGTCGACAACGGGCAATTAATACCGAGGGCGAGATTGTCAAAGCTCTTAAGTAGAGACATTTTGGCTTGATTCTGGGCAGATTGCAATGGGGTAAGCCCAAGCCAACCAGAGAGCGACAATGTATCGAGCTGCTTGAGATCCCACAGTAGTCGGCCGATGATTTGCCCACAGAGCCTCTTTGCCCACGAGGAGAGGGATGTGTCGCTCGGGATTGGTCGTCCAGCCATAAGTTCGCGCAAAACAACATCTACAGAGGCTCCAAACGATGTAGGGGAATGTAACCCGAGAGCTCGCCATGCCATCCCTGTCGGTGCGTCCCACAATTCCTCGGCACAAGGGAGCCTGCTCGGAAGCTCGCTCAGATCAATTGCTCCTCGGCGTCCTGTAAGAGTGCAAAGGCTACAGTCGTACTCAAAGCAACTCCATGTCACCCGCTTCTCCTGTTCCTGGATTATCCATTGGGTCCATTCTTTTTGAACCTCGGCCAAGCCAGTTCCAATCAAAAGCTGGGGCTCTGGTTTGGTCGCTTCCACCGAGATTCGCGACTGAAGTAGGCCCATTCCACGTAGGCTGCCAACAAGGACGCCGCGAGAGCGGTCTGCATCCTGATACATCTGCCAATTACCAGATCCCAAGGAATAGATCTGGTAGAGACAGCAGGCAATGAGATAGGTAACATCATGATATTTATTGCTGTCCGAGTCACCCTAAGGTATGTGAGTTTGCTTCTTATTTCCATATGTGGCCAGATCGGTAGACTTACAAGCCAAAATATCATGCGTGCGCTGATCTTGCTCAGCGTCCTCGATTTGTCCATAGCATTTTCATCATTCGGAAACATCGCACCTATACAAGCCATGCTCGCAAGCAGTACGGTAGGACAGCTTGACAAACTCCAGCTTGGGCGGTGGATCATGGGTAGAATGCTGTGAAAGTCAGAAAAGAAACAGTCTATGCTCCGCTGGACTAGGTGAACAGCGGGCAGAATAGTGCAGTCCTTCAGCGTCTCATCAAGGTCTGGAAACCGTGGTTTCAAGAAAAGATTAATAAGGCATTGCGAGATACCTTTCGTTCCATCATGGGCCGACGTCAAATTCGTTTGCAAGACTTCACGGAGGGGAGGAAGTTGGTAAGCGCAAGGCACCCGATCGCGACTTTGATCGAAAGGCCACTGTTGCGGAGCTGGTCCTGAGGTATGCGGTTTTGTCACAGGCTGCTCGGTTGTCGGAATGTGGCCAAATGCAGCATCGTTTGATGATGGAAGACAAGGCAACGCTCCACCGGAGAAGCCTCGCAAGCTGGAATCTGGTGAACATGGTGTCGTGGCGGATTCTAGTGGGTTGTCCAACAGTGCTAGTTCAGGGTCCACTGGTGAGTCAAGGAGCTGGATGTCCAACCAGTTCAGAGAGCTGGATCCGAGCCCTATCGTGTTTGTCAAACCAGACATGAAGCCACCAAACGCGGGGTTCTCCTCCTGTAATAAGACCCCAGAAACAAGATCCGGATGTGGGCTTCCATCTGAGGTAATTTCCGTGTGGATGTGGTCGGGAAAGCCGACTGTGTCTGAAGGAGGATCATAGGAACTAGGGCCAAACGGGTATAGACTTCCGACGGGAAGCTCTTCATGTTGGAGCACTTGCTGCTGGGCGTAAACCGGATCGGCGAAACTTGCACTTGGCGACTCGTTCTGTAAGACGTCGGTTGACTTTGTTGATTGATCCACGCTATTAACAGCTATAGAACTAATTGAAGAAGGCGACACTGGGCTATTCAGGCCTGTTGGATGGAATTCCCCCTGGTGGTATCGACAGGTCGCCCTCGACTGCTTGCATGATGAGCACGGCCGAGCTCTATCGCATTTCAGCTTTTTGTGGACGCAGCGGTAACAAGAGAGCCTAATATTGAGCTTTGGTACCGGAGATTGTCCATGGACACTGCGAAGATGTCGCAGCAGAACATCCTTTCTGAAGAATTTTCTGTCGCATTCTGGGCACAAAAGATGCTCACGCTCGTTTTGAGGACGATGACAGGCGGTATGGCGAGCGAGATGGCTCGGCCTGGTAAATTCCAAGCTACACTCCGTACATTTGTGAGTCATGGCTTGAGCGGCAATTAGTACAATTGGGGATGAAGTGATCGCATCAAGGTCGAGGAATCAATAGTCGAACGCAGTGCATTTTAATCACGTGTTCGTGGTTACCCCACGGGGAATTTACTGGTGGCTTGGCGCATTGCGGAGGTGGCACGGTCCGAAATGAACATGTGCTATTGCCACATAATCTTGTTATACCCAAAAACATGCCTGCGCGGTAAGCTCCCGCTCCTTCATTGAAAAGGATCATACGTGTGCACCAATAATAAGATATGTGGTAGCTTACCCGTATCTAACATTTTTGGGGTTAAATTAATGTGGGATTTGCATTAATGATCTTGGCAGATTCTATCTCCTTCCGGATATCTCATGGTCTTGCTGCTCCAACTATATGGATGATTCGAGCATGTGCTACCCTGCCCTAGCCGTCAATAATTAGCAATATATCTCCCAGGGATGTGAAAATCCCCGCAAATCTTTCCTACGCCCGCTGTGACCATTTGTCGAAGCCCTCTTCTACTATACACATCGACCCCCATCGACCTAAACATTTGATAAGCTCGTAATCGCTAAATCTCATAACTATGACGGGAGAAGAAAATTGGGAATGAAAGAGTTGAAAAAAGAGAAATATGTCACATACTTGCAGATCCACGCCCGTAATGAACTCGGCCTCATCACTGGCCAGATAGCAGCACGCGTTGGCGACGTCGACAGGCGTTGAGCCCCGGCCCAGGGGAATAGTGCTGGTAAATGTTGCCTGATTCTCAACTGTATCGGGCTTACCAATGAACAAATGTGTCCTACATATGACCTTAGTTCTGCCCGAATATAGCAAAGGCACAAACCAGGAGGAACACTTACAAACCAGTGCTTCCCACTACTGGGCAGACGCTGTTGAAACGGATATTTCTGGGACCAAATTCCACTGCCATGGTCTTTGTGGCAACGCTGACAGCGGCTTTAGATGCATTATACCACGTTAGACCAGGTCGCGGCCGAAGAGCTGCAGTCGAGCTAACTTGAATAAAGACGCCAGGCCGATTATTCTCTAAGAAATAAGGCAGCATAATGTTCGTTGATTGATAAATGGACTTGACATTCACGTCCATGACCAGATTATAATCTTTCTCCGTAACCGATGTCGTGGGTTTATTGGCATATGTCGTTCCGGCATTGTTGACGATGATATCGACCTGGCCTAACTCGTCCAGCGCTTGGCGTAACAATGCCTGCCAGTGGTCGACACGAGTAACATCAGCCATGGCGAAGCTACACCCAAGCTCCTCGGCTGTTCGCTTTCCACACTCCTTCGAAATATCCGCAATCAAGACACGAGCACCTTCGTCAAGGAATTTCGCTGCAATTCCCTTGCCAAACCCTGACGCTGCGCCAGTCACAATTGCTACTTTGCCTGCAAGTCTTGGAGACATTTCTGCTGACATGTATCTGAGGTTAGAATTCTCAGGAAGCTTGATATAGGGAAGATCACACTAATCTTCTAGTATCAGAGGTGATAAAGATGCGAGTTACCGCACCAGAATGCGAATTTCCCTGCAAGCTCTAAATAGCTGAAGTCATTTGGGTGGCACTGTTCCGTACCTCAACGGCATCGATGCCGGAGCGTGCCACTGTGCTCCCCACCTCCCGCCGGCCTTGGCATCAGCTACCAATTTGGATCACGGGTTAACCCAAATGCTCACTTTCGTAGTATATTTTCCTTTGGAGTTTGTTTGCGTATATAATTTCACTCTCATCAAAAAATTATCGTCGCCTGACCGAGTTCATTATTCTACCCCAAAATCTCTCGATCTATCTGGCCCGAAACAGACCAGTATTGGCTGGCATACTTGTTTGACGACCGTTGTCAATGAAGCTTCTCGTTCTCCCCGGTGACCATGTTGGCCCAGAAATTGTGGCCGAAGCGCTCAAAGTTTTGGGTGTTATTGCGGAATTCCGTCCCGATGTGAAGATAAAAATACAATACGGTCTTATCGGTGGCGCGAGTATAGACAAGCATGGGGTGCCGATCACGGAGAAAGTTCTCAGAGACGCAGAAACTAGTGATGCTGTGCTCCTAGGATCTGTCGGAGGCCCAGAATGGTCCCACGTACCCGGCCATCTGAGCCCAGAGCAGGGAATCCTCCAGCTTCGTCAACGCTTAGTGGCATTTGCAAACATTCGTCCGTGCCAGTTTCCTGTCCCGGGTCTTACGGGACAATCTTCTCTAAAAGAGGATGTGGTTTCCGGCACGAATTTCATTGTTGTCAGAGAGAACTGCGGAGGGGCGTATTTTGGCGCCAAAGAAGAGCAGCGGGACACAGGCTCGGATCTTTGGATTTACACGAGACCAGAGATTGAGCGCTGCGCACGTGTCTCGGCTGCACTCGCAAGCCATTTTGGTCGAGCGGGAGATTGGACTGCTTCGAGTGGTCCAGCAGTGGTTTGGAATGTCGACAAGGCGAATGTTTTAGCCAGCAGCCGGGTCTGGAGAAAAGTGACACATGAGACATTCGAAAAAGAGTTTCCAGGTCTTGAGTTGCGTGACCAACTGGCTGACAGCATGGCGATGTTCATGGTGCGGTCTCCTACACGATTCAATGGTATCATCCATACCGACAACACGTTTGGAGATATTTTGTCGGATATCTCTGGGGGGCTGATTGGATCATTAGGTCTCCTTCCAAGTGCCAGTGTCTGTTCCGTTCCCGGTGAGGGCCCTTGCAAGGGCATCTATGAGGCTGTCCATGGCAGTGCTCCGGACATCTCAGGACAGGGAGTTGTCAACCCAGTGGCCCAAGTTCTCAGCTTGGCCCTATTGCTGAGATATTCCTTCAATATGCCGGATGAGGCTCGCATGATTGAGATGGCCGTCAGAGAGACCTTGGAGAGCGAAGCTGATTGTGGCTTGGGATTGAGAACAGCAGATATCGGAGGATCTGCAACGACTGTCGAAGTAGGCAATGGGATCTGCTTGGTTTTGAGGAAGAAATGGGCAAACTATACCCCCTTGGCTGACTACTCGGAATAGACGGTCGAGTGGGTTGTCTGAGCAAATTAGATTTATTCCTTATTATTCTGTGGATTGTAAATAGAGAACATGCCCGACCAAATTGAGCTGGCTGTTTGACCAAGCAGCCGATTTACACAGTGCGCACAGCTTTCCAGATTCTTGAAATCTTCCAAAAATATAAACAATGGTGGTCTAAGTGAGCCCAGAATGGTGTATCGCTTCAATTTATATTTAGGGGCCAATGCGGAGGCAGCGCCGAAATTAATAATGGTATATTTCTTACAACACTGAATGGCATGTCGGAACCAGTGTGGGCCGGCAGTCCAGTCACAAATAGGAAATAGCAAGTAGTCTGTCTAAATTGGAAAACATCCTCCCATACCACGGTAGTTTACATAGTGGTAAGACTAAGCTGGTGTAAATTATGAATACAATGAATGACGATATAGCTATTCCACCACTTTCAATGGTCTCCTTCCCCCAAAAAAAAAAAAAAAAAAGAGAGCTCAAGGCTATGCTATTCTCAACAATATTTTATTTCACTTTCTGAAGAGGTGGGCAGAATTAGCTTCTCCACACAGTCTACAGATTAATTCCCATGTTTACATGAACCGCCTTCGCCTGAGTATAGAGCATAGTCTTCCACACCGTACAATAGTCGATGGCGAAAGCAACGATTACCCTTAAGGCTGCTTTCCTTTTCTTAGGCCCCACTACAGAATGCACACAAGGCCTGATTTACGACAGGGAAAAGGACATGCCCCGGGGTATCACATCCCGGAATAGATGTACGTAATTATTTCCCCACAATATAGCGCTGTAGAAATGCCCGCTCTGAATGCCTTGTCCATCATTTTTCCAACCTTCTGACTATGACTTGCCTTCGAAGACTCACTATGTTAACAAAACATGCTGATTTTCTTTCTTTGTCTGATCAGGCAGCTTGCAGTCTCAATGTCGTGTATTGTATTATACTGCAACCTTTGCATTTGTGTTTTGCTCAAGATAACAAAAAGCAAATCAAATTATAGTCTTAAGTGAAAAACGAACTTTCTTCAACACTGCAACACACCGTATTCCGCGTCATCGTTTAGTTCAACACCTGCTTCGTATAAAAGATGAGGAAACCATCTCAGCATTCGATCCCAAAAAATCTCATACCCAGCACCCATACGCATGACTTCCATATTTTCAACGTCAAAATTAACATCACCACGGCCATATGTATGCCACCTCTGCAGACCATAGTCAACGATCAAGTCAACACTTTCACGAACAGAAGTCTCGATGTCCTCAACCCGAAACTGTTGTCCTTGACCAGTGAGATTTGCTGACGTTCCGAACATCAACATCCCATTTGTGTCCTTGTCACACAGCCTACCCAACTCCTTTAAAAACTGCCTCTCTGGGACTGCGGTGCTAATTGTATCTCGCTTCGTAACCTGGGAAAAGGTGGCTTGATCCAGAGCTGTCAGACGTAGATGAAGGTCTTCGGAATTGAATTTTGCAATAAGTCCAACAATCATTCCCATGTCTTCTGTCAAAACTCGTGTCATTTCGAACTTGGCTTCCGGTAGCAAGTGCAGTTGTCAATGTTGTAGATAAGTCCCAATGACACCAATGTTATGGTTCAGTTGACGATTCTTCGAAGCAAAGATCGGAGTTCCGAGTAACGTTCTGGGTGGTTGTTGAATGCATTCGGAATTACGTAGAACCAGAGGTTATATTTTCGGAAAGCCGAGAATGACACGCCCGTTTTACTCGATCCCTTTGCCTGGGCGGAAATTTCTTCGCATTATAACCATAGGTCACCAAAGACTTGGATCTTTTCAACAAGAATTTGTTTGGATGAATACAACTCCACATATCGTTTCGTTTTAGTAAAAGCAGAATCTCATATTTTAGCCTTGAGATATTGTACATCTCAGCAAGATTCGGGAAACTAGTGTTGCATGAACAACGTACCAAAAACAGTGAAGTTCAATAAAAGATATGATAGACCAGGCATTGTTCATAAACGGATTGAACAATTTGAGTTTCATGTAGTATTTCCGATACGTCACATAAGCTTGAACCCGGAATCTCCACTGATATTAGATCAACACCCATGCAGATGTCCCGATGTCATGAAAAGCATCATTCCAAACTCGTCGGCTGACTGCAGCCATCTAGAAATCCGCCTGCGCCTGCTCTCAGAGCCAGTCTGTGGGGACCTCCAAAGCTCTGATATCTCCAGCATCCCGTCTTCCCACTGAGTTAGGTGATGACTGTATTCAATTTCCCACGTACGACGATCGCGTGCATCCCATAACCTTTTCCCTTCGGGGACAAACATCCCCCTTAATTCTTTCGCCACGTAATTTGGGACTCCCTGACGAGCATGATATAGATTCGAAAAAATGTACATCACAAATAAGCATCGCCGCTTGGCAGATGCTACAATCCAAGTCTCCCAATTAGGGCGTGATCGAGAAGTCTCTTCTCCGCATATCACTCCGGCTTTGGCCGAGCGGAAAGCAATTTCCTGCAAAGTCATCATAGAAGAATCATCGCAATGCAATACATCGTCGATCGGGAAGAAATAGGCCAATATCATGTACATGAGATATGCCTGGAATGAGCAGAGAAGATCAAAGTCACCGACGTTAGATTGCTAAAATTGGTCAGCAAGAGATAAGTATTTGATGAATTACCTCATACCAAGTCAATGAGCCTCTGCATCTCCTGCTTCAGAATTGAAGCTACCATTTCTTCGCTTCCAGGGGCCCGTTGTTGCCATAAACGGACTAGGCTGAAACAATTGGCTAGAGATGGGGGAATATTGTTCGCTGCAAGTTGCATTGGGTGGATCATTGGGGGAACGCCATTATCAGCTAGCATTTGGTCCGGGTATGATCTCAGTATACACGAAATGCATTCGAGGGTATACAGATGAAAGACCTTAGGCTCTTGCTCAGAAATCGGCGATAAAAGCGAGCGCATCCAGTAATTTCGGATCTCTTCTGCTTCTTCCATCGGTATGAGACGAATGTTTTCAAAATTTAAACATCCTTTGGAATTAGGCAGGTTCTCGGGGGATTTAGTCGGGGTCAAGCCCAGAATTGCATCCCTAGGGGCAAGATACGGCGGACTCATTTGCGTTGTTCCTGCCAAAGAAAAGTCGCCGGTATATGAAAAGTCGACATGTTCATGGCTTTGACCTGATACTGAAGATGACTCTGGAAGAACACCAGTATGATCCGGCCCGAATATCTCCTCTCCCGTCGAATATCGACATTGCTTGGCTTGGGCGCGGCAACGTGAGCAGACGGGTTTTTCTAGCCCACAACGGACCTTCGAAGTCGCACAACTTTCACATGCCTTCTTTCGTGAAGAAGCTGGCTTCTTTCTTCGTGAGCTCAGGGAATTCATTTGACGTATCCTTTTTTTTCCACGACCATTCAATGGCAAAGGCAAATGCAAATGCCCTTGTGCGTGGCAAGAAAGTTTCGGAATTCCATTAATGACTAATCACTTGCGACTCGGAATTCCGAGCATACAAATGAAATGCAGTAGACACTGAAAGAACTCAATTCCCATTTTGTAGGGTGCATATAGCACAATTGGCTCATGTGGAGATGATACTCCCCAGGTATGTCTATTTTAGACAGAGTTCTTTCTCAACGTGGTTAGATAAGATATGATCCATTCCCAGCTGCGTTCGGAGTTCCGAGACAATAGCATCAAGCAAAATATATAAGAAGCCCATGGTCAACCCAATTGTCCTCTGAACGAACTTCAGCAAGAACTGTTTTTAACTTTATTTCCAACATCGTTTCAATTTTCGACATGGAAATCCTGATCCGCGAAAGCTCTTTTGGGCGATGTTTAAACTACTTGTCAAATGGCAGATACTTCCCGTATCCTGAGCCTGACCTGCGACAATGGGAAAAATACTCCACGTCAAATATGTCAAACAATTCGAGCGAATTGGAGACTAACGAAGGGCAAATTTTCGATTTTTCTGGCCCCGAAGACGCAGATTGTCCCAAGAATTGGCCAAGATCGGTGAAATCCATCGTTATGCTTGACATTATGTTCCTAAATTTCAGCTTTTACGCGGCTTCAGCAATCTTTACTCCAAGTATTCCAAGGATCGAGGAAGACTTCAATGCGACCACCGCCGTTGGAACACTGGGGTTGTCGTTATTTGTGATGGCTTATGGCATTGGGCCTCTCATAGTTAGTGTCAACCCCCGATGCAATCGAATGGCCACATCGAACAAATTTTAACAAAGGCTGCTCCTATAGCTCTCACCTCTATCCCACCTCGCTTCGATTGGACGTGCACCTGTGTACTTACTCGGGTCGCTCGCTTTTTGCTTGTTCAACATTGGCACAGCTCTTGCAAATAACATGTGGACTATACTGATACTTCGGTTCTTGAGCGGCTTCATCGGAAGTGCCCCCATCAGTGTTGGAGGCGCAACATTGATGGAAGTGTACGGACCAAATGAAGTGCCATATGCTATCGCTCTATATGCAGTGAGTGGCGTATGTGGGCCAATCCTCGGACCGGTATGCTTTCAGAGTCAATGTGGTTTTGCTATGACTTTCCTGGCATTTCTGTGCATGGATGCTAACATGAGGACAGATTCTTGGCACACTCGTAGTGTGAGTGTAATATCTATCATAGAATGGAGTAAACATGATTAACAAAAGCTGCAGCGAAAAATGGCAGACATGGTCAGCAAGCCTTTGGCTAATCGCCGGTATAACTGCCTTCACCACAGTCTTCATATTTTTCTTTCTGCCTGAGACATTGTCTACAAATATCTTGCTTCGGCGAGCACGAAGGATTCGTGCAAAAACTGGTAATATTTGGCCTCAGACCCAGTCTGAAATGATAATATCGAAAGCCAGTTTTCTCGCCACTATTCTCAAACAAACATTGGACGATTTCAAATTGTCCTGCATGGATCCCGTTATTGTATTTGTGAACATCCACACAATGCTGATCTATGGTATACTTTATTTGTGGTTTGAGTTCTTTCCATTTGGTACGAATTTCCTTCGCGCATTAAGAATTATTCACGATCCTAACAAACCCTTCAGTTTTTGATGGTATTTACCAATTTAATGCTATCCAACAGGCTCGTGAGTCTTCTTTTCCTTGTATCTCATGCAGTCATGCTAACTTGAGGGAGTTGCCTTTTTTGGCATTCTGGTCGGGGCAATTGTCTCAGTCATATTTTATGTGCTCTGGCTCTACTTCTTTTATCAGCCCAAATCGCGTGACAGCAATGTTATTCTGGAGCCCGAGGCACGTTTGGTTCCCGGTCAAATTGGGGCAGTCTGTATTCCCGTCTGTCTTTTCATATTTGCTTGGAGCTCTAGAGCTAGGTGCGTTCTCCTCAAAAAAGTTTAAGACTCGTTATTAATTGTTATCTGAAAAGCGTTCCGTGGATTGTTCCTATCATCGGTACTGCCTTTTTCGCACCTGGATTCTATCTTACCTTTCAATCTACCCTTAACTACCTCGGAGAGTCGTATCCAAGACATGCGGCTAGCGTGTTCGCTGGCAATACCTTCTTTCGAAGTTTTTTCGGAGGAGCTTTGCCTTTGGCTGCACCGCGAATGTTGGAATCTCTTGGCATTGGGTGGGCTTCCAGTATCCTAGGATTCATATCCGTGGCCATGGTACCCCTGCCTTTTATATTGAAAAGAGTAAGTAATCGTTCTATACTTGAGCAGGATCTTGCTGACTTTCCAAAGTATGGAAAAAGACTGCGCTCTTGGAGCCCGTACGCAAATTAGGGAAGTTGGCTCTGCTAATTTGATGAATTATCTCTCAATTGAACCTCACTAAATTTAGAGAGTGTCTCAATTGTCTGCTGGCTGCTTTTTGCCTATAGTCTCGGCCCCATATGTGACGGCATTGGGTTGCTGTAATACTACGTAGGGAACACAAAGCAGACTTCGAGTCTCGAAATTATAGATCTAATCAATAAATTTTTGCGGAATAATCGATTACCTTCAAAAATGTTCCCACTTCTACCACTTCTGGCGACGCCCAAGATCCTGCTCAAGTATAGAACGATTACTTACTCTTTGCAATATAGCAGAAAAAATTAGCTGTGCTTATCTCGCATGTTGGACTAGGCAAGGATCAAGGCTAGTTCTCACAGCTCGAATACTGGCTGCCAGGTGGTGTTAGAAATTCGTATGAACATGATTTCATCCAACATTTACCCCATCTCACCGAGGATTTCGAGGTAGACATGTCCTTGCAATCATCCCAGAATTACTTAGTATTCGAATTAACCGGGCCTATTTCTGTAGCTCCAATATCGCGCGGATGAAAGTAAATACTATGATAATTGATTGTTTTGATCAGACCGTTCGTAATTTAAGATCTAGGAATATATATTGTTAAATGCGGTTAGTATCATTGTGGCTTGAGTACGCTGACCGGACAGGAAACCACAACAAATCAATAAAAACAAAAACATACAACAGCAGGGATTCGCATGTGGTCACCCACCATACTACTAACCTGCCGGCGTGTGGCTTAAGTACGGCTGAGCGGACGGGAAGCCCTGTTCTCCACACCCTATGGTCGTATGTACTACCTACCTCTTACGTTAGAACTATATTCTGGATAAAGATATTAGTACAGCTACTCTAACCTCTGTTACGAATATCTTTTTTTCTCATCTGTCACAACCAAGACAACAACCAGACTATACCTTAGTCGAGGATATCTGGTGTTAAATATCTGTTTAGTCGAATTTCGAGGAATTTGTTTGAGATAATATGAACACCATTCAGTATTCAAATAGTGGCAGATTTTGTGATCAGAGTTGCCCAATTTGCTCGCGTATTTCCGAAACTGGAAATTTACTGCAGGTCAATACAGCTGGATTTTCTTCAATTGCCAAAAACACTCAAAGATTGGATATCTAATATTTGATTCTTGAGAGTTGTCACTAACCGGCCCCAAAATAAATTCTTCAAATTTATTTCGACCCTCCTACAGAGGGTCCGCCATACAAATGATAAGGATCATGTAAATGATAATCCCCAGCCACCCATTTTATATTATAGCAATAACACTACCAGAACTCTGGGTGCTACCTTAAGGGCATATAACTCATCGAGCTTCCCTGGAGACATCTCCAGTTATGATCTAGTAAAACCCGGTGGCGAAGATATTAATGTCGTACCTTTGTGTCTGGGTATAAAAGCCATCCTCTAATTGGAGCAATAAGCCGGGTACCCAAAAAATTGAAATCAACCGTACCGCCCAGGTTACCTGCACCAGGATTTATCTGTAAGTTTAATCGAAAAATGTGAGAAAGCATATTGAAAGACAAAGTAAAGAAATGCTGGCTCTCACCATATAAGGGATCGTGAATTGCACAACGAACCCACAGATTGCATTGGAGATTGTAACAAGGCCCTGGGTTCCACCACGTAGCCGCATGGTAGCAACTTTCGATGCCAACACAAATCCACTTGCCCCAATGGAGGGGTGGAAAATGATGACCTACAAATATATGAAAGCTATGATGCCCCAACTGGCTTTTGTCCTATGGGAAATACAGTCCATGATGCCTATTACTTATAGGATAATATATGCAAATTGTCTAGGAATGGATATAGCGATGTTTCAGAAGAACTCAATCGTTATGTATTGATGAACAATGATATACCTAGCAATCTACCAACTTCATGACAAAACAATAGGTGTGTCTTGATAATACAACGAGAAGCAGTCGATTTTAGTTGCATTTGGGTCGAAAGTTAAATTGAATGTCACCGAATGTGACCATCCATTGCACGCTGAATTGCTCCACATGCGAAGTATTGGCTTCAGCGTTCCAGCTCCAATTATTCGACTTCCCCCAAGTAAAGGTTACACGCTATTTTATACAGTACTGCTGGAATTACTGGGAATGGATGTTACGGATAACGAGACTGAACTTGAGATTCTTGTGAATATGCATTCAAGATCATATTGTAGCAACATAAATTCAGCGCGGGGCGTTCAATATCACATCTGCTGCTTTCTCACTAATGACATAAATCGGTGCCATGATAAAAACGCCAGGGATTTCTGGGAAGACACTAGCATCAACGACGCGTAGATTTTGCACCCCATGTACTCGAAACTCCGAATCGAGCACAGCAAGTGGGTCATCCTTAGCCCCGATAGGCACAGAACAAGATGCATGATGACCCCAGGCGACCTCTTTCACGTATTGCTTCAGTTCAACGTCGCCTGTCACTTCATGGCCAGGGCTTTCCTCCACAAATGGAGAGCTAACCAGGGTGTCATATTTGTAGTACTCAGATAATGCGTGTCGTGAAATGTTGATTGCTTGGACTATTGAATCGGCATCAAGATCATCCGCCCCACCTGCTGTAGTCCCTGTATCAAAGTAATTGAAGTTGATTCTGGGCTGGTCGAATGGGTCTGCCGATTGTAACTCCACGGTCCCAGCATGATTCCGTGTGTGTGCTTTCAGAGTGTACCACGAAAAGTGCGAATGATCTGCGAAAACTTGTTCCGCCCAGCCGGGAAAATATCCTTGGAAATTTCCGGGGCCACCAAATATGAACAAATCAATGTTCGAACCTGAAGCGTATTTCGAGGTAACAGCTAGAGTTGCCGCAAGACCGTTTGTGGCATAGGCTCCACGTTGGCCAATGACATATGGGTTGTTCTCCCATTTCTTGAGACATTCATCGTGAGGCTTACCGTCAAAAGTACAACCATCGAGGATATGGAAGTCTTTACTATGCCGGACATTGACTGGAACCTCATAACGGTCCATCAAGTTGGTGCCGACACCCGGAAGGTCTTTCACAACAGAGATATTGAACTTCTCTAATTCGCGTTTCGGGCCAATCCCACTGAGTTTCAACAGCTGAGGTGTGTTGTATGCGCCAGCAGATATGATAACCTCCTTTTTTGCCCTCGCTGAGCCAGGTTTTCCTGGGCGGCCATTAAGACTTCGAGGGCTTGCGCGGTAAAGATACTCTCCATCTTGAAACTCAACCCCCATGGCCTTTGGAATGGTCTCAGACTGATCAAAAATGATTTTAGTCACAAAGGCATTTGTGCGAACATCCAGGGGGAATCCCTCCGCGACAGTACTTTTAATAAAATCGGTAACTCCAGTACGATTGCCCGCAGTCATCGTCAGGGGCACTTGGAAGAAACCTTGAGTCGAGTCGCGCGCTGGGTTGATTTGACTGTTTGGATCATTCGCGAGAAGGTTCGCGAATCCACTGGCAGCGTTGATGGGTTCTGGGCCTTTTCCCAAGGCGGCGGCACCGGCGACACAATGCTGAGTGAGTTGTTGGTCGTTGATTAAAATTGTCGGGTCAGTCGGCTCAACATGAAGCCATTCGTAAACCTTCTGAAGATATTGATCCATATTGTCGTGGGTCCACGAGGTATCTCCAGTCAAGCTTGCGATGTTGTCCCAGTCACTGTCATGCGCGGTGATCCAGATAAGTGCATTATGAGCAGTGCATCCTCCCAATGCTTGCGCTCGGGGATATAATATGCCTCGCGGTTTGGCACCCTGAGGAGGATTGGGTCCAACATGATATTCAAACGGCGCGGTCTCCCATGTATATTTTGGATCTCGCTGGGCGCGCGTCTGGTTTTCATAATGATTCACAAAAATATCCCATCGGAGAGCAGGGTCCTCAGTTACAATGCCTTGATATCCGGGAACCGTAGTGTTGAGATTTCCTGACTGATCGCTGCCAGCTTCGATAAGCAGGGTCTTGTGGCCATTCCTGGCGAGCCTGCATGCTACAGGGCCTCCTCCCGCCCCACTTCCCACAACAATATAGTCATATTCAAGATTGTTCGGCGCAGCAGTAACTGGGCTGAGAAGAAGGGAGGCAAAGGCAATGAGATAAAGTGATTTCATCTTGGAACATAGAACCAGGAGGTGCTACTTTGCTCTAGTCCAATGTCGGCACTTTGACTCAGTTTATAGTCCGTAACTTCGCCTAGAGAGTTGATCATGGTTTCTTTGTTTGTATAGAGTTCAATAGAACTGACCAATATTCCGTCAATGACAAGGTTCGAGGTTAAAACTAGTAACAAGAAACTGCAGGGGAAATGAAGAAAGTGATATTTATGCATGATGGGTAATGCAAAATAATAAATGTTCAATAATTATAATTATAAAAAAAAAAGAAATAGGAAATATAACGCGACCAAGGCCAGGTGCTCTGACAAATGATGACAATGTGGTCTCCACCCAGGGCAAAGATGCGAAGACTAACGCAGTGAGCTCTGGAGAATGAGCCACAATGAATCCATACAAAAGCTTTATTACAGCTAATTGCGGGTTGTTTCCATCACGGGTGAAGCTGAAATCCATGATACGACGAGGATTGGCTCGAGGCTTCTGGTATTAACACATGTGTTTATTGCGGTTCACTGATGCTCTCCACTGCGGCGAACACCGCATCATGGTCAGACTCAGATAATATTGGGTAAGAAGCCATGAAAACTGATACTTGTTAACAATTGCAGGCACATATATTGTACTAGGGTCATTGTCTTTCAAAGCAATCCATCAGTGGAGTCATTAAACACAAATTTCTGACTGGATAAATTGTGTTCATAGTACCGTCCCAAAGACAACTCCAGTCATATTACCAGGGAAAAATCCCGCAACCTTGCGGGATTTCGATATTTGATACCATAATAGCGGCAGTTCGATATCGATCGGCATTCATTGTCGCGCATTTGAGTTTTTCGCGATGGGTTTCAATCGCAGGAAGTGGTTACACGAGACTCAGCTCTGATGTAATAGCAGATGTTCGATAGTTATAGTTGAAAGTAAGAGTCAAATTTGCTCTTGCGATAGTCAGGAGCTCGATATATAGATGTATTTTTCCTTAAAGCCGTTCTAGTACTTTCTTAAGTCCAAGATTCCTGACTTCTCTTGTAATATTGACAATGAATTTTCTAATACCTCTCTTCACACTCCTGGCATTGGGTCTGGCCTTCCCAGCCAAGAGTAATCTCGATGCTGAATCCCGTCATAGAGTTGCGCGACTGGCTTCGCAGACTCTAATGATGCTCAGGGAAGAGAATGTTCCCACATTACGACTCCCGCCGTTTCCGCATCCAAAAGATGCGTTGCGTTTTAGTCGAGCGGAAACAAACTGTGGGCCCACGACCCCATGTTCTTACTTCGATGCTAGCGATCAGTTTGTGTCTGTGGAAGGCGAGCATGAATATGTTGCGCCGACTTCAGACCAAATTCGCGGACCTTGCCCTGGACTCAATGCTGCAGCCAATCACGCCTATATACCTCGTTCTGGCATCGCTTCGATCGAGGAGGTTGCTCGTGGCCTCAACAAATGTGAATTCATATCCTCGTATTTAATCCGCTTGACATCAGCTAACCCATCTAGTATACAACCTAGGAATTGAGCTGGGCACTTTCCTTGCTGCGTATGCAGTTGTCACTAATGGCGATCTCAAGGATGGAACATTTTCTATCGGCGGACCTCACTCTGATACTCTCGTACCTAATCTTGGAAATGGCCGGGGCCTTTCTTACTCTCACAATAGCTTTGAAGGTGACGCGTCATTCGGACGACCTGACGCTTTCACGAATCATGGGGATGCCCATTCTCTTTCAGTCGAGAGGTTTGAGGCCGCCTATGCCACTGGAGGCAATGACACTTCCGAGCACGGATTAGACCAACGCTACACCCTCGACAAGTTCCGTGCTCACTACCAAGAGGTCCAAGAATACTCCATAAAGACGAATCCATACTATTTCACTGGTACTGTTTCCACAATAGCGATTGTACCCGGATCATACAACCTTGTTATCAACTTAATGTCAAACCACTCGGAAGAAGAGCCATCTGGATACTTGGTACGTCAGTCTACTGTATATTTTACAGTCAAGTAACAGCCTAACAGTTGATAGGATGGTTATAATTTAAAACAATTCTTTGGTGTAACAGGCCACCCTGGCTCTTTCATCTGGCAGAAGGGACAGGAACGCGTTCCCAAAAATTGGTACAGGCGCCCAACCATCTCTCCTTACAGTCTGGCCGACTCATTAGCAGACATTGGTATTGGATATCTCGCATACCCAAAGACCCTTAAAATCGGCGGAAACAACGGATCAGTCAACTCATTCACTGGCATCAGTCTAGAGGACCTCACCAGTGGCGCCTTGAAAGTGAAGGATTTGTTCAAGGACGACAACTTTGCATGCTTCACGTTCGCTCTTGGACAGCATGCCATTACACAGGGATGGCTGGAGGCTGTGAAGAACTCAACCGATTTCATGGATGGGCTTGAATGCGTTGTGCTTGAAAACTTTGACCAGAATTTGTTCAACAAATTCCCAGGCTATCAATACAATCCAATTGGTCCTACTACAAACTACAAAATGTAATTAGCTGGATGAGGTACCCTAATTATGAGTGATTCTACTTCTTGCTTTAAACAAACAACGCTGGGAGTAACAAACATAGTAAAACGAAGGATGTTGACCCGATATATTACGAAGGACCTGTCAAATATCCTGGTGGAAAATGAGGTCTGTCAGAGTTTTCTCACCTGATTCAGTTATTCTAGGCATCCTTGTCACCTGTATTGAATGTTTATTGTTACCCATAGACTCTATCCAAATTCAGCCACTGGACAGTATACATCTCCACCAGCGGAAACCACCGGCGGTTTTAAACGACTGTCATAAATAACCAGTCCTCCTTGGCGTAGAGAGTTCGCGATTTGACAATTTTAAGTAGGAATTCCAGGAGGGAAAGGAGTGATAAATAGTATGAAATTGTCGAGACGTATTATTTTTTTTTCTTCAGAACAAGTTTGTGGTAGTTAATTTACGACTACCGATCGATGGATAGAGTTCTGAAGCTTGATGTACACATTACAAGCCCCCGATCAATATCCAACTCTATTCGGGCCCATCTAGCCAGTCTCTTTTGCCTCGAAGTAAAGTTTATGAAATTTAGATACGCAGATTCCTGTGACGGTAAATTTCTTTTTATACCAGAATAATCCTCTGCAAAAGGTTCAAAGAGTTGCGGAGCGGGATCAGATTTTGATTTGGAGAACTTGGCATTGGTCGCATCGTTACAAGAAAGTCTCTATCTATAGTATATAAAAATCAATTAACGATATGGAAGGTATATAGACAACTGACAATGCTCAATTTCAAGCTGAATTTTCATAATTTCGGAGCGTAGCCGGGGCGAGCGCCTTCTAATATATGGTATTGTCTTTTTGTTGTCCCTGATTCTGATACTGGTGGGCGAAGCGAAGACACGACACATGTGTTCCTCAATTTTTTTTGTATATCTTTTGGGAGCAACGGGGGTAAGCTGGATAGATGAAAATCAAGAATGGCAGATTGGGCTTGCGCCCCCAGACTGTTATTTATAAACCCACTGTAGTTTGGGATAGAAACCAATATATCGCAGTGGGCATTCTCACCCCTTCTTACTCTGTTATCACCCGCTCACAACAACTCTCAGTCGGTCCTTTTTTATATTAGGGTTGTTGAAAGGACTTTTCAGATTTTAGTTTTAGGTTGGATACTGCACAGTGGCAGAAGCAGAGAGAATTGTTTCGTAGTAAGGACCGGCTGGGCAGCATGGTTTACACATCTCGCTTGTTACAACCCAACGACCCGAAGACTACAGGACTTTTTAGTCTGGTCATTCTTGCTTACAAAATAGGATTCCCTAAGAGAGATTGGTCTCACAATGCAATCTCTAAGATTAATAGTCTGCTTCAAACTGACATGCTATTGATCTACCTGTTAAAGGCTTCGAAATGTGAGTAAATGAAGTTGTACACCAATTTCACAGCTATAATTTCGATGATAACAATATCAATTTGATTGGGCCTTCAAAAGTATTGAAGGTATTCCAGCCATCTCCTTTCTCCTTTCCTTCCCTATCAGCGGCGTGCTCCACTCACATCAAGTAGATGTCCTTTGAAGCTCGATTTGAACTCGTGAGGATAGTTGAGATAGCTTCAAAGTTACTTCTGGCCAGAAGAACCACAGGTGAACTTATTCCAAGCTTCTGGGGTAGCGGATGGACTGATTGAGGCAGAGGACGAGCCGGTGCTGGAAGACTGTCCGCCATTGCCGCCACTCCAGGCCTCGTCGCCAATCGGAGTGTCCGCAATATCTTTCATAATGGTATCCGCAGAGTCAACCCAGAGGTTGGCGCCATTGAACAAAGTCATACCTTCGTTGTAAAGACCCGGAATGCTGTAGGTGGTACTTGGAGTGCCATTTCCGTTACCGGTAACCTTGACTTGGGCGCAGCTAGAAATTATTGTCAGAAGAAGTTCGGTGCAAGGGCTCATGAATCAACAGACCTGTAAAAGAATTCGGCCTCATTGGCTTGAGCACCGTGAAGACCAATGTGCTCAGCTCGAACGAGGTACTCGCCGGCTGGGGTGTCCTCGGGAATCTGGAATTCGAATTGCGATTGGCCCCAAGCACACCAAGCATCCTTCGTCAAGTCGGCATTCTTGTTGCAGAGGGTTGTTTCCCAGATCTTGAACCACTCTCCATCACCTTCATACTCCTTAACATTTCCTGTCGGAGCCTTGGACATGACTATCGAACAATGGGAGTTAGTTCATGCCATATTTATAGAATCGTTCGGTGAACGTACAAACTTGCCCGGGCCCAGGGTGCGCAATGGTGCTGTCGTAGAAAAGCTTCATCGCGATACTGTCACCAGCAGCAATTTCAGCAACTTCAGTCTTTGCGGCATTGCTGAAAGAGCCCAAGTTGCAGCGAAAGTCGTTATCGCTTGGCGTCAAATTGTCAAAGGTAGAAGAAAACTTGGTCGGCATATAGCACTTATCCCGAGTCGTCTCACGAATGTACTGCCAGTCATTGGAGACCTTGTTGTCCACAACGAGCTTGCTAAAGATGTAATGCGCAGAAACCGACTGTGCCAGCACAGCCATACCGAGGAAAGTAGCAGAAAGCTGCATTTTGACGAATGAAACGAAGTATGAAGTCTGAACGAATGAATGTAAGATATCGCAGCAACCAGTGCCTGCCGAAATGAAAGTAGATGTCGATGTAGAAGGAAAGTTAGGAGTGTGTCGTCTGTACACGAATAACTCGCGAGATATTTATAATGACTTCGGAGTCTTTCATATCAGGACTTCAAAAGGCTAGACCGCCAGTCTCCGATCGGTAAGTACAAACAAGGATAGGTTTATGTTTATGGTAACGGGGTGGCTGTCTCATGTAAAGAGATTGCTCCAATACTCGATGAACAGAGACGGGCTTTTTTCTTCTTTTTCATCTTGCCATGGAAAAGCCTTCTTGATGTCTCACAAACTCATGAATCCTCTTTGTCATCCATATCATTAACCACAAGATTAAATCCACCTCACTTCTGCTCGTAAGAACGACAAAATGGTTTCAACTTGTTATTTTGTTTAACTCGGCAGTAGGTGGTCTATCTGCCAACAGTAATGACAGCAATGGAGCGAAGAGACAGACCACTGTGTAAAGGGATATGCAGGGCTACCCTGCCCCAGTGTTTCATAGTGGAGTAGTGCAGGACTTAGCAAGCCAAATTCATGGATTTTGGTCCATATGCACTACCCGCCTAAATCCTTGGCAACTGTATCTCTGGGGGTATCTTTGAAAGGACTCCGCACACATTGTACCATGATGTCTCGGTTCAATACACACTACGTCTGGCCCTCTACTTGGCGCTCGGAGATTGACCAACTCGTTAATTGAGCCTAAGTGGCCAGAGAAACTATCTTTTATCGAGTGAGTACTTATAATTTTGCGGTAGGTGGAGATACCAAGAGAAATCCTTGCATGGATTCTCTTTTAATGGAACGAAAAGCTACTGGCCTGATTTTCGAGGCCTGTATCTTAATTTTTCTTCCAGAAACACACTATCTGCCCCTATGTCAATCTATCATATAAACGGGGCTTGAGCTAGCTCAGGGCTCCACTCAAATGAAATATCGATGTGGGGCTTGTTAGTGTGTTCGGAGTGATATCCTTTTTGGATACTTCGAAGTATGTACTATGTATTCATATCTTGAAAAATGTTATCAGAGTGCCACCAAATTTACCCTATATTCTGATAGTCGCTCTTGGAATGAGAAACTATGGGCCATGAATATATGTTGCCAGAAGGGAGGAGCTCTGCTGTCATTGGGAACGGCGAGCAAGGATCAGGTCTCGTGGTGCTATTCCTGGACCCTCAGCTTTATTTACGGTCCCATTGCTTCGGTGGCCCTAGGATCCTATGAGCAGTATTTATCAAGAGGACCAAGCTAGTTATGTGAAGGGTTTCTCCGGGCTCCGGCTTTGATTAAAATATTATTAAGGCGATAATGTGAGCCGACTAGTGCCTCGAATACATGTGGACAGTTATTTCATGGACGGACATGGTGGCGAAAGCGTAGTAGAAGACCATTGCCGATAATGAGACTCATGATGAAGCTACTGTCTTAGAAAGCTGCAGGTGTTTGAATATCATGGGAAGGGTCAACAGTCAACCCAGTATGAGCCTTTTGCTTTACAATTAGTATAATCTTTTCCAGAGTTAGATTTACGCGCTGTGACTAAAAATATATTCTTCAAAGTTCCCCAATGTGTTTCATTCAACTATTTTCAACTATCAAGCCAATCAAACTCAAAATAAATATCATCCCTTCAACGCTCGGGAGTTACTAAGTCTTCCTCTACCAGTGAATCATTGTATTCTTATCACTTTCGTCAATAAAACATAGAACCTTGGGTTAATAGGCTATTGTTCTGGTGTCACGCTACCAAGTCTTGTCCAAAACCGACATTCTTGTTCGTATCCTTGAAAGTGATATTCTTCCAGCCAGTACAGCTAATTTTTTCTCAGTATATTTTATGGATTTTCATAATAGCAAGGTTATCCATCCTGATAACAGATCCAAGGAGTCAACAAGGACACTTGCCCCACACATCAAAGAGCAAAACTGAGCAAAATAAAAAATATACAGCAGGGGTTCGTATGTGGCCACCCACCATATATACAATACAGAAAATCCCACGTCTGAACACACATTAACACACCCACCTTGCTAATCGCCTCTACCGGTAACATCATCACCGTTACAGCCAATTTCCTGGAGCAGATACGGCCACGCATTCTTGATCTCAGGTGGTTGCTATTGGCTGTTGTTAGAGAAGACGAATAAAATCAATAAGATTGTGGAGGAACTTATAGAAGAAAGCGATTTAGTTTAAGATATAAGTGCGCAGAATTGTGAGCCTCTGATGCAGTAATATCAGACATATCAAAAGTTAGCTCTGGGACATTTTGTCTAGCGAGTGTAAAATATCTACATTCCGGGCCCTTCACTCGTCTATGAATTATTCAATCTCTCTAGGGCTTCTTAGTATATCGTGACAGATGAAATTCCCTCTTTTCTCAACCGTGCCAGGGACGGTTTGCATAAATATCTTCTAGAGAATATACAGAGATAGATTGTGCAATATAGTAAGACAATCATAATGACAAAGATTCGAATCTACAAAACAGTCCAGTTAACGTCCACTGATTTGCGTCTGGGCAGATATTCCACATCTCCCACCAAGGTCAGCACATGGAGATTCCCGATTTTGATCATCTTCTGCGGCTGCGAAGAGTCCCCACTACTGGCAGTCTTCAACAACAAACCATCCCATTGTCCCGGTCGGTACCGGAGATGGATAGCATAGTATGTCTCGCGCACTCCGTATATCTCCGGGATGAGCTGTTTAACCCAGTACCGGAGATCCCCATGATACATATTCCCTTGGGGTTGGAGGTGCTCTCGTTCAACAATATGTTCAGGAACCAGCATACTCAAATCGACAAAGCATTTCATATATTTGATATCGCTATAGTCGCTATCGGATGAGAAAAGGATCTCCACCTCCGGTAGGAACACCGCACCGTCGCCGCGAACCTCCCATGTCGATACAGATGGATGGTCCGCTGTCCCTAAATGCGGCACACACAGGCGTCGCGGCTCGGAAATCTGGGCCCGGAAGGGGAGCATAGTGCCCCGAACTACATCCTGAGATTTCACATCATCGATGGATGGGTAATCCGCCAGAATAGTGGTGATAAAGAAACTAGAGCCCAGACTTTGTGCGACCTCTTGCACGAAAGTGAGCGGATACTGATCGAAGACAAAACCCGGTTTGTTGGGCTGGCGTTGCTCCGGTATAGCAGTAGCGGAGTTGTACCATTCTGTCATACCAAGAACAGACATAATCGCCTGCGCACGGCTGTGGCTGCAGTATCGACTAGTCGCTAAAAAAAGGATCTGTTCACGTTTGAGCTCGTGAAGATTGTCCATTCCTGTGCGATAGAGCAGATCGAGTACTTCGTGGAAGCCTGGGTGGACAAGGGGCTTCCAGCGCTCGAGAAGATGGTCTGCTGGGGTAGTTAGATCGTTAAATTTTCTCTTGAGTGCGTCTTTTACTCGTTCGGTGAGAGAGACAAGTGTGTTGAAGGCGACAAGAGCCCCGTTGTCGCCTATCGTGAGAAGATCGAGGTTCCTGTTGCAGATCCAGATATCAGGGCGCAGGCACACTTCCTGCAGCGTCCACAGCGAACTGAACCAAGGCAGAGTGATCATGTCTGGTGAGAACAGCCCCGCGGCCTGGATCTGGTCGTGCGTTTTCCACGACGGGATACGTATGGAAGACTCGTCCCCATCCGAGAACTGGAGGTCCAGATATATGGCGGACATCCACTGGATGGCGCTACACATACCGTCCCAGGTCTCTGGGGCGGAATCAGTATTCCACCACGCGATGGCGTGTTTAGCGCCCTTGAAAATGGATGCCTGACTCGCAACTTCCGTCCGCATGGCCTGCCGCAGCTGCTCGTCAAGTTCCTCTCCGCAGCCCTCCTGCGGAATGCAAACCAGATCAAACCAGATGTAGGGTGTATCCGTGGGAATCTGTGCCAGGATATCTGGTAGTCGCTCTACATCGAACAGTGAGTTTCGTGGGATCAGCCACGGCACGCGCGATTTCATATTAACCCCAGGCTGATCGCGCTGCCGCCACCGGCCCCAGGTGTGACTGATGGCTGTGTACGGGATATCAAAATCGTATTTATCCCATAGCGAAAACACATCCACGGTCCTCCGCTCTGCCACATCCCACAAGTAAAGCGGGAACCCGCTGATCTCTCCCAGCCAGGGGCAGGAGTCGATACTGGAGCCGGCGCTGCAGCGAGGATCCAGCCCGGGTAGGTCACTGCTTCCCAGAACCCGTTTCCCTGCGCGCCAGGCCGGAAAACTCTCTGATCGGTGATCAAGATAACTCTCGTCATCTGGGGGGGTATGATGATCCTTGAGCTGGCCGTTGGGTGTGGCTTCTCGGGGAGCAAGCTTCAATCGCAATGTTTAGACAAGCAGCTTCCTGCGCCAAGTCCCGTCGGAGGCTCACCAGTTCGTCGCCGCTTCGGTGTATTTCAAAGTTCTCGAATTCAGCGTTGAACAGCGTTACCATGCACTTGTTGTAGACGCAGTTGAAGCGGAATTTGTACCAGATCCCACCGGCCTGGTGGATCGTCTCGCGCTCTGCGTGATTTTGTGGGTAGAAATGAGCCTCGTCGTCGTCACCAAAGAGATCGTCGTATTTATCATCGTATTCTTCTTCTGCTTCTGCCTCATCCACAATACATACTCGGGAAGACGTCGTCCACCATTTCCAGAGAATGTAAAATGATCGTTTCTGTCCCGGGGTAAGATGTTGTTGTAGATTTTCAGTACGATCATCATTAAACCCCGTGATAACCGTACCGTCAGGGCTTTTTACACTGTCGACGATGCCCTGCTCCAGAGCCAATCGATACATGATCGAGAAACACCTGCTGTACCCGTCTCCCATGCCCATATCCTCGCCGTAGACCACCTGCATCAACGTGGCGAGGGTGTATCCCTTGTCCCTCTCGGTGTTGCGCACAGGCACCCAGTCATCGGGACTCATACTGTTATCTTGACTTTCCTTTTTAATATATAAATGCAAAAAAATAGTAAGATTTCGGTAGTAGGGTTTGTTTGTAGAGATAAGCGACAAGGTCAGAAGCGGGGTTATGCGCTGTTCTGCTATTGGCTGTCCTTCTCACTAGTCAATGAGATCAGATATATCGATGCAGATGGAATAAATATAAGCTGAAAGAAGAAAAAAAAGGGCTAATTCCCAGTTCCACTCAAGTCATCACTGCAGCGTCTCACCAAGCGCTCCAAACAATCTCTCCCCTCCTGATGCCGCGCATGATACGTTGCAATAAGTTTAACTTTCACCGTCTCAGCTCCATGCCTCTTCTCCCCAAAAAGGATTGCCGATCGATCCGCCAGATAATCAGCGATCTTAGATTCTGTACTCGTGTTCCGTCCAACCGACGTATAGCGGACGATATGCATCGTCATGACAATGTATAATTGGTAGCAGGTCCACGCATACTGAACCAGCGGTGGCATCCAGAGAGTCGAGGCCAACAATCCTAATGGAAATAGAGCGGCGAAAAGCGCTATAATGCACAGCTGGAGAATCTCCCGGGTTCGATTCCGGACTGGATGGCCGTAGTGTCGGAAAAACTGCTGCACAAGGGCCGAAGGACCTGTGAATAGCATGAGATCGCCGCCTTGGGATTGGGGAAAGTGCAAGACAAAGTCACGAGGTGATTCGGTTTCGGTGGTCGGCGTGATTGATGGCGATGAGGTGGAGGAGGAGATAGGGCTCAGAGGCTCGCGGTCGAGTGCGAAGATGGCGCTCAGGAGGCGAAGGAGTAGCGGGGCTAGCCAAATGAGACACCAAAGTGATCGACCAATGGCATAGATGACGGCAAAGGTAATGATACCGGAGAGCTCGGCGATGATGATACTGAGGTAAACGTGGGAGCCTGGTCGGCCGCAGTTCTCGCGCACAAACGCCATCTGCGAGGCTTTATCTTCTGCTGTCGCGGGAGTGAAGATGAGGTGGTAGACGGCGACTTTCGCTCGTAAGGGGATGCGGCCATTATCGGCAGCTGGGAGGATACCCTTCTCGATGGCATCACTCGTGGCTGGAGGGGATAATACTCCTGACAGTGATTTGGGATTTTCGGCGGGTAAAGGCATGTAATGAAGAGCTCGCGCCCACATGCAGTTACGAGCTGCGCGGGGTTCAGAACTAGCAGTACCGGGGATGGTGTAGGTCCAGTCCGTTTGCTTAAAGAACGAGGTACCTAGCATGTGGCCTTCGTGGGCGCCCTTCAAGAGACCCTGGGCGTTGGCAATGTCGAAAGTGCTCAGAGCGGCTTTGTGCAAAGGTCCCCCCATAGGCATCAGGAGAGCCAGGGTTGGGATGGATCGAAGTGTGAGATGGGAGAATGATCGCTGGGGCCATACTAATGATGAAAACCAGATGTCGGTGGCTGCCTCTGCTCCGATATAACCAAGCACTGCACCAAAGGCGCCAAAAACCCCGCCTTGGTCGGACATCTCGCTAAGCGAGATGATTTCTGGTAGCAAAAGGTTGTGGTCAGATCGAAAATCACTCGTTTTGCCCAAATGGCCGTTGCGGATCTATCATGGTAATGATCAGATTTGATGATATGGCCGGCCTTTGAAGTTACCTGCAGAGCTGGGTTTTAGTTGGTGAGCCGGTCAGCGTTGCCAGGCTGATCGAGGCTTACATGGGATTCAGTCATCAGGTTGGGTTGTCCAAAAATTCAGTCGGCCAGGGGTCCTTCATACCATGACGGCTACCATGTTATGAACTTGTTCTTGAAGAATCCGTCTTCTGATATAGATCATGCACTTTCAAATTGGGGGTATGACAGATTAAGGTTAACATGATCCATGGGTACCAGTTTGGTTCAGATCCGATTCTTTGCCAAAACGGGACTAGCTCTCTACCTAGCAGCAAAGAAGGCCACTTCATAACGTAAAGTCCCAAGAGAAGTTAAATGGAACTGATATCTGTCAGAGATCTATACTATGGACCTTCGGGACTGTACACAATTCTGCGATTAGTGTTGATGATTGCCGGACGCCGCGTACGGGGGATTCAGGCGTGTTTTGTACCGAAACTGGGAATCAGCCATTATTCATGGATCAATTGCCTTTTGCCTTGGAAGCATACATCCCGTCCACTTAACTATATACACAGTACAGTTAGCTGGTAACTCCAACATAGATAAATATAAAATCATACGATTCTTCACCATAGTCTTCTGCGTCATTTAGTCTTTTCTGTTTAATAATTTTCTCTAGAGATCTTTACTATTCATTAATTGATTTATCCCACAGGAAGATTTTATATACTCTTGAATAGACTGACACTATGTTAATTTCTGAATTCGTAATTTTTCTCGACTGACAAAAACACCATCTAAGCTTCCGAAAGCAGTACACAAAAAGGATCATCATATTTTTCCACGTAAAATATCTTTGACCAAAATCAAGCGGTATCAGCGATATTATAAACTAGTTTCTCTCCACTAACCTTGCCCTCCTCCAAAAGCTTCAACCCTTCTAGGACACCATACAGCCCCCCTTTTCCAACTTTGATAGGGTGAGTCTTAATTTTCCCCTGGGCAAGAAGAGGCTCGATCAGAGTAATGAAAGTCGCGATATGAGCCGCATCTTCGGGCATAGGAGGAAACTCGCGCCCAAATTTCCTAAACGCCTCACCCACAGCAGTGTAGCCCAGAGTCCCCGAATCAACAATATTCTCGCGCTTCGTCCTCGACCCTGTGATGGAGGTATATCTCCCTCCCTCCCTCGACATAGCATTATCACAGAAATTCGCCCCATCCTCCCCCCCCAATACAATCCAGGGTTAACTTCAGCTGGTCACCCGTCGCTTGTCGGATCTGAGCCGCCGCCTCTGAATGCTTATAGTCGTAGACGCTATCCGCGCCCAACCCACGCACAAGATCAAAGTTGTGTGGCGAGCACGTCGTAATGACCATATAGCCAGATAATTTCGCAAACTGGATAGCCAGAGTCCCCGTCGCGCTCGACCCGCCATAGATAAGCAGTGGGATACCGTTAGGAATAGGCTCGGCCTGTGGCGGTGAGAGCTTCAGAGCCTGGTACAGCGCCTGGCCTACGGTGACTATGCCGACGCCTAAAGTGGCAGCCTCTTCAAAGGTGAGATTTGGTGGGATCTTCCATTGACCGTGCGCCTTTGCGACGATGTACTCTGCGAAGCAGCCATCTTCGTGGTTTGAATCGTTAGAGCCGTGTGTGATGCCGCAGACGCGATCGCCTTTCTTAAATTCCTTTGTTACTGCTGAACCGACTTCTTCGACGATGCCCGCATAGTCACATCCTACTAGGGCGCCGGGTCCAGCAAGGAATTTGACGTGTTTCCAGTCAGTCGGATTAAGGCCGACGCTTACGACCCTGACAAGGATGTAGTCATCGCGGAGCTTCGGGAGACGACGGTTTGTCACGACTTTGGCTTCTTGAGGTCCGCTGATTTCAACAGCCTTTTGAGTCGGCATGGTTGTATTGTTTGATGCTCAAGTCAGAATAAGTCAGGATAACGGTATGATTTTGTTCAGCGGAGGTTGCTTATGTACTGGTTGGCTCAAACGTGTTTCATTATATCAACCCGCATGGTCGGCTGTGTACAGTAATCAAAACGAAAGCGCTGCATTACTAAGCATCATGATATGATTAGAAACTACTTATTCCTTCATTCAACGGCACTCGTAGATGTCAACTCCCCGTGTGTACCAACGCTGTCTTGTCTGGTGGGCGGTATTCGGGGCATCGACGTTCCGTCGGCTAGATAAAATATTGAACCACCGCCCCACACGGTAGGTCAGAAGGTTAATTCAGACGTGGCGTCCTGATTTACAGGGTCGCCCACCGGAGTGATGTAGGCGGCTCTATGTAGGACCACCGCCCGCCTTTGTGAGAGGACTATGCTTTTGTTATGTTGCCAGTTTGGGATCAACTATATAGCAAGTGGCACCTCCAAATCGGAGTCACTTCCACCAAAGCAGCGACGTCTTAAAACCCAAATTCCAAATAAAGCAAAAAGGTCTCCAGTTGATCAAACCCCCCCACCATGCTCACGTGTTGATAGAATTTTACCGAGGAATTACAACAACCACATAGGCAACGACAAATCAAGTCAGAGATACTTTTTGTTTTGAAGAAAATGGATTATACGTAGTTTTATGAAGCAGTTGGATACCGATAACGAGGCAACTTCAGTTGTTACCCAGACCAGAAACAGATCCTAAGCTTTCCTGTAGATATCCAAGTACCGATAGAAGTTGAGGGAATGGGGAAGAGAGACGAGAGAGAAACAGCAGGCGAGAGAGATGTAGTGACGACAAGAGAAAATCACTAAGAGAAGCGTTTAGGTTAAAATTATGTCAAACTTCCAAACCCAGCACGCATATTACGACCAGTGCAAACCTGGAACGCCAATATCAGGTCGACATTCAGAGTAGGAAAAACATCACACAGTGAGGTTAGACCTTTGCCTCCAGTTTTCATGCCATCTTCTTCGTTAAGAAGAGAAAGAGACACGAAATATCATACAGACAAAAAGACATGGGAAATACGAGGAAACATGGAGAGAATGGGGATATTGGACAGAAATAATCGAACTCTACTTACTCGCAGCAACAATAAGGGCACGCCCGGCACCAGCCTTCACGCTCCCACCACCCAAAGTGAAAATATAGCGTAGCCAACCGAGCTTCAGCTTTTGACCGCTGCGGTCAAAGTCAGGGACTAGGTTGTTGGAAGCCTTGACTTTGCCTAGTTTACCAGCATATGGCGGGTAGCGAATAGCAAGTATAGACTCGAGCCAGCTAGGACTGCTTGTTATAGGCCGTCGGTGCACCCAGACATCGAAACTAGCACGGCCGCGGTAAGCGCCGTGGCCGCTTTCGCCGACACCACCAAAGGGTAGAGTAGGTATATGTAAGGCAGCGTCATTGCAAGAGACGCCCCCGGATCGAGTGGAGGAAATAACTAGATAGAGTAGACATTAGTCACGCATGTTATTTTATTTCAGGGAACATAGAAAATACTTTTAGCAACATCGGCCCTAGAGCCAAAGGGGTAGAGACCGAGTGGTGTACTCTGCACGGTATTGGCGAGGCTAATAGCCTCGTCTAGGTTCTCGACAGCTAGGATCGGAATAAAAGGCCCAAAACTCTCCTCTGCGCAAAGGGAATCTTCGACGGAATATACCTGAACAACTGTAGGCTCAATAAAGAGCTCTTCCTCGTCTAGCGTACCCCCGAGCAGAATCCTGCCTTTGCTATTGTCAAGCATAGACTTGAGACGCTGGAAATGGCCTTTGTTGATAATGCGCGAGTAGTCCGGAGATTTTCTAGCGCCATTGGGATAGAAGGTCTTATAGGCCTTCTTAAACTCCTCAACCACCCGAGGTACAAGTGTTTTATCAACAAGGAGGTAATTCTGTGAGGTGCAAAGCTGGCCAGCGTTCACGGTTTTCCCCCAGAGCATACGACGCGCAACTAGACGGGGATCAGCTGTTTTGCTGACTATAGCAGGATTAATACCGCCTAGCTCCAAGACCACAGGGGTTAAGTGAGGTGCCGCTGCCTTAGCGATAATCCGGCCAACATTAGCACCACCTGTAAAGAAAATTTTGTCCCAGCGCTCAGCCAAGATAGCCTGGGTCTCGGATATACTGCCCTGGATAACGGAATAGCAAGAAGGGTCCAGGGACGTCTCGCAAATTTTCTGTATAATGACAGCGCTAGCAGGGGCGTTTTCAGATGGCTTGATTATTATAGTATTCCCAGCCGCAATTGCACCAATGACGGGGCCCAAGGTCAGCTGAAAGGGGAAATTGAAAGTCCTAGATACAATCTATCAGAGAAATTTGGCTCTTTTCAACCCCAAATCCACTTGCTCGGAAAAATGCAACGTACCCGATCACTAATACGCAGCCGAGGGGATCCTTCCGAATCTTGGGCCCCATCAATTTGAACTGAAGATCGATATCAGGGGCTTTCTCATCTCTGGCCCACTCATGTAGATTGCGGGTGGTAAAGACGATGTCGTTCAGCAGCCAGTCAATTTCGGCGAATTCAGTCTCGAAGCGCGGTTTGTTCAAATCCTTAGCGCAGGCGCGGATTATTTCATCTTTATGATCTTTTATCCTGCTAAATTGTCAATGATTCTTTTTCTATCTTCACGGAGAGTGCTCCGTCAGGTTTACCACATACGCCCAGTAAAGCTTGCGGAGTTGGATGAGACGAAACTCAATGTTTCTAGTCTTGTGCTCCAGGAATGATCTGCGGGTGGAAGAGATACGTGAGGTGATTTCTTCGAGTGAAGTGAACTGAAGATCTGGAATTTGATCGTCCATCATAGCGGAAAAGGGTAGAACAGAAAGGTTTGTAAATAGACATGCGCTGGTGAGGCCGTGAGGAAAAGCCTCCTTAAGAGCTTTTTCCAAAGTAAACTACAATGGAATATGATTTTAATGGCTCGCACTGAAAGACTACACGCTAAGATCCATCGTACGAATGTGTGTGGAGATTTTCGGTTTGGTCACGTCGAGTCAGGATATCTTCGTAAATCGAGACTATTGCATAATGAGATCCAAATTGCATTGCCGGCTCAATAGTTGTCCCGACAAGAATAAGATGATATTATGTATAGCTTCTACCGAGGTAGACTCCAAAAGGTATCGGTCTTGGAATAAAGTTACGACGGGGTAAGGACCGGCGTGGAGCTACCGGATCGTCTATTCAACCGATCCAATTGCTCAGCCATTCAGCTTCCTTTTTCTTGCCGCGGTTAAGATTTTACTTTCATTACTCCAATTTGATGGCAGAACCCTCTGATGTTCTCTGTACTCCCTCTCTTCAGATCTTTCTCCTCTCGCCCACTCCTCTTTCCATACCTTTTCCAGGTGCGTGAACAAAAGGCTCATACATATGATACTCTAAGAGATCTCTTTTTTTGATCCCACAAGATTATCCCAACAATGAACAAGCGCATTTTGCATGTTGTCACCAATGTGGCACATTATGATGATCCATCCCACCCGACTGGCTTGTGGCTATCTGAACTCACCCACGCTTGGCACGTCTTCGAAGAGCATGGTTTTGAGCAGACTATCGTTAGTCCAAAGGGAGGTCTCTCTCCCTTAGAGCCACGGTCACTGAAGTTCCCCAATTATGATAAGACAGCCAAGGCCTGGCGGGCCGATCCAGCCCGCATGTCACTTCTGGAAAACACTGCCCGACCAGACCAGATTACCTCCACTGACTTTGACGCAATCTATTTCACTGGGGGGCATGGTGTGATGTATGACTTTCTGGACAGCGAAGGTCTGCAGCAGATTACCCGGGAGATTTTCGAACGGGGTGGCGTCGTATCCTCTGTTTGCCATGGTTACTGTGGCCTACTGAACACTAAACTCTCGGATGGGTCGTACCTGGTCGCTGGTCGTAAGATGACTGGGTTCACCTGGCGTGAGGAGGTGCTTGCTTGCGTGAACAAGCTTGTGCCCTACAATGCTGAAGAAGAGGTAAAGAATCGCGGCGCGCACTATCAATCGGCTAAATTGCCCTTCGTTTCTTACACGGTGGTGGATGGAAATTTGGTGACTGGACAGAATCCGGGTTCGGCGAAAGACACTGCGAGCAAGGTCGTCACCGTCCTCAGCCGGCCATAGCGTGATTCACTGCCCTGTTGGGTTTCCGATTTTGTTTGTCTGGTGACCTGAAAGCGCAAAAGGAGAATTATGTCTACCATATATCTATTGTGGGGTTATATCTAAGATACGAATCTTGAAAGCGCACCGGCGATACGTGGTGCCAGAGGTCTCGAACTTTAGGCCTAATAGCTTTAGAAGTAGAAAACTTCAAAAATAAAGCGCAATGGGCAACCTTGTGTAAAAATTAACATACTTTTTTCAGAAGGGCGGCGATTCTCGATGATCAGATACATTTTCAACAACCTCATCCTCGGCAGAGCATGGGACAGTACTTTTCGTATCATCGTGACCAGACTAGAATAATCATTTAATAATAGTTCTATAGTCTCTAAATCTTAACACTATCAAATGCTTTAATGGGAACTGGCATATTCAAGACCATCTGGGCATCTTTGAGTAAATCCATCCGCAAGATGGTCCAGGCGCCCAATTCATTAAGAAGCTCGCTCAATGGACCTTTGCCCCGATAAACGACGACATCACGAGGGAAGAGACGCTGCGCCCCCAGAAGTGGGTTCGTCTGGACTGTCACTTGATACCATTTCTCGTCGATCTTGTTGATCGCGTTGTTATTGACTATCCGAGATTGCGATGGAATTGCCTTTAGCTCCGGACAGGGCACATCCAGTGCCAAATCAAGCTTCCCATCAGTTGCAATGATACTAGCTTTGATATTTTCTTCGCCCATATCCAAGCTAATATTGGCGAGCCATTTAGGAAGCTGGTATCCGTATACACCACGTACTCGAGCAATTTCGGTATCAACAGGTAGAGCCAAAACGTATCCATAGAAGGTTTGATTCCATAGAGAGCTTAGCAGTTGGGTTGTGCTGTAACTGTTTTTACCTGGCTCGCGGACAATAATAGCGATAGAGACCTCTTTATAAGGATCGTTGTCGCAGACAAGATAGGAATAAAACGTCATCGCTACCAATCCATATCCTGGGAATGCCGTGATGGGCTCTAAAGGCGCGGGGAGCTTCGACTTCAAGTTGTCAAGAGGCGCGAGAAAGAGAAGCTGGACACTGCTTGTGCGGTAATAGAAATTCGGAGCGTAAACCTGGCCGACTCTTGAATTGACCAGTTTCTTTGGAATTTGCCGAAAAAAATCGATGTTTGGTCCAACTGCCGGATCGCTGGCTATCTCATCCAGGTTCGGGTTCATGCGATAACGATCGTAATAGCCGCCTTTGGGTATATCGACCTTCTGGCCTCCGAACTCGACTTGGACAGTGGGGTGATCGGAGCTTCTGGTCAATTGTCAATATGGTCGGTACAATATCAAACAGAAGCTAGGCCTGATCATTACGTACGAATCAGACATCTCTGACGATGTTGCAGAAACTATGATGCTGACAATATTCTTTCATCAAAGCCAAGGTGTGATTGACTCTTTGGTCAAATATGCGAACTGAAGGATGGCAACCACAATAAGTAATGAGTCTTTTTGTAGATAAACTTGCGATGAAAGATGGATTGGTTAAGGAGGCGACAAAGGTATTACGAATTACAACGGAGGTATATGACGGAACCGGACGTCCCATACTCCTACCGAGGCAAAATTTCCCTAGCATACCAAGCTAATTCATGCCAAGTTGTTCCATGGGCACTTTTTGAGGATGGGTCGTGATGAATCATCTTTATTTCAGAGCGGATAGTTAGTTGCTCCGCCACGCGTTACTAGTGCGACCCACATGCCTCCACGGTAGCTCAGGTGGACTACGAAGCAAATGTCTCCTAGATCGCAGAGAAAATTTTTATATGGACGTAGAAATGGTCTTCTTCGGTATATAGATATTATTTATCAAGTAATTAATGATTCTTTGAAAAGAAAGTGCAAGTTGAGAGTCATTTCATCACTCCAATAAATTAGTGCAAGGCGAAATCGGTGGCAATTTTTTCCAAGTTCATAATTTACTATATTAGGTATACAATAAAAGCTACAGAAAAGTTTTTTCAAATAGTGGTTTAAAGGTTCGAAATTTTGTGAGATATTCAGCCGTCGTAAGATCGAGTATCGTCTTTGGAAAAGGCATGAAAGTCATCTAAATTCATTTATAAGATGAACTTGAGGATAGTATGCAATACAAACCGAATGACTGATCATCCTCATAATGTGGTCTCTGTGTGCTCTTTCATATGCATCAAATAGCTTGCATATCAGACAAAAATGCCGCGGTCTATCGTCATTCCTGGTGGAGATATACCCATGTTTGAAGGACTGCCGAGGGAATACAGCATAATTTGTGAGGTTCAGGCCTCTATGGAAGAAGGGACCTAACTCAAGTGGCACTTTAAATATAAACTCGTAGGCCATGTGTTTTTAATGACCTTAACAGCAGCATAACAGCCCGAGCAAGAATGAAAACTCACTCTGCAACCCCAGAAGTGCTTTCGGCTAGCATCTGGGAGACTTTTTTCGAGCGCCCTTCTCTTCCTTTCCCACATGATCAAGGTAAGACAATCCATGATGCTATTATTCTATCGGCTGGCATTTTTATATTCTTGTAGAGACGTGTTCTGAATTTGTACAGTTATCTTCCGATCTGCCACCACCGATGCCCAATATACGTACAAACAGGTCCGGCAACGAGCGAAGAGTTTTGGCAGGGCCTTAAAATCCCAATGGGGCTGGTGTAAAGGTGACGTTCTCATAGTGATGACCCCAAACGACATCGATACTCCATCTGTTATCTGGGGATGCCAGTTTCTAGGTGGAATCGTGGCCCCGGTCAGCCCCGAGTTGTCAGCACAGGAGCTTCTCCTGCAATTAAAACGAAGCCATGCAAGAGGACTTGTGGTTCATCCACAATGTGCTGTTGTTGCTATGGAGGCAGCTCGCCTTGCGAATCTATCTTCTGATCGAATTCTTATTTTGAGACTCGACAAACTCGTCCCGACATACAATGGCCTGCCCTCCGTTGAGGATTTCGTGAAGGCAAGTAAAAATGATATATACCAGGACATTCATTGGAAGGAAATCGAAGCAGACAAAGATATCGCATTTCTTGTATTCTCATCAGGGACCACAGGCAGAGCTAAATGCGCGATGATCTCTCATCGTAACGTCGTGGCTGCTGCTAAGCTTCAAACCGCAATTGATAGTGCCCACGTAGACTGGCGCCGGGATCTCACCTTAGCGGTACTTCCTACATATCACATCTTCGGTAAGTAGGTTAAACTTCTGAGAAAAATTAACTTATTGTTTTTAAAGTAAGCAAGCTAAAAGTATAGGACTTATTTGCCTCGTTTATCTCCCTGTCTATATTGGAACAACAACATTGTACATGGAAAAGTTCGATATTGCCACTTTCTGCAGTGTTATTCAGGAGTATCGTATCTCCCACGTCTATGCCGCTCCACCCATCGTACTTCACCTGGTGAAAAGCAGCCTAGTGAATACCTATGACTTGCGTACACTCCGCATGATCACTTCCGGTGGCGCACCTCTTGCTTCCAGCCTCACCACGGAGCTATTCCAGCAACGTCAAATCCCAGTTCGCCAGGCGTACGGATTATCTGAAACAACATCTGTATCTCATGTCCAGGTGGGTCATCTTGTATATCTCATTCGCGAGTCAGACAACAAAACTCACTGAAAGGGAATTCTCAGCGCTGGGACAAGTGGAGAGTTGGTTTAGGCTCGAATGGGCCTCCTATTCCCGGAATTGAAACCAAATTTGTCGATACTGATGGCCGCCAAGTTACAGTGGGTAACGAAGGAGAGCTTTATGTGCGTGGCGCCACAGTTTTTAATGGTTATCTCGATGAGCCTGATCTCACTGCGGCCTGTCTGACAGCAGACGGATGGTTTAAAACCGGTTGGTGATTTCTTTTTCGTTTTCTTCATTGTCTGCAAGATTTACGCATTATTTCTTACGACCAATTATAGGGGACATAGGATGCGAAGATGAGCAGGGCAATCTATTCATAACTGACCGGTCAAAAGATTTGATCAAATTCAAAGGTTACCAAATAGCACCAGCCGAGCTCGAGGATATCATTCTTGAAAACGAGGCTGTGGGGGATGCAACAGTCATTGGTATCATGAATGAGAATCTTGCAAGCGAGGTGCCGTTGGCTTATGTCGTAGTCAAATCCGGTTACCCGCAGAATCAAACTACGGCGCAAGCGATTCTCAAGCATGTCAGCGACCGAACAGTATCATACAAACATCTCCGTGGTGGCATTATTTTCACTGAGATGATCCCCAGAAGTAATTCGGGGAAGGTTTTAAAGCGATTGCTTCGTGATCGGGTATCAGTTGACCTCGTACGTCGAATCGGGGCCAAGGAATACACAAAGTACATGCTGGGGCCTAAGTTATAATGGAGGCAAATTACTCGCAATCTATATTTAACAGCAGAATGAGTCGAATACAAGTAGCTAAGTCAGTGACTAGGCGTTTCATTTACTGTAGCCTGCAAGATTCTGTATGATCTTCGGCACGTCCTGCTGATGTCCCAAATTAGTAGTCGGCGCGCCATTCAATCGTACTGGGAATTACTGAACCAATTGCTTTCTAGAATAATGAATAGTGGCTCTAATGAGTTATTATACTGGTGGCGTCGTCATCATCTTGTGTATTTTAACCCCCCTAAGTCCAATTTACATTTTCTTGACTTTCGACCGAGGGTTCGTCTGGAAGCATCATAGTCGGAAGGCCAAAATGAACAACAAAAATCAAATACATGCCGAGACCTTACCGACGAGAAAATATGTGGGATATAGTTTCCATGCCATCAAACCCCTCTCAACATCTGATTCGGGGCCATGTTGTACATTATTGGCTAGAGCCATCTAGTCAGCGTAGTTTAATTGCTTCCTCCGCCAGTCAACCCAAATCACCTTGCAATCGCCAACGATCTATTAGAGCTTTTAATAGCTTAATATGTTACTGAAAATAATGTCATAGTGAGGAGCACGGTACCTACAGTAAACACGCCTGTCAAGACTTAAGGAGCTGAGGCTCGATTTTTTTATGGCGTAAATACCCTTGCCTAACACCAGATGCACAGCCAGAGGGCTGAATGGTTGTTTAAACGGCAGGATCAAGAACTCGTCATAATTAATAGCCTTGCTGTGACGAAGTCTCCCAAGTGATCTCATAATGAAGGTTGGAAGGGTTAGACTTGGCATTACAGTTGTCGTGCAAGACATGCGATTGGCCCTGATCTCTTCCAGTTCTAGAGAATGGCTCGTGCATACACCTCTGCCTTCATATTACGTGGTATTTTACGACTATCACGATGTACAAATGACAAGAACTACGAAAATGAAAGCATTGCCGTTCTGAAATAGCTGAAACGAGCGGCATCTTTTTTTTAAAAAAAAAAGATCATCAGTAAAGTAAAGAATTTTGGAAAATTGTCAATGTATTTTGTTTACGAATTTGGTGCGTACTGCTTTCCGCTCCTCGTAGATTTTTGTCGTAAGTTGATTTTAGTTACAACGATCAGTATCCCAAAAACCAAGAGCAAAAGACGCGATTCATGACATGATAAATTCCAGAAGATCTTTGTTAACGTCATCAACATTGATGTTGTGGATAGCATGAGATCCTCCCTTGTAAATTTTCAGGCTGCCTTGAGGGAGAAGTTTTGCCGACTTCAATCCAGATGCTTCGATAGGAACAACTTGGTCATCATCCCCATGCAGAACTAGCACTGGGATATCGATCTTCTTCAAGTCTTCCGTGAAGTCAGTTTCTGAGAAATCCTTGATCGAGTCGTACGCCGACTTGAAACTGGTATTCATCCCCTGCTGCCACCAACTACGAATTTGGCCTTCGCTTTTCTGTGCACCAGGTCGGTTAAAGCCAAAAAACGGTCCGCTAGGAACATCCAAGAAGAACTGCGCACGGTCTTTACGCATCGCCTCTCGAAATGAATCGAAAACGGATTTGTCAGTCCCCTCGGTGTTGAGACTAGTCTTGACCATCAAGGGGGGGACAGCACCCACTAGAACGGCTTTCTTAAAACGACTTGTGCCATGTTTTCCAAGATAGTGGGTCACCTCCCCTCCACCGTGAGAGTGGCCAACCATCACAGCATCTTTGACCTCCAGATAAGCAAATAGTTCCTCAAGATCATCGACAAAAGTGTCCATGTTGTTCCCATTCCAGGTTTGAGTAGAACGCCCGTGGCCACGGCGATCGTGCGCAATAACACGGAAGCCGTGTTCTGCGAGATAAAACATCTGGTTTTCCCAATTGTCACTGCTCAAGGGCCATCCATGGGAAAAAGTGACAATGGCTCCTCCGGGATTACCCCAGTCCTTATAAAAGAGCTCAGCTCCATCTCGAAGCTTCAAATATGGCATGGTTGTTGAAAAGTGGTACGCAAACTTCCTAAAAAAAAAAAGCTGTCTCTCAGAAACCAACTTGGTAATGGACAAAATGGCTGAGCTTTATATATACGGAGCTGGTCTGTTCACGGTGTATATGTTATGACGGTATCAAATGCCTCACTAGTACTATGGCCCAATCGCTAGGGAGGCCAGATCTTTGGTAATACATCCATGATGTAGTTTCTAGTGATTCGGGTAGTTTAATCATGCCGACCCCATCCCGTTCAGCGATCCTTGCTTGATTTGTCCAGTTCATCATACAGTAGTAATAGATTGAGTTTCGAATCCGGCCTAACTTACTACTGCCCTCCACCGTGCTCCCCGACTCTCTCCTTGCAACTACCTACTGCTAGTACTTGAGTGAGATGATTGTCCGATTCAACCCTTGTTTAATGTACTTCACAAGACTCGCTATAAATATATATTTTCGTTGCAGAATCCGGACATTCGCGAATCATATTTAAATACACTATATCTATTATTAGTGTAATAATAAAGATCCGAGATCCAGTCCGAAATAGGATCTATACAATATATTCTATTTGAAACTATGAGCATTCAAATTTTAATCTATATCAATAAGGATATTTTAAATATGTTCAAATATTATATGAGTTTTCCTTCGGTTCTGTCTTCGAAATTTTTGCTTTGGGCATAAAATTGGATTTTGATGCTCTATCCTGAATGGCTGGCAGCCGCGTCCCGAAAAAATGAAACTATTCTTCTGGCCATATCGGTGTAATGACTCAAGCCTTGCAACTCAATTGCAGTCTCGGGGCTGTTTTTATTCTGTTATATAAACTGGAAAAATTAGTAGATCCAAGTATGAGTCTTCGAAGGAAATTCCTACATTCAACAGAGACTTCGCCAAAGTCCAAGATATTTCAGTATAGATTAGGCCAAGGTCTGCGACTAAATCTACTGCTGCTTTAGTCCTCCTAAGGCACCCGTGAGGGCTTTTTATAATATTCAGCAAATAGACAGCATTCCGTCTGAGGTATTTCAGTTTAATGAAGTTACCCGCGGAGTGCGAATTAAATTCCGTTGTTTTTTGCGCGCTAGATTGCTGCGTCAGGAGCAACATATCGACTCAAGAGAAAGAGAATTATTCGAGGTCAGAGAAGAAATGGTAAATGATAAGTGATAAATGGACGCTACTGAATGCTAGCTACTGATATAGTTTGCGGTTGGGATAGCTAAAAGTGTGGTTGAGATAACACCACCCAGGTAGAGCGCTCTGAATGGCTCAGCCATCCCCAGTTTGGCACGTATCCCTTCTCTGGACCTTAAAGCTCTCAGAGTATGAAGGTGGTCTTGATGAAGTGTAGGGTGGGCAGGGTTCCTTGAGAGCCACTCGAGTGGTTTCCAAAAGGCTGCGCATTCTTATGATCCTTTCCACCGCGTCGTTGGCCTCTTTTCTTATTTCTTCCCTGATTATTTTTACCATAAAGTCGGTGACTTCGTCCATCCTATCGTTCACCCTATCTATGGTTTTCTGAATAATTTGCTGGATATCGAGTTGTCTGTTCGGTTTATCGTTGGTAGGGATTTCTTTTTGCTTTCTCTGGCCTCTCCAAGATCCCCCGTGCTGCAGCTAAACTAATCTTTGTGAAATGCAATTCAGAGGTTCGAAGTGATCAATTATTTGGCAATATTACCAACGACGAGATCAGTCCCTAAACTAACCTTCTTATAGATGTGTGGTCAGTTGGCCCCAGCTGTTAAGCCAAATCCTTGAAACCCTCATACCAGGCGCATACTTCGAAATCCAAGAGAGTGCAATCTGGGACTGGTCAGACGATGGCTCACTTAAAACCGACAGCCCTATAATTCAGAACATCGAAGTCATCGATATCAGTGCACGCATGCAAGGCAAATAATTTAACATCTAGCATAAATTACGAAGAATGGTTGATCGACACCGGCTTCGAAGATGTTCAACAATCAACTTACTTCTTACCATACTCCTCTGGCCAAAAGATCCCGCTTTGGAAGAGCTGGGTCGATACCAGGCTGCTATGGCACGATAAGCTGTTGACGCTTATGGATTGAGATTATTCCCGTAGGTAATGGGTTGGGGTGAGGAGCCTTCGAAGGTTTTGATTGCTTTGGCGAGGAGGCACCTTCGTGATAAGAGTATGCTGCATATTTCAAATTGTGTGTCTCATTAATTTCGTGAAGATATTTTGCTGACTACCTCTCTAGGTAATCTTTGTATAGTCGAAAGCCCCTCTAATCTTAGGTATTTTCAAATTTTATTGTCAAGTGTGGAATATCAATGTCATCAGGGGATATCTGGGTCAAGATATAGCCCGACCAAAAGATAAACATACTGGTTTCTTATTTCTAATTCCCAATCAGGTTTGACTTCAATCGTAGACCCATCAAAAGTATTTCGAGATCATTCACATCAATCTATCAATGTGCCAGTAGATCAGACATGCTGGCTGCTGCAGGACTTTTCGCTCCTGAAGCATAGGGCTGCCCCCCTAGAATCACATATAAAAGTCCCTTGTCTATGGGGACCAAGGCAGATTTTCGTCTCTGGAAGGTTGAGACAACTTGGGTATTCGATTATTATTACAGGTCCAACATATCATACATGTTTATCGCAGCTAGCCTGCTAGGGGTCCAACCTGAACATCCGTCCTCCTTCGCAATTCTGCCACCTCCTCTTCCTTCTGCTGAATTTTACGCCGCTGCGTCATGATCTTCTCATATCTTTTCTTGCCTCCAAATTTCAACTTCGTTATCATATCAGCTGCTTGACCTCGAGTTAAACCCTCCTGGTTAACATTTTCTGTCCGGATACGAGCTCTGTTCAGCATCTGCAATTGCGAGCTCGTTGCCGGATTCTGTCGCCACGGCTTCCGCGCAGAGATGTAGCGCTCCTCAAATTTGCTACTGGCAAATGTGTCTGCTGCTCGGACAGCCGTTTCTAAATTCGGACCAGAGGCGATGTTTCGTGGCTTTGTGAATGTCGGTTTCTCGGTGACAGGATCCTTGAATGTAATGACATGGCGTACGACGAATTCCTCTCTTCCTTTCTCTCTCTCGAGGGCGAGCCATCCGCCTGCATCGGAAAGAATGTATTTATCATCACTAACACGCACCCAAGCATTTCTGCTAAGTGACCTGATGTGCTTCTCGTATCGGGTGTCACCGAGAAGATCATAGATGCTGTCGTACTTGGTGAATTGTAGCTGGACATCTTCATCCAAATCATTATCGTCATTTGTAGATGATCCTGTGTTCTTCTCTTCCTGGCGACCTTCTCGTATTTCTTTTGCAGTCGTTTTGTCTAGAACTTCATCCGGATCGAGACCAAACAGGGTAGGTGTTGACAAAACACCGGTTTCCAATGACGCGACCATATCAATAACATGACAATCTTTCTTGCCGGGATATAATCGCAGACCTCGACCAATCATTTGAATGAGCAAGTTCCGAGACCGTGTTGGCCGCGCCATAACAACACAATCGATGTTTGGGATGTCAGTTCCCTCCGTGAAAAGTCCACAGTTTAGAAGAACTGGGAATTCATGATTTTTAAAGGCATCGATTTGCTCTGCGCGAACGTTTTTTGGTGTATTGGAGGTAATATATCGAGCATCAATACCATTCTCCCGAAATGTCGCAGTGAGCTGTTGTGTATGGTCGATATCAACACAAAACACAAGCGTGGATCGTCTATCCTGGGCATTAGCCATCCAAGCTCTCACTGTGATATTATTCGTATTCGCAGTATTAACTGCTTTGGACAACGATCCTAGCGCAAAATCTCCAAAGCTATCTTTCTTAACTTTAGAGAGGTTGGCTCCAGATTTGACTGTAGTAAATACTGCATCAGCCAACCAATTGTCACCAATCATATCCACGTAGTCTTTGTGGTATACAATATGATCAATTGCAGCTCCCAATTTGAGGCCATCGAATCTTGAAAATGTTGCTGAAACACCCACAAGCACAGGTGCATTGGGAGAAGCCTCATTCAAGCCGAAATGACCGAGAGCATCGCGATAAGACCGCGCAACAATATGATGTGCCTCATCCACTAAGATTAGTTTGAATTCCTCAGGATTGAATTTTGCAATACGCCCCCGCGCAAGCGTCTGTACAGACGCAATGATGATATCGCCTTGACCTGTAGCCACACTGTTTCCCATTTCAATTTCCACGGATAAGTCAGGATAAGCAAGATGGCAATGTCTCGCAGCTTGCTCAACCAGTTCTCTCCGATGAACAATGATCATGGTCTTGGTTCCTTTTGCACCGCGTGGTGGTACTCTGCTTATGAGCTGAGTGAAAATGACCTATAAAGATATCAGCACCATCCTGTGGAAGCGGACAATAGAATGGGCGTAACTCACAGTTTTCCCAGCGCCAGTAGCCAATGAGACCCCCAACCTCCGATGTCCTCCTTTCAAATACTCAAGCACGGACTGTATGCATTCTTCCTGGTAATCGCGCAGAACAATACTTGAATTTGCCCTCGGTGGTGCCACCCCTGAATTAAAGCGAACATCTTGTCGAACACGAGGTACAGAATACCTCACTGGCACTCTTCTCCATGGCTGTTTAATGGAGAGCAGCCTTAATCTCCTGATGAAATCCATATATAAGTATAATATAAAAAAGAGAAGAGAAGTTGGAGTTGAACGAGTCCATAACTAACAGTGCAAACAGTGCAAACTCCTCTTATCACGATAACGCGATTTCCCGCATTTTCGGTGGAGCTTCAAGCTTGACCTTTTTTTCATTCTTTCTTCCTTTTCTTCAACAATCTTTCCGATCTTTTCTTTCGCTGGTGCAGCTGTGATGCTTCGCCTGCGGTCCTGTCGGACGCGCTGCGACTTTGCCATCTGTCCACGATGAGCAGTTCCTCTTCCTACGAACCCGATCAAGACGAGTCCGAGTTCGAGTCCGACCTTGCGCCGAGGCGCTCGCGCCAGTCGAAATCGAATTCTCGAGTGAGATCAGTGAAGTCTGCCTCTGTCAATCTTGATGAGCCTTCTGATCCAGAGGATCTTGGTGAGCTTTTGGAGGATCGTTTAGAGGCCCTCAATCAGCTATATCAAGATATTCGACCACATTCACTTGAGGCCTACGTCAAACTTCTCACGGAGGTTGAAAAGGATTACGATCCCACGAATGTTAAAGACGAAGATGAATTATTGAACGTTACCCGAGATGGTGCGGTGGTGTGGACCGCGACTGAGAAGGAGATTCTGTACAATGTACTCGATCGAAAAGGGTTTAACGGCATCAAGGATATTGCAATTGCAATCGGCACGAAATCCGAATTGGAGGTATTAGAACATTTGAGGGTTGTTCAAAAGACAATCAGACATCACCTCGGTCAACGACGTCTCAAGTTCATCACCACGGTTCAGATCCCAGCAGCAGCAGAGGTTAGCGAAGACTATTGTGCTGAGGAGAGAAAATATGCCAAATATCTGGCTCTCCGCGATGAAATCACATATGCGCACAATAGCAAACTCTTATACGCTGATTATAGCGTTATCCGCGAGTCAGAGGCTCAAGCTCTCAGCAATGCTGACATCAACACTCCTCTACGAGGCGATCTAAACCGCGCTGTCGGCCTATTCAATACGCCAAACTGGATCTCACTTTCAAAAGACATTCTGATGAACTTTGGTGGTGAGATGGAGGAGAATCACTGGACAAAAATTGCCGAAACCGAAGAAGATACGCCTTCGATCGCTGCAGGGGCAATCATGGACTTCTCTGCTCTTGCAATCAGTCTTACTCGTCGTCTCATCCAGTCGTCAATTTTCATGGCTGAGTCCCGACTCAGAACCACTGATCGAAGCTCGGAATTACCTCGAGACGTTAAGTATGCTGATGTTAAAAATGCACTCGAGGTCATGGGTATGAAGCGTAAACGTCCTTCCTTTGTTGATATTGTGCGTCGAAATCGGATTGCCATCGGAGCATTTGCACCACAACGTCTGAAAGCAAGCCAGACTGTCAGTTACAAACAAGCCGAGGAAATACTCAGTTATGGTGATAAGAAGTTCTACAAAGCCGCCCACGCCTTAGAACAGGGAACCGTGTCAAACAAGGATACTGATATCAGAACGGACGAGGATGAACACGACCACATGGATGAAGATGAGGATGATGCTGAAGATGAGCTCGAGGAAGATATCGAAGAAGACAGGGACAGTGATGGTGAAAACGGAACCAATCGCCCAGCAACCTCGCACAACCCTGAACTTCCACACCCTGAAACTACGGAAGACCATCAATTAGCCGAAGACGAAGAGGAAGAACAAGCCGATAACATTGACCAAGAACGAAGTCGTCAAGAAGAACTCAGATTATGGCAAATGTTCGAGAAACCACCTCCGCCATCCCTCCTCGTTCCCATCATCCCACTCATTTCCCAACCAAAAGAGGAAACGGATGATGAAAAGGATGATCTGGCATTTCATGGGATTTACGAGCGCAGAACTCAAGAAGACCTTGTCAACTGGCGAGATCGTACTCTCTACCATAGTGAATGGGAGCAGTATGGCTCAGGTCTTGAAGAGTTATTGGATGAACTTGCCGAAAACACCCGGAAACGACGCCGAGTTGAGGCTGGGGATCCAGCGGAGGAAGAGAGGGAAGAGGTCATTGACGAAGATACCCCAATGGTTCCCCGGCCACAACTCTCAGCTGATAGAGTTGAAAGCGAGGATGATAGCAGCAGCGATGATAATGAAAGTGACGAGGAGCACCTCGATGAAGCAGATGGTCAGGTCAATGGATCTGACCACCCTCGTGCTGTAACTCGTCATGCGCGTGCAACTGCATCTGCACCCTCACGTTGGAAAGTCACCCATATCGACAAGGATGACCACATCGAACCTAGAGATGAAGACAACGAAGCCGAAGATGAGATCTCCTCAGATTCCAGCTCAGACTCAGACTCTTATTCCATCTCTGCCTCTGCCTCTGCCTCTGCCTCTGCCTCTGCCTCTGCCTCTGCCTCTGCTCCCCAACCAAAAGTCAACATCCCCAGAGCAGTGCAAAGGGAGCAGAATAAAATCGAAGACGAAATATCCACCGACTCAGACTCATCATCAAACTCCAATCCTACACAAGACCCTACAAAAGCAAATATTCTCAAAAACGCACATATCCCAAACGACCCCGATGATATTTCCACAGACTCCGATTCTTCTATCTCGGATAATTCACATGTTGATGCTATGGATCTAGATGAGGATTTTCATGCCCAAATCCCTCCTAATGATTTCATATGATTTTCTTCAAAGAGTTGATGTGAAGAATTAACAAAGCAAGCATTCTTAATACCCAATTAATTGAAATTCAGATTATATTCTTATGCTTCTTTTCCACTCAGGACTAGTACGAACTCTATGACAGGGAGTAGTGATTAGCACCTAGCTAGAACTACATGACTCAATCACAACTAGACATCATATACTTCATCAATTATGAAATCCATTAACAATTACCAGAATCAATCTTCACCCATCCTATACTATACTACTAATATACCAAGTATCCTACACCATCAAAGACCTCAACTTAATCTTCAAAACTTGCATTCAAACGTGAACGAAACACAAACTCCAACTGGGGAAAAAATAGAAAATGAAACAGCGCCTTTTCCTAGCCAGATAAGTTTCAAAAAGAGAAATATTCATAAAAACACCGCCGAGCTCTAAGCTCCTAACGGTTTCGCTGTCAATCCGTACATTTCTTGCCTCACCCCCCTTTCCATCTTTCCATTTCCACATTTCCACATTTCCCAGAGATCAAATTGCGACTACCATCACTCCAAAGTCATGGGTACTCCTGCCTCTCACTCACAGAGACGTATCTTACAAGCATCAGATAGCAAAGCAAGAGTCTCACAGATCAAGAGTCTTATAATCCGCCCCAGCTTCAGCACTCAAAGGTTGGACTCCAGCCCGAACATCACCACCAACAGGTTGGAAATTATAATGATTGCCAATACCCGCAGTAGCAGCGTTAGCAAGCATACTATTCGTATGCTCATTCGGACCTTGAAGACTAACAGCCTGAAGAGCATCTTGAGCCTCCTTAACACGCTTCTTGAAAGACATTCGATCAAGGAAAAGTTGTTGACGAGCCTGTTCCAGTTCACGACGCTCAGCCTCAATAATCTCCTCCATCTCATTAAACTGCTGCAATTTGATCTCGAATTTCTGCAGTGTGACGTTGACGGCCGCACCGACGAGACGGGTCATTTCGCGTTCCTCATGCGAGGCAAGAGCTCCAGCGCGTGCGGCAGATGCGGCCATCGCTACGGTTGAGAGTGATTCCTTGGGCTTCTCACTTTGCTCGGCTTCACGGGTAGTGTCAACGTCCATTGAATCTTCGGCCTTGACATCCTTGCCCTTATCCCCTTTCTCCAATTGGCTTCGCAGCTCCTTGCGGATTTCCTCGACGGAGCGACCAGCAGCCGCGGCGGCCACGGAGGGCTCGGCCATTTGAGCCAGATAGGCTACTACCGACAAGACAGGGTTCTCTGAAGAGCTGATGGGATCCCGACCCGGTGCAGCGCGGAGATCCGGAATATCTTCAATATATTTGTCCTCGATTTCGAGGGAGAGGAATTTCATCACACATTCCTCGCGGGTTCGTGTTCCCACGTGGTTTGCAATCTGCTCCCAGTTATCGTCAAAGTTCTCCAGACCCTCCAGCAGAAGCAGAAGTTCTGAATCAGACCACGGGGCATCCTTGTCTGGTACGTGAGTATGGCTCTTATCTTCCAGCTTCACGAAGTCTGAGGCATTATGGCTTGAGGGCATGCGTCCTTGGAGGAAGCAGTTCGGGCATAGGTCGTATTTGGCGTCGGGGGTATTCGCGTTAGCTGTTGTAGGCGCGGATTTGGCATAGTGGAAGCGAAGTTTCGTGCAGTCAATACCACATGAGAAGCAGTGGGACTTTTTCTTGGGTTCTTGCTCAATACCGTTTGTTCCATCACCATTGGTCTGCTTATCGTCCGTGGTGGGAGTGACATCCTTGCCCTTGTTATCGAAGATGTTGCGACGCAGGTCGAGACCTTCTCCCTTTGTCACGGGCGTCGAAGAGGCGGCGCGGTCTGTGGCCGGGAGGGACTTGCCGGCGGTAACAGTTGGGTTTGGACCTGGCTGGAAAGGCTGCAGACCACGAGGGGTATCGGCGATGACACGGAAATGGCCCGTAAATGGTGGTCCGATATTGGAAGGGCGAGATTGAGGGTCAACCTGAGCATATTAGCCGGAGTTCATTGAGCCCCAGAAGTGGAGCTACTTCGGTATGGCCGTGATAGACTCACCTGGTAGTTGATCAGACCCCACTGTTCGAGGAAAGAGTGAATGCGCATGATAGCACAGACATCACCAGCAAGATTGCGACGGCAAGCGGTGACGGTCAAATATTCAATAGGGTTCAGACGGTAAGTATTGATCATGAAATCACGGTAGTCCTTGTAGGTAGCCGGAGTCTTGCTGCGGTTACGTCCATTGAAGAATTCTGCAATGGCCTTCTTCTCGATCTCATGAATAGTATTCATATCAAACCAGGTTGCGTAACTGGGAAGAATGATGGCATGGGTTTGAGTGACGAGCTGTTCACGCGCGGCAGCTTCCAGAGAGGACTTGGATGGCGCAGGCTGCTCTTCACCCACAGCATCTTCAAGACCCTCACCCGCCTGCTCGGGTGGTTGCGATTCTCCAGCCGCATCTTCCAAACCATCAGTATCTCGCTTCGCATCGGTTTCAATGCCGCCCATCTCTTCATCCTCCGGCTCAGCATCACCATTGTCGTCCTTGGGGGAGGCAGGGGCATCGAGAGGGTTTTCCGATCCGGAGTTTTCAGCCTTCTTCTCGGGGGATTCTTGGCGCGATTGTGCTTCTAATTAAGCCATGGTGTTAGCATTGACAAACTATCCAGGGAGGCGAGGTTGGGAAGCGTACCTGAAGCACTACCGGCATTGGTGATATCCGCAGCACCCTCGGCACCAGTCACAGGCTGAGCATTCTCAGATGCCGCGCCTGGGTTGATTGAAGTGTCATCCATGATGGCTTGAAACGGATGATAGCTGTTGTCGCGGACAGCTGAAGACCGACTCCTTTCGCGCTCGTTCGCGATCGACCTTGCGCTGCGCAACTGACGTACGCGTGGCAAGGGCAAATAATAGGCCGGTGAATTGAAAGAATGAGAGAGCCCAATCCAATAGGAAATCGGGCCAGAAAGTGATGATTGGACCAGGTGCTCGTTCGCTGGGGGGGGAAAGGTGGATGTTCGCGCCGGTCGAAAACTCGCGGTCGACTGCCAAGACTACGCTAACCGGATTGGGACGTGACTTTGTGCCTCAAATATAAGGTATCGTCTCAACTTCTGATCCCATTAGATAGTAGGTAGAAGGACGGGTTAATTACTCCTATGGATAAATTGTGAGGTCTGAAGAATTAAATACTATCAAAATAGACAGTATCAATCCGAAAAGTCAGCTTTGATCTCTAGTCGTCGACTACAGGTACACATTTTCCATCTCAGCTACAGGTCTTGTAGTATCTTCTCTTCCTTCTAGTTGTAGGTTTATACAAACATAGAAGTATTTAAGTATCCCAAAATCTAGATAGATTTATATTAATGTAATTCTTTGGAAGTCAACCTCAAATTCACTTCCATTTTCGAGTGCCTCCCCATTCATAACACCATGAACGTACGCTTCTCCAACAAGCAAATATCCATCTCCTTCGTTCCGCACCACATGAGGTGTACTGCCACCCTTCAGCAGTACAACACTATCCCCTTTCTGCACTTGCAGTGGTACTAAGCAGAAATACCCACTTTCAGTAATTGAAAACTTCCTCGTCACTACATGCTCCATTATACCACCCCCAAAAAGCTCGACCACGAATTGTCGAGTTTGCGGATCAGGATACTTTTCAGAGATGTCAACATTCACAAACGTACCCGGACGATGCATATTCCACCAAGCGCGAAATACATCCTCATCTTTCTCGAAATCATATCTCTGTCCGGTAAGAGTTCTCCAAAGCGCCGTGAATGTCTCCTGTCCGTATTTGCTTGAATCTCCGAATTCTTTTGATTTGCTTTGAAGCCATTCGACATATTTTGTCTGATTATCGATGCAAGTCATGGAATCCGTGATGGATGTCAAACTATCAATAAATGCAGCACTCGAAGTAAGCTGTGTCTTGTCAGGACTAAATTCCAGATCGCTAATTGTGTTCCCACTAGCCTGATAACATTTCATGCTGTCCTTCTGCTCTGATTCAAACGCTTCCAGTAAGAAAGGCTTGTGGCTCCCAATCCATTCATCATCAGTGGTAGACCAGTCTGGCACACATGACGGCAGATTCAATGAAGATTTCCCTCGAGTCCCAACGCTAGTCAGAAGATCTAACGTAGTGCTGCTCTGTAGCATACGTACAGCCACGTCTATATACACATCCCGTAAACTTAGATAGTAGTTAGGCTCAATGCCATACCGAGACGCATCAATAGCAGTACCCAAGAGACAATACACTTTATCTCTTTGATCTTCACAATGAAAACCAAGAGTCCAAAGCAAAAGAAAGTGTAAAGTAGGACCAGTCTTCTCCGTCTTCGGAAACCACAAAGCCCTCCTCACAATCTCAATTAAAAGAAGATTCCCCACAGCCCTACGATCAAGTCCTTCCGTATTTGCTCCATATTGCTCATGAAGAATGGCATTAGGAAGTTTTTGAAAACGCGCAGTCTGAAAAATAATCAATATCAACTCAAGAGGAAACTCCACCATTCCACACCGAATACTTGTATTTGAATTGAGAGCCGCCTCTTGAAACATCCAAGCCCTCTTAGTCCAACCCAAATGAATAATAAATCGAAGCGCAGCCCAAGCCGAATCATTCGCAACAGGAAATCCAAGTTCAATTAATCGATCATTCATCGAATGGGAAAATTCATGATCAAGAGAAAATTCATTAGACGTTTCGTAAGTCGTTATATGATCCAAAAGTTGAATGGCCAAATCAACCCCTAACTGAATTTGTTTAGTTTCAGGACCAACGTATATAATGACTTCTGTAGCAGATCGATAGATTTCTCCCATGTGGAGAACCTGTTTATTTCGTTCGTTGGTATCATTTTGATTAACACATATTGCATCAGCCCATAAACAGAGCATATCTTTATCCCGTCGAAGATTTAGTAGTGCATTGTATAGGGAGGTTGTTATATCGAGGTGGCAATCGCAAGCTTCTTCGGCCTCGGTAATTTGGATTTTCTGACTTAGTTCAGAGGGTTCCCATTGATAGGATAAAGCGTTGTAATCAGGTTTCGTGTTGAGGTCGAAATGATCGATCCTAGCTTTTATGATAGGATCGCTCAGATCTCCGGGATGGAGTGTTAAATTTCGAATTTGGCCGTCTGCAAGTGGTTTGTATTTGTACATTCTGCAAGTGTTATGTTTATGCGAGAGAGGTGATGCTATTGAAGAAATTGATACAAGGAATAAACAAGAGAGCTTGGTGAATGCAGAAGCAGGTCTCATAATCGACATTTATTGTGTACCTCTGGCCACATATGTTCGTTACACTACAATCCGATCTAACTAGATGAGGTTTTAGTGTAATGTATTGCAGGGGATGAAGTCTTCACAAATTCAAAGTATAGTATTGAATCATAACAAAGGATCACCAATCCTAGCAAATCTATCTACTGATTCGCAATAATAGCAGCACGAGCCTCCAAAGCCTTCGCAACAGCAGGCTTCGCCTTCTGACGATTCAACCAAGCCTCAAGATGAGGATATTCCGAAAGACTAATACCAAGCATATCAACAAGAAGATACCAAGGAATAAAAGCCAAATCAGCATAACTCCACTTATCACCCGCCAAATATTCCTTATCCTTCAAAACACGATCCAAAACACTAGACACGCGTCGAATCTCATTATAATACCGCTCCTTCGCACTTTCAATCTTCTCCGGGTGGAACTTGGTGAACCAAACAGCCTGACCAAAGTAAGGACCCTGACCACTAACTTGGAAATGTAACCATTGCTTAGCAAGGAAGTAATCCTTGGATCCGGGTTCGAAACTAATGGTTCGTTCCTTGTCGTAGGTTTCAACGAGGTATTCCAGGATAGCACCAGATTCCCAGATCGTGATACCGGTATTTGGATCTTCGATTGCAGGGACGCGACCATTGGGATTGATAGATTCGAAGGGTTCTTTCTTCATGTCTTCGAAGGCAAGGACTTTGTTTTCGTAGGGTAAACCGAGTTGTTCAAAGACCATAACGACCTTCCATGGGTTCGGACCCAAGCCGCAGCCATAAAGAGTGATAGGTTTGAGAGACATTTTGTTTTTTGAGAGCTGACTGATCGGTACTACCGATAATGAATGTGAACTGTGTTGAATTGGAGATTGGTACGAAGTAGAGAAATTGCAGCACAAAGAAACCCTTTATATCGTTGTATTCCGCACTCTGACTTCATCGCAAACCTAATGGACACATTACACCCCCACTTCACCTTGTAATTCACCCCTCGGCCTCGGAGCGCTGACAAATTACCTACAAAGCGGAGTCTGGGACCTTGCGAGCCATCAGATAGACGCATTTTCGTTCGTGGAGCTTCTCAGAGTTTCCAATGGAAATCAAGTGGGACAAGGTCACCGCTTTCTCGTGGGGTTTCAATTGGAGAATCATCCAATCGATGGTTCATATTCAGGAATCAAGACACTGTTCAGTTTACATAACTACTATGTATGATCGCAGCGGGTTGCCACACCAATGCCCGACTTATGCAGCGAGAAATGATTGAACATGTCTTGATTTTCCATACTGTAACATAGTATCCTGGAGTCCTTCGTGGATATTTGCATGGTTTTCGCACGGATTTGAATTATTTTCGCGGTTTATGTGTATTTCGGGATTTGTGTCTGTCAAGTCTGACCGCTGGTCGAGCTACGTAAGCAATTATCAGCAATATTCATGAAAGGGGAGATGAACTGAGAATTATACTTAAACTGCACGACAGCTGACGAGGATGATTGAGTGGTATCATGTTCAATCGACCATGCAGAAAGATGAAAGAAAGAAGCAAAGAATCAGAATGTCAAAGATCTCAACCAGTCTAACATTGCTGACAATTCCATTGCTGACGAATCACCAATATAAATCAAGACGTTTCTAGCCGACGCCCTTTGAAAGACTTACCCCGTCAATTGGGGAAGATATCGGCCATAGTCCGTAAAAACGGAGTAAACAAATGACTCGATGCGTTGTCCAAGACCGGAGGGCGTGTTTTAGGGTGATTTTAGAGTCATCTCATACTGTACCCACCTGGATGAATACTCAGCCTGACTCCCACAGCCTCGCAATAGCCTCAGCCTCAACCCACGGTATGCAAATGCAAATATGCAAAACATGAATCAAACACTGACTAGAATTAGTCTAGAATGACTAGATCTGCAAACTCCGAATTCTTTTTTTTTCATTGCCTCAATCATGTTACACTGACTAGACTAATGCGCAATCCAATAAGGCTCGGAGTAGATTCGGAATGAAAAATCGGGTGTCGGAGTAGATTTCGGACTAAAAAGGGACATAGAATATCACGCCACGAAATAAACGACATAAACTAGATAAACAATACAAATTCAATCCTCATTACATAGTGAAACTTGAGTGTCATAGATTTCAAAGCAAAATATTCCTAATGATCTGGTGCATTGATAGATGATCCGTGGTTATTCCAGACTCCGTTTGACTCATTCAAGCCACTTCGTAAAATACGAATTCAGTGAATACGAAGGATCGTAACGTCATCGCAGCTCAAGACAATACTTTTCGAGATTATCACAGAATATAGGTTGTACGGAATATAGTGTAAGATATAATGCAAGTAGATAATATCTTAATTTACTGATTGTCTACTACACTGCCCTACATCCTCCGTACGTACTAGACATCACTCATTTTGTAGTACAATATAACTACAGAAATTAGGTAGATAATAACCTACTCCAAACTAGATATAGTGGAGTCACCATCCTTTGTCTACCCTATTCTCCTTATACTATACGAACCACCACATTAACTCCACACTCTCAGACCACATCTAGACCTCAATAACCTCCAACAGTCAAGGCAGCAAGTCAATCCCAACGTAATCACCTTCTGCCTGAGTCAAGCAAGAAAAGCAACGCATGCCAAGAAACGATCTACCACGCCCTTTCGCTAATATGGAAAATAGATTCGTGTTCGAGACCCATTGTCTATGACTAGGACTCAGTAAGCCCGTGCATACTATGTATGTATGTACAAACAAGCCCAGCCTTATGCCGCGACGATAACGATAGTACATACTGCATTCAACGGATAGTTACTGTATTAACGTGGACCGGCTTATTTCTGGCCAATAAAATTATGTACTTCTTTATTTATTCCTTGTTTGCATTTAGAAGTTACACATTTATCTCCACTTGGAAAAAAAGCAGTGCAAACTGCCCAAAGTGGAGTCCGAATATCCGTATTAGGAGCCCGCGACATCGGGCTCCTTTTGGGTTTAGTTTTTTGATTTCTTTCTTTCATTTTTATTTTCAATTTCAATTTCAATTTCAACTTAAGAAATAATATTCGTGATCCATCGTATCAGCTAGAATAATCTATATTCAGTAAAATAGAATACTCTGTCTTCCAGAGTATGTTGATCTGTCAGATATCCTTGGCATGGTTGGAAATCATGCTATACGAGACAATGGATAATCAAGTCCGATTTTTACTCCGATTAGTCCGTAGATCCGCCCTTCTGACGTCTTCAGTCACTTACAACGCTAGATATTCTAAATATTCTACATAGTATGTATGTTTTGAGTCAAGTGGGTCAGTGGATCATCTTTTTATTTTTTTAATGAATTTTATTTTACTTTTTTTTTAATCGGAGTAGATGACGGAGTAAAGTACATACTTTCATGAGTATTGCTCAAGTATAAAGACCGCTGAACCACCCATTCCAAATATCCATCACAACATCATTCCTCAAGTCCATTCCAAGTTTAATCAGACTTATCTCTCATATATCATCATTGATTACCATTACCTCATTACTCCATTCATACATTCATACTCCACCCAAATCCTATCAATCAACCATCTACACCACCACCTCTATACTCCAACCAATACTCCTCCAACTCTACTATACAATACTATACAATATCACATATACAAACAACAAAATGCCCTTCACCAAATCCACAACTCCCACCACCAAAATATTGAGCGATACATCCTCAACACACTCCACCGTCTCAACAGCAACAACCCTCAAACCCACCGACTCAAAGAAATCAAAATGGTTCTCTCTATCGAAACCTACAGACCACCACCACAACCCCCGCTCATCTGATTCTGCCGCCGCCAAAAAGGCTATTCATAATGAGGCTATTGCTAGTTACCTCTCTCTGCGATAGTCTCAAGTCTCCGAGTATGAGAACTTCTCTTCTCTTCTCTTCGAGTTCGAGTCTGAGTCTGAGCTCGAGTCGATTCTATACGGTCTCAGTTTGTCTGCTCGCGTACCTGGTTTTTTGTCGATTATATTACCGCGCCACACTTATGAATAATACCCCGACTGCTTTGATTGACCATGCTATGGCAGTATAACTGCTGGTACTATTGGCTTGATTTGGTTTTGTACTGCGCTATAATGTTTGGATGATATGGATAATGGTGATATATTGGTACTTTGTTCTAGGTTTTCTGAGGGTTGAATAGAAAGATTATGTTATTTCAGTGTTTTTGATCTTATGGAATTTCAAAGTAGAAGTATTTGTATCCTATGTGTTGGTCTTTTGAGTGCTTTAGGTTAGAAAGGTCTTAAGTCTCTTCAGTGGCATAGTACTAGCATTCAAGGAACATCATCTTCTGTAATGGATTACAATGCTAAAGCGATCATGAATATATGTGCAATGATTAATGATAGATGGTATACAACGAAAACATACTCTCTAAACTCCATTAAAGAACCACTCACAATCCAGCCAACAATTCACCCATCGAAATCGGTTTACGAACCGCATTCGAGAATCCCTCATGATAAGTAACCCAAACTTTCCTTCCAGCCTTGGAAGACTCATCAACCGGTCGTTGATCTCCCTCCTCTCCACCCTTACCATTCGGACTGGGAGTCTGAATAACCCGGCCAAAGAAATCCTTCTTAACAGTCTCATCTTTCATAGCTTTCTTAGCTGCATCATGAGACTGCATATTCTTATCAATCGGATATTTCCCAGCCACCGCACTCTCGGATTGTTTTCGCGTCGTTTCTTTGCGGTATTCTTGATCTAGGACTTGGCGAACGGCATATCGGACAGGTGCATTACCTCCAGAAGATGCACCAGGCATTTTAGAGAATGACACGAGTGAATCAATTGGTCTATAACGAATTAGTTTGTGGAATTCATTTCATATGAATGGGTGTGCTTTGCTTACGGTTCCATTCTGTAAGCCCATCCCCCATGACCACCACCTTCATGCTCAACTCGGACTTTCTCAAATGTCACTCCCATACAGGCCATAACTCGCGCGGCAGATTGAACGAGGGTACGCTCAGATTCTTTGCGTACACTGGCGGTACTTTTATTATCGCCGCCTGCTCGTACAATGACTGGTTTCACATCCGGTGAGAGCATACGCACCAAATGCGGGACCAGATCGGTGATGACTGATTCAGAGGATCGGAAAATACGAATTATCGGTGCGGAAAATGAAGTATGGAAGCTGTTCAAGATTGCACGATTTGCTTTTTGCGCTTCAAATGCGGCGAATTCAGCTCTGGGTCCAGAGAAGGGGTGTTCTTCCTCGACTTCCTCGTCCTCGTCATCTTTCTCTGCAGCTTCAATCTTGCCCGCGGCAGAGGCGAAGAGATGATGGAATGCCAGTACGGACTGGCTCAGATATGGGCTTAATTCCCATTCTTGCGATGAGTGTACCTTTGCAGAAATGGAGTCGTGGAAATGCAGCCATTCATAGGCAGCAATAGGCTTGGAAAGAAAAGTATCATCCTGATACTGTTGAATCGGATAGGCGGCAAAACAGTCTGTGATACAACGATCATGATCACCGCTAGAATCCACCATTTCTCGCAATCGATTGATAGCATGTCGTTTGCGTAAATCTGCAACACCAACAGGTACCCTTGTATTAGGACCATCATATTTGTCTTGAAAAGTCATTCCGACAGGCGCATCTGTGAAACCAGCACCCTCAGTGAACACGCGATTCACAATCTCACGAACTCCTCCACGGCTCATTTCTTTGAAAAATGATCCACCTTCTGTTGATGCGCTGAGTACTCGCTGCTCCAGCCAATTCCGGGTCAATCGCAAGGCGGATGGACGCTCATTGTGCAACTTATGTGCGACCCATTCAGCGGCAACCAAAACACTGCGAATATCACCCTCAGCAGATCCATTATTTTTAGAATTGCGCTGTCTCCGACTCGCCAATCCCCAAGCCGCTTCACAAAGCCGTCGAGCTCCGTCGCCATCGCAGGGAATCCCTTCGCGGGTGAAAATACTCCTTATCCTTCCAACAACATTCTCCAGCGGTGCTTGTCTGACGTGAATCATCTCCGCAATAGAAGAGGCCCTCAAAGGTCGGAGACTGGGATGATAAAGATCATTACAGACCAATATGAGAGGTCGAAGGAAGCGGAAGTTATCACCCTTGCGTTTCTTGCCTTTATTTGCCTCTTCGGTTTTGTTCGAATTTCGCTGGTCAAGTAGGACGAGGTCAATCAACGCTTTCATGAAACCTCCCTCACCACCACTTCCAGCTCCACCAACAACACCATCGACTTCATCAACAACAACACAGACTGGCTTCGCAGCCCGACGAACTTTATTTTCGCCAACTTCAACATTCGCACCTTTGACATTCTCCGTAGCAAGAGCATCACGGATGCGACCCTTAACAACATCCCTACTGCGTTCATCACTGGCATTGATCTCAAGTACTTCATAGCCCGCCTGTTTAGCACAAACATGTGCTAGAGTCGTCTTCCCCAGACCCGGCGGTCCACTCAATAAGAGTACCTTTCGATGAATACGCTCTTGGTCCTCCTCTTGACCCTTTTTAGGACGAGACTTAGAAAATCCCGGGAACACAATTGGTTCCCATCCTTTCAGCCAGTGAAGTACCGCTCGATGTGTACGCTCATCTCCAATAAGATCGGTAAATTTCCGTGCGCGGTACTTCTCCGTCCACATCATTGAGTCGTATTTCTTCTGTTTCGCATCACCCTCGTATTTCTCTATGGATGGTTGAACTGGTACTGTGGGTGTGGAGGTCGTCGGGGCCGCTGCTTTAGTCTCCCTTGCCGCATCGTCTAGTAGTTTGTGAATCTCAATACCGTAGTAGCTCTTCGTTGCTCGTCCCGGCTCCGTCTCAGATCGACCGGCAATCATGCGTTCATAGGAAACTGGATCGTGAGCTTTCCGGGCAGAAATATTGTGGATCTTGCCAGAGCAAGTCTTGATCTGGAATTTCTTCAACGGTGCAGGTGCAGGCCGAATTGCCATTTGAGGTTGAGTTTGGGGATGGGAATCTGTAGCTTTGGGTGTGGCATTGTTGTCGCTGTCGTTCGTTTGGAATAGACTCAGTGGTTGATATGGTTGATCCGAAATTCCAGGGAGTTCCATCTCGGGATTCTCTGGTAATTCAAATTGGCTTTTGAGTTGCTCGTCTCTGAGAGCAGCGAGATCGTCATCTTCTTCATCATCGTCATCATCAACGAACCCTCCCACAAATTTCTGTCGCTTCGGTTCGGCATGTTGTGGACTCTCGTCTATTTCACCAGCCTTTCGCTTTTGCGAATCCCCCGCCGCATTCTCACGGACAGAAGTACCAAGGGGCGATATAAAGGGCATATTTAACATAGGTGGAGAAGACGGAAGTGCGGAGTTCCAAGCTGGTGTATGCGTAGATTCTCGAGGGGTTTGAAGAATGGACTTTGTCGGAGTATCTGGTTACATCTATTAGTACGCCAATCCCTCAAAGTGACAGTCTCAAGGTGTTCAAACCAGGTCCTAGATCGTCTTCACTGCGAAACACATCGGACAAGTTCCACGCACGATGTTGAATTACGACTTTGTTGCGGGTTAAATCTGCGCGTGCAAGGTGGATAGCTTCAAGGTCGTCGGAGAATGATTCGGAGGGCGGGTTGGCTAAGGTGGTCGGTTCTTCGGAGTGTAGGTGGCAAGCAGGGTCAAAGGAAGATAAAATTGGTGACGAAGGAATCATGAAGCATCTCTCATAGTCATGAATGTTGTAAATGTCAATTTTTCAACTCTTCCACTGTGCAATTGTAAGTGATGCCGTCTTCTCATCGCGCGAGACGCGCCTTGGACGCGTGCCACGCTAGTCCCGTTCAGGCAATCCATTCGGACTAAATGGGTATTAAGGGACTGTTTACTAGCTTCCGGATTAAACAAGTATTAATTTGGATTCAAGATTTCAAATCAGATTGATTGTCTGAGCGTTTTCGGTTCAGTATTATGCAGCCATGTATTTACTGTGTTAGTAGTCTCAGGAAGGATATTTGTGAAAAAGTAACTCTATACTGCTGATTACGGAGTGTGGTCATAGTCCACTACCTAGTGTACCTTGACCACAACTCTAGAGTAGGGCTGGGAATTGTAGTGTATATAGCTACTCAACTGACAAGTAATTACGTAGACTAAGACATCAATTCTCTTACTATTACTATAAACCCTATAAACCCTATGTGAAAAGATAATGTATGATATATGTGTATTGTAAGTGACTAGATCCCAACCTAGTCATCTAATCAGCGGTATGGTATACTGTACGGAAATCAACGACCTTCAACAGGCCACGCCAGAAACAAATAAAATTCGAAAGAAAAACCAACTCATCAAACTCGACTCATTCTAAGCACTCTTCACCTTCTCAGTCAACTCAGGTACCTTCTCAAAAAGATCACCCACAAGACCAACATCAGCAACCTGGAAAATAGGAGCCTCGGGATCCTTGTTAATAGCAGCAATAACCTTACTATCCTTCATACCAGCCAAATGCTGAATAGCACCAGAGATACCGGCACAAAGGTACAACTGCGGAGCCACATTCTTACCAGTCTGACCAACCTGCAGACTGTTATCAGCGAAGCCGCTATCAACCGCAGCACGGGAAGCACCAATAGCAGCACCAAGTGAATCGGCAAGGGGAAGCATGACACGGTCGAATTCCTCCTTAGACTTCAAGCCACGACCACCGGAGACAACACGCGATGCGGTTGCAAGATCCGGACGCTCGGACTTGGCCAATTCCTCAGACACCCACTCAGTCTGGGCGGCGGCGTTAGAATCAACACCGTCCACAATCTCAGCGGATCCTCCCTCCGTCTCGGTGCCTTGGAAGGCGGTACCTCGGACGGTGATTACTTTGATATTATCGGTTGACTGAACGGTCAGGATGGCGTTGCCGGCGTAAATTGGACGGACGAAGGCTGGTGCGAGTTAGTCATTGGTATAATGGATCACATTGGGTCATTGGGTTTCTTTTGGGGACGTACTATCCTCGCTTTCGATTCCAGTAATGTCAGAGATTTGCGAGACGTCCAGAAGAGCAGCAACTCGGGGCAAAAGACTCTTTCCGAAGGCAGAGTGTCCGGCAACAATGTGGGTGTATTCGCCCTTCTTAATATTCTCCACCAAAAGAGGGGCGTAGTTCTCAGGAAGACCCTATAAAAGAAAAAAAACGGATCAGCTACATCTGTATTCGATGAAAGGCACGGGGCGAAACACCGGGGAGTAAAGCTAGCGGTATACCTTCTCATAAGCATCATTCTCAACAGCAACAACCTTCTCAAGGCCCTTGATCTTAGCAGCCTCAGCAGCCGAAGTTCCCTTAACACCACTTCCAGCCAAAAAGGCAGTAACAGGACCACCAAGCTTCTGAGCAGCCGCAATTGCAGACAGAGAGGAATTCTGCAACTTGCCCTCACGCTGCTCGAGAACGGCGAGGGTCGAAAGCAGGCGGGCGAGTGCCGATGTGGGCTGGCGCAGAGCCCGGGTAGGGTAAATTTGCGAGCGAGCAGCTCGCAGAGCGGAGTGTCGAGCAATCGGGATCATAGCGACGACGTTGTTTCTGAAAGGGTGAATGGGGAAGTGGATGTGGTTGCTCTGAAAGGTCGAGGTTGAATCTCGGTGATCCGCGGCGATGTGGTTATCGTCGGGATGCCAAGACTTACCCTCCCGAGGTCGGACTCGGCTAATGCAGGCTTCATATAGCCTGATCGCCGCTGAAGGTATGACGGTGATAATGTAGATATATATCAAACAAACTAGCGATAATTAAATTCTACTCTCGGCAATATGCGACTAGAAATTTATTCTGATTTCTTTGTTGTCTTTTTGGAGGGAACTAATTCAGTTCGAGGACTTGAGGACTTGATATGCAGACAAAAAAACACGTGATATTTTGTACGCCGAATATAATACCTTTACATGCAGAAACATTAAATAGGCAAATTTGTATCCAATCATGAAGAAGACTTTCTCTTCTTCTTACCTGCCTTCGGGGCTTCAACCTTCACCGTCTCACCATCATCAAGGGCTTGGGCCTTAAGCTTGGCGAGCTTCTCCTTGCGCGCCGCAACGGACGAGGCTTCCTCATCGTCCTCCTCGGTAGACTTGGACTTCTTAGACTTCTTGCCCTCAAGCAGCTTCTCCTCGCCGGTAGACTTGCGCTTCTTACCAGCCTTGGCAGCAGCCTCGATAGCAGCAGTCTCGGCCTCAACCACGTCGGCGTCCTCCACCCAGAGCTCATTGGCCAGCCAGATGGGCAAAGCGGTGGTATTGGCACCCTTGACGTGGATAGCCTTGATATTTCTCCAACCCTTCGCGACAAACTTCTCAGTCATTCCTTTGACAACAGCAGCGATGTTTTCGGACAATTGATCCGCGGTGAACTTGGAAGAGCCGACGCGGACAGCAACGGTAGTAGCGGGGGCAAGGTGAACGGGAGTGGACTGGAGAGTTCGCTCAATCTCCTTAGCGACAATAAGAGGAGCAGCGAAAGCAGCGCTCTTATCCTCCTTGGCAACCTTCTTCTTAGGATCTTTCTTAACGCGCTTACCATCCTCCTTCTCGATCTTGGCAATGCGAATGGGGATAGGACGTTTGCTGGACTTGTAGAAAATCTTTCCGAGGGTAGGTACCAAGCGAGTGATTATACGATCATCAGCGAGGAAGACATCGTGTTCGGCGAGCAATTGGCGACGACTTTCAAAACTCTGATAACGGGCCTTGAGCTTCGAGAAACCAATCACCTTTTCGATACGGGAGCTAAGCTCTTGTGGGAATGCAGCATCGGCGATGATATCCTTGACGCTACGCTGGGGGTCGGCAGTGATAACACAGACGCTGAGCTGAGGGGAGGAGTTCAGGGAGTGAGGAATGCTGATCTTTCCGGGCTTCAAGCGATTCTTATCCACGACATGCTTCTTGGTGGTAAGAATCAACCAAACAGCCTCATTGTGAATAGGAGAGCTCTCGTCATCGTCGGAATCATTATCGCCAATCAAAGTCTTCTTGGTAGCGGATTTCTCCTTCTCCTCCTGGTTCGACTTGATGTGTCGCAGCAACGCGGAGGAAGCTTTGGCGACCTGTAAGGAATTAGCGGTTGCGCAGTGGTTTTGTTGTTTGAATTTTACTGACCTGGGGGGGTGTCGAGCTGATACGGTGAGCCCGAATCCACCTTTGAGGTGAGCGCAGTAGAGGACACCATTTTGGCGATATGTAGATTTAATGGATCTTTTTGCGCCGATATCGAGAGATCCCCAAAAAAAAAAAATTCCTCGGAAGGCGGTGACTTTTTCACCGGCTTGGCATCAAAGTGTGCCTGAGGCATGTAATCTGATCAGACAGAGAGCTGCCATGAAGGTAGCAAATTTTCATATAGTCAATTCCTCCAGACTATTGATGGATTCCATCTGAATTGGAGTCTCCTTATCTTTGGTAGGCCATAATTCAAATGGGTCGCTGTCCACTCCAATGCCACCATAAGTGGCGTTTCACATTTGAGGATCTCTTCCTTGGTGGATTTGATCATTGAATAGATTTCTTCATGTCGCTTGGATATGCTTGTGAATATTAAAAAACATTCTGTAAAGTGAGCGATTGTAATTGCTCGAGACTAGTGTATGATATGTGACATGTTGGATTTCTGGGAAATCGTGCCAGTTCTATCATCCGCTTTACAAGTGGGCCGAGATCAAGATATATATATATATTGTACAAGTAGTATTGGATAGTACCTGGGCACTATATGAGCTGCTTATGCGTCAAAGTTTGAGTGAAGACCTAGGTAATAGTATTCCCATAATTGAAACTAAGAGACTTGTTCAAGCTCCAACCGAATTAAAACGGATTATACTATTCTCACAATCGGCAAGGCCTCTACCTGCAGGGTAGGATGGTTTACCAAACAGAAGGAGTACCATAAGTTTGAAATACCATCCTGACCGCTTTTACCTGCTGGCCAACTTACTCAGCACACCGCCTTCTGTTACTTTCAATTACTATGCAGGGTTTGATGTGGTAGAAAGAACGGCAGAAAGAAGGGTATCCGGGGTAGGTTCAAATTAATGTCATGGCATTGTACACCACTAATCCAATCAATAAACACAACCACCACCGCAACCTAATTCCCTCGGCGTATATCATACACCACACAGGAAAAGATCAACAACCTTAAATTCACCAGATAATGTTTCAGACCCTTAAAATGACAAAATTACTATTTACAGCATACTACAGTGGATTATATCTATGTATATGCTTGGCACAAGTCGTGGCTTAGCACTTCTAATAATAGTTTCCCCAAACACGGCCTTAAGCGATGGTCTAGCCAAATCCTGGCCAATACCCCGTTAAAAGTGGTGGCAATACACTGTACAGTACGGAGTACGGAGTACTCGTTTCTTTCTTTGTTGACCAGATGGCTTCGGTCAGCTCGAGTCTTTTTCGCCCCTTTGTTCAAGCCTGTGTTATCCACGCGGGCGTGGTGACGGGAAGAGGGATGAATAGGAGGCGACTCAGCAATGCATATGCCCTACTTGATAAGTGGTGTGTAGAGATTATCCATGGGGTAGAAAGCACTGTCTACGCTATAGCATAGTCAACTGGTTTTTACAGTGTTGACTATGAGTCTAGAGCGAGCGCTGCTAGTGCACGTACCACTTCATCTGGAGATCGTAGTAGGGTTGCAATAAGTTTTCTCCTTGAGATTTCGAAGTGATCCTTTAGATCGAGGTACAAGATTATAATTTAACAGCCTTGCACTCCGTACTTAGGTAACTATATACTATGTACACACTAGAGTTCTTAAGGAGAGCTCCACATGAAATTGATACTAGAGCGCCACGCAAGCAGGTCCCATCGAAGTTCTACAATGGGAACTCCATACAGTCCATACCTATGATATTAGGGTATGACTTGGTACTGATACTATGTATCTCACTGATAAATGTGCAGCCAGACTTAACCATCGATTCAAACAAAGGCCTTAAATGAGGTGGGGAGCGATATCGTTTGATAGGCACCCAAATTACTGCATATCGGAAACGACGGAGTGCCGATGTCTGGTTCAAAAATTGGGCCTTATAATCCAATATACTGATCCAAACTGTACTTCCAGACAGTTTACAGCGTTCATGTCATGTCAATCTAAGGCATGTCTAATGTGGACATCTGAGTGGGCACGAAAAGAATGAGTTGAATAGCGTGGGATAAACACATCTCTCCCATGCGCAAGACAGACACAGTCCAGATTCAAACGGTGCCCAGCCCGTCAATACTCCATATTTTGAAATGAGGAGGATGGGGTTAGTTTAATACACGGGCATACAAGAGACTAGTTGTAATGTACTATGTATGTAAAATGTAACGGGCAAACCATGACGCGGACGCTGGCTAATTAAGATTGCAGCGGATCGACAAGATATACACTTATCGCCATTTGGAAGGCCCTCTCTGCCGGTAGATGCATTTACTGTACCAGCCTCAGTCAATAGCTTTTGGGGGAAGCGCGAAGAATTGAGATGTGTAGTGGATGGGTACAGGTGATTGGTCCGGAGATCTGGAGAAGCACCGACATTAATTAAACAGTCGTCATCCGAGCGGACCAGGACCAGAATCAGAACCAGAACCACGAGGAGGTTTGCACTGTATGCCTTTGTCCCCTTGGATTAGGACTAGAATAGGGGGCCTTTGGCTGAAATGTGCGCAGTGAACACGAGGTCCCTCTGTATTCTGACTCGTATGCTGTACTGTGTAGGTACCGAGGAGACAAGGATAGCGTGAAATAGGAGTGGTCGGAGGCTGGTGTTTACCCTGTTTACCCTCGCTGGTCCTCCCTACTGCTCACAGGCTGATGCAAATTCAAGTCGGGGATGACCTGCCAGGGGGAAATTGTACAAGTACACCTTCCAGTACAGATATCCCCCCTGGCGTGGTGATCAGCACGAGTGCAGAATTAACCTTGCGGAGCAAAGACCAGATGTACTCCATAACGGCTTGGCAGAGTGTACAGGGAGTACACAAACAGACTATGTAAAAGAGATGTCTGCTCTGTGTATATTGAAGACGATAGTTGACTAGTTCATGATACTGATGATACTGACAGAAGAACCAGATCATATCCATATGGAAATGGGAACTCATGAAATGAAACCCATGGATACGCGAGGTATTCGGCAGAGACAACAGACTGTGATTGGTGTACCTGACTGGTTCCAGCAGTGCCCGGTGGAGGAAATGGAGGAAGAATGGTTTGATTGGATGACCCCTGACTCCCCCAAACTTCGAAAGGTCCCATTCACACACCCTCCTCGGATCTTTCAAGGGCCAAGGAAAAAAAAATCTGCTGGAGAAAAGGGAAAAAAAAAGCCAAGACGAACAAGACAGTCGAGACCTTTGAAAAGTCCAAAGGGATGAACTCCATAATAGTATGAGTATTGTGTATTGTACTGTAAAAGTAGTGTAATCAATTGAGACACCCCCTTTTTCCGCGGTGGATTCCCACGTACCACCATTATACATAGTACATAGTATGTATGTATACCTAGAGTACCACCATACAATACGCCCGTATTTACACAGACCTCCTCCCCTCTTCGCCCCTGGCGATTTTCCTCTTCTTTTTCCTTCTCTTCTTCATTCACTCTCGAGTTTTTCCTATCCGACCTAGAGGGATTCGTCTCTCATTCACATTCATTTTATTGGGAATTCCCACCACACTCTCTTTCAAACCTCGATTTTTTGACACCTTCTGTGTACAGCCCCCTTTACGAAAGCGCGCGACTGGTTTGCCGTTGATGTATGTGAAACCCCGATTCCACCCACACCCACCCCAAGTACAAGATGGGGAATACTCTCATAACCAATGCATGTGGAGGATTGGTGAGAAGAGGGCGCGTTTTCGTCTGGCATTGTCAATAGGACTGGCGAAGATAGGATAACCACAACTGGCCTGATCTTCATCTCGCGCGGTCACTGGCATGTGGGCTCTAGAGAGAACAACCCCACGAGTCTAGACATCTCCATTATGGAGTTAGATTATGGAGATTGGGATACACTAGACCCGGAGAACATCATTGCTAACTCTACGCTTTCTCACAGATTTCCAACTTGAAAACTCCACGCATTTCGCAATGAAGTTCACCAACTCTGTTGCCGTCACTCTGGCCACGGCGGGCTCCCTGGCGGCCGCCCATGGCCACGGCCACGCCCGTTTCCATCAGCGTGCTGTTGAGACCGAAGTCGACACCGCTGTTGTCCCCGGTCCTACCGCCTACGACTTTGTTGTCCTCAACAAGGGTGGCGAGACTGAGGAGATTAGCAAGGAGGAGGCCTGTGACGGTCTCGCTGAGCACAGCCTCGACTGGTACGGCAGCGCTGTCGCCAATGCCTGCCCTACCAGCACCAGCACTCCCACTCCCTCCAGCACCAGCACCCCTACTCCCACTTCCACCGTTGCTCCCCAGGAGCTTCTCGAGACCTCGGCTGCTATTACCCCTAACAGCCCGTCTCCCACCACCACCGCTGTGCCTACCACCTCGAGCACCTCTAGCTCCTCCACCTCCAGCGCCGCTGCTTCCAGCAGCTCCAGCTCTAGCTCCAGCTCTTCCAGCTCCAGCTCCAGCGCCAAGGGTCTCACCGCTGAATTCCCCGATGGTGAGATTGACTGCGGAACCTTCCCCTCTGACTACGGTGCCGTCGCTCTGGACTACCTTGGCCTGGGTGGTTACTCCGGTATCCAGTACGTTTCTTTCCTCGATGAGGTGATCAGCGACATTGTTACCGCTGTTAGCGGCGAGTCCTGCACTGACGGTGCCATGTGCTCGTACGCCTGCCCTCCTGGTTACCAGAAGGCTCACTGGCCCTCTACCCAGGGATCCACCGGCCAGTCTGTTGGTGGTCTTCAGTGCAAGGGTGGCAAGCTGTACCGTACCAACAAGGCCCACACCACTCTCTGTATCGAGGGTACTGGCGGTGTTGAGGTCGAGAACAACGTTGGTGACCAGGTCGCCGTCTGCCGTACCGATTACCCCGGTACTGAGTCTGAGACCATCCCTCTGGGCGTTGAGCACGGTTCTACCCAGCCTCTGACCTGCCCCAACGGCGCTACCTACTTCCACTGGGAGGGCAAGTCTACCTCCGCTCAGTACTACGTCAACAACAAGGGTGTCTCCACCCAGAAGGGTTGCCAGTGGGGTGACGGCTCCGAGCCCATTGGTAACTGGGCCCCTATGAACCTGGGTGTTGGTTACTCCAGCGGTGCCACCTGGCTGTCCATGTTCAAGAACGAGCCCACCACTGACGCCGACCTCGACTTCCCCATCTTCCTCACTGGTGACGTTAGCCAGGAGTGCAGTTACGATGGCAAGGGTAACTTCTACAACGGTGACTACCGTAAGGGTGGTGAGAAGATCAGCTCCGGCAATGGTTGCACTGTAAGTTTTCCCTCTTCACCGAAATTTCTCCCGCAAACACAAATTCTAACATTGATGATAGGCCTCTTCCACCTCTGGCAAGGCCAAGTTCGTCTTCGGCTCCAACTAAGCGTCTCGTCCAGAATTGGTCGAGAAAATACTGGCCCATGGCCTTGAATGAGTTCTTCTTTTCGCACTTTACCCCGACATTCGTGGTGCTGTAAGACAAAAGGTTCTCTTGTCTCAGTCCACGTTTGTGTTTTCTGTCCATATCACGGTTTGTCACTTGATGGGTTGTTTTTCTTCTGTGTATCTTAAATTTTATTTTTGTTTTACGAGAGGAGATCTTGGGGAGAAATTCAATCTTTGTTACCTTTTTCTTCTCTTCTCTGCATCCACAGGTGCAGCCCTCCCTTGAGAGTCAGGGTCAGCCTTGTGGAGGCCTTCCAATTATCTGATTAGATTTATTGAGAGCTTCAAGTTCAACCTCGATCAGATCTTTTATTTTTCTATTACTATTCCCTGTATTTCTTATTGTGCTTCACAGGTCTGCCTTGCCTTGCCTTGCCTATTCCTACCCTGCAGTGCTATCACAGAGCTGAAACTTACCAACCACCCTCAATCTTCAATACATGATTCATGACTTACAGTATCTCTACATAGTCCAGTACATATTGTCTGATTAGCTACTTACAGTATATCAGACCCAATTTAACCCACTCCACTCCAATATCACCCCTACACAGCATTCAGCACGCATCACAGTTCCCTGCTCAACTACAGTACAGTATACGGAGTAGTTAATCATCATCTGCGCTGTACGTACGTACGTATCTACGTATGAATGTAAATCGAAAATATGCAACGACAAAATACCTCTTTAGTTAACGATCGACAATCTCCAGAGTAACCCGAAATCCAGATCAAGAATGTGATTTGTTGATCTGACAGCCTGCATCATACGTAGTACGTGGTACATACATAGTGGACATGACCTGGAACAGGACATAGTGCAGCACAAAGTACATAGTATATACATATGGGTATAAAGTACCCTTACTACGAAATTGCAAGCCTGATTTAGCAGCAGACTCGACTACTAGCTATTCAGCAGTTATCACTAGAAGTAGTGACTTGACTATGCGTCTTGAGATAGCCAAAAATACATCCTAAAAACTGATTGTCAAGGCCACATTCCGATAGTCTCCCAGGCAAACGTGGTGCCAACATTCTTACGTAGATTCGATTGAGATAATCGCCCAACACTTCCCATAAACTTCAATTCCAATTGTAATTTTAATTTCAAGATTCAAGTTTTGGTGCTATGTAGGGATACGGAGGATAGTGGTTATCCTAACCACAGATTACTATGTATGCCACGGAATAAGAAAAAAAGTATCCATTAACAAAATTCACTAAATAAGCGAAACGTGTGAACCTCTTCGAGGATTTCAATTTCAATTTCCACGAGGCTGGGCTGGGCTTTGGACCCGCTATCTTGCTTTGTATCTTGACGGTGTGTACTCCATACAAGTACATACTACAAGTACGGTTGTGTCAAGGGATTTCCTTATTCTAAGTTTAAACGGAATGATGGCTGAATTGTTTCAATTTCTCGAATCATAGGATAAGTCCATTCTACACAGAAGTATCTAATTAATACACACCAATTCTAAACTAACAATTTGCTAATTGTACTATGTAAGTGAACTGCTTCAACGCGGCGTAGGCATAACCACGCGCTTTCAACCCCGCGGAGTAAAATTTGTTAGCGCGTCACTTTTGAATATCCACTCTGCCACAGGAAATTTGCAGGAAACAGGAAAAAAAAATTGAGTAAAGTCGAGGCTGGGAATTGCCACTAGCTACCCCTCAGTAAAATCCAATGGATACTTTTTTTCTTCTTCTGTCAATTGTGTAATTCATTGTGTATTGTGGATGTGTTTTAACCTCGGCTACTTCTGTTTACTGTAGCTATAAGAATACGAATAAGAATGATTAATTCGAGCTCTCACACCCTCGACGTCCACTCTACTCTTATCGATTCACATATTCATCGGATCATCCGATGCCATGGCGACCCATGCCTCGTGCATGCTCGCCTACTGTACTCTGCATTAGTCCAACTGGTTGCTTCATACTTCGCGTTCGACCCACTTTCGCATCACGTGACTACAGACGCGACCGCGCTTTGGACTTTTGTATAGATCGAGAAGAACAATACTTACTTTCAATTAGTATAGCTATGATCAGAAATAAAAAAATATATCAAAATATAAGACAGTACATACCCTCATATATTATCATTCTATGATGTATTCAAGTACTGTATGAATGAATACGTAGCAGTGGACCCTCGTCGGCGCCTATCAACGCGTCGGGCTGTAAGCGTGCATTTCCGCGCAGAACGCTCCGCCCAGGACATTCCACCACCTTTTTCTCTCTTCTCTCCCTTTCTAACCTCCAAACCCTTCCCCCACCCCCTCTTTTCTTGAGGTCTTTGAGGTCTGAGAGGTCCTTTGACCTAATTCTCTTGTCACTACTGGATATCTCATCTTGTTTACTCTTCTTCTTCTCGGTCTTCATCATCACGCGGTGACGCGAGTCCGTGAGCTCGACTCGCCTCTCCTTCCCCATCCCTCTGAAAAAGAAAAGAGGGAGCTCCTGTGGAATTAACAGTAGGATTGACGAGCATCCTCGACTTCTAGCCATGATTGAATCCTCTCCAAGCAGGAGCAGTCTGGCTCCTATCGCCGGCACAAAGCGTCCTGCGTCTTTGTTGCCGGCTTTCGAACCCTTGAGTTCATCCCCGTCTTTGCCTCGTCCGCAAAAACGTGTGGCACGCGAACCAGCAATCTCCTACCCTACACCTGTCCCAACATCGTCAACCCATATTATGTCCTCATCGCCGCCGGGTATCGCTTCTCGTCATCCTGGACGTCGGATCTTCTCATCCGCCTCCGAACGAACTCCCCTGTCGACAGTGCCGGAATTGATGTTACCAGAGAATGGAGAACCATTGCTGATGGGTCGATCAAGTGCTTCTTGTCAGCATCAATTGGCAAATAGCAGAATGATCTCTCGTGTTCACGTCAAAGCTACTTACAAGCCGGCCCCGAACCCCTTCGATCGGGACAGAGTGGAGATTATGTGCATGGGATGGAATGGAATTAAGATCCATTGCCAGGGCAAGAAATATGATTTGGCGAAAGGGAAGACATTCACATCGGATATCAAGGACGCTGATATCATGATTGATGTACATGAATCTCGTGTGTTGGTGCAATGGCCTCGAAATGATAACGATCATGACCGTAAGGATTGCCCGTCTACGGACTCGGAACAAACCTGGGATGAGGGTACACCGACCCAAAGAAGACCCCTTCGTGCTCTACAAGATAGTCCTTTCCCTGAGAACCAGCGGTTGGCTTCTCCTGTCTCCCCATCTCCTGCGGTGCAACGGGCTGTTCCTCCTTCCTCGCCACTATTTACTCCCTCCCGTACTCGGGCCCCAGTCGTCGTATATGAAGACGAAGGATCCCCATTGAAGCGTCACAATACCGTCACCGGAATCAGCTCTGCTCGTCGTGCTAGTGTGCTCCTGCACAGCTCACAGGGAAGTGACCTGGGTCGACACGAGGAGGAATCGGATGAAGAGAACGACGAGGAGAATGATCCAATTATCCACTCCTTTGGTCCTTTCGGGGACAACCTGCTTCCCCGAATGGCTTCTTTCAACACTGGCGACTCGCCAATCCGCACTGCACGCTCCCCTCGCAGTCTCCTCCCGGCTCAACCTCTCCAGCCAACCTCATCCCCCAAACAGACACCCCACTTACACAAACGCGAAAAGTCCGATGATTACCAGAAGCCCAAAATGGATGATGAGAGTATCGATCGAATCCGCAATCACGCCGCCAACCAACTCGCCTTCTCTCGTCTCTCATCTACCCCCTTCTCGACAATTTTGAACAACCTCCCTCCTGAGATCCGCAAGTCGGTTGGCACCCCTACTGGCCCGTCATCTGTTGAGATTCGTTCCATCCTAGAGAACTCCGAATGTATTGGAAAGGTCTCCCGCCAGGGCAAGGATGCAGCTGGCAAACCACTCGAAGCGGAGTACTATTATGTCCCGGATTACGACAATGATCCTACCCGTCTGGAAGCTCATAAAATGGGTAAACCTGGTCTGCGCAATTGTCGCAAACAGCACAAGGTGAGCACTTTCCATAACCTCAAGCAATTTTCAAGCATGAATTTAGCTAACTTACATCTTCAGCAATACTTCTGGCGCAAGCCGAAATAAACATGATGCAAAAGATAAGCGATATATCTTACATCGCCTTTCTGTTTGAATTGGCCTATTAGTACATATTTGCAGTGTTATTGATCACCCTAGATGCAAAAGAGGTGACTCGCATAGCGTGGCGTGAGGCATACCCTGATTTACTCTTCTTTGATTTCTCTGCGTTTGACTTTACTCTCTTTCCCCGTTTCCAAGTTCTTTCGGTCTTGATATTCTACCCGTCCAGTACTGTCTCCCTTGTTTCCAGCTCTGCTTTCTATTTGTTCAGCGTCCATTTGAGACTCATCGTGCGTTCTCACGATTCTCACGACCGTTTCTCTCATCTAGTTGTATGATCCTTACCTTGACAGCCTTCATTACTTATTTTTTAAGTACGGCTTATTGTACAATTGTGTACGTGGTTTCTGGATTATACTTATGTATCTTAGTTCCCTTGCACTTTTAGTCTTTTTTTTTGCTTTTCTTGTGCTCGTTTGACTTAGTGTCTTCGAGGTTGGGATGTCGTTATGACTTGTACGTTAGCTTAAATTAAAAGCGGTTTTTTAGTATTTTAGACATGTTGAGTTTGTAGCGAGTGTTTCACTGTTCTGTTCCTCTTACTAAGAGAGGGATTATTAAAGTAGGTACTAGTTACTACCTAAGTAATAATGGTTATAGTTGCAGTATATAGACAAATTGACATGAAGTTCGTCATCGTCGCCACTCACCCCGCATCAAATTACCTTCGTGTATCATTGGCAGTACGACTTATAGGAAAAGTATATAACCACCCATCTCACCCAGTCCAGCTTCTACCATCATACTATCATATTATGAGAAATGCCCGACACGTCCGTGTGTGTGGATACACTCAATCCAATTGAATAAAAACACTACACTCGGACACTGCCCTACAGTATACACCAGTAACTAAACGAATCACACCTACCACACCAACTACTACACACCATGCAATCCACCAAAGCCTTCCCAGATCGATCCCGAACTCCATCCCCGCCATCAAAAGATCCTACCAGTCAATCAGAGCTCGACCCAACCCCAGATCCTAAGAGTCTGCATAAGAATGAGACAGGCGTGCAGGCTCAGGCTCAGGCAGAGGCAGAGGAAGGATTAGGATGGCAGCCTCGATTAGACCGTCGACAGAGTTGGAGTAATCAGGATCGAAAGCATTATCTGCAGGAGAGACTTTTGAATGTTGAGGGGAGTCGGGAGAGGGGGTTTACGGAGGTGAATCGGGGGTGTTAGGTGGGGATTTGAGGATTTGAGAATTTTCGAGGATTCGAATTTCGGACTGTGAGTTTATGAAAATGTGAGAAAGGTGTATAAAACTTGGATATGATGTTAGTAATGACTATCGATGCTCTCGAATATCACAATATAAAAAATATCAAGTTGATCTATGAAATATAAAAGTGACGATTGTACGGAGTAGAGAAGAAGTGGAACCTCCGCTCTCCGCACCGCCTTGAAGCCCGCTTCGAATCCATCCCGCTTTGCGATTTTCTCCCAGTTTCCCTTCTCCTTCTTCTTCTTTTTCACTTCTTATCGCTCCTCCTCAATGTTGCGTCCAAGTCATTACTTTTCCCCTCCAGACGTTCTGAGAGGATCCCATTGAATCGGCCTACACATACACGGCCACGGCCATGGATCGCCAAAAGAAAAGTATCTGCCGGTCCATAGAGCTGTCGTCGGCTTGATAACTTACTGACGCTTCACACGGTAGGAGAACTTCGCGATTTGAATGAGAGAGCTTGGGCTGGCGAGACTGGTATGAAATATCCTCCACCTATCACCTACCATCCACCATCCACAATCGAATACCCCTAGCTCACTCCCACTCCGACTCCGACTCCTACTCCTACTCCAACTCCAACTCCATTGAAGATCGCCGTTGAATTGTGTCTGACATATCCTCTAGATGTCTTCCCCGTCAGTAAATCGCTCGACTCAGCCCTAAAGAAGAATACCGCCTTTATCAAGCGCCTACGAACAGGAATCAGTGCCTCCGCTTTATCCACCTTCCTATCTGATATTCGAACCCTCTCGCTACACAAATACCTATCCGAGATCATATCCGCCTGTTACGAAGGTCTATCGAAACTAAAATCCCCCGGAGAAATCGCAGTCGGTGTCGAAATCGTCGCCGCACTACATCAACGCTTCGGTCCTACAGAATTCACCCGATACATTGGATGGTTACTTGGCCGCGGTCTAACATCCCCAGATAAAGCCTCACTCAAACAACTGAGTCAGGAATTCCGAGAACGCGAGGAAAAAGAACGACTTGCTCGTCATCGGGTATTACTCCGTGTTGTCACGGAACTATGGCTCATTGGCGTACTTCGGACTCTGGATGATGTTGAACGACCGGATGATCTTGGTGTCAAGGGGAAAGACCCGGCAAATAAAGCCTCCGAACCGCCAACTCTAAAGCAGAAATTACCCGCTACCGCGCGCGATCCAGAGAAAGCGGAACCATTCCCATTAGAAGTGTTGAAGGATCTTTTAGGTCATGATCGGGACCATGCGAATTTGCCTTTGGCGGTGCTCTTCGTTAAGAGCTTTAGTTGGGATATCCTTGGTACCAGGTTAGCTGATGAAGGGAGGAAGACGGTTGAAGCTGATGGAGGTACGAGTATGGGAACTGAGAACGAGAATACTGAAAATTCGGATGATGCGGATCCGCCTTTGACACCGGAAAAGATGCAGATGCGATTTAAGAATATTTTGAATCGATATCTGGACGATGTCAAGGCGCATGTTGTGCGCGATCAAAAGGCGTTGTCTAATCAAAGTCGTCGTAATGCTGAGGCTTATGTGAAGAGTGGCGAGATTTTCGAGGATCGACAGTCTAATTTTGAGAAGCAGACGAAAACACTCGATAAACTTGTTGCAAATACCCAAGTTCTGTGTGAGGCTTTGGGCGCTGAAATGCCCGAGTTAGTTGAGAAAGAAACTACCGATGCTTCTGCTGGTGGGGGAATTGGATTGGTGAAGACTACTGATTATCTCCGGGGTCAAGGCGATGGTGCTGGTATTTGGGAAGATGAAGAAGAGAGACGCTTTTATGAGAATTTGGTTGATTTGAAAGGCAAAGTTCCAGCTGTGCTTTTGGAGGATGGCAAGAAAAAGAAGATCGAAGGCGAGGAAGCTGGGAAGAAGAAAGCAGACGGAGACAGTACGGTTGAATCTCCATCCGAGAAGACTGATACAGCGGAAGAAAAAGCTGTTGCAGCTGAAGCAGACGATCAATCCACCGCCATTGCTAGTAAAACTGTCGGTGCACAAGTCGATGCTTTACTCGGAAAACTTCCTGATCTACAGAACAAGGACCAAGTGGACCAATTTGCCTTGGACTTTTGCTTCGTCAACTCTAAGGCTTCTCGCAATCGTCTCGTGAAGGCTGTTTCAGATATCCCCAAAGGCCGAATTGATCTCTTGCCTTTGTACTCGCGCTTAGTGGCTACACTTGGGCAATATCTTCCTGATATACCCCAGGGCCTAACGACCTACCTTGATGAAGAATTCCGAAGTCTTCAGCGGAGAAAGTCTAAGGAGTTCCTTGGACAAGTGCGCATGAGTAACGTACGATACCTCGCAGAATTGACCAAGTTTGGCGTGGTTCCGGAGCACATTATTTTCCACTGCTTCAAGGTCTCGCTCGACGACTTCTCTCGCATGAACATCGAAATCATTGGAAACTTGCTCGAAAACTGCGGAAGGTATCTACTTCGCAACCCTGAAACCTCTCCTCGCATGGCATCTTTCCTAGAAACACTCGGTCGGAAGAAAACGGTCCAGCATATTGGGCAACAGGAACGCATGGTGATTGAAAATGCGATCTATTATGTTGATCCACCGCCACGACCTGCGATTCAGCAGAAAGAACGAACTCCGATGGAGCAGTACATTCGACGATTGATTTATTTGGATATGAACAAGCGCAACTACACGAAGATATTAAAGGCGATTCGAAAGTTGCACTGGGAGGAAGAGGAGGTTGTCGATATTCTTGACCGCGTCTTCAGCAAACCCGTCAAGGTCAAATATGGGAGTATTCATCTGTTGGCCATTCTGGTTAGCGCGTTGTACCGATACCACCAGGATTTTGTCATCGGAGTGGTTGATAACGTTCTGGAACAAATAATACTGGGTCTCGAGCAGAATGATTTCAAATTTAATCAGAAGCGGATTGCCGAGGTCAAGTATCTGGGTGAATTGTACAATTACAAGATGATTGACTCCCCCGTGATCTTTGATACATTGTATCGAATCGTGACCTTTGGCCATGAAGGCGGTACTCCGATTCCTGGAAGAATTATCATGCTCGATCTCCCAGATGATTATTTCCGAGTTCGTCTTGCTTGCACACTCCTTGATACATGCGGTCACTGCTTTGACCGTGGATCTGCAAAGAAGAAACTAGATTTCTTCCTCACTTTCTTCCAATATTACCTCTTCACGAAAGATCCAATGCCTATGGATGTCGACTTCCTTGTCCAAGACACATATTCTTCCCTCCGACCACAATGGAAACTAGCAACAGACGCCGAAGAAGCAACTCGAATGTTCAGCGAAGCCGTCGCACAGAATTACAACATGCCCGATTCCGAAAGACCCCTCGAGGTAGACGAGGAGGATGCAGAAAGTAGTTCTTCCGACGAGGGTCTTGAGGAAGACGCCATTCCCGAAATCGAAGATGAGCAGGAATCTAGCGATGAGGCCGAAGATGCATCTGGACCGAATCCAGAAGTAGATGATGAGAGTGAATCTGAAGATGAACAGATTATCGTTACACGACAAGAGGAAGAACGAGATCCAGAAGCGGAAGCCGAATTTGATCGTGAATTCGAGAAAATGATGTCTGAAAGTGTGGATTCAAGACGATTTGAACGAAAAGCCATTTTTGATATCCCTTTACCGATGAAACGACCTGCTCGGGAAAATGCTTCTGCTATGTCTCCTGGTGAATTGGATGTTCCTGAGCCTGTAGCTCCAGCTCAAACGATGTCCTTTTCACTCATGACGAAGAAGGGAAATAAGCAGCAGGTAATACCCCCTCCTCTCTTCATCTTCAACCCCCCCCCCCCCAACAATAAGTTGAGTACTGACGCACATAGACTCGGACCATCGACCTCCCCTCCGATTCAAGTTTCGCCGTCGCAATGCGAACTCAACAACAAGCGGATCGTGAAGAACAACAACGAATCAAGAACCTGGTCCTAAACTACGAAGCATCAAACGAAAGCGAAGCTACAGAAGGTCCGCACATACCCCTATTCTCCTCCCTCCTACACCTCCCCTAGTACAACCCCCTTGAACCAAGCTAGAGGGCTAACAATAAAACAGCCGACTTTGAAAAAAGAATCCCAGCAAGCCAACGTCTTGAAAAACCCACCGGGACAAGAGGTGCATTCCGATCCCGTAAACTCCAACTCAGCGACGTAAATTGGTAACATGATTCAATGATTACGGATATATTCAACCCATCATCTTCTTTACCTGAAGAAAGGAAAGAGGAATCAATGAAAACCAGCAATAACGGACAGACACTTAAGTTCTTGGTTATAACTTCGATCTGAATCTGCTAGATTACTCGGATTCCGATGCGCAGGCCGAGGCTTCGGGCTATGCGCTAAGGTGCTACTGTGATACGCTATCTCTGCGCACGCTCCTGGAGTGTTTTGCGCATTGTAAGAGGACTCGATTATCATGAGGATGGAGGGGAGACAAGAAGAAAAGGAGGTCAGAGGAGGAGAGGGACTGGGTGATGAGGTTGATGAGTAGAAATAGTATGATGATATGATGTTATGCTTTGAATATAAGTTTTTAAATTGGTATGTGATCTGAGGGTATTCTGTCTATAGACTTACAGCAACAATATACCACACGGGTATGGTATATCTGATGTAATTAGTATCTTGAATAATGGTGACAATAACACTATTGTCTAGTCCAGTCATATTTGATGATTCCCCGGGGTGCAGATTATAACTGCTTTAGAATATGGAATTTTCGAGTTCGTTTGGCATTCAATTTTCTACATGGTATATATGCAGTGTATTAAAACCTCTTAAAAATCATTCATTCAAGAAGAAAAAAAAATATGGACAACAAACTAGAAAATTATAGTACAGAAATAACAAAAGGATCATGAATAAAACCAAACAATCGCGAAATATCAGACCTTATTGCGGAAATTGACAATTTTCCATACACAGGACACTAACTAATATCCACGCTGACCACCGACATTTTGCTGCTCAGACGGCATATTGGCAGCAGCATTAGATTTTTCGAATGGAGCATTATTATACTGGCCTCCAGATCCGGAAGTGCCCATTCCCATTCCCGTGTCCATGCCCATATTCTGATTATAGCTACTACCACCAGCTGCATTTCCACCAAAGTTGGCTTGAGCAGGATTATTGTTCTGGGAAATTGGTCCACCTTCTGCAGGATTGGATGTGCAGGGAGTCATATGGCTACTAGTTTTATGAGACTTATGCTCCTGGGTAGACGAGCTGAAGTCAACCTCTTCGGCACCGGTACCTGTCTGATCGTACTGGCCAGGTTGACGGTTTGATCGATGCTCCTGGGTAGATTTGCTAAAGTCATCGTCGCTTGATGTATGACGGTCCGAACCTTGGTTATACGATTGTTGTTGATTCATATTGCTTGGGTTCAAGGTCTGGGGGGCATTTCCAACATTGTTTCTTTGAAAGCCGGCGGTGCCTTGATTTGCACTATTGTCTATAGTTTGAATCAGTTTTATTTCCCCTTTTTCTTTCGGTATTATCTGTTAAGGATGTAGTTTCAATATTACCTAAATCACTGTCGACGCGGGGATCCAACTTATTCGCGAGGTTTGATCTGTGAGGGCCAGCATTCATATCGGCAGAGCTAGCGCTCGACGTGGTATCTCCAGATGTCGAGGTTGAGTTAAGGGCATTAGCATTGGGTTGGCCGACATTGGATTCTGTTGTAGTGCTGGTTGGATAAGTCTCATACTGATCATCTGGATATAGGTTGAGCATGAGTATAAAATAGCCAACACAAAATCAAAAGAAGCTCAGATTCTATTGAACAACGTACTCTGTGTTTTCGTATTGGGTATACCACCAGAACTATAGTTAGTGAATTCAGGTTGATTCGCGTTGGGATTCATATTAGCAGATTGATTCATCCCTGTAGCGTTCTGGCCTGTATTGTAGCTGGGTGTAAAAGGATTCCCTGCGCTGCGATGGCGATTATCACCAGCCTGACTGCGAGTAACTGGTTTATCCCGGTCGGATATGGCGTCCTTGACTTTATGCACAATGTTCGACATAGTATATTCTGTCCGGTATGTTTGAGAAAGTAGGTACTGTGACGGAGTAGTCGAAAGGAAAATAAAAGAACTTGGGGAATGGAGATATATCAAACAATTATATAGATCATTTAAGAATTAGTGTAAACTCCGAGCACACCCAGCCTGGATACTATCCAATATCGTGACGACATATGCATGGTCATACACAATGAGAAAACAGGAAATGGTAATGGCGAAAGCCTGCTAATCCTTCTTGAATGTTTCTTCTTTATGACACGATCAAGTTATAACCAAGGATGAGAAACAATTATTATGCGGATGATCTATACAAGATCAGCGAATAGGCAGTGAGAAATCACAATATCCATATTGTTTATGGCATGTGACCACCTTTCATCAGCCCCAGAGTTCCATGGGTTCTGTAACGCCCCGGATCTTTAATACAGGTATTTGGCGAACATGTAGACGGCAATCCATGGATATAGTTACTTCAAAACTTTACTTTACATCGCCAAATACATCATTCGATTAACTTTTTTTTCCCTACACCGAGAAATTATAGTCATAGTGCGGACTCACAGCTCAAAGGACCAAGTACTTGCATTGAATTACTATAGTTCTCAAGATGATACTGGCCGCTTACTATATCTCGCGATATTAGAGACCTGCATTTTACTAGAAAAGCATCTCCCCCAAAGTCATTCATAACCAGCGATATCTGCAACTGCGACATGATTCATAGTTGTAGTGAAAAAATTGAGAATGAGCAGGGACAAGATTCTTGCACAAAAAAGCTATTATCAGATGAAAGGGAAAAGAGATGTTGATAGTATGTCTAAAAATCTATCAGAGCGCCCCTGGTGATAATGCTTGAGTTGATTATGGGTACTCATGGGGAAAACGCCAAGGAAGGGCTTGATTCCAGATCCCATGCTGCAAAAAGGACTAAAGTATTTGGGGGAAAAATGGACGGCATCAATTGTAGCTATTCCAGCACTTATTTTTATCCTCATTTAGCGTTGAAGTGTAGATATGAACCACGAAAATTACTAGTAAACTTCGTGCCCAGTCGCTAGAGTCGAACTGAGTGATTTGCTACTATGCTGAAGTGTTATAGGTGGTTGTGGAAAGAGGCTGGAAAAAGCCGTCGACATAGATGTTGGGCGCCGGTTACTAGAAGGGCTGTGAAAGAATACTCTATTCAAGTTAAGAGCGCATGTTCATTAGAACGTGGTTTCGCTTGGAACTTACTAGAGTTGGAACAAAGATGTTTCACTGAAATAGAACGTTGAATTAGATTTGCCCATGTCTTGCCAAAAAGGAATCATTCGATCTGTTGTCATGAGATGCATGCACAGGATTTGAATGAAATGACACAATTTTTGACTACCTAGTTATATAACTACCGTAGATACGATAGCAATCCAAAGCAGTTAAACATTTTTGCAGTAGATTGTGCGAGATGAAGTTGTACTGCTGTCCAACATGTATCCACAACATCAACCCTAATTCATGGATCCGTACTACCTCCTCCTCTCCTCTCCTATTACTTTCACCATTACTTCTACTAGTTATTCATTTTAATACTCTATAGATCCAGGAACATAATCTAATAATAATAAATAAATGCAACTAATCTAATAATTGATGATGCCCAACTCGACTCCACTCTACGTCAACCTGCCTCACCGGATTTCCCTGTTTTATACTTATCAACCATGGCAGATGTCATGACATAGTTCTATTCCTTGAAGTAAACACAACACATGAACCTCACCCTGGCCTAAATCTAGAATATAAAAGTATAAACAATCAGCCCTACATCAAACCCAGAATATCACAACTATATCACACGTCGTGACAATGCGCTACCATCTCCCACTCCTAATATTATCATCACTCATCCCTCCAATTCAATCCACCACAACCAAAAATACCAACACCAACACCAACACCAACACCAACACCAACACCAACACCAACACCAACACCAACACCAACACCAACACCAATACCAATACCAATAACTATGCAAATCTAAATGAACCCTACACATTTAACCCTCTAAAACACTCCGCGGGAACAACCCCCCTACTTCACCCCTCACAATCCCCCCCCTAAATCCCAACCCCCCCACAAAACTGCAACATAACCTCCGCCTCATACATAATCCGACACGCAGCAATATACCCCAACGACTTCGAATTCTCAACCTATATATCCCCCTTCATCGAAAAACTCTCCAATAAATCCCAAAACTGGCACGGCTCCAAATACCTCTCTTTCCTATCGAACTGGACGGCTCCCGTCGACGACAAACACCTGGACAAACTAACTAAAATCGGGTTACGAGAGGCGCAGAATTTGGGCATTAAGTTGTCGAAACGATATGAACATTTGAAAAGGCCGAGAAATATCTGGTCGTCGACTGCTGAGAGAACTGTTAAGACTGCGAGGGGTTTTATTGATGGTTTGAATCTCCACCAGTTGAAGTCGAATGGCAATGCCAATGCGGATGCCGGGAGGAATAATTCGATTCATTTGGTTGAGGTTGAAGAGAGTGAAAATGCCGGTGCCAATTCTTTAACGCCTTATAAAGGTTGTTCGAGGTTTAGTTCTTCTTATGGAAATGTTCAATCTTCGGTAAGTTATACCCGTCCCAATTGATGCCACCCCAGTATCCAGTATAATACTGGGAGTAGTAGATACCTTCTAACATGATTGAATGAGGAACAGACCTTTGCAAAAATCTACACAAAACCAATAATAACCCGACTCCAAACCGACGCACCAAACTTCAATTTCACATCCGAAGATATAACCGCAATGTTCGAATTATGCGGATACGAAACCGTTATTCGAGGATCATCACCATACTGTTCATTATCATTATTTTCAGCAGATGAATGGCTGTCATATGAATATGCAAGTGATTTGAAATATTTTCATAATGTTGGTTATGGGAGAGATTTATCGATCACTTTGGGGATGCCTTGGGTTAATGCTAGTTTCGCCGTTCTCAACACCTCTACCACTAGCACTATTTCTACCTCCAGTTCTACCTCCAGTTCTACCACAGTGGGCACCTCCAACGAAGCCGGGCAAAATCTCTATATATCATTCACACATCGAGAAGTCCCACCAATGATCCTAACCACACTAGGACTCTACAATAACAGCGCATACACCGGCTCCAACAACGTGAATGAAACCATGCCACAGGATAAAATCAATTATAATCGCGTGTGGAAGAGTAGTGAGATACTACCATTCTTAACGAATGTGGGGATTGAACGGATGTCGTGTGATAGTTATGGATTTGATGAAGGGGATTATTATCGGATTTTGGTGAATGATGGTCCGATGCCTTTGGTAGATTGTCGGGATGGACCTGGTGGGAGTTGTTCGGGGAGGAAATTTGGTGAGTTTATTAGGGGGAGGAGTGAGGGTTTTGCTGGGTATAATGAGGGTTGTGGGGGGGGATTATTCTGAGGTTTTGAGTATTTATTCATGATTGTGTTGCATTAGTGTGAGGTTATTGGTGGAGGGTAATGTAGGTATACACCTGTAAACGTGGAAGTTTGAAACTAAGCCCTTAGTTTCTTCCAATCCACCCATCTAGGATTTATATACACTGAAGTACTTGAACTATACAAGTCATGATACACATCCTGTTGATTGATCATCTTGATTGCAAGCATCAATTATTCATGAACTACGGAACTACTAAGCAAGCTTATATTGTAAGTGAACAAATGCAACAGTCTATTCTATTTCCCTCTTGTATCCCAACCAGAAAGGATCAGGGCATATCAATACACTAAGTTACAGAAAAGTAAATCACGCAAAAGCCGGGGAATGAATATGCTGAAAAGATCATTGGAGAGTAAAGGGAAATGAACTCGGGAGAAGGTGGCTGGACTTTTATATAATACATACCCCCGATTCATTCCACAGTATTGCAGAGGAGAGAGAGAGAGAGCACCAGCACTTTACTCAGTGTAGGTAAAGTCAAGACTTGAGATAATCTCAGTTCTGAACTTAGTTCTGAACAGCCTGATTCTTCTCCTCAGCATCATGAGCAGCCTTAGGAACCAATTCCTCACTCTCAGCAGTCTCGCCCTTCTCAGCTTCAGCCTTCATCTCAATATTGACTTCCTTAGCACGAGCCCGCTTCTCATCCGGATGCGACGAAGCATCAATATCCGCAGCAGTAGGTTGAGGTTCGCTGGCAGCAGCAGCAGAAGCTTCGGAAGCAGCCTCGGAAGCAGCCTCAGCCTCCTCATCTTCCAACTCAGCGCCGTAAATATCAGGGTGTGCGCGGAAGCAATTTTGCATGCCCCTAACACATCAATGAATTAGTCACAAACCCCCCCCAAAAATTAATAACATATCAAACTCCCCAGGATATACATACTGGAACTTCTCAATGCAGTCAATACCCTTAGGTTCCTCCTCCGAGTACACAAAGCAGCTAAACGCAGCCTTGAATTCCTCTCCACAAGGACCATGCGCCATACCACCCAGACAAGGGCAATCCCAGTTAATCTCGCCGGTCTCGGGGTTGAAAGCGGCTTGTTGACCAGCCTCTTCTTCAAGTTGTTCCGGGTTCACATTGACGTTACGGGCAGCGGCGCGCTCTTCGCGGATCTTCGGGGTAATGGAGTCGAGGGTCTGAGACGATTCATCTGCATTGTCTGATTGGGTTTTTGCAAGGATGGAGACTGTTCAAAAAAAAAAAATAAAAAAAATTATTAGCTGCGTCAATTGAATAAGACTAGGTAGGCATTGATCGCGTGGAGATGAGATGCGATCGATTGCGGCACTGCCGGCCGACGCCGACGTTCGACTGCGGATCGGATTGGATTGAGGATCTGTCGCGAATACATACATGAAGGCTCTTTCGAGAATGCACTACTAGTATTGTAGTAATAGATAGCACCACCAGCCAGACCCAACCGAACAATCGTGTTCTTCCAGCTTCTGGACTTGGTCGGACCGGTGCTTATCAATCGTCTACTGACAGGGCCATGACCACAGGGCGCAACATTAGCGCGAGCGAGAGCTCGTACAGCTGGACGAAACATAATGACAAATTCAAAATGAAAGTGTGAGATCACGAAGGGATCTCTAAGAATTGAGACGAGGCGGGGAGGGGAAAAGAGATGGGAGGGGGGGGGGACGTTGACGGGGAAGTTTGGAGAAAGTTGAAGTTGGAAGGAAGAAGAGTTGATGCCTGAGGTTTTTGCGGGTCACGTTGCTTTGCGGCAACTTTCTTTCCACGATATCTTTTTTATTTCGTTACAATACACTCTTTACACTTTGAGCAGAGAACAGTTGAGAAGGGCTGATGAGAAAGGCTGATGAGATGGAGTGGGATCCGAGTCAATTCTTTCGTTCGGGAGATGTGTCGACGTATGCACTGTTGGTGTTGAATCAGCCAATTAATGAAAAAGCCTTTGGGGTATTAAGTGATCATGGTGAGCATCCCTTCTGACCATGATTGGTATGCAGAGTACTGCATATTCTGGGTTATAGAATATAATACTCGATCGTCAGTTGTGGTTATTCGGATTAATCTAATATTTGCAGCATCCTATATCATCTGTGCTGATGGCGGGGCAAATCGTCTATACGACATGATGAAGCAGCATGGCCAAGAATCTACAATTGTAAGCTACATCTAGATCAACTTCATTCGAGACGGTTCAGACCCTGGCATAAAGTTGAAATACAACCTCAAATACCTACACCACCAGGTATACTGAATATACTGACTCAAACTAAGCTCCCAGATAGAATCGTGGGAGACCTAGACTCATTAAACCCAACAATTCGACGCCATTACGAGAAATTAAATGTCCCAATTGACGAAGACCCAGATCAATACTCTACAGATTTCACCAAATGTCTAAAATATCTGAATTCACACGCAGCAGAAATCATCGCCTGTCCACGCAGCTATGAGCAGCAACAGCAGCAGGAGCAGGATCCAACGACAGAAAATCCATCAAAACGACAAACCCTCGAAATTGTGATTCTAGGCGGTCTAGGCGGTCGTGTAGATCAAGCATTTTCTCAAATCCATCATTTATACATGATGACTCAAGCCCAGCGTGAACTCCGCGAGTCAAAGAAAGATGATATCAACCAGTCTGATGAGCATGATAATGACAAACAGAACTCCAAATTTGATTCTGCTACTGGTGGTAACCTCTACCTCGTTTCAGAAGAAAGTATTACCTTCGTGTTACAAAAGGGGAAGAATTTAATTCATACACCGGCTACACATAGACCGGTAGAAGTTAATGGGGATGATTCGAGAAAACGGAAGCGACAAGATATCTCGCAGGGGTCTGCCACTGCCACTGCTAGCTCTGCCGCTGAGAGCGAGATTTCGGAATATCTCTTCGAAGAGAATATTGGAATTATTCCGCTCTCAGCCTCAGCATCAATTACCACGACGGGGTTTGAATGGGATGTTGAAAATTGGCATACTGAAATCGGTGGACAACTTTCGACTAGCAATCATATTCGAGCAGATCTTGTATCCGTTGAGACGAACGTACCAGTTCTTTTCACCGTTGAATTAGCAGAAAGGTTGAAAAGAAGAATGAATGCTTAGCAATGAATTTGGAATTGCTGAAGAATGAAAAAAATGAAGGAATTGAATCTAATGTGGTGGAAATTGAAGACAGTTTAGGTATTCTTGCTTGTTGACTATACTTTGCTGGATGATTACCCCCTATACCCATACCCTGATCCTCAATCAGAACGAATGAAGGGAGATTGAAGAGAAAAAGAAAAGAAACAAACTCTGTACCCAAGCGTATTACAAACATCCACCCAAGCACAATCCACTATCAAAAGTCCAAGATGAAAACAAGTCAATAAAAAAAACCAGATATCAAGAACACCCCAACGTTAAAACCCAGGCGCCTTTTCTGGCTAAAACGAGAGACCAAGAAAAAAAATAATGAAAAAAAAGAGGGAAAAAAGAAATCCCAAGTTTAAAAAAAGAGAACAATATCGCATATCGCATCACCGCATAACCCAGAAACTAACGAGTTCAACCGTAATAACTGCGCGCATTGAATACTCGCAGGAAATGGAACCCACGACACGCCTAGACAAAAACAAAAGGATATCATCCAAGTGGATAGTGTGTAAGTAAGGAAGAGAAAGTTCAGAATAGCAGAAACAAAAGCAAAACAAAAGAATCAACAGCAGCATCCATCCAACATATCGCATCGCATCGCATTGCAGCCCTGAGAAAACCATACACTGAGATACCATCACTCTCATCCACAAGCGCAGCCCAGCTCGACTCGACTCGACCTCCTGTACAGCCCCGAGCCAGTCGAAAACCAAAACAGAGGTTCACCCAAGACAATGTAAGGTAACCATCTAATGGTGTCGCAGAATAGCCTCATAAAGAGTTCCAATAACACCAATAGCAGTACCAGTCAACATACCACCCCAATGTCCAGGAACCGCATCATTAACCTGAGCAATCGTGAAAATGCTAAACAAATCAAAGAAAGTAAACCTCTCAACATAAACCTTATAAACAATCAAGGCCTTCGCAATGTTGAAAGTAAGCGGGTCAAAACTAGCCCTACCAGAATTGACCCCTCCTGAACGAGTAGACGACCGTCTCGAACCCGTCGCAGCCTGCCAGCTCAAATTAATAAAATAAGCCGCAACAAGAGGCAAAATAAGGCCCGAAATCAACCACAACATAAACGGTGCCCAAAAAGTCGCACTCAACAACACAAATAGATCAGGGACCTTGATCGCAAGTGGAGGGATTCCAACTGCTTCAACCGCAGGTGTAGTCGTGAGATAACTCCATGGAAATAATGAGTAGAGGATATTTCCACCTTCAAGGAGAATGATGATTGCTTCGACGACTTTCAGACTACTCAGCGATGAACGGACGGCATGTTGGTATTCGAGAACACCGGAGTCAGACCAGGCTGTTTCAAGACCTTCGCGCATACGTGTTGTTTGACGATCAATAGCATCTGTTACGATTGCGGGGGACGGAGGAAGTTGAGCTGTTTCAAAAACTGATCGAACCGCGCGCGAAGATGATCGGACCGCTGATGCAGACGCAGAGGCAGAGGCAGATGCTGAAGCTATGGCGGACTTGGGGTTGATGGGTGTTTTGATGGGTGATTTGGCAGCATCTTCGGATTCACTGTATCGTAAGATTAGTACATGCGCACTCAATACTTGTGCAATGCGCGACGCGAGAAAACGGCTTGCAGATTCGCGAAGGGAAATCCTATAAACTTACCTGCTAACAGGATCACGTCTAGATTTACGACCAGGAGTTTTCTTCTCAGTCAATTCAACCTTTGGTTCACGCTTGATAGGCGAATGTCCGCGCGCAGGATTATCAAGACGTTTATAGTAATCGGCAAGTTTCTTGTCATTGGATAAACTGGTTCGATTATCGCTTAGATGTTTATCCAAAGCAACAGCCAGATCACCTTTATTCAGGTCTGAGAAGCTAGCGCAAAGTTAGTATTAGTATTGTTTATGCGCTTGTGCTTGTGCTTGCGCTTGCGCTTGCGATTGCGATTGCGCGGATGACGGGGCCAGGGCCACTCGAATCAACAACATCAATAACATTAATCAACTGGATGGACAAGAACGTACTTGGAGAGATGGGTTCTCTCTGCGATCTCAACTAGCTCCGGTTTACGGAGTTTATTGAGGGTGGGAAGACCACTAGACATTGTTTCTTTGAAGGGTATTAAAATCGGAGATAAAATGAGGAAGTTTGAAGAGGAGAAAAGATGGGGAAATGCGGAAATGCGGAAAATGCAAGGAGGGGAAGAAGTGCGAGTTTGTTTACGCGCCAAAACAAAACACGCTAGCGCGTAGTGGGGAATGTTAGTTTATATTGATTATTTTATTAACTATATTTTATGATTAAATATATTACCATGATTATATTATGATTGATTGATAGTAGAAGGATTGATGGTAAATATTATAGTGGAATTGATTGTTTTTACAGTCATGATATGGTACAGTGATCTAGTCTATCAAAGGGCGTCATGTACAGCAGTCCTGATTCCCCAAACCCCCAGTTTATGAAATGGAACGCCTCCCAAATGAATAATGCAGAATGAAAAAAAAAGCAGAGAGAAAAAAAAAGATGTACAATCACAGAGCAGCACCCTCCATACCCTGATACCCCTCCAATTGCTTCAGCAGATACTGGTACATCACCAGCATAGTTCCACTCTGAATACTAGTCCACACTCCACGCGGGCCCACGCCTCGGAACCACCCGGCGAGTCCCTCGGTACGGTAGATCATCCTCAATCCCGTGAACACGGACGAGGTGTCTAGTCGAGGAGCACCGGGAGGTGGCACCGAAGTAGAAGGAGAAGAGGTGGAAATAGGTCGGGAGTGAGACCGCGAAGAATGGGAATGGGAAGAACTTGGCGCATGTGGACGAGGACTTTCTTTAGGAGCATGGGCATGGTCATGGGGATGTTTCGCACCCGATGAGCCTGAAGGAGTCTCTGGAGGGTTCTGTTGCGTTTGAATCCGGGTCTTGACGACATCCAAAGGACAAGTAATCACACCAGCCATACCACCAGCGGTAGCAGCAGTAGCAATTTCCAGTCCCAGTCCGATATCACGTTTACCAACCCATTCCTTAGCCAGTGTTTGTTCCTGCTCATAGAAAGCGAATTGTAATGCAGAGAAAGGCAAATCACGGAAGATAGTAGCCTTATACCCATGAAACAAGGCTGAGAATCCTTCTTGACGAACAATAGTGTGAAGAGCATCGGTGGTTCCGCGATAATTATATCCCGAATTAAAATGAGGGTTATTGTATCGACCTTGAAGTTGAAGTCGGGTCTTCAGAACCTCGGACGGGACGTAAACAACGGAGGCAGCCAAATCCGCGAAAAATCCACCAGAAAGATATGCAAGACTGGGATTAATTCCGGAATCGAGCATCAATCTCTTTGTGAATTCGTAGACTCCGAAGAAAATCACGGTTCCTGGGAAAGATCCCCAGAAAGCCGGCGTGACACCGCTGTAAAGACCGCGACAGAATCCTTCTTGGCGATAGATGGTTGCATAGGAGGAGGTCATCGACGTATATTTGGGAGGAAAGGTTGGATCGCCTTGCTGTCTGGTTTTCACTGTATCCAGCGAATGCATTAACATATCACCAGCACAGCCACCCGTTCCACCTGCCAGCATTGCCTATAACTGGATTAGCTTTATCGTCACTCCGTACGAGTTGCAATGATTCAAGAGAGGGGACTCGTACATGATGGTATGGCGGACGAGGCTCCTCCTCCTCCAAAGCGCCCTGAACATGGCGGGATGCGCCGGGAATTATCTCATTCCTAAACCCACCATCCGAATACACACGACTGGCGGAAGTAGTAGCAGAATTAGAAGGAGTCGAAGTAGATGAATTGGTAGTGTTCGCCGTCGAATCTGAGTTCGCTGTTGTCGAGAACAGACCGAACACTCGCGAGGTCAGGCTCATGGCAAAATGAGGCTGCCTATTCACTCCTCCACCCACGAGATGTTCCTCACGCGGGATGAATTTACAAAGGGGATGCCTTGGAAAAGAGAGAAGCACCCCCGATGGAAATTGGAATAAAGAACGACAAGGTAAAAGGGGAGAAATGCGTTGAGGTCGAATCTTTCGTTTTGGCTGGAAATCTCCAAACTTCGCACTTTTCGGAGAAAAGAAAACCCCTTTGTGCCTCAGGCGGAAGTGCGTCATAATGCTTAGTAATTATACTATCCACGCTGCATAATTTGCATAAGCACACGACACAGTTGCATACAGGCTATATTTTAGTCGAATATTAAAACACAGGTTTGGCACGTCTTACTGTATTCAGGAGGATAATAAATTCATTGTATAGCATCCTTTGAAAAAAGGATACTCTAAATGCTTTATCTGGCAACCAGAATCGAGTCTCTGAGATGGCCATTGTGTATGTAGAGATGAAAGATTTGCACCGCTCACAACTTTCTAGGCTGGCCATGTACTACATCTATATACTCCTTACTGAAGGGTCCTGAACGGAATTAAAATTCATCCGAAACAGGAGTGCGCCAGTCCTAATCATAATCGGAATTGAGTCTTCATCTCCTCATAATCTCCCATACAAAATATTCCTGATCAGCATATATCTTCAAAGAACACCGATTCAGATAGCAAAACCATTGATTTTATATACCCAGATCCATTCGAAGATTGATAATCCTTTGACTTGCAATGGACACCATGACCTCGATATCTCCAAACACACATTCTTTTCCAATAAGAACATTTCCAGTCAGAGCTCCGAATAAGAATAATACCAACTAATAGTCTCAGACACTTTATTTAAAAGGCCAACCCATAACCGCCAAAAAATGTGATTTTTTGGCGGTTATGGATGGGTTGTATTGGATACAAAACAAATACATCCCCGTCGTAATACAGTACACCGTCTCGAACTCGAACTTGATTCATTCCGTTACAACATCCCACCCTCAGTAGTAAACAATCATCATCAAACAACAGAACAATGGACAGGAAGATGGATCCCAACTAGAAAAACAAGTCTACGAACAATTACACGAACTTCAACTCCCCAACGGTTACTCCCCTGAAACGAAATTCCACAATTCTATGGACAAGGCACATTCCATGGAATCCCGTGTCTTGTTTTGTCAGATATACCAGGAATAACTCTACACGATCTTGCGCACACAGTATCGAATTCCCAGAGATAACATATCAATATCTAGAGACTAAACTTACGGAATCCCTTAAAAAGTTATATGAGTATGGCGCTGAACACTGGGATCAGAAATTGGATAATCTTTTATTCTGTCATGATAAAATGGTAAAGTGATGATTGCTGATCTTAAGGCAGTAATTTTTTTTTCCAAATGAAATTGGGGATTGGGAAATTAATGTTCATTTGGGTGGTGTGGGTTCTTGATGGGTGATTTTAGAGATTTTCGATATCAACTTGATACGATATTGGAATATCGTGAGTATAGTGTGTATTCTAGGAATATAGGATGAAGAGATATTCGTGAGGGTTGCCTGCATCTCTCAGAATCTACTAGCACAGAATGAAGTAGTTCATATAGTCCCATACTACAAGCACATAGTATCTGCTTTTATCACTACAATTTAAGTTGATAGTTTCATTGACTGGCTTAGGCCTATTGCATACCTATGTTGTAGAATTGAGCCAGAATAAATAGACTGTAGATATCTATTAAATCGGAATAGTAGCAAACAAATATACACTGCATTAGTGTATAATGAATCACTGTAAACTCTAGAAGTTCCTGTTTAATTAGTTAGTATTCAACAATAGCCATCCATTTTACTATCGATTCCGCCCCATAAACACCAAACCACACTGCAATAGTCAAATCCAGTCATGAAACATCTAGCTTTTAAAAACAACTAATACAAACTAATTAATCCCTGTAAAAAATGACTAATTTGTGTACGTGACTTTCCCCTTAATGCTTAGTCACGGGTACTTTGTTCATCACTTCTTCGTCCCCCTCCTCTTCCCCTTCTTTTTCTTCTCACACCGCTACTACTACTGCGTCTCAGAACAAATTTACAATTCTCAACAAATACAAATACTCAGAGGCTAACTAACAGCTAGAGAAGAGGGTGCGCTTATATTATGGTAGCCACGATTACGACGCAGAACCCCTCCCTCCTGCAAGAATGACAGAACAGTGATGTCCTTGAACGCATGCTCACGCTGGATTGATAACATGACCATTCAGGCGATTATTAAGAGCATAGAGGGATCAGGGTGCCCGTATGCACTGCGTAGTAGGTACTTCCTTTTCTTTGTTCAAGAATACTCCGCATCGTTATGAAGATACCCTTCAACCCTTGGATCGGGTAATGCCCGGGATGAGCTTCACTTTAAGCAGACTCAGAATGAATTCTTTCTCTTCTCTTCTTTTAAGTGAATTCTTACGGGATGATTGTGGCTAATATAATCTACGAAATCCTAGGGTATCTATCACTCAGCTAGTAAGCGAAAATCCAATTTCAGTCTAGTACTAAGTGAATAATCTGTCCAAGCTATTTATCAATCCAATTCAGCAATATTATCAAGCTATGTATCAGCCATAATTCTTACAAATTCATCTTCAATACATGTAATCTCATCTCATCTCTTCATCACAGGTATGGGTATCTAGATTATGATCACAGATGGCATAAATGGCAGATACAAACTAAATATGTCTCGTCGTAGCTTTTTCAGGATCACTCTCATCACGATCCATTCCCCTATGAGCCGCAACCTCCGCCAAATCCGCATCATGCTCAGCATCAAAGTTACGACCCAAACGCTCAGGCCCAGCAAGTGTGACCAAGATTGTATACGCAAAGACACATCCCATGAAGATGCAAATAACCTTGCCATACTCATACCGATGAGGGGCCTCCTCAGTCGGTGGGAGGGGGAATCGTTCGCCAATCGTCGACTCGATCGTCGAACTAGCCGATGAAACCAGATTACCGAGCTGATAGGCCGTACCGACAGCAAAGGTACGGATTGAACCTGGTGATAATTCCATCAAGTGAATAGGGATCACACCCCAGGCACCCTGCACCATAAACTGCTCAAAGAATGCAGCTGCCATGACGGAATGGGATTGGACAAAGGTGTACGGGTAAAGTAAAGCACCGCCAACGATACTAATCACGATGATGGAAAAGCGACGACCAAAGATCTGACTGGCCCATCCACAAAGGGTACCACCAGTCAAAGCTCCCAAGTTAGCAACAACCTGAGTGACTGTCACGGCATTTTTAGAGAATTGAAACTGATTCTCCAACATTGTAGGATAAAGATCCTGAGAACCATGTGACTAAATACCATATTAGCATAAAACCAAGCTAGGCTTAAGATGCTGAGCTGAACACATACCATAAAATTAAACCCAGCCATCAACAGCACAAGATAAATCAACAAAAGCCAATGTCTCTTCAAAGCAACCTTACCCTCAGACATAAATGAAGCCGCAACACCACCACGCACCTCCTCCCTCGTAGCCTGTCTCCTTCTAAAAGTCTCCGTCTCAGGCAAACAAAGTCTAAACAAAATAATCAAAACCGGCGGACAAGCTGCAAACCAATACAAAGGTCTCCAACCATGAGGCGTAGTATCCACCAAACCCCTCGCAAAAGCCGTCGCCAGTAAATAACCAAAAGCGTACCCTTGCTGAAGAAGACCGGATATAATACCACGAGCTTCAGAGGGACAATCTTCCAATGCTGTAGCAGCCGCATTTCCATAGAGACCACCCATAGCGATTCCGAAAAGAGCTCGACAGGCTAGGAACTGTTGATATGTTTGGCAGAAACCGGCGCCAAGTTCGAGGACGACAAAGAGAAGTTGATTGACGACGAATGGCCATTTCCGGCCCCAACGATCAGATGCGATTCCGAAGGTTATTGCGCCGACGGAACGAAGCATGAGAACCAGAGTGATTCCCCATGTGATGTCTGTGACGGATTTGTCGAATGTTTTTGCTAGTTGGGAGGTTGTTAGGGAGACTGTGAAGAAATCAAAAGCATCCCATGACCAGCCTGCGAATGCGACCTGGAGCAGAAAGATATATAATTAGTACTACGTTTTTATTGTTTGCGTTGCAGCAGAAGACGAGGTTCTATGTACAAGTAGACAGACTCGATACTGTGTAGATATGAATAAAGGAATAGTATACATACTGCGAAGAAAAGCCATTGTTGACGATTCAATAGAGTCAAGGCCTTGAAAGGGTTTGGAGCTGGTCTCATGGGAGGAACGAGGGTCGGTATACGCGTCATAATATAACGACCGATACTCATATGTTCCTCGAAATCAGGGTCTGCAGACACCTGCGTAGAGGGATCATGTTTATCTGTCATTGTGCCTGTCCAGATAATATAATCTGGAGTACACACTGTGTTGAGTAACTATCTGTGTATGTCCTTTGTAGAGATCAAGATGGGGGAGAAAGAGAGAAAGAAGGGAGGAAGAAAAAGTAAAGAGGAAGTCGGACTTAAATAAGGCTGACTTCCTCCGCATTTCTACTCTGTCTCTCTCTCTCTCTTTCTCTCTCTCCCCCTCTGATTACCTACACTCACTACATGGATTAACACTAACTCAAGAAAGAAATAATCAGTATTCACAAAACCCCGCTTCATCTTATTCGCCTGGCGTCCATACAGAACCACGCGGGTCAGCATGGGCCCGCGAATGAAGGGCGTACGACCGGGGTTGGTACTGTCGATCTTAACTACAATCAAATGGTGGAGTCTCGTGGAGTCTCTAATGGAAAGCAAAGTTGGTGGTAGCTTGATAGCGTCAAGCATATGGCTTCTGGATGGCGCACGTCTGTGCTCTTCTTGGTTGATGGTTGATGGCTGATAACGAGTTTTGCCTTTTACTATGTAATGACGCGCTTCTCAACTTTTCCCGAAGTCTCATCTTCATTCAGATTGGCTACTATCACCGGACCCTGACCAGTTATCATTCTGACACTTTCCATTTCCCTGGTTCCGGTCTACCACTCTCCCCCTCTTTACTTGAGTTGTCGTCCGGGGTAATAGGCAACCCGATGTCACATCGGGGGAAGATCCGGAGAATCCGGCATCAAAAACACACGAAAATCGCCGAGATGATATCCCCGCAGCCGCACTCGCTAAATTCAAACTGCTTTCCTCGCCACGTCTTGCTCGTCTTTGACTCTGCCGATCTGCCCAGACCGGGGAATGTGGAGATAATTCAAATCTTTCTCCCCCTCCAGCCTCCCCCCGCGACCCACTTCCTTCCAACGTATCTCCTCGTGTCCGTCCAAGATGCGTAGCGTGAACACGGGGAAATGAGTCGGTCAACCTAGGCTTAGTCTTAATTGACAGGTATATTTTCTACCGAGTAGCCGATTCCGCTCGGTTGCGGCAACGCAGCATCTTGGGAGTACGGAGTACACAAATGCCGTTAGACTGGATGAATTTTTACCCTTCATCTCCCCACTGGACTGTCGGCCACGAGGCTCTATCAGGAGTACAACCCGGGCAAATAACAGAATAACCTTTCTCCGAGTCTCGGCGGGCCGGGGTAGAAGCTTGGCGCGGGGAGATGATCCTATGGTTTGAATTTATTCTCTTCTCCGTTTATCGAGTGGTGGCTTCAAACATGCTTTCGGATGTTGTCCGATAGAACTTATTCTATCCGTCTCTATCATTATTCCTTTCATCAAAGACCATTTCATTGAGGGGGGTTATAGTTCAGGTTCCCGAATTAAGCCGATGGTGATATTCGGGGAGAGAGAGTGCCGGGTCATTTAGTGGACCGGTTTTCGGCTTTTGTTCCATAGAAGTAAATAAGGATAAACATGCTGTTCCAATTACAATCATCCATCTACTTTACTAATATGAACATATCGTCTATACTATGTATAGTCCAGTCTAGAACTATCTCAATTCAAACCTACGACACAATCCGATCTTGACTTTCTCGACTTTCTTGGCTGCAGTGCCATGGGTGCCATGAAATTGGCAAAAGCTTCTAATAACCATATCCTCATACCTCGTACATAGTACTTGTAGCCGTATACAATATTAATTATTCATTGGCGAGTATCCAGAAACAACATTGTGGAATCCTCCTAGTCTTAGAAACTTCCCTAGTCTCAGCTTTAGCTATATGTATATCTTCGGCATTCCTGCCTGAGGAGTTTAGTTCTTGGCTTTCTCCACTCAATTAGATGCTATCTCCGCGTTAGATATCCTTCCGCGGAGATTGAGTTGGATATGTTGCCAGCAGTTCTGCTTTGACAGTACCTACTGCTAGTAGTAGCCAAGATTGAATGTGTTTACCAATAGTATTGGGGTACTGGCGTTGAGTTGGCGAATCGTCAATTAAGGACATATTACTAACCACCAGGTTGTAGTTATATATCCGCATTATTTTGCTGAATACAGATAAAAATTAGTAGTATTGTATCTTTAGTAGATTTCTGATTAACAAAAGATGACTATTAGTGTATTATCCTGAATTGGTTCAAATGTTTCGTTCTTTGCAAAGAATGTCCTCAAGGAGATTTTTATATGGTTAAAAGATTTATAATCTTCAAAAATTGAGTTACTAGTATTCGTTCAAGTCAAATGAAAAGCAAATAGACTAGGAGACAGCTATCTTCTCATACATTCCGCATGATACTCTTCGGACGACCCTGGAGCCTTACTTTTACTGACTCAATTTACATCGTTTCCACTATACAATAAAAAAGTTCTTTTTAAATTAAATACAATATTCAATAACCCCCTTTGGGTTGAGAAATTCTATCCCATCGCAGGGTACTCTCTAACAATGACAAAATCTCAAGGAACCCACGATATTCAAATTAAATATCATCATCCCCAGCATGATCAGCACACTGCATCACAAAGCTCGTAGCTCCCTCAGCAGCACCCTCTTCAATAGCAGGTGCAAGTTCAGGTAAAGCAGCAGCAGCAAATTGAGCAAAAGCATCAATCATAGCTCCCATCATCTCACAATCAATTTCCTCCTCTTTACTCATTTCAAACTCCAGCTCCGTCTTCATCGCCTCGACATCAGCGCCTAGCGAGAAACTTCCCTTATAAGAAAGGTCGATACCCTTAGGAGCGAAATGCTGAGCAAAGATATGCGGGTATGTGAATCCAGTATAGCCACTCCTATACATGTATTCGGGATAAGTGGTGTGATTAATAGCAGCGTACGCATAGGCAAACGCGGTAGTCCACATCCACTGATCGAGATTCTCTTTCGTGAAATATGATTCCGTCACACTAATCTTCAAATCACCTTCTTCAGTGTTACTAGCAGATTCACCACCATCCAGGTACCAAACACCAATGACTTCAATAGAGTCAGTAGCACAGGCAGTCATGGTATTAGTTGCAGTGATGGTACCCATACTATTCAACTCATCGTTCCAGGTGGTAGTAGGGACAACAGTGGTTACCAATTGCTGACTATCTGTGTCAGCGCATCGGGTAGAAAGAGCATTATAGATACTTGATGCCAGAACATCTCTCTCCGAATTCATTGTCTCAGGAGCAGTAGCCACGTCCGAGTTCTCGGATGTCTTTTCAGCCCAGTTTCCAGCAAGAACGGGGCTAGCAGTGATGATAGTAGCTGTAGTAACGTATGAAACTCCGCTCGTGAGGACAGTCGTAGAACCGGCGCAATGAGTTCCGATAACTGGAGTACCGAGACCATAGTGACCGGTTGAAACGGTACTGGTTTCGCAAGCAATGCGAGCACCACCAGATGCGTAATCATCGTATGTATACATATACCCCTTGAGCTCTCCATCAGTGAGAGTGTGGCTGGTAGAAGTGCTTTGAGCGGTGGTAGTTGTAGCAGGGATCCAGTCAGAGGGGATTGTGGAGGGACATTCTCCGTCTGTGGGTGCTGGGTGTGTAATAGTGGTATCACATACGCAGTACTGGGTGACGTCGTGAGGGTTGGCGGAGTGAATGCAGATTGGGGAATAAACACTGCTGGATGAGGTTGTGATAGGAGTAGACTCCGGGGTGTAGGTGTATTCCAGGGTTTGAGTTGTAGCATAAGATTCCACTGTTAATATGTATTAGTTTCGTTCGTTTGATCATTGTACTGAGGTATCATCATACTAGACTCATCAGAAGCTGTGGTTGGAGTAGCTACAGGCATAGGCGTCGAAGATGCCCTTGGAAGATTTGCATTTCTCCCAGGAAGGGCCAGGGCAGCCGTGGATAAATGTAGAAGCCAAAACGAGAGATGCATGCTGATCTAGACAGGCTAATTGCCTCGAGTTTAGAGACAAGTAAATGAAACTGTGAGACTACTGAGAAACCAAGACGGGAATGAGACGGCTTTTAGAATCAATTATAAACCCCTCAGTATCACCAGTATCTCTGTCCTAGAATAACTAGTTCAGAAAAGCATGAAGTACTATCTTGGCCCCCGATTCTCACGAATATCAATATCGAGTTTCAGCCCCCCGTTGCATATTGTGATCTACTATAATCCATACCAAGAATAGCAAGAGCCTCCTTCACCTTCACGATCCGGATTTTCGCAAAAGACCGAAAGACTCCATACAATGCATCTAAAAACAGTTTCAATTAGAGAAGAAAAATAAGCACTAACACTACCGTTCTTCACAAGGCTAGCGTTTGGGGGCCTAATGGCGCACGGCATAATTGGCCCCAGTGGAGGCGCCCCTGTCGATCTGACATCGCCGCCCTGCATTGACCCTTAATCTGTAATTCCAATTGGTTGTTTCGGGTGAAGAATCCAGTTCAGGATGAGATTTTCGGCTTTAGAAGGTCTCTACCTACATAGTATAGTAATTGCGATATTTGGTGTGGTCCGAATGATATATCAAATTCGTCTTGACTTGGTTCTCCACTCTTGGCGACGAGGCTTACACAGTACAAGCTTACACCAGAAGGGCTTGTTTTCCAACGTGCAAATTCGTTCCTCATTGGTTCATTCATTGATACAGGACATAATCCGTTGATATTTGGATTGCGCATGCGGAATTTGATAAAGATAGTCTATGCGATGCTTATGGTCTCTGATTGCTCTACGGCGTAGTACTACGTATACTCATATCCATAATTTAGCCCCCGTCTTCTGTTCAATTAAAGAGCACATCTTGTCTTCAAATGAATGGGATCTTCTATCCACATAAATGTTACATTGTACTAGAGGATCTGGACTTATTGGGGGCCGTTGCTGAACGATGAGCGTCCCAATGTTCAGGCGTTTACTTCTCGAATATCAAATCAATAAGGGTATGAATTATAGTCCACCTAAAGAAGAGCATATCTGAAAAACAAAAATTGAATCAGTAGCCAGATTTTTTTCTACATAGGCATGTGAATGAATATAAAGTTGCCTGCCTTTGAAATGGCCCTTTTAACGGCTCATACCATAGTAACTACGCGGATGCATGAGCTTCAAACTGTCAATAGTACTTGAGATGCCATGACCACCACTTGCACAGTAGTGTTTAAAAAAAAATCTAACGTCAAATTTCTTGTATGAAATTAGCTGGGCAAACGACTCCTGCATGAGTCTTGGCCCCAAGCTTGTCACTTTGGCCCCAATCATATACTCTGCCAGATGCCGATCATTCGTGCTGCGGAGCTAACCGCCTGCAAAGCACCAGAGGCTTGACTAGAAGATAAGCATGGAATTTCTAATGCAGCCTCGTCTGTGTCTATCCCAAATGACTTTTGTGGGTCAGTTCGCGGCCTTCTTCCTGATGGCACGCCGTGGCTGATAGTAAACGGCCCCTGATTATACCCACTTCTCGAGTAAACGAGGGGACTCTAATGATAGAATCGCATCCTTCGAGCCCATCTTAATTAAACGCATTGGAGTATGCGGGATTTTGCCGAAAGACTTGGGGGCTGGCACTCAGCCTGAAGAAGTACCAATACCTACTGGTGCTGTTTCGTACAAAGAAGGCTTATATCTAGTAGCTACCCAGTAAAAACTTTCAAAGAGCATCGACATTTTCCTCACTTCCTCCTTCTTTCTCAGTCTTGATTGCTTCAAGAATCCAAAATGAAGCCCTCACTCTTCAAAGGGCCAGTGCCCGTCTTCCTGGCGATGGCTTTTGCGTCCGTTGTCCCAGCCTTAGTCGTCCCAGAGAAAAGAGCCGATGCGGCCACCACTTTCTGGGCACCGCAAACAAAAGAAAGTGATCTAAAGATCAAATGGAATGAAGACGATGGTTTCAAATGCAGCGATGAAAGACGAGAAGTTATCAAGCAGGAACTTCGTTATGCCGTTGACTTAGCGAACACCGCCGCATCCAACCCTACCCTCGGAGAATTCTATTACCACTTCTTCGACCTCGAAACTCAAGGACAAGACGGCCACGTCGACGATGTCAAGGGCGTTTACAAGCGTATGTCTGAGATGCTTCTTGGAGAGGGAGATTACCAGCTCGCCCTCTCTTGCAAAATGGATAGTCTCTGCGTGAATAAAAAGGGCCAAGCAACCGGCACAGCTGCATTTGCGAATGATGGCCAGAAACGAATGAATTTCTGCGATGTTTTCTTTGACGCACGCACTGCCAATGAAAATCGTCAGGTTCCATTTATGACCTCCGACCTAATCAGCAACTGCAAGGGTGGTGAAAGTACCATCAATCTGCGCAAAGCTCAGCAAAGTCGAGCTGCAATTTTAGTTCACGAATCAGCTCACACCAAGTATGTGATGGGTGACGTGAGTGACAAAGGGTAAGGCACTGGCAAACCTACTGGTCTCAAGATCGCTGTATCGTCATCAGTTTCGCTAACTTGTCTTGACTTATCAGAGCTCTCGATATCGCCTATGGATTGAACGCAAATCTTGCATTGCCCAATGGAGAGTTGGATCGTGAGAAACATCTACAGCAAACTGGTCGAGGAAGTCAGGTCAGCCCTAAAGATAAGAGCAAGATTATTTGCCCAAGTGATGACGGACAGAAGGAGGCTGTTTGCGACAAGACTAAGTGTCGGCAGAACGATGATTCTTATGTGTTCCCGGCGGCTGGTATCTTTTTCACACAATCTTGCGAACAGGAGGTGCCACTCCCTGATGGTGTGACTTACCCTGTGTTGTCCTAGTGGAGGTGTAGTTTGTTTAAATTTCGATGCTATATAACAAGTTTTATTACTATATTGATATATTCTGAATTGGGAGATCTGTTAACTATCTAGGTAGAAAAGAAGATGATATAAGCTCGTTCTATATTCCTGTAGGAATACGTCCGATTTTATAGTATAGTATCGGATTGATAACGAATCAAGTTACTGAGGTTTGCCATACGGGGGTTCAGCAGTAAGGTTACTGCTAGTACTTTATGCCGAGCAAAGCTAAATGACTTGGACCCAATGATATAAACAGATAACCTCAATTTCTTATTATAAATACGAGACATACGTATAGCTCGCTATTCTAAATACACTAAAACAAAACCCCATAGACAATCCTGCAACCCTTAGTCCCAATCATACGATTCCCGCTTAGTCCATCGATCATTTTCTCCTGTCTTAGGCTTAAGGCCTAGCTTCTCATACATCCCTTTAACCATAGCAGAAGTTTCCATCACAAGTGCAATTTTCCGATCCTCCTCTTCGTCGTCGTCGTCGTCCTCCGAATCTTCAACATCCTCAGAAGAAGAAACATTATTAAGAATCAATCCCGCTTCAAGGCTCCTCTTGCGTAATTTCTCAAGCTTTTTGACCTTCTCTTGAATCATGGGAGAAAAATGCTGCCCCCCAAATGACCTGAAGTTCGTCAATGGAGAGATCTTTGTTGAAGAACATTTCCTCGAAAACATCTTCCATCCGGATTCCGATCTCTGCTGAGCTTGAATCGGCCTAAACAAATTATCAGCAAGTCTCTACCAATTGTAGAATTGGAGGTATCCAATTTACCAGTATCTCGTAATATGTGGTATTAGGAATGGTGGCGAATTGCTCAATCCAGATACCGATTTTGTATATAGGTGGTTGTTGTACTAGCATACGACGCCAACTTGCCTCGGGTCGCATATATGCCAACTGTTTCTCCGGGTGCTTGATGAAATCCCACGACTGTATCGTGAATTGAAAATCATCCTCTTTTTTCTGGTGTTTAGAGAATACTGATGGGAAAGCATCCACTAGAAGTGAGTTATGAGATTCCTCATCACTTCGGACTCGGGTGTCCGGTGCAAAGAATAATGTTTGCTGAAGCGCTGTAGAGTCTTGTATCAGGGTGGTCCAGGCACGACAGACTCGTGTGGCAGATGTGAGGAGTGTTCGAAGATCTACTCGTAGTAGAATTGATTCCCACAACTCCGTTGGTAATCCTTGAAAAATGTTTATCGAATTAGAGTCCCTCATTGTTGAGACTTATGATTTTGAATTGAGAATAGAGGAGTAAGAGAGTGGGATGGGGTGGTGAGTTAAGTATAAAAAAGAATCTTGTTTTCGGCCCCCATTTTAGGGGCGAAACTCCACTTACAACGACGTAAGAAGCCTCAGACCGGGCTGAGCCAAATTATTTGATTAAATTGATTAATTTGGGCTTACTTCTGTTTATCAAGTTCCACTTTGTAGTATCCACTTCATGCTGATCCTTCAACAATGTGGTTATGCTCAATACTTCCTACTTGGCGTCGTTATCTAACTAGATTTATGTGGATTGAACTTCCAGAAGTTGCGACAACCTGTATTCTACAGAAGCAAATGAATTTTTTGAAGTGAGAATCAGTATAAAGCTACTTCAGGGACTGACCATAAAGATTTTTCCAGTTGGACAGAAAACATAACTCAATTGCATATTTAGAGTTAAAAGAAACGTGTATATCTGGGGTTCGGTGATGAACCCCGTCAAGTCTGACTGATATGTCAATCACTAGAGTCCATGGCACTAGATCCCATGGAATCTATGGACTCTAATGACTTCACCATGGCCCCATGCAAAACCGAGTCAGACAAACGGGCCTGGTACAAACCGGGGGCTAAGTACGAGCATGGCTCTTCCTCATAACTACTTCTATCATGATGTCTATCTCCAGCCAGCAATGGACGGGGCCAGTAGTAGACAGAGCACGTGGTTAGCGGATCTATGCAATCTTCGAGAAGGTCATCAAAGTTTCCATTATCACGTTTATGCGCTTCAAGCAAATTACGTAGTTTGATCTCAGCGAGCATACAAAACGCTTTATGAGTACACTCGGTGAGCTTTTACATGTTCGGATCGGAGCCTAGAAGACCTATTATTGAATTAGCTTCGTATCTAAAAATTTACTCCCTCATCGATCTCGTGGACTTACCTTCTAATTGGAGCTTGCAGGCGCGTCGGAAAATAATAAGATGACCCTCGATAGTTTGTTCGGGCTCTTGCGGAAGTCTATTGGCGTGATCGATGACAAGATCATCAATCTTATGTTCCAGAGGGTAAGGTTCTTTGAAAAGGACTCTTGGATGCTCGGCAGCTTTAACACTGCTTGCTACCTTGGTTCTGCTGTGCTGACATTGCGACGGATGAATCTTTCTTCGTTGATATTATATTACGAATTGGATGATTCTCTGGATTGGAGAGCTTCTGGGGCATCAAAACGATATTTTATAGAGTCTACGTGCTCAAGATACAGTGTATCACTACAGTAATAATCGAAATCAGACTTACCTCTACACTCTTAGCCTAGCTTGAAATGCGCTAGTCTTACTTTGAACTCTGCCCAATAGATTTGTCGGAACGTTTCGTATACGTTGGTAATGGTAGATGTGCCATTGTTATAATACTGTACCTGGCGTTGTAAGTGAGACAATGGTCGGTAAGCGAGTAGACCATGTAGCCAGTAAGTTATTCTTGAAGATGTATCATCAAAAGGGAGGAGGGTGGGTTGCGCACCCCTAGATTTGTTAGCATACTGTGGCCATAAATGGACACTACACCCAATCCGAGGCATGGCAGCATCTGTACTGTTCTCTTCAAATCAAATTAAATTAAAAAAGCCATGTTCGCGATTTTCTGTTCAAGCCTGGGCTGAGTACCCCCCCCCCCCCTCCTCCTCCAAGCCGTTCAGATGTGACACTAGACAGAATTCCAAGTACAATATCTTTTTCATGCATTGCAGGCAAAGGACTGAAAGGGCGTCTTGCATTTAGAGACACTGGGCCTTAGTCGGCTTTGAATATTATTGGGCTGCTGCCTTGGTAGTTGGCCAATCCGAATAGTCGATGGCGTAATTTAATGCGCCTGATTGAAGTCAGTGCACATGTCTAGCTGCCTTACTGAATCCAAAATTTGGAGCCTCATCTCGAAATATCAGCATATAAGGCTTCCGTCCTACAGATATGCGACTCCGTTCTCGTTTCCCGGTATACAATTTTTCAAGACCCACTACTCTCTGCTATGCAGGCTTTGGAATTAAACCCGACTTTACAGAGTTCTGCAGGACCCTCGCCAGTAAACCCACTTAAGGGTTCGATCTATACTGAAAAGGGCCGGCCAAGCATTATTCATGAGTATTGCTTAAAAGCGGATCGTGAAGGTCGCAATAAGTGTATATGGATCTGTATGAAGAAGCGAAATAGGTGGATCGCAAAGGATATGTGCCTAGAGAAGGAGGGACTGGTACTCGGAATGCCGGAGTTGCGCATGCAATGCAGCTGGTGGAGACGGCATTCACTTTATTCTGTTGTAGGGGTCAAAGAAGTCATGGTGATATCTGTCTCTGAAAAGAAAATAAGCTATTATGCTGATAAATCAAATCATCTTTAGTTTGGATACGCTAAATACGACAAAAGGACGAACGAAATTTCTGTATACGTGAAAAATATCGACTATAACTCTGAAATAGCAAGGATTCAGAACGCCATTGAAGAACCAAGCCCGGATGTTGATCCTTGGGAATGCGGTGTGAATATCCAAGGGGAATGTCACGACCCAGGGTTTGAATGCCCTAATTCACGCTGGGATACAGTGTTAGGGGATTTCTACTGCCCTATCCAACACTCTCGAGCGCTGCGACTGCGGGAAGATGTCTATAAGTGGCTACCTGCCATGGTAGAATGCTATTGGCAAAACGGAATTAAACCAGATGACGCCAAATTTCTTGAGGCTGGCAGTTTTGTTACATTTTATCGGTAAGCCGCGCCCTTCAATTCCTCGACTTAAATTTAAGTTGATTGTTTTGGATAGGGATCTTGCATGGGATGCTTGGCTGGATGCAGCGAGTCCTTATGGACAGATAATAAATGGATTTCAGTTGATTGAAGGCTGGCATATACGTTATCTATTATGTCTCATTCTAGGTAGTATTTTACTCAGTGCTTGCGTCGTGGCAGTATCGACTGCAATTCAGGGAAATTTTGAGGCAGGTCTGACGGCAGGTTCATATGCACTTGCAATCACGACACTTGGTCTAGCGGTTTTGACATTCCTGAGTGCTATCTTTTGAGCTGGACATTACTACCTCTCTTTACATATTGTTATGATGGATCATTGAATGGGTACCTTCGCCATGTAGTGATGCCAGCCTCACCGGGCCTAGTTTGTCGGAACCTCCACACGAGCAGTAGTAAAACGAGACTGATTTCGAGCACATATACCAAGATATATAGGACTTACTCTCTTACACACAGGAAGCTTCTTTCTGTAGATATTTACTAAAACATGACATCAAAACTTGTACCTGACAAGTTGAAGCATCGTTTATTTCTAATATACAGTATGCCATAATTATCATCGATGAGCCCCTGTCCACTACGGGTCTAAATAAATGCTAGATGTTTACCGATAATCTACCCAGTTGAAACTACCCTCTCACTAATTGCTGAAGAGCTTGCTATATTGCAGATATTATGCTGTACATGTGTATCTGATAGTAGAATCGGAAGGTGCTGACCAAATGCGCCTTCCGAAGATAGGGTGTCTATTGTACGGAACGATAGGCAAGAGCAATCAACAGACTCTAAATTCATGTTTACAATCTTGTTTACACCCCTGTAGAAATTGAAGTTGCTACTCTTTCAAATACCCATGACACGATGAAAGAGTCTTCAACTTCCATCTGATCATCAATGCAGGGAGAATTTCTCCATTTCAAGCCATCGAATCTTCCCGGCCTACAGTTTCTCAACGTGTGGCCCCGACAGGCGGTTTCCAAAGGAGAAACAACAACAAACGCTCGGGGAATTCAGATTAACGAGGTCAATCTCACGGATACCTCGAGCGATTTCAGAATTTCGTCCTCAACTTTTCAGAAGCCGCGTGGTGGACGCAAACAAATCTCCCGAACCAGAGCTGTGGTTCACAAGACAAGGACGAGACTTTCGAGTCCTGTGAACACGGAGCCCGGTAAGTCCGATGCCTGAACTATTCCAATCATTTCAGAAACCTACTAATGTACCTCCAGGCCAAACCGGGTGTGATGTCCCGTGGAGACATATCACGCAGAGAAGGACTGAATGACTGAATGACGGAATCTCTCACCATCTGCTGCTACGAGGTTATTCGTGTTTCTAGCTAGATACGTTGTATTTACGATTTATACAAAGCGAAAGCACCAAAATCCCAGAAATCGAAATAAAAGACGGGCCCACATTTAATTCTCGTCTTTGTGGTGATACTATATACTAAACACTTTTTCCATCACCACCACCAATAGTTTGTAGTATACGTAGTTCGAATCCAAGAAAATCCATTCCAAATAGCTATACAGTAAAGCAGCCATTTTAAATTCTCAAAGCCCATATTCTAGAGCCTTCCAATTCAAATTGTGAAAGAGTGGACTCCGCTGCCGAGTAACTAATTGATCGACGTACTAAGTGGAGGAAGACGAGTAAACTTGGAAACTTTGCCGTTTCTCGGGTGTCTTGCACAAACGCATACCTTATGAGCACAGTAATATTCTCTGCTGTCATCCTACTGTATAGGTTCCTCGTCATACTAGTAGTATTGCTCAGGCCCTGGGATAATATCATGTGATGGAGAACCACTCAGGTAATACAGTAGCTCTATTCTATAGATGAAATCCCGGATCCTACAAATATATACACCAGGAACTAAACAAAAGCAAAAAGAGAAATAAAATTGATAAACACATACGGAGTACATAATCCCCAATATCCATCCCATCACCATCAAATCCAAATGAAACGAAATCAAAATATCCATCGCCAAACATATTCCCGCCAAGCATCACGTTCCGACAGGGCTGAAAATCTACCCTCGGGATACCTAATCGGGACAGCCCGGGGGTTTCATCAGGGCTTCTCCCCTGCCCACACTCTACTACCCACATTCACTTTACCCCAAGCTGCAGACCGAGTGCAGTACATAGGACTCCGTACTGCAGAGTTACGGCAGGAAGGGAGAAGTCGGAACAGAGCGGGTCTTCTTCACACATCACACACTACTACGGAGTTACATAGTACATATTATACACTAGGGAGCAAGGTAAAATGTGAAGCGGAGGATTGCCGAGTCGGGTAACCTTCTTTCTGGGGGGGGGGGGGGATGTGTCTATCGGTGGGGCTTAAGACAAGTTTTGGGGTAAGATTTATTTGATTATTCATGTTTGTGATTATTGAATTGTTAAAAGCGAATTGTTTAGTTTGTATGTTGGATTTATTAGATTGTGATTATTATATAGTTGAGTTTAGTGAGGAGAGTGTAGGCAGTGTAAAGTGTAGGGTAATCAGGGTAATGAGGGCAGTAAACTTCTAGTAGTAGACAAGGTTACGGTACGCCGAAACTTGTCACGAAAAACAGGGAATGCCGATCATAACTGTAGGGAAACTGGACCGAATTATTATGGAGTAGTAGAGTACGGAGTAGAATATAAAGAGATTATATCCTGCACATACTACACCTTAAAACTTGGAATTTTTGTTTTAGATTGGGAATTCCCACCACGCTCAACGAGGGTGATAGTGGTGGTGGTATGATTGATTATGCTAGTATCTGGGGTATATTCTGAATTACGATAAAATCATGATGAGTTGATTAACTCATCGTCCTGTTTATGTTTCGCCCGCGGTCAAACTGTTCGGTTTGGATTGTATAGGGCGTGGACTGACACTGGCACTGGCACTGACAGGCCTTGATTGAAACAGGCACTAATAGACACTAACAGACCGGGGCTGTAGTGTTTGGCCCTTGCAGATGCAGACTCATAAAGCTGGACTGGACTGGACTGGACTGGACTGGACTGGCTGGCCCAACTGCCAACTATCTCGACCTTAATAACGAGATGATAATCCACCAACGTCATCAGGAGGAAGTCATACTCCACTCCTTATCAGAGGTGTTCAGCGCCAATTTGTCTGCAATGGCAGAAACAAATATAGGGGCTACTTCTAGCCTCCTCTCTCTCAATTCTCAACTCAATCACCCAACTTGAAGAGAACTTTCATTCCAAGCCCATTCTTTCAAAAGTTGTTGAACACGATACTCCGTCGCCCATCCAAGATCCGCCTCAATAGCCCTCAACATACGAATCGCAACACGACGTTCACGAGAATCAGTCACACACTGCCCACTGACGAAAAGTGGTTGTAAAGAATTAATTCGAACACTACCATCCGGTCGGGCAAGTGCAATTCCAAGAATTTCCCGACTATGATATCCAATTTCCGTCTCAATCGATCGATATGACTGTAATCGCCAAGTAATCGTATTCCTCCGAGAAGTCGATTCATGCGGTTTATTAATCAATAATAAAATCCTTGCCATGTGATAATGTTGCATGATTGATGCACACATCGGTAAACTGTGCCAGATTTCTTGCAATGTCGCTAAATCCGCGACTTCTTTTCCGTCGTCGGAGTTATGGTGATGATGATGATGATGATGTTGTTGATGGGTTATTTGGGATGGTTCAATTCGTGCACATGGTTGGAATGTATCGGGAAGTCCATTATACCATGCATCGAGTTCGGCTTCGAGTCGCATCCATCGTTCCAGGAGCAGTTGTTGAGAAATACCCAATGGTCCACTATCGGATCGGGCGTCGCTGGCTAAATTATCCCCGGAGTTGATATAATTTACAATCTTGGATAATATCCAGATTAAACCATTGCAGATGAGATCTTCTTTCATGACGTCGTCGCCCTCGGGATATCCTGTTGCACCGCCGTTGCTTGGAGCGATGAATCCTCGATGGTCAATTTGCAGACCTGCTTCTGTCCACAGGACAATGTCATCTGTGTTTAGCCTTGTATGGCATTCATTGATGACTGAAGTTTGCGAGTCAGGGGTGAGCGTTGAGTTGAAGCAAGGTCTTGTACTACTTACAAGCTGCGAGATAATCCTGTCGCGCAAAATTCCAAAAGGTTGCTCGACGAGCCTTTGAAAAACCCGGTCTCTTTAAATGTGCGAAACGACCATCTCCACTTGGAGGACGATGATCTGGAGGGACGATGCCAACCTCGGCCATATCAAGCAATGACTTAACACCACTTAAATGACGATTCCATGCTGGGTCGGTCGCATCGAGGAATTCATATACCGACAAGATGGCCGTTGCAGCAAGTACTTCATCAGAGTATACACCATGTGAGCGCCGACTATCAGAAATGCGCCGTCGTCGTTTTCGCGGATTCTCTACGTCTCCCTGGTTCACCATTTCTTCCGGAGGTGGTGAACTCTCAGTGTCGGGCTGCAACTGCTTCATCAGAAGCTGAATAGCCTTCTCATAATACTTGGCCCCGTGCCAGATAAAGTCCGTTTCTTTATCTGGCCATACTTCCATGACAGCTTGACGCGAACAAACTCCTCCCATCTTCGCTTTGGCACCTTTCACTCGTCCCAATTGTTTCGCCGCATACGCGCAGGCGGCATATTTGAGGAGAGGATTCGATCTGGCTCGTACCGGAACATATGAGGCAAAGTACGTGCCCAGATCGAACAAGTCCATCCTATTGCTTGTCAGTCAGGCCCTCACATTTTAGTCGCCCATAGGGAAAGTGGCTCATACCATAATCCCGGTCCCTCCGAATAATGTCGCATTAAGAAAGCGATCTCAAAATCCGTCTCGGCATGACCATCGATCCGAACCTTTTCCTCCACCGACCTTTGTGCCGCAACTATAGCCGGTCGCGAAGGGAGAGAGGCGCTCCTTTGACCAGTAGGATGTGCGATCGGATCAACGGGCGGTGATAGGGAGTTTGCGGGATTCAAGAGGAAGTTGATATTTGTGTTATTATGACTTGACATCGACAAGGGCGGGGAGGTCGGAGGAGGCATGGCGCTGGCACGCGATCGAACGGGAGATGGATATGACATGCTGTCTGGTAAAGAGTGTGGCGAATAAGGGAAACGATCTTGACTCGCGACCGCTGATAAACTGTCCATCCCATGTGAATCAGCATCGCTGGTCCTCGAGTCACTTCCCCATCTTTGATTTCGTGATTGCGCGAGGGCTAGGGCGTTGGATTCGGCAAGGGAGGATTCGAGGTCTGTTGCGTATGGGTCGGAATTGTCCACGAAGATTACTATGGCGTAAGAAGTGAGTGTCAGCGTGAGCAGTGGAAGTCTGCTATACCCTGAGATGGAGGAATTGGTACCATGTTTAGGAATATCCAGCCAGACACTATCTTTATGGAAGGAGTCTTTATAAGAGAAAAAGCCTTTCAAGTCACCACGTCCTTCCTGAGCGGCGGCGGCGGTATTCATGGAGGCATTCTGCTGATGACGAAAAACGATACCCTCGCTAGGACGACATTCACGACCTCCTTTCCGACATTGCGAGCACTGGGGTTTTTGTTCGTCGCCTGTGGGTGAATTAGCGGGAGTCAGTATATGGGGATGATACAGGATCACAGGAGATGAGAGAGATACATTTAAGTTTCCGAGTGCGACATGTCAGGCTAGACTAGTTAGTCGAGGCATCTGCAGGGAGTGAGATTCAAACGTACCAACCAGTTCTCGATCGCATGCTGAGACATGAATGAGCAGTTGACTGGGTAGAATACACATATGTAAGTAAAAAATGCAGATGAGATGAGAAACCTGGAGACTTGCGGGGGTGGCACCTGACTTGGGGGGGCTTTGGCCCCCACACTCCGCATTCTTCTCTTTCTTCTCTATTCACTCCTCTATTCTATTCATTTGTTGATACTCTATTGATATACTCTACGGGTGAGTATATTGAAACAAGACTGTCAGTCCCTCAGTCACCCTGGTTATCTCAACAACCCCAACAGAGTCAGGCAAGGCTAACATAGCCAACATAGCCCAACATAGCCAACAGACTAACACTGGCCAAGAACACCGAAAGATGCCATTTCAACTAATAACCTGACTAGCTTCATATACAGTGCAGCAAATCCATGGATACACGAACAGTCTTGCCAACACTCTGCCCACTCCCATGCACGGATCGCTCCTCTACCAAATCTCACTTCACACGGCCCCCCTACTTCTAACCATATCCGATCAAGTTCCCCTCAATCTTCCGCTCTCGCTTACAAACATATCATATCCTATAATATCATATCTCTGGACATTTTGCAATACTCATATCATTTGACCTGATCTAATAGACCCTCCGCTTCATATCTCTTCTTATATAGTACAGCTAATAAACTACTTTCACATACGTGAAGAGCGGAGAAATGAGTGGAGATATTAAAAGTCAAAACAGCTTGTATACCAAAGTGCAGGTACACTAATCAATCGGCCATGTTAAATTCCAATTAGATGAGAAGATACTACTGAGTAAGAGGGGTAATACTGTAATGCACATATACCCATTAATCGTTCATTTTCGCTCCGACCAGCGGAAGAGACCGTGATAGAACTATAGAGCAGAGAAGAGATAAAACAAAGGAAATTCATCAAGGCCAAAAACAAAACATCTGAACTATATCAAGTCCCAAGGTATCACAGCAATCAATCACAATCACAGCACACAATCATAACCTATACCAACTCAGTATTCCCATGGAAAGAGGGTAAGACAACGAACTCAGGACGCCACGGCTATAGATCAAAACAAACAATACAGAAACGCAACCCAGACAAACACAGAGAGGCGAGAGAGGTGAGGGAAAAGGGGGAGAGATTAAGCCATAAGCTCATTGATAGAAATCTCATCATCCTGTCTCCCAAGCTCAGGCAAAAGCATGGCAGGTCTCCCCATAAGATGAGCACCACCCCCATCCATCCAAGGTCCCCGTTCAGCATCACTCGCGCTAAGAACACCTTCAGCCCTCTTCATAGTCTCAACATCCAGATCAGTAACATAAGCATCTCGATGTGTCCCATCACCCGCACCACCAGGAAGTCTCAATCGAACTTCAAATTCATTATTAAGCATCATCTCATCTTTCCATAGACGACGCTGTCCATCAAAGACACAAAGAACCCTCTTCTTCGTCTTCATACTTGAATTCGGACATCCCCAAGATTGAGGATAATTTCCCCGATTATTTCTTCTCCTCGTCACGACAGCCCGCGGCTTACCATTCTTCGAAACGGCATTATTCGATCCTAGAATCACTCGCGACGCTGGAGCACTGGCAGAGGATTTCGATTTCCGATTTCGCCAAAGATCATTAAAATCATCTTCATCATGAGAATCATCTTCTTCAAACGACCCAGTCGAATCAAGTAATTGGTGCTTTTCCATCGTTTTCTGAACTTCCTCATCAGAAGCCACTTCCGCTAATCGTTGTTGATTAATTGCTTCAGATGGTTCTTCCTGTTGAACAACTCTCAAAACACAATCATCAAGATGTTCATAAAAGTCCTGCGCATTACTAAATGTAATCGAACAAGTCGAACATTTACCCGTAGCATCCGGAGAATAATTCGTTCCTTTCTGAGATGAACCACCATTCGGACTTCGTTTCCGACAATTTGGTGGTGTTTGTTCGACACCATGGACGGATGTAAGATGTCTTTTGAAAACGTCGGCTCGATTAAAACTTTTCTCCGCGGGGGATCCGGGACCCGGACAGAATCCACAGACCATTGTTCCCTTGTAATGGGTGAGGGTGTGTCGATTTTTATCGTATTTACGGGCAAAGCCCTTTGTGTGATATTCGCAGGTTAGGATGGGACATTTTTCGGGACGTTCGGATTGGTGGGTGAGCATGTGTGCTTTTAGATCTTTGAAGATTCGGCCGCAGTCTGGGAAGGGGCAGCGACCTTTTTCTTTTGTGTCGTCGTCTGCTTCGATGGTTGAGAGGGTTGGACTTTGTTGGGAGCGTCTGGAGCGGATTGAGGAGATTGATGAGCGACGGTCGTAAACGGAGACTGGGCGGGATGGAGCTGTGTTTGCGATCATGGAGGACCGGGGGAGGGTTTGGTTCTGGTGTGGAGAGCTTTGGTGGTCGAGATTGTCATTGTATGAGATTGGGGATGCGTCGGGGGAGGAGTGTGGGAGGTAATTTTGGGGAATGTTGGAGTATGAGGATTGTTGGTCTTCGTAGGAGATGGTTGGGGTGAAGTTGGGAGTAGATTGAACTGGTTGGATCAAAGATGGATCTATTGAAAGTTGTTAACAATTAGTAACTCAGATCTGATTTTCGATGAGATTGACTTCGCGGGGGGGAGCGGAAATGGTCCATGGATAAATGCGCCACGTACCAACGAAAGGATCGGGGAATTTCTCCTGATATAAAGCTTCCATATCAACATGTCCCATATAATCATGGGATGAAAATAAATCGCCCATGACTACGGCGGGTAAACCTAATCCGTGATTTGTATTGACCCAGTTATCTTGGAAGACGTGCTGAGTGCCAGAATATGGAGAACTGATGGCTGAAGAGGGTGCACTGGCAATAGAAGGACCCGAGGCTGCGGAGCCTGTCGGGATCTGGGGCTCGGACTGGCTAGTGGAGACCGAGGGAGGTGTAGCAGGCATGGAAGGGAATTGTTGTTTTTGTAGATCTTCATAGATAGGACCATCCATATAAGAGATCTGGAAATCGGGAGGAGGTTGGGCTTGGGCTTGGGGTTGTTGTTGCTGCTGCTGGTATGGCATTCCATCTATGGGGAAAGAGAACATATCCACCATATTAGGATCCATGGGCATAGGTTGGAAATAGGTAGATTTAGATTGAGGATGGATGGCGAGCATTGTGACGTTGGAACGCGTTCGAGTAACCTTATTCTTGATGAATATCAGTGGAAGTTATACTTATGCCGGTGGGAGAATGAACATACCGTGCTGTAGAATTGCGGCCCGGTCAAGTCAACGTGCGAACTCGGAAGATAGGTTACGTGTGATGAAATCGTTACACGCAAGGAGGAAAGAAAGAGGTGGGTGAAGTAATATAATGAAACAAGATCACGGAGTCATGAAGATACTCCTTGCGTGGTGAGAAAGAAGTATGACATGGGGGGGAGGAGGAGATGGAGATCATTTAATACGGGGGAAAAGAGAGTTATTATACTGAAATCAGGATGAACCAGAAAAGGGAATGGCATAAAATGGAGAATGTGAAATATAATAATCAAATAATTTAGTTTTGAAAAGAGAAGAAAAAAAAATAAGAATAAATTATTTTTACTACGGAGTATTCCATGCAATAATCACAAAAAAAGAAAGGAAAAAAAATTAAATAAAAAATAAAAAATAAAAAAAGAAAAAGAATAAACCGAAAAAGGAAAGTGACAGGACTATCAGACGTATGACGTGTGTAAATGACAATACGCGAACTGTACTTTAGGGCTATTCAACCCAGTATATTTAGTATTAGTTATTTAGGATTGGAGTACATAGAGTATAGAATAAGGAAGAGTACATATGTACATATATAGTAGATAGAAGAGACTCAGCCCCCCAGGCGTTCAGTATACTCTACAACATACACTGTACAATAGCAGTCCACTGCTATCTACACGGGTGTAGATAACTATAAACAGCAGAGTAGAACCGAGGAACATTATCTACAGTGGCTATCCGCTGCATACTCTGTACTATGGCTAATGCTGATCTGTATGATGCTAATCATCATCGGCGAGTCCGTGTACTTTGGCATTCCGCTACCTAGTCAGTCTTTAGTATTCCCTAGTCATCTTTAGTCGATTATCTCTTCGCAAGTATGGATTTGTCATGGTGGATCCTGACTCTACAACAGTAGAGTATGTACATCTTCATCCACTACTGTAGTCACTAGTTACTACAGTAAATTATCATGACAGATACTACTGTAAGTAATACACTGACATCGGCAACGGATCACACTGATGATTCACCACGCATTGTTAATCAATTCACATTTCCAAACGAATGCCCTCCATCACCCATCCGTTGGCTGAGAAGCAAACCCGGGTTACCGGGTCATCCACTAGACCAAACACCCACAAACAAATCACACCGTCGAAGCGCCCATCGCAAGAACTCACCCTGTGGAGTCATCACCCACTCACACCTATCGATTCACGATCTGACAGTCAAAATCGTGTTACGCCCGCCCGCTCGGGACCGACGATCGCGACGCCCTCGGTTCACTGATTGGCATCACCTGGTACCCAGTCTGGGAAGAGAACGGAGTACAAGAGGTGGGCCACTATTTCCCCTTTGTCCTCCCCTCAATGACGATCTCTCGGTCCAGGCGATTTGCTCCGATCTTCCCTCCCCTGGTGAGAGCCGCATGCGTTCGTTGGCATCTGGGCCGTCCCCGTATTTCCCGGTACTGTGCTCCGTACATACAGGCAAAATGCAGCCAGTCTGGATGGGGCGAGGCTGGGTTGGTTTGGATCGAAAGGGTGGTTTATTTCGTGCTCACATGTAGAACCTCGATCGTGGTTTACTGTGCTTAGTAGTACGTCTGGATGTACTTGTTGTTTACAACCTCGATACATCGCGAACGGTCTATACTAGGTAGTATCCGATACAGTATCCGACGAGATCTGATGACATCGGTCGATTTCTAGTTCCGAGTCCATCAAGTAAAACCCCAGGCTGTACTCATACTCTACTCTACTGTACACTACTATGGATGAATCCACGATACGGGCAGTTTACTGTTCACTGCCTGACGGGACTCTGCAGTATTCCCCGATCCTCAGCCACGACCCGGAAAAGACCGTCCATCCAATCCCACCAGGTCCTCACAGCCCTGGAGAACATCAATCACCGGAGTAGCCGTCACGAACCAGACGGTCCCTGCCACAGGTCGGTGAGTGCCAGGACCATGACTTGCTCGACGACTGCCACGAACCTTACCCTAGCCACAGAAAAAACCAATCAACACAACCCACCCCCCATCAAACTAAACCCCCATTGGCCTCATGCATCTCGGTCAGTGGGTCAACAAGCGGGATTGAGGCGCAGCAGGGATTGCATTCACCGCTGGGATCGGCGATCCCGACATGACCTCATTCGGCACACGTATTACCTGCCCTACCAGGTCCATGCATAAACCATCCAGAACGCACTGTACTCCGTACACTATAGGCTTACACTACTGTATGTAGCCCTCTTACGTACCCAATAAGGTCATGGTACGAGCTCGCGGGTCTGGCTTGGCTTTGCCTTATGAGTGTGCAGAGGGTCCACGTCAATAAGATCGTTTGTGGCAGTGTTGACAGGAGTCTAGCCCTGTGAAGACAGTCTGTATAGAGTAAGAATATCATCCCAATGAGGACTCTGATATACCAGATTGGGGAACAAGTGCAATCATCCTCGAAACTATCCTCATAACGATCTTCTGAAACGCACAAGACCACCGCCAGTCAGCAGCGTCAGTAGGGGTTTGAGGAACCTGCACACCCTGGTAACTTTTGTGATGAGACGACTCCAATCACCCAATCACTCAGTCCCTCATACCCATTACCCATTATGTACATAGTACCCCCTGTCTAGATCGTATCCCGTACCTACGGGAAAGGGGTACAAGGATTGTAGTCTCTCTAAATGCACGTAGTATTTCTGCTACACCCAATTCCCCATTGTCCCCCATTTAGCCCCCAAATACGCAGACAAATTTTGCCAGCGTAATGAGGCCAAGAACCGCCTATCCCGCTCGCTGATAGGGCTGCTCGCTAAACAGGATGATTAGGGTACCACCCCACAAACAAGCTAGTTCCACAGTCCCGGGAATGTCACCAATCTACCATCATGCATATCCTCAACAACTTCCCCCAAGGGGAAAAAGTTGTGGATATTCATGACTGTGGCGCGGTCCTTGCACTACGGCGACCCCGAGCCTGCAAAATATGGCCTCTCATCACAGCACGGAAATCTCTATAATACTCTACTCCGTATACATAGTATTTTCCACTTCAATTTCCGCTACCATACTCTTGGGTCAGCCAAGCTCATGACCTAGCCACTATACCCCTAGTCGATAAATATTACGGAGTAATCAGTGATGGATTCGGATCGGACTGAAGCTACAACTTCCGTGAAAGATGGGGGCTAGCGATGATCCGTCGAGTTCGTATCCGCCCGTCTCGCATGCATCCAATTTCTGGTCGATCAAATAATTTACAGTAACCTCCATTCTCCATCATGGTCGGGTTAATTTCGGATGGTCTGGATTAAAATTGAGACAACTTCAATTTGCTCTCGAAAGGCTATCCGGAAGTACTACATACTGTAAAGGCCCGCCATTTCTTTCCCCACAACATACTGTAGACGAGTTGACAAGGCTGAGAAAAAACATCAACTTTCCCAATTAATAATAGTCCATCATACTTAACAACACAAGGTAGATGTTCTCCAGATTCCGTAATTGTGTACGAGATTAACCCCTGTCAGAGTGACTAGTGTTAGTACAAGTCCGCCTATCCTACTAGTTTCTTTACGACCACAACCTATGACTGTATACTGTACACCAAGCGCAGATCATAACTCAAGCATAGACCGGAATCCGGTCCGACACCGTCCTTGTAGTTTCTCCACGGACTGAAATTAAGCAGCATTCACCAAATTAGGACTCATACACCCCCGTATCTACTCGTAAAATACCACATAGATTTACAAAAACCGTGAGAGAGATCTATTTTCAGATTTCCCTGTGTACTGGCAAGTTCAAAACTCACATCTAAGCCTTATGGCAGTGTTACTATATCTGTACATAGTACTGTATGTACTTGGCGCCTCCCTGTCGTCCATGTGGTTGCGGCGACAAATCGTGGATTGTGAGAGGGTGTGCTAAAAACAGAAGTCCAAGTCTTGCAGGGATCCTTGATATGGTGTGGATCGTCATTGGCAGGGTTCAAGTCCGGCTTTCCTTTGGATATCCTGGTTAAGCAGCATTTTCAAACAAGATCTTCCTAAATTTGTGATTTACCATGTAGGGAGTAGGAAAGATGTCCTATGTTTATAGAGTACTAGCGATGTATGTAGATTTCTATTTTACCTGAATTAATCGACTTCCCATCGGGCGCAAGATATTGATTGTTTCGACCTGTACAAGGTAGCCCTAGTATACTCCATCTACAGTCCATGCATAAATTCATTCTAAATAAAAAGCCCGGAGTCCATAAGATTCTCGAAGCCCACAGGAGCTGCAATTTTCAAGTCTCTCTTCCATCTACCCCTTTCTTTTCGTACATGAAACAATCAAGTCACGACTTACATTGTCTCGGATGGGGATGTGTATGATGTGGATTGAGTCGTCCAAAATGAATTAACCCTGAAATTCCGCCCCCAATTTCATTTTCTTACACACAGATCTTGTACGAGGCTCTTACCTCCTCCTATTGGCGATACTCTCAATCCTTCTTTTAGTATCCATGGATCTGTACTCCATAGTTAGTTGCACTGAGCGAGTTTAGTCCAAACACTATCAGGTGTAACCCCACTGCCGCGTGGACTCGATCTGACAGAAAACGTGGCCATCATCCGTCCATAGCATTGCACACCCCCTGCTGTAGATACTACATACTACAGTACTTTGATAGGATTAGCTTATACTCTGTACACTAGTAACACACCAATTCATCCGACCAGGATTCCTTCAAAAAAAGAAAGGAAAGTCTCTCAATTTCCTATCTTCAAAGGACGCTATTCAGACCAATTCAGTATAGACTTATTGCGTCTAGTTAATTCAGTGCGACACGTTCCACCCTAATCCAATCTAGGTAAAAGGACTCCGATTGAACGAAATTGTTCAATTCCAGCGCTTGCCAAAGAATCCGCGTGATCATCCCAGAGCCGCACTCCAGTCTGCTAAAAGTACATTACACTACCCCTACTCAACTTCAATCTATACCCCTATCAAAATACCCTGTACACTAGTGTACAATGTACTATCTATCTACATACTCATCCCAATCAACCAAGTCTATCCGAGAAACCCCAATATTTGTAGACCCCTTAATTGACAATATCACCTATCGGCTTTTCTTCGCTGATGAACGCCCCCGTTTCAAGAAGCGATCCTCCCTCAACCGCGCGCCACAGATAACCCGGCCCCATGGGTTAAACTGCATCTGGGCACAGTAAAGGGACCTATCTTGTTAGCGCTTATCATAGTTAGTCTGGGGATTTGACAAATATCCTGTCACGGAATAGTTGAGAAATTGACACCTCCTGTCATTTAGCTTGACGGTAAAGTCCGAAATCCCCGGTGCATAGAGCGCTGGCAATTAATTTGATCGGCAAAATGGGGGGAGTACGCTGTCACTTACTCGCGCGACACGAGGATTATCGGCTAGTGGAAAAATTTTGATTTCAAATCAATAGTTACAATATCTAATTCCGGCGTCCACAGTACTTTGTGCGAAATTTCCAATTTTACTATATACAATTTACAGTATTCACTCACTCGGAACCACGAGGAACATGGCTGGCTGGAAAAAGATGGCAGATCAACATGACACCTTGTCTCCATCCATGGGAATATGTAATTCCGTCGGTCTTATGCTTTCTTTTCTCCACTCACTATTGAGTTATGGTTGATCACGTACAGAGAACTCCATTCTAACTGGACACTGTTGTAATACGCACAACTTCTACTCCGTACGTATACTAGTAATCATGATATTTCCCCTGAAAGAGTGGAGATACTGCCAAGCAATGACTTTTCCCAATGCTATTCCTGCCAAAATGTTGACAATTTTGCCCGTGTTTAAAATTCTGACAATGTATAGTACTTTTGGTTGTGGGACTGTTTATTCGCCATTTATCTGTTTCTTTTTTGGAGTTTGGCCTCTCGCACCCCTAATAATCTAAATTAATATTCATGCTTTAATATCTTGATGACTTTACTATGTACAAAGTAGTAAAATTGTCCATAGCTACTTACCCAATTCCACAAATACATAAACCCATGTGCTCCGAATCCGATATCAGATTACCCCTTTTTTTGCACGGTATATCCTCGCCAACACAAAGAACTCCGTCCAAGCACCGACCTACGCTGTATGCGTTGTCCTCAGGGGACTAATTTTGCCTCGAATCTAGACCCTCAAATCCTTCGATTTGGGCAGCAAAGCACAGTCCATCTTTGTGGACTCAAGATGATACTAGTCAGGATGACAGCCAGCCACCGTTAACCCCAAGCTCGGACACAAACCTCCGTATTATTCCCGACAATATTCTCCGCGAACGTGAGGTCTCCATTTACCAATACCACGAAGTCGAAAGCAAGGGGGTGTAGCCCACATTAACACTGCGTACTCTAGAGGATAATTCTTTTCCGGCACTAGGTACCTCTATCCGACTACATGCTACAGTCTATTCCAGATAGACTCCTCGGAATTCATACATACATACTCCTTCCTACTGCAATTCAGTGGAGACCGATCGACAGCCGACGACAAGACTACGTACCCTCTTACCATGTCCGTTCAAAAACTGAGAGACACGAGCTCAAGACTGCAGGGTTGGACGAACGTCGATCTAGTCTCGTCCCGCACTGTTCCCTTCTCTATGGGTCACATGGCGTGAACTCTTCCCCCTGCATTGAGCATCGTACATCGTGATTCGTCATGTTCTTTTAGCGTAGCGACTCGCGTCCTGTCTTTGGGTCTTGGGGATGGGGCACGGGCACGGGCAGGGAACACGGGCGGTCCGATCCTCTTCCATGTGGGAGAGATGTGGGGAGTTAGAGGGTTGGGATGGGATAGGATTGGCATTTGGGGTGAGGCTGGTACATTGTGTATACATGCAGTTATTGGCGAACCCTGAAAATGTGACTGGGTTTGTGTCTGGTTGTGCTGGCTTGCTTGGCTGGGAGGCCCTGGAGTTGTTAGTTCCTGTTCCTGCCGGTGATTCTGATTCTATTCCCCATTTTGATTCATTATTATGCTTTTGAAAGGGGTCACAGTATCGTCAATTTCGTCTGGTTGTATTCTTTCTACGTACTCCGTTCACCCCCAGCATTCTTTGCTTTGGCCCGTGAAGATTTGTAGAATGAAAGACACCCAATAACTACCCGTCCTGTTCGGCCCCGTGAACTATTGATGCAAGATAAGCTTTAGCTTGAAGTCAGAATAGTGAAGAGACAGGAGGCGACTGGACTAAAATTGATTCATTCATCCTCCTATTCGAGCAATAATATGACTCGATGAAGATAGTTGTCAGAAGGATCAATATTTTCTTCTTCCCTGCGGAGCACAACCGACTCGAACGCATCTGGTTTAAGCTACTGCATGATGAATGACATCATGCTCGATCGACGAGGATCTACAGTGCCCGGGTGGGTGGCGTACATAGTACAATGTATGTACATGGATGTACCGTTCGCCAGGGCAAACATTCTTGCCCTTGCCGGAGAATCGTTGACTAAGACTACACCGTGTCAGAGTCTAGAAGCCACCAGGAGTAGAACTTGCGTTTCATTCCTAGTTGCCTTTAAATAATCCTGATGGAGAAGAATTAGTCGAGTCGAATCGAATACAGGCATCTTTCATAACGTGTAACCACAAGCGAAGGCAAAGGCATCCCAGGCGATTGGCTCGGGACTTGAAGCAAGTCGTACAGAATGTCACACGATCCCAGGCAATGGTTTTCCTTGACGCGAGATACCATCCTAGTATTCTCGGGTGGATATACCCTAACCAGATTCCGGGGATGGGTTTCGAATACAAATCCTGTACTGTAAACCGATGGTCCCCGATAAAGAACCTCCAATCCTTTTTAGACACTTTGGTCTCAAAATCAAATACAATGAACAATCTCCTTCCTATTTCAATCAAAATATGCAGATTGTACATGTCAATCCTGCGTCAAAGCGGGGGTTGGCGAAAAAAAGGCTCGGCCCAAGTCCCGGAAGAAGCCAATTTCGTACCAAGTTACGTAGCAGGGTAGCTCGCATAAAAGACCTTGCCTTATCATACATGCATACGTCTGACATGCTACTGTCCCTGCTGTCACTTTGACTCGCGCAGTTGCAGATGCAGCAACGGGGTATCGCCAATAACCCCCTTCCGATATCCTCAAAAAAAAATTGCAGAAAGGAGTAGATCTACGAAACGCTGTCAAACTAGTGGCTCACTAGATGATCCGGTTCTTGTTGTGGCGTCCTGTCACACCGCATATACCTATATTATACTATCTATCTCGATTGGCTGCCTATCTATCACAATTGTGATCGTGATCGTGATCTTGATCGTCACGGGTCCGGGAACCAGATTCGCGTCAGCGCGCATCTACTGTACTGTAACTCTTCCCTCAAATTCAATTTATTCATGCATATCGCCAAGCTTAAGCCCGCCTCTTCTCCTTGTACCAGGGCCTCACCTCTTGACTTCATGTACATGTACGGTTATCCTGTGCATTATTCCTTACAGTACCCCTACATGCATGGAGCGTTGTTTTACTTTGTTAGCAATTTAATACCTAGACCTGCCTTTTATTGAGAAGATCGTCGTTTTGTACCGAGTAACGGGTTGACTGGTCGAAACGATCAGTCACTTTGGCTTCACCGCATCGGAAATTTCCGTACGGATAGTACATCACGGATGGGCTCATGGTGGTCGGAAATAAACTACACGGGCCATTCGGGAGCTATATGTCAACTTCCGAAAAGGAAGCGGATGGGAAGAAAAATAAACGTCGATCTATGATCAAGTGTGGGTACGTCGGGAAGGCTCCGTGGAAATGTTTTCTAGGTTCGCCTTTACTTTGTATAACTACATATAGCCTCTATTGAACATACTTATATCAGACTAGGTAGTCTAGTAACCTAACTATCATCTATAAACGTGGATCATGACAAACTACTGTAAAATTTGATAAAAAACAGTCAGCCGCACTGACTGAACCCTCTTCGACTCCGAATTCAAACAGACTGTATCCAAGAATTTCGCATCCTGAATCCCTCGGAACGAAGCCATGAATGATTTACCAATTATGTGGGTAGTATATCCTCCACCATTGAACTATAGTATGTCTACTGTAAATTTCACCCTCACTTCCACTTCATCAAACCAATGGCGAAAAATCACCAATACTCAGAAATACATCTCCGTCATATCTCCTCCCTAACTCCATCCTGTCAAGCCCTATATCCATCCATTCCACCCATCTCCACGCGCTAATCTCAGATCCGGAAATCATCTCGTCGATGAGATTAGCCACAATCGCCTCATTTTTCGGTACTCGATGCGTTCCGCGCAAATTCTCCACTATCGACTACGGTGCTTACAACTTATTCTCCACCACGGGAAAGAACATCGTGCCAATTACCCTATCACCATAGCTCTTCTCCCACTCCGAGATCCAGCATGGTATTTTTTTTCACGATCGAGTCCACTTACTGAGGCGGTGCAGATCAAGAGTCTTTTTTTTTCTTGCCTACATCGCTGTGCCCGCAAAGGTTTTTATTCCTGCCAGCAGTGCAGAAATGATGTGCGCTCTGCCCGAGACATGTGGAGAAATTGAAGTTCTAGTGGTAAATTTCTCGGTGTGATTTCATAGTGTACGGTGTAGTGTCCCTCAACTTTGTACTCCGTACAGTAAGTCTTGCTTCTGATTTTCTCCATCGTGGGGTGTTCTGTTTCCCTTGTCCCTTTACGGGGTGTTTTTTCCCTTCCTGGTGGGTTTTAACACGGTGGAGTTGTTGGGAATTCGGAACCTCCGATACTCTGGTATCGGGATGAAACCATGTGATTTTGAACCCGACACAATGGACCTCACCGTGGAAATGTTCTAACTGGAATTGACTAGAAAAAATCAATTCAGTCAGTGGGGTGGGCATATGGAGTATAGGACATGCCCTTACGGAGTATACCGAGTACACCTGTACTGCTGGGCAGCGGATACAAATCAAAGTATACTGTACTATTGTATCCTGGATATATTCTTTTGAGACAGGGCCAAAAATGGAAGTACAAAGTAATAGAATATTGACATACAATGCACCATCGGTGTACGTGCGAGTATTCAATCCTTGTCTGGGACATTTTCTTGATCTCTGGTCTATTGACTTCTATAGTTTGGCGATCAATGTCACTTTGCAGGTTACACAGGATCGAAGCCAGCAGGGTCTGATCACTCAATGTAAATCTTGGAATATCACATTGATCAGCCACTGTGGCTTTGAATAGGTAGACTTCTCTAGGGATGTGGCTTACCAGATATCTGTAGCTGCCCAGCTTGGTGATACTGATCAAACCTGTTTTCGATCCTGGGCCATCTACTCCGTAGTAAGATCGACATTGATTTTTATCTCAAGGATACGATTTACCTGGCCATACAGTACTCCATAGTAGGGGTTAAATGGGGAGACTTTATGCAATCATTACAGCAGTGCAGCATATAATCAACTACCCAGTTGCCTTGTTCCTGCAGTATGTGCCACAACTTGATAAATATCCAATCGGATATAGGAGCAACGTATAGATGAGGAAATATACCAAAGTACCGTTCAACCCCTGCCCAAACGAAACAGGAGAAACAAGAATCATTCATTGGTACAGCAATGCCGTCTCATATTCCAAAATTTGATTCGATATTTGTGCTTGAGATGCTGTCGTGCAATTAACTGAGATTTCCTTACCTAGACAGCTTTGTCGAACCGGGTAACGTGCTACGAAAACCTTCTGCGTCAAGTCCAACCCTCGTAATAGTCCTTAAATGACATCATCCATATCACGACTATCTAGACCCGATTCTCAAGATCTCATCTTATGAACGTGAGTCTGATAAAATTACGATAGCCGCCAATTTCAATGTGCGCATCTAGCTGCGACCCGATGATCAGACAATCACATACATCCGGGTTTGAACCTAACGAAATGTGACAAATTAGATTAGTTAGAAACCGTCAACAACGAATGAATGCTATGACCATTTTCGGAAAGATGAGTCTATGAGTACTGTGCGAGTCGAGCAGCTCTTATTCTCTCAGACAGATCACCATGCCTCAACCATCTACAAAATGAAAGAGCAATGATAAAGCAGCAGACTGAAACATGCTGGCAATCAAATTCATGAAACAAAATGTCATACAACACGATCATATCAAACAAGGCAAGGGGCCAATGAGCCAGATTCTACCATTCAAAAGCTCAAAACATGAAAAGACACTGGAGTGTCACGATGGCTTCGTGTCTAAATGAACGCCTATACTGGTGTGAATTCGAAGCAAAACCAAACTCTTTGAATATCAATACTAATCAATTATCATTCATCTACCTTGAAGTCGTTCACGAAATCATTCTGTACAACGATGAGCCAAATCGAACCAATGGCACAGACGAAACTGATCAAGTGATGAGATGGGCCGTAAGTATAGTTTGAATCCGAGCTGGAAGAGATGAATTACCATGATTATCTCGAGTTGACCAACAATATCGCTCACAAGTCCATAAGTTTAATATATACCAGCACCAGTAGTTGAAATTTTAAGTACCCGAAGCATCTATGCTTGTAATTATGATAACTTGAGCATAAGACTTAACTCGTAACTGCTACCAGTAATATTATATTAACACCAAGACAAAATATAAAATATTCAAGCAAAAACCCACAAATCAAGAGAAAACACATAACATCTATTCCATAAGCCCCATTTCCAATAAATCACAACACAGTCAGACTGTAAAGCCAAATTTCCTCATCGGTACTCTACCAAGACCATTCCATAAATCATACAAGCATTCCCCGGTAAACATCTCGATACAATGGAATGAATTCATATTAGTCTGACTCGTATACCTTATGATAGGACATGGCTCGAAATAAGGAAATAAAAATATAGTGCGGATGCTAGAACAAATTATCCATTACAAGGTTGTAATTTAGACATATGTCTGCATAGCTCATTCTACCACTTCCAAGGTTCCTATAGTAGACATTAATCGTAAACCATGATCCACCTCAATCTATCTTAATCCAAATACTGGACCAAAATGCTACAAAGTTCACTTCGTAGATTCTATACTTACCGTACATTATCCGAGTAAGTATCCACGGCTGTTCCAGCACGGCTGGTATAGATACATCCATCAAACTTGTTTAGTAGACTGGAGGAAAAATGATTGGCCATCACTATTGCTATTGACAGCCAAAGAAGTACTTATATTTCGGGTCCGGAATTAAAAAGCACTGTTTTCAATGCTAGTGGTAGTACTGTCGTGGAAGTTCATGTTGAAGTTAGGAACATTGCTTCTACTATAAGGTATTGAATAATCTGGATATAATACTATTCTTACCACTTGTCACCATTACACTACTACTGTGCCCTATCTATCTACCATGAATACGAAATCACCGAAGTTACGAAAGAAGAGTATACTTAATACCCAGAGTCATACTACGTATTATCTATAAGTGTAAAGTATGTAGAGTACAATGCAAATACCATTGGGTATGGGTATCAGACTAATTTCCATTCTCCCCAATCACACTTAATCACCTAAACAATAGCAGTCTGATTATAATCCAAATCACAAGCATGCGGATGTTGAAGACAATACTTCGGCATTAGCGCAGTAGCCATAACACCATTCGCAACAAGGTATTCACGGAAATTCAACAAACGCTGCGTAAGCATGGTAGTCCTCTTCCTACCCTTCTCATCCCGATTTCCAGACCAAACAAGTTCACCCAAAGCCGAAGCACGAGGCCAAAATGACGCAGAGATAGTAACATCATCAACCTGTTCCGACCAAAGTGGAGCCTCAGCACCGAGAATATGACTAGCTTGAGCTGTTGTAAGGTTGGTCGTGAAATCATAGTCGTAGATTCGTTGCCAGGTTTTATAAGGTGCGCACCAGGAACCGCCTGCGCCGCCGTAATTGAAGTTCGGTGTACTGGGGTCTGGATTGGACATCACGTTGTATTGGGGGTCATTTGTGACGAACCCGCCCTTTCCACAGTCTAGATAGAGGAAATCTGCCGAGGAAACAATTACATCGTAACCGTGGGCGGTTAGATTGTTGATGTTACCGAGACCGTTGTTCCAGCTTTGTAGGACGATATCTTTGGGAACGGTGTGCGCGGCTTCGGTTGAGAGAAAGATATCTTCCCACATCATCAAACGACGGTTTTCACCTGCTTCACGGAAAATAGGGATGGCTTTGTCGACCCAGACCTGGGCTAAATCGTTATATGTGCGTGATGGATCCTCCGCAAACCACTTCGTGACGTGTTTACTGAAATTATAACAGTTAGGCTGGAGTTCGTCCGCACCAACATGGAACCAATTATCGGTGAAGATCCCTGAAAGCTCATGGTACACGTTACGAACAACGTCGTAGGTCTTGTTATAGATGATATCCAATTGACCAGGGTTCGGCTCAACAGCCGTATGCTGAGCCCAATTATCATTCGACCACCAAGAATTTCCACACGCGACAATTTCCGGATCAACTTGTTTCCAGCCCGACGAGGAATGACCGGGCATATCGACTTCCGGAATGACACGAACAGCACGAGCACGGGCGTAGGCGATAACGCGTCGGATATCGGATTCTGTATAGACTTCACGCGGGGAGTAAGCATCCTTCACCATCTCGGGGTAAGTGTGCATTTGAATAGGCCATGACTGGGCATCATCGATATGCCAGTGCAACACGTTCAGCTTGGACAGTGCCATGCCATCGATTTGTTCGAGGATCTTCGGGATAGAAATGAAGTTTCGACCGCTGTCTAGCATGATACCACGGTACGGGTAAAGTGGTGCATCTTGAATTTGTACCGGCTGCTCCAGAATCAAACCTCCCTGACCATCCGAAATAATCAACTGCTGCAGAGTGGTAAATGCGTGCATCGCGCCCCAGACTGTTTTAGCCTTGATATTCACCCGACCCGATGTCTTCGTGACTTCCAAGGAATATGACTCATCGACACCATGTTGTAAATCGGCCGCACTATCATGAATCGTAAGGTGGACTGACTGAATTGCCTTGGAGGCTTCGGCGTTGTCACGTTTCGCTTTCGGGGTCGTGGTGGGAAAGGGGTCGAAGTGTGGGATCGGGGCTTCTGTGGCGGCGGGAACCCAGTGTAAGGTAGTAATGGCGGACCAAGCGCGTTCCCATGCGTTCTTCAGGTCTTGGTGGGAGTCCAGGTGACCAGAGGTGTGTAAGGAGAGTTCCTTAACGGGGATAGGACCACTGGAACCCCAAGTGATGTTGCGGGGCGCGGGGAGTGGATTCACATTCACGGCGGAGGCTGCGGTGAGCAAAGCCACCACACCGAAGAGGGTGAAGTGCATGGCGAGGACAATGGCGAGAGTCAAGAGAAGAAGAAAGGAGAGGAGTGGTAAGAGTGTAGGTGATATACTAAGAGGAGTGATAAGATTTATGGGGCAAACACGCATGCCGATCGAAGTTGAAGAAAGATCGGCAGTAAACAAATCCCTGGATGTTTCATATTTCTGTTACATCAAATAGTTAGTACATAAATACATTCAATACATGAGAATACAGTTAACATTTAGTATATTTCTATGATAATATAAGTATATCCAAGTATTGAACATAGTAGTCGAAGGACTAGTAATAGTACACTAGTATAGCAGTGTCGTAGAACAAATACTACATGAACACGAAGTAGTAACTAACTACTAACTACTTCGTATACAATAGTGTATTGTTACATTAAGTTATACTCTCTCCAATACAGTACATACTATAGTATAGTATAGGAACTATAGTATCCTGTGGTATACTTATCATAGCAGATAGTATAGAGCAGATAGTATATTAATGACAAGGTAGCACTCTAGGAGTGCATGGTTAGAAGTAAGTAGTGAATAGTAGAGTAGTATATCTTGGATAGCGCACTGTAGTATTGCATAACTAGTTCTTCTCCAAACTCCTCTCCAACTCAACTCCCTCACGATACTCTTCTTCAATAGCTGCTGCATCCACCGCAGATGGCATCACACACGGACGGCGAGGTAATCCACCATATCCATAATACGACTGAAGAGCACTCTTAACTGCCACAAATCCCCCATGAATAGCCGCCCAGTCCGTCCGAGCTATCACAGCCTGGACCTTCTGCGCCTCAGCAATCTTTCCAGCTTGATACAACTCCATCACCCTCACACAAGCCCGAGGAATAATATTTCCAGTCCCTCCAATAATCCCGGCACCACCCGCAATCAAAGTCTGAAGCGTAAAATCCACCGATCCGCCAAAAGTCAAGAAATCACCCTTAACCCCCGCCGCAATTCTCGCCAATTTCCCCGTATTCCCACAAGTCAACTTACATCCAATGATATTAGGATGTTGACTCAACGCAATGATATCATCGGATGAAAGATCCAATCCTGAAGATGCACCGGGGAAATTATAAATGAGGACCGGAATCGGAGATGCATCCGCCACAGCACGGAAATGAGCATGCATAGCTTCGGTATTCACCAGCGCCTTGTAGTAACTGGGTGGTAAAATGAGAACTGCGTCTGCACCGGCGGTCGCAGAATCCTGACATAATTGAATGGTTTCACGTGTGGAGGCTGCGCCACATCCTGCAATTACAGGCATGGAAGTATACCCCGCGGCATCGACGGCGCGACGGGTGGCGGCGGTAATAGCTTTACGCTCATCCCGATCTAAATGGACAGCTTCACCGTTACTACCCTGAGTGACGAGGCCGGTGACACCACTTTTAGCGAGGTAGACGGCGTGTTTTTCGACTGTGGGAAGGTCGATTTCTTCATTTGGTTGGAAGAATGCTACGGTAGGTACGTAGAAACCGTGGGGGAGGGAATTGCGTTTGATAGTTCCGTTGGCCATTTTCGTGTTCTTGGAAGGAAGGAAGAGAGAAGAGTAGAAAAAGGAGGAGGATGTAGAGAGAAGAAGAAAAAGAAAGAGAAAGAAAAAAAAGAGTGGAATTGAGTCGAATGAGGGGAAGAACTAAATAACCTCATCACCCCCACGTTCCGCCCCCCCCACTGTCGATCGAATGGGCAGGTCATCCGGTGGAGAGTTAGAATGATCCCGCGGGGGGGAAATTCAGTAATGTTCGGGGTATATGATTGCAAGTGACTATGATTACTATTTCCTTATCATACTCGTAGTAATAATCATACTGCATGCTAGTGGTTAGCGGGGAGTTGTATATAGCTAGCCCCCCCCCGTATGTAGTCCCCCACGTTATACTAATCCTCCGGTGCGGGGATGCATATTCGATTCTCATACTTCATTAATAGAATGCAGTGGAGGGGAAGTATTTCTATTTGAGTCTTGGAGTACTATTATATCAAATATACCCCTAAACTACTACGCTACTTTACCACAATACGAAATGACATTGAATTCCACGCCCAAAATGCTAGGCATTCATTGTGCCAAGACGTTAGTAATCTGAACATCACGTGGCTATATCCATTTTTATCCATTGCCCCCGCGGAGTCTTTCCTCAAATCAATCACTTTACAATCCATTAGGGCATTCTAGATCACATCGTCCATAGTTGCAGAGGGTAATTGTTTAGAAGAGAAGCATTGGCTGATCCAAAGACATGATTGGATGTGATGATGGGCTGAACACCAGAACGATCTTACCAGATTTGTCGAGGCAGCCTGGGTAATTTAACTCATTATATTAATCATTCATGTTGACCAACCAGTCAATTTCACAGGTTCTATTGGCGCTGAGCGGAATGGGTGATTGTAGTATCTCGAGGAGTTGAAGCTGACAGTGAAATAACGGTGGACTATTCGAATCTTTATGGAAAGAGTTGAAGAACTGTCTTTCTTGCGACTCCATTACTATAAATGTGCTCATATTGAAATAGGCTGTCGATTTCCCCATCAGGGCGACAGGGGACATGAAACACCGCGAAAAGTAGTTTTTTGAATCAAGTACTATGTAGCTATGACATGATAGAAGAAGGGAACTTTGCCGTAAAGCCAACACTTTCCAATTAATACCTATCTATTCCAAATTAAGTTTTTTACCAATGACCCAGTTAATCAACACAGGCCCCAAGACTCCATAATTCTGTCTCTCACCATCCGCAAAAGTCGGGGCCATCATTGACAACGGCATTCCTATAGCCAGAAGTTTGTCTGCATCCGCCCTGAGACGATTATACAAAGTCGTGGTGACCTCGATCTTGATAAAATTTTCTTTTCCTCGCGAAATGAAGTCACTGATATCCATCTTTGAATTGTCCGCGGGGTAAGTTGGCAGGAGATTCCCATTGACCCAGACACGCATTGTATTAAAGATGGGACCAACGGAAAGATATGCTCCAATATCTGGGATATCTGGGACTTTGAATGATGTCGTGTAAGTTCCCACTCCACTGACATTTTCCAGTGTCTTGATGAGATTTTTCCAGGGCTTCAAAGGTTGACCTTGGAATTTATGCAAAGTGACCAAGGTTTCAATGGACGATGTATTCTTCGCATCGCCGTGCCAGTCCTCAATTTCGATTTCCCAAATAGACAGATTGGTAGCTTTTGGAACTGTAACGTTGAAGTTATGAGCTTTTCCATTGTCGAGAACAACCTTGGCGTGCCCCTTAAGATTGACCATAATCTGTTCGTCATGTATGTACTTTACCTCTTCAACAGCACCTGTGACATCCGTGACCCATGTGTTACTTTCCATTTCCGAAGCTGTAAAGGCGAGAATCATTGTTTCACCCGGATTCAGAACCAGTGGAATTCGGATCCCAGATCCTGTAAGTTGATAAGTGGCAAGCGGAGTAACCTCGCCGTTCCATGCATTGAGTAAGAATGGCTTCATGTCTTTCGGGACAGAGAACTCGGCAACAAAACTTGCAGTGGTATTCCCGTCATTGTACAGCCAGAAATATCTTGTTCTGGTCGCTGGATCGACCCGCTGTACTGAATATACTGAATCTGTGGGCCCAGCAAAAGAAACCCTCGGTTTTGGGACAGGAGTTTTGGCAGCTGGCTTGTGGAACTGATATGATGAATTGTTTTTCCGTGTTTGAGCAGCCCATCAAATGCTGGGGATTTGTGCTTTCCCAGCCCTTTTGATGAAATATACCCTGGGCCTCCAACAAAGATCACGACGAGACCAGCTCTGTCAAACTCCTTGATCTTCGACAATGTTTTGTCACTGATGGTCATGTTGCTCAAGAAGATAAGGGCTTGATATCCGGGCCCATCTGATGCAAGGATGCCTTCAGTCACAAAGGAAGTAGGAAGATACAGATTATCTGGCCCAACAAAGTTATATGTGAAGCCTATGAGCAGCTTTCAGTATCGCCTAGAGATACAATGCCATTTAATATGATTCGGGGTCATACCTTCTCGCTGAAGATTATCAGAGTCGTAAATAACGGATGATTCCCACAAGGTTCTTGAATCAAAGAACGCCAGATCGACTCGCGGTAATCCTGATTTCAGAACATGCTGTGTTCTCCCCATGAACTCAATTATATCGCTCATATGTTTCCATGCGGGCTGTATTCTATTCCAAACGTCGGTAGTCTGGTAGCCGAATGGTTGATAGCCCGGCCAAGAGGTATTAGCATATGCCCCGCTGTATGCCATTCCATGTAGAACCATCATTGTCAGTCCTCCTGCATAAGACTTTTTGACTGATTTGAGTAGCTCAGGGATGGTTTGGCTGTAAGACGGCTTGAACTCTGCGCCACATTCTGAAGAGATATCACTCTTCTTTGCTAGCTGTGCGGGCCCAGATAGGGTACGATACGCGTCTATGACGTCGGAAAATCCAAGCGACTCCCCTTCCGGGGCATCGACTGACGGGATCTCATTCAGCTGAGAGCGTTAGAAGATATGGTAAGATTGACCTGGATGCGCCACGTACAAAGCTGAGAGGTTGATTATAGGACGGTTGAGCGGAATACTGAATCCCAAGGCTATGCGCCCATTCCGTGTGGTACTGGAGGTATTCTCGATAACATCGACTGAGAGTTTGCCTGAACTTTACACTGTGAATACTTGAACCATCCTTTGTATATTCTCCATAAGAATATTCTTCGGTGTAGGGTGATGATGCGGCGTCGAAAGAATTCTCTTTGCTGAAGAGAAGAGGAAGGTACTTGACGAGGCTATACCCATGAGTGGACTGGAAACGTTCCAGAAAACCATGTGTCCACGGTAGTGCAAAGAGAAGCTCCATACTGTCCTCCCAAGCTGAAAGTGATAAGAATTAGTCAGATGCACTTCCCAATCAAGATCTGGACGTACCGTATCTGCCATTTGATTTCAAATTATCCCTTGTACTTTCGTTGTTCAAGACGGAATTTTCGAAAGACTGAGTATGTACCTCGGCTCCCAATCTGCTGAAATGATCCACAACGTAAGATCCCTTTTCTAAAGGAGTCGTCCCGTTCTCACCATTGAAGCAGGATATTTGATTTGTGTGACCTTCCCAGAAAGTGAACAGCTTCCACTTGCCATTTCCACTGGGAATTTCCCATTCGAGTTTTTCGTTGTGCACAAGATGAGTCAAGTTGATTATGGATGCTTCATCGAGGTACACCAACTTGGGATGAGCGATTGATTCATTTAATGCTTGTTCTTTCAACAGTTAGTAACGTGTTCGGATTTTGTGTGTACATGAGCCTACCAGGCAATATCTTGCCGGCTAAGACTGCTTTAAGTTGGCCTTTTTCAGGGCTTGTCAACCCGTGCATAAAGCCCCCTCCAGACCGTAAGGTTCCTGTGAGGTTTTGCGGCCCAGGAAGAGGCCCGGAAAAGGTAGTACCGGATTTCAACGTTTCGACCCCAAGTTGCTAAAGGCATTGATGAGAAGCATGCTCAGTCCTATGGGTTGTTGATTGTTCTCACCAACTGAACAGCGAGACCGTCGGTCCCTGGTTTAATAGGAGATCCCTGCCCTTGATTGGCACCAAGGCTAAAGTCGAAGAGCAATTCATTATCGACGGCCGCTTGGAGAGCCTGGCTAAAAACGTGCTGAAAAGCCTCCATACCAAAACCAAATTGAGTCCAGTCCGTAGGGGTCTGGGAGTTGGTAGGATTGCCGTAGAAGTAGAAGGGAAGTAGTTCAAGACCGCCAGAGCCGACGGCAGCGAGGTCGAAGATATCACGCCGGACATCTTGAGGAGATACGCTGGCATCCGGAATCCTATAATAAATCAGCAATGCTAATATCTGTATACGTGCTAGAAAAAGCAGATAATCACCAATAACGGAATTTGGGACGAGATTCTACTGGTGGCGATTTGAAACCATTGTCTGGGAAGGTTAGTCCAAATGCCCCGGCAAAAGTCCACGCAAAGACAAAATATTGCAAGATCATCTCTGCGACATTTAAAGAGCTTGAGCGGCCTAAAATAGATAGGTCGTGATTCTGACCTGTCCCTTTATATCCCAATGTTGTCTGGTAGTAATTATTACAATCGGACTATAGGGGATCAGTATGTCATAAAATTGAAACGCCAGAATACGCCGTATTCACGATGTAGATCAATATTTTCTAGAAAAAGTGGGAATGGGGAGACACGATCCGAGGGCGCAAAAGTGGAATTGAGTCCTCATTACGAAGTTCATTGGCTTGCCATAGCCGGGACAATCTGTTTCAAATTGTGTCTACCGTATTCGTATACAACGCAAAGCTGAAGATCCGCAATCCTCCATCAACGCTTTTGGACTTCCTTTTGATCTAGAGGCAAAGAGGGACCTATTTGTCTTCGCTAGGTACTCACTGGCCCTCAAATCCTTCACTCTGTCACAACGAGCACGTTTCCGAATTCCGCTTATAGTCGCTATACAAGTTTAAAGATAAATAGAAGACACCTTCTGGCCCACGCAGACTATCTAAATGTAGTGAAGTCAAGTATAAAACCATGATTCGCATACCAATTCGCGTTCATGTCTCTATATAGTCAGATAGACAGAAGACACCAAAATTGGAAGTACGTGGCCAGAGCTATCCCCTCAATTTGCGGTCTATTCTCGAAAGTCATTTCGCATTCTCGTATTCATCCTAGTGCCCTCATTCTCCGATACTTAGGGTTACTGGAGGTCCACCATAGCTCCAGGGGCTCCATTTGAATCTACACCAGGAGTAATGAGTCTCAATAGCGTGATTCATGTTGCTAAATATCCAGCACAGCACTTATTCATAACCCGACCAAAAGCCGCAACTCTTCTGATTGTCTGAGTATGCCAACTTGCGATGTAATCTATAAATTTTTGCAATCAATTCTATTCTCGCGCGTACTCATTTACGTATAGTGGCAGAAGAAGTCAGGGCGTGAAATAAAAATACTTCAGTATCCACAAGCACTAGGCATCCACTCCGTGTCTTGTTTTTTCCCAAACTATTTTACTAGTAAGTCTCCAGTGTTTGCTATCTACCTACAAAGCACCGCGACCTCATTGGGGTATAAATGTCCTCTGTCGCTCCTACGTTGAGGCTATATCGATACAGCTTACACCCTAACAGCCTCTCACCATGACGAACAATGATTCAAAGAATGATAATGGAATCTACGAATACAAGCCGAGCCAAATCGCAGCAATTGTCTTTGCTGCCCTTTTTTGGAATCAGCGCCTTATATCACCTCTGGGTGATGATAAGGGAAAAAACTTGGTTCTACATTTCATTCAATGTTGGGGCCTTCAGTGCGTCATCTTCCTGTTATTTCTGTTTCACAACTGACTGTTATCAGTGATGGCTGTTGGATACATCGCTCGTTATATCTCCGCGAAATCGCCCCTCGAACTCGGTCCATACATCATACAATCACTCTTCATCATCCTACCACCATCACTATATGCCGCAACAATCTACATGATCTATGGTCGTATAGTGATATTCGTGAACTCGCCTGACGCTAGCATGATTCGACCTAATCGGATAACAAAAATATTCGTTTGTGGTGACGTTGTTTCGTTTTTCATGCAAGCCGGTGGCGGTGGCATGATGGCCCAGGCGAACATGGCAAAACTGGGACAGAAAATTATGCTTATTGGACTGTTCGCTCAGCTTATTATGTTCAGTTTCTTCCTGACAATTGCCCTGGTCTTTTGGAAACGTATGCAATCTTCTGCTAAACTATACACTGTTCCGCAACATGGAAAACACACATGGAAGTCTATGATGAAGCTTCTATTCTCAGCAGCCACAGTGATCATTTTGAGATGCATCTACCGCATTATCGAGTTTGCTCAGGGGAATGATGGATATCTTGCAAGTCATGAGATATTCATGTATATCCTTGACGCCGTACCCATGCTGTTCGTTCAGATAATGTTTCATTTTGTGCATGCGGGGGATGTTTTTCCTGCCGATTTTGTCACATCGAAGCTTCAGGATAACGGGAGCTTTGTAAACCTCCGTGAAGGACTTCAGGGTTCTGGTGACTTTAGATAACCTTTCGTTTTGTCATTCTGGATACTTATCATTTTGCAAATGCTGTATGCTATCTGATAATTGACTGCCAAAACCTGGCAGCCAAAAATTGATCAATTGCTTCCTCACGAAGACTGAACAGACCAACTACCTAGACGGGTCCTTATTGTATAAGTCAAAGAAACAAGCGAGTCTACATTTTTGAATGCATAAGTGACGAGCCCGGTGCTTGGTGACCTTGCGCTAAGCCTACACCGGTTTTAAGGCCACCGAGTATGTGCTTACAAGATTCAGGGGTATTTTGGACCGGCCTGCATACAGATGTAGAGTAGAAATGCATAGTTCTGATTTTGCAGAGCATATCAAATAGCCCAATACCGGAATTCCTTGACGTGCAAGATTACCGACTGAAAAGACCCACCTGATATCCGATTTTTTAATTTGTTCATCTAGCCGTATTCTCGCATTTTCGTATTGCCGCTTCTCGTATTCTCGTATCTCCGTATTTTCCAATTCTCGAAGTGTTCCACGCTTAACTTTATTCGGCGTGCCTAAGCCCGGCCTGTTGTAAATCCTGTCGATACTCCTGGTAAATCTATCGAGAGGAGAATTTTATTCGATGTTCTTTTTCATCATATATGAACTGATGCCCTTCGATTGTCACTGCTCGATCAACTTTGAATTCGTCTGCACGGCTACTCAGACTTATTACTCTCAGCCACCAAGTGAAAGTCTAGATAGTCGAATTTTATACTTACACCGGCTTGCTTTGCCACGCTTGAATCGCAAAAAACGTACCTATATCCGGCCCAGGTACTACTATGCAAAGATTTTCCCTGGCATTTCTTCCACGAAATGCCCATACCTTCCAGACGGACTGAACTTTTCCTTGTTCTGTATTTGTTACGAAGAGCGCTATCTCTATATGGTTGTGTTTGTGGGTGCATTAATGGTTGCACCAACTGTGACTACTTTTTGGGCACGAATGGAGATCATGTTAGAGAAGATCATGTTAGAGCGCATGGAGGGATGGAAAGGTTGGCTTGGAGATTATAATAGGGACAGAGAAGCATCATTTAACGCTGGTATCTTACACACCAACAACATATTCGGAATAGAGGCATTGTAGACTAAATCCATTTTCTAACTTATTTACCAGTATCCTTTCCCCTGCTATAACTTTTTGTACAATGCGCGCCCACTCGACTGGCTACTATGTTGAGTCAATTGCATCGCGGCTTGGCATTTTGGAGAAGCCATAGAGGACCAGCTTAGTCTAATGCGCGCATAAATACTCCAGAGAGATTTCTCATACGTCCGGATATGCTAAGTTTGACTTTAATTCCTTGTCTTCTTTTATACTACAAGGAAGTATTCAAAGTTCAGGCTACGATTTTGTTCGAACTCGAAACTGGTAATATCACCAATCAGATCTAAATAAAGCTTCTTTATCCTCGAACTACCCATGTCAACCACAAGGAATAGAAGTATTCTTGACGCAGTCGGAAACACACCATGTGTCGAGCTGCGTCATGTTATTCCACAAGGATGCGCTCGTGTGTTCGTCAAACTCGAAGGCTTGAATCCCACAGGATCATATAAAGACCGCATGGCGAAATCTGTCATTGAAGAAGCTGAACGACGAGGAGATCTAAAACAAGGCATGACAATCGTTGAAGCTACCGGTGGCAGCACTGGCTCTTCTCTTGCATTTATCTGCGCTATCATGGGATACAAATTTCTCGTCGTATCATCAGATGCATTTGCTGAAGAGAAACTGAAGACGATGTCTGCGTTTGGAGCGACCGTTGATATCGTCCATAGTCCCAGCGGGAAAATCACTCCTGATCTGATTCCTTCTATGCGTCAACGAGCGACAGAACTTTCCCAGGGAGATGATTTTTATTATGCCGATCAATTTAGCAACCCAGATGTCCTTGTTGGATATGAGGGACTGGGCCGTGAACTTTTGGAACAAATTCCCGAGGGAATTGATGCATTCTGTGGTGCTGTTGGAGGTGCAGGGATGATTATGGGCGTGGCACAGGTCTTGAAGAACAACCTTCCAAATTGTGATATCAATGTTTTGGAACCGGCCTCAGCTCCTGCTCTCACTAAAGGTCACGGTGGTCTACACTCAGTGGAAGGAATTGGAATTGGATTTCTGCCGCCACTTCTAAACGGAGAGCTGTATGATCATACACTTGCGATTGAAGAATCTGAAGGTCGTGTGATGGCCCGACGTCTGGCGAAGGAAGAGGGTATTTTAGCGGGAACTTCCACTGGTCTCAATGTAGTGGCTGCTATTGAACTAGCTAGACAACTGGGGCCTGGGAAGGTTGTGGCTACCGTTGCTTGTGATACTGGTCTGAAATATGTCCGAGGTGACCTCTATACAGTGGCGTGAAGAGCGACCATGTTTCATATATCTAGATTGATAGACTACTTTTTGTCTGGCGGCGACCCACAGGACATCAAATTCATAATACTGGGTTCAAGGTTGGACCTTCATGATACTTTCGTCTCTTGGGGAAGGATTTCTCCTAAGTCTCAGCATATCAAAGTTCGATTGATACAAACTGGTGAATAGATACTCTGAATCCATCTTTTCACGAATACTTTCCTTTTTACGCTCACCGAAATTCCTGTTGTATAACCATGGTTTTCTATTATGCTTTCCGAGCATGATTAATATTCTCACCTAAATCGACTATTTTCAAAGAGAGCATAGCCAATTTCCAGTGCCTCGTACATCTGCATTTTTCTCCAAAATGCCAAGACGCGAATTTACTGAAGCTGACCCACTACACCTTAATGGGAACGAAATATTGTCGGTATAGATATCTTCAAGTCCGTACAGAGTACAGGGGTGGGAGCTTTTTGGTGATCTCTTTGGTGTTTGCTGCAGTCAATGAGTTGATATCGAATGGGTCGAAAGTACTTATCCACTGTTATAATCAGAGCTTAAGGTAAGCTCTGATTATGGTACTTCTGCTGAGCTGATTCTGTACATCAAGAAAGAAATTTCTCTTTTATGTCCAGAGAAAGAAGAATATCGGATTACCCATGAGGGTGAAGGCATCCCTTGTTAGATCTGGGGTCTTTATAGGAATCAATGAAGTGGTGTTCAAATTTAAGGCTTCTTCCATAAAGAGCCAATAGACTAGCGCAAAAGATAACTGAGAGTAATAGAAGAGGTTCCTTTGATCTTTCAATTCGTGTCAATTCATAATATTGGGGTCAAAATTTGCAATAACTCAAGTATGGTATGTGAGCCCTAAACTTCCACCTATCATCCATGATAAATGGCTTGTTTAATGAACAGAGTTATCCTTATTAAAGGACATCCAGACTCGACAAACCGAATATGAGATCTGGTAATACGGTGTTTTTACAGCTTAAAGAGCTCCAAGCTGTTTCTAGTACCATGTAATGCAAAAGAAATGATCAAAATGATACAACAGTGCTAGTTCCACTTCTAGTGGCTAAAGCAGGATCCTGAAACATCTAATATATATATATGTGTCCATATTTGTAAATACAGGATACTAGAGCTAATAGCTTCTCCGCTAAAGATCATTATAACAGATGGGAGAATCCTCCATCGCCGAAGGGCATTTCTAAAGCAATGCATGTGATGCATTGCTTTCTAGTATGTAGATATATTCCAATATATCGTGGGCCACCGAGAATCGCGGCGGGACTGTAGATTGATTGTATACTGGAGTACATCTTTACATCTTTAATACAATAACAATGTACTACTATATTTGCTTAACACAATACAAGTATACTATAGGCAGTATCTATCATACTATTATATTATGTTATATTAGTATATTATGTTCTATGATTTCAAGTGATATTGGTTAATATATAGTAATACAAGTCATTCTGCTGGAAAAAGAGGAGATCCGCCAAGAATCTCCGCATCGCGAAAACCGTGTCAACCTCAAGTCCATCAGAACTTCATATCAGAACTGACTAGTTCCTGACTTCTTGGCCTCTTCAACACTTGAACAATCTTCCTACTAGATGCTCCACTCACTCGCATCTGCCACACTATGAACTACCGATAACTCGTCCCCGCAAATGGCCCTTCTGTCGCGCCCCCTTCGCGGGACTGTGCGACGGACCCCCGACGACCACTCCGACGACGGGCCTCCTCCCATGAAGAGACAGCGCGTTCAACAGGAGATTGGTCATCGCCGTCGCCTGAGTTCTCCCGACTGCCTCGATACAACCACTCCCGACCACAACTCCCCTCATGGTAATCCACGCCTCAATCCTTCAAAGATTGCGCGCCCGTGGACCGCCACCCGTCGCGCTCGTCGTCTATCAAACTCCTCTGCCGACAGCATTGCGTCAACGTCTCACTTTCACACCGCCGGAAATCCTCGCGTGAATGGAAACGGTCTCGCCAAGACCCCACGCGCCTTTCATGACCGAGCTGGTCCCTCTGGGGGCGCCTCCTCCGTCCTGCTGCGCAATATGCGCGAGTCTCCTGATCCACTGGATACCATCTCACCTACTCCCATAGATCACCCCAAGAAAACTACCCCAAAAGTGCCTGCCGTTCTACGGGAGCTTGATATACAGCCGGTCAATACACCTACCACTTCCCACGCACAAATTGGCCGAGGGGATGATGTCGATCAGAAGGAGGGGCAGCGTGATGCTACAGAGAACAAGGACGCGTCACGAGCAACCAGGAATACTGCAGATGCAGGGACTCGGTCTCAGAACCAAAGTGAGACGAGAGTTGGACAGGACCAAGACCCGTTGGCGCGAACGGGGACAGAAAGACGGTCTTTACGCTCCACTGATACAGGCTCGCGGAGTAAGAGTGAGCTTGCTCAATACTTCTATAACTATGAGCAAATCATTAGTCTGGATGCTCCAAAGCCTGGTAAGTCTCGAGCTCACTTTGATACCTTCTTTCTACATTACTAATGTGAAGTAAACAGTCGAGTCCCTTAATGGTAATACAACCCTCGTCTTGATAGACGACCTCTCCGCACCTTTACCCCTACCCACCACGCCCGACCCCTCACCATTCGGAAACCCATTACAAAACCTTCATCGATGCACAGTAATTGAACTGCCCAACTCTGCATTACGTGCTCCTGCCGTGGACCCATTGAATGAAGATCTATACTTCCGTGCACACCGCAAGTTCGAACGCCAGGAGAAACAACTACGAAACATTGAGCGAGATCGTGCGCAGCATGAGAAACAACAACTTGATCGACTTCTCGAAGATCTCCGCGGACAAGACTGGCTTCGTGTGATGGGATTGACCGGAGTTCACGAGAATGAAAAGAGTCTGTACGAACCCAAGCGCCAGATCCTCATCCAGGAACTGGTGGCTCTAGTCAAAAAGTTCCAAACATGGAAGGATGAGGAAAGACGTCGCAAAACGGCCAAAGATAAGCCGTTGCCTATTGCTGAAGCACCAGAGTCTCAGCCTCAGTCTCAGTCACAATCACATTCGCAACATCAACATCAACCTCAACCGCAATCACAACAACCACGGCCGCGCCAACGTCCCCAAAAGAAACCTCAAATACCTGCAGAGATTAGTGATGAAGGTTCACCTTTAACTGATACACCTAGTACCCCACCAGACCCCCACGACGTGGACGCACTCGCCGCGAGACAATTACATCAAGAAGCACGATCTGCCTCCGCAGCAAAACATCGTAAATCCATCTCAGAACCTCGCAAACAAACCAAAACCAGCAACGACGAGCATCCCAAGCCCGTAAAACAAGCTCTCAACACGAAAGACCCTTCAAAGCGTCAAAAGACTCTCCTCGACATGAATTTTATATCCTCTCCAAACCAAACTCCTCTACCCCCTCCACCACCCCCACCACCTCCACCCCCAGAAAAACCCTTCACATCCTTCTTCCAAGATCGCACAGCTCGAGATTCGGCCGTTGCCGTGATCGATGGGATACCGCATAGTCGGACCCAATCAATTCTCGCATTTGGTCATCCGATTCCGGGGGCCGAGGAGCAAGATTTCGAACCTCCACCTGAAATCTTGACGGAGGAGGCGATCTACTCGTCACGACGGCAGATGCGTCGACTGAAGCGGCAAAGTCGTGGATAGCTTCATATCCCTTGTCTTTATGTTCTGTCCGGCTGTTTGTGGTAGCATCGACTTATCATCTTCGCCTTGTACGATCTTTGTATGATAGCATTATGGCGCTCTGGATATCGCATGTTTGATTCTGCTCTTGTCAATTGCGGGCTTGTGTGCTCTTTTACTGGTTTCCTGGCGCGGTGTTGTGGATTGATGGGATGGGATGGGATATTGAATTATCGTATAGGTAATAGCAAAGAAATAATTGTCAATTACCCTAAACTTGAAGATATACTACGAAAAACCTCTCTTTAATAGAAACCTGAAGTTAAATTCCACTAAATATTGAACTATCCACATCTAAAATCAATCATTTATCTCTCATGAGGATAAACTCTATCTTTTCCAGGAGTATAATCAACAATAGGCCACTCAAGACGTTCAATCAACAAATTCCCATCCTCATCCTCTTCAATATCCAACTCCAAATCCGGTTTAGGTCCTCGTCTCAAACACTGAAGACACTCACACCCATCAAAAGCAAGATTCAGTTTCCCCCATGTATCAACTAACCCATCAATTTCACCCCCCAACTCACCTTCAAAATCTACACCTAATGGAGACCAAGGCATATCAAAAGCAAGAACCTCATTATCACAATGTTTAGCTAATCGATCAAGTCCTTCTTCAGCCTTATCAAGAGTAATTCTTCCAACATGCGTACTCAACACCGCAATCATAAGAACGAATCTGGAAATCATCCTCTTTTTGATCCCTACTTGTTGCAAATCACTCTCCATACCCAGGATCAAGATGAAATGTTGCAGGGTTTCTCTGATTAGTTTACAGCGTTCTGGGAAACAAGTTGGGACATTGCAGCGTCGATATTCCTCTTCGTATGTGGCGTGGTGTTGGAGTGTTTCGAGCGATGAAAGGGTTTCGTTGAGGCTTTGGACTGCTTGGGGGATGTTGGGATTAGATTCATCGAGGAGGGAACTTATTTCTTCGAGGGATTCGTAGGCTCTTTTACGGATTGAGTGGAATTTTTCCCGGCCGTGTTTGAGCATCTTGATAACTAGGGAGTTGATTGTTTTCTTTTTCTTTCTGTTTTCCTGTGATATACTATCTCGCTAGTTATTGTATCCTTTCTTTGGTCTGCTGTCGATGTATTCTGGATGGTTGGATGTATTGGATTAGTTCTGATGGTTATATCTAGGGAAGTTTCCAGTATTTATGCTATTTCCACCGAGGTGTCTCGAATTTAGTTTAGATATTTGAGACTAGCAACTTGGTCTATTTTAGGTATTCGTTGATAAAAATCCTCGACAAGGACCTTGAACAATACGCTTTAGTAAATGGTTACAATTGTTTAGAAAGGTCAACGAGTTCGGGGGTAGACAAAGGTCTGAAACCAAATTCTTCATACTCGGGTTATAGAAGACAGTATGGTGAATTGTTATTTACAAGTATAGCAGTGCCAGAGACAATATTTATTTCGGGTTATACATTGTCAAAGGTCAAAGGGATTGTTTTGCTTTGTTCTTGTTATAGCCTTCTCAAATAAGCCCAGGGAGCCATATTTAGCTTATTTGACGTGTTATAACAAAGGGAGAGCCCTCGGACAATGTCTATGGAATAATGTTCTATTTAGAAATTTGTCTGGTTGATCTCTTTCAGCCTTATTTCATAGCCTGTCCGAGTCTTTCACATTGGAGTTCTAAAGCAACGCTCTGCAACAAGCCCTATGTAGCGGATATCTCATGCAAGGTCTTGGCTTTCCCTTTCGGCCTTTGTGCCCGCATGTATAAATTGCCAAATTGAGGTTTTCTTTGTAGCAATTCAGATTTATTGAACTCCAATTCGTGGCTATAAAATTATTTTCTTCAAGTTTGACCATAACAGTTACAGGCAACGCCTTGTTGAATGTAAACCTGGCCTTAGCCCTTCACAGAAAGACTATAGTTAGGGCTATCCGAGACTATTGAGGTATTACCAATGGCTGGTAATGGATTGTTCGCAAAACATACGGGGACTTGGTATTTTGGGCGATGGCACTATTTACTACCCATTGATACCAATTTGCACACATCTGCCCTCTGTTAGGGATAACTTAACGGCCATCTTACGAGGCTGTTATATACACCCTACACAGAATTGTATCACCGCAACCTAAACCCTTTCTGTCCACCATACCAGTACTCCATTAATTGATGACTGGGTTCTAGCAGGTGAGTTTGTTGGCCTAGGCCAACCATCAGCGTTTCTCTAGACTTAGATACCTGGAGAAAGACTGTCTTCCAAAGTGGTCCAGTCTGAACGACCAAAAAAGCTTTCCAAAAGCTGGAGAGCACGAGAGGGGCCCATGATGAGTTCATTTGCCCTAGGACTGCTGGGTGGCAATGGTGGAATGCTTGTATTTCTAGGGCGTAGCGTCCACAGGCAAGCAACCACGCGAGTCCAGTCGAAGGGCAATGCCATTGCAATAATCCGCTCTTGCTCGACATGATAATCCAATAGTGCTACTGCATGAAGGCGAGCCAAGTCTTCCACGTCCACATACCACATGCCACCTGTCTTCATTTTAAGTGGACCGCTGAACAGACATACTCAGAAAAAGGAGAGGTGGAGGAAGCACTTACGTGTCAGAACCTTGAGAATGGTGGAATCACCCTCCAATACACGCGCTAGAAATGCTATGGTCGAGCCTCGGACGTTTGGGTGAGAAACGGGTCCGAACTGTAAAACATCAAGCTTAGCATTCCAGTTAAAAGGTACGGTGGGAGTTACTAAGGGGAAGGAGGGCTCACTGTCATGGACTGCAGCACGGTGTTCAAAGTAAAAGAAGGCTCATTCTCCTGGATCCATTTACATGTCTGTCGTTCACTTTCCATGAAAATTCTCTTATCTGAAGCATTTTATTCGCCTGAATCAGAAAATGGACCATAATGGCTACCCATGACTCTTCATACCGGGCGGGACTCTACGATATTGGGTTCGCCCAGGAAGACACCTTTGCATCAGATGGAGCTGTGTATTGGGAGGCTTACAGAGAGATCCGCACCAACGCTCCTCGCCATAACAGTCCATACTTTTTTTGGACGTGGGACTGGTACGGGCCGAATTATTCACGGCCTGCTTGACCGTTCGAAGAATGAGAAAAGCAGTGACGGGTCTCGCTTCTTAGGCATTGACAACTCGCCGCACATGCAGGAGCGAGCTCGAGCGGCCGTGGCATCAGCAGATCAAGGCCATATTTCCTATCAGCTTGCATCGGCCTTAGATTTGAAACCTGCGGTTAGTGATTCCTCCGTCGATCTCCTCCTGATGGCGGTCGGAACAATCAGTCATTTTTTGTAACCTGGGGGTTATGAATTACATGGGGACCCATTGGGCACATATTACCGAATGCACAAGTCTACATTAGAGCCACTCAGAAGGATCGGGCATGGGACGAACCCAAAAACTACATCAACTTTCATGAGGGTTCTGGTAAGTATCTATTGTAGATTATCGAGAAAGTCTGTATCAGTTTGTATTATTGGATCGAAACTCAGTTCCCAGCTCGAGGTGAGACAATCGAGCCTTGTTGCTGGATTCGCCAGTGGATGACTCTAATCCTTCGGGCTTCGGCCATGCCATATACAACCATAAAATTCGAATTTTATCACATTCGGAGACGATTGACTGAGCCCCAAGCCTGGAAATGGTTTGTAACTTCTCTCAATCATGGCAATACATTGCAACGAGCCGTATTTGTAAGAATTTTATTTCAACAAGAGTGATATCATTAGCCATTAAATGTCCTTTTCCAGTTCTTTCATCCGTGACTCATAAACTCTTCCATCCTTAATGACACATAGGATAGTCTCCTCTGACCTGTCAAGAATCGTAATGTCTTGGAGCGGGTTTTGATCAAGGACCAAAAGGTCCGCCGCAAATCCCTCACGAATTTGACCAAGCCGATGCTCCTGCATCACCAGACGAGCTGCATTGATAGTTGCACTTTGTAGAATTTGCAGAGGAGCTAGGACCCTACTACGAACAGAAAACTCTTTGCTTTGTGCAAAGTGCATCGGCCCAAGGAGATCACTGCCAAAGCAAACCGTCACACCACAATCAGCCGCCATTTTCATTGCTTTCAGTCCCTTCTCAAGAACTTCATCGTTTTTCGCAGCTCCATCGGCTGGCAAGAAATTCATTTGCTTGGACATGACATGCGCAATTAGCGTCGGGGTAAGGAAGACACCCTTCTCAGCCATCAATTTCGCTGTCTCCAAATCGATCAAGTTACCATGCTCAATTCCTCGCACTCCTAGATTGATAGCTTGCTGAATAGCTTGAGGAGTATAGCTATGACTTGTCACGTAAGTACCAGCATTTTTCGCAACGGTAACAATAGCCTTGATCTCTTCATCCGAAAATTGTACATGCTCAATTCGATCCGTCGGACTTGCAACACCTCCACCACCCATTATTTTGATAAAATCCGCCCCCTTCCGAAGCTCGTCGCGAGCAAACTTGTAGCATTCTGCAGGTCCATCGACAATACGACTAATTCCCGAAACAGAACCACCACAGCATAGCTGATCGTCGTGGGGCCCCCCGCATATCACCATGACCTCCGGTCTGCGAGAGTGCAAATCCAGCAATGAACATCCGGGGTCCCGGAAGAACCCCCTCTTCAACAGCTTCTTTCATTGCTAGACTGGCGCCCCCGCAGTCTCGAATTGACGTGAAGCCGCGACTTAGCATGGTTTTCAGGACATGAGGCTGGCGCAGAAGGCTAATACGCTCTGTCATGTCTTTGTAGGCTCGTAGGTCTGCCTCGCCTGGAACTACAGCAATGTGCACATGACAGTCGATCAGGCCTGGACACAAATACTTGCCGCTCAGATCCACAATATCTTCCTCCGGCAGATCCTCCTTCAAAGCCCTCGATCCATTGGTGTCAACAGCAATAATTTCTCCACCTGATATTTTCACGGATGCGTTCGAAATCAAGTCTCCATGGACGGGATCGATGATAATTGCGTTCACAAATAGTCGTGTTTTCTGGGGTTGGAGTTTCCAGGGCTTGATGACTCGGGAGAGGTCCATCCTGATTAGAGTACTCCAAGTACTTCGGAATCAAATCTAAATGAAAATAACTTTCAGGATTCTGCTTTTGGTTGGTGGCTCGTTTGAGGGAGACTTCTGCTGAAATGATTTTCGGGCCTGAAAAAAACTTCAGCGTCCGCTGTTAGCTATTTGAAGCGAAGACGACCCCACTGTTTCTGTTTGAAATAGGACCTCGGTTAGTTGATTTTGAAATACTTCTAACGACTAGTCCCTCGCCTATTCAAGAAGAGCCTGAGAAGCTGATTGAAGATCCGACATATATAACGGGGATCTAGGTGGAGAGCCCCTTGCCGATATGGCCAATCACCATAAGTGGAACCTGGTTATCCTCGAGTTGATTGGCTATATCGGCAAGAGTATGTCTGATAGTTGATCTAGTTTATTACTCCTTATACTCTTCCCCGCGTTTTGTTCCTTGATAGCTGGAATAACAGCATGGTACTCGTTAATGCTGACGACTTCTTGAAGAAGCCAAGAGAGTTTCCCCCAACTTACCTTTTATTCGGTACATTGAATGTGACCTTCGCCAAGGTAACACTCCAGGGCGCTTTATTCCAGACTCACGGGTGTTATTGAGAACTAGTCAACATAAATAGACCTTCGCTATCGGATTTGTGGACTTGAGATTATTGTTTCACTCTTCAGGGCTAGTCACGCTCACCGATTGTTCTTCAGAACAGATATTGACGACATGGCAAGCCCCAACCCTGTCAATTCGGAAATTTATCAAGGGGAAGAGGCAAAGCCTGCCCCTTATCAGCTTGACACCACACATGAAAACCACAGTCTCCTCCACGAGATACGCCGATACCCGAAAATAGTCGCTTACGCCTTCGGTCTTGCCCTGAACTTCCTTCTCACAGGATACGACACAGTTATTCTCGGCACAATCACCGCGGTACCATACTTTAAGCATGAATTCGGCGAACTGTTCAACGACGAATACATAATACCAGCAGCATGGCTATCTGTGTGGAGCGCAATGGCCCCAATAGGGTCCATGTTGGGTGCTGGAGCGGCTGGCTGGCTTCAAGATCGACTTGGTCGTCGTCTATCACTAGCATTGAGCTCCGCGATATGTGCCATTGGGATTGCCATTGCATTCTGCTCAAACCTCCCCAACGGCATGGACTCTAGAAGAGGAGCCTTTCTGGTCGGTCGACTTGTACAGGGATGGGGTGTCGGAGGTGCTATGGCCGGTGCTCAAACTTATCTCTCCGAATCAGTTCCCACCAGCCTCAGAGGATCTGCAATGGCACTCTCACCTACCTTCATGTTACTTGGAGAGCTTATAGGTGCAGCAGTTATCTTTGCCTGTGAGAAGAAAGATTCGTCAGCTGCGTACCTGATTCCTTTCGGTACTCAATGGATTTTCACACTTCTTCCGTTTGTATTGGCGATCATGCTTCCAGAAAGTCCATCCTACCTTATCAGAAAAGGTGAGCATGACAAAGCACAGAAATCGATGAGATCTTTACATACCGCGAAAATCGATGTGACGCCATTATTCAGTCAGATGAGACTATCTATAGTCCACGAACAGCAGACTTCCCAAGAGCTGTCCTACGTCGATTGCTTCAAGGGACTAAATCGACGCCGAACCATGATCGTGGCTTTTGCCTTTATGGTTCCGAGCTTCTTTGGGGTCCCTCTGCTTGCCAGTGCAAGCTATTTTATGCAAGTAGTTGGGATGGCCTCTAGTCTCAGTATCATCGTCTTGATATTGGGCATTGTGCTGGGTTTATTGGCCAATGCGGTTGGCATATGGCTTATGAGTATAGCCGGAAGACGCCGACTCATGCTGAATACATTAGCAATTACAACGGTACTCTGGCTCAGCATGGGGATATCTGGAATCTGGTCAGGAAATGTCGTTGTGTGGTGAGATTCCCCCCCGTCCATACATGTCCTGGTCAACCACAAAGAGTCTAACGAATCCTTTAGGTATACTGCCGCCTGTATGATGGCTGTGGTTGTCGTTTGTGGGATGGGTGCTTGGCCAGCATCGTACTCAGTGGCCGGTGAAGCCTCATCTCTGCGACTCCGTGCCAAGACCCAAGGCATTGGCGTTCTTTGCTATATGTTGTCTAATGTGGTTTTCAATCTTGTCTTGCCGTACATTTATAACACAGACGCTGGAGACCTGAAAGGTAAAACGGGATTTGTGTACGCCGGTCTGTGTTTGATGACGTTCGTGGTAACGTGGTGGATCGTGCCTGAGATGAAGGGTCGCACGGCTTTGGACATCGATGCGATGTTTGAGGCTAGAATAAGCTGCAGGGAGTTTAGAAATTGGACTAGTGAAGATTCATATCACAAAGAGAGTGCCACCTGAAGAGCAGAACTCTACCAAGCAGCGTGCTCTATGAGGGTATTTAAAATAGCTCGAATTTCAAAGATTTCCCAGGCATTGACCAGTTAATGAGAAAAGACATTGTTCAATTTTTTATAGTTAGAGCTGTATCCAATTGCCAGTATCGTTTGTATTTCTTTTTCACATGGAAAAAGGCAAAAAGTGATCAGATCTCTGCTCGTACAAATATTCATTTGGCATGCTCAACCATGATGTCTTGAGTCTCCAATTTTTCGTCTTGGGCGGAAGTGGCGTTGTTATCTCCAAAGAGCAGATCCATCTGTTCCAAGGTTTTGCCCTTAGTCTCTGGATAGAAGAAGAAGTAGCAAAGTCCAGCGATGACGTTGAAGACGAAGAATACGTAGAAATAGCGAAACCCAATATTTGTGAGTGCAGAGGGAGTGAATTGTGCAAAAATCAGGTTGAAAGTCCAGTTGGTAAAGGTTGTCACTGAATTTCCTTGGTTTCGGATGTCCACAGGGAAAATCTCAGCAGGATAAACCCAAGAGATAATACCGATAAACGTATAAAAGAAGCTGAACACAAAGTTCATCGCGACCATTGCACGTAGCTGGTTGTTATTACTGTCATCATAATGTTGCGACATAGCAGCGTTGGCGACTAATGCGCCTGCCATACCGATACAGCCAATGATGAGAGGCTTGATACGGCCAATACGCTCCAGTGCCCAAAGACCAAGGGTGCACCAGACAATTGAAAGAGCACCTGATATACCGATGATCATGAGCGAAGTCTGTGTATCAATCCCCAAAGAGGCATAAATGCGGGTTCCATAGTAATTGATCACGTTGATGCCAGAAAGTGGACCGAAGGCTTGTACACCACAGCCAAGAATTAAGCGACGGCGCCAAGATGGCTTGGTAATGATCGAAGTCCAAGTGATTTTTGTGGTTGCACGCTCTGCATCAATCGCATCCCGGATCTCCTGGAACTCCAACTCAATGTATTGCTCTTTCTCTGGTGTTCCGTCGCCATGGAGTCTTTGTAGAGTGGCCAGAGCTTCATCGTGACGATCTTTCTCCATGAGCCATCGCGGGGATTCATTCAAGAACCAGACTCCACCCGCAAGAATCAAACCAGGAATGCATTGGAATGCCAGGGGAAATCGCCCTATAGGGACAAAGAATGTCAGATCTAGAAAGCTTCTCGCCAGAATATTTGGGCAAACTCACATTGGAAGGCGTTATCCACATAAGAACAGCCGTACCCAAGCCACTGAGCCACAAGATAACCCCAGCTCAGCATCCATTGTAATAATCCAGACATCATACCGCGAGTAGAAGCTTCCGCCATTTCCCCCGCATACATCGGAATAACCGACGTGAGCATACCAACGGCGACACCAGCGATGAATCGACCAATGATCAGCATGACCATGTTCACTGCACCGGCTTGCAGGGCACATCCAAAACATGACACACAAGCTCCGGCAAATACAGACAGCTTGCGACCAAGCCTATCACCAGTGAAAACATTGATTATAGTCCCAAGAATAGCCCCTCCTTGGAATGCGGAGACAACACCACCAGTTGTGGTATCATCAGGATTGGAAAAGTATTTAATGAATTCGGACTGGCCAATTGTGGAAGTCACAATACCGCTGTCATAGCCGAAGAGAAAACCTATCAATAAAATGTTAGGAGAACAGATATCAATAATCAATTTTTGGGAGGGGTATTGTAACCATACCTCCAATGGCCAGGAAAACAGCGGAAAGCAAGGTGGTTATCTTGGTCATGATGTCTCGAAGCAGCCCGCTTGTGGTTGACCAAACTGGAAATGAAACTGAGAACGGCCGGCGTGTCCGGTTGCCGAATATTAAATAGGATCACATGCACAGGCGACAAGATTCGAATCTGGCAGAGACAAAGAATCCGGACCCTTGCCCTGTGGAAAGCCGTGGGAAATACCCGACGATACTGGTCATGCCGTATCCCAAATCACCATCGGGATAGTACTAATTTAGTCGTCCCGAGTATAGAGAATCCATTCGGCATAATTAGTACCGACATAGTCCCGCGGTCCGTCCCCATGGGGTTAGGAAAATAAACTACTAACGTAGCCCGTCAGAATCGAGCCAATAGCGAAATGCTTACCCCACAACCGTGGTGCATCATATGAGACACCGGAATTCCCGGGCTGGAAAATTTCAAAGCTTCAGGATGCGAACATGGGCTTGTTCCCCGGATTTTGTTTTCCATATATCAACAACATCAAGACGCTGTATTATACTGACAAGGATGGGGATGAATGGGAATGAGTAACATCGAGGGATTTGAACTGTTTACGAAATTGAATAATTACGTGGGGGTACAGATCGTTATGCCACGTCTTGTTCAACGAATGCTAGAGCGACCTTATTCTAATATAAATTTTGGGCAGCTTCTCCAATAGCAAAATCAGAATTTCGTTCCATGCTAGATTGCATTGCTTGCTTGATACCCGTTGCATGCTCTTATATTACGCCGATCTGGTCTGTCTGTGTTCGCATGTAGCTATTCAATAAAATTTGGTATTTGCTGGAAGACTTTGTCTCTGGTCATCATTCTGGCAGTCTTTTGTTAGCTGTTGCATGATAAGCACACATATGGGCCGTACATACCAGGGTCTTCCCGAAAATCTCGACAAGGGCGGTTTCGTGATCGCAATGTCTTCTCAGAAGGGCCTATATTGTTGAATGTCATCGCAACATCAAAATCAACCCCAAACAAGACTTGCACCGGATACAGCAAGCGTTTTTTTTGCGGAGAAATAGCATAATGGTGGACAAAGGAAGCATGAATCTGTTTTATTTCATCAACTACATATCAAAAGGAACTTCAGAATAATTCTCGCAGTTGAGTTTGTCAGCATTGAGGGATTTCCGAGTAGAATCGCATTGAAATAGTATTAGCGTTGGCGAAATATCTATGAAGGGGATGGAAAACCTATAGATTTACTCGGCCAATGTGGCTGTAGGAAGAAAAAACAAAACCACCATCGCATACCCCCAGTTCATGGAGATTATGATATGCGCTCAATTCATAGCGGAAACGATTTAGATCTCGGCCTTTGGCCGTATAACAAGGGTCACCGTTATCGTGATATTCGCAGGTCACCACGACTCCGGGGCGGAATCATTCAACTCATAAGCTTCATAACACATGGCTTCTCGTATAACCGGACTTCATAAATCGGTGAAAGGTTTGATTAATTGAGCACATATTTGATCTCAATACGGGAGACGTTTAGCTCTGATGAATCAGTGCCTTGAGCAGACATGGTCGCACTATAAGTTGGTTTAATGCACACCTCTTCTTTCCGGCACACTTTGCACACTTTGTGCAAGCCTATTGATCACCGGAGAAGGACTTGGGTAAGACGCCAATCAGTAGTCATTGCGGGAAGAGAGGGGTTTTGATATCATGCAACTGCACCACTGTACTCTGTGTATCTGGCTGGAGTGTATCAATAGCTGCTGGAATAACCGCAGGTGTCTAATCAAACAAAACTTCTTAGTTCTCTATCTCGATATATAAAGCGAAGAAACAAGCATAAGGCAAACCATCTATAAACCTTGACGGTTAAAGTTGTATAGCAATATTGTAAGATCCATGTAAAAGTTCAAGGTCGCCAGAGCTGTGAATTCCCATCGCTTCATCTTCGCGGGTGACATCAACTCTCTTTGAACACGGAATCCTGACCACTGCAGTCGTTCCAAATGGCACAGTCAGCTTCAAAGTTACAATATTCAATTCACTGCGCTGGAAATCGATTGTAATCCACCCATAAGGTGAGTCAAAAGTGCCCTGGACATGGCCAAATTCGGAGACGTAGGGAGGATCAACCTCAAAGGTCCGGTAAGCATTTTCAATAGGTTTCAAGCCGAGTACTGTGGAATAAAACCATTCATAAATAGTGCCAAGCATATCATGGCACTTGCTACGGCACTCATCTTGCCAGAACTCTAGGAGGGTGGTTTCCCCACGACGCAGGAATCGCATATAGGAAGGATGCTCTTCTTGACGTGCCATTTTTAGAACAAGATCGGGTCTTTTGGCGTCGGCTAATGTATTGAAAAGAAAACGGAGACCGATTTCACCGGCCCGGATTCTGCCGTCTGAGGCATCATCCACGAAGGACGCCATGACATCCTTTCTGTACTCTGGAGGACATAGATCGAATTGAAGGGCCATGGCTTGGGCGATAGCCGTGCGATCCCGATGAGGAAAGTCATCGAGGGAAGTGTAGTAGATGTGCGCGTAAGAGGAGTCATCTTTCACAAGCAGATGGCGGTTATAAGCATCATAAATACGGGCAGCCCATTCGTTGTATTTTGTCGCTTCTTCAATCTTTCCAAGCTCGCGCGCCATCATCTCAACACATTGAAGGCACTTATAGTAGATAGCTGTCTCAATATTGGCCTGGTGATTACCGAAAGCAATATCCCGGCCCCAGTCACCAAGACCATGCTCAATGAGCCCGCCTTTGCGCTCTTTTGTGAGTATGTATTCCATATATCGCACTGCAGCAGGGTATACCTTCGGAATCACATGCGTTGAGCCGTAATATCGTAAGAGTATATCCGGTAGAAGGCATAAAGCACATCCCCAAGTGATCGTGTCATGAAGGGGGCCGCACATGTAGCGAATCTCCGGTGCCATGGTTGGAACAAGCCCACTTCGCTCCTGTGCGTCGATTATATCATCCAGAATCTTGGTATATAGTGACTCCATGTCCCGGATATATTGTGTAGCAGGTGCAAGTAAATGTGTCACTTCGAGCCAGCCAAACTTCTCGATTTGGGGACAGTCGGTGTGATAACTGAACAAATTGCTGTTGAAGGTCCAGAAAAGAGCGTTCAACAACTCATTTACATCTCCCTTATCAGTCTTCATTACTCCTAATCTTCGCGCAGCGGATGATATGTGGCGACCGACAGCAGAGTGAATAACAGGAAGGCCATCCCCGGCCTCAAGCGCTACACCTTCGACTTGTATGTACCGGGCACTTGTGAAACTAAAGTCCGGCTCCCAAATCTCTGGGTCGCCAGTACCGGCAAGATAGATCCTGGAGAAAACCCCTGTCTCGAACTCCTTGAAAAGAGGATCTGGCATCAAAACAGTGCCCTCTTCATTCACAGTTTCTGAGTAGCGCACAATGACTTCTGCTCCTGCAGGACCTTCGACGCTAATCTGGACCATGGTAGATGCATTTTGTCCAAGGTCAAAGCAAACAACTCCCTTGCGAGGACTATATGTCTTCACCGGGATGAATGTTTCATGAAGCACAACTGGGGGCTGTGTCTGATAATAGATATGACCGCGAGGACCCGTTAATGGCTTAGCAGGCTTCCAATCCTCACTGGAAAATGTCGCCGTATCCCAGTTTTCCGGGTAAAGTCGTCTGTCGTGGGTTTCAGACGCATATATATTAGCCAATGATGTGGCACTCTTCCTGACGCTCCAGGTCGGATCCGAGATAAGAGTATCGTGTGACCCATCTTCATAAAACAGATGTAGCTCAGCAAAGAAACAAAGCTCGTTCCCATATCGAACGTATGTGTTATCCTCATACATCGGCCAGAAAAATCGGTCTTCGCCCTTGTCTCCCGCGTAAAATCCGTTGCCAACATGGGCACCCATCACGTTCTCGCCAATGCTCAAATGGCTTGTCACATCGTACGAGGTAAATTGAACGCGTTGATGATAGCCAGTCCAGCCGGGATCGAGGCGATGATTGGAAGCTGGCTGCCCGTTAACAGTCATGTTGAAGTGTCCCAGTCCAGAAGCGAACAGGATAGCGCGGGTTGGCTGCTTAGGCAAGTTGAAGGATTTTCTGAGGTAAATCGGTTTGTCGCCTCCATCGCCAATCCACACTGCTTTCCATCTATTTGCCTCATCCTCGAACCAGGTGCGGAAGATAAGACTCGAGTGCGGCATGTAAGTTTGGTTCATCGAGTATGGTGGCAAGAGACGCGCTCGTGGGTAAGCAGTGAAGAAGTGCTGGATCGAGCTCTTGTACACTTGGTTGTTATTATCCCAAACCGTGACTTGCCAATAATAGCTGCATGTTGACCTGAAGCCATCGTTCAGCTTGCAAATAATATTTCTCTGTTCATTGCTCTCGACGCGTCCAGAGTCCCAATCAAGGTCGGATTCTTCGTCTTCGGAAGATCCAAAGAATTTGAGATTTTTTGTGAGAGTAATGCGATAGGCAGCTTGGGTTGTGTCTTTTTTGGTGCTATTGATCGCCCAGTAGAAACGGATTTCGTCGGAGTCAATACCAAGCACCTCGTGGAATCCGTGTATCCCGCAACGGGAAAACACTAGGGCTGATGATTCCATGGACATGATTGCTTTCAGTCCTTGATGTAATAGAGAGAACACAGACAGGAGGATCTTCAAAGCTTCAAGGAATGTTTTCCTCAAATTGGCAAAAGATAATTCGGGTCTCAACGTTCGGAAATCCCGAACTTCGACGGCTCGGCATGAGCTCTCCCGAGTCTCGTTTTAAATTAGGGAGTACTTGGCAGGCATCTAAGATTTTATGACCCAAGATTGATTAGTTTCATTAGCTCGTGTCTCAGATGATTCAACGGCTGATAAATCGGCAATCTCATTCATAGGAATTTGCCGAAGATTTGCCGGGATTTTTGAAGAAGTTCCTGGATTACCCCCGCGTTCTTTCTTCCCCACATTGACAAGGTTCCCCCGGATGTCCCGATTCAGGCACCCTGCTTCATGCGGGGGTAGAGGTTTCAATCACGTCCTATACATTCCAAGAGGAAGTAGAAGCCAGATGCATGGCCTGGAAAATGGGTCTTGCCAGGGCGCCAAGTTATGCACGGCGTAGAAGTCGAATTTGGTCAAGGGTAAGATTCACAGGCCCACTCGATGATCGTTTCTGAGTAAAGAAAAACACCGCAATGTTAAATTCGGATCGGCTTGGAAAACCCGTACTTGGCACGACTTTTCGGACTACCCTGTATTATAAAGTGAAGAGTGAGGATCGATAAATACTTGAAAAATCCGTCCTTGAAACATTGGAACTATCGCTATAACTCTCTCTTTTGAAGTCTACCGACGGTATGCTTTGGAAATATATTATACCCACGACGCTCCTTTGCGCACCAAGTGTCTTGGGTGCTCAAGCTTGGAATAGCCAGAGCACGGAGTATGTTGATTGGAAGAAATATAAGGCAAATGGAGTGAATCTTGGAGGTTGGCTAGTCCAAGAGTCAACCATTGACACCGCCTGGTGGAACACATATTCCGAAGGTGCCTCAGACGAATGGGGTATTTGCAAGAAACTTGGGTCAGGCTGTGGTCCTTTGCTTGAGAAAAGGTATTCGTCCTGGATTACAACATCTGATATCGATAAAATTGCCGGCGCGGGTATCTCCCTTCTTCGTATCCCAACAACATACGCTGCTTGGATCCATTACCCGGGTTCTCACCTCTATTCCGGAAAGCAACTATCCTATTTGAAAAAAATAACATCTCACGCGATCAAAAAGCATGGTATGCACATTATTATTGATGTCCATGGTTTACCTGGTGGTATAAACGGACTCGATATTGGTGAAGCCGTAGGCCATTGGGGGTGGTTCCATAATGAGACCAACTTCGAGTACTCCATGGACGTGGTCGACGCTGTGCTATCTTTCATTCAGAAGTCAGGCCATCCTGAACATTTCACCTTCGAACCGATGAATGAACCCGCTGATAATCCCGACTTCTCCGTATTCGGAACACCAGCTGCTTTGTCCGACTCTGGTGCGGAATGGGTATTAAAATATATCAAGGCCGTTCTCAAGCGAGTCGCATCGATAAACCCGAAGATCCCAGTAATGTTCCAGGGAAGCTTCAAAAACGAACGATACTGGTCCAAAAACTTCTCTGAAACCGATAATCTTGTGTTCGACAAGCACAATTATTATTTCGAAGGCCGCAACACCAGCTCCCAGAATCTCCCATCATATATCTGCACCGACGCCAAAGCGACCCCTGGAGATGGCAAATTCCCCGTCTTTGTGGGCGAATGGTCGATTCAATCTTTATACAACAATAGCTTTGCTTTAAGAGAGCGGAATCTCAATGCCGGCCTAGCTGCTTTCCACAAATTTGCTCGTGGATCGTCATACTGGACATGGAAGTTTGCTGGGAATGCTACTCTCGATGGGCAAGGGACAAAGGAAGATTATTGGAACTTCGAAGAATATGTTGACCAAGGATATGTCCATCCGAATGTTAAGGACGCGGCATTTTGTAAATAGTCTACCCACTGAAGCCTAATGATATAAATTCCAGACAAGTGAACTCAATCAACAGTGACAAGCACTACGAGTGCTTCGTAGTGCCAAAGCTATTAGCTTTGGCAAGGTCAATCGGGCTCAATCGGGCTAAAGTACCAACATTATGTAAGAAGATTGCATATATTCCATTAAATATCTCCTATTATACTATGAGACCCAACATGGGAAAGTCAGATTAACAGGAAAATAACAAAAAATAACAAACAAGCAGCTGAATTTTCAGACATCCGCACAGCAAATAGCAAGAACGCGTATGATATAAATAACCAAATCAGACATAAAAATCAGGAAGAAATGACTCCAAATAACCTGAAGGAACTAGAAATCAAGCACCAGCGCATTTTGAAACAAACTTATAGCTGCCTTATTTATTTCTTGTTTCCACCCAGACCAAGGGCATCTGTCAAACTTCCCAGACCGAGGCCATTGATCAGCTTGTCCAGACCAAGTCCGCCGAGAAGTCCATTCAAAATGCCACCAAGACCAAGACCATCAAGCAGCTTGCCTACCAGACCCAGAACACCACTCAGAAGAAGACCAACAGCGGCAATGATCTGGAAGAGAGGCTCAGAGAGCAGAGCCCAGAGAGGGTTCAACTTCTTCTTGGCATGCGGCATATCAGCAATGCGTTTCTTGCCGTTGTCAATGGTCTTGACAACAGTCTCAGTCAACTCCTTGAGCATATCGGCCAACTGGTACTCCTCTGGGGTAGCATCACGAGAAGAGGCACGGGCCTTGGCGGTAGCAGCAATGCGACCATCAGGATCAAGGGCACGGATGGCCCCATTGCATTCTTGGAGAATGTGGCCACCTTGCTCGATGAGAGGCTTGACAGCTTGAACAAGCTTCTCTTCGTCAAGCTCTTCCTTGGGGGTTCGATCGGCTTTCTCGAGTTGCTGAAAGGGAATCTAAATTAGTCTATTGATTCGACAATCAGAATAATAGAAAGGGGTGTTCACATACCTCGGTGATCTGCGAGCAGACAGGCTTCACTTGGTCAAGGGTTTGACGCAAGATGTTGCACATCTTCTCCGCGAGTTGACGGTCATGCTCGGCCTTAGCCTGAGCTTCCTGTTCTTCAGCTGATGGTCCCTCGTCCACCTCTTCCTCAGGCTCAGGAATGTTTTCAAGCAGGGTGCATTCGCCCAACTTGTTGCCGTCGTTGTCAACAACGAAGCCATTGTCATCAATAGACTTTCCAACAAGAGTAGCCAAGTTTCCACTTGTTAACTTTCCAATGAGGTTGCCATCGGCATCGCGAACTTCACCCTCTTTGGTGACCTTACGACCAGACATAGGGTTGATATCGCGTTGCTTCTCCTCCGGCTCCCAGCGCTCGGCCTTGCCAATGGAATTTCCATTCTTGTCAAGAACATCACCGTCCTCGTCGACCTTGCGGCCTAGAAGGCGTTTTGCATCTCCTTCAATGAGACGTCCGATGACACGACCGCCATCCACGACGACGCCATCCTTCGTGACCTCAGCATTATCAAAGCCGTAGAACGGACCCTCGGCCTTCTGTTGCTCGCTACCGGGGATGAGCTCTGCACGACCAATGACTTGACCATTGTCACCCCAGATCTGTCCCTTTCCATCGACCTTGCGACCCGCAAGACGCTTGTCACCTTCGACGATGCGGCCGAAGACAGCACCAGTCGCCGGGTCAACAACATTGCCGCTTTTGTTCACAACCTTGCCTTCAAGGATAGACAGATCTTCTTCTTCGGGCTCCTCCTCCTCTGGGGGCTCATATGGCTCAGCACGACCCTTGACGTTGCCGTACTTGTCGGTGATCTCGCCATCTTCGTCAACAGCGCGACCACGGAGCTTCTTAGGATCACCTTCGACGAGCTGGCCGACGACAGTGCCATCCTCATCCTCGACAAAACCATCCTTGCGGACGACGAGGCTGTCCATACCGGCAAAAGGTCCTTCGGCCTTGCTCTCAAGTTCATCTTCGGGAATGAGCTCAACGCGACCAACGACCTTCTTTCCGTCGTAGATCTCGCCATCCTCGATTCTCTTACCAGCAAGTTCCTTGGGGTTACCCTCGACGACGCGGGCAATAGGGAAGCCCTCAGAGCCAATGACATATCCTGCCTTGTTACAGTGCATGCCATTCAGAACGGAGACATCGGGAGCAGGTTCTTCCTCAGGCTCAGGCTCTTCATAACGCTCAGCGCGACCGACGACGCTACCATGGCGATCAAGGATTTCACCATCTTCGTCAACACCTCGGCCAAGGAGTTTCTTAGCGTCACCCTCAACGAGCTTGCCGACGCGGTTCTCATTCTCGTCTTCGATCCAGCCGTCTTCGGCAACGATGAGACCCTCAAGACCAGCGAATGGGCCCTCTTCTTCATCGCCCTCTTCGATGGGGAGAGCCTTGATCTTGCCAATGACATTGCCGCGGTTGTCCCAGAATTGACCTTGCTCATCAAGAGTAGCGCCCATGCGTGAAATCTTCTTGGGGTCACCTTCAACAAGCTCACCGACGGGCTTGCCAGTTTCTTGGTCGATAACATAGCCGCGCTTGTTGCATGTCAGGCCTTCCAGGGTGTTGAGATCAGGGATGCGAACATTAGCATCCTCGGCAGCATCCTCGGTTGTGTCCTTTGCTTCGTCGACCGCATCTCCGGCAGCCTCTTCGGCATCGCCAACAGCGCCCTCTGCAGTCTCCTTAGCTTCATCAACATCGGGAACAGCATCTTCAGCTTGCTCGGCGGTATCATCGGCAGTGTCTTTGACGCCGTCTACGTTATCTTCAGCGCCATCCTTGATATCGTCAACAGTATCCTGAGCCTGGCTGACGGTATCGTCGACGTTGCTCTTGGCTTGATCGACATCCAGATCATCCTGGGCATCTTCGTACTCATCCTCGACGTCCTCCTTCACATCATCGAGTTGAGATGTAGAATCGCCAACAGCTTCTTCGATGGCTTTCTTCTGCTCTTCAATGGGAATGAGCTCGACACGACCAATGGCGTCACCGTCATCGTCAACAATCTCACCATCGTCGTTGAGAGTGTACCCAATGAGATCTTCGGGGTCACCTTCGGTGATTTTGCCGACGATCTGGCCTGCGGCATTCTTGATGACGCCGCCATCGGAAACAGGTAAACCCTCAAGTTGGGAGAGATCAGTGACAACGTCCTTTGCAGTATCAAGCTTCGACTCGGCTTCCTGTGGCAGGTTCTTGGCCTGGTTGGCAACGTCCTCGAGAATATCGACGCGACCAATAAGGTCACCTTCTTCATCAATGATCTCGCCGTCATCACCGACAGTTTGACCGACAAGATCTTCGGGATCTCCTTCGACAACCTCTCCCAAGGGATTTCCATCTTGACCATGAATCTTGCCACCGTCAGAGACGACAAGACCCTTTAACGCGGATAGATCGAGAGGGTTTGGAAGGTTCTCGGTAACTTTTGATGCACCCTGTTGCGCGGTATCTTTGGCCTTGCCAGCAAGGCCCTTGGCTTTTCCTGTGATGCCACCGAGTGGAGCCGCAGAACCAGATCCCTGAGAAGCAACATCTTCGGGAGGGGATGCGGGTCGACGTTGCTCTGAAGAGATAGACGACTTCTTTTTAGACTTTGGCGATGGGGTCTCGGGGATGGATTGTTCGTCAATATTGTCGTCAATGGGCTTGGGTGCCTTGGGAGTAAGCTTGCGAGTTGGTGTTTTCTTTGCTTGCTGGGGAACTTCAGAAGTGCTCTGCTTGGAGACGGCACTAGATCCGGAGCCCTTTCGAGTCTTTAGGGGGGTGTTGGTCTTGGACCCAAGCTTGGGGGGGTGCTTTTCCAACGGCGGGGGAGGACATGGTGCTTCAGCTCGGTATTATATGAAAGAGTATCGAGTAAGTTGTGTAGCAATGCGACTTCCTCTTGTGGAGTATAGATCAATGTTGTTGCGATAGTTGATGACTAGATATGATGCTCTTGCCAACAAGGCAATATCGTAAACTTCGTGTAGGGATGTATATTGTACAGTAGTGACGGGTTGAAAGTAACTTTCAGAACTGGCGTAACAGAAAAGCGATATACAGAGGACAAATTGGGAAACAAGACCTTGCTTTTCTTGCGTGAAGTATCAAATAAAATTTAAAGTAAAAGAATTAATATCGTAGTCCAGGGACGATCAGCTCAGTTCTCTATATAAGTTGCTTTCTGCCAGGCACGAAGTTCAGAGAGGCAACTACGTCACTGCCATTGATATCATCGCTACTTTTGCAGTCGATTATGCCCCAATCCTTGTCATATTTCCTGGAGATCGACCCAGAGAGTCTGCATGGTGCACGGTGCAGATATGCAGGATTAGGACCACAGAGCAGCCATCAGTACCGACACTGGCATCATAGAAGCGGGTCCTAGGAGTTAACATGACTGAATCGAGACGCGCCTAGAGATATCGTTATTAGACCGTAACAGGGATATCTGCGAATCACAGCTCGTAGTGGGGCGTTATGGCTTGACTGAAACATGGAGTAATAGGTGAATGTGGAGCACGGGGGTGATCGTGTACAAGATTACAGTTTAAATGGTAGTATAGCATGACGCGGAAGAACCAATCGATAATACTGCTTCTACCATGTAGTCGTAACTTGTATTCAGATTCCAGAGCAGCTGCATTCAGTCCTATAGACTCTATCATGCCCCTTCATCGATTGTCCTACCTATTTCTACTATATCCTGGAAGAATGGCACTTTTTTGCGAGGGTGGCATGATATTACGCATATACTCAACGACGCTGTGGCGTATATCCATATTATGCTGGAAATATGTCCCCAATGAAAAATGACTGGTTCACGACAGGTTGTGAGCCGTGGAAGCGGTCTTTGAATAAAACACAGTCGAGCGAATCAAGTTTGCGGATTGGCTAAATCCAGGGGTCCTTGCTCCAGCCAAATTTGCCTCCTCGCTTTTTACCGCTGTCAATACCCGTCATCTCACCGCGTCCGGTGGCTCATGACCGGTACAATTTAGGCTACTCGCAGCCCTGCGATTGTTTGTACATGAGCAAGTATTGTGTTATTGACCTTCGAAATTGAAGCCATTACATCAGGTGCGACAAGATGGTATGCAGAGGTTTGAAGATGATACTATCCCCCACTGATTCAGACTTTCTATATTATCTCTCCCGAGTACATTGACTTTTTTTTTCTTCAGCCGTAGGCCAAATACTATTAATCTTGAATTTTGAGCATTCCTGTTTGGTGTAGCAGTGATGACGATACCAACAAGCCACCTCGAGAGGATATTGCTACCTTGATAAACCCGTAAGCAAATGGCCAATGTATGCCACCCGTGAAGACCACGAAGACCACGGTAGATTGTACACACAATGGACTAGGCCCCCTTGTCGGCCATGACTTGACTGGGGGAAAAGAGGGTCGAGCGCAGCCAAAAAACGCCGGCGTATCGGCCGGATGAGATCATGCTAGATCGGGAGATTCATCATTTTTAATTTATTTGAGTGGAGCCATCAGCCACACAAGTCATCCTCCACGACAACTGATATCATGGGGCAAATTTTCAAGGCAGAGTGAAGAATTACTTCTAGACAACATCGTACCCTGTATCTCCTTCAGTGAAACATGGAATTTGTTTTAATATTATCGCAATTCATCTAGTATTTGGTGCAACAATAAAATCCACATGACGTTCGATCAACCGTTTTCCCGCCGCGTGGCTATCGGCCCACCAGAAAATCCCCGGCCGCACGCCAAATCAGAGTTTGGCACTAAGGCTAACGGCGTGCAAATCAAGTTTTTTCTGGCTTGTCCTGTTTTTAGTACACTGGGGCTGCCTTTTTAATTTCTATCATGACTGGCCATATTTCTTGATTTTATTCTACAATACTGTAGTGTACCGTGGAAATTTTACATGGCATCTTTTTCCTGGAATGGAGACTCTGCCCCAGTCCAATCCATCAGAATGGACTTGTCTTAGTGTAAAGGTTTGAAAATGGTTCTTTGTATCTTGATTTTGCTCGTGCTAAATTGCGCTTTGCATATGAGGTGTGTACCTATCTTTGCAAAGTTGCTCTCTTAGATTAGTCTTGGGTACTGGTCATTTTGTATCGCGGTCGCATATTCGATCAGGATCGTATATGGCTTTTCGAAAAGTTCGCCGGCGCAGTTGCAAGGTGATTTCAAGAATACCAGAGACTACGACCAACAGTAAATAAGAGAGGTTTTTTGCTATTCAAAACCAACCATTGTAGCATATCAAATGCCTATTTCTTGATACTAGCCATTCATTGGTATTTTCTACAACCCCGACAACGTGTAGTCAGGAACCAATGTTGAATGACAGGCTAATCGCCATTTGAGTTCGCTCTGGCTATTCCCTGGAGAGCAGCCAGTAGCAATAATCCCATTAATCGTTATTTCCAGGTGTATTCCTGCATGTATCATCTAGCACGGTCCTCGGTACCCATGCTTTTCTTAACTTGATCGTCGCGTAGAGGCTTGTATCCCAACACCATGGCTCGGTGGATCACGCTTGGATTGGACGATATGGATTGCCTCGGACCCTATAAGCCTTTTCCCAACGAGATGGCGGATGTACTCCATTGTCCATTCTTGGCATCGTTTGTTATTTGACTAAATACATAGACTCAGATTAGCGAGGCCCTTGAGAACAGATAAGAACAGATACATATGAGACATGACTGAGCTCTTACATCGTTCACTGGAGCCAAGAAGTTCTCACTTATTCCAGGGGGAGAGATCTGTGAAGCAGCAATCTCGATGTTGCCCTGAGGCTCAAAGTCGGTACTCTTGATATCGGTGCTTGGGTCCACAATATTTTCGGTATCGATTTCACCGAGCCGTGTCAGAGAGAAATGCTCCTGCGTATCATTAACAGGAGAATAGTTTCGCTTGAATTCAAGATGGTAGCCCGTCATTGGTGCTCCCACGGCTTGAATCAACGTTCCCTGCTCTGGTTCTGTGGTGGCAGGAACAAAGATCGCAAAGTACGCCCTTTGAAACTCTGCATTGCGGGATGAAATGAGATAGATAGGCCTGGCTGTCATAAAGTGCTAATGTGATGTTGTGAAAGAGAAGAAGAGATGTGTTCGAGCCGCTTTAGTTATACCTGTGACGTCAGATTTGGACGGATGCGGATGCGGGGAAGGACAACCCCGGATTCTTTCCATCAGGTGACTTGTGTAACTCTGAAATCAACGATCATACCATGTTTAAACGCGCCTTACTATATATCGCAGAACTTTGGAGATTTCAGGTTATGTGTGCGCCAATAAGATAGTCATTCCACATCATCTCCCTACTACACTGTCTAGACTTTCGGCCTCTTAGAGCAAAGTAATTTAGTCTCTACTACTGAAAATGCTAGTATTTTGACTATCTATTGTGAATCTCCAATTTGATTATACCTTCTAAACTATCCTGATTTGCATTCGCTCCTCTTTAAGTCCAGCTTGACTCATGATCAACCGTGTTTTGATGTTATAATTCACCCTAGGATCCAGATCTTTCGGTATCAGCATTTCCCAAATTTCCTGTCGAGCCTCAAGTGATGCCCGGAATTTCTGCCATGTCCACATGCCAGTTTCAAAAGGGGCCAGCCATAGTCGGGCCATATCATTCCCTGGAAAATATGGCCAGCTAGAGCTCATGTGATTTTGAGTATACGACATATATTTCAACAGTTTCTCAGTAGTCTCTGCCCATGCTCTGATGTCGACGATATGTGCAATCAAGCCTCCTGGGTCCGCGTTCTCGTATCCTGGTGGAGGCTCTGATGAACCTGAGACAAATGAAAGACAAAATCTTTCAAGGTCCCATGTGTATTTAGACGGGAGTTTCGATTGTGACAAAAATGTATCATTGAATTTATGCGTCCCGGGCATTCCTGCTGTGCCTCTTATGTCACTGTCTTGTTCTTCTAGATAGTCGACAAAAGACCATAGCTTGGAATGATCTTGAAACATCCACCCCAATTTGCCTTCGTGAGCTTTCCATGAATCTCTCAGCTCTTTTTCGATACTCGGTAGTTCCAGGAAGAATATTTTGATTAGGTCAAGTATCCTGTTTGTCGAATGCATGAACGTGCGGTAATCGGGATCAAGCGTGGTTCTTTGGTGTTTTTGAATCACCCTCTGTGTCCGGGAATCATAGTCCGCAAGGTGATTCATGTCTTCATCTGTTAACGGATATATGTCAAGGACTTGAGGTGTACTCTCAGTCAGATCTTGGTCGTCCCATGGCATACGGACATCTGGGACCGATAGGTCTCGAAAGAAGACAACGCTTGTGGTAAGTATTTTATATGCTTCCTTTTCAGCCAGGTATTGTAGAAGGACCGGATAATCCATTCCTTGTAGAAGAAAAACGGAAATTTGGTCCCGGTTGCCATCGCGGTCGAAACATTCGCGTATCTCGGGCTGGGTCGTCAAAATCACTCCCTGGCTATTCCTTGGGTAGACACCACGACGAAATACTCTCCCATCTCTTGATAGGAACGGATTCCATCTGGGATTGAAGGGGCACAGTCTGATAGCGGAGCATTGCAATGCCCTAGCTTTTGGGTCTACGAGTACTTCGATGTTGTTGGATACCAAATCATGGAACGAAAATGATATTCGACCGTCATTGTCCAGACTAGGAACTTCGATTCTACCCTCGTGGGATGGTAGGGATTTTCTTTGAGTCCAGTCCGGAACCCAAGATGGGAGATCGAAGTTTGACTGCTCAGAGCCAAGGAGGTTCAAAAATCTCATATCTCTAAAATAGGTCGCCAGACAAGCTGCGACACCGGTGTAAACGTCCTCGACCGAGAGCGAGTAATCCGGTCTGATTGTATCCTCGATCAGACCAAGAACGCCGAATACTTTATCTCGTGGATCGGAGCATTCATAATTTGACGCGGCGACGAGAACATCTAGAAGTTCGAAATGCCTCTTCATGTTGATGAGACAACTTAATACTGACCGATGTGGAGAATCCGAGATGTCCGTTCCTATAGCTCGTCTCGGCAGAACTGTAGCGTCCTTAGAAAGGAAGATCGTCTGTCTGCCGACTAAAAGCTCCTGCAAGACCCAAACACGTGAAAATATTGGAAGATTGGAGAAGTGTCTCCAGGCATCTTGTGCTTCTGGAGAGTCCATTTCAGCGAAGCCACTTTGCCCAGCTTCTTTCAAAATCCCGAGGACCAGCTCGGTATTATCTGAGTAGTCTCCAATAAATGTGATGACGTTCTCGGCGTTAGAATAAATTTCACGCACAAGGGAACTTTGGTGGCTTCTTTCATGGATATCATCCAAGTCAATGCAGAGTTTATCAACCCACAATACCGGCCTCGAAACAATATTTCTGACAGCTTGAAGAGCAAGTACACAGTTCTCGTGTACATGGATTATATCCCAAAAGTGACCGACGAATATTGGCTTCCATGAAGATGACCCTCCGGCGGTGGTATAGGAGACAGCGTCATAGGGCTGATGTGGCTGTTCACGCAGATGGGCTTTCTCGAACATGACCCGGAGTGGCTCATCTGGGTGACTACATGGCATGAGTCGCACGAGACGAATCTCGTCTTCAAAAAGGATTTCCGGCCTTGTGGCAATCTCACGCAAATCCGACTGTGAATCTATTCGGGAAAGCTTCCGAGGAGGCTGGTTACCTCCAGCAGCCGAGGAGAACTCACCAAGATATCGCGCTTTTGAGGGCCATGTTAAGAGTTTATTTTCCGTTCTTTGGGGTGGAAAACGACTTCTATGATCTACAGCCGGCGCTGATGCCTCTTGAGGGTATAGTCGTGCGGAACAGCTTCTGCAGTGGAGAGTGTGCGAGTTGGTTGGCACGACCTCGGGAGTTTGACAGTCCTCCTTATGCCAGCGTCTCATCATAGTGCTCGCAGTATCGGGATAAACCCAGCATCTCAGAACTCTGAGCTTCATGCGCCGAGAGAGAGTTTTTATTTACCTCGTACTGTGAGAATGAGTAAGCGATCTGCGTTTTGGGCTCCAGGCAGCTGTGGCAACCTTGCCAAAGGTGGGGTTCGGGGTTCTGCCTGATCTGGGAGAAATTAGTGGTAATTTGATAGCACGTACTAATGTATCCTAGTTGTACATATGTAGATTGTCTAACCATCAAATCTTTTTTAAACTGGTAATTTATACCACTAAGAAAAGATTTCTGTAGAGGTCTTCCGAGTTCTACGTGAGTCGTAGACAAGAATTTAACCCCTAAGTAGTAGTCTATTTGGGCCCGCTGCCTTGAAAAATGGTTTAAAACTGGTTCAATTTCCGCTGAAAATGCAAATTCAGTGTCATCTAATCATAGGCCCCGGAATTTATTGGAACATTCGAAACTTTTGTTATGTGTGGACTATCCCACGCCAACTAACTGTCTCGTTCGGCTTCTGCTTCCACCCTTCTAGACTGGGAACCACTAAGAAGTCCCATAGGAATGGCCGTCACGGCACACAGCAGTCCCAGTACAAGAGTCATAGCGGACCAGCCAGCACGAATCCGAATGCCGCCGGCCAAAATGGGACCAAGCAGCTGCCCTCCCGCAAAAGCCATATTGTACAAAGCATACGCTTGCGCGACCGGGTTCTTTTCTCCAAATGCACCCGGGTTATCGGTTTCATAATCCACAACCACCTGAGAAACTTCGGTCATGGAAGTAATTTCAACTGTGACAATAGCGAGACCTAGCATGACCAGGAGACCTATGAGGAGACCGATATCGAAGGCCACACTGTTGTTCACGAAACGCATCGAAATCCAAACGAGACCTGATAATAAGAAAGCCACACCCGCTGGGATCCTTACTCCAACACGGCTAATCAGTCTTCCGATATATACCCCCGCGAAGCTGGGGATAGACGGTGCTATCAGTATTAGCCCTACACCGGTGGAGGACCACCCAAAAGTGTCCATAACATGTAAAGGGATAGTCTGCTAATGTTAGTGGTTTTGCTAGAGAAAGTAAGAGAACGAATAAATGAACGAACAGTTTCTATTGCAGAAAAAACGACTGCCATAACAACGGTCGCAGTGCATGCAAGGGGAAGCCGAGGAGTTCGGAGGAGATGAAATATGTTTGCGGGCTGGTGATCATTTGAGCACGAGTTTCCAGTGCAAGGAGTTGAAGGTCTCAGCAAGGATGTTTGCTCATTGTGATCATGCCTCGTTCTTGTATTTTCTGTTTGCCAAGATCCTCGACGAGAAAACGTGTCGTAACCATCAGATAGAGCACCAGTGCCTTGCGAACGCACAATATCTTTGCCTTGAACGGGCTCTGGAGACTAGTTAGCGTGGCAAGATATCTCAAGGCTAGGTCAATACTTACTTGGCACTTCAAGCATGGCAAGACGCAGGACCACTTCGAGAACAATAAGACCAGTGGGAATAGCGAATGTCGCATAGAATCCCACCTTTTCGAACATGATGCCGCCAGCAATTGGACCGAGTAGAAATCCCCACGTCAGTGCGATTGTTGTTTGTCCCATGGCCTCGCCGACACGCTCTTGGGGAACATTATCGGCAATGATCGCAAGTCCAACGACCCAGACGGCTGCAGCAGACAGTCCCTGAAGACTGCGTGCAATGATAAGGACTGCTGGGGAGCGGGCAATCACAAAGAGTAGAGTCGAAGCCCCTAGTGCAATCAAACCGAGGACAAAAGGAGATCTCCTGTGTTGACAACGATCCGCAAACCAACCAAATAGCGCTGTTGATATTGATAAGCATTGATCGGATATTGGGCAGGAATTACAACGTACGAGAGCCAACAAGCAGGGTCGCACCGTACACAGCTAGCAGAATTGAAACCCAAGATTGTGCTGTTGATAATTTAGCAGGGCAACTTGAACGGAAGCAGGCGGAGATCATACCATCTTCCTCCCGAGCGCCGTCAATGCGATCAACCAATACCACGGGAATGATAGGTACGATCTTGTGAATTATCTGAATTAGAATAGATTCAAACTTCATTAAACGAAATAAATTTTTATCTCACCATGCCATAAATGAAAGCATCCTAGTGGAAAACATTAGCGACCGCAAATTCCAACCAGTTAAACGCCAAGCAAACACACCGTAAATATCGCAACCGCAACGACAGCGACCACAAAAGATTCCGAAGATCGGAGAGCGTAAAGCCAAGGCTTTTTAGACTCCATATTGGAAACCCAACGACACGGAGTACAAGTAAACAAGAGCAGAAGCGGAACCGGGGACCCCTAACAAAATTAGAAACAAAGGTGTTGGAGATGACAGGATCTCCGATGAGGGGCAGAAAGCCTGTCTTGAACAGCTCCAGATGAACCTATTGATCTAACTATTCCTAGTCAGGTTTGGTTCATGGCTTTTCTCAAGCGGATGATCGCCCTCCACCTACAAGGATTACAATCAAATCAAAACCTCTCGCCACCGCATCTTTGCACCCAATAAAGTTTAGCTTGATCTTTCGGCAGGGACTCGGGCTCCCAATTTGGTTTCGCATGCAAGATAGAGGTCTCGCTGCCTGGCATGCGTATTGTAGCCATAAAGGGACAAGTGTGCTAGGATTAGTAATAGGAAAAATCACTTTTCAGATTCCAGCAGCTTTTTTCATGTTTATCTGGGATTATACCTAAAGTTGGTAGAGGTATACCAACTTTGAATGTAGTGCTAACTATTTCCGACGTGGAGCCGACTACCTAGTCGGCTCCCGGGGTTCAGCTATGCCCGGCGGACTTTATTATAGATGAGTTTTTGAACCAAGAAGCGTCATCCTCCCAGAGTATTATGAACAGCATGTAAAGCTCATTTGACCAGCTGAAGCAGGTTTAGACAATGCGGTTTGTGTGATTCTAATCACCTGTGAGAATATATACCAAGTGTAGAATCTTAGCAATGAAAGGTAAGCCCTGCATCTATAAATCTCTGTAAAAGAAAATATATTAGACGATTCAAACTTAGAAAAAACGTTCTCGGTGAACAAGAATGACCGGTGAGGATATAAAAACAACAACCTGGAAGTTGTCTACACACTGCATGAGATCAAGTTGTGTGCTATGTACAAGTAGAACCCAATGTGATATGCCAACATGCGATGGCCATGAACTAATCTTATGCATGAAGTACATGCGTCCGATTAGTTCATGGGTGCACGGTCTTACTTGCTTTCGCTCGTCTTTCCTACCTCTTTTGATGCTTTGAACCCAATATTCCGTTAAGCTTTCACATTATAGGGCCGAGGTCGGTCATATCTGTATTAAGCCTTGACAAAGTAACAGGTGCGGGAATAACCTGTGGATGTTGAGACGGCAGCTTATGTTTCCTGATCCTACAGACTCGACGCGCGTTCTGGCTCAGATCAACCGGTGCATGCATATACGAAAAGGGCGAAGACGCAACCCTTCCGTCTCCGAGTCTGTGCATGTGAACTGCGTATAATGGTAGACATGAGTTTAAAAGACTACAATTTGAACTTGAACTGAGAGGATCGGTAAACGGAGAAATAATTTAGTGGATAAATTCATGATAAATTCCAGTGTTGTTACTCATAAGTAACCTTGACATGAAACAGAACCCCAAGATATGCAAAGGTATGTACAAAATCAAAAACCCCAATATGTAAATATGCCGTGCGCCATGCTGTTCAGATCAAAGTCTTCAGAAAGTTCCGAAAACGAATAATCATACAAAAGAGTGGGAGATTCGCTCCCTGGGTATTAAAGTTTTGTGGTGTGGTTTTCCGGTTTTTATGTTTATCTTTGTTTTTCCGGGCCGAGGGTATTTCAATTCCCCGGTGACATCCATTCCAAATTTGGTTCAACAGGATTAGTTCTTGGGTTTAGATGGATCATATTCATAGCGACGCCAGTTATCAGCGACCCACCATTGAGCAGCACGAGCGGCATCATGGGTCCACTCAACGGCATCAGAGCCGTGCTTGGTCTCGATGGCAGAGACGAGACCATCGAGATCAAATGATTTGATGACACTTTGCTCTTGAGGGTCGGTGGAGGGGTCGCTGAAACGCCACTCGACTTCGTTGACAAGAGGCACAATCAGACGGTATGGGCGGGTCGCGGAGCGCATGGCAACGAGAGAGCCACCGGTATTCATGACGGTGAATTGGTAGTAGGCGGTATCATTGTTGTGGGTGATGATGGGTCGAATAATGGACTGGCCCTCGTACATGGGGAGAATGTCGCCCACGGCGCGAGCGCTGTGTGTGTCGAGAGACCCGGAGGTCTTGAGAAGATCCAGGATAGTAGGCAAGATTTGGAGGGATGTGACGGAGGAGTTGATCGAGATGGGAGGGAGGTTAGGGTTGGCCTTTTGAGAATTTGATTAGTACGAAGTGATGGAAATAGCCCGCAATTGTTAGGGATGTACTCACAAAGATGAGAGGAACGTGGAAGTTGGAGACTAGAGGGTTGTCGTAAGGAGTAACATTGCCATCCTCAGGAAGAGAAAGACCGTGGTCACCAGTCATAACAATGAGAGTCTCATTGGCAACGCCGGTTTCCTCCAAAATGTCAAGGAAGTCTCCATACCACTGATCATTGATACCAACAGTGTTCATGTAGCGGTTGAGCTGATCATTCTTTCCACCGAAAGAGTTGGACTCACTGCCAAAGAGGTCCTCGTATTTTCCATCTGGAGAATCCCAGGGATGGTGAGTGATACCAGTCAAGTGGGTGAGGAAAAGACGTTCGTGGTTCTTCTCAGCCTTCTCAATGGCATCGCGGAAATAACCAGCCATAGAACCATCGGGGTAACCCCAGAAGTTGAACTTAGTGTAGTTCCAAGGCTTCCCGTTGGCAATCTCCTCATCAATCTTCTCGACGGTAACGATGTTCTCGGGTTTAAATCCAAGGGCGGGAGTCAAATGATCCTGGTGGTCGTAGGTATCGGTGATCGATTGCATAAAGGTCGGGCGCCAGGGCCACTCTTTGTAATCGCTGCTCTTGCTGTTGTTGGTTCCAGCACTCAGAACATCCAGGACTTGGGGCATGCAGGGGTTATAAATATGATGCTCATACTCCTTGTTGAAATCAATGACGAGAGGAGAAAGACCACAGGTAGTTGCCTCGATACTCTTCAGAGTGAAAGTACCACCAGTGTAAGAATTGTCCGCACGAATACCACCATAAGGCTTGATAGTGCCCTTTTTGTGGAAACCCGATTCAGCACCAGTCAAGCGTTCAGCAACCGAAGTGAGATTGGCCAGGCGACGCTGGACATCCTTGGGGACTCGGTGGTTCTTGTAAGAGTTGACAATACGATCATGCATGTAGGAGCCCTTGCGGAGGGGGAAAACGTCGTAGCGAGTACTCTCCATCTTGAAAACGAAAATATGCTTGATGTTGACCTTTCCGCCGTGGAGAGCGTCACGAAGGGGCTCTAGGATATCTTCGCCCAGGTTCGAAATAGCCAGGGGATCTTCAGTGGCATTGTAGTGAGAATACTTGTCGCGGCCGAAAGGACCAGTCTCCCAGTCACGGAATCCAGGCCATTCGCCCTCGGGAAACCAATCCCAGCGAGGAGGCGCAGTCAGAGCAGTTAGTTTGTCGTGCAGATAAGGGTCGTCAGAGATAGACTGAAGCTTGCTCTTGGAATCGACACCGGCGAAAGGAGAGATGATTACGGTCTGGGAGAGGAACCAGAGGGACTCCTCGTTAGGGCGGGCAAGTCGCAGAATAAAGATCAGCGCGGTGGGCACAATGACCAGCGCACGCTTGACAATTGGACGCCAATTTTGCTTCAGATCGAATCCGTTGTTCCAGCTCTCTTTCAGGTCAAAGTCGTTCCAACGCTGCTTGAAGTCAAAGCCCCTGCTCGCCTGCGCCTGAGTAGGTTGTTCAAGAAGAGGAGCACCGGAGCTGCCCGTCTTGTCCTCCTCGTCATCATAGTCGCCAAGAGGAACGGGCTCATAAATCTTCAGATCTTCAAAAAGCTTGCGGCCCCTACCCCATCGGCGGAGAACCTTTTCCAAAAGGGGCTTGCAAACGGGCTTCAATGGCCGCAGGATAGAGGCAAAGAAATCGCCCCAAGTATGCATTACCGCACCCACACTGTTATACAAGTAAGGAGTACCGAATGCTGCGACAACGATATATATGACTTCGACAATTACCAGGCCGGTCAAGCCAGTAAGCAGAGTGTTGATCGAGGCGGGATCGCGGTTGAAACCACCAGCCTGGCGCCAGTGAATTTCGGCACCAGTAGTGAAATAAAAGGAGGTATTGGCGGCGGCCATGACGGAAAGCACAAGACTAAAGAAATTAAGCTCGAGGTTAGCAAATGAGGCTCGTTTCCCAATTGGACGGGCGCGCACGCGACCAAATTTTCTCATCGGGCGTCCCACGACATCGCCCAAACAATCCAAAAAAAAAGGGAAACGCTTACCTAGCAACCATCAAGGTGGTAGATGCGCCATAGCGAACCCATCGGTTCTCATAACTCCGCGCCAGAACATGCGCCAAAAACAAGAAGATGATGTCCTGCACAAAGAAAGTTGAACCCCAGAGGAAAAGTTTGCCGACGGGAACGGAGTCGATATGGGCGAAGAGATGCAAGACCTTGGCGAAGAAGATCGAAACAAACAAGAACGAATACCAGAACTTCCGTGAAAGCTCCCAGTTCACGGAAGCTTGCAGACCACGCGCAGGAACAGTGCAACAGAAGTAACCGAGCCAGCTTAGAGCGCGGCCAGCAAACCCGGCTGTCTTGCCCGTGGCATTCCACGGGGAGTTATTGAATTGCATAGTCGTACTATATACACTTTTCACGTCGACATGAGAAGCGTATGGGTAGTACTAGGTGTTAAGACGATCATGCAAGATCCAAATCAGAGATCAAGAGGGAAAAAAGTTATCCGGGCGGGATAGCGGCATGAATAAATAATTATAGAATATGGGGAAAGTCAACCAACACACCAATACGCGATACTGGATGGTACCAAAGAGGGACCATCGCCACAAAGGGCACCCGTACGGAACCATACTGTTTGTACAGACGCTGGGAATTGCTTGTGGACCTTTGAGCCCCAGTCAGGGTTTCATCCAAGACTGCTTAGCCTGCAGGGTCATGCGGGCTTTTTCCCATTCGAGGCTGGTGGGCCTGTGCTAAACCCTCTAAGGGTCTGACCAGAAAAAGCCGGCGAGTATCGTTACTGGTCATTACCTAACCGTCTCTCCCTTTACGAGTGAAACTTTATGTGGAGACAAGGCTTCGCACGGAGTCTCGGAATACTGGCAGAATCCGAGGCATCAGAACCTGCACCGCAACGTGGCCGTAAATAACAAACTTTGTCGGGTGTGAAACTGTCCAACTTGTTTTCTCTTGGCATTAGAGGCATACACTCCTCATCGGCTATAAAAGTCTTTTCGCATATGCCTTCAAGATCAACTCGCCCCCAAAGGAACTGCATGAGTCGGTCAATCCTTCCACGGCCGCACCGCCGCACTGCCCGTCCCTCTCGAAACAACTAGTGACCCATAGCTCCATGCTTGTTGTTTGAACAATTCAATTGGGGGTGAGTGTGGGTTTATGCCGGGAAAATTAAACAGAGTTATTACAGATTTAATGAACGCGTTTCGGTCTTATACAGCGCGGTAATGTTCACGTCGGGTGGAAAACGACGCCGAGTCGATAGTTTACCCCTCTTAGGACAAGCTCGGTATCAATCTATACAATAAAATACATAGTCACGAGATGAGCTACTCAAAGCAGGATCTGCGGCTCAAGAGAAAGGAGACACCAAAAATTTCTAGCCACTTGCTTAGTGGGCTGTACAGAAAAGAAACAAAAATGGAATAAAATAACACTCAGAGGTGCATTTACGGACGCCACGCTTCCACCGCTTACTTTTCATGGACACGCGACATGGACTACACATAACAAGCCTGTATGATCGTTATGTATTATTACTAGTATTGACCAAGTCTTACTGGTTCTTACCGACAGGCTCTGTGCCCCAACTTTTTCTTGCCCGAAGGCTGTGTAAACGAATCGCGTGGCGGAATATTGCCGACATGCGCGCAAGTGTTCTCCTCTTCAAGAAAAGAGGAATTTTCAGACCCTTCAATATTGTCAGATTTAAGATTCTGAAGCGGCACGCAGATTCAAAATCATGTCCCAAGACTTCTGCCTGTGTAAAAAGATTGCTAAGTTTGGTATGAGCCTACCCTCTGCCCCACCCCGGCCAAAAGGCTTGACTCTCACATTCCAATAGAACTGGCTGGTTTCCAGTGGAGAAATACCAGGGGCCAATCTTGGCAGCAGGCAGCCAAGATGCATCGCAAAGATCTCATCTCACAGGGTCTGCTGAACGTGTGTGATGTCAATTTGAATCTTGTCATTCGCGTGGAAGGGACCGTGCATGTAACAACTGATGCCACACTAAACAAAATCCTGAACAGCATTCCCGCATTCGCAATTCTATGATTTCTTTGTATCTCTGTAATAGGGGATTGTGCCTCGTTTCAGCCCCAATGCCATAATTAGCCCACATCACATCCCCGATACTCAAGACCCAGCGATAATATGGAACAGCGATCCGGCTGGGCACCGAACTAACCACACTTGTCGATCGAGTGGGCTTCCAGAATCCACTGGCGAACTTCTACCTCGAGACTATGTCCGTATTATCTGAAAGTTGTCTCTAGACTGTCTCGGATCAATCCACGAACTATACTTATTCCAACTTTAAGGGAAATTAGCCTCTCATGTCTTTAATTTGGGCCCGAAGACTCCGTACAGTTGCATCTTTACCCCCTTTTTTTAGCCCACATAGACTGCCCTCAAATCAAGAAGCTAATCAATATTAGGCAGCCTAGCGGGGTTTAGGGGGGCTGAATGAATCGAAGCAAACGGCCTTACTGAGCCTTGCACATTTTTATCTTCCCTGTGATTCTCTCCAACGGACTACCTATCTCGGCCAGGCGGATATCAGCCTTACAACATGAGTGAGTCTATGCTGCTGATCAATTTCGCCCTGTGCCCTAAGCACGTTATAATTAGTTTTTCATTGGTAAATATGACACCGTAAAATGGCAATCTACCAAGTAAAGATCATCATATTTGAACTCCCTGAGTTTTCTCGACTTTCTCGTAAACGCTTAGAGATTGACGTGGGCTGAGTTATAGGTATGGATGGCCTGGTCTGACTGCAGGAAGCCTTATTCCCCAGCATGCACCTCAACCTTTGACTATTAAGCTGACCCGTGCCACTCAGTCCGTCAGCAAAAACTCAAAATTCAGTCCATTTAGCAAGCTCGTTGCATCTGTGAAGAGTATTTGATTGGCCGGGTAGCCCCGAAGCTCGTATGCCCTACAGCACATAGTTTGCGGGTCTCCGGAGTATTGATTCACGGTCTCCTTAAATACATACATGTCGCAATTTTTTCGAGAAGCCTGTCATCGAAACTGACCCCACGCTCTTTTTACCTAGCCTGTAACTCATAGTCATTCTTTTTTCGTTCATCAAGCTGCACAAACTTACTTGCGTTCTAATTTTGTGGATGTCCATGCCTTGCTACATTTTTTCCTTAACAGTTAATCCGTTCATTCGTTTTTTGTCTAGTATTTCGTTTTAGTTTTCTTACCTGAGTATCTAGCGTCCCATGCAGAGTCTTTTCTATCTGGTCAGCACAGAGCCAGCTCTGGCTCTGTGCTGACCAGACTTGGCTGATGAAATCGGGCAGTGCTCATGCATAAGCTCTCATGGCCAGGTAACGTACTTGCAATTACTTATACTAGTGATTAGTTCCCTCCTTTGTAACTTCAGATACTATGTCCAATCAGATGATCGCATTGCCTTTCATCTGCGGTGGGGGAAATATTGGTATATTTCCTGTGCCGATGCAACACGGGTATATATCGCTATCCCATCCATGTACTTCACATAGATCAAGAGCAATATTTAAGTGTATATCTACTATGTCTAGTAGGTATACAGTGATATATACGTCTAAATAATACACTAGTAGTGACAGACACTGTACGGTACGAACTCCTGATACCCCGAATCACCCCATGTAGTGGCATTGTCAGTGGCAGTCAATTTTAGCGGCATCGTTCTGACAATAAGGCTTCGAATTTGAAAATCTTAATCCCACGAAATAGTCCAGGCTTATGGAGAAACAACAGTCCAGGGCGGTAATGGTAATATGAAATGATTTCCCTTCGCTTTTGCTGACCCAGTGTCATTGAAGTCAATTACCGTCCTGGGCTGTTGATTCTCTGTAAGTCTGGACTATTGAATTGTTGATGGGCTGGAAGACTGATGGATTCTAAGGCCACTAGAATAGTACATATTGACAAGATAAACAACAATGGAGCGTTGCAGCTAGGGTTCATTTTATTATGTAAATTACTACGCAGAATTCTCTTGCTTCAAGGTACTACCCATGTCCAGATACTATCTTATAGTATAACCTTCAAGGTCGAATGCAAGCTAAACCCCAAGGTAAATAATACAAACAGTACAATATAAATATCTCGGGGGTTAGTATACATAAATATATGTATCTTTATTTACTCGGCAGGATGTGAAGACCTACTTATGCACACATAGTGTGTGTGCATAAGTAGGTCTTCACATACTGCCAAGTCAAAGTTCAAATTCATCCTTGCACTTGCAGGTATTTTCTGCACGAGCGTGGGGTTAATATAAATCCATTTATATTCATCAGTCCAGAATGTCAATTAATTAACCCTGGACGATGTTTAACTCCAGTTCGAAACTTTGATATGGACATTGGCTGGATTTTTATGGCTAGCGACCCGTGGCTTCGAGGTCAACGATACCACTCCAGATTCTCAGGGTCACAGATCAGGGTCGCCATCAACAAGGTCTATGTAGTCCAATGTGACTGCAATCCCATGAAGAAAGCCTCGGATCACCCGCAATCACCTCCACATTTCCCACACGATCTCGTCGGGGAAAACCCCTGATCTCCGTGATTGAGCACTCTCAAATAAGTTATTCTCCACCCCTGGAGATCATCCAGATCGTTCATTTGTTCCCGCTATCCCCTCACCGGCCAAAAGACCGGGGAATCCGGGAAATTCCCCCATAGGGTTACAGCACAACGATAAGAGCTGCAGCACGATAAAGCAGTTGTTGGATGCTCTAAAAGTTTAGGCCGACTCAAAAGTCCAGCGATCGGAGACGCGTCGTCTCGAATTTTTCTCCTAATGCTCTTCATCCTCTCCACCTTGCAATCTCGTCCCTAATCATATAAGAAGTATCATGGGCGCTCCAGAGATTAATGCAGCCGCGCCTGAAGCTAAAGGCTCAGACGGTCGCACTACAGTTATCAAGGTACAAAATGAGGACGAGTTGCGTCTGGCTCAGATGGGTGAGAATTTGGAGCCCCTTGTTAGATTGTCCATGAGCTTGTACTAACGATGAACAGGACACAAGCAGGAATTGAAGCGTCATTTTTCTGTTTGGAGCTTGATTGGCTTAGCCGCGAACTGCACAATCTCATGGACAGGTACGAAATGGTTTTCGGGGAATGAATACTTTTTGCTTGATCACGAAGTCTGATGGGAATAGGTCTTGGGCTCGGTTTAATCACAGCAATCAACGCCGGCGGTCCTGGCGCGCGTAAGTCTTTTTTTTTTTTTGGCCCCGGAGTCTGTTGACCGCGTGGAACTGACAAAGTGCTAGTGATCTATGGATTCATTCTCGTCTTTATCCTCCAATCATTCGTTGGTGCTTCACTCGCTGAATTTGTCTCCGCATACCCGACCGAAGGAGGAATGTATCATTGGATTGCGGCCATCGCTCCAAAGCGCTATAACAGTTTATTGAGCTTTGCAACAGGCTGGTGCACGGTGTTTGGCTGTGAGGATTGTCGAATTCTCAATAATTTTAGACTGAATATTGATCGATACCAGGGATTTTTACCACTGCGTCAACAAACCTGATTTATGCAACGACCGTGATGGCTTTGATTGCACTATACCATGAGGATCTAGTTATCCAACCATGGATGACCTTTGTTGCGTACCAAATATTGAATATTTTCACTTCCGGAATTGTCATGTTTGGAAACCGCTTCATTCCACTAATAAACAAATTTTCTTGTGAGTCGCGATGAGACTTGCTGTGCAAGGCAAGACATGTATACATGTGGCTAAATTTTGCCCAGTGGTTTATCTGCAGCTGGCATGGTTTATCACTATGGTCACAGTGGCTGCTTCAGCTCCGAACCATAATGATAGCAAGTTTGTCTTTAGGACATGGATTAACAATACCGGTTGGGAAAACAATGTCATGTGTTTCATCACTGGTCTGGTGAATCCTCTGTACTCTCTTGGAGGCTTGGATGGAATATCGGTATGTTGTAATTGATCGTCTAATCCACAAAAAGGGTCCCGCTAACAGATATTAGCATATTACCGAGGAGATGCCCAATGTAGGTCATTCGATGCTCAGCAGCGAACCTCGTTACTAACATCCATTAAGCCTGGAAGGAATGCGCCTCTTGGCCTCGGTGAGTTGCAACTGAGATTACGGTGAAGCACTGATATGCTAACTTTCATCAGCAATCACCCTCTCAATCGCATTTGTGACTGGGATCACATACCTGCTGAGCCTGATGTTCTCGGTCCAGAACTATAACTCCCTGGCCGATACGCAGACCGGCCTTCCCTTAGCTGAAATCTTCTATCAAGCAACATCGACTAAGGGTGGTGCTTTTGGCCTTATTTTCATGGTCTGGGTGGCCCTGGGCCCTTGCGTGATAGGATCACAATTGAGTAAGTTTTCCTAATATTGGGATATTGCGAATCATTCTAATGTATCCAGGTACCGGGCGTGTCTTCTGGGCCTTTGCTCGAGACGAAGGCCTTCCATTCTCTCGAGTGTAAGGAATAACGATATGGACATCTGCTTTTGTGCCGAGCTAACTTGGGTTTAGATGGGCACGCGTTCACCCTCGACTCGGCTCACCGCTGAACGCACAGCTCTGTGTTGGCGTCATTATCGCTCTACTGGGCTGCATTTACTTGGGATCTACAACAGCGTTCAATTCAATGATGAGTTCTGCAGTGTAAGTGTCCGGAAGCAATGAGGAACGTTCTAAAATTAACGGCCCCAGTACCGTCAACAATCTCGCATATCTAGTCCCCATTCTCACTAATGTCCTCCTCCGTCGAAAAACGATGCATGCAGGTCCATTCTACATGGGCCAGGTCGCAGGAATGAGCGTGAATATCATTTCAGTACTATGGCTCATCTTTGCCATCGTCTTTTTCTCTTTCCCATTCGAGATGCCGGCGACCGTCTCTAACATGAATTATACCTGCGTTGTTGTTGGTGGATTTCTCATTTTGGAATTATGCTGGTGGCTAATCGCTGGTAAGAAGTATTCACGCACTGTTCAGCGCGCTCGCGAGGAAGAGCATAATGCTGCTATGATTGTCGAGGCTTCGAGCACAGAATCCAACCCATGAGCTGGATTAGAATATAATAAGTCATGTGTATTGGAAATAGGTAAATAAGACACTACTAGTCTTAGAAACACCATATTTCAAAAAATACAGTCTCGATCCTGGTGGTCTGTTAATATGACACGGCGTTACGATATCATCGTAAGGTACAAACCAATGTCCACGCTTAAATACAATTTTGGATAGTCGACCCTTCCTCTGGAATCCACGCTTGATATACCATCTACGCAGTGTCTCGCCTTTATTTTTCCCTTCCGGATCCACCGCCATGACGGCAATTATATTGTCCACTTTGATACCTGTAGTGGGGTCGTTGAACCACCCGAAGAAGTAGATGCAGATTCATATTGCTGGGTACTATGAGGCTCTTCTATTGTCACCCTTGCCATTGCTGGGCCCGACATGTCATATGCTGATACCATAATTTGCCTTATGGTACGTACGTGATGCAAAACATGCAAGAAGGGGGTAGTTCATGAAGCATAAATGCAGAGATTAGCATATTTGAGAGTAGATTCAGTCGATTCATCCGTATTAATCTATGGATAGATTAATCCAAGAATATTTCATGATCTCAGCCTGACAACTTTGCAACTCAGACGCGGTGAACTGACATATCCAACACAATAACACTATTTCTTTCTCTGGAGTCAGCTGAGGTGTTATAGAAAGGTAACACTATCGCAATTGACCACGACCGAACATATTGGGAGATCTGATTTTGTATTAACAAAAACAAAGAGAGAACAACGCAAAAAAGGGCAAGCCAATTTATTGCAAATTGATTGTATTAAGTTGATTAATTTCACAAATTGACGTATCTTATTGTTGTTGTTTTGTTATCAACAACTAAGCCCAAACATCTTCCTGGAGTCGCCTAGATTCCCGCAGCTGTTGGATAGCATTATCACCGCCACCAAGCACCACACCAAGGCTACTTTTGACAGAATTGGCCATATTGGTACTGCCACAGATATATACTGATCCATCTTCCCCTTGAACAACTTCCTTCATGGTCTTAGAGTGGTTCAGCAACTCCTGCTGCACATAAAACTTCTTCCCATCCACCAACTGGGCGGAGAACACGAAATGAGTCGCCAGGATTTTCGTCGCCTCTGCCTCCGACCATACATCCTTGTAAAGACAGTCTTCTTCCGAGCGTGATCCATAGAAAAGGATCATCTTGCCAACTGAGATTCCTTTCTTTGAGAGAGCCATGCGCTCCTGGACGAAGCCTCTGAAAGGCGCGATGCCGCTCCCAGCAGCGATCATGACGATTGGACTCTCATGGTTGAGTGGAAGCTTGAAATGTGATTTCCTTACATGAGCAAATAGTTTGTGGCCACTCAGGATAGACCGGGGTCCGTCAAGATTGTATGGAAGTTGAAGTCGGTTGTGCTCTTTTATTTGATTTTTCTTCTTGTGTACAGATTGTAAATATCCTGTTGTCAAGCCGACAAATGTACGGCCAGTTTGTGGAATGGGTTTTTCGAGAAGGCCGACAGTGATAGCAATTGAATATGGGTCCACCAGAGGCGAAGATGCGATGGAGAAATATCGAGGTCGGAGCTTGGGCATTGTAGACAGTAAAACGGAAAATGCGTCTTCATTCCATATTGCGTCCCCGGCGGCCTGCTTCATGAATTGCCCGCATGTCAGATGTATACTGGACATATCCGACTCGGCTTCGGATTCAAGTCGGCAGCGATCAATGTATGCTTTAGCAGCGGCATTTGGGCTGTATGAAGCAAGCACCTCCAATATTTCGGGGATGACAGGCCCGCAGATGTCAAGCTGATACTGTAAGAGAGCCTTTCTGGTTGTTGGAGTAGATACGGGGATGGCCACGCTTTCATAGATACCAGAATCTTGAGGTTTGATATCAATGGTGGCATCCAATGTCTTCTTGTCCCACCCGAATAGGCTGGCAAGAAGTGTCACTTCGTCGTTAGGATTGATTGGCCAAATTGCAATATGATCACCGGTTTCATATTTAATAGTCTGGTTGCTGATTCTTGTCTCGAGCTCGAAGTGCAAATATGTTCTGACTGAGCCGACAGAATTCTTGCCTGACAACTGCAGTGACCGACTCACTCGTGCGAAATGCGGCTTGATGGTGTTCACTGTGCTTGATGTCTCAGCCGCATGGCGCAATAAGCTCATGCCGTTGTCAAGATTAACCATGTTGAATACCGGCCATCGCTTGCCCATGCTCTCATCGGCCCCGAAACGCCCTGACAGTCTCTTCATCATATCAGCTTTCCAGTTGACCCAGGCCACGTCAGAGTGTTGAGCCTCATCGATTTTGCCAGCCGCTGCAATTGGTTGCGCACCGCAAGCTCTGAGGGCCTCATCGACGTAATCGACAAAGGAGTTGTAAAACTGATACTTGGAATTACCTAGCCCGAAACAGAAATACTTAAGACGCGAGAGCGGCTTGTCCCTACCTTTTTCAAGGCTGCAAAGGTATTCATACAGGCCTGTCGCATTGTCGGTTGGGTTACCCTCCCCGTAGGTCGCGAGAATGAACCCAACTAGACGTCCTTCGGTCAATTGTCCAAGCTGTTCGAAGTCGTAGAGATCGAGGTTCGCGGCCATTGCGGGTAGATTGAAACGTGTGATGCACTCTCGCACAAAACTATTGGCCAGACGTTCGGCCTTGCCACTTTGCGAGCCCCAAAATATGATTACATCTTTTCGAAGCTCCGTCATGCGATCGTTGATTTGCCGGGTAATTGATTGTCTGGGTCCGCGGCCAATGTTCTTGAAGATCGGTTCCTGCAGCTGGGGAGCGACGAAGAAGAGGTGTTGCCCTTTAGGCGGTTTCGACCAGAGGATACCTTGACTGGCCCATAGGGAGATTACGATTGTAATCAGAGAGACAAGAAGTATATCGTCGAACCCTGGCGCGAAATTGTTGAAATAGTTCATTGAGCGCCAGGGGCCGCGTTGCAGCATCATTCTGGATATTGAATCGTCAACGGGGCCAGGTAAATGAGATGTTTGTGGATGCATTGTGAGAAATACGCTATATGTCGTTCATTTAATCAGGAGCCGACATTGGGAGAGGGAGTATTTATTAATTTGTCAATGTGAGGCGGTGTTGCACCTATGGTAAGTTCCATACTCGACCACCTCCACATCGAGACCCGAGAATCTATTCGTCTGTGAAAGGAGCTGAATCCCGTGGTGTTTATCCCCGAGGAAGATGCACTCAGTCCTGGGTTACCATTATTGAAAAATTTTCGCCGAGAAACCAGGATGCTATAGAAGGTTATCAGAATATTCTTCAATTCTCTCGTGCGTGGAGCACTGACCTTGCCCTATTGGGAGAATATTCGGCGAGTAAAGGAACATTAGCGGATACCCACCTTTTTCCGCTGCTGATCGTCTAGAATCTCCGCTTGAACAAAAAGAACCACTATACTTGGGGAATTGTATACTTAGAATGGGTGGAACAGATAAAGCACGGAGGAATTCAGTCTCATCCACGGTGAACTACTCGACCTTATTCCCTTACTCCGTTTTACTCTATACCCTTTTATCTTATCTCGGCCAGCGACAATGTACGGCCTTATACTTTGTGAAATTATCACAATCCTTTGCCTCGTAAGATTCATACTGAGTCCGATATTCCTCTATCTTCAAGATCCAAAAAAGCTCCGCCGTTTTCCTAGTGTGGGCCTGGCGGGATTCACCAACTTCTGGGCTGTCTTCTACCAGTATCGACATACTCGTACCATTACCATCCACCATGCTCATCAAAAATACGGTGACGCTGTCCGTGTTGGTCCAACTCATGTCAGCTTCGCGAATACCCAAGCGATCAAGGATCTTTATGGGCACGGATCACCCGCAACCAAAGATAGTTTTTATGATGCTTTCAACTCCACCCATCTAAACGTGTCCGACTCTCGAGACCGAGCTATTCACAGCACCAAACGCCGAAGATTTGCTCAAACCTTTGCTCAGAAAAGCGTCGTGGAATTGGAAAATACCATGCAGTCGCACCTGAAGAACATGATCAAGTATATCGATCAACGCTTGACTGCTGGAACCGAGAAGACTCAGATCATAGACATGAAGTTTGTCAATCTGGCAATCCTCTATGACTCCAACTGCGCGGCAATGTTCAGCCATAACCCCAGATTTTTAGAACGGGATACACTTGTTGCTCCCGCGGAGACCATCACAGGAGAGATGTACGACGCGGATCTCTACCAAGGGGTCCTTCAGTCTGCTTATGCTGTTGTGCTCGCTGGCTGGGCATCATCATCTATGGAATGGGTTAAGTCATTAACTTGGTGGCATCAAGGATGGGAGCGTGGAGGCCATGTCCGGGACATCGTCATCCATATACTTCGGAAACGTCTCGCAGAAGACGTCGAACGCATCAAAAATAACAAAAGTCCCCTCAATGATCTTATCTCCACTCTGTTATGGGACAAGGATTCCAACGCACTCTACCTGGAATTTGGTGAGATCCTGAGCGAGTCTGTCAATCTCGTCGGCGCAACTGAGAACACGGAAATTGCACTGACTAACACGGTCTACTTCCTGGCTCGGTATCCGCAGGTTGTGGCCAAATTACGGGAGGAGCTGGGAAAAGCTCTTGAGGGCATTGAGGAAGATGTGCCTCCATACGAGGCTATCAAAGATCTACCCTATCTCAGGGCTTGTATCGACGAGAGCCTGCGGCTCCGACCATCCCTCGAGGCTGGCCTACCCCGAGTTATTCCCAAAGAAGGCCTTTCTGTATCGGGAGAGTGGCTGGAAGGAGGAACAACGGCTTCAGTGTCTACTCGCACAGTCCACCGCAACCCGGAAATATTTGGGGAATCTCCCGAAGACTTCGTCCCAGAGCGCTGGCTCCACTCGAACAGTGCTAAGATGCAGAGAGGGTACCTTGCGTTTACGCAAGGTGGACGTGCTTGTATTGGGAGGAATATTGCACTTTTCGAAATGCAGCTGATCATCGCCACTTTGTTTTGGCGATATGATATCAATGTCCTCTATCCGGACTGGGAGCTTGGTGTCAAGGAGGGTCTGAGTGCTCACACCTTGCCTTTACCTGTCAAGGTTTCGCGGAGGGTTTGAGTCTTGAGTTGGAGAAGTTCATGGCTAGACACATTCGCTGGACTAAGCGCGGTAGCAATATACCACGTTCTTTGAACACTGAAGCATCGCGTAAATGGCATCCATAGTTGCCCAGTAAAACATAGAGACAGATACTATGATCAGCGGGATCTTTACGAACTGGAGATTGGGAATATAATCGCTGGACAACGAGAAGCTTCTTTGTTGCCCATTATAGGCGGCTCTGCAATATTATTGGAACTGTATGGATCCTGTTTAAAGCAAGTAAATCATCATAGCCTAGAAGTACACTTTCCGTCTCTAATCTCAGGCACTCGATGCGATTGGGCGTCATACACCTGGCGAAACCCCCAAGCAATCCAACCAAGGCCGCCTAGACTTCGCCCAAGTTTCCTCCAGGCGCGCACAGTCGACCTGACTGGGCCATTTGGTATTTCGGCTGAATTCAGTAAGGAAATTGAGCAAACATTGCTGCTCTTCGCGACCGGAAAGGAATCGGCCACACCATGCCATCAGATGGCTGCCATTGAGGTTGGTTCCCACGTTGGCCATGTTCGACATGCAAAGGCCACACAGCAGACGAGTAGGAGCAACAATTGCGGTCTGATAGTGTCAGGTTCTCATGTGAGTTATCAAAAATCACACCGTGTCGTATTGACATACCTCGATGTATCTGTGCATATCATACAGATTCGTGTCTGCCCAGTCTTCGGGATAATATACAGCTAACATTACTATTGCAGCGTAGTAAAATTGCCATGCAACAACTGTCTCTCGTTAAAAAAAATGGAGAGAAATGAGAGTAATGTGGATGGGAAAGACTCACCATGCCACGGAGCGAAATAGCGTATATTTGGAAACGGGTTATTGTCATTTTCACAAATGCACCAAGGTCGAAAGGAAGGAGGCAAATGCGCCCTCCACTTCTCGAGGAGGGTTTTCAAACGCCTCGCTTCAGTCACAGCATACTGTCGCGGAGAAGCCCAACATAGTTCGCCAGCTCGGATGATAAGAAAGGTCATACGGTGCGTCCATATTCCATCCGTGGCCGCGGGTATCATCATGTCATCCTCCCTCAGAGTGAGATGGCCGAGGTCGAATGGACATGGCTGTTCGCGGAGAAAGGAGATACGAATGCTCTCTCGTAGATAAGTCCAGAAGCAAGAGGTTGCGAGGTTGGTTTCTACAGGTGACCAGTCTGTGCCGTCCAAGAAAACGGAAGCGGCCCCCTGCAGGTGCCGCTGGGCGTCGCTGCTGAGCTCTAAGAACTGTTCTGACATTCGCAGAATGACAATCGTAGCTAGTAAAACTTCATTGGAAGAATTTGCTTGGTCTGACGAGAGTGCAGGGATCATCAGGCTGACCACTCGGTCACTATAGTATTGTTCCGCTTCCTTGTCGATAAGTCCTCGAAGGTACATCAGGTGTGATGCACAAGAAAGACAGGCAGCGAGTAGCAATGGCTCTCTCAGCGCCAGTTGGGGCACGTATGAGTGGAAGTAGCCTTCGGGAGAGCCAATGTCAATCTGTGATGATTATTGATCAGTTGATTGGATGTGCGATATGTGGATATGGGAATAGTTGGTTAGACATACCCAGTGTCCGGCGCTCTCAACATAAAATGCAAATACCTTGCAATCAACCTCATCTGTCAACGTGTGAGGAGGCGACAAGTTTGGACTAGAAATGTTGTTACCCGGAGAAACGTATGTGATGTCCGCGTTTGCTCTGCGATGCAGCGGCTCGGCGGAAACGCTAGACCCGTTGGCAGGATAACCAGACCCATCTGGAGATGCCCCATTTGGTGAGAGACCGGGAGAGAAAAAACAGTATGAAGGGACTGGGGTTGATTTGGCGCCAAAGAGATGCTGGACGCTGGTAAGGGCGACGAAGAATACTGGCCAGCGTCCTCAGTAGACGGAATGGGGCTTACCACAGGGGGGGTGGTCCCTTGTCAAGATTCTCGCCGAGCCGGAGCCGTCGATACTATTGGGATGATGACTCCTGTAGTCCAAATGGTCAGTTGGTGCTGCATGTGGAGTCTCGCTAGTCGCCGAAATAGCTCCAGGGTCATTGGAGGTCGCGGTGGGTTCTCGCAGTGCGTTCGATTCTCGCCGAGTTTTATCGGCTGATGCTGATGATGATGTCGTGTACCGGCTTTGTCGAAACCGCAACCGCTTAGGGCCGTATTCGCATACCATTGGGTATTTTAAATTTCGGCAACTGCTGCAGGTAGGCTTGCCTCTGTCACACTTTACATGTCTCTCCTGGCATCGTAAGCAACCGGGGATGCGTTTGCGCGTAGACATTTTGCGTTGACTGTAAGAGTAGCGGAAGATGGCAGAGCCCGATTGAGGGATCCCCATGTACCACCCCCGCATTTCACCCCGCAAATTTACCCCGGAAATATCATTTGACACTTTCTAGGATCGGGTAGCGAAGAATATACCGTTACTCGCTAGATTAATTTCTCGGGCCAAAATTACCGAAGTTGGCATTTTAGATCCCTAAACTTTATATCCCCACGTTTTCTGCAGGACGATCAAGATCTCGAGTTGTTACCTCATAACAGCATCGACACTGTCATCCCATTATGTACCCCACTGGTATTCAATGTTTTCCTAGCCATCTCTCCATTTACTTCCCACAGGATCTATAATTGCCATGACGGATCTTTGTGGGCTTTGACCCCGCGGGAGTTTGATTCCCTCCTTCGGCTATTTCGCCGAGGTAGATGATCAAATCGGAGGCCAATCTCACAGCACTCCAGTGCTGTGAGATTATTTCCTGTGCCAAGGTTTTTTTTTTCCACTTTCAAAGAATTCTCGCCGAGTGACCCTGGAAATACCGGGCGTTCAATTATTGCAGTGATCTATTTAATAGTTGAGCTTACCCCGTATTCTTTGACAAACATGACCCCGGAATAATCCATTAGCGGAAAATATTCTTTTCGTTTGGGGGAGCAGACACGCAATATGTCGTGCGGAGCCAAAAAAATGGAGAAGCTATCAAATACATCCAAGAAAGTCTCAGAGGAGGCCGATGTAGAGCACGTCGATAGCTTGGGCCCTGAACTTACCGACATGCTCGATGCCACCAAGGAATCAGAATACCTTGAGATGGTCAAGAACGAGCACCGCCAGGAGATTTTCAACCTTGTTAACGGGCTGGAGACAGAACTGCAGCAAATCGAGGCAACTAGGTCCGGGCGCTTTTATCGACTCCAATTATCCTTCAAGAACTCCAGGCACTTTACCTGGGTGATGGCTGCGTTCGCATCGATGGGGGGCCTTCTATTTGGTCTTGATCAATCACTCATCAGCGGAGCAAATCTCTTCATGCCGCAAGCTTTGGGACTATCAACGCAACAAGTCGGACTCGTGAACAGCTCCATGCCTTTGGGTGCAGTCGCCGGTGCTGCCATGCTCATTCCAGCTAATGAGTATCTCGGTCGTCGAGGCGCGATCATTTTCTCCACCATCCTCTATACTATCGGCGCGGCTTTGGAAGCTGGTGCAATCAATTACCCAATGATGGTTGTGGGTCGACTGGTCTTGGGTTTTGGCGTTGGTATTGAAACGGGTACTGTCCCTGTGTACGTGGCGGAAAGTGTAGAACGTCAATTTCGAGGAAATTTGGTCTCGCTTTACCAATTCAATATTGCTCTCGGTGAAGTGCTCGGGTACGTTGTCGCCGCTATATTTCTAAAGGTAGAAGGCAATTGGAGGTATATGCTTGGGTCGTCCATCGTCTTCTCGACCTTAATGTTCATCGGGTATGTATTGGACAAGCAGGCAAACTGGATCAAGCTGACGAAGGAGCCTCTAGCATGGTCCTGCTGACCGAAAGTCCTCGGTATCTGATGCACAAATCTCGCCTTCTCGATGCGTACCGCGTCTGGAAGCGTATCCGTGGCATTGAATCCTTCGAGTCACAGGCTGAATTCTACCTGATCAAAGTAACAGCGGATGCGGAGGCAAACGAGTTACGAGAAAAGCGCGCTTCCTTGAGATTTGTGTGGATGGATTTCATCACGTAAGAGCTCACCTAATGTTACCTCTATAGTCGTGTAATTGACTTAAAAGTGTCCCTCGCTGTCGTCGCGCTATCGTCTACGCAAACACCATGATTCTACTGGGCCAATTTGTCGGTATCAACGGTCTGATGTACTACATGAGTATTTTAATGCGACAAATTGGACTCGACGCCGCGGATAGCACATACGTATCCATGGTTGGTGGTGGCGCCCTTTTCATTGGCACAATTCCTGCAATCTTCAATATGGAGCGTTTCGGCCGTCGCTTCTGGGCCATGACTATGCTTCCTGGATGCTTTATCGGCCTCATTCTAATCGGGTGCAGCTATCAATTCAATGTTAAGACGAACACAAAGACAGTAGAAGGTCTTTACCTATCCGGACTGATCATCTATATGCTGTTCTATGGACCCTACGCTTGTCTCACATGGGTCATTCCATCCGATGTGTACCCAACATACCTTCGCAGCTACGGAATGGCCACATCCGACGCTATGGTTTTCCTGGGATCTTTCATCATCACTTATAATTTCAGTGCCATGCAAAGTGCGATGACGAAGACTGGTCTCGCGTTGGGCTTTTTCGGAGGAATCACGGTTCTGGGTTGGTTCTATCAACTTCTTTTCATGCCGGAAGTAAAAGATATGACACTCGAAGAGGTTGGCGTTGTGTTCTGCAAGCCAACCAAGCAAATTATGAAAGATAATGTAGCTAGCAGCGTGCGTACAACGTCTCTGCTTTTACGTGGTCGTTTCCGGGAAGCTGCCTTGGGCCAGAAGCCATCGCGGGCTCGGGGAGACTAACGATCGAGTTCACCATCACTACCAATGCCTAGTCCATTCAACGAAGTTAATCTAGCAGGATTAGCACTCATGAATAACAGTATTTGAGCCTTTGAAAACTCGCGAAATGGTAGTAGACTAGGTTATAAAGACTGCATCACAATACATCACTCCAGTATCCGACATGGGCGGAGACACTATTTCTCATACGGCTGCACATTGTGCATGCGAGGCAGCGACCCAGAAGCGAATGTGCGAATTCGCTCTTGCATCAACGTAGGCATGGCATAAACAACACTGGCTGCCGACTGGCTGCTTGGCAAGATGATCTGACCACTTGTCTGAATAAGAATCTGTTTGCAAATGATATCAGAGACGGTCTGAACTGTTATAATGGGTTGGCGGAGGTGGAATTCGTGATCGCTCAATATTTTGATTGTAGAAATTCGCGTATCTGAGGACTCTTTCGCCAGTCTGTGAGTGTTCATGCGTCCGACCTTCCGTCATGGCAACAGAATACGGTAATCCTCTTGCCGATAGAGCCGCTAATCTAGCAGGGTAGGTTTCTGGCGGGGGTGGAAATTGTGCGAACGGGAGTTCCGTGTGGAGAATGTAGTGAGTGTTGATAGCGCGGACCTGGGGCATATCGGGATCCTTGGCTGAGCGGGTACGAATTTCGAACATGTTAAATTGGTGGGACGGTGGTTGCATTAGACTTGCTAGTAATTACTGCACTGAGGTTGGAATTGAAAGGGGTAGCTCAACTTCAACCCTATCAACAAATCTGACCCGAGTCTACTAGCGAGAATGTTGGGCCAAGCTCGAATCCTACGAAATTGATAGGCTAATCCTGACAGAAGCTTGGATCTTTGAAGTCTATTCCATAAGAGATTCCGGGAGGAAATAATGCTCGTGGGCCATTCATGCGTAGTGAGATACCGGGTCGGAGAATGTCCCCGGAGAACACCTGCTTGGCGGATAAAGAGCCGGAGAAGATGCGGAAAATGAGCGGAAAGCGTGATGGAGGAATCCGAGGCTTCGATTGCGGGCTGAATTTTAGTTGAAAGAGCAAGAAACTATCGCGCCATGTGCTCGACCCAGAACAGAGAGTGGGCTGCACCCCGGATCTCCCCTCCAACCGAATTGCGGGGTGAATGGATCGTGGAGATGGGGATATCTTGGCTCTTGAAAACTTACCCAAACATCGTCGCCGCCAAGAGCAATTGGGGATGTCATGGGAGGGGATAGCAGGTCGACCATGTGTCAAAGGGTCATTCCTGGAGGCTTGGCTTGGTGCTCAAGCTCTATGGTTCTAAAAATGCCGAGATTTGACACTTCTGATGGATAATATAAAGTTCCCATGTTGACCTTCTGTAGGTTCGCTTTCTTGAGTCCTTTTTTGAAAGTCCGTGAAAAGGTCGCACAGTGGGACAATATTGCACAGACATGCCTCGTTCACAGTCAGACCGTCTGTCTTCTGACGATGTTTTAGATGAGAAGCAACGGTCCTCAAACCACGTAGAGGATTATAGCAACGTAACAATAATCGACAACATACAGGTGTTAGGCTTGACACCTGAAGATGCCGACTTTTATCATAATTTCACACCGGAACAGCGAAAAATAGTCTTGCGAAAGGTAGCGCCGACTCATCTTCTTTATTGTCAACAGTCCATTGACATTTTTTAGGTTGACTTCCGCCTGGTGCCGATGCTAGCTGTACTTTATCTGATATCGCATCTCGATCGAGCCAACATCGGTAATGCGAAGATTGCTGGAATGACCAAGGATTTGAGCTTGAGCGGCATCCAGTATAATATTGCTCTCAGTCTCTTTTTCATTCCTTATGTCTTGCTGGGTAAGCTGTACATTCTATGGTCAATCTCAGGACTCATAACTAATACCAGGATAGAGGTTCCAAGTAACATGCTTCTGAAGAAATTCACTCGCCCTTCAGCCTATCTCGGAATCCTTATCATCTGCTGGGGAATTATCATGACCCTGACGGGAGTTGTCCAAAATTTTGCCGGTTTGCTTGTCGTGCGAATTATGTTGGGAATATTCGAGTGAGCCCTGACACTATTTTTGTGAACTCGGGTTCTTCGTACTGATTTGAGATCAAAGGGCCGGATTCTTCCCTGGAGCAGTATACCTGTGTTCTTTCTGGTATATGCCAAAAAAGCTGGCAACACGGCTTGCAGTTTTTTATTGCGCCAGTGCCCTTTCTGGTGCATTCTCAGGTTTATTAGCAGCCGGCATCGCCAAGATGAGCGGAGTTGGTGGCTACGCAGGCTGGCGCTGGATTTTCATTCTCGAGGGACTCGCTACGATTGTACTGGGTGTTCTCTGTTTCTTCCTCCTGATCGATTCGCCTAAACTATCCGGAAAGTGGCTGAGCCAAGATGAGATCCGTTTTCTGGAACTGCAAAACTTCATTAAGGATGGAGGACAATTCAAAGATGAGAAGAAGAAGGCTTCTTGGAAAGATATTGGTGCTGTTTTGAGTAATTGGAGAATGTATCTCCTGGCTTACATCCTATTCTGCCAGTCTGCCTGCTCCTACGGTATGTTGTCATTCACATAATACACGACTATCCGTGCTGACATTGACAAAGGGACCAAATTTACGCTGCCAACAATCACCGAGAGTATGGGCTTCAAAGACACAAATGCACAGCTAATGACTGTTCCTCCCTACGTCGCTGGCGCCATTTCCGCCGTCTTTTTCTCCAAGTTGTCGGATCGTTTCTACTGGCGAGCACCATTCGTGGTGGCCCCGCTACTACTAATCGTGATCGGCTATTCCATTATCATGGGTTTGAAGGGACACCTACAAGAAAACATTGGTCCAGGTTTTTTTGCAATTATCCTGACCTGCGTTGGCATTTACCCGACTCACCCGGCCACGACCTCATGGACTATGAATAACTTGGCCCCTTCGAATCGTCGTGCCATCGGAAGCGCTTTCAATATATGCGTTGGTAACATCGGAGGCATCGTCGGGAGCTACATGTATTTGGACCGTGAAGACCCGACATACCCCACCGGCTTTGGTCTGTCCTTGGCGTTTGGTGGATCTGCTCTTCTGGCAGCCTTAGTCCTCGAATTATCTTTCATGTGGGCCAACAAACGGAATGCTGCAATGAGCGAGGTTGACATCCGGGAGAAATATACTGATGAGCAACTGTTGGACATGGGAGATAAATCGCCCCTGTTCAAGTACACTCTGTAGGATCTTTACTAATTAAATGGATGAATGAGCTAACATGAATTTTATTATTCACGGTTGGAACTTTTGCTCGAAATTATCCCACAGTAACCTGAATTTGGCCCGGAAGCGAGGACCAGTAGACATGCTTGTAAAGAGGAATGCCGGCCCGGAACACCAGAAAAATGGGATGCATCGTCTAGATAGTGCATGAGGGGAAGCTATGATCGGCAGGATGATCTGGATGATACAAAGAAGGCTAAATCCGCCCGCAATATCCGCCCCATGGGGAGAGTTATCCGACAAGAATCCGGGGTGACGCGATTCTCCACAACGTCCGGTTACTCAAATCCCAATACATTAGTTCAAAGGAAAGACGAGGGGTATACAATATGAAGTCTTGGTATAACTTGGAAGGAGTCTTGAGTGGTCGATTTTGCTTTTTTCACTCTGTCCGTGCTAAATCAATTTGCACCATCTATAATCGACCATGGACATGGAAACGGCCAAGGGTGATCAGACCAGCCACCTGGAAATCTCCCCAAAGGCGATTCACCAAGAAATTGAACCAACATTCGAAGGTCTGAGTCCTGAAGAGACAAGGAAACTTGAGAAGGCACGTGAGTAATATGTCACTGCTACGGGTACTGGCATTTTGGATATTGACAATAGGAGATAGTTGTCAGGAAGATTGATCTACACTTGGTTTCATCACTATGTCTACTGTTTATTTTCAATATCCTAGATCGTTCAAACATTGCTAATGCCCGACTTGGCGGTATGCAGAGCGATCTTGGGCTCTCTGACACCCAATACCAAACTGCCGTGGCTATAATGGTGAGCTTGAATATTCTTGGCACAGAGCTTGATAATTGACAAAGTGACTAGTTCGTGGGATACCTCCTTGGCCAAATCCCCAGCAATATTGTCCTCACCCGAGTTAAGCCATCCCGGTATATCCCAGTCGCTATTTTCATATGGGGAGGAATATCGATGTGCGCCGCAGCGACAAAGAACTTTGTCGGTATAATGGTGGTTCGCGTGCTTTTGGGATTCGCAGAGTCGCCTTTCTTCCCAGGTGCCCTGTAAGAGCGAATGACCCACTTCTTAATCAATCTGTTTACTGACAGTCTGGACAGTCTATTGGTGAGTTCCTGGTACAAACCGCAAGAGATTGCTCCTCGTGTTGCGGTGCTTTACTGCGGCAACACAATCGCAAACGGATTTGGTGGTCTCATAGCTGCCGGTATATTGAGTGGAATGCAAGGAGCCGGCGGCTTAGACGGATGGAGGTGAGCAGCTAGCACAATGTTCTCTTTCATTGGAAGACCTTTCTCACCAATTTTCTGAAGATGGCTGTTTATCATCGAGGGCGCCGGTACCATGGTCGCTGGAATTCTTGCAGTCCTACTTCTTCCAGACTTTCCTCGCTCAGGTCAACGCAAATGGCTCTCAGAACAAGAACAACGCTTTGCTGAATGGCGTCTTGCACAATCAGCTAATAACGAGGTTGATGAGAACGGATCAATCAAGAAAGCTCTCGTCGATGCCTTTACTGACCCGAAGGCCTGGGCTCTTATCATGATCCAAGTCTGCCAATTAACATCGCAGACGTGGACATACTTCTTCCCCGTGAGTGTGGTATTCCTGAATGGCCTTGGTGGATGAGTGTCTAATAGCCATCGCAAAAAAGTCTATTGTCCAGACTCTCGGATTCAACAACACCATAACTCTCCTCATTACAGTTCCTGTCTACGTCTTTGGATTCTTAACAGCCCTCGGCAACTCCTTCATTGCGCAGTACACTGACAAGCGGGCTATTTTGATCATGTGGCCTCTAGCAGTTGACATAGTTGGGAATGTTTTGGTTATATGCACACATTCTACGGCACCACGCTATGTGGGGATGTTTTTAATGTGTGCTGGCTCCTATTCGGCTTTTAACGTGGTTCAAGCCTGGATTGCTAGTACTGTTCCGCGTACCCGAACGAAACGAGCCATTGTATACGCGTTGGTTAACTTGTTTGGAAACTCGTCCAATATCTACGGTTCCTACTTCTTCCCCAGCTCCGACGCCCCTCAGTATCGCATGGGTGGAATCATTCTCTCCTCTTTTGCTGCTGGTGGGATCATCTTGGCGGCGGGACTAGGCTTCTGGCTACGAGATAGCAACAAAAAGATACTTCGAGAAGAGGAGCAGGATGGTCAAATCAGGTACAAGTATCTTTGGTAATCGGCCTCCAATGTTGAGGTGCTTTGATCTGACTTTTGGTGTCAATGTTTGAAACGGGATACAAGGACTGTGAATACTATGATATTATTCGATAGCAACTTAGCCGTAGAATAAAGATCCATGACAAATATGACCCAAGAAATAATCGTACTGTTTGCGTCTTTGACTTCATACGGCAAATGGTTTAACGAACCTGTTGGTAACCCCCACGCCCTTGAATGGGATTCTATACCGGCCTAGGTAAAGAGTTTTGCGAGGGATCTCCAAAATTCCTTTCAAGCATCCTATTCAAGTTTATTCAGAACAGCTGCTTTAGACGCAAGATACTTCTGTCTACCCTAATTTCACCTTGGGTCCGCGTATAGCAAGAACTTCTCGAGTTGACAAATCTCATCTGCTTTGCCTACGTATTTTTGAAGAACCTCGTTTTTCTCCTTTTGGCCCGGGCTAAGGCCTTCGCAATATAATGAATTGTCTCGGGAAAATCCCGGGGAAAGAAGGCACATCGTGGGGGTTTAGAGTTGTAATGTATCCCCCACGCTTGGCCAGCAACCCCCCAGCTTCTACAACCCCGCATTATTTTTCTTTGATTATAGTTACTTTTGAATACTATGTGCATATGCTGAGCTACTAACTGTAGACTGCGACATGAGTCTATCCAAATACCTGTCTCGTGTACTTTAACTTCCCCGCTCTTTGTAAGATTTCGGGTGTAAGTACGAGTCGACAATGCACCATGACCTTATAAATTCGGGGCGCCCATTACCTACTTTTTGTCGTGTGACAAGTTTCCTTTGCCAGTTGTAGTCAATCTCCTACTCTATTTGGGGGATGCAGCCTAAGGTTGACTAAACGTATCCTTGATATTCTAGACATTCCGACCTCCTCCTTCATCTAGACTTCTATCACCCCTGATAATTTTGATACAAATTTCTTGACTGTTTTTATCTAATTCACAACATTTAATCCTGAGAACAGACGTGCATATTCCCAGGAAATTCGCTCCATGATGACTAAAAATGATCAAGACGGAGCAGAGATTGAGTATGCGGCCGATGACAGCGTGAAAAGTGTTGACGGCATACCATCAATCCAAATTCCGGCTTCACTAGCTGCACTTTCAAACACAGAATTCGAAAGAATCAAGCACCGTGCAACGCTTAAACTTGATGCACGAATCATGCCATGTATGGTGCTCATGTACATCATGAACTACCTCGATCGTCAAAACATTGCTGCAGCAAAACTCGCAGACATCGAGAAGGATTTGAAGATGACCGACGTGCAGTATCAAACATGTGTCAGCATTCTATTCGTGGGATACAGTTCGTGATTTCCAGATATCCGCAGTAGAACGTCTTTCAACTACTTCTACTAACGTAGAGATCTAGTTCTTATGCAGGTGCCTTCGAACATTGTTGTGGGTAAAATAAAACTTCCAGGGATCTATATATGTTTTTCTATGGGCCTTTGGGGAACTCTTTCGGCTTGTACGGCCGCAGTTCATAATTTCTCGGGTCTCATGGCTTCCCGATTCTTTCTGGGATTTGTCGAAGCCGTTTTCTTTCCCGGTGCACTTTTCTACATGTCGCTATTTTATAACAAAAAGCAATATGCACTGCGAACAGCTATCCTATACTCAGGATCTCAGCTTGGCAACGCGTTTGGTGGACTTTTTGCCGTTGCTATCTTGAAGTTGGACGGTAAACATGGCCTGGAAGGTTGGCGATGGGTAAGAAACCGTATGCGATGGAAAAAGTTCAAAGGTAGTGCTAACCCAAATCAATAGTTGTTTTTAGTTGAAGGCGTTGCGACTGTTGGACTCGCAATAATCCTAGCATTCATTCTACCAAATTCGCTAAAATCACTTACTGGATTCAGCAAAATTGAAAATGAATGTCTGCTGTGGAGGTTTGAAGAGGATCAAGGCCAGCAAGATAATGCCGATGAAGTCAGCGCTTACAAAGGCGTTATGATGGCAGTGACTGACCCGAAAACTTGGCTCCTGATGGGAACCTTATATTGTGTTAGTCTTGAACATTTTTCGCAATTCTTCTCACAGAAAATCCTGACCAGCACAGATTTACATAGTAGGGGCTGTAACCAACTTCTTCCCATCGGTGGTTGCCACTCTTGGTTATTCTCGCAACAAGACTTACGGACTTACAGCTGTCAGTCTTCTCCCTGAATTTTATGGCATCTGATTCATGTGCTAAAAGCGGATATATACAGCCTCCTTATGTTCTTTGCGTCATTGCCATGATTATAAACGGATTCCACTCGGATAAGGTATGCACAGCCAAGTTTTCCACGATAACATAAATTGACATAATGGTAGAAACAAGAGCGTTATTGGCACATTGTTTGTCCAATGGTCATTTGTCTTGTGGCTAATATCCTTGCCGTCGCGACGCTCAACACGGCCGCGCGCTGTGAGTCTTATCTGACCAGCACCACCTTCGCTCATTCTTGCGATATGCTAACTCAATATAGATGTTGCCATAATGCTTATGCCAGGGTCATTCTACTCAGCGGCTGTTGTCGTTCTGTCGTGGGTAGCTGGAACTCTATCGCAACCGTCAATCAAGCGTGCCTCCGCTATTGCCTTGATCAATTCCGTCTGCAATACTCCGAACGGTATGCCATTCAACGTGTTTATTGCCTTTGAATGATCACTAATCTTTGGTGAAGTCTGGGGATCATATCTCTATTACTCAGAGCCTCGATATCTGGCCGCATTTTTGGTCAACCTAGCGGCCTCCGTCCTGGCCATTGTTCTAGCCACCGGAACTCGCATCCATTTAAGGAGGCAAAACAATAAACTAGATAGGGGTTCAGATCTGGGCAAAAATGGACCAACTCCAGCTCAGGTCGTCGCTGGCTTTCGCTACACCAGTTAAGACACACTCAAACCATCATGCGGTCGAAGAGATGGTTTCCTTATTTGACCAACCCATTCGAGCGTTCACTCGAGGATTTCAAACGAAGAATTGTTCTGAGTATCCAGTGTTCCTCTTTTAATAGCTTGAAAAACCCTGCCTCGAAGCTGCGTTTCATGGCGTTAAGAACACTGGCGAAGACCGCCTGACCCTTTTGGTAAATTAAGTGAAGCTATTTCCCCTCGGCATTAGAGATAAGACTAGTTCAGTGCTACGTAATTTGTTAGCATATTGCATGTAAACAAGAGCGATACCCCGAGCAAAATGCAAGGGGTATGCGGAACTCACAAGTCGGTAGGCGATCAAGCTGTGGCCAGAAGTCCAGACAAAGCTCATCTGCGGAACCGGTGAATGTAAACAAGCTTCCAATCCCAGAATCATATGTTGCATGGCCCTGTAGAGATTCCCAATCCACGATTGGTTGCTGTGAAGGTAGCCCAAAGGCCATATTATCTCTCATATCCACTGACCGCAATTCCAGGTTTCCGACATTTTCAGTCTGATATGTCCCAGTCTGCTGATATTCGCCACTGGCTGATTCGGATGTGTGGCCGGTGACCTCTGACCTCAAGGCATCGAGCACGATATTGTACCTCCACGCGAGCGAGTTCCTTTCAGTAGCCTGGCCTAAATGATACTGAGTCTCTTCAGCCAGCTTGTAAAGCGATTGTTGGTCGATCCCTGGAGGCTGTAAGTCTGAAGTAGTGCAGAACCATGAGCTGGGAATTCTTCCTCTTTTAGTGTGTATTAGATATATATAAACAATCGAGAGAGCATTAAAAGCAATGTACTGGGTATACCAGAATGCGGGATAGAGAAGATTATCTTTAACCAGCTCTAACACTAGCTCAAGTGTGTCACGAGCATTGCCAATACAAGATCGGAGGTGAGCTTGAGCGGAATCCCCGGTGGTATCTGTTTCTTGGGAATAGTCCCGGAGCAGTAAAGGACGTGTTACAAACATCAGAGCGTGGAATCGAGCAAGTCTTATCACAGTCAACTGTCTTTGGAAAATGGAGATTAAGCTGCTAGGGCACACCCAATCACCCAATAGGGGTGGGAGGTCAGACTGCCACTGCTTGATTTTCCCCACGAGGTTTTCTATCAGAATCACTTCTTGTTCCTTTTCAAGGGGTTGAATAGAGTACAAGTCTTGCGATGCCCCGGCAAGTATTCGAGAAAGCTTTGCGTGACAGACTGGCGCATCCATAAGACAATTTCTTTGCACATGAGGTCGGTTTTGATTTGAATTTATTTGCTCGTCGTTGATAAGCGCCGGGTAGTCTTGGTCAATATCTTCTTCGCGAAGTAGCCTTGGTCGACCAAGGATCAGGCTAAGATATTCATCCAGGGTAAAGGAACACCATAACACACGTTTCGAGCATTGAAGAGCAACCTCAATAGCCGAGGAAGAGTTGAGGGGTTGCGCCTGTGTGTGCTTGCGGTGCAGTCCAAGGGCCATCAGCAATTGAACTGTAGGTCCGAAATTAAACCAAGCTCGATTCATTCTTGAAGTACCAAGAAGATAGAGAACGGTTAGAAAGCGAGCCTGGACAGATTCCAAGGTTGGTGATCCCTGCTCCTGCGCAAGAAGCTGATCTGCCATTTGATAATACGTCTCACTTTGCTGTGCGCGCGGTACGTTTGCCAGTGAATATTCGAGTGGCATATCTTGCAGGGCCGAGAAAGATGATGAAATAGCGCACATCATCAATATTATCGCTTTGACAGCGCGTGGGACCCTTGCTGTTTGAACTGGTGGTGTTCGTACATCTTGTCCAAAAAGTAAATCCACCCATTCTCCTACAGTCCCCTGATGTAGAACCCGATAAGTTGGCGACGCGAAATCAAAGTACCGCTGAATCAGCCAATCAACGGTTGCCCGATTGGGCCATTGCAGATGAATTTCGGGAATCTGGGGAGCATGCCGATCCCCGTGCGAGAATATGGAGCCATAGGAATCCTCCGAAGTTGAATCCAACGTACGCCGAGTCCCATGGAGATTTCTCGCGGCTCGGTGTAAAAATGAATGAGCCGATGCCGGACCTCTATATTGACCCCCGACTACCGACTCCGGATCCGGGGTAGAGTCCTTTGATGCGGGGATTGATGAGGCTGAAATGGATCGAGGCCCATTTCCGACTTGTCCGGAGGGCAGTGGGGTGGCAGCGGAACCGCGATGATATGGGACATTGTAGGAGCATTCCAGACTAGATCGCACGCAAAATCGACATGGTATGTCTCCTGTACAGGCCTTTTTGCGTGCCTTGCATGCATCGCACGCACGAGTCACCTTGAGTCTTTTCCGCGCCCGCGACGAGTCTTGTTGTGAGAGTGGTGATTTTCGCGTTTCCTCCGCCATCGGAAAATACCAGCAGTATCCGAATCTTAAGAGGAAAGATCTCTTATCTCGAATACGCACTGACAGAGAGACAAAATGAATCTACCTTCTCACTTATCTCGGCCCTTACCTCTTTCTCTTCGTTATTGCAATATCCCGTGGGCATGAGAGATGACAGAGGAGTAAAACGAATTCCGCAGCCTTTATCCGACAGTCACGAGACCTACCATTGCCGAGGGTAAACCAAGCCAATATTCGGGGTTTTCCATGGCTCTGTACAGTACAATATGGAATAAAGACATCGAAGTTTGAGACACGAGTCTTAATATCCTCATGTGTAAGAAGACAGTCCCTCTCAAACCCATCCCTAAGCAGGATGTCTTACCGACATCGTCTAATCCTCAAACTCTATACCTATAGAGTAGGTAGAAATATTTTTGTTTATCCATTTCAAGGCAGGACTTGTGGAGTTATAAAGGTTGACAATATCAAAAACAACCTTTACGAGCAGGACTGCCGGCAGGGAACTACACGGCAGTACCGTCGAAATAGAACCTTCGCGAGTAAATGATTCGTAGGAGAATACGATGCCGCTTTGGCTCACGCCCCAAAACAGGGCCTTACTATTACCCATACATGAAAGTAAATCCCAATTCTCCGATAAATTTAACTGTTCCCCGCTTTTAGACCATATAGTCCTCTTTTACCACCATACCTAGGCTACTTATTCGGGTAGCAAAAACCAACATGTCAAAAAGCATCAGCGATCACTTGGAGTCATTGTAAACTGGGCAAGAGTCCACTCAAGACTATGCCCAGAAGCCACCGGATATTGAGTTTTCTGAAATCATAGCCAAGTCTCCCCTCGCCAGAAGAGTTGTTCGCAGAATTGATATGATGGTCATACCCTTCATATGTATTACATACCTAGTCACCTACGTGGATAAGGCTATGCAGGGGTATTCGGCTGTATTCGGTTTGAAAGATTCTCTGGATTTACATGGATCAGAATACAGCTGGCTGGGCGAGCCGTACTATTCCAAAAAAGATTTATTGACTGACTCTGACTGGCCTTAATTTTTGAATAGGAAGTGTGTTCTATTTCGGATACCTTGCGGTATGTCTGGGTACTGCGATGGAAGAAGCATTTGCTGACAATAACCAAAGTTCGAATATCCTACTACATTTGCCATGCAAAAATTCCCGGTCTCAAAATGGCTCTCGATCAATCTCATTCTTTGGGGTGGTATCACTATGGCGCTTGCTGGATGCGAAGGATTCGACTCATTTCTCGGTCTACGATTCGTACTTGGGGCGCCTGAGTCTTGCTCAACACCAGCTTATCTTTTGATAACTGCAACATGGTATACAGTCGAAGAGCAGCCCATTCGAATAGGTTGGTGATCCACATTCCTTGGAGTCGCAAACTCTTTTGGTGGTCTATTGGCCTTTGGAGTGGGTCATATCGAAGGAGCTTTAGAAGCTTGGCAGTATCAATTCCTGGTAATTGGAGCGCTATCTTCGACGTGGGCAATATTCATGTTTTTCATGTTGGCCGAAAAGCCAGAAACTGCGTAAGTGATGAAGACGTCAAACAGATTGTTCCTTTGCTAATTTTGTAGGTCTTGGTTGAACGTGGAAGAAAAGAATGTTGCAATTCAACGACTAGGTCCTCGACACCACGGAGCTAACCATGGGGAGATCAAGAAGTATCAAATAGTCGAAGCGGCTATTGATCCAAAGACATGGCTATTCTTTCTATGTGGAGTAGCTACACAGGTTGTTAATGGAGCGGTGAGCAATTTCGGTAGTTTGATTATCTCCGGGTTTGGATATTCGAACTTGGTGACAACCCTTTTCCAGATACCGTACGGCATGGTGATCCGGTTTCAAATATATCAGCAATGTATATTCAACGATGATTACCCGGGCAGAAGAGATGCCTTGTAGCTATTCTATATGTCTGCCCAGCGCTAACCGGGGCAGCTGGGATCCATACCATCTCGCGAGATCACAAAGTCGCGCTATTGGTGTGCTATTGGGTAGGTGAACTTCGCTTGTTTTGCTGGAAATCCATTGTAGAGCTGACGTGTCTCAACTTAGTTGACGAGCACTTACACCGCATCCTTCGCAATGATCATGTCTCTCCTCACGGCAAATACTAGAGGCTCAACCAAAAGGTCCACTGTGAATGCGGTCTTCTTCATCTCTTACTGCGTGGGGAATATCATTGGACCTTTCTCATTCAAAGAGACCGAGGCCCCGCAGTACACATCAGGAATCATTGCCATGTTGGTAGCGTATTGTGTCGAAATTCTTTTGCTTCTGGCATTCGCGCTGTATACTGCTGCAATGAACAAGAAGAGAGATGAATCCCAGGAGGGGGCCACTTTGGATCTCCAAGATGCTTCACGTTCCTTAGAGAACATGCCAATTGAAGCGACATTGGATCAGACGGATGGAGAAGACCCGTTCTTTCGATATTCTTATTGAGAAAGTAACTTGGATGTGCAATGTAGTGAGACTACTATCAATAATTTGAATTCATTGAAATGTCAATTCATTATATGCGTTTCCTAAGGCCACTCGGCTAATTCTGCTCACTAGAATATAGCAACCCCATATGGAGGGCTCGCAAGACCGCCAGGAACCTAGTATTTGTTAGTCAGCAGAGCGAAAATTGACCTTTGAACCTAGCACTCGTACGAAAGGATTTAAATTCGAGTTAACTCACCCGTAATGGCATGCTACTGAAGAAGAAAGACCATCGCTGCCGCTTTCTGCATTCTTCGCTCAATCTTTCCGAATCAAATATTTCTCCAATTGGCATTCCAGCCAGCCAATAGCCACTCATGCAACATGTAATTCGGGTTTTGACAAGGCCATGCTTCAAAGCTTGGCTGATCTCATGCAACAGCTGAAAATCCAGATTCCCAGATCCAACGAAGTGTTTCTTCTGATGACTCGAGACCCACGGCTGGAGGTATTGTCATTTCCGCTAATGCTACCACTTGCTCATCTGGCAACTTGGAAAAGGCACGAACCCATCCAGACCGAATGAACAGGATATCTCCATCTTTCAGCTCTTTGCGCTGCGACTCCGCAATATCGTGAAGGATGGAGGCTGAGATTGAATGTGGTGAGAAATGATCAATTGCAATGCCCTTGTTCTCTGCCCAAGCCGCATAATCTAGTAAAATTCCTCGACCCACGGTCCCTCCTTTCTCAACCCATGCTGCAGACCCAAAGTCAGGCTTATCGCTTTTGACAAATACGTATTCCAACTTACCATTGATCCCATTCACTTTGGTTTGCAAGATATCGCCTGATGTATGGTTGTTGAACCACTTCTTACTGTCCTGGTATCCATAATGCCTGAAGCCATCCCATTGCGTACTAACCTAGGTGTTGAAAATTAGGGTATCATCATTCACCGAGCGAGGTGCTTTGTTTTTGATGTCTGTTGAAATGGGGCCCGACCAAAACACGGCTTAGACATGAAGTCCAAAGGCAGGTCTGTCGGGATGCGAATTCCATCTTTGATCTCATCTGAGGCCTTATTCACTATATCTGAAGTCAGACGATTTAGCATTCCACATTCATCATCCTGTCCAAATAGACCCCAGGCATTGCCGGGGGGCCGTCTTTGCGTAGTGGTAGATCGTCGAATGAAGGGAATGAGACCATTATGCTGAGTAGGACGCCAAGGCAGGCTCAAAATCACTATGAAATCAACACCATCTAGCAATGGGATAATGGTTGATGCCTCAGGACTCTTTTAATTCCTCCGAGTGACGACCCATCATACTAGCCGTTGCAGGATACCAATGAATTTCGTTCGCCGTGGAATAATATCCGCGGATAATCGTAACCTACATGACCCACATATACTTTTCCGACGTGGGTTAATCCACTGCAAGCTTCCACGACATGGCGATAAATATTAGATGAAATTGACCCGGTTGTTTCTCATTCAACTGCGAGAGTTTTATTTCTACTTTCTCTTCTAAAATGGGTATTCAAAAGCACTTCACTCTAAACACCGGTGCGAAGATCCCCGCGGTGGGCTTTGGTACCTGGCAAGCGAAGCCTCTCGAGGTTGAAAATGCCGTTGAGGTGGCCCTAAAGCAGGGTTATCGTCACATTGATTGCGCTGCTATCTATCGCAATGAGACGGAAGTAGGAGCAGGCATCAAGAAATCTGGTGTCCCTCGCGAGGAAATCTTTATCACAGGAAAGCTCTGGAACACCAAGCATGCCGCTGAGGATATTGAGCCGGCTTTGAACAAGACCCTAAAGGACCTTGGTGTAAAATACCTTGATCTATACCTTATGCATTGGCCAGTGTAAGTTAGTTTCATGGCTTCTTGATATGGTACAGCATGTAACTAACCTTTTCTAGCGCTTTCAAGGGCGGAGACAAATGGTTCCCTTTGAACGAAGATGGTGTCTTCGAGCTGGAAAACAATGACTACATTTCCACTTACAAGGCTATGGAGAAGCTTCTATCTACTGGCAAAGTCAAGGCTATTGGTGTCTCCAACTTCAACATCCGCCGACTAGAACAATTGCTTGGTCAAGTCTCCGTTGTCCCTGCAGCAAACCAAATTGAAGCACACCCATACCTTCAACAGACTGATCTGCTGAAATTCTGCCAAAGCAAGGGGATTGTGGTAGAAGCTTACTCTCCCCTTGGTAACAATCAAACCGGTGAGCCTCGCACTGTTGATGACCCTCTTGTCGCAGAAGTCGCAAAGGAAACCTCAATGGATCCCGGCCCTTTGCTCGCTAGCTGGGGAGTGCAGCGCGGTACCATTGTCCTGTCTAAGAGTGTCACGCCCTCTCGTATCGCGGCCAATCTTCAAGTTCGCACTCTACCTGATGATGCATTTGAGAAATTGACTGGACTTGAGCGCCACAAGCGGTTCAACTTCCCGGCGAACTGGGGCTTCGATATCTTCGAGGAGGTTGGCGAGGAAGTAGTTCACAAGGCAGCGATCGCAGCTGGACCTGCAAACAAGCTCAAATTTACTGTATAATAGAAGAAATCATAACAATTCTCGTAGCAAAAGAAATTTCTCTTCTTTCCGCAAGTTGTGTATGCTAGAAAATTTTGGTTGACTACTAATTGCGTGCATGAAATTGCAAATATATTTGAACATCTGATTTAAGACCACGGAATTGAAAGGCATTAGTGCTGAGCTACTGTTGAGAAAAAGAATTTCATGACCACTTCAATGAGAATTCTTTCAGAATCGCATTGAATTCATCAACAGTAGTGGAATCCGTTTCAGGGGAGCATTGTCCCGCTCGAAGACAGAAGAGGGGAATGACCCTCTTAAAAGAATCCGACGGGAGAGATGATATTTCCGCCGCAACCCCTCAAAACAGCGGCGGAAAAGCAGTCTTCTCCATCTGCTCGGCGCAAAAACATCCCAACGCACGTCATTTGATCAAGTTCATCCCTGAGAACCTCTAAATTCGCGGGGTAAGCAGTCGTGGGCCAAAATGATCATGCGGTAATAGTTTATACGTCGGAAAAAGCCCCAGTGGTCGGATATGGGATCCGAGTACAAGAGGACTCGCCGGAAAATACACTCAGGCTACAGAATGGGAAATAATCTGATAATCAAGACAATCTACCCTCTTATTAGCCTTCCTTGGCTCGATCTAACAGGATATATGCACCGTCTCGGAAGAGCGCAATAGCCGGAATCATCCATCTGTTTCAAGATTGATCTAAAAAGGCATTGGGATCCCAAACATCTGGAACAAGAAATTTACCTATACTGCTGGCTTTTCTTGATACGAAGATGGCAGCTTCAGTCCTTTCGTCACCGGTGACATCGGCTTTGCCCATCACAAATACACAATCTGCGGTGTCAGCAGAAATTGCGCCAGCAAGTGCAAAAAATGAGATCTTTACAGTTGATGATCTCCTCCAAACCAGAGCAACAGGGGAGACAGCTCATGAGCCAATAGTGGCATATCCTTCATCAGGGACAGAGTACATCTACTATACTCCACATCAGGTTCGATATCTCGGTCTTTAGCCTTCGATCTCAGAGTATGTACTGACAAAATTAGCTAAATCGTCTCGTCGAGTTAGCAGCCATCTACTATTCGAAGACAATCCCACAAAGATTGACCTCCACCGACCCCGTTCAGGTCGTCGGATTACTTGGTCCATCCGATTTTGAATATCTTATTACACTGCTTGCAGTCTCTCGGCTTGGTCACACTGTACTCTTTCTTTCAACACGGATCGCAGAAGATGCGTATGTCAGCTTGGTCGAGGCCACAGAGGCCACATTCCTCATCACCTACCCAAGCTTTGAGTCTATGGGACAAAATATCTCCCGACGCACAAACATCGCTCAGGTTGCAGTGGTCTCACCAGCTGATGCAAATGTCCCAGCCGTCCAAGCAGCCCATTTACCGGCTTCAGGTCGCCATGGTCCAACAGAAAACAAGCACATAACCTGGGTCATTCACTCGAGCGGCTCTACCGGCCATCCAAAACCAATCTATCAAACTCACTCAGGGGCTCTCAAGAACTACGCGAACAACTTCGGCTTAAAGGGATTCATCACTTTGCCTCTTTTCCACGCCCATGGCATTAGCTGTCTCTTCCGAGCCCTTCATTCGCAGAAGTTGATTTACATGTACAACGCCAGTCTACCACTAACCGCAACTGCGCTCCTCACCACTCTAAACGAACACCCTGAGATTGAGATTTTGTACGCGGTACCCTATGCCTTGAAACTGCTTTCAGAATCTGAAGATGGCCTCCAAAGGCTAGCACGTCTGGAACTCGTGATGTTCGGGGGATCCTCCTGTCCCAAGCCAATCGGCGACACTCTCGTTCAGAACGGTGTGCGCTTAGTCTCGCATTACGGAACAACCGAGACTGGACAGTTGATGACTTCCTTCCGTGATCGCTCAGATCTGGACTGGGACTATGTCCGTCCTGGGCCTTCTCTATTGCCATATCTTCGCTGGGAGGCCCAGCCTGGTATGCCTGGTATCTACGAGCTCTGCGTCACGGATGGTTGGCCATCAAAAGTCGCTAGTAACCGTCCCGACAATTCCTATGCTACCAAAGACCTATTCGAGAAGCACCCGACTACCCCAAATGCTTGGCGCTACTATGCTCGTCTTGATGATACTTTGGTTCTGGAGAATGGCGAGAAGGCCAATCCACTGGTGATTGAAGGAGTCGCTCGCAAAAATCCAAATGTTGCAGAAGCCATCGCATTTGGAGCCACAAAACCACGCATCGGTCTTTTTATCATTCCATCCGAAAAGTCTCCATTTGTGAATGATGAGGATTTGCTTGATGCCATTTTCCCTGATATCGAGACATGTAATGCTGAGTCTCCTGCTTATGCTTACGTTTCTCGAGATATGATCTTTGTTCTTCCCAAGGACAGCGAGTACCGGAAGACCGATAAAGGAACTGTCATTCGATCTGCATTTTACAAGGACTTTGCTCAACGGATAACCGATATTTATGAGTCTGCAGACGCTACTGGGGACCGGGTGCTCGAAGGTGAAGAGCTGATCGAATTTCTCCGCCAGGAGCTTCTCGGAATAGCCCCAGCTATCGAGCCCTCATCATTAGAGCCTAATAATGACTTTTTTGGCCTTGGAATTGATAGCTTGCAGTCTATTCGCTTAAGAACAGCAATCCTCCGGACTTTGGATCTCAGTGGTCAGAAGTTGTCTCAGAACTTTGTCTTTGAGAACCCGTCTTTAAAGACAATGGCCGACGAGCTAACTCGCCTGCGTCTCGGAAACAGCCCTAAGGTTCAAATTCCCGTTGAAGAGCGGATGAAAAACCTCATCGAGAAATATAGTAGCGGGTTCGAGACTCACACTTCTATTCCAAGAGTGGCGGATGGGCAGCATATTGTGCTAACAGGTGCTACTGGCTCCTTGGGAGCTCATATTGTCGCCCAGTTAGTACAGTCCAATGATGTGCGCAAGGTCTATTGTCTTGTACGAGCGAAATCAATCAATGCTGCCCGTCGCCGTGTCGCCCAAAGTCTTCACGCGCGCAAAGTGTCATTGGCATTGACTCCCGCCGCCGAAAGAAAGATTGTGGCTCTTCCAGCAGATCTCACGAATGCAGAGAATTTGGGTTTAGATAAAGATACCTTTTCAAAACTCAGGAAGACAGCAACGTCTGTCATTCACTGTGCTTGGTCTGTCAATTTCAACTGGGCCCTTGAGAGCTTCGAACAAAGTTGCATTGCTGCCACGCGGAATCTACTAGATTTTTGCCTGAGCGTCGAAGCTCCACAACCAGCTTCGTTTTCCTTCTGTTCTTCTGTCAGTACAGTTGCGCGTACACCAGGGAACTGGGTCCGTGAAGAACTGCCCGAATCACTCAGCCACGCCCAGGGCATGGGCTACGCTCAATCTAAGCTAGTCACTGAAACTATCGTCAATCGTGCGTCTCGGCAGACAGGAATGACAGCACGAGTTCTGCGCGCCGGCCAGATTGTGGCGGATACATCCTCCGGTATCTGGAATTCAACCGAAGCAATTCCAATGATTTTGCAGACTGCAAAGACTATCAAGGCACTCCCCCAGCTCGACGATATCCTCTCCTGGACTCCGGTTGATGTAATGGCGTCAAGTATCATTGAACTCAGCCTATCATCCACCGCTGGGGACATCCTCAATGTCACAAACCCGACTCTGAACCACTGGTCTAATGACCTTCTACCCCTTCTCCGCGAATCTGGCCTTGACTTCGAAGTACTCCCCAAGAGAGCCTGGCTCCAAAAATTACAATCATCCAACCAAGACCCCGAAACCAATCCCCCAATTAAGCTCCTCGACTTCTTTGCCTCGAAGTACGACAACGACAATCCAACCAGCCCTATTCTATACGACACAAAGAAGGCGCAAGCAGCCTCGCCATCTTTAGCAAATGCACGCGGCTTGAAACCTGAGTTCACTTCCCAGTTCATCAAATACCTCGATAGTCAATGCTGGACCAAACAGCCAGCCTACGCTCTCGCACGGGAAGTCATATTCCTCATCGGCCCTTGCGGGTGTGGCAAGACAACCGCCGCTCGCGCCTTATCAACACGTCTTAATATCCCCTCGATCGAAGGCGATACCTTTCACTCCCCACTAGCCCGTCAAAAGATGTCGAAGAATATTCCACTCGAGGATTCTGATCGCTGGGATTGGCTCGCTCATATCCGTGGAGCCGTTATGGATCGTCTACTCACCTCCGATACGCCCGCAGTGATAGTGACTTGCTCCGCGCTGCGGACCATCTACCGCGACGAACTACGGAAACTAAATCAACTCTTTGATTTCCCAGTTACAGTTTCTTTTGTCTTGCTTTCTATCAGTGACAAGGCACAGTTAGTTGAGCGGATGAATGAGCGGTCGGCAATTGAACAACATTATATGAAGTCGTTCATGGTGGAATCCCAACTTGGATTGCTTGAGCTTCCAGTTGATGAGGATGATGTGACTTTACTGGACTCCAGTCAGTCGAGAGAGCAGATGTTGGATGAGGTGGTAGCGGTTATGCAGAATATTTTGAAGGCTTAATTAGGCTTTCTGGTCAAGGCTGGGGCTATTGCAGCATGTCCTTAGAATGACAATTATGTTTTCACTTCTTTCGCTGGTGATTCCCTCAAAATTTTACTACACTAGTCCATTGAACAGGGTATAAGAAAGTAGATTATGTGCAATTATGTTGACAAATCATGAGCATCCCCATACACGAAACTATCTAAGTGGCTTTATACAACTAATCTAGAGCTCTACAGGATTCTACCATGAAAAGTAAGCGGCAAGGCAATAGGCGTCCTTGAATGTTTTCCGAAAGCTGGATGGAATATGAACGAGCCCATTGATGTTTTGAAGCCATCTGTCCTTTGGTATGCCAATTCCAATATTTCGAAAAAATACCTGAATGACGAAATGTGCTTTGTAAATATGCAGGCACAGAACCCCAGATGGTCAGTTGGTTTTTGGAGCATGGCGAGAGCCCGAATGCGCAATGCGATGTGAATGGTACTCCACTAGTTCTACATACTGAGGGAGAAGAGACCAGGACAAATGGGACTACATGCGTAGCCTACCTAATTTTGTTGCTCCCGAGCAGGAAAATCGTAGGTACTCACAAAAAATGTTTGTTGTGAGTAGATTGGAATCTACTGAAGATTTTGGTTAATGCTCAGCTTTACTCAATATGCCGATTGGTTAGATAGATAGAGCAATTTGTGGTCAATAAGTGTACAGTTCATTGAGAATCAAACATAGGATTGTCTATTAACACAATATATAAGCAGTCATCTAAATTTTAACAAGTCATCTCACGAATCTTCGCCATATCTGAAAGTCTCCATAACAGTTCTTAAACGGCGTTAGGGAAGACATGGGGATTAGTGAGAGTCTTAGGTGCCGAATCACGAGCCTTGGGACCAATCAGATGGTCAAAGGCGGGCGAATGGCTAACACGAGGAGACATATCCTTCAGGTCCCACAGATATCCAAGCGTCTTGAGAACAGATGTAGCACTGTAAGAGGAAGACTTTCCAGTTACAGGGTCAACGCCATAGTTCTCCACATGGCCCTGGGGCGCATAAGGCGAGATCAACCAAGTGGGCATGCGACCACCAAGACGATCAAAGTTGAGAGTATACTTCGAACCATCGGGGGCGGTCTCGGTGTAAGTCTTGTTATCGGGACGAACAGCAAGGGGAGGAGCGACATGGTCGAAGAAGCCACCGGTCTCATCATAGGTCAGGAGTAAGATGGTTTTTTCCCACTGTGGGCTGGCACGAAGCGCATCGTAGACCTGCTTGACTAGGACTTGACCGAAAGAGACGTTGCCGGAAGGATGCATAGAGTTGGTGTTCAAGCCGCAGCAGGACGGGTTGATGTAGGAAAGTTGGGGGAGAAGACCGAGGTAAGCATCTTGGTAAAAGTTCTCCATGGGGACAACGTTGTCTTTGGCGTTATTGGCGGTCCAGTTGAAGAACAGAGAGTCTGGCAAGAAGGCGCCGTTTGTGCCATCGTAGTTGCGCCATGAGATACCCTTCTCTGTGGCAACCTCGAAGATACTGGTAGTGTCGATTCCAGACTCGAGGAAGCTGTCATCATTCTCGCCATGGCCGTCTGGAGTACCAGCAATAGCACAGAGACGGTTGGGATTTGTTGGCTAAATATATATAAGTATGTCTCTTGATGATAATATGTATTTTGGAAGTACTCACGCCAGGCACGCAAGAGTGCCAGTAGTTGAAAGTGGTGAACTCATCAACCAGGTCCACAAGAGTTGGAATCTCGCTCTCGGAGTAGTAGCCCATAACCTCTTCAGTGGCACGCTTAGCCGAGATAGCTGGGTAGGAATCCATCTGGCGCTCGACAAAGCCGTTTAGATTAGGCTTCAATTTGCCGCTCGCAATATCCTTGTTAGATGGGTTATAGGTGCCGTACATCTCAAAGTTGACACCAGTGACTGAATGATCAGGGTCGTGAATGACGGAGTCATAATCCTTGAAAGTACTGCACCACTTCTTGCTGTGGGTTTGGTTGACAGACTCAGGATTGCAGAATGGCCCGTTGTTGACGACATTGTCGAGGCCCTCTTTGTGGACACCACCCAGCATGTTGTCGAAGCCGCGATTTTCCAACAGAATCCAGACGACATTCTCGACTTTGTCCTTTAGATTGGCAATGGATTCCTTGGAACCGGACTTATAGCCCCAAGGCTCTTGATTGCCACGGGTGACAGCAGCACCCAGAGCAGTGCCTGATAAACCCAGAAGGGGAATCAAAGTATTAGCCTTCATGATTGATACAATACAAAAGTTAATCCGAAGGGACGAGTAGCTTGACAGGTGAGTATGTGAGAATCATTTCCCAAGCAGACATTACTATCATATTTATACTACATGTCCTCCACTCGGCTTGCACGCGAGCAGATAGGTTAATATCGGTTATTTTCCAAAGCAAGTAAGCCGTGTTTATTTGAAGAGCAAATGGGGAATACATATCTCATTCACATGTAGGGGCAAAGTACTCTCATAGGCTTGGAAGCCAGATTGGGAGCCGCGAAACCGGATCTCAAAGTGGAGCTTGATGGATAGCTTAGTATGTGGAAATTATCAGAAGAAGCACCTTCCAGAATTAGTTGTTTCCAAGCAAAGACGAATGATTTTGCAATGAACGAACGCGGATTCGTTCCTGGCAAGAAGCTTAGCTTCGTACCTGCTGGGAGGTGGAGCACATCCATCCTAATTACCCGGAATGAACCAATTAGGGCATAAATCCAGCCACACTCCACACTTTTCTAGGCCAATCACAATATCTATTCAGCGCATGCTTTCAAGTTATCTTCCACGTGCGGGAGCCTTGATTCGTGTTGGGGTTGCGTTTGTTTCTATTGACCTTGGATTGGCAAGTTTTCGTAGTTGTTTGATACTGGATAGATGCGCGGAATGCAGCGGACTTCATAGAGGCCCGCTATCATCATCCAACATTTTTTCCCGGGGCATTGTTATCTGCAAGACATACAGTTTCTTGTAAAAGCAATATGGTCTGATCCACTATTTCACGCACCACGCAAACATTGATTGGTGTTCAATTATAGCAATTAGTTAGTATTCTGCAAGCTTCAAATGGTCATCGTTTTCCTTTGTGAGCGCCACGCAGGACTATGCACAATAATCTCAATCTAGAAGATCCGTTTATGCAATGTCCTAATTTTTTCTATTATCCCCTCTTCGTCGCCGACCAGAATTGAGTGACTATCCGATATGTTAGCCATCATCCGAGACCCATACGGCGAAACAGCAAATGCTTACCATAAGTAAACTTCAGCAACGTCTCCGGCTGCTCGTTATAAGTGCTGTCGATGCTCTTTCTTGAGGTATGATTTACATCAAACCCGAGTAGGTCTGCCAGATGAAGGACTTCGTCCGCGGAAAGCTGCACAGCGGTGTGAGTGCCCCATTTCAATGCTATACATATTCAAATTAGATCAGCTTTACAAGGAATCACAAAAGACCAAATGGAAATTCCAAGATCCAAGGCAAAAGAATTTGAGAAACCTACGCCCTAGGTTGATCCATACTCCACCAGGCTTCAGCAGTCGGTGTATATTACTCAGGAATTCAATCACGTTATCAGAAATGTCGATGAAGAACAGCGTAACTACGGCGTCGAACTGGTCATCTTCGGGAAACATTTCTAAGAAGTCACCCTCGATGAGCTTGACGCCTTTGTTTGGCCAGTGGTCCGGAACTGTTATAGCAGAGTAACGCGAGGATGGATTTGCCTGATGCGTCCATTTGGTTACAAAGGGCTGTAGAGTGTGTTGATGCAGCGAGGTCGTGTGGTTCGTTAAAAGATGGTATGCCAGAATGGAGGCATAGTCGAGTTCGTTAGTTGTGACATCGTATCCTGCATCTGACATGAGACACTGTATTCATCAACCATGGGCAAATTGAGGTGGGACGCACCGAGATCAGCGATGTCGCTCGCCAGTCTCCCCAGGGCGCTTCCAGGTACGAGAACCTTCTTCCCGCTTTCATTTCCGCCAAAATGTTGCTCAAGCTCAGTCATAATAGGCGGAAACACGGCTTGTCTCTCTTTTATGCCCTGTGAGCCCCAGTCTCGCGAAAGATGACCCCACGTCAGGTCTACAAGGCCGAAGTCTGCCTGTTCACTATCCTCCAGTATCCGTGGACCTGTGTTGTAATAATCCCTTGCAATCTGCACGATCATTTCAGAAATCATAGTATTTACTTCGACTCCCTTCCTAGATTTCTCAAAGTGTACAGGATAGCCAAGTTTGTTGCTCAAACTCCTCTGTGCGGGGGTCTGCTTGGAATACCGCAAATGCTTGCGCTGAAGAATGTGCTCGGCGATAAAAGGATACTGCTCAAAAGAGTTGATAGAGTGTGCGAGCCCATCGGGAAGCGGAGAGGATATCTTCCTTTGGACATCTCGTGGAATGTAGGTTTCATTGAAGGTCGATATTGGGGGGACGGTGGGCTGGGATGTCAGCTCAATGCAGAGGGCTTCTGCGCGCTCGGAAAGGGAAGAAAAGATAAAAGCGATGTCAGACAACGAGGTGGATCCACGTGTGGCGAGGTATAGAGGGGACACGATGAAGAGAAGGAGAGCAAGGGAACGGGAGAGGTAGGTCGAGGAACTCATCGTTGCGTAGCCACGCCTAGCTCAGTGTATATTATTCTAGAACGCACAAGAGAACAACACAAGGGAAGTTCAGAAAACCGAGCTATTTATATAGAAGTAGTGAGGCATTATTGGAGTCACTAGCTAAAACTGAACGTGTCTCGTTCAATCTAAGGTACGTGGGTTTTGCTGCATCAATAGTAGTGGCCGATCATAAGCAAGATGCTGCACAGTAAGCTACAAGTATGTGGTGCTTAAGATGTCTTTCAATCCCGAGACCATTATGAACCTTTTTCTATTCTCTTTCTAATCGAATGACAGCGATGCCTCGTTCGGCTTTGCTCCTCTATATACTCACCATCCTCGTCTTCTCACATTTCCACCTCTCTCATGCACACAGAAAGTGTAGCAAGTTGATAACGCGCAAAGAATGGAGGACCTTGAAAACTGAGGAGAAATCTGAGTGGATAGGAGCCGTCAAAGTAAGCCCTCTTTCTTTTCATCTAAGACTGTTGGTAGTTTGATATTCATACCTATCAGTGCTTAGCAAACATACGACACGAACGACTATCTTTGACGAGGAACAAGACTGTGCTAGAGGGGAAAAGAAGCCTGTACGATGACTTCTCGTACTCACACGCATCTGTGGAGCATAGTGCGCATAGGAATGCCTACTTTTTACCATGGCACCGCTGGTTCACACACCTATTCGATGCCACCCTTCGCCGCAATTGTGGATACAATGGGCCGACACCATATTGGGATTGGTCGCGCGATCATACAGATCTATTCAGCTCGCCAGTATTTGAGGACTCACCGGTGTATGGGCTAGGTGGAACGGGAGACTGTTATCCCTCCCCTGGGACAGATTGTATTGTCAACACCGGTGCTTTTTCCCTGTCGACTGGGAACTTCAAGCTTTCATGGCCAATTCCACACTCACTACGAAGAAATTTGACTCTCATTACCGGCTGGTTTGACCATGAGCAGCCTCAGAATAGCACGCTTGGCCCTGAATTCGTGCGTAATGTGACTGAGAAAACCAAGGGTGACTTCTTTCGATTCCAGTACGCAATGGCACTACTGCACAATCACGTACACAATTTCATTGGAGGCGACTTGGCTGGAGATTGCCCGAAGATCCTGCCAAAGAAGGATTGCCAGGGAATGGCAATCAGCTTCACGCCTAATGACCCCCTCTTTTGGCTGCATCATGCGCAGCTCGACCGGTTGTGGAATGAGGTACGGCCCCCATGTTTTTTCTTCATGCACTGCAACATTAATGACATAAGTTATACAGTGGCAGCGTCGTCATCCATCTAACTTCGATGCCTTTTCTGGTATGCCGACGACCCCGCATAATATGAGTGATCCACGCTATAGTCTTGGTGCGCATGCAGATCATCAGATGCCTTTCGACGTCCATAGTGTACCCATGACGCCGAGACAGGTTTTTGATACGGAGAGTTGGCCGTTGTGCTATCGATATACTAGCTAGTAATGAGGACTGCATAATCACTAAGACCAAAAAAAAAAATCCAGAGTGTGGATTGTAAAAGCCTTGCTGAACTAACCCCTAAGCCGTAGTGAATACCTACTCTGCCATATCAATCCATTAAATGACTATCTCGCTCCATGGTACGGAGTCTATCATATGGCCCTCTTATTTGGTATTGATTTCAATATAGTATCAACTATGTTAACTTGTAGCCTCCTTATGCCTTTGATATTCATCTGGTGTCCACCCTTCATGCTCACTCCCCATCCAGTCGTACACCTGCTTCCAGTCTCGACAAGTATGTACAGTCCCTGCGCCCCCGGCGACTTTATTTCCAGTCTCCGGGTCCGTAATCAGGCCACCTGGCTCTATGGTTGTGTCCGCAGCACAGAGAATACCCTGTCGTATGTAATGGAAGCAGTGTGCCGTGTGGTCCGACCCGTCGTCCCCATTGACAAACATTGCGCGTATATGGTTCAGGCAGTGCAGCTGGTGCCACATTGAGACACTGAAAGGGAAATAATCCTCCCCTAGAAAGACAAAGCCCTTCCCAGGAGGCCGAATCGCATTCCATTCCGCTGTAGCATTCATTCCCTCCATTCCATAGTGGGAAGGGTCATCGTGGAAAGCATATTGTATATTGCGGACCTTCAAGGGGAGTTCACGAGGCCGGTCACCAGCGAGATAGGCTAGTATGTGTTAGCATTGGGCTAGGTAAGATAGGATAACGGGACATACTATATTCCCGATTTCCGCGCGTTAAAATACGGAGTGAGAATATGAGGGCGCCCAAGTTCAGTACGAGGCATATGCCTAGCACCACGGCCAACCCGAGGTAAAGGCCGCGCAGATGGGCAGTCAAAGACTTGGGAAACATCATTCTTCGTTGTGAGTGTGATGCGGAGAAATTTGCAGACGGCGGATTGGTTTTCTATGTCATTAAGGGTGAGCAAATCGTGTTTAGAAAATCCGGATAGTAGTATTTGCTTTGGTTTAGATGGGCAAATGCGAGGGAACCGAAGAGGGGAGATAAGGAGAAGAGGCAAATATCGAGATACCCTATTTGGCATACCCGAGGTGCTACGTCAATCATTGTAGTGTGCCCGTAAACAGACCATCAGATGCAAACCAGTTTCAAGACCCACAGATAGTGCTACCCTGCTTATTGTAAAAAATGGCTATTAATGATTACTTTCTGCACTGCCATTCTCTATTGCCTTGTTTGCTGGTCCAAAGTGATCCGGGAAGTTGAGGTGATGGGTTGCCTGATATGCATCTTCCAAGAATTGGGGCCAAACAGTTGGATAAGATGAAATAGAACTCAAGAACTTGTAGGGAAAGCTAAGCTTATTTCAGCACGAGCCCTGCACGCTCCACTTTCACTCGGCCCGATGCGAGACATGCACAAGTACTGTACAATAGGACTATGTATGTACACTCATGATCTACACTATAGTACAGTATACAATACTCCGCATAGTTCAGGCCACCCATTACACCAGCCTTTGATCTTCACGATGCATGCATACGTGATCTACGCCGTACAATGCCTGCCTATAGATTTTCGGAACACCCGGCTCCAGTCCATATCTAGGTCTATGTATGGCAATTGTGAAGCATTTGTACTCCTGTCAATAAGCAGCCACAATCAAATCTTCGATATTGTTAGTCTTTTAGTACTGTCGGTCATTACGCTAGGATGTCACAACCTACCTGGCCAGGCAGTCTAGATAATATGCAAGATACTACTTTAGGAAACACGTCGCGCCAGCCTTCAGTCTTCATTATGGACGTTTTCGTGATCTACAATGCAGTATACCAATTCTCTACATCATCCAGGCATTCCATCACGCCTTCCTCCTCGATCCTCATTGGCCAGCAAAGATGGCGAAACGCACCATATCATATGCATCGTGAATCCAACTACGTGTAGAACAAATAACTCCAATCCCTCTGAAAGAAACGTAACTGTTGCGGCTCACAATCACATCATACTACACATTCCAGGATTACAATTATACGTAATATATGCACTTTGAGACAGTGCTGCTGAGAGCTCAGTAATTACTCCAAGCTGCTATACAGTATATAAATTCCTGGGAACATAGCGAGTAACTAAAAAATTCCAGCCTAAGTATTATTCTTCATCTTGCCAAACATTCTTGAAGTACTACGAAGTAACTTCCAATTCTGCAAAATGCGTTTCGGTATCACTTTTCTAAGCCTCGCTAGCCTCGGTCTCAATATCCTCCCGGTCTTGACCGCGGTGGTCCCTATCTCTGATCTGGCTCGCCGTGCCGAGGATTCAGTGAACCATGTTCATGTCTCTGGAGCAATGGAGAAGCGTCACTCCTACGGTCCTGGTGCCGATGAGCTTGAGAAACGGCATAGCTATGGCCCAGGTGCTGATGAGGCCCTAGAGAAGCGCCATTCCTATGGGCCCGGCGCGGACGAAGCACTCGAGAAACGCCACTCGTACGGCCCTGGTGCGGATGAGGCCTTAGAGAAGCGCCATTCCTATGGGCCCGGTGCTGACGAAGTCCTTGAGAAGCGCCATTCTTACGGACCCGGCGCTGATGAAGTTCTTGAGAAACGCCACAGCTATGGACCTGGTGCCGATGAGGCCCTCGAGAAACGCCATACCTACAACGTTGATGCCGACGAGATCGCAGCCTAGACGCAATTGTCTCTTGTATAACTCAAGTTTCATCACAGACGAGCTTTTTACAAGGGAAAACGTCTTTAGTATGCTCTACAGGTGAGCTTCGCAATTGATCAACACGGTGCTGCCTTCGAGTGAATTTTCATTCCCTACGTTTGCTATATAGCTAAATGCATGTATTTAGCATTGTATATCAAGCAATATAACGGGTCTAAGTCCTAGGAATTTTTCGCCGGTCTTGTATTATGCGTAGTCTACCTGCGTGCTCTGTCTGCCTTGTACATTTCCCCAGAGACTATCGACCAAGGCTCGATTCGTGTCTTCCATGACGCCTTTTTGAGCGATCTTACTTAATTACACTACTATTCTTTCCACATATTTCTGCTCATTCCCAGAGCAGTATAAGTCACATATGAGAGTTTCTATCGATGATGATAATTGGACATTTGGTGAAATCTAAGCATGACAAAAATCAGGCAGTACTTGATGGAAACTGGAAACGAGTAGAAAGGCATAGTAGGACCAATTTATTCTAATTGAAAGCTAATAATAAACAGTCGCTTCCAGAGACTCTGAGCCAACATGGGCGAGGAAGCCCAAATGCGTTCAGGAGCAAGCCCCAACATTATCTCACCAGCCTGCACTCATAAATACTCATCTGGCATAGGAATAAGCGTCTCGTTCTTAGCCGCACACATAGCCGGATGCTCCTCTGGAAGGGCCTTCATATCAGCCATCCTAACATCAGAACACTAACTTGACATCAGAAATCAGCTCTAATACTCGCAAAGCGGATCAACTAACATAGTATTCCACATTTCCCGTAATGGGATCCCTCGCCTCAAAATAAATGACCCCCATTTCATCAAGCTTAGTCTCAAATGGTATCGTGACATTCACACAAAGCTGTCCCGAAGATTGAATGGGCACATCCTGTAGGATAATATGGTTGAAATCATCTCTCTGCCTTGGGACTCTTTTTCGCGTATATAAGGCCGTTACAAGGTCCCCGGGATGACCGGAAAATGAGAGAAAACTGCGTGAGCGACGGGGATATTGTTGAGGATTATGTATTATTTCTCCTTCCATTTCTCAGAATGATACTTATACTATACCGGGCGCAGAGAAGAACGTACCGCAAAAAGGGTTGTAATCAATTAGACCTGGTCTGGTTTCTAGATTCGGGCCACGGCTCGCCCATGGAAATTGAACGTGGAATCCGGCATGTGCGGCGAAGGTTAGGTGGATTTCAATACTGAAAGCAAATAGGGAGATAATTGTTGCGAAGAGGCAGGGCATATTGGACAAAGATCGAGTGTACATAGAATGGCACAGAGAGCGAAGCCAGAATGAAATATGGACATACGGTTGAACTCTCTTTCCAGAGAGTGGCTACCGATAGACCTCGGTATGATGTTAGTAGACTTAATTGATATCATATGGTATCATGCAACAGAAATACGGCGACTTTCCTGCAATGTCAATCACATATGTACAGATGTTTGCCTCAATGTGGACCATGCAAAAGGATCTGAATTCCCGATGCACTGTAACCCTAATACCAGTATTGATCTACGGCGCAGTGAACAATAAGGCGTCCCAAGCATCATGCAGTCTTCTCCATCGTCTATTCCTAGGGTTTAACGGTATTAGCCATCACCCGCGGTTCAAACTTCCACTCTCACATTCTAGCTATCTCTCTTCGTGCTGCCAACTCACTCCTCGACATGTCTTCTTCCAAACAAAAGCCTGATTCTTCCCATTATGCTCCCGTTTCACTGCAAGATAATGGCGAGGACTTCGACATGAATCTTGAGAAGCGCCCCTCTGATGACGACGAGGACGACCAATCTGCGCTTTTGTTGAAATCCTCGAGCAATTTCAGCGATATCGAACAGCCTAAGCCCTCCCAGCTATCCAAGGCCATTCTCTACCTATCCTTCGCGCTCGCCCTACTATCGGCTGTGAATGTCGCTCTTCTCCCCGCTACATTGTCAAAGTACCACGGGTATCCTTTATCTGACTCTGAACTCAAGGCCCTTCCGTCTGGCGATTCCAGAATAGGATTAGATAGACTACCGGAGTTTATGCCGCCTCCCCGGGTCTATCAATACGCCTGGCCGGATAGAATCGCAAGAGTAAGTCACAGGTTAAAGGATGCCGTCTGGGGTCAGGGTGTGCAGGTCTACATTACCGTCGAGGTCCGTATATCGCGAATTGTTTCATTATCGTTATCTAAACTCTACTCCATAGCAATGTTTTGCAGCAGCTAATTCAAAAGAAAGGATTCGACAATTATGCGATTTCCCATCCCCTCCACCGGCGCCAGAACATGCGCGATCTCCTGGCGACCACCACCCGAGCTCTCCGCTCGCGTCAAAGACCTCGAGACCAAAGGAGACGTTACAGAAGTTGAGATCTGGCAGTTGCTCGTGCCCTCAGCCAAACAGCGCGCTTCTATGGAAGAGCTCGACTATGACAACATATCTTCTTCGACTCTCCCCGTGCGTGGAGAGCTCCTCGGCGTGCTTGATCTCACATCCAAGCCGAACAGTACAACGAAGGAGTTTGCCTGTCCTACTGAATCAGATACTCTAGTGGTGGAGATGAGGTGCCAGCGTGTAGCCTGTCATATTAGCTTTATGCAGATTGATATAGTTCCCAGGTTTGGGTTTGAGTTGATGAGAAGGAGGGAATGAGCGTACTCAGCGCCGTTTTTACGTGAATAGAATGAACATCTTGTGTGTACTTTGTAGTAGACAAGACAATGAACAACTAGAAGAGTCTCAGGCTTCCTTACAAGCTTGGAATGAGTCATAAGTTGTAATATCTTGTAATCGTTAAGTGTTGAATTGATCGAGTTGCCCCGCAGGTTTGATCTATAAAATGCGGGGTCATTCTCAATCAGAAAATCGTGATCGAATACCAAAACAAAGAAGTCGAATCGTTCACGAGGTATAGGCTGCAAGGGTGGAAGAAAAAGACTTGGCATCATCATATCAATCATGCTGACACTATAAGATCTTCCCATCCCCAACTCCCCAATTCTATAGCTTTGTTTCATCTCCAACATGTCTCCTCAACTCGACGCTGCCTCGATCGCCGGTCTCTCTCTCCACGACCCCATCTACTTCAAAGTCCAGGAATCTCAGACCTTGCATCGCCTAGTCCTTCTGAAGCAATGGGATATTTCATCCGGCTCTAAGGTATTGGAACTGGGATGTGGACAGGGTGACTGCACAGCTGTCCTTGCTTCTGCTGTCAGCGAGCAGGGCAGAGTTGTAGCTGTCGATCCAGCCGACTTAGATTATGGTTCGTTCTCTCGCTCTTATTATACTGCAAATTCTATTCCATGGCAATACTGAGAAATTGCTACAGGCGCTCCATATACCCTCGGTCAAGCACAGAGTCATATCTCAGAAGGCTCACTAGGTGAAAGAATTACATGGGTCCAACAGTCCCCCTTGGACTACCTGTCCTCACTCCCTTCTACTGAGGATAAAATCTTCGACGCAACAGTTCTCGCCCACTCTTTATGGTACTTCGCCTCCCCTTCTCTCATCCTTTCCACCTTCCGAGCACTCAAGCAGCACAGCAAGCGTCTTCTCCTTGCCGAGTGGTCATTAGTAGCGACATGCCCTTCTGCTCAGCCTCACGTACTAGCTGCGCTCGCCCAGGCCTCCCTGGAGTGCCGTAAACCCAACAGCGAGTCAAATATCCGCACGGTGTTGAGCCCAAAGCGGCTTACGGAGCTTGCCCTGGCTGCAGGGTGGCAGTTGGAGAAGGAGACTCTTGTGCAAGGTGAAGAGGGCCTGTTAGACGGAAACTGGGAGGTCTCTGCTTGCCTTTCCTCTGCTTTTGAGAAGGAGGTAACAGAGAAGGTAAGTGATGAGAGGGAACAAGCAGTGATTTTCGCGGCACGGGATGCCTGTGAAGCAAGCTTGAATTCTGTTGAAGGGGGTAGGAAAGGGGTGAGGTCTATGGATGTTTGGGTCGCTAGTTTCGTTTGATTGTGTAAGATGGGTGTTTCAAGAATTTTCCAAATGCCTTTCAATGCAGAGCTACTATTATGTGAAATTAATGGGAACAAAAAGATAGAATAAAAGTAAAGTTCGATTAAATGACAAGAATCGATGGTTCAAAATGATCAATGGTTTGTACGAGCGAACATCGTTGCAGTCTCAGCGCGCTCTCGTTCGATATCCACTGGTATTCTCGTCAGTAATTGTCAGACTTTGATTCAATCATGGATTCATGTACAGGCCTCGTCCGACTTTTTCAAGTCATCTTCACCAGGTCCCCCTCGGCCCTCACCCGTCGGATCTTTTTCTACGGCCTCGGAGATTTTGGCCTTCGTATCCTCATCAACGGGTGGTGGAGGCTCCGTCAGGTTACCAACAGAAAGACCAACTGTTGGAAATTTAGTATTCCAATGGTAACACGTGAAAGATGCAGGAATATACTTGGATTATGAGATGCAGAGTTCTGAGCCATCGTGAGAAAAGATATCGGAGCTGGATATAGCTGATAGTAGCAGCAGTCTAGAGGACAGTCTTTTATTAGATAATTTTTTTTTCTCAGTATACGTTTTCCTGATGTTTCAATAGTGACGCCATTCAAAAAACCTGAATTGAGCAGTACGGATTTCGGCGGGAACCGCGATAGCTGCATCTTTCTGTATCTAGAAGGTTGTGCCGATTGACGACACAAAGAGGAGTATATCAGCAATCAATATCCATCTATTCAAGATACTTTGGTAAGTCAAATTTGTACACATGTACCAGTCGAATGTGGACTCATTGTAATGAGTCCACATTTTTATCGCCGATAGGGTCGAGGATTGGCCTTCCTGCGATAGGAAAGATAAACCACAAAATTTCGATTATAAAAAAATATTTTCAGAACCATTTTAACTATTTCTTTTTTTCCTGTTTCATTTCTATTTTATTTTCCTAATTTCATTGCCGCTTTCACAGCTGTTGGACATTATCTTCCTTGGTATCTCAGTATTCAGATACAGCCGGGCTCCTACTCACAAAAGCCATAAACAGCAACAAATAATAGTCACATAAAGACTCGATCAGTGTTTGGTTACAAGGCAGATTAAGACGGGCCTGCAATGCTTCTTTCTTCCAAGCTTCTATCCGCAATAATAGTCACTTTCTACTGATATGCAATCTACTCCCAGTCTGGAATAACCTTGGAACGACGATAGAAAACAACACTTTCTTGCAGCATGGGACATTCAGTGGTTATCATTAAGATAATACTGGCTCTATACAAGATTTTCGTATATCTTATCTAATTCGCAATAGATTTTCGAGAGCCAAAATACATATGCCGATGTTGATAAAGGGTTCGCCTCCGTAAATAGACTTTATTCATGCCCTGCGGAATCAAAATCGATATCATATCGATGATAGTTCTGGTACGAGCTCCAGCAACTATTAAAACAAGAATGGATAGGTTTGACAATAGACAATAGTTCATAGGGCCAGTATTACTTGATCAAGGTCACATCCTGTCTAGCTTGAGTTTGAGTACAGGAGAATGGTAAAAAATGCGATATGAATATTTTTTGTAAATCTAGAAGGCCCTACACTTGGTGCCTAGATATAAATCCCTGAAATCAGCAGCAAATCTCGGAAATTCAATTTGCGGTATGCTATAATTAGGTCTTATTTCCATCATAAGGTGCAAAGTGATTTACTGCTAGTCCTGGCTTAATCAGGGACACGTAAAAAAAAAACAAAACATGCTATTTCTAGTTCAGCCATTTGGTCTTCTCGGAATTATAAAATCTGGGGACTTATGGCGCTCGGATCATTCATTGCCACATCATACAATATCCAATCTCAGTACTACTGAGATTGGATATTGTTAGAGACGCCAACTCTAGTAGAGTTGGCGTCTCGTATAAGTTTGATCGGCGTGTGAATTTAAGATTCACGGTTGCGTCCGCTTTATTGCTGGTCTCGCCTTTACAAGGCTATGGATAACTAGAATATTCTACTAGAGATAAAAAAAGAAAAAAGAAAAAAGTCAGCCCATCTTACTCGCTTAAAAAATCTCTCAAGTTGTCACAGTCAGAGTCTCACATTCCATCCCTGCATCCTCTCGACTACCATTGGCCATGACATCTACAAGGTTACACATTGTACAACGGAGCGGCAATACTTTGATACTTGACAGAAGAATGTTTCACACATTCGCCCATCATCTTCGTATCTAGAGTACATAATATACACTTTCCTTCTTATATTCCCCTTATTCTGGTCCTCTCTCCAGATGGTTAGCTAGGACTTCCGTTCCGAGATCATTCCGAGAAAGTTCAATTTCCTCACGCCAGCCCTACATCTAGGGTCTTGAGAGTTAATGTATCCACCTATCTATTCTCTTTTGGGGGGGAATTCCCGCCGATATTAGGCAGCGACCAAAGATCGGAGTCCGTGAGCCCGAGACAAGACCCTGAATACTGCGGATACTCCGAAGTATGAGTGCATATTGTATTGTACCTAAGAGTTGAGACTCGCGATCGGGCTGCCCGATTGGATTTGAGGATGATGGTCTGCCTGATTAATTTCCATTGAGTTTTTTTTTTTGGAGGTGAAATAGCCGACCGTGTTTAAGAGTAAGTTTAGATCTAGATTGATCTTTAAATTGAGGCTGTCGATACTTTGGTACAGATCTTTAAGCCGGGTACCTATAGTAGGATTATTGATACCATTCTACAATTTTCCATATATTCGGACTTGATAGTCCATAATACTACGTACATATGTCATTTATAAAAATAGAGATGATGATCATAGAATAACTAAACTACTCCCTCGGTGTCCGCGGACATTCCAGGCATCCAAATTCATCAAACCCATCTGATTCATCCAAATTCAATCAAGCCGGGCGCGAAGTGGGGCGTCGAGGCTTGTCTAAACGTTAAAAGCAGCCCTGCAATTTGAAGGCACCAACATTCATTTTACAATAGTATTACTATGTACTATTAGATATCGTGAATTGATTTTAACAGTATACTTTAATGATATACTAGAATTCATCTGCTTCTTAATTCAGGGTGAATATTCTATCTCCAGTACTAGAAAGTGCTACGTAAGATATAACTATAATAGATGCTTTTAAGTAGAAGTATGTGGAAGTTATACGTATCCATAGACCAGCTCCCATGGAACACCCCAAAGATCCACCGGTTGACAGCGGGGCGCAGCGCCAATCCCAAACAACAAATGGAAAGAAATAATAGAAAGTCAAATGTGATGCAATATTACGTTGCCTAGTCTAGTTCCCTTGGGTCACTTCTCATCTTCGAGAAAGTGCGAAGGTGCAAGGGAATCAATCGGTTCATGTGGTGAACTTAACATCTTCTCTATTCCTCCTCTTTCACTTCCTCCCTTTACATTGTACTCCTTCATTCCCTCTGTTCTACTCTTGCATACTGATCGCTGCTCCAGTGCTCCTGTCATTGCCCACGACAGGTCCGCGCAATCATGTCCTTGGGCCAGGACCAAGTATCTGCTGCTGCAAGCCCTACCACTGTACCACCTATCTTGGTCACCGCTGCAAAGGACACGGACAACTCAATTCAACGATCCGAGAAGAAGAAACGAGCTAGAAGGGGTCGGAAACCATCCAACACCACCATCGAACCATTTGGCCCAAAGCCCAAAAAGTCCCTACTCGTGAATGAATTGGGGGATGCACTGATCAATCAGCTCTATACAACACCCAATCGCGACGACAGACTACATGTTGACAGCTTCTCGGTCGTTGATCATCTTAATCACTGCTTCGGCGATACCTTGACAGCCCCCTCCTGTGCCAGCTCCGTGAGCAGTAGCAGTCGAACCCTCACAGGGGTCGAAAGTACACCCCCAACAAGCCTCGATGAACGACTCAGTCAAGAACACACAATTCCGCCACTACGCACGGCAGCAAGCCAACCATGTCTCAATACCAAGCCCCTCCATACAACCCAAACCAGTAATCCCCAAGGCAACGTCTTCTCTCTGAACGATTTCTCAACAATAACAGCAATCCAGCGCTTAGCCGCAGCATATGGGCGCGTAGCGCACATGGGCATTCTCGACCACAGCTATCGATTCTTCGTGAACAAAGCACGAACAGCCGCTCTATCATTTAAAGTACAAAATAAAGTGGCAATAGTCGGCGGAGACCCACTCTGCGATCCAGACATGATCTCCGAATTTTTAGATGAATTCAGCGCATATCGATCAAAGCATCATCTAGGAATTGCCTTCATGGGCGCCAGCGAAACCTTTGTTCGCGAACACGCGCGACCACAATCATGGACAACAATTCGATTCGGCACAGAACGCGTCCTAAACCCACAAACCAACGAAGTTCTCCACGAACAAAGTGGGAAACGAATCCTCGTTCAAAACAGACAACTACTTCACCCAGATAAAGGCGGCATCACACTCGGTCTATACTCTCCCGCCATTCATGGCAATGACACAGACCTAGAAGGTGATTTAATCGCCGTATATGAAGCCTGGCGCGCCGAACGAAATGACTCCACAAATCCACAAGCCTTCATAACGGTCTACGACCCATTCGCCTTACCATCTCTAATGACATTCGTCTACAGTCGTGATCGAGAAGGCCAAATAAATGGATTCGCGGCACTCCGCCGTCTAGGCTGTGGTGGTTACCACATTGATCCATACATCGCAGCCCCAGGAAGTCCAAAAGGAATAAGCGATCTACTCATCATCGCCGCAATGTCCTTCTTACACCGTGCCAACGTCTCGTACCTTGGACTAGGTTTTGAGCCCGTTCATGAACTACAACGTGAAGATATTACCGGAATGCCTTTGTCACTACTTACGTCTCTAACCCGCGATTTATACGGACATGCCTTTCAACGGCTCCCACTTCACGGGAAAAAAGCATATCATGATAAATTTCGACCGGACCCCGAACAAGATTCGGGATTATACCTTGTTTTTCCAAAAGGTGTACCTAGTCCACGACACCTGGTTGCTATGATGCATATGGCGAATATCAGTTTGCGAAAGGTTATTTGGAAAGATCTTTGTGAGAGGGTTTCTACACGAAAATCTCACTCGAAACAACCAACCAAAAACCCTTCTTCTTCAGACGCCGCGGAAGAAAACAAGGAACAATGATAGGGTCAAACGTTGAAGGTCTGAAGTTCATGTAACATTCCTTCCAATAAATCCCACTCTGTGCAACAAAGTAGGATCCGGTTTCTACTAAGTATTGTGAATGGCCAGAGATCGGGATCTGTTTGCTTTGTTCTTGTTTGTATTATACTAAGTTTGTTCATTGTATCATAGCTAGGCGTTTTATTCGGAAGCGAATACCGTCATTCCCTCATCTATTTCTTTTGTCATGCATGATTCTTCGGATTGCTTCTCATTTCGCTAGCCTGTCTTCTACTCTCTTTCCCTCTGCTCTATGCTCTTGAGTGCGAATAGAATCACGTAATGAAGCTCGTTCGGACCATACAAATTCAGAATCCGATCAAGGCTGGCTAGATCAATTAGAACTTGACTCATGATATCCACTTATTCAAAGTACTTCTAAATGTCATTAAATGAGAGTAAAAAGTAAAAAGTAACCCGATAAATCCTGAATGCGGTATTTTACAATAAGAAAAGAACTTCAAGACGCCAATCCCTATGACATCCTCCCAAAAAGAAAGTCCTTTACAATAGGCGAACTTGAAAATTCCGGATTCAATAAAACGCAACTACATCCCGTTGGTATCATTCATATTAAATGGAAGCCGGAGAGAGAGGGAGAGAGAGAGAGTACTTACTTGAGAAAATATTCCAAACCAACCCGACGATTCTCAAGGAATTTCGATCGAAATTTAACTAGCAAGATTAGCATTGATTTTGCTTTCCTTCCTACTTTGCTTTAATTGGGTAGATCAGGGATGCAGTCACATACAAAGAACACTCTTCGGAGGAAGAGAAGGAAGAGCACTTTTCGCATGTGGAAATGATGAAACGAGTCGAGTACGTAGGTCGTCGAATTCGGAGTATCGTATTCGTACTACCATAGGACCGCCCTAATCAATCATAGTTAGCATTAGCATTTCTTTCCTAGTCCGTGAAGACTATCGCCAGCAATTGCCAACAAATGCTGTCAAGACAGACAGGCAGCTGGCAGCTGGAAGGCAGCAGGCGAAACATACATCAAGAGTCTGGATAGTACAATTCCAAACAACATAAGCACCAACCCCCATCCCCTGCACAACACAATAATCATCAATAGAAACACTACGAGCCCATAACCCACGACTAGTCTCTGAATTAGGATCCGCAGTATGATCTTCCAGTGTTATCGTGTTTCGGAGGGAAGCTTGTGAGGTTGTGGAGATATTTCTTTCATGTCGTTGCCACCATGGTGGAACGACGCCGGAGATGGGTCGGTTGGAAGGTGGAGGACTGTCACTTGGTTCGTTGGCTGGTTCGGGGTCTTGTGGGTTTGTATTGAGGGGAACTAGGGGTGGTTTTGCGTGGGGATCGGTATCACCTTGCAAGCGCGAAGGCGAAGGCGAAGGCGAGGAGCGCGGTGGAACCGGTCCGGCCTCCTCAGTACCTGACTCCATCCATTAGATATTGACGGGGTCGTCTGGTATACGGTATTCGGTATACGGTGCAAGCTGATAAGAAAGTGATCGATTAGTTTCGTACGGTAAGGTCTAGCTTTCTCGGGTCGAGCCGAGGTGCGTTTGTTTCAGTGGCTTCAGCGGGCCCATGCGGGGGTTAGGGAGGCTAGCAAGGCTCGGGTTGACTTTCTCTGCCAGGGTTTTTCGAGGACCGGGGGGTTGAAAGGGGCGATTGTTTCTCCTCTGTGAAAGTGTAGGTGAAAGTGTAACACACCTTGGAACTTGAAATGATTGCGTTTATGCGGGGATGTGCTTGTGTTTCTTGAGCTGTTGAAGGGGTGGATTTGGAGACGTGTTGTGCTTACTCAGCGGATTTCACTCATGAACTGACGGGGTTACTACAAGTATGGGATTATTCAATTATGGATGGAATGAACCATTCATTAATCGTTACTCTGACCATCAATCTGGGTTAAATGTATTCTTAATTTACTGTATATATCAGTGTTAACCCATGCTAATTGTACTAGATAGTGGCAATTGCCACTTGAACCTCTGCACTAGTGTACTATGAAATATGAAATATGGTCATCTGACATTTCCAGTCTTTTAATTACATCACGCTAGTGTCAGTATTCATTGTCACAATAACTTAGATCAGACCCTTGTACTTTAACAACTGGAGTATATACTGTATCAATACTTAATTCTAAAGCTATAACTATATTTGATTATATAACTATCTGCTTCTACTAACTAACTATACGGAGTACTATGTATGTATCGATTGAGGGTTCACGCCAAGTAATACGCTAACCCGATTTAGTCAAGTGCTGATCGACTGAGACATTCGCAGTTTGTTCTTGTACAATCAACAAGTGTCAACAAGTATCAATTTGTAAATTATGGTGTATATTTGAACTAGTCTTGCATATTAACCAGTCCGGCTAAGGATGTGTGTTTGTAAAAGTACCGGTTTATCTGCAATTCTGACGTGGCAGCGGAGTGAATCTATCATTAGTGCTCAGTATCTACTGCTACTTCAGTAGATACTGATCTACATCAACTACACTGTATGTATATTGTATACCCCGGATCGACACCAATCATCAATTATATACTAACCACTCATCATTCTAGATATATACATTCTTACTCTACTCTATATTACTCTACTCTACCTCCTATATACTCTACTCACTAATTCTTCCAGTGGATCTGCAGTATCACTTCTATCAGCCACTAGTGCCCCCCGCTAGACACTTTCTATATGCGCGTGATCAGTAAACCCTCCTTTTTTTCCTCTTCTTCCCTTTTTCCCTTTCCCTTTTCCTTTTCTCTTTTCAATTAAAATATTTTCTTATCTTCTCCCTTAATTATCCCTCATTTATCCATTCGCCATTTGCTCCTTGACTGTCACTTTCCCTCTCGGCTTCTATTCCATTCACCGTAAGTTCTAAGACATGGCGTCTGCCTCCTTCATTCCGTCCTATTTTTACCTTTCTGTCATTGCCCACTGACACTTTTATTAAGTTCTTCTTCCTCTCCTCTTCTCTCGACCATTCTCAATCCTCATCCTCACCTTCTCCTCCTCCCCTAACACAGCAACCACAATGTTGTCCACAGCTATCCCCATCTTGCTCGCCCTGACTTCATTCCTCACACCAACCACCTCTCAATCTATTGACCCCAGCTCAGTCCCCAAACCAACTCGAGGTAATTCCAAATTCCATTCCACAACGAATCCCCCCATTCAACTCACATCTAACATCGCAACAGAAAGCTGGTGCAGTTCCCAAAAAGCCGCCTGTCCACTCATCTGTCTCCAACTACCCGGAGCTTCAGGCTCTCCAACCCAAAATACCTGTTCCGCCGTGAGTCCAGCCGCATCCCCATTCCAATTCTCCCCAAGCAAGAATACTATTGCACAAGTACTCCGCGAATACAATACAAGTACAACCCTTTAACAATTCTACAGGACACACTAGCCTACTCATGCATCTGCAGTAACAACGTCTCACCAAATGCATCCGAGTACTCCCAAACAATGGCCTACTACATCTGCACAGAAGCAAACAATCAATGCACCAAAGCTTGTTCCACAAATACCTGCGCCGACGCTTGTCGATCTGATCACCCGTGCGGAGCTCAAGATCCCAAACGCGTAAATGTTACCACTACTTCAGCGGCCGCTACTACGAGTACCACCATGCCCAGCATCAATACCAAAGAGGCTACCGGGGCTGCAACCCGTTTCTCGCTTGAGATGGGCCATGTTGTTGGTAGTTGTGCTCTTGTTGGTGGATTCGTTGCTGGTTTTGCCATTCTCCTGTGAGAAGAGAGTATGTTTGGTCTGGATATGGGCCATTACCCTTTTTTAATCCATTGTCATGTCTACGGCGTTTCTCATTTTCTTCTTCATTCTCTCTCTCTCACGATATCAAAATTAATCAGTGGTTATTGACTCGTCGATATTATGTCATTTCTCGGTCGGCTTGTTGATCTTATTCTTACTTTTCTCTCCTGTTTTTTTCTCTACTCTACTTGCATCAGCATGAGCGTCTACATCTACGCCTACTTCAACGTCTATTATTATCATCAAATTAATCTGAATGCCACTGATGACTTCTTTCCACCTGACTATTTACAATGCGACTATACCAGCTGGAATCAACCGTTACACAGATTTCCACCATATGTATTTCGATTGGACAGACTGTTCATTTTCATAAGCTCAGACCTCCAGTCCACTCACGAAGCCGAATGTCAATATCTAGTTGCATCTCCCGCAAGACAGTCCCACTACATCTTGGCCCGAATTTTCGTACTATCCATCCTCTGCCCCTCATCATCTTGCTCAGCAACTTCCAATACGGGGAACCTGGCCGGCATAATTCGGCGTGGCTTTGAGCCAGGGATAACACTGTACTTGGAGAAGTCTGTTACACCGCATTTCTCACGAAGAAAATCTTCATCTGTATCTAGTAGTCCATTCACGGTTGATGCTTGAGCACGAAGCATTTCGACAATCGCGTCAGAGAAAATAGTCTGGTCTGTTATCAGCAAGGTCTTGATCCAATTGATAGACAAAACATACCGGTTTCCTCAGATCTTTCTTGTAAGATTTATCGGATGCCTTATTGTGCTCTGTTGCTGCTGATTCAATAGACTGAAGGAAGCCGTTAACTCGGCATTAGATAAATCATAATCTTCCGGATTATTCTCAACATACCGATGCAGGCCATATACTCGTAATAGCCATCTCATTCCGCTCTTGACGCATGAAATCCATAGCAAGACCTTTCACCAATACACTCATTCCCACCTTACCTATAGCCAACCATCAGCCAATTCTCAATAACCGTTCATTTCAGACTAAAGCAGCCCTGGTAGGAAAAGAATACAAACCCATAGCATAAGCCGTCTTCCCTCTAAAAAATCGCGAATAAATAGGCGGCGAAACAACCACAATCCTCCCCTTCCATCCATTCTTCTCGAAATAAGGCAAACAAGCCTGAACAGTCGCATAAAGTCCTTCCGGATTAATCTGTTGCATTAATCTGAATCGCTTCAATGGCGTATTCTCCACAGAAGACCACCAAATTGCCCCGGAATTATAGACAAGAACGTCCAATTTTCCGAATCGACGAACTGTTTCGTCTACGGCATTTTGGACCTGCGTCGCATCTCGCACGTCGACGGCTACGGATCCTGCTGTTCCGCCTGCTTCGCGGATTTCACGCTCTACTGTGGTAATGGTTGATTGGGGTGAGTTTGGATCTGGTGGGAATGGGGTGGTTTTTGTGGCGTCTGAGGTTGTTTTTGCCGCCAGCATTACTTTTTTAATATTAGTTTTTTGGTTGTATTTAGTAGAGTATGTTTCTTTTGTTGAGTATGTTTCGTACCTGTGTACCCATTCTTTGATAGGTCGATGGCAACTTGTCGACCGATGCCTCGGGAGGCGCCCATGATCAAGGCTACAGGCTGATTGGAAGACATGATAGTAGTATATCTTAGCTGGTAGGTATTTTTATGTTCGAGTGATATGAATATTGTCAAGGCTGGTGGGTGAATTGAAGTGACAAGGGCTCAAGTAGGTTGAGGTGAAGTGGAAGCTGCACTAGCTTAAGCAATGTGATATCTGGAATATGTGCTGGCTAGTCCACAAATATATAGCAAATGTGCATTGGCACTACCGAAGCTGTGAATCTACCGAAACCGAGATTAGAGAATCACAAAAAGAATGGTAATCAGAAATCAACGGACGAGCATAGCGGATTTCCGAGTATTTGAGGTGATGGGATTAATTGATTACTCAATGAACATCCTCGGCCCAAATGCGCCTCGGGAGGTTACCACATAGACACCTGAGGCATTAATATGGTGTAATGAGGCATAAAGGCACTAAGGCATCAAGCCTTACAAGTCGGTGTGCAGAGCGGTATAGTTTTGCCGTCCTTGCCAGCCTGACTTGGACGACAACAACCGACCTATCATTTTACGCAATTGCACCTCCTAGCACCCTCTTCGTCCTTTTCATATGAGTCTTATTGAAATACCAAGCTTCTGAACTGACCGTATATTGCATATCAAGAAAACTACCAGAGTTTCCAACCCATCGACCCTCCCAAAGGCCTGGCTGAGCAGGATGGACACACTGCCAGATGCCTTTGCTCCGGCTCAAGTAGGCTCCTCTACTACGCCTGCTAATTCAGGTGCGAAGCTCGGTCAGGTAGAAAGTACACTTTCTCCTAAACCAGTGAAGGTCGACGGTACATGAATTCTCATCACAAGCGGGGAAAGGGGAAGCGTCATAGCTCTCGATGCTTCCCCGCGTTCGACTACCCGGAATGAGCGACAGCAAGAACCGCAAGCTAATATTAACTAGATCCTCCCAAATTCGACCTCGAATCATATATCGCCAACTATAGCGGTGAGGTTCTCTAGTATAATTAGCTTCTTTGTTGATCTAATGTGGTGGATCAGGTCGCACCAGATTTAACCGCCTCTACCTTATCGGAAACACTTCTACCCTCCTTGCCGTCGACGCTCTCAAACTCGCTATATCAGAAGCAAAAGCTGGAAGGGATGTAGGGCAGTATGAGAAGGCTGTTCGTGCGCTGGCGGAGGTTGCTCCGGGCGAGAAAGAGGCTTCTCTTGACTCTGCGTGGGTCCAAGAAGTTCAACGATCTGTCAGAGCTCAGAGTGATCGGTTAGAACATGAGCTCCGAGGGTATAAGAATAACCTGATCAAGGAAAGCATTCGCGTATGTATTCACCTCATTCCCTCCTACTTCATTCACTGTGGTATTAATTGTAGTAGATGGGGAATGAAGATCTAGGCAATCACTACTATGAAACGGGGGACCTTCTCGCTGCATCAAAAGCGTACTCACGGATGAGAGATTATTGCACAACACCAAACCATATTGCATCTATGCTCTTCAAAATGGTCAATGTATCTGCCGAGCGCGGAGACTGGATGGGCGTGCAATCTAACGTCCATCGACTACGAAACTCCCAGTCGAAGCCAGAGGATCTTCTGAAGAACCAGCCAAAGATCTTGGCTGCTCTGGGTCTTGCACAGATGCACGCAAGGTCTTTCCGGGATGCAGCTACGAGCTTTCTGGCCGTGGACCCTTCTTTGAGCGACACGTTCAACGAGATGATTACACCCAATGACATCGCCGTCTACGGAGGACTCTGTGCCTTAGCTTCAATGGACCGCAACGAACTGCAAAAGCTTGTCTTAGATAGTCCCACTTTCCGACAATTTCTCGAACTGGAGCCACATATTCGTCGAGCCATTGCCTTCTTCTGCAACTCCAAGTACCGCCCTTGTCTCGACATTCTGGACAACTACCGAACTGATTATCTCCTCGATCTGAATCTACAGCGCCATGTACCAGCACTCTACACCAAGATCCGCACTAAGTCTATTCAGCAGTACATGGTGCCCTTTAGTCGCGTGACGCTTGACTCGATGGCAGCTATCTTTGCTCCAGACGTGGTAGGAGGAGAAGCCCGACCGACCGGACTCAATTCTCCGTTTGTTCAGGAACTCATCTCTCTAATCAAGGAAGGTGTTCTTGATACCCGTATTGATTTAGAAAGAGGTCTTCTTGTGTCATCCCAGGCCGATCCACGATCTGAGGTCCAAGCAAATACTCTGGACAGCCTGAGTGCTTTCAATAAAGAAGCGCATACGCGTATCATCCGCGCCGCGGTCTTACATGCTGGACTGGAAGTGCAAGGTAATTCCGAACAAGGCACACGACAACAAGTTGCCGCTAGAAAAGGTGGTTATCGGCGGGGAGTGGTGGGTTAGATAGATCTTCCCTTTCTGCTGGAAGGTGAATGAGTGAATGAGATATGAATAATACCCGAAATGAATGGACTTGATAAAGCCTAGTAGAACAATAAACTTTATCCAGAACGATTGCCATGGAATTTTTTTTTTCCCTTTTCTTCGGCCCTAAAGCGCAACTTACAGGTTGTCGAGTAGAGAGTAATCCAAGTGGAAAACCCGGATCATATCGAAGACCTCAAAGAATTAATGCAGCTCGTCAAAGTCTTTTCTGGAATCCTCCGTTCCTGGATAATAAAGCAGCAATGTATATTCCTAGTAGTACGACATCAAACATTGAAGTACAGAACACACCGAATTCCACAGCAGACCAGGCGGAGCGGAGCGGGGCGGATTAGGTCATGAAGAAGATTCACCATCAAAACTGATTCCAGGGTATTCTTTTATCCTCTCATCTGTCTCAGATATATGATAGAACAGTGAGCATACTTTAGTTTTGACCAGTCGTACTAGATATTTTGTTCTTTACAGTCGTCACCGCAATTCGGCGCATTTCCATCCTCTCCTTCTGTCCTACGTTAAAAAACGCCACAGACACTGTAGCATTCTCCTATATTTCCCCTGTGGTTTTTAGTTATAATTTCAATTTTTTATGAGATCAATAAATATATCCGAGAATAAATTAGTTTTAAATTGAACCATTGAAAATCTGTACATTTAATCTCGATCGCATTCGATGTTATTCCCAGCTCCGAAAAAAGAAATTGCAGACAAAGCAAAGTTTGGAACGGCCGTGGAACTCCGAACCAACCTCCATGAAGAATTTCGAATTTTTTTATACTGTATCCTCACTGCATCATGACTCCTTGAGTTGGGATCCATGAAATAGAAATCTGCTCATTTCTCTATTTACTCATTTCCACGCGGGGAATATACCAAATATCTTGAACGAGTATTTCCTATTGTACCAGCTACACTAGTCACGACCCATCCGATTCCGCAACACAAGAGAAACGTTACTGTGAGACAAACAGAAACGGTAAAAAGTAGATAGAGAGAGATCGAGCCAAAAAAAAAAGGCCCCAGTCAATCTATCTTACTAGACTATCTCTTCTTTCTTTTTCCCCCGCGGAAATGTGTACTACAGACTTCGAATCTAGCTACACATTCTGATACTTTTTGAAGTTCAAGTTTCGATGGGGTCAGGGTAGCCCTTTTTTCTTAAGAAACAGAAAGGACGATGACCATGGACAATCCCTTTGATGAGGGTATATCCTCACGCGATGACAGAAATACAAGCCCAAATTCGTCTGCTATTTTACACTCCTTTTCTCCGGAGCCGCATTCAGAATCTTGCATGGCTGTTGGACCACGGCCGAAAGAACTTCAATCTTCTCCATCTCCTTTACTACTTCAACCTGTGCTGTTCAATGAGAGCGAAATAAAGACTCAACATGAGGATGCTGACAGTCAAGAACAGTCTTCTTCATCGACGCCTTCTTTGAAGAAATCAGATGCATCGGGACCAGAGCCAGACGAGCCTCGTGGTATGATACCCGAGTTGGCTCCTTTGACGGAATTGAGGGTCGGCATTCAAGTCGAAGCGCCGGGGTCTGAGGATGCTGATGTCGAGCATTCGTCCTTCTCTCAGTTAGATCCGATACCTGAAGAAATGGTAGATGAAGAAGATGGTCTTGGACGAATAGACCCCGTCAACACAGGGACACACGATAAACGAGGACCATTGACTACGGAATCTTTGGAAAGGGAATCTACATGGGCAGCAGCATCAACAGTGCCTGTCTCTGCAATCGAGTCTAGTACTTCACCAACTGCCGGGGCTTCCAACCACTCTTCTCAGCAACAGCCACAGGAAGAGACAGAGTTTCATCTTCCTCCAGATGACGCCGAATATACCAGTAGCGCAGAGGACACAGGCTATGAATCCTCAACAGCATCAACAAATGGCGAAAACAGCTCCGTCTTCGACGAAGACTATCATTCCGACACATCGAGCTACACAGCATCCCTCCTCTCAGATGTGAAAGACTACTGCTACGAGAACGGCCGACGATATCATTCCTACCGAGAAGGCCACTACGTCCTCCCAAACGACGAAACAGAACAAGATAGACAAGATCTCCTCCACCACGTCCGCAATCTAACTCTAAACGGCTCTCTATTCCGTGCCCCCGTTCCCACAACCCCCCAACGTGTCCTAGACATCGGAACTGGCACGGGTATCTGGGCAATCGACTTCGCAGACTCCTACCCATCCGCCGAAGTAATCGGTACAGATCTAAGTCCAATCCAACCATCCTGGGTTCCGCCAAATCTCCGCTTTATTGTCGACGACGCCGAATCATCCTGGCTATTCAGTACCAGTCGACCGTTTGATTTCATTCATGCGCGCGATCTGGGAGGTGCCATTGCTGATTGGAACAGGTTACTTCATCAGTCATATCTATATTTACGACCTGGTGGTTGGATTGAGTTACAGGAATTTGAAGTGACTCTTAAATCGGACGATGATTCTTTACGTTTAGCGCCGACGTTGTGCGAGTTTCTCGATCAGCTGCATGCGGCCAGTGAGGCGTTTCACCGACCCATGAATATCGCTGAGGGACATCGGCAGCGGCTGATCGAGGCTGGTTTTGAAGATGTCCGAGATGAGGTGTACAAGGTACGACGTCCTTTGATGATCCGATTCGTCGGGATGACTCTTTTGCCTTTCTTCCTTTTCTTCTATCCTTTTTTTTCCCTAATCAACTGATCCTTTGTGTGATTTACTTTAGGTCCCTTCAAGTGCCTGGCATGATGACCCTATTCAGAAACAAATTGGCCGATATAATCTCTGTTCATTGTTGATGGCAGTTGAAGCTTACTCGCTAGCTCTGTTTACTCGGGTCCTTGGCTGGTCCAATCATCAGACCCAGGTATTTCTTGCTGGAGTACGTAGAGATTTGAGAAATCCCGAGGTACACACGTATTGCAATCTGCACATTGTGTATGGTCGAAAGCCGTGATATTTCCTGTTGGTCATAGGTGAGTCGGCAATTGAACTGGTAATTCGGAGAATTGTAGCTGTCAGAGACCTATGAATAATGGATAGTGGATATATGAAGTTCCAGAAGGAAAATAATTCAGTCACGGGGGAGAAAAGAAAAAGTGAGAAATCATGCCGAATCTTGTAATTGTCGTCGTTACTTTCCTCCTCTTCCATTCTTCTTCTTCTTCATTTTCTTCTTCTTCATTTTCTTCTTCTTCATTTTCTTCTTCTTCATTTTCTTCTTCTTCATTTTCTTCTTCTTCATTTTCTTCTTCTTCATTTTCTTCTTCATTTTCTTCTTCATTTTCTTCTTCATTTTCTTCATTTTCATTTCCATCTCAACCACCGTCGGACAACCTTTTAATTCCGTGTCACTTCGGCTACTATCATCTCATTATCCAATAATCATTCAGTCTTGCAAAGCAGGTTCCCTCAGATATCTTTTCCTTCACAGCTCCCTGCCCCTCAATGGCTGGAAGAAAGTAAAAAACCATGGACGGATTGTTCAGCATCGGGCTGGGGAGTATCCTCTCCACTCTGCAATCTCATCTCATGATGCTTTCATCCTGGGCAACCTCAATTTCCCCAATCTGGTGTCTTCCTGCGGGAATCTTAGTAAGTTGTGCCGCAACCCCCCCGTACGTCCCTCCCATTGCAGCTGCAGGACCCTACATCATCTTGCCCAACCTACCCCCAATGATATTTCCCATCCTTTTGTGCAAAGTCAAGACCCTGTCTCTCAAGACCCTAGCTCAGTCAATGTTTCGTATTTTCACTTACGTCTGATATAGTTAGCAATCACAATCGCCTTCTTCATCTGTTGCTACCGACTCTACATATCCCCTCTAAGCGTCTTCCCCGGTCCAAAACTCTGGGCCATCTCCAATATTCCATTGCAGTTATCAGTCATTCGGGGCAAGAATCACCTCGACATCACAGCCCTGCATCAAAAATATGGGCCAATCATCCGGATCAGTCCAAACGAACTAGCCTTCAACACAGCACGGGCAATTCGTGATGTCTACGGCCAAGGACCAGGTGGCTGTTTTGCAAAGGACCCGAGTCATTACCTCCCACCTGCAAACGGAACACACCATATCCTCTCTGCAATCGACAACAATAGCCATGCCCGACAAAGACGTCTCCTAGCACCAGCATTCACAGCCCGAGCTCTAAAAGATCAAGAAGGTCTTATCCAGGGCTACGTCGATACGATGATCAGCAAATTACGAGCCGAAATCGAAAAAGACCCATCGAGAATTAATATCCTGAATTGGATGAATTACACCACATTCGATATCACGGGAGACTTAATGTTCGGCGAGTCCTTTGATTGTCTGAAGGATAGTCGTTTACATCCATGGATCGGCCTTCTCTTCAATTCAATCAAGATGCTCGCTGTCGTCGGGGCGACAATGCAATTTCCTATCTTGCACGGTCTTCTTGAAGCATTTATCCCAACAAATGTGACTCGTCAGGCAGAAGAACATTTCAATCTCGCAGCAAGCAAGGTAGATCGACGACTAGAAACGAGTATCTCTCGACCAGATTTTATTTCCGCGATTTTACAGAATGGACTTAATAGGATGGAAGGTCAATATTGCGATAATCAGCGACTTATGAGTCGAGCTGAAATCCACTCCAACGCATTTATGTATGGAGTAACCTCCTCATCTCCATGTGCAAAGACACTTAAAAAGAAGAAGGGGGGGTAGAGAGAATAACCTGCTGAAATTCAATATAGTCTCATCATCGCCGGAAGTGAAACATCAGCTACATGTTTATCAGGCTGCATCTACTACCTATGCAAAAACCCACAAGCAAAGACCCAACTCGTACATGAAATACGCACCTCCTTCAAAAGTGAAGCAGAAATGAGATTCCGTACAAACGCCTCTTTGAAATACCTCTTCGCTGTCATCGAGGAAGCTCTCCGCATATACCCTCCTTTCGTAACGAGCTTATCTCGTATCGTCCCGAAAGGAGGAGCCTATGTTGATGGTCAATACATTCCTGGGGGTGTACGTATAAGATCTCTAACAAAGCCATCTATTTATTACATTTAGTTCTGGAACTGACACTTAGAGTGAGAAGACAAAAGTCGCAATGCACCATTACGCATCTTACCACTCATCTTCGAATTTCGCTTTACCCAATGATTTCATTCCGGAACGATGCCTCGGTGACACTCGTTTTGCCGGTGATAGTAAGGATGTGCTTCAACCATTTAGTTACGGACCTCGTGGATGTTTAGGTAAAAAGTATACGATCCCATCTCTACCAACCCTACTCAAACTAAACGAAGCTAATAATGATGAAGTCTCGCATATGCAGAAATCCGACTTATCTTATGCAAATTATTCTGGAATTTCGATGTGGAACTTTGTCCCGTTAGTGAGAGCTGGGTCGATCAGGAGGTTTATTTTCTTTGGGAGAAATCTCCTTTGATGGTACGTTTGAAGGATCGATTTACACAGAAGTTTTGATATTCGGCGAATTACATTCGGATCTGAAGTAGTTGAAGAATTTTTTTTTTTCTATTATTTTGATTATTTTCAATGTGTCGATGATTGATGATCATGCATGGTTAGCTATGATGGGGTGTATTTTCTGAGTTCTGGGTTTCTTTCAGGGTCTATTATTCTCAATATTTAAAGTAAAATTTTGATTCATAGCATATTTTAGCGTTGAAGGTAGAATATGAATTATCATTATTATTCTTACTATTTAATATAATCAATATAATATCCGAGTCATTTAACTGAGCTCTCGAGTTAGGGCTAACTATCTCAGATCACCTCTCCACATGACAAAAACTCACAACAAACACACATGAATAACTAAGCCCGATTGGACTCGAAACTTGAGATAATATGATACTAATAAATCTAATGAGCTGGCAAATCAATTCAATCCAATCAATACAGTACAAATCACCCAATCATACTATATGTCCTTGGTCGTCCCTAGCTTTATTTAACGTTTTCAGCGCAAGGGCCTCTTGTGATGTATCGTTGACAGACAATGACAGGTACAGTAGTGTGGCATGGAAATTGACAGATACTTCATACGGAGATACCTTGCGTCAACTTTGATAATTTACCTTCATTGCATTGACATTGCATTGATAAGTTTATTGTAAGGACAGATCTACTTGAAGCCCGACTTACTACCTATATGTATAGAACTGTTTGATATTGTACATTGTATTATCATTCGGTTCCAATGTCAACCTAAACTAGTAGTTTCCAGCAGTACGAATTACGATTACTTGCAATACTCGTAGGATAATGAATCAAGAGAAAGAGGGAGTATGTAATTCAGTACGAAAATACACTGAAAGTTATAGAATACAGGAATCACGCTAGATCATGCTGTCGTGGAGAAAGGTATCAATCATTAAATAATAAGATGAGAGCGTACATATGTCTCAACGGGAGAGATACATGATTAGTTTCCATCGATTAGAAGTAATTTGCCCCTTAAGAAAAAAAAGGCCCTAAATGACGTTCCAAAGAAAACAGAAGTCGCGCATTATCGACATCAACTTGTTTCAAAGTGAGACGAAAAAGCGGTGCTGATGTCTTGAGACAAGGGCGGTGGAAAAAAAATGAAAATGATATCGGGAGCGTTGGCTTTGGGCTTCTGGTTTTGTTCATTCGTTAGGCTTAAACCAGGGCGAAAGCCAGAGCCAGAACGGCACCACCAAGGGTCCAGCCATTGCCGGCCAGGGAGGTGGCGGCGTTGGGCGCGGGGACGGGGGTGGAAGAGGCCGACTGGGTTGGAGCAGCGGAGTTGGTGATGACGCTGTCGGTGGGCTTGTAGGGCACCGATGAGGTGGCCAGGCGGGTGGACGAGGGCACACGAGTGGAAGACTTGACGGGGCTCGACACTGGGGAAGAAGTCGAGCTGGGAGTCACAGTCGAGGTCGAAGTCGGGGTGGGAGTGGATGTCGAGGTAGGGACGACAGTAGTAGTGGAAGTAGGAGTCGACGTGGGAGTCGGGGTAGTGATGGTCACCGGCATCCAGTTGAGGTCCTTGGATCCCAGAGTGTGCGAGACGGTAACGGTACCGTCTTGAGCGACGCAAGAAGCCGAGGTGGTGCCAGCAACGTTGCAAGAGACGGAGGCAGTGTTGCCCTTGCCATCAGGGTTGATCAGTTGCATGGAAGTCGGCGCGGCAATGGCAGTCATACCACCACCCGGGATACCGCAGGCCTCGGAGCCAGTGCCGGTAGGGCAGGTCACCAAGTAAGTGGTGGCATCGCCGCTCTGTTATATTGGGTCAGCCACTGTTTTGTTATGAGACGGGTAACTTTGCGATGCGACAACTTTGCGACAGGAATGCAACACGATCCCAAATCACACGGTTTCACACCACACCATAGATCAACGACATACCGAGCCCTTAACACCGCATTGAAGATCGCGGCCCTGGAAACCAGGCAGGAGAAGGTTGGCGGTGTTGGCAGACACGGCGGTAGCGCCGGTCATGATAGCGACAGTGTGGAAGCGCATATTGAAGAATATAAATGATTGAACGAGTGACGGGTACACAGTACTTGGAGAGCAAAGGTCAACTTCTGAAGAGCGACTGGCTGATTAAAAGAGAGACTGGATTAAAGAAAGTAACGGCAGCGAAGCGCCTGGCGTAAAGAAGGGAAGTGTGCACAGCGTGAAGAAAGAAAGAAAAGAGACCGGGGGGAGAGACCCGGGGCGATACGCCCATAAAGTACGAGGGAAGCGGGTTGCATGCGAGTGTGCCTTGGCAAACAACGGCAAATTCTGCTAGTTTTGATTGCTGCTTCTTTCGCGCGACCATCGCATCGTGGTGATTGGGGCCAAGTACTCCGTTAGTGTGTGATGGGACAGGCTCGAGGCGGGAACGGTTCAGGCACAGGCCCAGGAACAGGCCCCAGGGGTTCCCCAGTTGAACCCTTCACTGAGCAAATGGTGGAGTCGACGAGCCTCTAGTGCCTGCAGGAGTGGAAAAGGGGCTCGAGCTAATTGAAGCTAAACGGGGGCCACTAAACTTGGTGGAGTATAGACGCCGGTCAGAGCCAGGGTTGGGCTGATTATGACTGGATCAGGTAATTTGTTGGTCGCTCATCATCAGCGCGAGGCGAGATTGCGCTCCATTGTGAACGGATATCACGGAGGGATCGGCAAAGAACGAGGTCGATTGTGAAAGCCTAGAGAGTCTAGATCGAGAAGAAAAGAGGAGCAGAAATTCAGTCCATAGCAGAGATTGTTTGGCAACTGGGAAGTGAAAGTGAAAGTCGAAGTGGAAGATTAAGTGCCTGGTCAGGTGATGAGGCCCGCTTTTCCGGGGTTCGTCGATTTAATTAATTAATTAATTCAGTTGACATTGATCTAATTAATTATTGAATGAATATTACGGTGGCTGATCTAGTTCATGTGAACTCCAATGGTATAATTGACATCTACTGTAGAAATGCAGTAACAAGTACTCAACCACACAACGAAATACTACCGAGTCCTGACTGCAGTCTACTGGCGCTACACATCCTGAAACGGCGCTACAATTAGGCGCAGGAAAACCAACACTGAATGAGATGCATGAAAACTCTCAATTTTGGCCCCAATATACTCCATCATTAGTGCTACTGAGCAGGGGTCTGAAAGAGGGGGGATCAGGGGGTATCACGCCTTAAACTTCAGACTAGAAAGCAAATGCCATCCTCGGCGTAACATGATTCATTATACCACACACGATTCCCGTCGCGAGTAAAGCCCCATTAAACAGGGCCATGATGTAGAAAGGCGTGCCTGAAGACCATTTATCGAACAAGAGTCCACCCACCTTGGTGAGTAACAGGATGCCCGCCCCACCATATAAGGAGTAGACTCCCGCGATGGATCCCTTCAGATGCGACAGATGTTGTAACCGACGATTGACCGATCCTGCCAGCAGCGACTGAGTCTCGTCCGATTCCCCACCTTCGCTTTGTGAGCCATGCTGCTCTTCGTAGATCTTCCGCAGAGTCTCATCGTCGATGCTCACACTCAAGATCCCATTGCTGAGGACTGCCAAGCTGCAGACGATTGCGCCAATTTGACTGATTCCGATAAATGCCATGATGACAAACACGCCGCCATTGCCATCGGGTGCTTTGAACTGTGGGTTTGGTAGAAGTCCAAATGCCATGTACCCCACCACTCCGACGAGAGCTGCAAGTAGAAGCGGGAAGTTATAGCGTCGAGATTTGTCTGTGAGAAATCCAAACGCTGGTGCGGCAATAAGAGCAACAAGCTGAGACACTCCCGTCAAGATAGAGGCGAGAATGTACGCTTTCGGACACGCCCGCTTGATGTCTCCAAGGCCCGACCCCGGCATCGGCTCGTGCGGTTCGTCGCACAATCCAGAGGCACGATAGTAATGGTTTACAGCCAAGGGAATAAACAGAGAAATTCCCACTGATGAAGCCCGGGCGACAAAACCCCCCCCACATACCCCAGTCCAATACTGCGATTGCGGAATCCCAGCAGCATGGCCGTGGTTAGCTGTTTCCAACATGGCAATCTGCGCGTGGAGGCTCTGACATCGTCATAATCTTCCACTTCCTCCGAAGACTGCTGTTTCCATAACGATTTCCACCCTTTCTCCTCTTCCCCTGGAAGATTGCGAAGACCGATGAAACTGATTAGGCTGACAATCAAAGCCACCGTGGCTACCAAATAATAACTACGCTGAATTGCCTCAGATGGCGAAAGACCCAACTTCTCGAATCGAGCCGGAAGGGGTAAGAAAGCACCCAGCGAAACAAGAGCACCGCATCCAGCGAACAATCCGACAAATCCAGAAAGTCGAGCAGAAGGCGATGCCACGGGAGTACCGGAACTGCTCCGGCCAGATCGCAATCGCTCGGGGGTGATCGTCAACTCAGACGATACAGATGCCCGATAGGAATATGCACTGGGTGATTTACCAGTTACAGTTGGCAAGACTGCCGTGACCATAGTCGACACGGCTGAACCACCAAGACTGAAAAGGAGTCTCCCAAGAAGAAGTTGAGGGTATACATTCGTGGCCTGCACGAAAAGTACCAGAGAAAGAGCAATTATAGAATACCCCACAGTGCATACCTAGAATCGAGTAAGCAATGGATCAATGTTTACTTGTTTCAGCCGCGTGCAGAAATAACAGCAGGGAAAGAAATGAGCAACATACGTGACGAACACCAATCCGATCAGATAGTACACCCCACAATGGACAGGCAGCCAAAGCTAGTAACTCGTCCGCAAAGCCTAAGGTACCGACAGCATCACCTTCTCCATCGTGGAGCCCAATGAGGTCAGTGACCACAAACGAGACGGATGAATTGATGAAGACTAAGAATGCGATGGAGAATGGGCAGACCCCCAACAAATACGTCAGAGTCTGACCCCTAGAGGCAGTAAATAGCGCTGGAGATGATGCCATCACCATTGATCGAGCATTGCGTGGATGAGTGAGAAATGGAGGGAGAATCAAGGCGTCGATCGGCGGGTTTCAGCCGTGGGCCTGACGCGGGGCGTCACGTGTTAATCAGATAACTGGGCGGTGTGGGGTAAACAAGATCATCATTGTACAAAGTACGAAGTATGTACTTATAATATTGAATTATTATAGCTTCTCTTTCTATTTATTCTTATTTTTTAGACGTATGTAATAGCTTAGTCTGTGCAGGTATTACCTCTCTGTGACAATGGATGTGCACTCTTAATCATGCATGAAACCCTCATCTTTCTCATACTATCTTCCACCACCATTCAGTATACAGCTGCTTCGAATTAGTAGTCGAAAATTATACTGCAGCAACTTGACTATATTGTAACTTAGGCTGTACCATGTCATGATGATTCAATGATACAGGAAGAAGTATCCGATCTATAAGTCAGACTCAGCCTACACATTTTGAACTCGGTACTACCGATACAACTAGTAGTTGTATCTTTACTTCTACTACGCGCAACACCGTGTGCTATTTCTGTAAGCACCACTTCTAAATTCTCGGCTCGGATTCAGTGTATTATAGCTGTTTTGATAATGTATCACTCCATTGTTCTTCTCTTTGTCCTTAGAATTTCTACGAGAAGAATCTTGTACATCAATTATGTAAATGTTTAGCTCTCGGATATATATAGTAGTGATTTTGAGTGATATAGAAACGATAGTTTTGATGCTACGGCTATATTAATGTAGCATGAGACCAATATAATATACTAGATAGACGTCTAATTATGGTTTATAACCTTATAAATTGAATGACTAGATTGTGTTTATATTTGAAACCAGAGCAAATATGAAGTTCAATCCTTCTATATACAAGTTGTTGTTCATGGCACGTGCCGCTGACGTAATATGCGGAGAGGCGGCCGAGTGGAAAGCTGTCCAAATGAACTATCACATCTTAATACTCCACGTCTCCCGTTTCCCGCTCCCCGAGATCTCTATTTCTCCTCTGATGACATTCCAAATTGCGTGTCTCGGAGTATCGCCATGAGACTGGCCGTCTATGCTGGGGTAAGTTCTGTCTCAGAATCTCTTCTGCACGTTCCGCTCAGTGCTTCCCCTTCATATGAGTTCCCCCCTCCGAATGACCTTCGCTGACAGCTCCTAGGCCTCCGTGGCTTTAGCCACCGGTGTGTTCCTGAAGGCTCTCCACCAGAGAGCCAATTTTTACTCGGCCTGCGTATATCTTTCACAGAGTAGCGCAAATCTGATGGTACGTTGATACAGTTGATACAGTTGACTCGTTTTGATTGCTTGTTATTCCGGAAACGTGGCTGATCGTGAGCTCTGAGCTTCGTCCTTCAGATCTTAACGAATTTATGTCTTCTTGCTACCGGGTTCATTCTCTTCTGGCTACAGCGACTTTTATATGGGCCTTTGCGACCGATCGAAACGGAACAATTATATGAGCGGGCTTGGTTTGCCGTTACGGAGACATGTTTGGCCATGACTATCTTCCGGGGTGAGCTCGGTGGCTGGTTTTTAGTGATGTTCATTTCGCTTTTGGTTGGAAAGGTTTGGGGCTGGATTGGAGAAGGTCGGGTGGAATATCTTGAGCAGCAACCTCCAGCAAACCCTCGCCTCTTCCATACGCGCCTTGCCGTCTCATTAGTATTGTCGGTACTCTTCAATGCTTTTATGCTGAGGTACTGCGTCAATACCGTTATCCGCCAACCACGCCCGGATATGATGGTTATGTTCGGGTTCGAGTTTGCAATCTTAACCCTACTGTCGGCTTCCACTACCGCTCGTTACGGGATCGCATTGGCCGAGATTTATGTGACTCGCCAACAATTAAAGGCGAAGATGGATGAACGCCGAGCAGAAATTCGAGAAGCAAGATTGGAGGCAATTCGGGAGCACGCGCGTGCCGGAGAGAGCTCTCCCCGACAGATCTCCCTAGTGAGAACGATATTAACGAGCTAGAATTTGATGTTCCTGGATGGGAAGGAAAAGCTCAATGGGTTTTCTATCTCGATCTTTTGACCGACCTTTTGAAGCTGATTGTGTATCTGGTATTCTTCGCCATTCTTCTTACATTCTACGGGCTGCCAATTCATATCTTACGCGATGTTGTTGTCACGATTCGTTCTTTTGTTCGTCGAATCACGGATTTCCTCCGTTACCGCAATGCGACCAGGGACATGAACGAGAGATATCCCGATGCGACAGCAGAAGAAGTTGCCAGGGAAGAGGTTTGCATTATTTGTCGCGAGGAGATGGTCTCGATTCAGCCAGCCGCAGGGGCTCCGGAAGAAGGTGCTCCACAGCCGGCCGCGGGAACACAGCGTGTTCCAGAACGTCTCCGCCCCAAAAAGCTTCCATGTGGTCATATATTGCACTTCTCGTGTTTGATGAGTTGGCTGGCCCGCCAGCAAAATTGTCCAACTTGTCGGCGCCCCGTGATTCTTACCGCCGCTGCTCGAGCTCGAGAAGCCGCTGCCGCCAATGCTAATAACGCTGGCAATGGCGCCGGCGGCCTTAACATGTTCGCCAATGGTCATCCTGGCAGACCTGCTGGTAATCAAGCGCCGGGACAGCCCGGTGCTCAAGGAGACGGACTGCCCAGGGCGCGCGTTTTCCAGTTCGGTCCTTTTCGATTTGGATTCGGTGCTGCACGCGGCGGAGATCTCTTCAACAACCTTCACCAGCAAATTCATCAAGGAAATGCTCCTCTGCAACCCGCGGCAAATGTCAATCCACAGGGGGCACGTCAAATTGGGTTCGGGTTCGGATTTGGTCGTCGTCCTCCGGTAGTTACACCTCAAGGTCTGCCTCAACAAGGCCATCCCCAGCAAGGCCAGCCTCAATTCGCGAACCCTTCTCTCGACGATACGGAAGCTCAATTGCAGCAGATTGAGCAACAAATTACTGAACAGATCAGGAGTGTGCGCCGTAATGCAGAACGCTTACGGCTTGTGCGGAGCGTTCAGAGGGACCTCCAACAAACACTACAGGAACTGTCTGGTCTGCATCCAGGAATGCCTTCATTAGCCACCCAAGCACCTGGCACACTACCACAGGCTGGCGCTTTGGGGTCGAACCTGCGCCAATTCGTTGCTGGGCCCGAATCCTCGACACTTACATCCGGAGATAGTCGGCTCCCAGAGGGTCTTACCCTTCCACCTGGTTGGACACTCGTTCCTCTTGAACCAGCCGAGCAAGCTGGTCAACACACACCGCAAGGTGCAAACCCCACGCCAACAGTGGACCCTACGAATGTACACTCATCTCAGGCATCCCAGCCTCCTGTGACATCCGCGATGCCTACTCGCAATACAAATGATAACGCTGGGCCCAAAGAAAACACTATTTCTCTACCTGATTCCGGCCTATCGAGCGCCGAGGCGCAATCGGCGTCTTCTCCCTTACCTAACTGGGATGCATCAACAGGGTCGTCGTCAGTCACCCAACGAGCAGACTCTCCATCCCAAGAATGGACAGATATACGTTCCGAGCAAGTACCAAACACGAGTCAACCTGTGATTCCAAGCTGGGGCAGCAGCCATACATACACCAATGAAGCGTCCCACGAAGATAGCACATATTCCGATTCATCTTCAAAGGGCAAGGGTCGCGCAGCCACTGTGGAGGAAACAGATGAGACCACAAACTAAACTTATGGATATCATACCCGATTTGTATTTTTTATGGGTTCTTCCCCTGATTGCATCGTCTACAACTCTTGGATCAGCGTTGCATGGCGTTTTTTTTGTCGAAGCAAAATATCATACCCGATTTTCTTGTTCCTGCGTCCCATTTTTGATGTTTTTTTTTTTGGAGGGGGATGGAATAGCTCGTGGTACACTTTTTTATTGGGAATATTTATTGTAGAGTTCTTGAATGATACTTTTCTGAATCAAATATCAGCTGGGCTTGAACGCGCTAAACTACGAAGATAGTACACTCGCGTACTTACATTACGCGTAGAAGTACTCAGACTTTTTTTTTTTTGAAAACAGAAATGTGAAGTGGAATATGAAGTTCATTTTGGTAATAGTCACAAGATGATGTATATATAGTACAGTTATTTCAGATAGGAGATTCTATCCACAATTCCCAGAGCTAAAGTAAAAGCAAAATAAAGCAAAGTGGTGATCCCATCCACTATGAAACGCCGTAGATAGAGTACATGCAATTAAGTTCGCAACAGCATCTTCAACAGGTAAGCAATACGAGAGCGAGCCGCTTTTTCGAATAATGTTGTACAAGAATGAAGGTCAAGGAAGACTGTTATGTTCATTCAGAGGTGCCGACAAATCGCAGGACGAATTCGTATACACCCAGCGTGATAATGGCGGAGGGAATGGAGCGAACCATATGAGGTGTCAATCCACCATATAATCCGGCCATACCCTCTTCCTTAGCGATGAGTCGGAAGCACTGGACCAAACCGGTGTATTTAGGACGACCATTTTCGAGAGGGGCCTGACGGAGACGGGTACGAATAACCTAAAGATGATGAAAAAAATGTCGTTAACAGAGATATTCAAAGACTGCGAAACACAACGGATGTTTTGTTATCATTTCTTACCTCGTGCGGATAAGCAATCAAAGCAGCAGCAAATTTAGCAGAACCAGCCGCACCAGTCGTACTAATCCAGCTAGTAATCTCCCTTTGAGTCGGTGTATCTTTTCCATCCGGTGAAACAAGCGATTTTGCCAGAATACCCTTCAACCGCTCATACAAAACCAAATGTAAAGCCGTCTCGGCCGCACCAAGATAACTCGCACTAAGACCCTTGTAAAGACCAGGAACACCTTCTTGACGAAGAACCTGACGAATACAATCAAGACTATTCTTATACCGACGATTTCCGGTACTCGTTTGAGCTTTATCGAGTTGCAACCGTGTCTTGACAAGCCAAATCGGATTTGTTGCAGTGGACGTAGCAATACCGGCGGAGATAGCGGCTTGCGCGTGAATGAGAGTTGAATCTTCGCCGCAACCGAGCATTTGAGCTCCGATGCGCTTGCAATTTCCATAGACATAAAATTTGATTGCGGTGGCCGGGACCACGCCGGCGAGACTGGGACCTAATCCACGGAAAAATGCTCGCCATCCCTCGGCACGATAGATGTTGCTAATTATTCGAGTAGTTTTATGGCTTGTGCGTTGATGACTTGACGGGTCGATGATTGGGGGTGTCGGAGATGATGCGGAGGAGGGTGCAGGGGGTCTTTGATAGAAATCAGATTGAAGACGTGTTCGAAGGACATCAAGAGGTGATGTTGCAATTGCAGTTGCGAATCCACCACTCCTAAAAAAAACCCCCAGAGTTAGTTAAAAGGTTCGATTGTTGCATTTCATCTTGAGCTCCGGACTAAGAAAAAGTCGCCGCGTGGATGGCGACGGGGAAAGTCGAAACTTACGCGCCGGCGAGTAGGTGAACCCATGGATCATGGGATTTTTTAGGAGAGGCGTGAGAGGCCTTGACCGGAATGGCCTCTTCAGCGGGTCGACCGTGAATTTTAGAAGATTGCATCGTAACGGCACATCTGCAGAAAATAAGATGGACGAGAAATTTCCCGTTTGGATGTTGCGCCGCCGCAAGTTTTCGCGTGGTCACGTGAGATAACCAATCGGTGATCGCTGATACGCTAAATTTATACAGAATACGTAGTACAGTATGCAGTATGCAGTATAGAGTATACAATAGTAGGACCTAGTCGATCATATTGGTGTATTTAGTACTTATTATATCTTTATCTTTATTTCAAAATTTCCATGATGAATCTGAATTATGGCAAAATAGTAGGAGTGAATTTCTTAGAAACATATTGATCAAGTATAACCGAGGTCTCGTATATATGACTAGCTCACTCCACCACGGCTTTTATATAGACTTTCAGGCACCGACGAACATTTTCCACCCGTTCAAATCCGCCAATATTCAAACCTCACAAACTCGCAGAGAGATATAGTACGGCTTAATTCTACTGATTCGACTAGAATCTATTAGTAATGGGTGTGTACCGATTGTCAATCAAATTTGAAAGGATTACACAATAACCTTGAAAACATATATCCAGGCTACTCAGAGGTAAGAATGTCCTATACCGCTGCATTGAGCTCCCGTCTGACGAAGAACAGATCTACTGCCACATCTGTGGTGTCAGCTTCAACATCGCCCGACGCCGAAAACCCGGAGAACCGGATTTAGCTAGCTGGGACTACACTGGCAAACAAGATGACTATCCAGGGGTTGACGAGGTAGATATAGATACCTGTGCTCAAAATGGCTGTTTTGCAGCTATCAAGTATCCTAAGGAAGACGACGACATTTTGAAAGACCCAGACTATATTCCTCGGGATGAAGGTCTCTACAGCGAGCCTGACGAATACGATTCAGAGTATGAGACAGTGAATGCGATGAGTGTTTCCGGTGAGGATGAAGCGAACAGCGACTCTAACGATGATGATCGGGATGGGGATGAGGACTCTGAAGTCGATTTTTACTCAGACTGGTTGGCGAAAACCCTAGATCCGCAAGGTAGATTCCCCGGAGAACCTGTTGGGAACTTTGGGTATTCGAATGAGCGTTGTCGAGACGATCGAATATTTTCCATACAGCCAAGTATCCTGTCAGATGGACATGACCCTGAGGAATTGGAACATATTCCCAATCGGGCCTGCACAGAGGCAAATGCGTACTCGGGATTTGCGATATCACTCGATGAGATGAGAGGGTGTCGAACGGCTCAATGTTTGGTCCACAAAGGTGCTGTGCAGGATCAGTCGGAGAATATCATTCCTCTCGACGACTGGGAAATATCTGGAAACTGGTTTCTGTCTGGATTATGTGATGGAATGCCTTCTCGCGATTGTAGCAGTCCATACGTTTGGCCTGCACAAGGTGGAGTTAACCAACCACGAGCCGAGAATGTCAATTTCGATGTAAGTTTTCACTCTAAAAACTAATTCTCGCATTATTGGAGTCGCTTTTGAGCTATATGTCGATTGGACTAACCGCAAATAGCCTGAATGGACAACTTCAGAAGACCTGGCCATGCCATTTCACCCTTGGTGCTTCGATATCTTCTGCCGCCAATCCAAAACTCGGTTTAATTGCATCAATATCCCGGGCCTCATAAAGTGGCGTAATTCCGAGCTGTCGTATGATGACTTCCACAGTTTCCCTCGATCAGCCGATGTTTTCGAAGGCCAGGATCAATTCTGGCATCACGCTCCAGGCAGAGAGTATCTGGCCGCCAATCCTCTTTACGTACCAGCTTTGCCGACCATCTTGCTAAATGCAGCCAAAGAAAAAGAGGAATGGAATCAAAAGATAATAGAGAATCCAAAGCCTCCGAAATACCATCGCGCTTCGTCACTGGCTGTGCAAAATGATGTATTTGCTTTAATGCCACCGGAGATATGCCTGCTGATAATCAGTTACCTAAACGCTGGTGATCTCACCAACCTAAGAATAGCTTCAAAGGTGTTCACCAAACTTCCAAATGGTGTTTGGCAACGACTTATTCGAGAAGAGATGCCTTGGCTATGGGAATCTCATTATGATGATGGAGTTCATCATCCTTCCGTCTGGACAGCAGTAACAGCAAATGATCTGATGTTACTCAAGGAAGAACGTAAACGTTATTCAAAACGACTGCGAGAAGACTACACATCAACTAAAGAGGTTGTTGACTATCTGCTTCCAATCCCCAAAGAAATGCCAAATCAGCTGATACTTCCAAAAGAAAGTACAAATTGGCACGCTATTTACACGCAGATTAAGAAGAATTGGAGCAACCTCAAGGGTCTAAAAAATCGAAAGAGAATTTGGGAAGATGTTGAAGAAATTATGGCGCGGATTGAAAAATGTGAGGCGGAGTCGTGATTGATACGATGATCAAGAGCAACGTTGCCACATCAATGCACCCGGGAGCATAGAATCTAACATAACTTGAGAAATAAATCAATCTTTCATTACAGATAATATTCAGTCTACCTTCTGTGCTAGTGTGCTTTATGATATCTACTAGCAAATCACCAAGTGCGATCGCAGATCGATCGGGAAGATGAACTGATATCTTACGTAGCTCTTCTTCCGACACCCCTTGCTAGAACTTGAAAGTCCAACTCTACACCGGACTGTTAGAGTACTGGATCTAATGTCCGTTTCCGTCATGGATCTAGAACACTTTAAACCTGAAATTTGAATTGAATTCGTCCCTTCGTAAAGCACCATCAGAAGGAAATATTGGTTCATGACGTCAACTTGACCAGCCGGCCAGTATATCATCTCCATTGACATTTATAGAAGAACAAAATGCAATTCAATCTTCTTAATCAACACTCAACATTATACTTATCCCTCTACAACCGACATAATGGTCAAAGATAGCGAGACAGTCATTGAGTAAGTCAATCATGAAAAGAACATAGCTCACCCTTGAGTTACGTTGGAACATCCATGTCAACGCTGACATATACCAGAGAGTTCAACGAGCTCGTTAACATGACAGCAAATGAACTGAGAGATTGGCTGAAGGAGGAACAATCCCAGGAATCAGGCTGGCAAGGAGACTCGGGAGAGACAATCGGCCACGAGAGGTGCGTACGCATCGTGATAACCGGACTGCTAGCATAAGCTTCTATTGGGGAAGATCAGCACTGACAAAATTTATCTAAAAAGCGGCCGAAAAATCGTTGATATCCTTTCTCATAATCCGAACAAAGATCCGTCCAAATACAGTGATTCGGATATTGATCATATGCGACGCGTGGTGGCTTATAATAAGCGTCATCTTGCGCAGGAAGAGAAAGCTAAGCAGGATACCAATAGCAAGAGTTACAAGTCATTGAAGAATTGGGGTCACGATCCTTTGAAAGCATAAATTCTGTTCTGTTAAGAACTGCTTCAAGGTTGACGAAGTCACGCCCTTGACTTCGTAGATCAAGATATTCCCGGTCAAAATTTCAAGGCAATCTTTGATGCTCTGGTGGAATTCGTCACAGTGTTTATACTGAAATGGAACAAATTTGAAAACCAAATCAAGTCACGATTCTGGGACTATATTTATTGAATTGCATAGAGAGACTAGTTGTCAAATGCGCCGATTTAGTATTTGGCCCCATACAGATCGTAGATCGTAGATCACACCAGATCGTCATGGCGAGACCCATCCATTGCTTGGCTTATTGCTTAACCGGGACATAATCGCATTTCCATAGAAAGGCGAATCGTCTTCTTTTCCATTTAAATGCCCCTTGTAGTTAATATGCATTTTATGGTACAATCAATATGAAATCGTGTCTTGCATCGTCGTCGCTCTTCGTTGCACCGGCTCTCTGCAGTCTCGATGAAGACAAAAGGGTTTGAAGAGTTGACTAATTTGACTCATTCACTTTGCTCTCTACAGTGAGTATAACTCTGGAATGAGATATCTCGACAGAGTGTCGGATAAAAAGAACCCGGGAAGAATGGGCCTGCGCCATTGATGAGATACTGCTCACAGGCCAATGGCTGGCATTTTGATATCTCCTCACTACGGAGTGCTATAATGGCTGGACCTGGCTATGTCCATTGATCTATCGTTGAATTGTAGTTACCCAGTATACTACTAGTAAAGTCCGATCTCATTCCAGTGAGGAGAAGAAGGCCCTTCTCGTAAAATCTATAGATTCCAATCTGGTTCTTTCTATGGTTCCACACTTAGGAGGTGACAGAATGTATACTAATTATACTAACTATGACATACCCAATTCAGACACGGATGTCTGAATCCAATGCCATCACCGTGTATCACTGTATGAAAAGTGCAAACAGGAACATATTCATTCATTATCGAATCAATTGATTGATGCAATTAGAAGCCCTTGCCAATAATTTAGTCCATGTACATACTAACTCGGTAAGAGAGTAATAGCATTTTGAGATCTCAAGATCCCGCAATTTATAAATTTCACGAATCTATCACAATAAATATCAGATCTTCTATCAGTCCATAGTCAAATGTAACAATCTACCAAACAATGTCGAGTGTATAGCAGAGTATAAAATGAAGAGTCGTCATCATCAGGGGCGGTGCTCCGCGGCGATCCACCGCCGGCCGCTTTTCGACAATTTCGATTCGTCCACAACCTCCTTCGATGGTCCGCAATGGATCAATCGTGGCTAGACTTGACGCTTGATTGCACTTTAACAGGTCAATCAGTGGCGTATATCCGTACACCCCGTCTCATCCATCTTTTCAACACTTCCTCTTTGCAATTGTACTGAATCCTCTGCAATGAGACCGCCCTGTCGACTGCAATGATTTACCCCTGATCTACGTGTACGTTTTACTATGCAATTCTTGAGCAGGGGGCATTCCCAGAAGCTCATCTCTCTTTCTCACCCTTGCGCAAATGCCACATGCCATGGGATCCGACAGTTGGCATCTTGTCGGACCAACGCAGCTAACCTTTGCCCTGTACGACAGACCAATTCTCTGCGTCTCACCCCCCGGTCCAACCAATCTCCTTCCATGATTCTCTCACGACGAGCGGTCCTCTTCCTCGGGTTCTGCTTCTTCACCTTCGTCTTACTCACGGCTCGCGCCTTGCGCCAACCCCACGGATGGGATAAGGTCCCGCAGGCCGTTGGCCTGGGAGAATATGTCACCTCTCATGGTTCCAGCGCCAGTACAAATTGGTCCATGGCATATAATATTAGTACAGGCCATGTGAATACACGCCCATTCGTACCCGGACCAAATTTCATTCCCGGAATCCCCAAACCACTCGGCGCGCAATATACGAAACGACTCGTCGTACCACGCACAACAGAGGAAGATGTCAGTTGGATAGAACAGGAATTACCAGACTGGCAAACAGCAATTTACGTCGCGAATGATCCTTCAGCACCTCTCCACCCACCGAAAAACAAGGGCCACGAGGTCATGATCTATCTCTCATATGTCATCGATTTCTACGACGAGCTTACGGACATTTCGGTATTCATACACGCACACCAAAATGCCTGGCATAACGATTTCCTATTTAATGGCGATACCGCAGAGACAGTGCGACGATTGAATTTAAACCGCGTCATCCGAGAAGGTTACATGAATCTCCGCTGCGGCTTGGGCCCTGGATGTCCGGATTGGATGCACCCTGGTGCAATTGAGCCCGATGAGTCAAAACAAGAGGAAGTAATGCTTGCACGAGCTTGGAGTGAAATTTTCCCCGACGAGCCGGTCCCGTCGGTCCTGGCGCAGCCGTGCTGTGCTCAATTCGCCCTGTCAAAAGAGCGTATTCGGACAATTCCACGTTCACGCTACATCTTTTATCGCGACTGGCTTCTTCAAACCACCTTAAGCGATTACATCGCCGGACGAATCTGGGAATATCTTTGGCAATACGTTTTCGCCGGTGAGCCGGTTCTTTGTCCAGACGAGAGCGTTTGTCTGTGTGATGGGTATGGATTCTGTTTTGGCGGTATGGCCGGGTTCGAAGCATTCAAGGCTGCACAGGCAGAACGTGATGAGTTAGCTCAAGAAGTCGATAACTGGATGTGGATGTCGCAGGATCTTGAGGAAACTAAGGATCTTGATGGTCATTTGGATGAAACTATGAACTTGAATATTCCACCACCAGGCGGCAAATCCGAGAACGAAGATTCGTATGCTGCCAAAACGCGAGAGGTGGAAGCTATGCTTGAAAACGCCATTGCTCGCGGTGACAACCCAAGACTTCGTGCCGAAGAAGTAGGTCGGCCCTGGAAGGAGGGCGATGGTTTCTAGACTCTTGAGTGGGATGAAGTTCCCATAATACGACATCATCATCTTTCTTTCTATCTACATCGTTTCTTCTTGTATTTCTCATTGGCGTTAGAAGATTTTATTGGCCAGTTCACAATTAGAGAGGCCTAAATTTTTGTCTACAGCTTGTCTTTCATCTAGGATCATCTACTGAGGTTATAGTAGTACAGCGATTTTGATATCTCAAGTTCTTTCTTCACAATTGTATGTATAACAACACTTTTCTTTGGAATTCTCATCCAAGCGAGTTGACGAGCATACTATTGATTAAAGACCACATAATTCACCGAAGAGCTAGAGGATTTCACAGGTGTGTTAATGTCGAAACGTACAAATCAACGGTTCTTGCTAACAAATAAAGTTATGGGCTCCAATACTACACCAATGAAGAAGATCACCATCATCTCTCTCTCTCTCTCTCTTTCTTTCAAATTGTATCACAAAGCTGCTTAGGCATTATAATCTGCCATCTTCCAATGTTTACCTTAAGTGTCATATTCTCCTCGAATTGAACATCCCTTACAATTCACCGTTCTTGACGTTCGAGAAGGGACATGTAGCCACACCTCTCGCTTTCATAACCTCAATATCAGTTTGCATCTCCTCAATCCCTTTGCCCTTCTGAGGTTCAGGTCCAATAGTCATTAAATCGTATCCTTGTGGATGATAACGATCTCCGCGCGATCCAGGGACTTTACCTCCAAACCCTCTAACTAGCCACGAACCAGGGCCCCATTTGGACCAAAATGTCGGCTTCATATACCACGGTTGAAGTCCCTTTCTCCCGAAGTTATATAATTTGGTGTCAGGGCTTGGTTTCTCATCGACTAATTTGACTGCGGCCGTTTCAGAACGCGGTAGTGCGAGGTATCGAAGAGATAGTTTTCGTATATTTCGTATAAGAGAGAGCACTAGGGCAAAAGCCAGATTTGGAGATTCGAGGCTGTAGCAGTGTATAAGTACTAATTATAAAGGATACACGATTCGGGTAGATCCGTTTTTGAGTCAATGGGGGACCGTTAGAAGTACTCACCAAAGACTAGCCCTCATCACATCGTCCAAATCAGCACCCAACATCTGTCGCACAAGACTTCTCGCAAAGCTTGGTAGTGATGATAATGCTGAATCAACATATATCCTCACATATTGATCACCAGTTGTCGTAGGCTTTGCCACTTCTTCTTCATATCGGATTGTCCATTCCTTCAACTCCAGAGCAAAATGCAAGCCGTCTTTCCAACCTGCTGTATTTGAAGGAAGTGGATCAAAAGGAATACCCATATCCTCACCTAGATTTTTGTGAAAGATTCCAACCGCACATCTCTCGACGTCGGTAAGGTCGCGCCATTCTTCCCTTTCGATTACATTGAGGATCTCCGCGAGGCCGTCGCCTAGGGTATGAAGGAGATCTTTGTCCGTGATTTTGTTCGCTCGTCGATATCGGTCATGTCTAGTAGGATTGAAAGTTAGTAAAGAAATTATTCAGTTTTGATTATGATGGTTGCATAGGACATCGAAAGCTGAATCAACTTAGCAATATCGTTTACGAACAAGTAATTCATTCTCGCAACAGCTCTCATGTAGCGATCGGAGTCTCGAGGCTGGGATTGAGATTCACGTAGAAGAATCTCTGTATCAACGGCCCGTTTTCCAGAATTCCGTTTATTGTTCTGACCAGTAACAGCGAAAAGCTTAGACATGGTTGGAATACCACCAGCCTAATTCGAATGTACCATATTAGCTACGACCATGAAAGATTGAGAGTACGATTTCACCTTGAGTAAAGCTATCTTCCGAGCCTTGGAAAAGGCATATGGGAATTCAAGTTCTTGCAGCTCAGTCATAATAGAATAAGCTTCTTTGATAGTCATGCTTGACAAGTCTCTCTTGCCGGGTCCAAATGGAGACTCGATTTTTGCTCTGCGGCGGTATCGGAATCTTCTAACGACCACCATATAGCTGATAGAAGTAACTATCAGGGCTATACAGATGGCCGTCCGTTGGTATTCAGGTAAAAGCATACTTTCGAACATGTTGCCGGTCTTAGTCTCCTTTCTTTTCACCTCGTTAGCATTGAGATTGAGCTGAAGCAAAACCTCTGATTTCCTCATGAAACAATATGTTCTCGACATACATAGAACCAGTCATCTAGTTGATTTTGTCCGTGACTCAATCCTTTAAAAAAGTTGATGAGCCTTCAACAAATTATTCTAGAATTGTGGGTGGTACCATTTAAGTATTCCGAGCGAATGTATTGCCTTGGGTCTTGACCCAACAAAAGCAAGCACAATTATGCAATTGTGAATCACTGGTCAATCATCAACTCCAAAAAATTCTGATCTTTGAGCATCATATGTCGAACTGTACTATGTAAAAGAATGTTGAATGGGGATAATATAATCAAGGCTCACCGGGGGTGGGTCTCTAGACTCGGCGATTACAATATCTCTCTTCAAAGGCATTGGCACCCTAGGATGAGCTAGATATTACAGAAATTTTACATTTTGATTGTACTAGCAGGAGAGATGATTAGTATATTCAAAATTTTCCCCTATTTGTTCAATTTTTGTAGACTCGGGCGCATGATTCGGACTTTGTGAAATCGCGAGTCGTATTGTACTCGAAAGAGGCGAGTTCAATGTTCAATTATGTCCAGCCGAGGTCCATAATCCCCAACAAAAGAAGTAGTATTATCAAGCTAGAATGAAATTTCTATCCTCATATTTGAATTTTCCGGTGTTTTATCGTGCTTCAAGCTCATAGACGTGAGTCTATGAGCTTGAAGCACTCATCCACGCTCTATTTAGGATTAAACACGATAAACTTAACACTCCTTGAATCTCTTCATTGCCAATTCTGCTTTCTCCTGTCTTAATAATAAAGCTTCTACTCTAGGCTGTACATGGGACATCGTGTATATCCCGAACGAATTCTTGCCTAATAGAGCTATCCAAATTACATCCGAGATCTCGTCTCAAACCCACTTGAGAAAATAGAAGTCTTGATATCCGGAGGTGACTTCAAGATTCCTGCCAATGCCTTGCTGAACCCCTTAAAAGCTTCTGACTGGACATGGGTTTTCCATGCTTCCTCGTTCGTGTATCTTCGCCTTCGATGTTAGATGAATCGTGTGGGAATTATGCACGGGATTGACTCACTTTTCGATGATAACCAACTGATTCTGTCCCTTTGGTTGAACAGAGTAATAGAGTAGTGTTTCTGGCTCATGGGCCTGAACATGCCGAGAGAACTTGTCGAACGCCTCAATCAACTATCATTTATCATTTGATTAGCAGACCTCGTGGAGCTATGGAGAAATTGCTGCTTTTGGCATACTTGACCAATGTTTTCCTCGTCAGTAACGAGTGTAACGATGTTGTGAATAGTATCGGAAGACATGGTGGAGAGTTCAATGGATGTAGGTTGATAGGAAAACGGTCTGCCTTGATCGCGAGGGCCTTAATACTCCACGGGTAAAATATTATCAAGCTCAAGTTTTATAGCAGAGCACAGGAATGATCCTCGGTAAATAAATGAAAGAAGAATCCCTCAGTGAAACTACTTGTACCTTTCACAGAAGAGTACCCTTCACAGAAGAAACCTTGTGGTAGGATCAGGCTTGGATATTGTAATCCTTTGTAGGGTCTATCGAATGTTTCATATTTCCATGATACCACATTTTTGCCACGATATGGTACTGATTCTGAGGCCATATGAAAGACCCCTTCTAATTGGCCGAGGCTATTGAGCAGCAGACCATAATAAACAATTTCGGATCTGTATGATATTGTAATAGACAACTTAGAACTTCCAGAGGCCGCCATCGGGAGAGAGAAGACTCGAACGATGCAGGTGCCTCGGCCTTTCAGCAATCCGAGAAAGGGGAAGTAGCTTAAACAGACCTTAAAAATGCAGAGATTACTTTCATCTTGCTGAGGACTCAAATATTTTGTTGCAAAGCTCTACAACATTCTAGGCGCCAACATGCCGAACTCATGCCTTGAATTCGAAGTCATTATTATCGGGGCTGGTATTTCAGGTCTGAACACTGCCTATCACCTCCAGAACCAATTCCCTGATCTGAAATATACAATGCTAGAGGCAAGGGCCTCTCTAGGAGGTACTTGGGATCTTTTTCGCTATCCGGGTATCAGATCTGATTCAGACCTGTTCACGTTCGGCTTCTCCTGGCATCCATGGACCGCTTCAAATCCGATTGCAGAAGCATCCGCCATCAAAGAATACCTGAGCAAAGCAATTTCCAACATGGCATTACAGAGAGGATTCTCTATGGGCACAACGTCGATACTGTACGCTGGTCAGGAGCCGAGAATATGTGGTACATCAATGCAATCCACCTCGGCGAACCGAAGGTATTCAAGTCCCGCTTCATTGTATTTGGCACCGGATACTATGACTACCAGGAGCCCTTAAGGACTGAGATACCAGGTTTGGATTACACGGACAAAAGAGTCGTTGTTATTGGTAGCGGCGCAACCGCTATAACTGTTGTCCCAAACTCACAGAAAACGCCAGCGAAGTGACAATGCTTCAACGAAGTCCTTCCTATATCCTGTCTTTACCTAATCGGAAGATTCGAAAGAGTTGGCTCGCCCACCTGGTTCCCACTGCGATGTCGTCAAAGATAAATCGTATACTGAAACTCATCAGTTCACGAATGTTCTTCCTCTTCTGTCGCATATTTCCCAACTCAGCTCGGCGGGATGATTCGTCACGCTACAATACGACAACTTCCAGAACACATTTCATACGATGTGCATTTCGATCCTAAATACAAACCCTGGGATCAGCGACTCTGCGTCTGCCCTGATGGTGATTTCTTCAAAAGTCTTCACAAGGGGAATGTACAAATAAAAACGGACACTATCAAACAAATCTCAGGTTCGGGTATTGAATTGACCTCTGGAGAATTCTTGGACGCTGATATTATTGTTGCGGCTACCGGTCTCAAGATTCAATTTGCCGGTGGTATTCGCATAGTCATCGGCAGCGAAAGATTTCATCTCAATGAGAAATTCATGTGGAGAGGAATGATGATGCAGGATCTTCCCAACGCAGCGTTAGTCATCGGATATACGAACATTTCATGGACCCTGGGTGCTGATGTGACTGGTATACTTTTATGCCGTCTCTTGAAGTATCTCAAGAAGAGAAACGGCGCAGCTATCATCCCACGCGTACCGAAATCGATGCATTTGGAACAACGGCGGATGTTGGAGCTGAGTTCGACTTACATTTCCAAAGCGGAAGATGAACTACCTAGAACTGCGCACACATGGCCATGGCAACCGAGGAATAACTATCTCCTTGATATTATTCATGCTATGTACGGACGGGTCGATGAAGCATTGGAGGTTGTTGGTTAAGCTTTGTAGATCTTCAATAGCCAACAGCCCAAAAATTCGAATAATTCATTCTCCAACTTGGAATAGCGAGCCAGTTATCATTGTTGCGCAAAACCTAAATTTAGATGCTAAACTCTTTTCTTTGTGCAATACAACAGAATTCGTAGTCGATGGTGATATCATTACTGGAGTAGGTCGAGAATTAGAACTCTGCAGGTATGTCCAGATATGATGATCTGGGCTCTAGTAAATCCATTCAATTTTCTCTGTGCTCTCTCTGTTATCCACGAAAGAAGACTTGTACTCCTGTATTCTGGTTGATTGATCAGAGGTCATTACGATCGAGCGGGACTTGAGGTTATACCTCGGATGGCACCACGGGCACATTTTGACGTCCATTGTGGAGTGTATAAAGTTGGTATAAATGGGCAGTGAAGAGATCATTCTCATGTAGAGAATTGATGCACTACGTCAATGGAAATATATCACGAACCTCGTAGAGTCAAGTCGGACAATTGGTGACTTTTTGGATACAGGATTATCACAACGGCTCATTCATATCCAAACCTTCAAGTAGATAGTCAATTGTAGCAACAGTCTTAGAATGAGCTTGGAAGAAGATAATTCCAATTATCAGTGCATAGTTAGAATGTTGAGGAATAGAATGTTGGGTGTTGAATTGCTGGATTTTACTGATTAGATAAACGGAGTATAATTTTGCATGTGACACAATTTTGACTCCTCTGGACCAGCATAATGAATTCGCAGGACAAAAGTAAATCTGATGGGAAACAGCACGCGACTGGCAAGTCGCTAAATGAGAAGACTCAACCAATTCAATCCACATCACCCCCAGAGATGAAGCTCACTCGATCAAAGCGGGCCGGACGCCCTCGTCTAGACGGAAGTGGCAACGCCATTCTATCCGACAGTCGTCGCAGTCAAATCCGCCGCGCACAGCGCACATACCGAGAGAAGAAGCAAGCTGCTTTTCTAAAATCTATCACCCAAGCTGAACAGCTTCAAGAAAGGATGCGTGCTGCTGTTCGACATGTCACCGAACTATCCGAAGTCGCCAAAGAGGCACAATTGCATGTCTCACATCCGGATATCTATGAGCGTCTAAAGCTCCTTGAAGGAATAGTAGCGGATGACGATGAAATCATGCGTCCTGGCTCACTTATTGAGCCATCTCCGAATGACTCTGAAAACCAAGTTCAACTACTCAGCATGAATGATCAAATACCCGTGCAATGTGCACTACCTCCCTCTCTACCAACTGAAAATCATACATATTCTTTTCAGGAAATTGGGTTCGCTCGTAGGTTACAGCGATACTGTCTTGAGCATACATATCGTCTTTTCATAGACCCCAATTCCGATCCACGTGAAAATCACCGCGTGTTTCGACTGTTCCCCTGTGCAAGGGATCGATGTAAGACTCAACCGCGTTTCCGGCAGATATTGCAGGGGAGCAACTCAGACCCTCTTGAGATCCTTAGTCTACCGTTTTACAGCATTGGGGGCGCGGGCACGCATTTTCCGGATCTTGATGAAGAAGGAAATGCGATATACCCGGTGAACAGTCGGCCACCACGGCGGATTCTAGGGATATTACCGTGGTCGGATTTTGATTTGGAAGGGGACGGGGCCCTGGATACTTATGGGCTTGGAGGGGAGTGGTTTGATAGCCGCGACGTGGAGGGTTATCTCAGGCATCACGGAGTAGATACCAAGAGTGGTCTGTTTCCTATGGTGTACAGGCCGGGTTTAGCAGCAGGTGGTGGTAAAAGCCAGCTGTATACTGTGGACATTGAGGCTTTCTTTTCACGTGAGTATTCGATTATATCATGATTGTGTTGATCTATAAACTAAACTCTCCAGGCCTCCTCCCTGGACTCATCATACTCGGCCGTGCACCTGGGTTCAGGAAGACAGATGTTAGGCGTGCGTTGCAAGCATCGATAAAAATGGTTGATCATCCATGATCAAAGATGGATCCTTAGATCGTGTATTGAATTTACCTCGGAACCGACAGTTGATTACAATATTATGGGATCACAACATAATCTCCACTGAGTCGACTGATTATAAAGTCTGGAGCCGATACCTGCATGGTTTATCATAATCCATGATACCAGAACCACCCTCAGTATGATCTCTCTCAAAGAACAAATTGCTGTTCAACAAATCAGTACGGATTGCTACGAATCTGTCGTCCCTCCCATCCGCATGGGCGATCTAGCCGACTGGGCTTATGGCGGAAACGTACTAGCCATCGCGGTCAGTGCGGCCTATTCAACTGTCACATATGGTCATCGCTTATATTCCATCAATGGCTATTTCGTGCGGCCGGCCAGCCGATCCAAGAAACTCATCTGTCGCGTCGAGCGCATCCGTGACACACGAACCTTCATAACAAGACATCTCCGCGTGTTCGAAGGCGATTCCGAACACTTATGTTTAATCGCCACAGCTGATTTCCACATCGACGAACCGGTTGATATGGTGAATTACTCCGTTCATCCACAAGTTCCCATCCCGTCTTCTCCAGCAGAAGAAATGGCGAGAGAGCAAACAGAAGAACCGGGATTATACAAAGTCCTCGACAAGTTTTTCGAGGTCCATCCACATTCTCCCAAAATTGGTGGATTGAACACATCTGCTATCATCTCCGCTGACCGGTTTCGAGTGAACGATGCCCTGTATACCGAGGCTGAGCGCATGTCTGCTCTTGCGTTCTGTATGGATCGTGGACTAGCGTATATTCCAGCCAATCATTCGGGTTACACTTTGGATAAAGCTAGTGCCTGCGCGACTCTCGACTTTGCACTTCGTTTCTTAACCCATGATATTAATGTGCAGAATTGGCATGTTAGCGAGAGACAGACTTGCGGTGCGAGGAATGCGAGAGCGCTTAGTGAAGGACGGGTTTTCAATGCGGATGGGAAATTGCTGGCGAGTATGACCCAGAAGACCATGCTCAGACCAAAGACTGCGGAATCGAGGATTTGATGGTTTTGTATACTTAGATTTGTTAGGGTCATGGCTATTTTTTCTTACGATATAGATCACCCAGCAATTCAATTTACAATTATACAATTATACAATTCAGTTAATTGCATCCAAGGAGTTGGGACTCCAGTCCCAAAATTATCGTAGATGTTTCGAATGATTTAGTAAATCCCAGAGGTTATTGGAAATAGCCATGTAATTGAACGCTATCAGGCCATTGCGAGTGGAATCTCAGATTTAGAGTGAAGGGCGATGTTTAGCTAGTCACTAGCAATGAGAGATAGAGAGAATGTTGTTGCGCGTGTTGTTTGGAATGGATATTTCCTAATTGGGATGTCCCAAAGCAGACATATCACGTGTACTCTGAGTATCACATGACACTGTGTCCCCATTCCACGTGACTTCTCAGTTTGCACTGTCTGTCGTTCCTTCAAACCAACCAAACATCCAAACCGTCGTCGCGTTGCTGTCTTATCGCCGGAGTTCCTTGAGCTCCAAGCTACATCGCTTCAATATTCAACACGATTGACCACCCCTCTCGGGGCGTGGCTTCGGGGTGATAATAGTGACTCGTCCCCAGCTTGTCTCCTTCTTTCCTCACCAAATCCTTCGCCGCTTGTATCATCTATCGTCTGTTTTGGCCAAGACATTTGCGCCGCGATCTATTCCGAGCTTGGCTTTACAAAATACGAATAGAATTTGTGGTGAGCGAGTTGAATAACATCTAAAGCGCATATACCCGGAGTAAACTACGCGCTCCAGACTCCGAAATTTGATTTAGTGGATTTGCAACATACAACGCCGAGCATATTGTTACCTCGGTCTTCGCTGATCTCCCGCCATGTCTAACTCTACCTCCGAATACAAACATAATCCTACATCGACCGTGAACATGCCTGCGCAATCGGCCAATATCAACGTCGACCCTAACAGCGCATACACGCCGAATGACAACCAGCTAGCGGGCTTGGTGGAAGCAGCCACTGCTGCAGCAGACCATGATGTCAGCGAATGGACAGCTGCAGCAACAATGGCTGCTACCGCAGATGCAGCTTCAAATCAACTTGATGGGTATGCCGCAGATATTCATCTCGGCGACGACACGTTTAGTGACACACATTTTGGCTCCGGAATGGGCGGCGGAAGACACTTGAGAGTACCAAATGACCATTCGCAATCGGCCGGGCTCAGCCGTACTGTTTCCAAGAAAAGAAAAAGAAACGACGATAATCTGGATCCTCAGCTAGCAGGTGCTGGCTTCAGTGGTTCGCAGCAAAACTATCAACACCAACCTACCCAACATGGACATCCTGGCGATAACCTAAACATTCGACCTGTGCCTTCACAGTCGCTGTCTGATGCGCGTGCTGTTGGCGTCCATTCTGCCGCTGCGCTTTTCCGTCAACCGTCAAGCAACAAAAAGCAGACTAGGCCACCAATGTCGAAATTATTTTCGTCACTTGAACTGTCACCGGAGAACTTTCTACATCTCCAAGCCGCAGCGAAGGGATATATGCTGGATGACAATCACCCTGAGCGGCGTGACTGCGTCGGACAAAGGGGCAAAGGAGACACTGAAATGGTTAAGCTGCGACTCTGGAATTGCGCAAGAGCTTTTCTGGACAACGAGGGTAATGGAGAGCGACTCTTTGGCGAAAATGTTGTCAACGAGGGCATGGGACCAAGAACTTACATATGGCCTCGCGATTCTCAGAAAATCATCTCGCTAGTGATCCCTTTACTCCGAAGAATGGTTACGAACGAACGTCAACGGCAGTATGCAATCGAAACTCGCAAAGGAGGTGGCTCCGATGATCGTCGCCGACGGAAAACCAACGAAAGCTTCCCTGAGATGGGTGGTCCACGATATTCCCCCGAACAACAGCTTCAGTTACATAGTCAGGAGCATCGTGCAGATAGTCTCAGTCATTCGATGCCTCCACCTCCACTCCCAGTACCACAGCCTCCTCCTATGGATGCTGAGCAGCCGTTGGAAATTGGACTGACAGATCTATTGATGGACGGGTATAATGTGGATTGGAATGAAATGGCCAGGTCTTATGATCTATACAATCAGAACTACGAGCTGGATAACCTGTGGTCCCTTTCGGGCCTCCAACAACCCGATTGGCGTGGCTTAGTGGCTGCTGTTGATAGCCATTACTATGTTGTTCACAATGGTAACTACGACTGCCCGGCTATATGCGAAGATGAAAACATCAATCGCATCATTCACTCAAACACTGCGTCGGGTCTACCGTGGCGTATTGGAGGAGGTCGCAACCTGCCAGCAAAAGATGAATTGTAAGTTCCATGAAGCCCGTAACTATATCATGTTCATAACTGACACGCAGAAACAGTGCTTCCAGTATTACGCGTGATGTATCAAGGATCATTCGGGAAAACATTGCCTCACGAGAAGGCGCCCATCATCCCACTCAAGGGCAAGACAATCATTTTCACACCCAACCTCAACCAAATACAACCACCTCTACAAATAATGTCTCCCCACAGACTCAAACTTATATTCGGATCAATATTCTTCAACAAGGCAAACGCATTCTACCTCGTTTGGACATTCTAGCTGGCCAGTGTCCGGACGTTGAGACGGTTAAACAGGCGATTATCCGCCGTTATCCGAACCTGAATGGATCAAACTCTTTAGAGCATAATCCTCAGCAAACTCGAGAATCTCCTGCATTGTGGAAGGTCAAGGCCTGGTTACCGCAAGGTTTAACTCCTATTCAGGTTGATAAAGATTGGAATATTGCTCTTCTCACAGCTTATACCACCGAGTGGATGGATGGAGATTTGAAGGTCCTGGTGGAAATTGATGGAAATCCCCAGGCTTAAGACTTTTCTTGATTGGAATCAAGTATAATTTGGCGATATTGCCCGAATACCCAATCTTCCCTTCATGAATGTGTATTAACGACTACTCTTTTTATTGATACCTCAATCGAACGATCTAAAATTGGTTCTTAATAATCCATTATCTTAATCAAGTTGTATCCTACCGATAGTCTCGGATCTAGTATCGTCAGATGTAGATATCAACCTATATAATACTCATATTCTATGCAAGAAAATAAGGACACGAAAAGAAACAAGAGGAACAAAGCCCATTCTCATAGTACAAATCAGCGGTATAAACAAACAAGAGAATACCAGGAATGCACATCATGGAACCAGTCATATGAAATCCGGTCAAACCCAAAGAAGACAAGGCAAGAAAAAAAAAATGTACTCCGCGCTATACACAAATAATCCAAAGCCAGTTGGACAAAAGCGAAATGACACCCGGTCATTTCTCGATCATTTATTATGTAGGAACAATGTCCGCAATGAGTCCCAGTGATCCGAATCCGAGTAACTAATTAGCAATCGTTAGTACAAGAAAAAGCTTCCTCTACTAGGTATATCATCATCATCAGGCAAGACATACATGTACACCATACTACTCCGCAGACTCGAAGCAAGGGTATCCGGGTACCAGCGGAAGATATACATGACAGAAGCCCAGGTCATACTGGCGAAAACAGGCCAGGCATTATCAGTCATCGTTGTTCGAGCTTCGGGCGTAATAAGAGAAGAAAGAGGGTGAATATTCGGTTGAATGGCGATTTTAGCGAGAGCGAGCATCACACGCGCGAAAACGTAGATCACGATCTAAAAGATTATACTCTTTAGCTTCCACTCTCTCATACAAAAAGAGCATATGCCAAAAAGAAGGATGGCTTGCGAGAACATACCTGTTGGCTAATACTTCCACGCTGCCGACCAAAAACCGCATAACCACCCAATAATCCAGCAAAGAAACTATCATAACGACCCTCTTTACCAACATCCGCGGGATTAATATTTCGCAGAACAATCATGGAAAGTTTGTAAATAACTGCGAAAGTAGCAAGATTCCGCGCATGTAGACGTGTAGCATTCAAAACGAGCTTAATCTTTTGTCGGAAGCTATGGGGGAGTTAAGTTAACGGGTTCGCTCCGAGGGAAAAGTGGAATTGATCCTCGGTAGATGCCGAGGTCGAAGTGTTGTCAGACAGAGAGGGGGGGGAGGGGGTATAGCAATTCAACTTACGTTCCCGATCGAAAGAGTAAAATCATACTATATTATATCTCATATTAGTTTCCGACGATTCTATAGTATTTTGGGGTTGAGAGCTTTGAGCTCCGAAAAGAAGGACATACACCAATGCATGCGGAAAGCGCACTTTTGATCCGTAGACGATACCATTGCGCGCGCCTTTGAAGAGGGAGAGGAGGGGTTGGAATTCGGGTTTTAGGACGAGTTCGTCCAGACGGGACTATATTCATGTCTGTATTAGCTATGCTGTACTTGACTTGTCTGCTGTAATTTGTTATGTGCTGCGGAACTACTCACCAAAAGCGCATCCATGGCGCGAAAGGACCTCGGTTAGAGGTTGTCCTTGCACGAAGAAGTCTATGGGGTACTAAAATGACGGAGTTGACTTGGTGAATAGATTCAAGTTCAAAGGAGCATCATGCGAAGGTTGAAGTGAATAGCAAGAATGTCTGGGGGAGAGAGAGGGGAACGGCAGTTTGCATCGGAAGTCTGGAGAAACGACCGAGGCATGTGAGAGCCGACGGCCTACGTCAGGTCACGTGTACAGTATATATCAGATATAATCAAGAGTTAGAGATTAATATAGTAATTATACAATGGTCTAGAAGTAATGGTAATGGTAATGTTAACATAGTCATTGATATTTCTAAATAACAGTTTTGGGAAGCAGCGCTTCTATACTTTTCCATGCCATACATGATCATCCTGCAGACAGGCCTCAAAAAGCACAAAAATCCCGAGCCGGTCCAAAACGCCGTTGAAAATAGATACGCAACAATGCAAGTAGATCCAATCCAACAATCTTACTCGGTCCTAGCTCGCTTGTGACCCTCATCATCCGAGATATCATCAACTTCCATCATATCCTCATCCTCATCATCATCATCATCCGACTCCACACCCGCCCGACGCTTAAGACCCTTCATCTTGCGAGTCTGCAGACCCTTGAGATCTTGCTTGCCCAAATGCACACGACCAACCTTGTCACCAATCGAGTCCATGCTAATATTCTTCTTCGTCTTGATCTCCTCGTTAGGACGCTTGCCTTGCTTCATGGCAGCCTTCATGGCTTCGGGAGTAGCAGCACGCATACGGCCAATCTTGAAGTCAAACTTAGGACCAATCTCCTGGAGTTCCACACGAGGAAGTTTGTGACCACTACGCTTGGTAATAACCTTGTACCAGCGCAGATGGACAACAGGCGAGAGGTTATCACGAGGTTCCTCAGCACCAACCATCAAAACATATTGCAGGCCCTCAACATCAATAGCATTCGTCTCCTCACCCTTGAACATATCAAGGAAGAAAGTCTTAAGCATAGCATGCGATGAAGAAGTCGGGTCTTCAAACGGAGTTCCAGCAAAAAGCATCATGGGCCGCAATCCCAATCCAACATGCATAGTAAGCTCATTGATAGGAGGAATAGCGTTGTCACCGGCAGCAGGGAGAAGAAGAAGTTCACACATATCAAGCAATGATGAGTTGAAAATTCGAGCAAGAGTCACGCAGTTAGGACGCTTCTTGTTGCTACTACCAAATACAACCAAACCACACTCATTCTTGTTGGCCAGAAATTCCACGCTCTCGGCATTCTCGAATGGGTGGATGTTCTCATTCTTCTTGTGGAATAGAACAGAGTGAGGCTTTGTGAGGGAGTGGAAGGTCTTCAGCACGGTGTCTAATGCTTGGGGACATTTTGTGCCGTGGAGAATTAGCGTCTTCTTCGGGGGCTCGATGAGTTGAGGCTCTCGCGCCTTGAGAATGCGCGCGGTGCGCGGATTCTTGGCTTTGCTGCAGAAACTTTGTTAGAGATATATTATGCATTCGGTTATCGGCTCTTACTCACACTTCGCGCAACATTGTGGTGTGAATGGAAGAGGATAGTTTCTCTTGCGAAGAGACTCGGAGTAAAAAACGCAGAAAACTTTTGGGCCGGTCTTGGCGCTCTTATCGATAAGCGCGACCGGGGCAAAAGTGCCTGAGGCAGAACCATCATATAGTTACCTCAGCCACTACAAAACAGGCAATATTCTTTAATGATTCATGATTTTTTTTTTTCGGTGGAAGTGCAGGAATAATCGAATAAGATGGAATATATTGAAATTTTTATTTATATTGCATATTCGGGTACAATTAGCCACGAATTTTTACTCCAGACGAAGCTTCTCAAACTCCTTGATCTGCTCTTCGAAACGAGCAACCTCACTCTCAGCATCGCGGAGACGCTTCTCCTCAGCAGCACGAACCTCAGCCTTAACCTTCTCCTTCCAGCCGGGGCCGTTGATGATGCCCTGTGATCGTTGAACGGACTGCTGTGCCTTCTCAAGACCAGCCTTGGCCTTCTCTTCTTGCTCGAGAGCAACCTCCTTGGAGACACGGAGGTAGACAGCGGCCTCAGCACCGACACCGGCAACAACGCAGCCAGAGGGAGGGGTCTTGTTGTCGGGACCCAGGTGGGACAGCTCACCCAGGTTCTTACCGCCCAGGGACTTGATGCTAGACATTTGCTCGGTGACGGTCTTCTCGCTGGTTGCGTCGTAGGTCTGGATGATGATGTCGCCCTTGGTCTTGACATCGTACTGTGCGAGGATGGAACGGATAGCCTTGGAGGTGTTCAGAACGAGCTCATATGCTGTCTCGGCGGTAGGGTCGTGGAACTCCTCCTTGAACTCGGGGAACCTGGCAGTCATGATTGAGATGGTCTTGTCATCAGGACGACGGGGCAGACGCTGCCACAGATGCTCGGTGACGAAAGGCATGATAGGGTGAATCAGAGTCAAAGCTCCGTCGAGAGCGGTGTAAAGGGTCTGCTTAGCAGACTCCTTGGTCTCGGCAGAAGCGTCCTCGGCCAAGAGGAACTTGGAGTTCTCGATGAAGACGTCACACAGCTGGCCATACCAGTACTGGTAGGTGATGATGGCGACATTGTTGAATTCACGGGCCTCGAGGGACTCGTTGACCTCCTTGGCGGCGACGTTGAGCTTGTGCAGAATCCAGCGCTCCGACAAAGACTCATTGCCAGTCTTAGTAGCAGCGGCTTGGGGCTTGAAGTCTTCGCCCAACTTGCCAAGAACGAACTTGGTAGCCTGATAGATCTTGTTACAGAAGCGACGGTATCCGTGGATGACCTGGATATCGAACGCAATATCACCACCTAGAAGAGTTGTTAGATATATAGAGCGATAATAATGGGGCTAATATAACATACCGCCAGTGGTGTATGATACAAGGGCGAAACGCAGAGCATCAGCACCGCACTCAGGAATACCCTTAGGGAAAGCCTTCTTTTGGTACTTGGTAGCAGCGGCGATCTCCTTGTCAGCCAGGTTACCGACCAAAAGCTTGTCGTGAAGAGCCTGCAGAGGGATACCCTCCATAACATCAAGAGGATCAACGACGTTACCCAGGGACTTGGACATCTTGCGGCCCTCAGAGTCACGGATCAGGGAGTGGCAGTAAACCTCTTTGAAAGGAACCTGTCCGGTCAGTTTGATACCAAGCATGATCATACGGGCAACCCAGAAGAAGAGAATGTCCCAACCAGTCTCCAGGACGGAAGTAGGATACAGGTTCTCAAAGTCGTGAGTCTTCTTGGGCCATCCCAGAGTGGAGAATGGCCAAAGGCCAGAAGAGAACCAGGTGTCAAGCACATCAGGATCACGGACAAGAGAGAAGGTCTTGCCGGGGAACTTGGCCTCGGCCTTAGCACGAGCATCCTCTTCAGTGCGGCCAGTAACCCAGAAGTCACCATCGCTATCAGAGTTCTCCTCACCATCGATCTTGACAAAGTAGGCGGGAGCCTGGTGACCCCACCAGAGCTGACGAGACAGACACCAGTCGTTGATATTGTGCATCCAGCGGTAGTAGCTCTTCTCAGCGCTCTCGGGGCGAATGACGATCTCACCGTCCTCAACAGCCTTGATAGCAGGGCCAGCTAAGCTCTCCATCTTCATCCACCACTGAGGCTTGAGGATAGGCTCAATAACGTCGTTGGACTTGGCGCAACGGGGTACCTTCATAGGGTTGTGCTCCCACTTGACATACAGACCCTTCTCCTTAAGAGCATCGATTACCTTGTAACGAGCATCAAAGCGCTTCAGGCCAGCGAAGGTACCAGCGTGCTTGTTGAATGTACCATCATCGTTCATAACCGAGATGAACTCAAGGTTGTGGGCCTTTCCACGGTTGAAATCGTTGAAATCGTGGGCAGGAGTGATCTTCACGGCACCGGTACCGAACTCAGGATCGACAGCATCGTCAGCAACGATGGGAAGAAGACGGTCAACGAATGGGTGGCGAGCATTCTTGCCGATCAGGTGCTTGTAGCGTTCGTCGTTAGGGTGAACGGCGATACCGGTATCACCAACCATGGTCTCAGGACGAGTAGTAGCGATCTCAATACGCTCTCCGGTACCATCGATCTCGTAGCAGAAGTGAGTCAGAACACCGAACTCGACCTTCTTCTCGTAGCCAGGCACGTCGAGAAGAGTACGGCCCTCGATTTCCTTGTTCTCGACCTCAAGGTTAGACAGCGAGGTGTTCAAAGCAACACACCAGTTGACAAGACGGTTGGCACGGTAGATGATGCCCTCCTCGTGAAGACGAACGAAAGTCTCGGTGACAGCAGCGGACAGGTTAGGGTCCATGGTGAAGGCCTCGCGAGACCAATCGAAAGAACCACCGACTCTTCGCAATGCGTTCTTAATGTTAGCATGATATTGGTCTTTCCAGTCCCAGATTAATTTTGTCATAGCTGGGCGTCCAATATCGTGGCGAGTCTTCTTCTCATTCTTCCACAATTGTTTCTCGACAACGCTCTGGGTGGAAATACCGGCGTGATCCATACCAGGCAGCCAAAGGGTCGTCTTGCCCTTCATGCGCTGCCAACGGATCATCGTATCTTGCAGGGCATTTGTCAAGGCGTGACCCATGTGCAGAGAGCCGGTCACGTTGGGAGGAGGAATTGGAATGACGAAGGAGCCCTCAGGCTTGACCTTGCCGTCGGGGCCAAATTCGGGCTTGAACAGGTCACGCTCCTCCCACCATTCAAGACGACCAGCCTCGATGACCTTAGGATCGTATGCATCAGTTGTCTTCTCCTTCTCGACCTTGTTGACTTTCTTCTCGGCCTTGGGTTTGGGCTCGGCGGCGGGCTTGCTGGCAGCCTTGGCCTTCTTTTCGGCGAACTTCTTTGCCTTCTCGGCCTTCTTGCGCTCACGTTCCACTGTCAAACAAACAAACTTATCAGCCATGTGCACAAGAGTCGTCCGGTATAGCAATATCGTAAAAAGAAAAATTTATATCGAAGAATGGACAATTGAGAAGATCTCGCGGGGTGGGGGATATAACGTACGCTCCTTCTCAGTCTTCACCTTGGGAGCGGAAGAATCTTGTCCACCCTGAGTCTGAGGGTTCTGCGCAGCGGCTTCGGCGATCTGAGAACGAGTATTTTCATCAACCGGAGGAGGATTTCCACCGGGAGTAGCGGTTTGCAACCCAACTACAATAGATTAGTATATTGATAAGATGAGTGAGTCATGGAGGGGAAAAGACGATTCAGAACTCAACTCACTGGGGTTGTGGGAGGCAGAGTCTTGAGCCATCCTGGTAAATGATCGATATGGAGGAGTCAATCTCCAAGGCGTCGATCGCGCCACTAATCTCCGGATAAGTATCTTGGGGGGGAGGGAGTGGGAAGATGCGACGAGGAGGGGTGGTTGTGCGAAATGCGGGCAGATTAAATTTCCCACGGCGAATGAGAGAGCGGGACGCAAGAGAGGATCAAGGATCGGTGGAGACGGCGGGCACACTGGACGATTGTAGAGCTAGTTGCAGATGATTGGAATGCAACTTCACCATTGGATTGTGCTTGTTAGTTCGCGTTTTCTTGGGTTTAATTCGGCCCTTTCACGGTCTTCTCGAGTCGCGTCGATCGAAAGATGTCCGACGCGGGCTTGAAGTCTGATGAGCTAAGCAATGTGGATACTCAGGGATACATACAACCACTACAAGCATAGTACATAGGAGAATATATGGATTTTATTATATAAATAGTTTATTTTTTATTTATTTATCTATTTCTCAGATTGTGGGAAGTGTCTGGGCAGGTAGTACATAGGAGATAGGTATCTACCATGTATGCATGGTGGTACTGGGTGTATAGGTCATGGGTTCTTCCCGTCGTATTCTTCCGGGGATGGGGCTAGGGTGTATCGGGGGAATACGAGACCACCTCTATCTATATACTATATAGATAGAGTCATGACATGAGCTCTTGTTCAGCATCAAGTCAAGAATACCTCGCAATATATCCAACTTGTCCAGTTTCACCGAATCAAACAGAGAAAACATGAGTGATCTATCTGCTCCAGTCATTGTGATAGGCGGCGGTATTGTTGGTGCCTCGATCGCCTGGCATTTAGCCAAGGAGAAAGATGTCATTATCATCACAGAAACACTCGGTGGCGTGGTGACTCCGAAATCATTCGGATGGCTCAATGCAGCCGCTGCAACGCAGAAACATTACTATGATTTCCGACGTCGCTCAATGGCACGATGGGTCGAAATGAGCAAGGAGCTGACCGACCTCCCAATATCCTGGTGCGGTACCTTGACATGCGACAAAACTCCCGAAGAGCGCGCGGAATTCCAGAAACATCAATTAAACTGGGGTACAAACATCAAGCGGCTAAGCCCAAACAATCTTGCTGCTCTCGAACCTGAAATTGATGATGCTCAATTCTCCTCGGTGCAATGGGGCCTTCATGTTCCAGAAGAGGGTGCTCTCGAAGCACACGTGGCTGCAGCTCAACTTATCTCGCAAGCTAAAAGCCTGGGTGCTAAACTACTCCAAACGAGCGTCACTGGGTTTCTGAAGCAGGAGAATGGTCGGATTTCAGGTGTAATGACGGGCGACGGCGCGGTACGGGGCAGCCATGTTGTCTTGGCCGCTGGCCTTGGAAGCGTTCCACTGTTGGCAACGGAGAATATCAGACTTCCACTAAAGGGTAGAGAAGGTCTTCTGGTCAATACTGTACCGACCAAGGCGCGATATATGAACACTTTGGTCCGGTTACCAGATCTCCACATGCGCCAGACGCTCGATGGTCGCATTCGCTTCGGCGCTTCCTTTGCGGGGGGAAACCCGGGTGCTGATCCACAAGAAGAAGCACAAAAGCTTTTTAAGCAGATGCAAAAGGCGTTCAAGAAAGGAAGTGTTCTTGAATTCGGTAACTACACAATTGGTGTACGACCTGATCCGGAGGATGGATTCCCCATCCTCGGTTCAACGGGCTTAGCTGGGCTTGATGTGGCCGTAATGCACTCTGGCGTCACGAATGCTGCGCTTGTTGGCGAGCTGCTATCGAAAAAGATTCTTCACGGGATTGAAGATCCAATGCTCGAGCATTATCGGCTCAATCGCTTCCAAAAGAGTATCGCAAAGCTCTAGGCCAAAGTTGAGCTAGAAGATTTTGCAGCCCATCGATCGTGGCTGCAATCGTCTGAGATTTACACGGACTTCTGATTATTGTTCAATGTTTGCATTTGCTTCGGTAGTTACGGCCGGTTTTAGAGATAGTCTACATCTAGCAAGTCTCTGCGCTTCCTATCCACCTTGATATTCCGCATTTTTTCTGTCGAAGTAGCTATGTATCTAAACTGTACTCAAGACAAGGGTCGCGAGGCTCCGCCACTTTCTTCCATATGGGTGTGGAACAATAGCCATAAAAGCACCTTCGACGACTTGTAAAATTAACTATCCTGTAAAATTGCTAGTGATGTCTACCCTGCCGGACCACCCTAGCCTTTTGGTGCTGTTTTAGGGTTACATAAGGCGCAAGAAGTCACAGCATCTCTTTTTTTCTACAGAAAGTCTTAGAAGGAGGGTATTTGACCTAGCTGCTGTAATTCAAGGGAAATGTAAGTTATAGATATAAAACGGAAGAAAACATGTTCTTTTCCAATTGAATTGGGAGTTCATATAGATATCACGGGTTTAATTCCAATAGCTTGGCTTGGTTCATGATCTGCACTAGTCTCATATCAAAATAATACAAGCACAGTCCTTGAAAATGCTCTACTAACGGGAACCAATTTCCATGCTATGGATTCAAGGAGAGTTTTAATCTGGGCTCCTGGCTTCTAAGACATCGGAAAGAAGCCATAAGACCTCACGTAGAATTGCCGAGGTAGATAGCTACTCTTTCGTGTCGGCTTCGGTACCAGCGAAACCTTTCTCCTCGACACCATTGAGAACGGTAGCACGCTTAGATCGTCTGAACGCACTATACCACGGACCTTGAAAGATCACGTCAATCTCCTCAACACTCAGACCAGCGACCTCTGGGATGATAAAATATGTGTAAAGCAAACCCAGGAAACACCAGCCCGCGAAGAAGATGAAAGCACCCCAGTTATTCATCGAACTCATAATCTTGGGGAAAGCGAATTTGAGAGCGTAGAGGCACAGCCAATGAAATGTAGCACCAACAGCTCCGCCAAAAGAGCGGATATGGTTAGGCCATAGCTCGCCACCAAAGACATAGGGGAGAATGAAAAGTCCTACTCGGAAAAAAAAGAGCTCTAGAGTTAGCAACAATGGAAGGCTTATTGGTAACATTGTGGGGTTAGCTAAACTTACCAACGGCGTAACCAAAAGCGTGGATGAACAATACTACGATGGCAAAAGTCGATGCTCCTTTAGGAACTGGCCCACTCTGTTCGAACTTCATGAAGATGCCTATATATATATGAGAAAGCATCTGGGCAGTAATCCCGATGAAGAGTGACTTCCTTCTCCCAATGATATCAATGAAGAAGAAAGCAGAAATGACGCTAAATATGAGCTTCGAGAGCCCATACATACCACTCAGGAACATATGTCTCTCAGTATCTCCAGTATCACCTAACAGGCTCATGATGGGGATGAAATAGCTTGTCACTGTATTGGCACCAGAAAGCTGAGCCAGCGCATATGCAAATAACACCTGCTGTAAACGTCGCAGGTTGGAGGGTACCGTGAAGGTCTCTTTGACGATAAACCGGATATTCCAGTTACTGCGAACATCGCCCCTCTCCATGATCAGCGAGTGTTCGATATCACTCACTTCGTCGACAATCCGTGGGTGACCAACAGGAATGCGTCGCAAATCGGTAAGAGTTTGCACAGCATCATCCCTGCGGCCGGTCATCATGAGCCATCGAGGCGACTCGCTGATGAAAAAGCTGCCAGCAATACATAGAGCCAAGAAAATGGCGATAGAGAAGGCTGGTATTTGATATTGGAATTTGCCGCTGGGAATATACCGATGAATACCCAGCACGCAAAAGTTAGCAGAGGGCAAGGCGATGCCCATAGACACAGTGTACATCCCAGTGAGCAGACCACGAATTTCCTTCGGAGAGATCTCAACGAGGCTCATGGGTCCGATTACGCTAAGCGCGCCAATACCTATCCCTATGATGATACGAGCCGCATAGACTGTACCCATGTTCGGGGCGCCCACCACAATCATCTGGCCGATGATACATACCAGCGAGTATAGTCGAAAAGCCCATCGACGGCCTAAATGGTCGTTTACGAAGAAGGACAAGGCGGCTCCGACAGCATAACCAATGTATATTATTGACACATAGGTCGAGATGGCTTCAGCATCGGACCCTGACGAAATATGGAACTGCTTGTCGAATCCAGGCAAAGAGGGGATGGTAGCGGAGGAACCCTGGTCCCATGCTATCTCACCACATGTTAGACTATGTCAAGGCAGTGGGTGATTTTCTAGAAACGATTACTCAGTGGAATGCCTGAAAATGCATATATCATAACACTGAACAGTAAATTACTGTTCCAGATGATGCCCGGCGGCAGTTCTTGGATGTTCTTTCTATACCGAGCGAAAGAAGATCGAGCAAAAGCGGCCTTGATACTCATACTGTTGCAAGGGAAGGCCGAGGCCTTGATAACAGAAAAATAATAAAAAATATATATAGTGTTCTTCAATATTGAATAAGTAGATCAGACACCTGTCAGGATGGCAGTACACTGAACACATCGAGGTTTTAAAACATAGATTTTAGGGTTTTCCTGATGTACATACCCCATATCGGGGGGGTTCCTGATCCTTGACAGTTCGGAAGAATACGACATCTGACTGATATCTCTTTATAGTCTTCTGAATTCAATACCGAGACAATCATGACTGCTATTGGTTGATAGCTTCTAAATGCCGGAAGAATACGATAAGTCAATCGGAATAATGGGATGTAAGTTCACCAGGTGTGCGGCTTAACCAGGTTCCCCGCACAGCAAACCCCTCTCAACTAATCTTAACGTGGAGATATCCAATCGGCCCCCACGGTTGATACAACTAGTACACTAGTGTAAAAGATAAGAAGTGAACTTCCACGAGTTAGGACATGTGCTGCTTAGCAAACGATTATCTTGAGCCTTTGTAGACCTAAACAGATTAGGACGTCTCGTCGGACTATAGAATATCACTGGTAGTCAGTAGAGGTTTTAGAAAGGATCAAATTGCTCATCCTATCTGTCAAGAAATATCCTCACCTTTTTCTTTCTGCTATCGCCAAACATGCACCTTGAAGCTGCAAGGTTTATTAGTTGAACGCCATATAGGGTTTCGAGGCGTGGGGTTCGAGGCGTATAGCGGTAAATCAGCGATCGTCCGGGGTTCTCGCCGGCTTGTGAGGTGCCACCTTTAGAACTGATAACGTGAATCTCTACCCTTAGGTCACCCTTTAGCACCAATTTTCAGGCCTTTGCTCTTATCTATCTACTTGTCTCCACAATATATCCAAACACTTATCCGGTCAAGTGCATTGAATCAAAAGGCTCACTGAATGGCTTCTCCGATGGCAACTAGGAAGATTATGCGAAGGCGGCGGACGCCTGGAAGCAGGGCGAACCGGGCATGTACGCATTGTAAGGCGAAGAGACTGAAGGTGAGAGTCTTGCAATCCGGGGTAGCTGCTCCTGTCGTTGTTGTTACGCTGACATTTACATCACAGTGTGACGAGCAAATACCATCTTGTGCACACTGCCTTCGCTCTCACCTGAGTACGCCTTGCGCTATGAGCCATCAAATCTCGTATTGGATATGAGTTCCTCCTTACTAACAAATGCTGTACAGCATGCCTTGTCGAAGACCCAGATACAAAGAAACTACGGCCACGAAACTACCTTGAAATTCTGGAGACGCGTCTCGCATCGCTCGAACAACGCGATACACAACAAAAATCTAATAACGGTATCTCATCGCCGTCCAGTTTACCCACCAGCACGGACAGCAGTCAGTCCCACTCTGTGCTTTTGTCAGGGACCGAAGACAGTTCGGCCTGTGCTTTACCTATACGGGTGGGATTGCTAGATTTCAGAACCACTCAAGTCGAGCCTCACTACCTAGGCTCCTCTTCTTCATTTGCTTTTGCACACCTTATCAACCCATCACTCCGAGGGGTACTTAATAACAAATCATTCGCACCGCTTCAAACTTCTGAGAAGGCAGAAAGCGCTCCGCTACCATGTCTATTACCGGAGTATCATATCGCTATCATGCTGAGCAATGCCTACTTCGAGAACATACATCCGCAATATCCCTTTCTCCACGAGCCCACATTCAGACACTACGAAGTACTGCTTCTCAATTCATCCACGGAATTCAATGACCCTATTCAAGCATCAATACCCTTGTTCTTCCTTAATATGGTAAGTCGAATGCTGATATCGGGCTCAGCTCCCCACTTGTTAGGTTGTATATATCTCACAACCATCATAGGTATATGCTATAGGTGCCCGCATTGTTCCTGGCTATGAAAATCTATCAGAGGTATGACGCACACACATTCTCGGGCACCTCTTAGTATCTCCAACTCATATCTACCTCAGCAACTATACAGCTCCGCCCAACTATACCCTGAAGTCCTATCGGTCGATAACGTCGAAGCGATACAAGCAATTCTTTGCTACGCTATATACTCGCTTCGGTCTCCGAAAGGCCCATCCCTATGGCAAGTCATGACTCCAGATGGAAATAGTTGACATTTTAGACACCCATTGATAATTTTATTTGGTCTGCAGGAAACTCTCTGGCTTTGCCTTGAGACAATGTATAGAACTTGGATACCACCGAAGTATGAAATGCGACCACTCGAAACGACATGCACTCCACATTGAATTAAGCAAAAGAGTCTTCTGGGTTGCCCAAGGCCTAGATGTTACCTTTGCACTTCGACTCGGACGGCCCTTGGGCATACAGCTCAATGATATCGATGCTGAGGTGAGTTTTGTGCCGCATCAGTATTTATAACCTAGTCTAAATTACTCAAAATTCTTTCACAGCTACCGCTAGACATCGACGACTCCTCGATCTCCGTATCAGGGATCGAGAATACTACTAGGCTATCGGTTGACGGAGTGCCGACATCTATGTCTAATGCCATTCACGTCATCCGCCTACGGATAATCTGGGCAAAAATCCATAGCTTAGTCTATTCAGGCACTGTATTAAAAGATACTGACAACGAGAACCACCGTGCCTCAATCATACAGCTGCGCGAAGATCTAGAACAATGGCGATCACGCATGCCCGAGCTTCGCCCTAGGCGTGGAAAAACTCTTTCAATATTCTTGACAAAAGCTTGGTATGAGCTCAATTATTATGGATCAATCCTCCTCCTCTATCGTCCCCAACTGGCAGAAGATAAGAACACCCCAGACAAAATATTCATCGATTGCATGGAAGCCGCGAGCTATATTTGCCGAGAGTATCGTCGTCAGTACATCGGCACAGATGTGAAACCTACGTGGAGCAGCCTTCATTTCTTATTTCTAGCCGGATTGACATATCTACATTGTCTCTGGTCATCTTCTGTTGCCAGCCGGTCTGTACGGCAATCAGAAGTCAACAAGACCTGTAACGATTGTACCATGGTACTGGTAGTGATTGCGGAAATGTGGAAGGGGGCTGCTCCGTACCGCGACATCTTTGAGACTCTCGCTAGCCACACGGTATCAATGATAATCAACCGCAGCTTGTCGTTCAACTTGCCAGAAGGTCCTGCTTTGGCAGATCCATTGGACCGAGAGGCCGTTACAGGATGGATATCCGATATTGATGACATGGGTATGCTGGATGTATTTGACGACATGCTGGCAGGCTTTGTAAATGATATCGGACCCTATGATGACATAGCGCAATTTGAAACTTGAATTTTAGCTATTTGAAATTGTCAATTGGTGTCTTGCCAATAACATTGAAGAATAAATATGGTTTACCCGTAAAATTCCAGTTTTCGAAATCTACTCTGTTTTGATCTGAATCCCCAATTGAACCAACAAGATACTCGATGTAAATACGACGAATATAGTTTATACAGGTACCGTCCGGTATACCTACCAAGGTAGGTACCTGATCTTATATACCTATATGTCTGTATTATGACTCGATCTTTATGATCTCTACTGGAGATGCAAAAATCGAACAATAGAGGGCGGTTTCCCAAGAAACTACGCCAGTGTTAGAATCTTCCAGGGCTGCCAAATACCAAAAAAAGGTATTTTAATTAATATTTTTGTTATTTGACTGTTTTTAAACCCACAAGCAAGTGTCCATGGGCGGATTATCCCCTCGGAAAGGGACAGTCCGACCAAGGCTGGCTGAATGGTCACGGCTATCTACTCACATTACTATATTTCATATTTGGCAAGCAGATGCTCAAATAGAGGGGAATAATAAAAGAGAGCTGTTTGAAACTAAGAATCGAATTCAAAAGGCCATAACACCGGACCAAGGACTAGCTTAGAGGAATAGAAATGGGAGACACAAGGGAAAGCAGCGCTATACAATTAGGCAGTATGGGAGACAATAAATGCTCCTCCCGCTCTAAGACGTCAGTTGGTTTATTGCGCTCACGAACACGCCCGCAGCCGAGGCGATGCAGGGCTGGGTAGCCCAAGAAGATTAGATGTCATGTCTTGTCATCAACGTCGTCTCCGTTCAGTTTGGGATTTAATCACTCATTGCAGCCACATTTCATTCAGGAAGCCTTCGAAACAGCTCCCGTGGTTGCGTCAATCACTCTCCTTCTCGTGTTCTGATGATGCACCGTTCACGTCGGCATGGTTCAAACTCAGGAAAAGATAAAAAAGGATGTTCCGGACTGCCAAGGGGGCACTGTTCTGATGGTAAAAGAAGCCGGCGAGAAAGGAGAGTAAGATATGGAATTTGGGGAATAAAAGTTAGGAAAGCCATCACCATCAACAGGCCAATCTAATATCAAGATTGGCTGCTGTTGCGAAGAACATCGGCCCGGACTGGATCAAAGTACGCGTGGGCCATGGCCTCTTGAGCGGTCAGGCGTTCCTGCATAGGAAAAAAAAAACATTAGTATCATGTTGAGATTATGACATGGCTGTGAAAGGCAACACAACGTACGGCGTGGTCATAACGGAGCAACTTATCGAGGAAGTCAAGGGCTTCGTCACTGACGAAGCGCTGGTTCTCGGGAGTAACGAACGAGTGCCAAGGCTTGCGAGGGAATCTCGACAGAATCTCATCGTATTGGGGATCCAATTCAATGTCGTACTTATCGAGATACTCAAAGAGCGATTCGGTTCCAAGAACCTTGGCAATCTTCACCAATTGATCGGAGTTACTGTTACCGTGGAAGAAAGGCTCTTTGCGGAAGATCATAGAGGCAAACATAGCACCGAGTGACCACATGTCGAGAGAGTAGTCATACTCTTGGAAGTCAACAAGAAGCTCGGGGCCCTTGAAGTATCGCGACGCAACACGGACGTTATACTCGGTACCCTTGTGGTAGAACTCAGCCAGACCCCAATCAATCAGACGAAGCTAGGATAGAGTAAGTAAAAGATACCAAAAATAATCCAATTGGTTTGAATTGCAAAAAGGCAGGGTGATCCAAAAACAAACCTTGCGCTTTTCATGATCGATCATAACATTGTGCGGCTTGACATCACGGTGCATGATACCCTTGCTGTGACAAAAGTCCAAGGCCTTCAGCAACTCGAAGACGTAGTAGCGGACATCGTAATCTGTGAAGCGGGGGTACAAAGTCCGGAAATCCGTGTTGTTGACAGCCTCGAAAACCAAGCTGGGAGTCTTGCTCTGATTGTCACGCACTACATCCAACAGTGCAACAACATTAGGGCCACCCGCCAGATTTTGGAGAATCTTAATCTCTCGCTTGATCTTCTTCTTCTTGACAGGCTTCAGAACCTTGATGACACATTTCTGATAGTTGACCACGTTGATGCCTTCGAATACCTCGGAATACTTTCCTCGGCCTAACATTCAGAATAGTTAGCAAATAGTCGGTCAAGGCAAACGATCTGCACAATATCAAGAAAGAGCTGCAGATAATACCGCTATCCTCCGGGTTTGAAGGATGGGCTCCAATCAGGCGCTAATTACCTATCTTGCGAACGATCTCATAGTTCTCCAGCACACCCCAAGAAATGTTGACACTGTCGTAATCCCAATATCCGCGAGGCATATGCTCGTTGACATCGGCGTAAACACGCGCCATGATGATCGCAGATGGCTTCCGAGCCCGCGCCCACAATCGAGATATGCGGCGGGGTCACGCGGGGGTTATCCCCAAGTGTGACAGACGGGAGGGAGGGAGGGAAGAAGGGCGGGGGTAATGTCGAAACAGGATTGAAACAACAGCAACAGCAGGCCCAGCAAATGACCAGCTCGAACACGGCCGTGCTATCGATCGTCCTAGAGCAATGGGTTGGGAGTGGGATATTCTGATGCGAGCGAGATCTGCTCTTCCACCTTGTCACGGGACTTGGGCTGTGGAGAGCCGTCTGAATTAGGTTAGTCTCGAATCTCGGAGGCTTTATTTCTCCGAAATGCCGGGATGATTTTATGGTATGCCCGTTTTGGTTGAAGCTTCGTGACTTTGTGAGCTTGCGGTTTGATTCTGGTACTCTTTTTTCTTTTCTTTTGAAGGTTGCTGCCCTTTAATAAGGGCCATCCTCACATCCGGCAATATGTTCTTCGACCTGAATGTTCCATATAGTCCAGATGACTCTGACGTCTCTCATACCTTAAATTTCCTGGCAGAACGTAAGTCATTCTACCCACATCGGCACAAGATCGATGCTAGACCACCTGAGGTATTGACCTGACCCTGCAGTTGGTTACACTACGGTCGCATTATCCCAGACAATCAGTGGAAAGCTTCCATCAAGCATTTCTCCACCGCGCCTCCCGCCAAATCCACCAAAAGCCCTCCAGCTGCTGACCCGGCTTAACCTGACCTTGTCCGACCCCGCGCAAAATCAGCGTCTTGCTAGTTTGACCCAAGCGTACGATCTAGTTGCTCTTCGTCCAACAAATGAGAAAGCTTTGCTCAATGCCTGTACCAATCTGGAATGCGACGTGATCTCGCTTGATCTCTCAGTCCGACTACCATACCATTTCAAATTCAAGATGCTGTCGGCTGCTATATCACGTGGGGTTCGATTGGAAATTTGCTATGGGCCTGGCGTCACAGGAAGTGGTTTAGATGCTCGTCGAAACCTCATTGGGAATGCGACATCTTTGATTAGAGCGACGCGAGGCCGTGGCATTATTGTGTCCAGTGAGGCGCAAAGAGCATTAAGCTTGAGAGCTCCTTGGGATGTGATAAATCTGGCTTGTGTTTGGGGACTTTCACAAGAACGTGGCAAGGAAGCTATATGTGAGGAAACCAGGAAGGTCACAGCTCTGGCTAAACTAAAACGAACCAGCTGGCGTGGTATCGTCGATATTGTCCATGGTGGTGAGCCAATTGAGCGCAATAAAGCAGAGCCAAAACAGAAAGCCTCGACCAAATCAGAAACGTCGACCCAAGCTAGTAATTCTGCGGATAATTTGAAGCGAAAAGCGTCGCTAGGCTCGGAAACAGTCGAGGAGCCAGAAAAAGCACTATCGAAACGAGAGATGAAACGCCGGGCCAAAAAGGCTCGCCTTGAGTCCCGAGGTGGCGATCCGAGCGAGACATGATTATGCGACGGGTACTTCTCGATTGATAGCCAAAACTCACTTGCTGGTTCTGTCTTGCCGAAGAAGACTCGCAAACAAAGAGTCGCCCACAAAGAAACATTACGACCGATAGCCCTTCGCGTCCATTCTGGATGGTGAATGCACACCGGCTATTCTACCATTTGCAGACCTTCAGGTTTTCTGGAGGTTGTGGCCTGGCTGCCCTAAGGACAACTCTCCCTTTCAGCTGTTGGCAGCTCGAGTTGAGAGTAACCTTTGAAATGTATGCCACAGGTCTTGACTGCTTAGTATAATAGCATTCCTGCGGTAGCTACGGTTTTCCTAGGGCTATTTGGTGGGCATCTATTGTATTTATTCAATACAAGAATAAGAACGTCCACACTCTTCATAGGATCACTTCTGCCAGAAACATTAGATATATGTGTAATGTCTCTGTTATCACCAATATCCCAGTCCAAAATCCTTTCTAGACTCGGGTAGGTGTCCTGCTCAAGTGTTGATTTCTTCTCCTTGTACCAGCACTATTGAGACTTATGATAGTACTTCATTAATACAAAGCATCCAATCAACCCACTTTCTAGATTTTCACATTATCTCCAGACTCATGGGCAGTAACTGGCTTTGAATTATGTCATTTTTCTTGCGCTCGGGGTCAATACCTACTTTAGCATCTGCTTTTATACCTAAGTAGCACCAGTCAATCATCACCGTCGAAGGCTATCCAGAAATGCAATCTGCTGGATTTCGCAGTATATTATCTTTTTCATAAACCCTACTCTAGGACTAAAATGGAAAGTGATAATTGTAGTGGTGTTTCCACCGCTCTTCAAAACCTTGGAGCCATACCTGGATACACTGCAAATCCGCGAGATGTTTTAGCAAGATTTACCAAAAGTCTCCGCTGTTTAGGCTGGCTCGAAATCATAAACTGTAGCCTCGATATATTCAAATAGCATTGAATACCAATATTGAATTAATTACGAGATAAAGAGCCTACGTCATTCGGATGATGGCGAGTGATCCTTGGAAATTGTGGGTCAATAGATTTGTTCCTGGCAAGATTTGATACTGATATCATAGATCACCCCGGATACAAATTGATCATTCCAATCATCCTAGACCATAGACTATCTAAATTCATTTTATACTCCTGAGACTTGCAAGACTATTTTCAAGCCTCAGACTCTCTTCCAATCACGCTGAATTCGAAGAACCGAAAAAGATTCCCATTCTAGTGTAATCCAAAATGAATTCCTTCTTCCGACTCTCCTCGCAGTTACGAACATCAATCTCCTCCATCCCTCTCGGTCGCAATGTAATCAACACTTCGAGACAACGAGCATATGTCCACGACACAACCCAGAACTTCTCCCAAGCGAATGCCCACGATAATGAAGAAGATTGCGATCGCGGAAATCTTCCCAATCACCCCGTTCCCTCAAACAAGGCCCATCCTACACTGCGAGATGGAAGACAGTCAAACCTAGCCGATATGGCTGGCGTGCCTCACGAGCATTTACCCGAAGACGTGAGAAAGCACAATGAGGATATGGAGCATCGATATGATAGACCCTATAACCACATTGCCGACGAGGGAAAGATTGAGAACGCGTTTGAACAGAAATGATTACGATTTGAATGTTCTCTTTCAAGATGCTGTGTACGATTTCACTGCTTTTCGGTGTGTTGTTAGAGTTGTGTGCCTGTTTTCTTCTTTGTTCAACGCTTTATCAGCGCCTAAGTGTCATATAGACGAGGCTTTGTTTCCAATTAGAACATCATTCAATCTACGGTTCGCGTTGAAATTCACTTCAGAATTAAAGCTTTGGGGCTCGAACGGTCACTATTAACTTACTCGATAAAGTTAAAATTCTGTGTTGATATTTTTCACAGTTTGGGGCTCAAGTGCTTAACCTATGATCAAGGCCCCATCTTATTACGGATATCTAGCAGTATCCAAGTAGAGAGTCAGTAGTATACTATATAGGATCGGCTAAAATAAGTAGGTTATTGGTACTTGGTCCTTGAAACATTCGTTTCCCCGTTCGATGTCAACTCCAGTTGTATACTATGATATGACCACTATACACTTGTTCATGATCTACTATGGTATTTTATGCCTGGCATACATAATGAACCGTACCATAATTTTAGGTACCACTAGACAGTGTTTCCCGGTCTCAACGTAGAACATGCCATACACTCTATTTCTGTTAGACCAGCCCACTCCTTCCAACAAACCTTGGAAAATGTCCACTCTCAGCCCTACAGTACTGTATACAACAACCGACTTTCGTCCCTTAATGTCATAATATGATCTAGGGTGTATGCAGCCTACCAAGGTATGGAAACAGAGATGCTTGTGAGAACGCGATGAAGTAATCTCAATCTAGTCTACAGTCAAATTGGGCAGGAATGCACATTAGATGCAACTTCATGAGGTTACAAAATAGATTATGTGGCGATATCAAACTGGAGCCACTTATTTGTCTGTCGATCATCGAAAATACTGGCAGATTACATGCATAGCAAACATCCTTACCTGGTGAATAGAAAAAAACAAGGAAAATAAAATCGAGTACAAAAGCGAATTGGAAAAAGGAGGGTTTCTCCAAGGGTCCTCATAAGGACAAAAAACGAAGAAAAACAGCACATAAAACCGAGTCCAGTAAGAAAAATAGAAGATTGACAACGCAGAGAATAGTAATCCTTGTCAATACGCCGGTGCCTCATAAAAAGTAAATAATCGCGAAGAAAAAGAGGGGCAACACGGGAGATGCGGAGAAAAGGCGCACGTTCTTCCTCGGCTTCGAAGGACTATCCAATGCAACTTGAACATGTCGATGAGCGAGATTGGAGGGATCCCTCGTCAATGCTTTCCGCCTTCAGAGTTTCCCGTGCTGCATTGTACAGGAGTTCCTTGTCGAAATGGAACCTTCGTATCTCAGAAACACACGATGTTTATAGTATCCAACACTCCGAAGCCAAAGGTTTGATAGGCGTCTCTCGCAATAGCAAACCACCAATCAAGTCAAATACAGATTCGACTAAACATAACCCCCCAACACCTTTACGATTATACCCAGTAGAAAGGTTTTTCGATCGGATAAAAGGAACTCTTTGTCAGGTATCATTCAACAATCGAACGTCATAATCTCCTTGCCGAATCGGGCATTGTCGGACTCTCCCTCCGAATCCCCATGTAATTAATTGGCGGGGTTGAACAGAAGATGAATTAAAAGTGTCTGAGTTCATAGTAGCTCATTCCTTGGTATGCTGTATTCTTCTGTTTCTCTGCGTCGTCTCTCTGTCGTTGCTGGGTTCTAACTTGATGTCCGCGTTTCGCCCTTTGCCTTCGCGATATTGATTAATCGCACCACTCATTTTCGCGAATTGGGAAGCTACTTACCCCTGCCCAGGCCCCGATACCGTACAAATCTTGGTTGCCGGGTCTTGAGGAACTAAATAGAAGAATTTAGCTGTTCAGTACTGCCTAGGTGCTCGACATACTATACTAATGTAGAGCTAGGGAGGTTATATAAGCCACAGTTACATACCTTGGACTCCCTGATGGCTTTGTAGGAGAATTTGTTGTTGGCGAAGTAGGACCATTGTTTTGGGTGGAACCGCCAGTCTGCGATCTCTGCTCTGGAGTGTTGTTTGAAGGCATGATCACGAATTGATATCTTTGCGTTCAACCTGTTGGACAAAAACCCAAAATTTAGGAGCACCAGGACATATAAATCGTACTAGAATGCTCGGGAGACGAGTTCAAGGAGGATAAAAATTCGATGCAAAAACGAGCATGTCAAGAAACACCGAAGCCAACCGGAGTTATAGCAGCATCCTTTATAACATCCCAATCTTTGAAAGCAATACACAAAGACTCGAATGGAGCAAGAAATTGGGCACTTAGTTCAACCTCCAATAGCATGATCTGCATAGCCGACAATACTTCAAATAGTGGATAGACCAATGACGAGTTTCACAAGTTCTCCAAACCACGGCCATTCCGAAGAGAAGTTTGGGCAGAAGACACCTCCGCAGAAAAAGAGCCGCATCTCAATCAATTTGCACCAGTCTCTGCACCATGTAGACGCACTATGTAACCAGATGTAGTTCTATCCGTACTATGAGGTAGCACTCTATGCCGTTGGCGAAAATGTATAAAGATTGATAGATCGGTTGCCTAGATGCGAACCAGTAGCAAACTACCTCTGATCGGTTTCCAATTCCCGGATACTGTACAGTGGTAAAAAAGGCACAGGAAAATGTCCTGCATCATTTCATTGTGGAGGGGTGAGGACTTTCCCTCATTCACTCCACTCACAATGCATTCTACCCCCTGTCAACCAATGAAGAGTCGGAATCGTCCGTCCCATCTCTCTGGTTCGATTCCTACATACGCGAGTCATACGGTGTCTGAGTGGTTGGAGATGATAAATGTCAGACGTATTTCCGGGACTAGGGAAAAGTTAAGCCTAATGGCAATTGTTCCGTTCGGATCCTTGGATCTTGGTAGTCCCAAAGTTGGGCACCGACCCAGCGATGCGTTGGCCCGTTGCACGATATCCGTCCCCCGCAGACAAACGACCTATACAATTCATGGATGGGACCTTGTAAATTCCACGTGCATATGTAGTCACTAGTCAGTAGTGGGACTAGCTTGAGCTTTAATGTAATTCCAAGGTATGTTTCACATGTGAGTGTATGTGCGCGTGGAGTTCAGACGGCTCGAGAATTGATAATGTATCGTAGTACTGGCTGTAGGATATGTTGAATGGACAGATTCTATCTTGTAAGGTATACAAAAATTTCTAACACTTCCATTGGTTACCAACCAATACAACCCAAGCTCTAGTAGTAATAACTGGCAACTTTTGTCAATACCAGCTTGGAAGCTGAATAATCATTACACTACGAACTGGCTAATGGGCGGCATTAGCCAGTTCTTTGATTTTGACCAGGTGGTCTAAATCTTAGTGTCATACACCATTCGCACCACGTCCCGTTCATTAATAATGACGTATTGACCATTCCAACTTCTTTCATTCCGAAAGATTGACCGTAAATGAAAATACCTTATATTAGTTGATACAAACTACTCACCAGCGAATTGGTGCTGCCAAAGTTCAGATGTCGTGGCAATAGTCCAAAACCTCCGAATGACTTGAACTGCCTCAAGATGGAAATTGGAGGTAAACACCATCTATTATTATATCATATCTTACTATGTAGTCTCTGTAGCTAATTCTCCAATCCACAAATAATCAAGTTCAATGCTACAGTGACGATGTGGCTAAGTTCGAAATATGAATAGTATCTCGGTTGAGCAGAGTCCATATATCACAACCACCCCTCAAGAGATTACCCCATACCATTAGACACCAAACTAGTGAAGCCAATGGAAAGCTTTCCAGATCTCCGGGTACCTCGAACTAGTGTTTCCGATACCCGGTGAGCTATCTGACGTGTTTCCTACGAAGCGTATCTCTATTGGTTCCTAGCCAAGCCACGACTAGGCGCTATTAAATGTATGAATTATGTATAGATACATATGGAAAAGGAGAACCGTTTCTATATAAGTGGTAAATCTCCTCTATAAGATCGCACGTAGTCTTCTTTCCCCCTAGTATTTTGTTAAAGGGGCCGCAAGCTTGAGAACCTGATATATTACATCCAAACAGATCGTTTTATCTCTATTTAGAACCATCACACTATCTAACGATTTTCGACCATGCCTCGATGTGTCAAGCAGGATTGTGGACAGGAAAGGGTACCGGGCTCAAATTTCTGTCCTCCGCATAAATGTCAATTATGTCCACGTGCTGGGCGGAGTAGTAGCATCGATTACGGATACACAGTCGTATACTGTCCTGACCACGGCTGTGTGAAGAGAGTCAAAGCCCCTTGGGCTCAGGGTCACGCCCTTGGAAAGGGGGACATGAATTGTCCTAATGCAAAGTCAAACGAGAAGGGTCTATACTGCAAGGAACATGAATGCGTGTCCTGCGGCGCAGAAAGGAGAATCGAAGATGCTTGTGGACTTTGCTGTAAGTTTGAAAAGCACATGATGAATGAACTAATGTACAAGCTTGGTTCACTAATCTGCTCTTTCTTGGTGTATAGATGGTTTATTCGCCGGGGCAGGATACTATGGTCATCGTGGACGTCCTCCACATGGGATGTCATAGCCACAATTCGATAGGGATTGGACAGGTCTACGGAGTATGCATCGGGGTACGACTCCCGCGACACTATCGAAGAATCACTACTGGTCCCAATGTTGATTCTTATACAATTGTAGAAGCATAAACTCACAGATTGCCTCCTCAGCAGTGTTTATACCCTGCAAAATCATATAATTTAATTCAATTCTAGATTTTGGATACTTCATGATTCCCCCAGATTGTCGGCCCCGGCCGCTTATCTTATCAACCCCGGCCTCACCGGAGAGCCCCGACGACTTCTCCGCTTCATAAACCCACTCTCTCTGCGACTTTCTTTCTGTCTTGTTTTTCTCTTCGTAACAAGACTCGAATCACCGAGGGCTACTCCCAGTATAAGCAGATATACACAGAGAGAGAAATAGTGCTGGGCATACCAAAAAAAAAAAAAACTACACACCTCTCTTCACCCCCCACTATCATCATGGCTCCAACCCTCACCTCCAACCCAACCATCACGCTGGTCCCAGAGCCTCTGACTCCAACCAACTTCGCTCAATTCGGCACAGCAATCCAGTCGCCTCTTCCTCGCGATCTCAGCGTCGCCGTACAACCCTCCTCCCTTTCACCAAACCCGCACACCCCAACTCCAATCCTCGCAAACCAAAACTCCGCCTTGAAGTACAGCCCTATCTCCCCAATGCAAGACACCTACAAGAACGGCACCAGCGGCGTTCCCTCCGCTACAAGAATGACCATGTTCTGTTGTTTTCCCCGTCAACTACGTACAATCACACAATCCAACAAACCCGAAAAAGAAGCCTTTGACGTCCGAATCTTAGAACGTCACCCATACACCCACCAAACCTTCATCCCAACCGATCTATCATCCCACTCGAAAGTCGGAAACGGCGAAGAAGAACCCGTTTTCCTCGTCATCGTCGCACCAACATTGAAAGGTGAAACGACTACCGCAAAGACCGAAGCTGGTAAAACAATCACTATTCGCGACCCGCCTGATCTGCGTAATGTGAAGGCCTTTGTTGCGCGCGGTGGTCAGGCCGTTACGTATGGAGCTGGAACTTGGCATGCGCCGATGGTTGTTCTTGGTCAGCGTCGTGTGGATTTTGTTGTCGTGCAGCATGTTAATGGTGTTGATGATGAAGATTGTCAAGAGGCTGCGTTTGGTGAGGGTATTGTTGTTGATCTTGGGGGTAAGGGTCAATATGGTCGGAAGGAATTGGCTGGTCCGAAGCTTTGGACTGCTGCTAAACTTTAATCGGAGCTTATCCTCACTGTACTTCGTATGGGATGATCTGTTGACAGACGAAGCTGTATTAAAGTGTGTAGTTGAATGATGATGCAGCTTGGTAAATGATCGGGGAAAAATTAGCATGTATTGTACATATTATACATATTGCATAGACATAAATAGTTCATCATGGAATCACGTGGTATATTCGCAAATCATTGTAAATAGAACCCATAATATCACTTGGTGGATTGGACAGAGGACCTGTCTCGCAATTCTCCACGAACACGTCGCGCAAGGTCGAGAGTGTCTCGAGGGAGACCAGCCAATTGAGCTACCTTCAAAGCGTGAGATTCACGATTCACACCCTTCCGCAACCGATGCACGAACGAGAAAGCTCCCGACGGCATCTCTTTGACATCCGTACAATACCTCTCCAAATGCTCAAATTGGCTAGTCATATCCGCCAACGAATGAAAATGCGTCGCGAACAGCGTTCGTGATTGGTTATGATAATGTAAGTGATGTAGACAAGCAAAACTAACAGCTGTTCCATCTTCAGGTGTCGTTCCACGACCAACTTCATCCATAATCACGAATGATCGAGGACTCGCTTGTTTCAATATAGCTGCAGTTTCAAGCATCTCGACCATAAATGTGGATTGATCACGGAAAAGATCATCGGCTGCCCCAATCCGACTGAAGATTTGGTCTACAATCCCGATTTCCGCGTAAGCAGCAGGAACATACGAGCCTACCTGCGCCAGGATTGTGATCAAAGCGTTTTGTCGCAAAAATGTGCTTTTTCCTGCCATGTTCGGACCAGTAATGAGCCAGATTCGCTCTTTTTCGCCCAGAAAGCAGTCATTGCTGACGAAAGATCGTCCATTTTCTTCCAGCCCGAGCTTCACGGTTGGGTGTCTGCCGCCCACGATTCGATGAGAGGTGCTATCGTTGAGGATTGGACGAACCATTTGCTGTTCTTCGGCTAGAATTGCAAAGGAACTCGCAACATCTAGCTCATCCATGACAGCTGCATTGCGTCTGATCTTAACCAAGTTGAGAATAACCTCCCGACGGAGCCGTTCGAAGATAGCTTGCTCCTCTTGACGGATTTTAACTCGGATATTCTCCATTCTATTTCCAAGTTCGGTCCACGCTGGAAGGTAGAAAGACCTAGTAGATTTAGTGGAAGATACGTTGCGCGTGACCCCGAGTTCTTCAAGTGCCTCTTGAGAAACCTTCGGCCCTTTCACGTGGCAAATATGGCCGAGACCAGGAGTCCATTTGAGAGTCAAGGCAGACGAGCCTACTGAGTCACGAAGGTGTTGAGTTAGCGATGCCTTTTGATCCCAAAGGCTTTCGATCTCTGCGTGTAACTCGTTCAAGGTATTACTGGCGTCTCGTCTCATGATCCATGTATCAACCGACCCGGAATCTGCATCTGCTGCTGCTCGGTCATTGCTTCTGATTCGGACTTTTTTGGGTAAAGTCTCGAGTTCACTAGACGTGCCTTCATTGAGTGTAACCTCTTGGGCTAAAGTAGCTGCTTCAACTGCCGTACTGTCTTCAATACGTTGTTTTTGGAGAAGACCCTCCTCGTCAATGGCAGCCAGAATCTTTTCTGCAAGGGCAATAGGCCCATCCAAATAGAGACGTGAAATCATGGAATCAAGGCTACGCTTGGCATCTACCGAAGATGATTTCAACAGCCTTTTGTGTTCAGAAAGAACCTGTCGAACACCCTTGGAGGCCTCGATGGCTCGTGAAAGACAAATTAAGTCATCTGGGTCTCCTTTTCCGAGGGCGAACTTTTGAACTAGCCGTTGTGCATCGTAGCTACGCTTCAAAAGCTGGACAATGCTATCACGAAGGTCCTCACTTGTGATAAGCACCGATACAAGATCGAGTCGCTCGTTAATGAGATGCAATGAGGTAGATGGGGATGCTATGAGAGACGAGTCAGCTACCTTTCATCGAGTGAGTGGAAATAAGAGGCTCACTTAGTCGGTCTCTCAACAGACGGGCACCACTTTTGGTAGAAGTCCTGCGCACAGCGTGAAGCAAACTCCCCTTACCGAAGCCGTCTCGTGCCGTTTCTAGGATCTCAAGCCCCCTCAAACTATTTCGATCAATATTCATTGATTCGTCCAGGTGTCGCCGACGTGGTGGTTGAAGTTTCAGATTTAACCCCTGCAATTGCACACGGATATACTCTAGTAAACTAAATCCTGCCGCAACTTCCTCGACGGAAAAGGTCGCATGGGATGTCTCAGGAATAGGAGCCTCGAGCATCGATCCCCACTCTGACATTGGAGCGAACTCTCCAGGAAAGCGAAAGAATGTGACCAGGCGATGTTCATATCCGACCAGTTGCTGTAATTCCTGCCCGATGAGATCTTGAACTTGCTGATCAACGAGAATTTCTCGAGCCCCAATCCGGGCTATAGCAGATGGGAGCATTTGTAAAGAAGTTAATTGGGTAAAGAAGTCTCCCGTGGACAAATCCAACCAGGATAAGCCTGCACTTTGAGGCACAGATGACAAGATATGTTGGTATGATTGTGCATCGACATTTTGTTTTAATTGCTTCTCCAACGAAGGGACGTCAATATAGATGGCTAACAGGAAGTTATTCTCGGAAGGATCAATGAATTTCTCATCAATTAAGGTGCCCGGAGTGATTATTCTGGCCACTCTCCGATCGAACATCAAGCCATTACTTGATTTGGCCTTATCCTCTGCCGGTGGCGCAAACTCCTCACTGATGGCGACATATTTGTTCAGGTCTTGAACTAGCATCTTCAGGTATCGATCGAGCTGGAAGAAGGGGAACCCAGCCATTGGGACAGGGCCGGCACTGGTCTTTTTGGTAGCAAGCTTCATACCAAGCAACGGGGCAAATTCCTCAGCTTGTTCAAAGTAAAGCTGTATGAAGTGTAAGTAAAAATGAATGCCACGAGAGACATACGGCTCATACCTCATAAAAGCCTCCTACTCGGGTAAGAATCACGCAGTTCTTGAACTTTTGCATATTATTCCGGTGACCTTGCACCACCGTTGGATATCTTGGTACATCATCCGCACCATCTTGATAAGCATCAAGCTTCAAAACCCCTTGAGGTAGATCTTTTAATTTAACGGTAGCCTTTGTCTTTGCACCCCTTTGTTGTTCAGCTCCCGATACTCTGGGGATGGTAGTGGGAACACGCGCGCGAACTGGCGAATCTCGTGCATGGTGACAAATGGCTTGATATCCCACCAAATGATGGAATTGAGGTGTCTGCCATTTTAAAGACGCTCGATATCTCATCCCCAATTTCGCACAATATCTCCAATCCACCAAAGACCGTCCATCGAGGCGCATCATTGTAGACGCGGTCAAACGAGAAAGCATCGAAAGCGGCAGAACCACAAAAGCTCATCTCCTTCCGCCTTTTTGCGCCACCGAAATCTTTCCCGCCTTCGATTCTCCTTCCGATCAAACTTCCAATCCCCATCAACCCTGGCCTTCATTTCTCTCTCCCCCAAACAAGTCAGCTCATTTGCCGACAGGAGGATGAGCCAGGTTTGTGCGGCTTTTTAAAAATTTACTCAATCGCTGATACCCCGTGTGCGACGTGGACGACTTGGAGCTTGGCGCATCAAGCCGACTTGAGTCGCGACTCACTCTTTTCTTTTCCTCTTTTTTTTACACGTTCAAGTTTGATCGCTTCCTCGTCACGACGAGTCCACCACCAATATGGCGGACCAAAATATTTCGCAGTATAAATACTCGGCGATGTCCAACCTGGTTCTTCAGGCGGACCGTCGTTTTATTAGTCGCGTGAATGACGAGCCCACCGGAGACCCGGAGTCTATCGCTGGTCGTATCGGAATCAGAGAAATGGGTTCTCGGATAGCTCGTGATGACGCACCAAAATCGAAGAAGAAGCAGGTCGGCCCGGCAGATCTTGAGCGAGGTGCGATTCGTGAAGGAGAGGATGTACTTGCGCGGGAACAGAAAAAGCGCCAACGCGGCCAACCTACACAACAACGAGGACAAGGAATCCTTTCCGCTGCCGATGCTCTGATCGAGGGCTTGAAATATCGCCCACGAACCCCCGCCACACGAGCCACATATGACCTTATCCTAACGATTACCGGAAGCCACCTGGGAGATGTCCCCCACGAGGTTGTTCGAAGTGCGGCTGATGCTGTGCTAGAGCTGTTGAAGGACGAAGAGATGAAGGATTTTGATAAGAAGAAGGAAATAGACGATCTCCTCGGCGCCGCCATGAATCCTAAGGAATTTAACGAGCTCATGAACCTGGGCAAGAAAATCACCGATTATGACGCCCAAGACGAGGATGAGGATATGGATGATGGTATGGGCGGGGATGAAGCCGAGCTTGATGAGCGCCAGGGCGTTGCCGTAGTCTTCGATGAGGAAGAGGAGGATGATGACCAAAAGGGCACTCTGGATGAAGTCCCCGAAGATTCCGACGAGGACGAAGCGGATGAACAAGACGAAATCGAAAAGGATCAACCCATCCAGGCTGGCGACGATGATGAAATGGTTATCGATGGTGGTCTTGGTCAAGATAATAGGGCTGGAGACAAATCTGGGTTGGCTGTGCTTGCTCGCGAGATCGACGCCTACTGGCTGCAACGCCAGATTGGTGCCATATATGCCGATGCCCACATTCAGCAAGAAAAGACACAAGAGGCCCTCGCGGTTCTTGGTGGAAAATCAGAAGATGGCTCTGAAAGACCTCTCCGTGACGTTGAAAACGACTTGATGGACTTGTTCGACTATGATCACCCAGAACTCGTGGCTAAGTTGGTCACTAACCGCGATAAGGTCGTCTGGGTTACCCGCTGGAGACGAGTTGCTGAAGATGCAGATGCCCGCAATCTAGTGGAGAGTGAAATGGTCGAGGCTGGACACCGAGCTATCCTAGATGAGATTCGTGGCAAGACTACAGGTGATGAGCTGGCCGACCCGTCAAGCAAGAAAATGAAGCTCGACTTGATGGATGTTGATGTTCCCTCCGCACCCGAGACGGAGCAAAAGCCTGCCGGCGAGAATGGGTTGGTTGGCGGTTTGCAGCCACAGAGACTCATCAACCTCGAGAATCTCGTCTTCCACCAAGGCAATCATCTTATGACGAATCCCAATGTCAAGTTGCCCCAGGGATCAACAAAACGGTCTTTCAAAGGCTATGAGGAAATCCACGTCCCGCCTCCCAAGGCCACCAAGCAGCCGGGCGAGAAGAACATCCCTGCGACTGAGCTACCTGACTGGGCTCGCGTGGGCTTTGGAAGTGCCAAAGAACTCAACCGCATCCAAAGCAAGTGTTACCCGACTGCATTCCATGACGATGGGAACATGCTTGTCTGTGCCCCCACTGGGTCCGGAAAGACTAATGTTGCTATGCTTACCATCCTGCGTGAGATTGGCAAGAACCGCAACCCTGAGACCGGAGAGATCATGTTGGATGACTTTAAGATCATCTACATTTCTCCTTTGAAGGCTCTTGTACAAGAGCAAGTCGGAAATTTGGGCAAGCGTCTGGAGCCATATGGTATTCGTGTGGCAGAACTCACTGGTGATCGCCAGCTCACCAAGCAGCAAATCGCCGATACACAGATCATCGTTACGACTCCTGAAAAATTTGATGTCATCACGCGAAAGGCGTCTGAGACTAGCTACACAAACCTTGTTCGACTGGTGGTAATTGACGAGATTCACTTGCTCCACGACGATCGTGGTCCCGTTATCGAGAGCATCGTCAGCCGTACCATTCGTCGTGTCGAGCAGACTGGAGACCCGGTTCGAATCGTCGGTCTCAGTGCTACTTTGCCCAACTACCGCGACGTTGCAAGCTTCCTTCGTGCCGACCCCGAAAAAGGCGTGTTCCACTTTGATGGCTCTTACCGGCCTTGTCCTTTGAAGCAGGAGTTCATTGGTGTGACTGACAAGAAAGCCATCAAGCAGCTCAAGACCATGAACGACATTTGCTACAACAAGGTCATGGAGCAGGTTGGTCAGAAACGCAACCAAATGCTGATCTTCGTTCACTCGCGGAAGGAGACCGCAAAGACCGCCAAGTACATCCGTGACAAGGCCGTGGAGATGGAAACGATCGGCCAGATCCTCCGCAGTGATGCCGCTAGTCGCGCGATTCTGTCTGAAGAAGCCGAGTCTGTTGACGACGCCGGATTGAAGGATCTCTTGCCTTACGGTCTGGGAATTCACCACGCTGGTTTAAGTCTTGCAGACCGTGATTCCGTCCAGGCTCTCTTCGCCGATGGCAGTATCCAGGTTCTTGTTTGTACTGCTACCTTGGCTTGGGGTGTTAACCTGCCAGCGCACACAGTCATCATCAAGGGTACCCAGGTTTACTCACCCGAAAAGGGTAGCTGGGTTGAATTGAGCCCTCAGGACGTTTTGCAAATGCTTGGACGTGCCGGTCGACCGCAGTATGATACTTTTGGTGAAGGTATTATCATTACCACCCAGGCTGAGATCCAGTATTACCTGTCGCTTCTCAACCAACAGCTGCCCATTGAGTCCCAGTTGGTCAGCAAGCTTGCAGACAATATGAACGCCGAGATTGTACTTGGTAATGTTCGTAACCGGGACGAAGGTGTCGAATGGCTCGGCTACACTTACCTTTACGTCCGTATGCTTCGTTCACCAGGTCTCTACAGCGTGGGTGCCGACTACGAGAATGACGATGCCCTGGAGCAAAAGCGTGTTGACTTGGTTCACTCTGCTGCTACCATCCTGGAGAAGGCGGGCCTTGTCAAGTATGAGAAGAAGACCGGTCGCCTCCAAGCAACGGAGCTGGGCCGAATTGCCTCTCATTATTATATTGGTCACAACTCGATGCTTACCTACGCTCAACATCTCCAGCCCTCTATCAGTACCATCGAGCTGTTCCGTATTTTTGCACTCAGTGACGAGTTCAAGTATATCCCTGTTCGTCAGGATGAGAAGTTGGAACTGGGTAAGCTTCTAGGCCGAGTTCCTGTTCCTGTCAAGGAGTCAATCGAAGAACCCCATGCAAAGATCAACGTCTTGCTTCAGGCTTATATTTCCCGTCTTAAGCTGGATGGTCTCGCTTTGATGGCCGACATGGTCTACGTTACCCAGTCCGCTGGCCGTATCATCCGCGCTCTCTTTGAGATCTGCTTGAAGAAGGGCTGGTCTTCGGTGGCTAAGACTGCTCTGGATCTTTGCAAAATGGCCGAGAAGCGTATGTGGCCGACCATGTCTCCTCTACGCCAGTTCCACGGCTGCCCGAGAGACATTCTCCAAAAGGCTGAGCGTATTGATGTTCCGTGGGCTAGCTATTTCGATCTTGATCCCCCGCGTATGGGTGAGCTTCTGGGTATGCCCAAGGCTGGACGTGTCGTTTGTGACCTTGTTTCCAAGTTCCCTCGCCTCGAGGTTCAGGCCCAGGTGCAACCAATCACCCGTTCTATGCTCCGCGTCGAGCTGACCATCACTCCTAACTTTGTCTGGGATGACGCTGTTCATGGAAATGCTCAAGACTTCTGGATTCTGGTCGAGGACTGCGATGGGGAAGAGATCTTGCATCATGACCGTTTCCTTCTGCGTGGTGACTTCGCCAAGTCGGAGATGAATGAGCACCTGGTCGAGTTCACCGTTCCGATTACTGAGCCCATGCCCCCCAACTACTTTATCTCCTTGGTTTCTGATCGTTGGATGCACTCCGAGACCAAGATTGCCGTCTCTTTCCAGAAGTTGATTCTCCCGGAGCGTTTCCCTCCTCACACTCCCTTGCTCGACATGCAACGGGCACCCGTGAAGGCCTTGAAGCGCCCTGAATACCAAGAGCTCTACCCTAACTGGGAAAACTTTAACAAAATCCAAACGCAAGTCTTCCAGTCTGTTTACAACTCCGATGACAACGTCTTCATTGGTGCCCCTACTGGTAGCGGAAAGACTGTCTGCGCTGAGCTTGCCCTGCTCCGCCACTGGTCTAACGAGGGAAGTGGCCGCGCCGTCTACATCGCGCCTTTCCAGGAACTTGTCGATTTGCGCTTTGCCGACTGGGAGAAGCGACTTGGTAAACTTTCTGGTGGAAAGTCTATTGTCAAGCTCACCGGAGAGACAACGGCCGATTTGAAGCTACTTGAGCGTGCCGACCTTGTTCTTGCAACACCCAGCCAATGGGACGTGCTCTCCCGCCAGTGGCAGAGACGCAAGAATGTCCAGACTGTACAACTTTTCATCGCCGACGAACTCCACATGCTTGGTGGCTTTGGTGGATACGTTTACGAAGTTGTCGTGTCTCGCATGCATTATGTCGCTCTTCAGACCGAGAATAACATGCGCATCCTCGGACTAAGCGTTCCCCTCTCCAACGCACGCGATATTGGTGAGTGGATTGGCGCGAACAAGCACACCATCTTCAACTTCAGTCCCCACGCTCGACCCGTGCCTCTGGAGTTGCACATCCAGTCATTTACCATTCCTCACTTCCCCTCCCTGATGCTCGCAATGGCTCGTCCCGCCTACCAGTCTATCCTGCAGCTTTCTCCTGACAAGCCGGCGCTCGTCTTTGTCCCTAGCCGAAAACAGACCCGTTCTACCGCTATGGATCTGCTCGCCGCTTGTGCTATGGATGACGATGAGGATCGTTTCTTGAATGCCGATGTGGAAGAGCTTGCTCCTCTCCTCTCGCGTGTTCAAGAGCAAACTCTGGCTACTTCGCTGTCTCATGGTATCGGTTACTACCACGAGGCTCTTAGCGCCACTGACAAGCGCATTGTCTCCCACTTGTTCAGCATCGGTGCTATCCAAGTTCTGCTTGCATCGCGCGATGTTTGCTGGGAATTGGACCTGACAGCTCACCTAGTGATTGTGATGAACACCCAGTTCTTCGAGGGCCGTGAGCACCGTTACATCGACTACCCCATCAGCGAGATCCTCCAGATGTTCGGTAAGGCTTCTCGTCCTGGTCAAGACAAGCTTGGTCGCGGTGTTTTGATGGTTCCTGCTGTTAAGCGCGAATACTACAAAAAGTTCCTCAATGAGGCACTTCCAGTCGAGAGTCACCTCCAAGTGTATCTCCACGACGCATTCGTAACCGAGGCCAGCACAAGAACAGTGTCTTCCACGCAAGATGCGGTCGATTGGATGACTTACACCTACTTCTATCGCCGCCTTCTGGCCAACCCTAGCTTCTACGGCCTGAGTGACGTCAGCCACGAAGGTCTCAGCACTTTCCTCTCGGAGCTGGTTGAGAACACTCTCAAGGAGCTATCGGAGGCCAAGATCATCGACCTTGATGAGGAGGATGATTCGGTAACTCCACTGAATGCCGCCATGATTGGAGCTTATTACAATATTTCCTTCATCACTATGCAGACCTTCCTTCTCTCGCTGTCTTCTCGTACCAAGCTCAAGGGTATCCTCGAAATCGTCACATCTGCCACTGAGTTCGAGTCCGTGCAGATGCGACGTCACGAAGATCACATCCTCCGCCGAGTTTACGACCGTGTGCCCGTCAAGATGTCTCAGCCTGCTTTCGATTCACCTCATTTCAAGGCCTTTGTTCTTCTCCAAGCTCATTTCTCGCGCATGCAGCTACCTATTGATCTGGCTAAGGATCAGGAAGACATTGTTGGCAAGGTTCTTAACCTCCTCAGTGCCTCTGTGGATGTACTTTCTTCTGAGGGTCACCTTAATGCCATGAATGCTATGGAACTTTCGCAGATGGTGGTTCAGGCCATGTGGGATCGTGACAGTCCCTTGAAGCAGATCCCTCACTTCTCGCCCGAAGTTATCCAGGTTGCCAATGAGTATAAGTATGTGTCAACTTCCCACATTTCTTCCCGGAACCATGCAGTTACTAACACTTCCACGTGCAGGATCAACGACATCTTTGAATTCATGGAAGCCATGGATCCCTCCGAGAACAAGGATTATGCAACCCTGGTCAAACGACTGGGTCTCAACAACAAGCAACTGGCACAGGCCGCAGGCTTCACGAACGAAAAGTACCCCAACATCGAGCTGGACTTTGAGGTTGAGGATCCTGAAAGCATCACTTCCGGTGAACCTGCCTACCTCAAGGTTAAGATTGAGCGCGAGGTTGAAGAAGATGAGGAGCCTGACACTGTTGTCCATGCTCCCTTCTATCCTAAGCAGAAGATGGAGAACTGGTGGTTGGTGGTTGGTGATGAGAAGACCAAGAACCTTCTGGCAATCAAGCGTGTCACTATTGGTCGCAAGTTGGAGCTTCGTCTTGAATACGTTGTTCCTACTCCTGGAGACCACGAGCTGACTCTCTACTTGATGAGTGATAGCTATGTTGGTGTCGATCAGGCCCCCACTTTCAGCGTGAATGCGGCCGAAGGGATGGAGGAAGATGAGAGCGAGGAGGAAGAGTAAATGATATTTCTTTGTCCTGTAAAATAATAGTAGTTCTTCTTATTTCTTTTCATTTGGCGCACTTGGATACGAAACAATTCTTTTCCACTACTTTCCAGCTATACATATTAGTAGTACTCCGTTAATCATAAGATGATCTGATATTGCAGACTTTCCTTGAAGGATCGCCGGTGAGTGCAGAGTGGATCCTTTCCCCGCGTGGAGGAAGTCACGCCCTTTTCTCCTTGTCTCCTCACTTCATCTCTTCACCTCTACTCTTCTCCTTCTTCTCCGACTATTTATGATACTTTGTCTATTGGACTTACTTCATTCGTGACTATATCGATACCTATATCGTTGGGATATCTTTATTTTGTCCATCATCCTTCTTCCTCTCCCTAGCTTGGGCCTCTAGCTCCACCCCAGCTCCAGCTCTATCTTATCAGCAAGCTTGAGCTGAAATGGCCATCCGTACGATCAGGTTTACGCCGGAGTAAGTTCTCCCGAATCGTTGACGAAGAGCATGATATTCGGACCGCCGGGTATCCACAATACATTTGTGTCACAACGCGGTCGTAGGACTCAATTAACCTGAAACCTCGTACAGGGTCCTCCTCGGTGCTCCCAGGCGGTCCTCAGCTGTACCCAACGCAGCCGGGACTCTAGCCGTCTATACCCAAACCTCCTACTCCTTCGAATCACACTCCAAGACAAACGAAATCCGAGTGATTGAGATTGATACTGGTCGATCAGCTCTGATTACCAATGACCCTGGCGCTAGTAACCCGAAGTGGCTGGGCGATGGGGATCGTCTAGTGTGGTTGAAGACCAAGGCCAATGGAAACACGAGCTTCATCGTTGGTGACGCGCGCGAGGCTGATAAGACATATACAGCTGGCACTGTTCCAGGTCCCGTTTCAGACCTGAAAGTGACAACCATCGAGCCGGGCAAGATTGGATTTGCGGTGAGCGGCAAGGCTAATGTTGATGGAACCCTTTATAACCCACACGACGCTAAGAAGCCCCACTCTACTGGTCGTCTGTATAAGTCTTTATTTGTTCGTCACTGGGACTCTTATGTTGAGCCTCAGAAGAATGCTATCTGGTATGGTCTTTTAGAGCAGGCTCCATTGTCACCTGCTCGTCGACAGGCGGGAAAATTCAGTGTTTCGGGCTTAACTAATCTGATTTCTGTGGTTGGATTGACGGGGGTTGAGTCGCCTATTCCGCCCTTTGGTGGCACTGGAGATTTTGATATTAGTCCTTCAGCAATCGTATTCATTGCTAAGGACCCAGATCTCAATCCTGCCACTCACACCTCTTGCTCCTGTTACTATGCCCCCATGTTCTCATGGACTAGTATGGCAGCGACGCAAGATACCAAGGTATGCAAGGTGGCAGCATTGAAAGGAGCAATGTCTTCGCCCGTCTTGACGTCGGACGGCGGCTCTATCGCGTTATTGGCCATGCAGCATGATGGCTACGAGTCGGATAAGAATCGAATCCTATACGTACCGAACCCTTGGGATGGAAATATGATTGAAATCTTCGAGTCCGCTGACGGCAAGGGCCTTTGGGATTTAAGCCCTTCCACTATCTCCTTTGCTCAGGGAGATAACTCCTTGCTCATTCAGGCCGAGGAGAAAGGCCGTGGTGTCCTCTATCAGCTTCCCCTTCAAGGCATCGAGGATGCCAAGCCAAATTCATTGCGACGACTTACTCGGGCCGGCTATGTAAACGATGTCGCCCCGGCTTCCAAATACAACACCAAACTTTTCATTTCCAGCAGCAACCTCGTTGACAACAGTCTGTGGTATATCATTGATCCTGCTCGTCCCGAGCCAATCGAACTTGTATCTTCCAACGGCCGTGGGGGTGCGGCGTTCGGTTTGGATCCAACACAGGTTGATGAAATCTGGTTCCGAGGAGCTGAAGACCATCCAGTACACGCATGGGTTGTCAAGCCATCTAACTTCAGGCCTGGTGAGAAGTACCCTCTAGCGTACTTGATTCACGGTGGGCCCCAGGGTGCTTGGAATGACCAATGGAGTACACGCTGGAACCCAGCTGTTTTCGCAGAACAAGGATATATTGTCATCACGCCCAATCCAACAGGCAGCACGGGCTATGGACAGGACTTTACAGATGCAATCCGCGGTCAATGGGGTGGTCGACCATACGAAGATTTGGTCAAGGGCTTTGAATACATTGAGCAAAACCTCGACTACGTGGACACCACTCGGGCCGTTGCCCTCGGTGCATCATATGGTGGCTACATGATGAACTGGATCCAGGGCCATCCACTTGGTCGCAAGTTCAAGGCTCTTGTCACACACGACGGTGTTTTCAGTATGACTGGACAGCTTGCCAGTGAAGAACAATACTTCCCATTGCATGATCTGGAAGGACCCATCTGGAAAGTGCCAGAGAACTGGGCGAAATGGGATCCATCACGATTCACCGCGAACTGGCAAACACCTCATCTCATCATCCATAATGAACTTGACTACCGCCTGACCATCGCAGAAGGTCTGGCTGCGTTTAACGTCCTACAGATGCGCGGTGTGGAGAGTCAATTCCTGACGTTCCCGGATGAAAATCACTGGGTACTTAATCCTGAGAATTCTCTTGTTTGGCATCAAACTGTCTTGAATTTCATCAATAAGTTCACTGGCCTACCACCCGTGACTGAGGAGCCTGAACTTTCCGCGGGGGTCAATAAGATGACGGTCTAGATAGTGAAAACATGCTGCCATATCGTTTGTTACAATACACGAAACTATATTCATGATCATTGAATTTCGTTTTTGCTTTCGGAGCGAGGTATTGATGGGTGTTTGTTTTGATAGCCTCGATTATAGATATCGATGTATTTAATTGCTTTCGGACGATGTTTCAGACTGCTGTTTACTTCTAATCTGATTGTGTCTATATTGTTCTAATTATATACAGTACATTCGTAGCTGTTTACTTCCATGTTTTTTGTGTCTGACTTGTTCATCAGGCTGGGCCCCACTCGAGATTGGCCCCCGCACTGCCTTCTATACGCAGAATCTGTACCTTCTAATGATATCCTTACACATTCTATCATGGACGTTTCTGAGAAAGTTCTCAAGCTATTACTCGTCGGTGATGCAGGTGTTGGCAAGGTATGATGATACATATAATATCTGATTTGAACACAGAATTCTGAGCCTGGGCTCTACAGTCAAGCTGGGTATCCTGCCTGTTAGACGGTTTCCATCAATCCGAATATACCCCGACAGATGGCTACAATTGTGAGAGAATCCATTTCTCAACTGTAAGTCTCATTTTTTTTTCTTGTATCTTACTAGACATATTTCCTGATATAAGATGAGTATCTGTCACAGAATAGCTATAATATCGGCTGTGCAAAATTTGATTTCTGGGATATCTCGGGAGCTCAAAGTACATCTCAGGATAGGGCGAAGTGGATGGAAGATGGTGATGCTGCTATTATCATGGTTGATCTAGCAGATCGGGCGAGTATCGAAAATGCTACCTGTTGGTATAGTAAGTTTACTCTATTCTTTATACTATCGGTTTCCCCCCCCCCCCTTAAATTAACTGATATCTGGTCCTAAAGAGGAGATTATACCTTCCCAGCAAGATTCCCAGAACTCAGCCTCAATACCAGTCTCGATCTTCTCCTGGAAGGCCTATGAAAAGACTGATAAACGGGCAATCAGCCCGACAGAAATCTCTTGGTCTGATGGTCTGTATGACATACCATTCTTTTATACTACACATCTAGATCTCAATGAAAAGGCAAATAGAATTATTGCAGACGGAATTGATAGAAGGCCTCTTGGATGGATCTTGGAACAATTGACGGATGAAGTCAACGTGGTATGTTTTTTTTGGGGGGGGGGGGGCATTCTTGTCATTCCCCGCTAGTTCCCTTTCCTCTAACACGTCTTTATCTTTTCTACAGGAGTTCCCTATCGTTTACTCCCCAGATCAATCCCTGCATAGTTGCCATGACCCTGATTGGCTCAAACACGTTGCACCCGAGGCATACTGGATGGAGTTGCCCAGCGATGACGACGGTGACTTGTGATTAAAAGATGATATATTCCTTCGCGCAGCTAGATACCAGGCCATTGACATTGGGGGCAAATTGCTGGTAATCATTGTTAGTCGACTGTATCCAAAAAATATGACACGAGATATTTCAAATAAAATACTTGAGTCAAACCTTCGTCGAGACGCAGTGTAGCAGCGATAGGACCAGTCAGCATGGTCACGCTAATCAATTCGTGCTTTTCAATGAGAATGTTCATGGAGTCCTGCGAAGCAGTGGGGAACTAAAAAAAAAAAAAAATTAAAAAAATAGAATGACTATCAATTTCGATCCGAGAAATTCCTTTTAGATATAACTTACATTGACTTCGTTTTCGCAAACCGAAACCTGGTCTGCATCCTCAACTTTCGAGGGGGCAGTCTGAATGTCCTTCGTCTTGGGGATAATGAGCTCGTCTCCGCCAGTTCCTCTTCCGCGACTTTCACTCCTAACACCTCCGTGCCCCCAATCACCTCCTTCACTCTGTCTCCCACTGCTTCCGTGAAGAGCGCCATTTCCGCCATTCCCTCTGCCTCTCGCTCTTCCATCGCAGCCGCTGAGTCCTCTGCTGCCGCCGTGATCATCCACTCCGACGAATACGACTGTGCTTATCAGAACTACGGTTGCAATTGGATGGCTTCCGATTACGAGTCTGGCGGTGATTACTGCGGCACCTCGCCCTTTGAGGCTGGTCCGAACCTGACTGACAGCCATGTTGTCCTGGCTATTTCTAAAGATAGTTCTGGAGATTGCGCCTCTAAAGCTGGTACTCAGTGCGGCAATGCCCTTGCTGCGACTCCCTGCAAGGTTGGTGAGAAGTAACTTGAATGCACCAAGGCTTAAATTGTAAGTTCCATAGAGACCTTCGAAGGTCCAAATTCCAACCAACATCACAATAGAAGATATGAAGGATTTGCTTGCATATGATTGCACATGTATTCAATTAGGGTACATGTAGTGTCATAGAAAATGTAGTGTTTACTTTTTGAGCCCTTGAATAGCAGAACCAATTCCTTTGTCCCGATACCAAATTCAATGTCCCGTATAATATCCGAGTCATAACAATGCCATTCGAGCACAAGTCCACGCTACGGAATAAGAGAGCGTTGCAAATTTTTAAATTGAAGCTCTAATGCTGTATAACATTACTGCTGTGGATAACAAACTTGTACACTGGCAACTAACAATGCATCGCACCCACTTCAAGAAAATCTAGAAGCAGCTCGAGGCTGAGGCTTTTCTATTGCTCACATACATCATCAATTCTCCAAATTACGACGATATCCAACTGGCAAAGCTTTCGGGTTCTATCCAATCACTCCAAGTCACCATCGCTCGAGAGAAGCAATAATTTGACGGAACGCAAATTATTCATCTAAATGGCGTCATGGTGATATTGATAATTTGCAAGGTCGTAAATTCTGCGAGGCAACAAGATGCAAGTGTTTCCTTCCGCGGCGCCAACCGAAAATCGGATGTCACTGGAGAAACGTAGATGTACATTCTTGTAGTGATACTGAAATCCACATGTTATTCTCTGTGTCACGGCCCCTGGGTCGACGTATCTGTGCAATAATATGCATAGCGGCAATGACAGCTTTTGAAAAGCTCCAGAGCCATCACATCGTGAGACAGTGTGTATCCATTGAAAAAAGTAGACTTTACAGAGAAGTTTTATAGCATTTGGCAGTCTTCGTCGCAAGTACCACTCACCCTGACGACATCGTAACATCAGCTCCAAGTCTATCCTCAATGGGTGTCATCTCTGCTGAGACTATCATCTAAATTGTCCCCAACAACCGCTTGAAGAAAAATAAACAATCGAGCTTCTATACACACTTTATACAGTAGGATCACGCCCCACATTCGGGCCGAACCACTCAGGCACATCCGCGCCAGCCGGGCCGAGACCGATCAATCCAGGATCAATGCCGCATGCCCCGATGTAACCATTCAATTACAGTGAATGCCCATCGTTGAAAAGGAGGTGGAGATCAACTTTCCAGCGCTGTTTGTTTTCGTTCTATTTAATCATCCCTCAACTTGTCCCAAAATGTTAGTTTGTATTGCATACTCGGCGTAATTTATGGGAAGTATATATCGGGCCCAAGTCTATCGCGATCGTTTTTAATCTTGAACCAGCAGTATATAGTACATCGGCGGAGATGTGGTGATTTTAGCATTGACTACTCTTACTCCCTCATCTTGAACGACTTGAAGGAAGCCGGATGTTTCAAATATACTCTAATGGTTAACTCTCTGCATAACTCACAGTCTTCCAAGGTTGATATCTGACTAACCTTGGCACCTACGGAGCCCTGGAGCAAGCTTGGATTGATATCCTCCAGGATATCAATCCAAGCTTGCTCCGCATCTATGCCAAGAATATATTGTCGTAAGGTTGCAGTGTTCGACCCGTTCAGGTATGCCTTGCGAGCCTTGCACGTAGAGTTCAGAGAGCGGTGTCTAGTATCTTTGGCTGAAAGACCATGCCACGCGAGATTATACATGTTGAGATCATACTAAGTTAGTATGATCTCAAACTAGTAATAACCACAAATTTTGAAATTGTCGCCTGAAATAGCAGACGAGTAAATTTATGACCAGACCAGCGGTCGAAATGCAACGAAGGAAAGACAAGTCATTCGATCCGAACTGCTGGGTAAGAGTTCAACCAATCAGCCGTCTGGACAACAGGTACACTTCTGGCTAGACCAATTCGCTTAAGGATTCGGTCTACCCCAGGACAGCGACGAATGAGGTGTGTAGAACTGTTTCCCCCTCTAATGACTAGCTTCTCCATGCGAACTGTTACCATTTTGGCCCCAGATCGGAGTTCGGCTTAGTAGATCCAGATCAATCTGCTAAGTCTCCTCGAAGAAATAAAAAGAGCACGGAAACTTCCGGGGCGTTTTATTTTTTTTACTCTTGTTCTGCATACGACATTCCACAATTTGTCCCCTAATAGAACATGCATCTTTCATCGCTCCTTGGCGGGCTATCCGTTCTAAGCGGAGTATCCCTTTCTTACGCTAGTTCCCCAATTGAACCGTCAAATTTCAATATTGCCAGCGCTTTAGAGGACCTAGGCGTCGATGTCTCCAGGATCCCGGCATTGAAAGGAATCCATGGTGTCCAGACACGATCGACCGACAAAGCGTGTGCAGCCGCGGTAAGAGTAGCCTCCAAGATAATGAAGGCGCATACCCTGACTTTATTTGATTAGTGTTCAAGTTTGAGCTTTCTTTTCCGCTCTAAAGTCTCCGCTCCAAGCTCAGCTGGATACAGCAACTTCACACACTCTTTCTGGTCGGTACAGCAGGAAGAAGTCCAGCCTCACTGCGTCTTCCGACCCACGAAAAATACAGAAATTAGCACGGCAGTCTTACTGAGCAGACTCACTGGGTGCGAATTCGCAGCTCGAAGTGGTGGTCATGCTGCTTTTAGCGGGGCATCTAGTAGCCCTGGCGGTATCAGTATTTGGTTCAAGGATATGAATACAGTAACTGTCAATAAGGATCAATCTGTTGCCTCTATTGAACCAGGCAATACTTGGCTGTCTATCTACTCAGCTCTTGAACCATATGGACTAGCTACAGTTGGAGGTCGCGCTGCCAGTATCGGAGTTGGTGGCTTTGTCTTGGGTGGTGGTATTTCTTATCATTCGAACTTGTACGGGTGGGCTTGTGACAATGTTGAGAGCTTCGAAGTGAGTCTATTCAGATACTAAATATTTGATCAAACCCATTACTAACACAAATAGATTGTCTCCGCAAGTGGCAAGATTCTCGACGTTAGTGAAACTTCTTACCCCGACTTATACTGGGCTCTTCGTGGCGGTGGAAATAACTTCGGTCTCATCACAAAATACAATCTCTACACAATCCCCGCCCCAAAAATGTACGGAGGATCCAGGACATTCACTCAAAACAACTTTCCGCAAGCGATTGATGCTTTTATCAACGTTGCTCACAATGCTTCTGTTGACCCCCACGCCCAGCAATACATTGCCTTTTTAAGTTACAATGGCACCAATCTTGCCTCTGCCGAATTGACCTATACCAAAGATGTTGCCGATCCTCAAATTTTCAAGGAATATCGCAGTATTCCTGCCGTTGCCGATACATCGAGCTCCAAGACTCTGGTCGAATATGTCAATTATCTCGAGACCTCAAATCCCTTCCATCTTCGCGAAGTATACTGGCCTATCACTGTACGAATGAACAGAGAATTCTCACGCTGGGTCGTAAAGACTTTCTACTCGATGATCCCCGAAGTTGCGAGCATCCCTGGTGCCCAGCCCGTCATCATTTACCAGGCAGTCACTGAGCCCATCCTGAAGAAAATGAGCAAGTTCGGCGGGAACGCTCTAGGCCTGGACGCTTCAAATGGCCCGCTACAAATCATGCAGATTTCTTGCTGGTGGTTGAATGAGTCGGACGATGAAGCTATCTACAAATTTCTCAATAGTTTCTGGGAGAAGGTCATCGCCCAGGCAAAGAAAGAGGGTGTCTATGAGGAATATATTTACATGAACTACGCTAGCATGTTCCAGGATCCTATTTCAGGCTATGGCAAGGCAAACAAGGATCGCCTGAAGAGGATCGCGAAGAAATATGATCCTCGTGGGGTTTACCAGACTCTCCAGCCTGGATATTTCAAGCTTGATGGTGCACCAGTCACTGGCAGTGACTATTTCTAAGTCCCAAGACTGTAAGGCGCCTGAGGCAAGAAATCTGCGAGTTTCAGATCTAATCTAGGAAAAATGCCATATATTAGCAAAAAATGTTTCTAATAATTAGCAAGTGTCCATGATAAATGGTGAGTGTTTCTCACCAGCTAATTTCTCTGCCAAGCGAAGAAGTTTGCTAAGCACTATTAAACAAAATCAAATTTCAGAACCGCACGAGTCTTGACGTTACATTAGATACTAACCTATCTTGTAGCCGTTAGTTCGTAGTAGACATATTCTCCTCTACAGACTGGTGCAACTAATCTTTATAGGTATAAAGATCGCGGGGCCGTCTTCTAAACTTTCATTACTGTTTAGCAAAAAGCTAAATTTTTGAATAGGAATATGGTATGGTTCTTATTTCAAAGTTGAACTGTAAAAAAAGATCTAGTGTTGCAAGACTAACCACATTCATAAGTCTACTCCGTAGCTTCGGAGATTAACTCAATGCAATGCACCCTCCCTACATGCAAGCAACACCCTGTCAGACAGCGCTATTATGGCCCAGTATGCCAATAAGCAGTCATTTCAGGTCTGAATTCGACCCACAAATCGAAGAAAATCTTAGCTTCAAACAAGTGGCGGACTAAAAAACATGAGCGATTTGACGGAGTTTTGCCGATAACACACGCCACAGTCTAATCAGCGACTAAAACTCCCCACTAAAGGCATAAGCGAAATTGACACCAGATCAAAATTGAATAGTGTAGAAGCTAAACAATGCCTTTCGTGATGAGTCTTGCGGTGAAGGAAAAAGAAAGGATGGCTAAGGACTTGCTTCTCTTGGCTATTTTAAGAAAGCTGACAATATCTCTGACTACAAGGTCATATACCGATAAAATGGTGGACCGGGATTATCCTCATTTAGGGCTCTTTTTGCCCTTTTGGCGCTTCTTTCTATTGGATGGTCATCTCACGGAGCTGTCAATCCCGTCTTCGCTATTCTTTCTTCTACATGAAGAATTATGAAACAACGTTGCATACTTTAGTAAATACGTAGTTGAGTTTTGATGATCTTGCGGGTCCCGACTGGAAGATATAGTTGGTCCTCAGCATGGACCATGAAATGAAACAGTAACTTGAAGAACTGGGATAAAACAACATAAGTCATAAAGTGCCCTTATGCTAGTTCTATTGAGATTCTTGGAGCTGAAGTTCCGTATACCGTGCGTGGTACTACTACATAACATGAGATCTTGAATGTTGACCGCTTGTATGCTCTAATTATAAACAACGCGAGTGAGACCTTGGTGCAATTTCGTTTGTCTTCATTCATTACTATGTGGGAATTTCTACTAAGTTGATGCATTAGCGTGCAGTAGGTTCAAGCCAAAGTTTTTCTGCACACCTGCTATATATCCACGAGTCGGTAGTTTGAGGTGTACTAGTATCTGTTCAGCCACTAAATAGTAATAACACTAGTGACCAGCAGGTGCTGGTAGATGATTTTGCACGCTAAAAAGTAAGATCTAATGCGACATCAGTGTAAGTACACCTACTAACTATCTGAACAGTGGACATCGCAATTACCACATGAGACATTAAGTTTGATTTCAAGTTCAAGTGACCTACTGGGTAGGAATTTCCTATTTTGCAAGTTGCTTGGCGTCAGCAAGATATTGGACATAAATATGGATGCTTGACTCGGAACTTCATCCATCATCTTGCCCAAACCAAGAGGAATCGCAGTAGATTTATTCTATTCCTGCCAAGAGTCAAGACTCACGTGGGCGCAATGATGAAGTTCGCAGCGGCGTTCATCCTTCTGTTGGGTGGGGTTTCAGCTGCACCGGCATCCAGCAATGAGAGCATGGCAGCCCATAGTTTGGAGAAGCGGGCTACGAGCTTCTGGTATGCCAATATGGATCATACAGGACAATATCGTGGCTACGCTCCGGACCTTGACCCGGACTATACGTATCCGGTATTCAAATCAGTGAATGCTGGAGATGGAGCTTCTATCCAAGACGCTATCAATTCAGGAAGTAGTGGTACCCGACATGGGAGCTGGTTGGCATCTCAGCCTAGAGTAGGTTCAGCTTCGCTTCTAAGCCTCAGCCATTGATAAAGAAAGCTAATCAATTTGCAGGTCGTGTACATCCCGCCGGGTACATATGAAATTAGCAGCACAATCCGTATGAACACTGACACAATTCTGATGGGTGATGCTACGAACGTAGGTTAATTGATAATCTAAAAAAACGCTCTTGCTGACACTTCAACCAGCCTCCTATCATCAAAGCTGCGGCCGGATTCTCTGGGGACCAGATCCTGATATCTGGTGAGTAATCTTCTGAAACGTCACTTGCATTGCTAACAATTTGATGTAGGACAGGATCCCACTACTGGAGTCTCTGGGGAGCTTTCGTTCGCTGTTGGTCTGAAGAACCTGGTTCTTGATACTACAAGCATCAGCGGAGGTAAGATATTCTCGGTCATATAAAAACTATAGTGTTTCGATTAACGCTAATAATTTGAAGGCAATGCGTTTACAGCACTATACTGGGGCGTCGCTCAAGTGGCCCAGCTGCAGAACATCAAAATTACAATGGCCTACTCTTCAAATGGCCAAGGACATACTGGTATACGTCTTGGTAGAGGCTCAACCCTTGGTCTTTCTGATGTCCGCGTCGAGCGGGGCCAGGCAAGTCTTTGAAAGATAATGTCTTCTGAAATATCATAATAACTGATTGTATTGAAATAGAACGGTATATGGCATGATGGTCACCAACAAGCGCTCTATAAGAGCATTTATTTCTATCAGAATACTGTCGGTATGCTGATTAGCGGAGGAAACACCATCAGTATAATTGCACCCACATTCGACACATGTGGAACAGCAGTCAGAAACACCGGCGGCTCTCCTTGGATTGCTTTAATCGATGCCACGTCCATTAACTCTGGAGTGACATTCGTTACAACGGTCTACCCGTCTTTCCTCATTGAAAACTTGAACAAGGACACCAATTCGGATATCGCTCAAGTACCCGGGAAAACCGTTTTGGGATCCCAAAGCCACGTTGATACTTTCACGTACGCGAATACTGTTGGCAGAGATCCTAAATATGGAGCTCAAACTTCCACCAACACTCGACCCTCTGTCCTGGCGCCAAATGGAAAGTATCCCGTCCTGCCTGCCCCCAATTATGCCGCAAATCCCGTCTCGGATTTCATCAACGTCAAGGATCCCTCTCAGAATGGTGGTTATACAGTACTTGGTGACCACTCCAAGGATGAATCTGGCGTCCTGAACAGTATTCTGCAATATGCCGCAAATAACAACAAGATTGCCTACTTTCCATTTGGCAAGTACCGGGTTGATTCTACTCTCTTCGTCCCTAAGGGGTCTCGCATTGTTGGCGAGGCCTGGGCAACCATTACAGGCAACGGTGCTTATTTCAAAGATTCGTCTAGCCCCAAACCTGTTGTTGCGATTGGTAATGGCGGTGACGTCGGTACTGCCCAGATCCAGGACATGCGTTTCACAGTATCTGACGTCCTGCCCGGTGCTATCATCGTTCAATTCAACATGGCAGGCTCCTCACCTGGTCAAGTTGCTCTCTGGAACTCGATGATTACTGTTGGTGGTACTCGTGGAGCAAGCGCGCTTACTAACTCTTGCCGTGATGCTAGCAATGAATGTAAAGCAGCCTTTCTGGGAATGCATTTCGCACCTACATCGTCCGCGTATGTGGAGAATGTATGGAACTGGGTTGCAGATCACACCACAGAAGACTTCGATGGCGGTTCTAACATCGCCGCGAAGGGCGGAGCACTGATCGAGTCTACCAAAGGTACTTGGCTACACGCACTAGGCAGTGAGCATTGGTGGTTATATCAGTTGAATCTGCGAAAGGCGAGCAACGTGATGATTTCAATGTTACAAACAGAGACAAACTATGACCAGGGTGATAATGTTCGACAGATTCCCCCAGCACCGTGGGTGGCTGATGTCACTAACTGGGGAGACCCGGACTTCTCATGGTGTAGTGGAGGAGATACTCGCTGCCGAATGGGATTCGCAAACTACATCAATGGAGGGTCCAACATCTATACTTATGCGTCTGCTTCATGGGCATTCTTCAGTGGTCCAGGCTATCAGGCCTGTGCAGGTGCCTATCAGTGCCAGAGTAAGTGAATGTCAATCGCGCATTAGGCCATGGTCCCGAAGCTAACGTTTGTCAGACTATATGCACTGGATTGCTCAGACTCCCTCAAATCTACAAGCCTTCGGTCTTTGTTCGAAGGATACTTGGGCGACTCTGAGGTTGGCGGATGGAACTAATATTGTAACCCAGGATGGATTTACTGGGTCATGGCCAAATACAGGAGGTGATGTTGGTCGATATACACCATAGTCGATCAAGAGGAATAAATAGTTCTCATAACGGCCTCGAAATTTCGAGGCCTACGCTAGTAATTACTAGCTCTGTCCATTCCTATCTAAGTTAGATCTTGTCAAATCCTCATGGATGAGAATCAGATTACGGCCAGGAGAAAAAGAGATTGCTATTTCATCCTAGAGCTCGCTTGCGTAGGACCCTAATCATCTTAAACCAACGAAAGAATAGACCGTGCATGGTGATGTACGCCGAACGTCTATTAGGAAATTCTTTTCTGAGCCGGAAAGCCTTCATGATAGCGATAGTAACGCAACAAGAGAAGCCAGTATATATTAATTCAAGGGAATTTGCATACATGAAGGGACTGGGGCTGAGCATAGCTAAGTAGCCGAGGGCCACCCACAAATGCTAGTCTTGTTCGAGCTAAGCCCACACTGAATACGCTGCCCAGGTGGTGAGCGGTAAAACCTCGTTTCCAAGTGGCCATTAGAGCGCCGAGGCAAAAAAGGACCGGATGAACGGGACTGCAAAGAAATACGGCGGTGATTTATTAGATTTGATCGTGCATATCTAATAACAAGGGCTTCCCAGTTGGTATGTTTTATACAAAGCTTATCCCTCGTATTCATTTCCTTATTTGGCATTGGACCCTGAAAGAATTCCACTGTGCATAGTTCGTACTCGTAATACCATTTCTCCACACTTCGTAGACGGTTGCTTGATATGTCTTCGGCCAATTGGGTAACTTTTACTCTGAAATTATCTGATAATAATAAGCTACTAGTATGCCTTGGCATTATCTGCATGTAATGCGTGGATGTATGCAAGTGCCCGTAGGTGCTACGTCACGCCGCCTGTCAATCTGCAAATGTGGACCATTGAGTATCCCAACATTCGATCTGTTTACTCCGATTCAAGTTTGTCCCAGTCTGCTAGTAGGCCTGTTTGATACTTTTTTTTTCAGTGATGTAACATACTAAATGGCAAGGAAAATAAATTAAACCGCCCCCAATTTTACAAAAAGCCAATTTAGGACAAGAAGCGCGGCTGGTGTGCGGAGGCTGTGCTGTCGATCCAAAAGTGCAGCGTGGTTGGCCTGGTTGAACGGCTGATCGAGGCGGTGCTTCCATTATTGCCCCGCAGTCATTTGCTTACGACTCTATTAATTTCCCACGTTGCTCATTCCTCTTTACTCTTCTCTCATCTCCTTGGTCGTCTTCACTTTTTATTCACAGAAGCAAATCAGATCATGTCGTATTACGGTGGTCCGCCTAATCAATACGGAGGGGATTACTATGGCCAGCAGGGCCATCAGGGCCAGGGTCAGGGTTATTATCCACCTCAACAAGGACATAGCGGTCCTCCTCCACAGGGCTATTATCCCCCTGACGTAAGTCACCGTGATAATAATTGATCATGATACATCATCATACTGCAGGGTGTCGGACAATGCGCTGATCATCTATAGCAGCAACAACAGGGTTACGGCCAGCCTCCGGCTCCATACGGCCAACACGGCCAACAGGGCTATCCTCCTCAATATGGCGAGCAATATCCTCAAGGTGGCCAATATTCCGGGGGTCCCGGTTATGGTGCACCTCCTCAAGATAGAGGCCATTCGCCATATCCTCCACAAGGACCTCCCCAAGGTGCAAATGCCTCATATTACGGCAATGCACCTCCTCAGGGGCAATACGGACAAGCTCCTGGTCCCGGCGGTCCCGAAGGTGAAAAGGGCCTCGGCTCGACGCTTGTAGGTGGTGCTGCTGGTGGTTTTGCCGGCCACAAGATGGGTGGAGGGTTCCTGGGAACTGCAGCTGGAGCAGCTCTAGGTGCTGTTGGTATGAACATGGCAACTCACGAATAGTAAGTTTATCCCATATATATTACTGCTAGTTAGTTTGCTCTGTGGCTAATCAGGGGATGTTTTCTGTGAACAGCAAGGATCACAAGAAGAAGCATAAGAAGGAGAAGAAGGACAAGCACCACAAAAAGCACAAGCATCATAAGCGCAGTTCCAGTTCATCGTCTTCGAGTTCGAGTAGCTCATCTAGTTCGAGTGATTGAGTTGCTAGTTGTGGGTTTGCTTATAGGATGGGATGTTTCTCTCAAGGTTCTATGATTATTTCTGTTTCTAACGACACCGTATTCTTATACCCAGTAATTAAATCGTATTTCCATAAGGGAAAGGCTATTGAATTTATCTCCATTGCTGTTTCTCATTCTGGATTGTTAGAGTATGATTCGAACTACATAAGAGGGAGTATACTATACTACACCAGTGCAATGTATCTCGAAAGTTATTTGCATTGCAAGTGGTTTATCGTCCAGTGGACTGCATTATTGACTCGGAGCCTCCAATAAACTGAATATGCACCAAAACGAACGCCACGCTGATGATTAAAGTAGTATACACCAAGAGTTAATAATATACAGAAGACTTTTTGAGTTTATGCGCACAGTTGCTTAAAGTTGCGGGGCAGCGTTACTTTTGCGCCTCTGGACTGACGCTTTTGCTTCCCCAAAAATGGCATCCAGATCTGCTTCAGGAAGCACGTAAGAGTTCACCGATGGCACTGGTTTAGGTGTATCCCAACTAAATTGCATTTTGTCGGAATACGGACTCCGGTACATTCGAGGAACCAGGGCTGAAATGCGCCTCCATTGACGATGCATAAATCTTGACGTGAAAATATGCGGTCGACCCAAAACATATTTGCGGAATGTATGGCTCTTCTGAGGACCGTCAACTAGGAAATCCAGAATAGCATCATCAGTAGTAGGCCGGGAGGAGGAAGCGGTGGAGGGTATCTTCCTTCTCTTCACCGGCTCCCAGGGAATAGTTCTTGCCAATAAGCCATCTAGTATGCCAAGTTCTCTCTCTGGCAATGGTGGATAGAGGCAATCTAGTGTAGTCTGATACCATTTTTTGCGGATATTCCTCCGACGCACTAATGGCACTGGTCTATCCCAAGAATTCTTCTTTGGTATAACCGGCTCGAGTTTCGTTAAACGTGGCCGACGACGAGATGTCATAACCACTCCATTATGCATCTGAGATTTGACGAGATCCATCACGATCTCTGGAGGTTCCCATCCATCGTCATATTGAGCTGGCTGTGCAATAAGCGCTTTCACTGCTTCAGTATCCTTTGGCACAGGAGGTTTCAAGAACTCATTTAACAACTCATGTCTCCGCTTGCCAATTCGACCATATGAGAGAAACAAGACTTTTTCTAAAGGACCCTGATACCCTTCATTGGCTCTTCGTAATACTGAGAGTCCATGACGGGCTTGCTGAAGCTTTTGATTTTGAGGGCGGCTCGTGCTCTCTGAGACGCGGCGGTATCGGTCCACGACATATCCACGCATATAAGACCTTGCAACGGGATCAGGTAAATAAGTACATTCCCGCAAAGAAGCACGCAAAAGATGCTTCCATGGAATATCCGAGATCCTCGACGATGTCAAAGTGGAGGCCATTTAGATCGACCATCCAACCAAAAGAAAAGGTTGCCAAAAGTGCGTTTCGGCCTAAAACGGCGAAGACGCGAAAAAAAAAGCCTTGGCAAAAAGCGTGTCACGGGACAGACGCGCCTTTCTCTCTTTCGCCAAACCCCGCGACCTTGAGATCAGTCTTGCATTACATTGATCTCCCCCTCGATCTGTAAATTTTGACACATTCCAGGTCTCATCCCCGGGTTTGAGACGATCTTGTATGGTTCTTGTTTAGGCTTGTTGCGCTTTCCCGTCAGAGGGTGGTTAGCCACACGCGCCTCCTTTCGCCTCGCGTCTAAATCGGTACGTCTCCCCACTCACCATTCCGACCCTGGCCATGTTTGCTAGATGCTGATCGGACTTGACTGGGTTGTAGCAAGTTGTACTCGAGGAGTAATATAGCATCGACGAACACATTCACCTAAGAAACGTCCTGAAACGACTCTCGGTTACTGATATCAGCCTCCTCACGCTACTTCCCGCCCATTCAAGGGCTCACAAATGTCCTCGTTCAATATGTCTAACGGTGCTTTACGCGGGAGTTTTGGAGGATATGATGGGCAGAATGATTATGGGTCAAATATGTCATACCAAGACGAATATAAACCACAGATCTATCGCGTTCGTCGTTTCGATCAATATACAACGCACATGTGCTATTTCGCTGACAATACTTCACGATACTAGGCGGTTTACTCCAATGTCTCCGTTTATGAATTGGAAGTCAATGGGATTGCGGTTATGAAGCGTCGGTCCGATTCCTGGTTAAATGCTACGCAGATTCTGAAGGTGGCTGGTGTGGCCAAAGCTCGACGAACAAAAACCCTTGAAAAGGAGATTGCGGCCGGCGAGCACGAGAAGGTTCAAGGTGGATATGGAAAATACCAAGGGACATGGGTCAATTACCACAGGGGGGTGGAGTTATGCCGAGAGTACAACGTCGAAGATATGCTGCGGCCCTTGCTCGAGTACGATATGGGCCCCGACGGCCCCGGTGCCCCTTCACAAGGAACATTGGATACACCTACCAAAGAACAAGCCATGGCTGCGCAACGGAAGCGATTGTATAGTGGTGCGGAGAATCGGAGCATGTCCCAGCCCCAACAAGGAACATTTTTCCAGAACATCTCACGGACCGCCGCGACAGCTGTCAATGCGATCAGCAAAGCTCGTTTCGATTCGCCAAGTACCAATAGCCGTCGTCCAAGCGTCATTCGCAAACCATCTCAATCGCAATCTCAAACACAATCACAGTCTCAATCGCAGTCCCAGTCCCAGTCACAACAGATGAGCAGCCAGGAGTCTGGTATGGCGTTCAGCAGCCAACAGAGCATGTACATGTCGGATAGTGGATTCAGCAGTTTGCAAAATCGGTACCAGGCACACGATGATCAGGATGACTTCATTGAACCCCCCTCGCAAACGTGTTCGCTCAGAATCGCATCACGGTGTGCCATCCCTAGGCTTCCACCGAGAACCGTCTAACTTATCTATGCATGAGCCCACTCCAACGGAACCAAACGACTCCTTCTATCAAGACATGGACCTTGCACCCCCGCCACCGCTCGACGATGGCCAAAAACGTGGTGCTGAATCCATGGCTCCCGCCTCGGACCCTGAAGGTTTCCAGAAGCAAAGGTTGATTATGACTCTTTTCCTCGACAAGCGCGTTAAGGACTTTTCCAACCACCCTGCTCTGATGCAGTTGAGTGGTGAGGATCTTGAGATTCCTCTTGATGAGTATCGAAACAACGCCCTTCACTGGGCTGCGATGCTTGCACGAATGCCACTGGTGAATGCACTGGTAGCGAAAGGTGCGAGTATCTCTCGGGTAAATTTGGCGGGTGAAACTGCTCTGCAGAAATCAGTGGGAACTCGCAATAATCTTGATTACCGAAGCTTTCCCCGTCTTCTCCAAGTACTAGCACCGACTATCGACATGGTGGATTATAGTGGGCGAACCATTCTACACCATATTGCTGTGATGGCGGCGACTGGTGGTGGTGGTCATGTCTCCGCCAAACATTATCTTGAGTCCCTGCTGGAATTCATCGTTCGACACGGCGGCATCGTTGCTGCACCCACCAATGGCGAGCATGTGCAAAATGGAACATCAGGCAGTGATGTCATTTCTTTGGGGCGTTTTATTTCCGAGATCGTCAATCTGCGTGATGACCAAGGTGATACGGCTCTTAATCTGGCAGGTCGTGCACGATCTGTACTCGTTCCACAACTTCTTGAAGTCGGCGCAGATCCGCATATTCCTAATCACACCGGACTGCGACCTGCGGACTATGGCGTTGGTGTTGATATGGTTGATGGAAACTCTCAATCACAAAAAGGTGACACCTTTATTGATCAGCTGTCCAAATCGAAGAAGGAGATCCTCGAAGGTAAGATAATCACCTGATAATAGTTGAACTCAATAGCTAAATCTTTCAATTTAGCCGCAATGTCTCAGATCAGTACGATGGTCGAGGAAGCACTTGGAGGGATTGACCGTGATCTGGCTGCAAGCTTGACCCAAAAACAAGAGAAATTCGACCATTGGCATTCAAAGATTCGCGAATCCGCCAAGGCTCGCCAGATCGAGCAGAAACAACTTGATGAACTGAAACGCAAATCGTCGGATCGGGTGGAACTTGACCGTCGTATCAAGAACCTGGAACGGTCCTCCGAGGACTTGTTGGCAAATTTGAAGGGTACACCGGGCTTTGACGCTTCCAAGGTCGTCGTTGTTGGTAGTGCAGACAAGGGCTGTGGGGTAGATGTCGAGACTTTCGAGAACTTATTCCCGGACTCTTTCGATGTCTCATCCGGTTTCTCCAAGCAACAAATAGCTTTCTTGGCAGGGCTTTCAGCGCCAGATGCCCTCGCACACCGTCTGAAATGCTACCAAGGCCTTAATGGTGGTCTTACAGCAGAGGTTGATACATTGAAGACAAAGAATGCCGTATTGGGTCAGAACTATCGACGCATGGTAATGGCATGTACGGGTTGGAGCGCGGAACAAGTGGATGAGGCTGCGGAAGGCTTGACACAATGTGTCAAGGAATTAAACGATAACCCCGTCCCTGAAGACGAGGCAATCGAAATATTAATGCGTGATCGCGGGCAGGATTGGTAAAAAGCTGCTCATCAATCCCTTCTTCTTATGGTTTTATTTCTTCACATGAGCGTTCGGGCGGATTTTCAGGACGGCGTTAATTGCATTTTCCTTTGTACGATACAAATACCCGGGAGGTTCTCGACTATAGTCGATTTGCATGTGTTGTAACTATCTCTGAATACATGAATGACTCTTCTATGTATAATCTGCTCCAAGTTCGAATTGACAAGGATGATGTGCCGGGATGGCGTACAGGCTAAAAGCCGTGCAATTAACCGGCATGGCGTATCAATTGGTTCTGGCTAAAGCCATCAAGAAGACTTGTCTCTGCCAAGATCATTCGATTCTGTAGTTCCCCGCGTTCGGTGTCTCTTTCGCGGTATTCCCAAGGGCTGCATGGTAAAGGGTTAATACTGTGAGCGGGTAAACTTCGGATTCGAGTCTTATTTATACCCTCCCCGTGTCGCTTGTCAACCGGTTTCCCACACATTTTCTATATGCAACCTGATCACAACCATCAATAACGATCAAAATCAAAATGAGCACCGGATTTCTCCATGTGGAAGGCGACACAGTCGTCGACGAAGATGGGCACTCGGTCATCCTACGAGGTGCAGCTCTTGGAGGTTGGATGAAGTAGGCATTCCTTGCCATTGCGCTCTGCTTCAAGTTATCAGCATGAAACCTCTACTAAACCATCATGAACTAGCATGGAAAACTTTATTACCGGTTTCTCCGGCCACGAATCTCAACACCGAGCTGCAATGAAAAAGGTTCTCGGTCAGGAAAAATATGAATTCTTCTTCGATAAATGGCTTGAGTACTTCTTCACAGAAGCAGATGCCAAATTCTTCGCGGAGTCGGGATTGAATTGTCTTCGGTTACCTTTCAATTATCGTCATTTTGAAGATGATATGAATCCGCGAGTCTTGAAGGAGTCTGGTTTTAAACATTTGGACCGAGTTATCGAGTTGGTTAGTATAGCTTTCGCTCGCCAACGGCGAATTCAACTGCTAATCATGTGTGATTAAAAGTGTGCTTCACATGGTGTCTATACTATCCTTGATATGCATACTGTCCCAGGAGGACAAAATCCAGACTGGCACTCTGATAATCCTACCAATTACGCCGCATTTTGGGATTATAAAGATCACCAAGACCGTACAGTTTGGTTATGGGAACAAATTGCTGCCCGTTATAAGGAGAATCCCTGGGTAGCCGGTTACAATCCACTGAATGAACCGTGTGATCCGGAGCATGTGAGGCTTCCTGCTTTTTACAATCGAATTGAAAAGGCCATTCGTGCGGTGGACGAGAAGCACATTTTATGGCTTGATGGGAACACCTTTTCAATGGAGTGGAAGGGGTTTACCACCGTTTTGCCAAATTGCGTTTATGCAATGCATGATTATTCAGTATGTCTCTTTCCACAGACTAACTTTATGAGAATCCTCCTAGAACTGACTACTGCAGTCGATGGGATTTCCCACTGGCGAGCGATTCAAGGGAACGGCCGATCAGAAGGAACGCCTGGAACGACAATATCTTCGCAAAGTAGAATTCATGAAGGAGTACAAAACACCCATATGGAACGGCGAATTCGGACCCGTTTACGCAGACCCTAACTTCGATCACGAAGCCGAAACAATTAATCAAGAACGATACAATCTTCTCGGCGAACAACTACGCATCTACGACAAGCATAGCATTAATTGGTCCATCTGGCTTTACAAAGATATCGGACTCCAAGGAATGGTCTACACCAACCCAAACTGTAAATGGAACACCACCATCGAGCCATTCCTGAAGAAAAAAAGAGAATTCTGGCTCGATAAGTGGGGTCTTCGTCCTTCTTCTGAACCAGAGTCTGTATTGAGGCCTTTGGTCAATTGGATTGACCGTGTCAGTCCAACGGCCAAGAATACGTATCCTACGTCTTGGAATACGGAGATGCATGTCATGCGTGGTGTATTTAACACATTTCTTGCTGCATCTTTTGTGGATGGATTTGCGAGTCTTTTCGAAGGAATGAATGAGGATGAATTGGAGGAATTGGCGAGAAGTTTCCATTTTGATCATTGCTTGCAACGGGAGGGGTTGAATCGAATTCTGAGGGACCATGCGAAGGTTACTAGTAACTAGTGAGGGAAATCATGCCTCTGTGTTTTCTGTAATTATGGGGGGAATTCAAATTGCATTCCGTTCGTTTTACCTTTCGCAACTATTCATGTTTTGAGCTGCAACTGCATATCTTTGATAATTTGACGTGGGGTGATCGTGGCAATACTAGGATATAGTTCAGCTTACCGTTGCACACAATTAATACCACGCACCAATTACCCCTCTACACACGCTATCGATAAAGAAAAATCGAAAAGATCGCGGGGTTTCGCACTTTCAACTTCAACCTCAAAAGACCCCGCGGAGGTTTAACGACAGATTGACGCTCAATAAATCGAACAGTTCAGTACCCCCCCTGTTCGAGATGAGCGAATCTATCCTTCCCTCCATGCTGAATGGCGTCTTTGATGCCCCTCTGAAAGACCAATATGATCCCGTTCACCTCACCTCCGAAAACATTGTCCCTATCATCGAGCTACCACTAGCAAAGAAGCTCTTGGGTCACGATGCCTCTGACGACGAAACCGTTTCGAATATTGCCAATGGCGACACCTCTTATACCTCATTTGTCGCCGACCAAGCCCGCGCCGCCCTCAAGACACCACCACAAGGATTAACCCTTGAACAAACACAATCGCAAATTCTACACCTTGGTTTGGCCGCGCTTTTCGCTTTCTTACAGTCCAATGTCACGGGCCCTCCTCTCGACTTCAACTCGGCTGAAACCGTTCTTCCCGCTGTGCTACGAGCTGATATCGCTACCACTCGCTCCGTTCGAAGCAAAATCATTCGCGAATGGTCTGTCGATGGCGAAGCTGCCTACAAGCTTACACCTAACCCGGAGCTATTCTCAGTCGCTAAAGCTCTTCTTGCCGATGTGGAGCTCTCGGGAGCAGTTGCGGCAAACACTGCTCGCATGCGCGTCAACTTTCTTCATCAGAAGATGCTTTCCGAAGTTACCAGCCCATTGCAGGATGCGATTTATAAGGACACGGAAGTGCTCGTCAAGGCAAACTTGAACACTGAAGATCTGAGTCGCTTTTTGTTGGAGCGTGCAATCATTCACACCCATCATGGATTTGACGGAAAGGCACGGGCAGACATCGACGAAGCGTCTAAAATTCGCAATTTCGAATTTGCTTTGACGGGACAAATGGGAAAACGCACGAAGTTCCAGGAGCGCGATACCAGTCAGCTTGTTATTCTGGCAAAGAGTGCCGATGAGACAACTGATTCTACTACGGTCTCTGGTCCGAAGAAATTAGATTTGAATGATGATACCTTGCTAGAAGCTATTTCTTTCGCCGACAAGAAATCTACAACTGTTCAGGATCAGCTTTCTCCCGCGCTCCAATCAGTTGACCCCAACAACCAGCCTATACTCAATCCTGTTGATTCTGCTATTCTGCTCGCCATGGCTTCTGCCATCACAAACACTGCTCCAGAAAACGGACTCACCCGTGAAGAAACCCAACCATACGCTACTCGAGTATTGGAGGGTGGGAGCTCTAACTGGCAAATTTATACCGAGGCATTACTTCTTCGAAGTAGAGTAGAGGGCTACCGGGCTCGCACAGTTGAGCGAGCCGTACTTCAGATGCAAGCACTTGTTGATCAAGTTATTGCAGACACTGCTACCAGTGATTTTGCCGCTCAACAGCCATCGTCTGAGCCTACAACTTTCCTCCCTCGACCTGAACAGTCCGAATCCGCTCCGGCTGCTAGCCGATTGGAGTATATTTGGATCATGAATTTCTCAACACGCTGGAAGTTGGAGTCCGAGCTTGCTAAACGCTGGGTTGAACTTGGCGGTCTCCGAACTGCTCTTGAAATCTACGAGAGACTTCAGATGTGGGCTGAAGCCGCTCTCTGCTACGCTGCTACCGAGCGAGAGGAGAAGGCCAAGGCCATGGTGCGTCGTCAGTTGTACGAGGCCACTGGCCAAGACGAAGATGACGATAATGAGCTATTCGAAGGCCCTGAGCGGTCACCGCTTCCTGCCGATGCGCCCCGTCTTTTCTGCATTCTCGGAGATATCGACAAGGACGAAACATTTTATGAGCGTGCTTGGGAGGTGTCTGGTCAACGGTATTCTCGCGCTCAGCGATCTCTGGCCCGCCATTACCTTGCGCTCACACCACCTGCGCTTGAAAAGGCTGAAGATGCGTATCGAAAGAGTTTGCATATCAATCGTCTCAACCACAGCTCTTGGTTCGCTTTTGGGTGTGTTCAACTCGAACTTCAAAAATGGGGAGATGCCGTCGATTCATTCACCCGTTGCGTGCAATTGGATGATACCGACGGAGAAGCCTACAGTAACCTCGCAGCTGCCATCATGCGCCAACCAGAGCAAGAGCACAAGGTCGAGGTTACTATCGACGAGAGCACAGGCGAAGAGATTAAAACAGAGACAGATCCGCACAAGCGTAAACGCGAGGCACTGGCCGCTCTTCAACGTGCCGCGCAACTCAAAAATACCGATGCTCGGATTTGGGATAACGTCCTGACGGTAGCAGCCTCAATTCCGCCTCCATCAACACCATTCCGTGACGTAGTCACCGCACAAAAGAAAGTCATCGAAATCCTCGGCGCAAAGAAGGGCGAAAAATGCATCGACGGCCCGATCTTAGCTATGCTAGTCGAATTCCTCACAACCGCCTTCGACTACGAATCTCTGACCATCGAGTCCGACTCCGGTCCAATCATCCGAACAGGAACCATTCCCGGCCAAATTCTCTCCCTCATCGATGACAGTGTTGTCCCTCTAATCACCCACTCTTCTTCTCTCTGGCGTCTAGTTTCTCGTGTCGAAATGTTCCGCAACAGACCCAGTGTCGCTCTGGAAGCTCAGGAGAAGGCCTGGCGTACTGCCGTCACCGCATGCGCACAAGGTGCATTCCAAATGGGTGATGAGAAGCCCTGGTTGGAAGTCGTTAGTGCTACTGAGAGACTTGTTCGTGAGGGATATGCTCGATACGGTCCTATGGATCGGGAGGGTCAACCGGAGAACCCTGATGGCGAAGTTGAGATGGTTGCGCGTGATTGGAGATTCAAGGCGCGCAGTGCTATCAGGGGAATTATGGGTAAGGGTAAGGATTTCTGGGAAGACTCCGAGGGGTGGAATAGATTGAAGGAGTTGCAGAGTGAAGTTACTGGGAACTGAGTACTACTATTACTAGTAGTAATAGATTATAGATAGCATAACTTAGCATATTAGCAAAATGTGGCAATAGATTTATTGGCCGTGTCTTCAATTTGTAAAGTGATCACGGAACGGAAGATCGTGTATCTCCGATATATCTGTAATTACATTACACGCAATATCGGAATGCAGTTCCAATTCCCAAGTCTACTCTTGAACACTGCAGCTTCTCACATAACATCCTCTTTGCCTTCTCCCTCGTCTTTTGCTTAAAAGAGACCAGACAGAATCGAGTTTCCCACTACAGCCAGCTATGTTTAGGCACCCGAGACAGACTGAGCCTGACAGGTTCTCCATGAGACTTAGCGACATACTTCACCCTCTTGCTGTGATTCCTTGGGGGGGCACTCGCCATGTGGTATCTAGGGGTCCCCATTGGCATTGATGTAAATTCTATCTTTATCTGATCTGTCTTCTTTTGAATGCTAACAATAAATTCATTACTTTAGGATTCCATGATTGTGGTGCAAGATGATGACTATGCAGACGCCATCGAAAAGCTTGAAAACGCAGGATTTGTCCGAAGTTTTCCAATCCGTGGACCTGCTCCCGAAATCATGGAATCTCTTCCAAATAAAGAGCAGGTTTTAGAAGAAGTAAATGCTGGCTACCAACGTTTCGACCGATTTTGTGCAGTATTTGATTATCCTCAGAATGATTCTGCAGAAAAGTTCATGCAGGTATATCTGTTTCGGAATTCTTTTGCACATATATTTCCAACAGATACATCCAGTTTTTCAAACCGATCAGAAAATACTGTGTCAACCATACATTTCCAAGATTATGGCAATTTATACTATCCACTGGAACCGATGTTAGTGGAAAGTTTTGTCAAAGCTGCAATCGACGAAGAGACAGATATTGGGTTTTCTGAAATTGGTTTTTCCGCGTGGGACGAAGAATTGATATCTTACATTTCTATGATGGCCGGATATCTCGAAGTTGAGAACGATATTCTCGATCTGTGTCCGGATAAGCAAGCAGTGGACTGGTACAGTTGTAACTTCGGTCGAATTCGTGAGACCAAGTTCGGCCCTCTCGATCATCGCATTTCAAAACGTTTAGGCTCAGGGAAAGAGATGCCAATAGATATGAGAGGTAATCCTCTTTGACAATGCAACTGTGGTGTGTGTTCTACAATATCCAAGCTACATTTATCAAGGCATAGTCCATATTGAGGGAGTCGAGTGCCTGTGCCAGCGTTGAAACAACAGTCCTCAGTTCATCGTGACTTAGCGGCGCCATTGTATATTTTCTATCTCAGACTGTATATATATGTAAACACGCTATCCCACCCTGGATGATCGAGCATCTAATTGAGATAAACAATACTTACCAGACAAGTTGAAATGTGATGATCGATTGGCGAGGATTGGAGCGAAGATTGGTTGGAGTGATTGAGTGAATATAATGCATGACTTTCATGTCCGGACGGGCAAATAAGAGAACACTCTTGATCACGACAGACCAAATTGATAAAACCTAGTAGAGAAACTCTAAAAGACCCTGGATAGATATTGTCCACTACGCTAGCCCTAGCCAAATACCTGGAGGTATTTGCTATTTTCCGTGATTTATGAAAATGATGCCCAGTAATCTTCGAAACATATGATCATTTCTATTCCCTGGGTACTGATTCAAGCTGTGCTCTTTTCAGCTTCTTGTGATTTGCTTGATTCAAGCTTCCTCTTCAGCATTCCACAAAAGCTTTCAAACAGGACACTATCGATGCCCTGGCTCCAGTCAATTGAGACATGCACTTCATTAGCGTTCGGCGATTCGGATTGACCTCGAACAAGTTTCGCCTGTACGCGAACACCCAGAGCAATTTTGTCGGGCACAGCAGCAAATTTGGCAGAGGAACTGTCCTGCCCTGCTAGCCTCATTTTTCGACGTGACTGTCTGGACCAGACATTCTCAGCGGCGAATCCCACGCCAGTACTGAGATCTTTATCCCAGTTCCAGAACCAACGAAGAGACCCAAGCTCCTTATTTATCACACTCGTGGCATGGTCGATAGATATGTCGCTCAGCAACGTGAAATGATAATTAGCAGGGAAAGGAAGTAAATTTTTGGGGAAACCAGGAATACCCCGAGCCGCAGTCTATACAAGGTCAGACATATTCAAAGCACCAAAGACAAACGCGAAACATGAATGGCTTACCATAGAAGGCCGACGATCTCCCCAAGACCAAGCTAACGCCCACCGTTTCGTTTTACTGCCTTGTACAAATTCTGTGACAGCATAATTCTGGTTGCCATGCTTCATGAGCTTTTCGACGAGCGCCGAAACACTACTCAATTTCCCAAGCATGGACGTATACCACTGGATTTGAGTTCGAAGATGAAGACTTTCTTCGATCATACGTGTCACGAAGGCTATCTCTCCACCTGGTGCAACCATTTCCACGTCGGCGCCTGTGCAAACTGAAGATGGCTCTTGAGCTTTGTTTTCTGACAGTTGAAGCATTTCCTGACGGGAGGTATAAAATGGAGGATTGCACATTGTGAAATCAAGGCTTTTGAATATGTGAGCTTTTGTTCCTCTCAGTTAATCTTAAACCTCCTTACCCCTTTCGTTCAAGCTTTTCGAGTGGAAAGAGAAGATCATTGGCTTCGGTTTTGAAAACCCGAATGCGTGATTCGAGGTTATTCAGTTTAACATTTTCCGTCGCGGTTCGCGCATTATTTTCATCAATATCTGGATACTTGTTTAGTAAAGTCATATGTCAAGGAACAAGAGCGACTCACCTGTTGCAACGAACTCCCAACTAGGCCTAGCTTTACAACCGAGTAATGGGTAGATGCTGCAGCATCCAGTGCCACTTAAACTGACTGTTAGCTGGTACCCTTCATGAAGTTTGGTATGCAAGCCTACATATCAAGACCGACCACTTTTCGTCCGGAGTCATTTCTGACATTGGATGTACCCGTCGTTGAATCAAGAAGGTCGTGAAGCCAAAGGATATAATTTAACCTGAGAATGTCAGAATACAAACCCCCTGAGGCTTTTAGAGTAGCTTACCTATTGGGAACCTTCGAGCATATTACATCAGCACATTTATACTGTAGTTACTTTTCCGAGAACATACCGGTGGACACAGTCGATCGTCAGGTAAATTCACCTCAAGCCCGAAGTCTTTCTCCAATAAGCTGACAGTCAACTGTCTTTCAAATGATCAATTGCCCATTTCAACGTCCACTCCGCAAATGCAATTCTCTGTCCTGGCAAGCTTACCTGACCGCACCTGGATCGTTAAAGTCCAATTGACCATTTGGTTTCAAGCTGGAAACAGTTGGATTGCATCAGATGGTGCTGCTAATTAGGACATCTAATACTCGGAATACATACTATTTCGCAAATTCCTTCGATTGTAGCGCGAGTGCCTCAAAATCAACATCATTTTTGTAAAGATCCCGGAAGGACGCCATATCTGAAGTAATTGTGAGTGAGTCGTAGTTGTAGAATGTTTCAACGCGCGGGATTTGATCGGCGTATTCCCAGGCATCAAGGCAGAAAGCTGTCATGTGATCAGTCATGGATCTATAGTAAAATGAAACTATGGAACATCTGTAGGAATGTTTGATTTTTGAGGAACTTCTTCATCTATTCTAGTTTGTACTCTATATTATGGTATATATGACAATTGGTGTATAAACAGGTTGTGCAAGTAAGAGGTGTAGAAAGCAAAAATAAGATTCAAGTCGCCCAGGCAGAGAATATAAAATGCAATCGTGCATTCCAATGCACGATTGCATTAGAAGGTTTTATAGAAGAATGCTGGGAAGATAAACGCTTAATCACAAGTCATTAGGTCATGAAAGGCGCCAATCTCAAGTGAGATGGTTCGCCCCTTTTTTTGTCTCGTTCCGTTGTTGAAAGACCTTTTTCTTGTCCAAGACATTTTTATTGCAGTCGATGTTGCGACAAAAGTGGACTGTATAACTAAACAGTCTGCTGCTTTCGCTTAAGTCGCTCAGTTCGCTCAAGGCGCCATCCTGGGCCCCAGCGCATTTCGACGGCGAGAAGAGGAACCATACAGGCAGTGATTCCAGCAAGTAAAATGAATGCATATTGAGCTGTGATAGCATCGATGATGGGTTGGACGGCTGCAACACCGGCAGCACCAATCAGGCATCGCATTAAATTGTTGACTGCGGTTGCACTGGCACTCGCTCCGGGATACAGATCAATGACGAGAGCGCTGTTGATGGTGAAGATGGCAGTGGCACAGTAGGCGATTATGTATTGGAGGATGATTGGTAGTGCGAGGTGGGTACGAAGTGAGACGCCGTAGACAGCCGTGCAAACGATGAATAAGGCAGTGATCCACCAAGTATTACGCATTCGAGCATACTCGATAGGGAAGTCAGAGTGAGTCTTCGTTGTTATGCGCGTGTCGAGGGGTAGATTGTGCTCTTGGCAGTATTCACGTTCTGTTCGCTTGTGGTTGTAGTCCATTAAGTAGCCGGTAGTATAAGAGCCTGAAATACAGCCGAATCCTGGTATTCATTTCAATTAGCAAATTGTATAGAAGCATTGAGGCATTTGCACTCACCATTTCCGAGGAATGTAAGGCCAACCTCCAAAGTATTCAGCCCGTAAGTAGATTCAAATAGATCCGAGGTCGAGGAAGTAACCATCGACCAGACAGTATAGATAATGGCACCGAAGAAAAGAGTGATGAATACATCTTTCTCTCCAAGGAAACCTAGTGGAGCAAACACAGTCTTGATTGTGACTTTTTTCTTCTCAGCCGAGGGAACTGAGTCAGGCTTTGCATCCTTCTGTCCAGTAAAATGGTAAATGAAGGGTTTATTGAGACCATGGAGAAGTACGGTTCCATTCCCAGCAACGCTGCGAAGCGTTTCTGGAAGGAAAAACAAGATAGAGAAGAGACTGATTCCGGAAAGTATAGTCAAAAACCAAAATATGGCTCTAAAACCCAAGTACTGCGACAAGAGACCGCCGAATACAGGACCAACACCCTGACCAAGCATGCGTACTACATTCGTTAGACTAGTCAAGCGAAAGGGGGATACGGTTTTAGTATTTGCTCACCTCCGCCAAAGATTCCAATCAAGCTTCCACGTTCAGCAGACGTAGTAATATCACCAATGACTCCGGCTCCTGGGTAGACATGAGAAACTGCATTTGAAACGTGAAGGTGGTTTTCAGTACATACCAATTGAAATAGTGGCAGCACTACCAGCAGCCTGGACAGCTCGAAATGCCATAAGCTCTCCATAATTTGTAGATACCCCCAACGCAATGTTTGCAATCATATACACGATAAATGTTCCGATGAAGATTGATCGTCGACCAATAACGTCGGAAAAGGAGCCCCAGAAACTGGGTGCAATACCTTGGACGATCATGTAAATGGTAACAGTGAGTGTGGCGAGGGACATCGAAATGTTCAGTTCCTGGAAAAGAAGCAGTGAGACATTGTTTATGTGAAAATTGGAAGATGATATCAACTCACTCTAGATATTTCACCAAGTGCTGGGAAGTATATATTGGAAGATAGTGGGGAGAATATGGCGGCGAGAGATACAATGCAGACAATCTGCAATTTGCGAGATCGAGAAAAGACATGATAAGGTGGAGGAGATGTTGTCTGTCCCTCGAGGTTGATAGAGCCGGATGAGGGTGTTGGGAGTCTTTTCTCGTCTTGGGGCGATAGGCTAGGGCTAGAGTTGACTGAGTACGCTGTGACTGTAGGCTCCTTGCCAGAGTCTGAGGACTTGTGTTCGGACATGGTCGATAGGTAAAAGAACTATAATCTTGATCTTAAACTTTCATAACGGTTGCTCTAGAAAAGGAATCGAATATCTGAAGAGATCTTTTCTAGATCAGTCAAGTCGGGAAATAAAAGCCTTGGCTCTGCTCGTAAATGAAAGGCAAGGGGCCTTTTTTATGTCCGATTTCAGCCCAATCCCCCTGATAGCCCTCCTCTGACTCTATGGGCTGTATCCATACATTTTTGGAGTCAAGGCCATGTGCTCCACTGTGGGTTTAGCCAAGGGGACGGGGGAGAGTGGTCCCTTTGGCGGTTGGACTAGATGGATGGCAAGGATCGGAGAAAGACGGTCATCTAGATGCTATCCACTCTGAAAAAAAGGTAAACGATCAGCATATCCTGATTCTAGGCGCAGTCCTTGGTCCCTGATATCTACGGGTAGACGCTGTAGGTAAATAATGCACGAATTGGTTCTCGAAATCGACAACTTGATTTCATATACTCCTCTTACAGCGCACTGATACAAAAGCATAGTCACATTCCTTTCAAGGTCTATATTCTGGCACCTATTCCATATTCAATCTGTTTGGGATTCGCCGTCATATTCATTCAAGCCCTAGCATACGAACTTCCTATTAGTAGTCAAATGTCATTGCTCGATTAGGGGTACAGCTAGTGTTTACACAGGTACGCGTGTCCTATTGATCGACTATGAAAAGATCGGCGGAGCATGGGCACAGATGCACATAATCAAGAAATCCTGTATTTCTACTTGTCGAAATACTCTTCACGGTGCCGATTATCGTTGTATCGTTGGCCTGAATATCCCGAAGTCCTGCAGACGCGGGTTAGCCGGCATGACACAACCTTGGAAGTGTCGCAGGATGATGAAGGCTAAGTGACCTTAATCAAGTCAGGATTTGGCAAAGACTACACTATTTTGCACATGGGTCTAGAAAATGGAATTTGAAACAATGTCATAGCGTTCTTAACCCATGGAGATCTTGGGTCGTCAAGCAATGCCAAGCTCACCATTGACCAGCTGGGAGTTGGTTCAGGGAGCAATGATTAGATCCATGCGCCAGCATATTACGTAGACAGTCGATGAAAGCAGTAATGTGAATCAATTTCATTTTCTTTCTGTTCTCTATTCTCCCCTTTTTGTATGTATAGGGGGAGTGACAGATAGCCCTTGCTGGAGGGATGACGATGAAAGGGATCAAGTGGGGAGATTACTAGTCATTTAGGGCATGAACATAGCCCATGATAATGCATTTCCAGGGTCTAGATAAGCGTGAGAGGCTGTATCCGCAAACTAATGTGATCAATGCATCGGCATTTCGTCCAATCTCGACATCATAGGTGGAACACTGAAAGAAGAATGCGCCTTGGGACAAGGTTCGCGCCAAGCGGATAATGATCGACAGCCGAACGTCCTGGCCTGACGACTTCACCCAACTAATTCCTGCTGCTAATCCTTGAGGGCCAATGGTAGACCCACCGCATCCCCCTTTGGCGCCGACAACAGGGGTGGACACATCCACCATTGCATGGTCTCCAAGGTTTGTATGAGAGGATCGAAGTCTCCACCATACGTGCTGGAACGATGCACGAAGGTGTCCAGCCGGCACGGACAGACGTCTCGTGGTTCGTCCTTGCTCGTTATAGGCTGGTCTGTACCATCCATCATTGATCGTCTTCTCAGTGACGTATGTATGTACATGATATGCACTGTCGCAATCGAGATGAGATGTCGGGAATTTTCTATTCGGATACAACCTTTTTTTGCTTGCCTTACAATAAGGCTGATCTCGTTCTGCCTTATTTCTTGGCTCTTGGCTCTTGGCTTCCAGCCTTTTGCGATATTCTCATTTTCAAGCAACTCCGAGGAAACCGCCGATATGCATCTCAGGGTCCACCGATGCCCGCTCCTTGGCTGTCGCGACCGGCCGAAGGTCATCCCGAGGTCGGCTAGCCGAGTGCAACATCCCTTGTGTTCCTCGTGCATATGGCTTCGATGCGGATTGGTCTGTCAGTTTTGTAAATGTTAATCTGGACCTTCTATTTCTATGCATCGGTGTCCGGTGTGGGCCGCTTCTCATGCTGAATTGTGAGAGGCTATTACAACTGAGTTTCGGGATAACAAGGCCTTTGAGTTAAAAAATTGGCGATTGGGAGCAATGCAGTGCAATAAAGATTGTACATTCATACAATTTAGGGCTCCACCTACGTATATTAAGGTTGAGATATCTCGTCCGTCCGGCTGCAACTGAGAATGTGCCCAATCGGAAGTTTTCTTCAGTGTATTCTTTAGCGCCTTCGTGTGGCGTCCTTTCAAAGAGACACCGACTTAGACATTGATGGATTCGGAAGGTCGTACCCTCTAGCATTGATCTATGATATCAAGTTGAAACCCTCGAAATTTGAATTTTCTCCCAACCTGAGCAGATAAGTCAAGGGCTTCTTTCATCCCGCTCCCTTCAAATCCCTGATATCCCATATTTTCGTGTTGACATCATACAATCACTATCCCAGAGATTTTTTTTTTTCAATGCACGTAGAAGAAGCAGCAACCTTCAAAGCAGACGTATATAGTGATGGTCTTACTACATTTAGTATACCTGGTATTGCATCAGGCCGTTTTACTCCATAGTCTTCTGTGCAAAGACTTAAAATTAAATCAATATTTGTACAACATAATAGAAAGCAGTATTCCGTACAAACCGTACTTTTGTGGATGGCCAAGGGGGTTCTCAAGGCATCACAACTGATCGACAGGTTTTGTTTCAATAAAACGCATGGGCCACGTATAGTCAGAACTAAGTACACAGCCCCCTAATCAAGTATCAATGCTTCGTGGATTTATTGAGGGGGCGTAGCAATTGAAATTATTATTTTCATTCTCTGACATGAATAGGGCTCCAGGACCGATATCCATGAGTTGATGGGACATGGATAGCTATATCAAAATAGTAGAGTATTGAAGCCATCGATGGAGCAGATAATTGTTGGTATAATACTGTGACGTGCAAAGCCTAAAGAAAACAGAAAAACAAGCTACCACTCCATATCCATACCTCAAGCAATAATCAACCTTCATAGAGGTTCACGATTAATGTGAGCTCGTTTCGACAGAATTGCGAACTCTTGAAGCATAAATTCTACTGAGCTTGTGACATTGGGATATCCGTATCAATATAATGGCATACGACTGTTTACGCCGTTTCCCTCGGTACCATAATCGTTCTTTCTCGCAACTGAATATTTGAAATTACAAGCTGCTCTTTCCTCAAGAGTCTACCTTCCATCAGTGCCGATTCCCAGACGACGTTCAATCCAGCCTGTTCCACCTCCCTAATCCTTCAACATGAAGAAAGAATCAAACAATTCAAAGCTTGTCTAGAGCTAGCCAGTCCCAACAGATGAATATAGAAGCTCTTAACAGACCGTTTATCGTATGGGACCGGCGGATTAAGACCCCATATATTACCTCGCCGATCAAGGCGCGTTGATTAGGATCTTTGAGAATATAATGTCAACCGCAAGCACAATAAGATGGTTTGAAGTAAGTCCTTAACCCCTACTGAGAATAAATCGTCTTGATAATGACTTTTCCTGTAGTTGTCTTGGACAGTATGCACCAAAAAAAAATGTGCCATGATTGAGAGGTCCACCCTTTCGCAGCCCCGACTTGAGATCGTAAATCTCAGGGGGGGCTGATCTCGACCAACTCGAATCTCCCTATAAGGCGCCGTTAAAGGAGACCTTCATCCCCCTCCTCCGCCTTATCCCTGATCTACCTCAAACATGTCAAGGTGGAACTAGCCGAATGGATTTCCGATCGGTCCCCTTTCCCTGATGAACCCGGGACCACGCGTAGCCGACCTTGGGTCGACTAGTGGATCACATCGATAATATCCACCACGATAACGGGTGATCTGCCCAAGGCCAAGAAAGTCAGGCTCGAACCTAACAGAGCATGAAGATCGCTTCTGGTCGAATCATCAGCGGAGGCGAGCGGAATTCCTATCTTTCAGTTCTTGGCAAATATCTTTCCCGTGGTCTCTGCTGATGCTCTGTTTTTGAGGGTTGAAGCGGTGTGGGTGTGTTGGACGGGGCTTCGGGTCACATATCAGTATTGTCGTCGTTCTCGTTCAGTTTCAATGCGGTTGACAATCTCTGAACGTTTTCTGAGAAAACCAAGGATTTCATACAGCCCCCACTCAAAAGCATTTGTCGTCAATTTTATCCCCACTTGTTGTCTTCACAGTCGTCAATTTCACGTCAGTTTGTGCTGAAGCATTGAATCTGTGTAGCCATGTATTTAAGGGCTTTCGGGTGAGGCCCCAGTACACTGTTGCTTTTTGGTGGTAACCTCATCTTCCAGATCTTCGCTGGTGTGCTTTCTTTGCCGTTTCAAGGTTCTTACCACTTTTGAAGATAGCGATAAATTGTCAAACGCAAAATCAAAGCTCTCGCGAGCGGACTGGATGTATTGGTTATCATTTGTCAGAAGTCTAATGTGATCGATTCCAGGATCAGAGACATGTCTTGTTGTGTGTCCTGGCTTATATGAAAATTTCTCTGCCTTCGAATGATAAGGTCATCATCGTGCAAGCTCTTTGGTAGACAAGTATAAATCACTGGGGGTCCTCAGGGATCCTTGACATGGTGAATATATTCGAAAATTCTATTCAAATTTTTTTTGGGGGGGGGGGGGAAACGAGATCAATCTAGGGGTTTAAGGTAGTGGCAAGAAGATTTGCGATGGAAGAAGAGGCTCTTTTAGCACGTAAGCACGACTTGGTTTGCTATCGGTTTCCGTACCACGATCAATTAACTGATGCTGACTATAAGGGAAAATTACGACCAGTGAGGACTCACATGATGCAAATTAGACTATGAATGAAACAAAAAACATGCCGTGAAATATACTATATCTAAATCAGAGAACTTCAAATTCTCTCATCAAGTTGATGGCAGTCCACGAGGTTGAACTAGAACCATCCAATGGATTTATAGGTATATATCCATATGAGGGGCCACCAGAGAGTGTGACAGCTTGCTCTAATTCAACGTTGGCATTGGAATGCCCGAGTACTTACCAAAACACAGGTGTGCCATTTGATGTAAGTATGCCATTGAAAATTGATCTCCCGACCTTAATCTTGAGCAATCTGACCAATGGAGAAGTTTCAAGCTCTGTATTAGCATAATCACAGGTGTGATTATGCTAATACAGGGATGGGCATGAATGAATGGGGTATATTACTAACGAATTAGCACTAACACTGCAATGAGTATTAATTTGGACCGCTCGCTGATAACCACTTCGGCGGCCCTTCATTCTCGTTGCTTCCCTGTTTTTTCTTATCTTGATTCCTTCTCGGGAAAATGCAAGCGACTATTCTCGTTCGCATCTAGCGAGTACACTGACTGGACCAAGTTCAAGGCAAATGGTGTGAACCTTGGCGGCTGGTTGGAACAAGAATAAATTTTTGACCAGGACTGGTGGAACTTGCATGCCCCCAATGCCACTGATGCATGGACATTCTGTGAGACACTGGGCAGCCAATGTGGCCCCGTTCTATAGGAGCTAAAACGCACTTTTGTCACAACCGACGACGTTGACAAGGTTGCTGCTGTTGGCATGTTTAAATTATACCCGAGCGTGAAGTGAAACTCCACGTTTTCTAACCACTTGTAGGCGTCAACACACTCCGTATCCCAGCTACATATGCAGCATAGATTAAGGTTCCTGGATTGGCCCTGTATCACGGCAACTAACAAGAATACCTCAAGAAGATCGCATCTTACGCCATTGAAAAACACAACATGCGCGTTGTCGTTGGCTTGCACTCGCTTCCCGGTGGTGTTAATTCCCTTGATATCGGCGAGAAAGCAGGCAATGATGGCTGGTGCCAGAACTACACCAACCCTACTCTTATGAAGCAATTGATCAGGTCCTTCAGTTCTTCGTCGAGAAGGGATACCCCTGGGCCCTCACTATTTCTCACATCAACGAAGCTTCCGATAACCCATCCGCCTTCGCATCACCAAACACATCGACCATCAATGGCACCAACTGGATCATCAAGTACACAAACGGTGTTCTCACTCGTATTGCACGTGTTGACAAGCTCATTCCATTGATGTTGCAGGATTGTTTCCTGGGCGAGTAGCACTGGTCCAGTCTATTCCCCAGCAAGACCAACCTAGTCATCGATACTCACTTATACTACTTCGCGGCTTCGGGAGCCTATTCGCAGTGAGCTAAATGTGCTATCTGTGGTCAGGCTTCCGTTGTTAGAGGTGATGGCAAGTTCCCTGTATACATTGGTGAATGGGCCCTACAGACTCTTTACAGCAACACTTTCAAGAATCGAAAGAATCTGTTCAATACCCAGTGCGTTATGCATCGAGTTATTATGCTCAGAGTGGCTTTTTCTAGAACATCAAGCATAGCAGTACTGCCGCTGTTGATGGCCAAGGTGTTCAGAGAGACTATTGGTCCTATGAACGCCTGATTGATACTGGTGTGGTTCACAAGCCGCTTTCAAACACTATTACTGTTAGACTTTCTTTGGTATTAAACTTGGTATCTGTCTAAAAGTCAAATCAGTCTTGCTCCTGTGACATGATCAAACTTTATGGTTCTATGATGTATTGATCTCTTCAAAGCTCTATCATGATAATAGATCTGATACTATGAGCGGACGATCGTTCCACGAGAGACTTCGAATCCAAACACCAGGACGGTCGATTCGTTGGTACCATACGGTTGCTACTATTTCCAGATAATGCACGTATTATAATTTGTTGATTCAACCAACTGCTCCTAATCAACTACGAGTTTCTATTCACCGGCAAAATTGGGTTGATAATTGAGACATAACTACTAGCCATTGTGTGGTTCTAGTTGGTATTACTTCACAAGTCTTGTAATGGAATTAAATTATTCGAAGTCACTAGTCTACCAGTACTATCATTCGGACTGCCGTCCAATTGAACACGTCCGTCAGAGTAATATCTTCCAAGGCTTATCTTGAATAAGAAAGATACACCTTCTAATCATTCTCATCATGACCCCGGTTGTTTATACTATAGTCCCGGATGTAACATCATAATGCGGCTTTCTCACAAAGGCAAATTGCGCACTTTATCATACACCCATAAGATAATTTTCAAAAGTACTGTACAATACCCTGCAAGCCTTTTTCTAAAGTGTCGTCATCTCCTAGCGGTAATTGCGGTTGAGAAAATTAAACAAAGTTCCCAGGGTCCTTGGAGTAGCTATCACAAAGGATTCATCTATTCACATTATCATGCAAGATTTAATTGGGCTTTTGCTCATTGTGCCAAGTGAAATAGTTACATCGAGTTAATTGCACTGCAGAAAATGGGTCCTTGGCTGCCAAGAGGATACTGCAGATATAGCGTCAATCTGATACGGAAGATTTGACGACCGGGAAAATGGACAACCGAGACATATGACGATAATCCTCGTACTATCTGGCTGAGTGATCTCTGTCTTTAATTAATAAGAATATGGACTTGCGAAAGTATCGCTGAATAGTGATTGGCGACTTGACGTTATCTTCGCATGTTGAATGAAGCTGTTGCGTTGTCTGGGTTGGAGGACTGATACCAGTGCTTTTGAAGACGATTCTATGTTGTGATTTTTGTCCCTATTCCAAATCGGTGTACGCTTGATTTTGAGCTCTGTATACTTCTTGGAAGCATTCTTTGGGTCAATATTGATAATGTGTTCAATATTGATCTTGTGGTGCTGTGTGTATTTAGTACTTCTAGCATGCATTTTGGGATTAAATAGGTTGGTTTAATAGTACTGAGTAACTTAACTTACCGAGGTGAATAGTTCCTGGAAGGTTTATTTGATCTATAACAGCATAAAATTTAGATATCTCCCCTACTTAACCTCTTGCATGCCAATGTCCTGATGATGTTTCGAGCCCACGCACGCATCCTGAGTCAAATCTTTCTTTTCATAATATTCGTGACTCACTTCGCTCCGTTAAGGTCTGATGCAAATACTTGAATTTCTAGCAATCATTTATTTATGAGCCTTTGTATTGCTTTTTCATGCATATTTTAACAATTTAAAATGGTCATAGACTCCCGCGAGTGTCCACCGCCAGCGGAAAATAAATTCCTCACCTGCCCCTCACTACAAATCACCAACTACTTCTATCGCTTCTAATTGCATGAAAATTCAAAGTCCATCTCGAATTACATAAGTTGAATACGATCAAGAACTGCTATAAGTTGACCGAACCAAATCTTGAAGACGTCTCCAAGAATAACCTCAATCCATCCATCCCAGACAATATCACGATGTCGCATTTGCAATATTACAACTATGAAGGCGTTGGCCAAAGGAACAAGGAAAGATTCCGGTATAGCCAAGCAGTTCGCATTGGTGATCGCATTGAATGCGCAGGACAAGGTTCGCACATCCACTCGATATTCGGCTTCTCTGACGCTATTCAATCTAACAACTTCGGATACAGGCGGTTGGGACCCCAAGACGGGCGTTTTCCTCAAGGAGATCAATGAGCAAATCGATCAGGCGTTCGCCAATGTCGATTTGAATTTGAAAGATGCGGGCGGAAAGGGCTGGGAACAGGTGTTCCGAGTCAACTCATATCACGTTCCAATTAACAATGAAGCTCTGGACGCCATGGTTCGCAACTTTAAGCGCTGGATGCCGAACCACCAACCGATCTGGACCTGTGTTGGAGTGACGAGGCTCGGAGAGGATGATATGCGTGTCGAGATTGAAGTGGTGGCCCATGATCCTTGAATTTGGTTGATTGGAATTAGTGTATGTGATGACATATATTCGTTAATGATGATAGGGTATATCCCATTCCGTGTGTTTCGCCCTTTGGTGCTTCCAATGCAGTAATTCCATGCATTAATGATGGATATCTCATCTTATAAGCATAGGGTGTTAATTTCAACGACCCCCTCTTGATCCCTTGCCACCCCTACCACCACGACCACCGCGGCCGCCTCTACCACCTCTTCCGGAGCGTCCAGTCGAGCTCTTCATAGAAAAGAGATCCTGTTTGCTCAGATTGAGTGTACCACCAGAGAATTTTCCAATAGAAGATCCTCCCACCCCGCGTTCTCTGTGTCCATTGTTCGATTTAGAGACCTTTGAAGGTCGCTCCAGAATAATACCATTTTCCTTGGCTTCACGACGCCTCTTTTCATCCTTCGAGGCTGCTTTCGCATTGATTCCTCGTCGGTGAGCATCGGGCATCTTCTGCTTGTAGAGCGAAGTCTTGGCACCGAGCTCTTGCATTCGCAAATCTAGAGCCTTCAATCGGTTCTTTCCTGTAGGCGCAAGGTCATCCGCGGAATCGAGGAGGTGTGATTCTTTCAGCAGTCGTTGTAATGCAAGGTCGTGCTTGATATTATCGGCGTCTGCAGCGTCTTCTTCCTTGTCTTTTTCGGAATTCGATTTTGACGTTGGCTTTGTTAGGACATCCAACGCGGGCGTACCGTTCTGGCAAGTTATATGTCAATTTATAGTCTTGGAAAATGAATAAAAAGAGATTTTATACCAGAAAAGCCTTGCGAGCTTGCTTGTGCATCAAGTCATCTCCATCAGTAGCAGCATCCTTATGCTCAACGACCTCGACTTTGGGTTCGTCGTCCTCTTCACCTGATAGCCCATCCCATCCATCTTCTGAGTCCGAATCATCGTCCTGTTCCTCACTATTGTAGTCTTCGTCATCTTCTTCTGACTCTGACACCTCCGAAGCCTTCACCGGGGCAGCTTCTATTGGCTCGAATTGCGCCTCGAAGTATTTGCGAAAGATATCCTGGGCATTATCTGCGGGAGGGGGACTCGGCTCCTCGGTCTTTTTCGATCTTGAAACAACGGAAGTATCTCTCTTGCGCTTGGCGACCATGATGGGTATATTTTCCAACTATTCAACCGACAAACTTGGAAAAGTCAACACGACGGAGATCCGCGAACTTTTTTTCGGCCAAGCTCGCAGATCACGTGTGATAACGATAAGCCCCTCGAGGGGCCGGTTTGGCCGTTTGGGAACTTTTAGAAAGTCATTCGATTGTCGCTGATTCAATTGAACCGACAAAATGACGAAATTCAGACCTTGCATTGATTTACACTCGGGGCAAGTCAAGCAGATCGTTGGAGGAACTCTCAGCAATGTCGCTGAAGATCTGAAGACCAACTACGTGTCCAAGCTCCCCGCAAGCCATTACTCGGGACTCTACCAGAAGCACGATTTACGCGGAGGACATGTGGTAAAACTGGGACCAGGGAATGATGAGGCTGCTCAGGAGGCAGTGCGCACATGGCCGAATGGGTTACAAGTTGCTGGAGGCATTACCGACAAGAATGCACAATATTGGATTGATCAGGGTGCTGAGAAGGTGAGCAATATCCTGCATGGCCATGGATTCTTGTTTTGCATTTTTTCCCCAGTTGTTCGCGTACTACAGATGGGAACCTTCATTCTCATACTTGGTCTTCTTATCTCTTCTCATTCGTTGATCTCTTTGCCTGGTGACCTTTCGTCATATCTTTCAAGATGACGCTAATCATTCATGGAATGCGGGACAATAGGTGATCATCACTTCATTCCTCTTCCCATCCGGGAAATTCTCCCTCGAACGCCTAGAGCTGGTTCTGGCAGCTCTGGGAGGTGACAAGTCAAAGCTGGTCTTGGACTTGAGTTGCCGCAGAAAGGATAATACTTGGTTCGTAGCGATGGATCGTTGGCAGACCATCACGGAGATGGAGATCAATCAAGGTAAGAGATCACGGAGCACTGCACAGTTTGTGATGAACTTTTCATTACTGACCTTGCGTAGAATCAATTGCTCTTCTGGAACCTTACTGCTCCGAGTTTCTGATTCACGCAGCTGATGTGGAGGGCCTTCAACAAGGAGTCGATGAGGAATTGGTGTCCAAGTTAGCTGAGTGGTGCACTATCCCTGTCACTTATGCCGGTGGTGCACGCAGCCTACAAGACCTCGAAAAGGTGCATGTTAGTAGCAAAGGCAAAGTTGACTTGACCATTGGCAGTGCCTTGGACATCTTTGGTGGTTCTGGGGTGACCTTTGAAGAGTGCATCGAGTGGAATAAAACCCATTAAGACCCCAAAATTATAGACATTAGAACAAAACAACCCATGAATGAATGAATAACATGTTTATAAATGCATTTTGCCTTTATCCATTGTTGTGTTGTGTAGTCAATACAATCGGAACAAGTCGAGGCGCATGAATGATACCTTGCAGGCCGAAAGCGGCTTAGTCTGTCTCCGCCCGCCAACCTCCGTCTTCAACTCCTGCCATCAACTCGATCATTCTCCCATCCTTCTTCTTTAACGCCCTCTTCCCCCGCCAATCGGGTGTATGCGAAACACATTTCCCTTCAGACTAGAATACTGCTTCCCTTGTCATCTTTATCTCACACCATCGCCAAAATGAAGCCCGTCGTATCCGCCTTGAACGCTTGGTCATGGTACGCTTGTCCACCCCGAATAACACTGCGGTCTCGATTCTCCGGGTGAACAGACTCTAATAACCTTACTCTGTTAACAGTGTCGTTATCTCCCTCTTCGCCATCATCATCCTCTCCGTTCTCGGGTCTCTATTCGCCGTATGTCATTTCCGACCTCATCCATCCAGATTATGCGCATAATCACTTCGTCCGAGCCAAGTCACTACGTTACCAGATCAATACGCTAACCTCAGTTCACAGAGCAATAATCACGCCTACACAGGTAGTGAAGGCGAACCCGAAGATGGGGTCGCTGTCGCTGCCTCCATTTACACCGCTGTGATCATCTACGCTGTACGTCATCCGTCCTTCAAGCCTGTTATTACATCAAAGTTGTTCGGACCGACATCGCTAATATCTCCATTACTTTTCACAGGGATTTTTTATTTTCTGCGGTTTCCAGGCCTATCTGCACCTGCGAGGCAGCAGGGGTGGCGCTATATCACTCCAATAAATCCAAAACCAAATACCCCCCTGCAATATCTCATTCGGTGTCTCTGACGGTTTTCTTCTGTTGATTTACAATCTTTGGGTCTCATCATCTTTTTTTTTCGGTCTGTCTTTGGATGAATGTGGATTATATTGGTCCAAGAGGGTGGGGGAAGTTCTAAGACGGATCAGCGGGTGCAACGGAATGACCAGCTGGATTTATCTCGCTTTTGGGAATCACTGGGCTCGGTTACCTTGCATCGCAGCTATCTTGTTTCGGACTCCGTCGGCAAGGAATGCAAGGGAAATGGTCGCTCTTCTGTGATGGATAAATGCTCAGCTGGGCAGGTCTCGCTGGGTTTTCTGTCACAGATGGAGAAGAATGACCACCCGGCACGATGTGTACATAGATCGCTCGGATTTTGTCGCCAGTTTCTTGTTCTACCTCTAGCTATTTCACTGCAAGCTGATATCAATCAAGTATAGACATTTCATCATTGTTCGTTATTGTACTAAATCACTTTTGCGAAGCGTGATACCCTTCCCCAACGCCGGTATATGCAGAATCAAAAAGTAACACCCAGCTTCTTTCCATTACTCTTCATCCTCCCACGGCTCTAACATCTTGGACATGTAAGGACCGTCGAGGGTGTATCCCAGGCGAGCGTAGTAACTCCGGACACCAACACCAGAAATAACACTGATCTTGGTACTTCCGTGCTCTTCGCGCGCGATACGCTCTGCTTCCTCCATCAACAAAGTTCCAAAACCACGGTGTTGGAACTTAGCAGTGTCACGACCGTGAAGTGGAACCGCTGAACCGTAAACGTGGAGCTCACGAACGATACTTGTCTGTTGGCCAGTGAACTCGGGACGGAAGGTGTGTGTATCACTGCACTTGCGCAGACGAAGCAATCCAATAAGGATATCCTGCTTAGGATCCTCGTATGCTAGGAATGTCTCCCAGCCACCGTTAGCAGTATAGTCACGACGAATAAGCTCGACCTGCGAAGGACGAATCTTGTTCTTGACTTCATTGATACCAACTTCACGGGTACGAACATCACGGCAAGTAGTTCCAAAATCCTTCATACGAGCCAGGGCCAGTTCACGCAAGTTTCCATTCTCGACACCGGAAGTGACCAGCGGCATAGGAATATCACGTTGGACACGGTAGATACGGGTCCATGGGGGGGACTAGAGCCAAGATTCGGGCCACCAGGTCAATCAATGCATTGGGGGTATAATTCTTGTAGCGACCAGTTCGCCACAACTCATAGAGACCCGTACCACGAATGACGAGCGTGGGGTAGATTTTGAGACCATCAGTACGGAAGGCTGGGTTCTCGAAGTACTCTTGGAATTGGAACAAGTCACGCTCCATTCCAACGTTGGGCAAGTCGGGCATCATATGGCTGACGACCTTAAAACCAGCATCCTTGGCAAGCTTAAAGGTCTCTGCCACCGCAGCAACTGTGTGTCCACGGTTTGTGTCGCGCGCAACATCCTCGTACAAACTCTGCACACCGACCTCCAGACGGGTACATCCGTAACGCAACATACTGCTCAAATGTGTGTCCAAGCAGTAATCGGGCCTGGTTTCGATCGTGATACCAACACATTTGACATTACTCATTTCGCCAGCAAGAACAGCCTCATCCACGTTATCAGTCTGGTAACCACTCAGCGCATTGTGGAGTTGCGAAATGAATGAATCCCGGTAGTCCTCTGGCAATGACATGAAAGTTCCACCCATGATAATATATTCAACCTTGTCGACACTGTGACCGAGTGACTTAATCTGATCTACACGTCCTCGGGCCTGCTCAAAGGGATCATAGCGCGCGCGAATCGCACGCATGGAAGTTGGCTCATATCCGGTGTAGGACTGTGTTGAGTATTCGAAGTCGGAGTCTGGACCACCGGGGCAGTAAACACAGATATTTCCGGTATACGCAATATGCGGACAACGATGGGGTTTGCACATAACAGCGACAACGGCGATACCCGATGAAGTTCCTATTTTCGAAAATCCATTAGCACGAGAATTTTACCTCACAACTACTACCCAAGGCAAATGGGATGGTCGACATACGAATAGGCTTCGCGATCAGCTTTGGCAAGATATATTTCTTATAATGCTCTGGAACAGCCGCGATAATCGAAGTCAGTGGCGGCTGGGTACTCAAATGATGCTTTTTCGCGAAAGTGCCCCGCAGCTTGTTGAGATTGATATCCTTCTTCGGCTTCGACGAGTCTCTGGATGACTCGTAATCCTGAATGAGCGCATTCGCAATGTCGGAACATGCTCGCATATAACGTTCGTTCTCGGGGACACTCTTTGCGTTCTTTCTCGCCGTCTTCTTGTTAGGTGCCATTGGCATGGTCATAGTCATCGTGGCCATGGCGGGCAAATTATCACCGCAAGAAGCGGGTCAAATTAGTCGACAGTAGACGATGGATGATGGTTTTGTAAATAAATAGCCAGTCTCACAGCTCTCGAATTATCGTGGTGGGGGTGAACACGATTAGATAGAAAAAGAGAGGGAAAAAAAAGAGTTGACGTTGAGTGGCCGAGGCTGCCGAACTCAAAGTCGGGTCCGCTTAAGTAAAGGTTTCTTCTTCCCGAACGAAAACTCCCGGGCGCGCATCCCGAATTACCCTTGCTTTCCAACCTCAAACTTCTTCTCCCCCGTCTTTTTCGTCTACTCTCCTCTCCTCTCCTCTCTAAACCCTTTAATTCCCCCCTCCTTTTCGCAGTCATGCAGGCCTTCCGACGCAACACTTTCTCGGCCCTCCGAAATGTCGCTGGCCAGCAGCGTCGCCAGACTACCTCTGCCTATGCCAGCACCGTGAACAACTTGCGAATCAACAAGGATACCCGAGTTCTGTTCCAGGGTTTCACCGGAAAGCAGGGAACGTATGTTCTGGCTCTTGAATGTGATGTTCCTTTTGGACGCGCAGAGTGCTGACTTGGAGTTCTTGAACAGTTTCCACGCCGAGCAGGCTATCGCCTACGGTACTTTTTCCCTCCCTCCTATTGCGATCGCGAAAACAGAATAAGAGCTCACACAACCCCAGGCACTAACGTTGTCGGTGGTACCAACCCCAAGAAGGCCGGCAGCACTCACCTGGACCTCCCCGTCTTCGCCAACGTTGAGGATGCCCGCAAGCAGACCGGCGCCACCGCCTCTGCCATCTTCGTCCCGTATGGAAACATTGTTTGCTCCGAATATGAAGAATACCATGAAGACTAACAATTTATAGTCCCCCTCTTGCCGCCGCCGGTATTGAGGAGGCCATCGCTGCTGAGATGCCCCTTGTTGTTTGGTACGTGTTTGGTCCGAGAGCTCCCTAAAAGAACACCTGTAGCTAATTTGATATTTTTTACTGCGCGACACAGCATTACTGAGGGTATCCCCCAGCACGGTACGAAATCCTCGATGGAAAATGACACGCGAATAACAATACTAATCGATAATTCCTAGACATGGTCCGTATCACCGACATGCTGAAGACCCAGAACAAGACCCGTCTTGTCGGCCCGAACTGCCCCGGTATCATCGCTCCCGTAAGTACAATGTCCCGACCCCGATCCCGAAAGCTACAATTCTCATTCTAGCTTGTCTTTTCGTCGATATAGGGACAATGCAAGATCGGTATCATGCCCGGCTTCATCCACAAGCGCGGCCGCGTCGGTATCGTCTCTCGTTCCGGTACCCTCACCTACGAGGCCGTCAACCAGACCACCCAGGCCGGCCTTGGACAGTCTCTCGTTGTCGGTATTGGCGGTGACCCCTTCTCCGGTACCAACTTCATCGACTGCCTGAAGATCTTCCTCGAGGACCCCGAGACCGACGGTATTATCATGATCGGTGAGATTGGTGGATCCGCTGAGGAGGACGCCGCCGAGTTCTTCAAGGCCAACAACATCCACAACAAGCCCGCTGTTTCCTTCATTGCCGGTATCTCCGCTCCCCCCGGTCGTCGTATGGGTCACGCCGGTGCCATCGTCTCCGGTGGTAAGGGTGGTGCCGACTCCAAGATCTCCGCCCTCCAGGACGCTGGTGTCGTTGTTGAGCGCAGCCCTGCCTCCCTCGGCAAGGCTCTGCTTGCTGAGTTCGTCAAGCGTGACCTTGTTTAAACAGTTGAAGAGTGTGTGAAACTTTCATGATCCTTGGTTATTCGGTTCTGTTGTCCTGAAAAGGTGCAGATTGAATTTTCGAGATATATCTATCGCCATCTATGGGATGGGGCTCAGCGGTTCATTTCATCAAACCGCTCCTGTATTCTTTTCTCCTTTGTGTTAGAGACCCTGAAGTAATTAGTTTCGTGTAACTTTTACTTTGAACTTTGTGCCTGGAATTATTACCAGAGTAGAATCCTTCGTAATAATTTCTAGTAATGATTTGATGGCTCGTTATCTGAGCGAGCATACTACTACACTGGTCCACGGCTGTAATAGTATGTACACATTAGTACTAGCAAGTCGAGATAGAGGTGTGAAAATGATATTTAAGACTTCTTACAAGGTTTGGTATAAAGCATATATAATTCCAAAGCTGATAATGATTGGATTTCAAATGAACGCAAAGTATATTAAGTTAAGCTATGTAAGCTTCCCAACTTCGATGTCACTTTCTTAGCCCAATGGAAATTTGGATGTTTTTCCGAACGAATGGCAGTATCTTGCTTTTAAGATGGCAAATACCTCGCTTCTTCGAGACAGCCCATACATTAATTCCTTGTTTCCCACCATCCTCTTTCAATTCCTCAAAAATAGTCGGTAATGGCCTTAGTCTTGTGGTAGATAGACAGGTATGTGGCCAGGCCCACTGTAAAAGAGTATTCATCGTTTGAACGTATGAAGGGTTATCAAATTCCCGGGCTTGGGTAAATAGAACTTTCAGCCCGCCATCGAAATAACCATATAATACTCGAGCTCGTGCTCGTGGTTCAGATGAAATAATTAAGGTCTATCTCACGTTAGTCTCACAATATTCGCAGCAGACACTAGCAAAATTTAGATTCACTGGAAATGTATGATGAAAGGGGATATAGCGTTTTGTAGGTCTAGAAGATGCCCTCCTTTTCTGTGACTTCATGCCTGCTATCATCCAGCTGACCAAAACAATAAGCTCGGATATTGATGGCCCATTTCTATCGGTTTCATCATGGCATACCATCCACACTTTTCGATGACTCTGGCGAGTCCCTGTCACCTGTGATCCACGGATGACATAGAAATTATGAGGGGAACTGGTAGAGGAAGCAAATTGACATCTGTTAGGCGAATGTTCACTATAGAGGAAAATAAATTAGTTCTAAACTATTCTTCGGTCCATGTTGCTCAAAGAATTCCCGGTATACTAACGAAATATCTTCCCAAACTTCATCGAATCGATAACAGCGAGCCAAGTCCTGTGCATAATCTTTAAACGCATAAGAAACATAGACTTGTAGCCCAAGATGTTCATTGATTCCTTGTTCTCTCAGACGCCGATAACAAGTGAAATCGTCTTCTCCCTCGTTGTCAGGATCTCGTCCAGTATTGGAAACCTTGCAAGTTCCGTCAACACGAGGCATGAAGAAACCAACACATCGTCTGATAAACCCGGTTTCAAAATCCATCTCATTAAGCTCTATATTAGGAAGCTGTTTTGTATCGGCATACCTGATTTCGCGTGCTGGAAGACCCTTGAGACTGGAGAGTATTTTGTTTAGATATTCGTCTGCATACTGGAAGCGTAGTTTCCAAATTGGTACTTTGCGATCTCTTATGGTACTCATGTTGGGTTCCAAATTATTTCTAAAATGTTCGTTTGTTTAATAGGCAGAGAAAGAAAACTTTAAAAGACGAAAAGTAAGCTGTGAGATGGAAGGGCAGCTGAGATACAGAGTATTGCGAGAGACAGATATGAATGGGAATGAATCTGTTTAGAGTGCACTCTATCCATCATAATGAACTACTACTTTCTATGTAAAAGGATCTGAAATGTCTCAAACTGGTTAAGTTAATCGTATAAATCGCTGGAACTAACAATGATCCCCTGGTACCTTTGGTGCCATGTCTTGTTTACCGTGGTACGGCGCTCAACAGACGTAATCGGTGCAGTATACATAGCACAGAGGATCCGAGACACTTGGTTAGTTGTATTTATGTATATCTGGAAAGATGATGGTATCATTCTTCTAACAACACTTCGACTGCATTGATGAGCGCTGTAGCCATGGTACAAGTATCCCCAACTTGGGGACACGTTTGAAATGGCCCCGAACGACAATTTTATCAGAATTATAATAATAACAGAATTATTTGTGCTAATATAATAGTCACTCTGTCGTTGCTAAATTTTGATGAGATCATTGGGTAGCTATATCATGACACACTCATACACTATGAGTACATGCTATCTCATTATGATGGATAGACCATTCACTGGCACCTTCACCTCTCTCTCACTTCCATCCCTCTTTACCTCTTCCATTCCTTCTCCCCCGTCTCATTTCCATCTCTCCATCTTCGTCTTTATTCATCTTCACGTTCGTCTTCATCTTGCCTTCACTTTTATCTTCAACAACAAACGAAGCAATGTATCTAAGCAAAGCCCCTAAGAAAACCGACAAGAAATCCTCTCATCAGAGAAAGCCCTCTGATTCACCAGCGCAACAATGGCTGTTCCTTTACGAAGAAATGGGGAGTTCAAACTTCAAATTGGGCTCCAAGACAACAGCTGAAATGAGAGCCATGGACTATTCGTTTGAGGTTATTCTCAAACTCTTGCATCTGGATTACTCCAACCCCATTGCGTACAAGTTCTGGATCATCAGCAACTCAATGAGTACGGCTGTTCCACTTCTCAACAATCCCAGTGTCTTCGTCACGTATGAACTATATTGCAAGAATGATCCCGTTGTTACGATCATTGTACGCCCGGCAGGTGATCCAACTCCAAACTCCAGCCAGGCCCCCAGCGCCCCCAATTCACTGCGCGAAAGACGAAAAGCCAGTGGACAAAAAAACCTGCAAAACGTCTTCATTCGACCAATCCGTCCTTCGGAAACCAAGCAGCTGGATGTGGTCAGTCGTGACCCCATAAGTGATCTGCTCGAAGAAGAGAAAATCGTCCTTGATCTCGGACGGGGAAGAATGGAGGTTTTCTCAATCTCCTATCTCTTAGGTTAGTGGAATATATGCATCCATCAAACTATTCTACCAGTTACTAATATCTTCTAGAGTGGATTCCAAGGGAGCTTGCAAGAGGCGTCGACATCGAGAACATCGTGGTGACCTCGTTGACGCCCCGGTTTCGCCCGGTTGAAGTAACGTTGACTAGAGATATATGGACAAAGAGTTTGCTTCGTGGGTCGTCAAGGCTTCCTTTCCTAGAAATATGGAGCAATACCAATGAGCAGAAGATACTCAGAATGGATTATTTGAGTAGTCTGTTCAACGATCACCCGTATGTCTACAATAACGCCAAGCTCCTCATCCAGGATCTTTTCTCTTTTCTTCAGGACGAGCCAAAGAAAAGGCTGGATATGCTGGTCGGTCCATACTTCATTGGGAAACCTTACTTCTCCGACGCTGCTTCGCGAGGAATTCTGGCAATCCCCTTTGAGTCCGATACGTTGAAAGGTGCGATTGAAAGGCTCCTGCGAACAAAGTCTGAGAGAGCTCAGGGTGAACTCTGCTCATCACATGAGTTTGCACCGATCTTGCTTCGAGTCTTTGGATTCAAAAAGGATGAAGTTATGGGGAAAATCGACCTTAGAAAGATTCGAGATCCACCAAAGAAGGGCGTTAGAGAAGATAGTACAATGAAGACCTTGAAACACAAGTTCTCCATGTTTACCTTGAAGGATAAGTGATGTCGACTAACTACCTGCCTGCTTAAGCATTTGCTGTACTAGTTATTTGCTCTGATGATTATTTGCCCTGTTAGCTGTTTGGACTGTTAACTTAAATATCAATACAATATGCTGGAACTCTATGCCAGATTAACGGGGTCTAAAAGACCATTCCCACGAATCTATTTCGACTTGCTGGTACTAGACTTATACCGTAATTTTTTAATGCTTGACCTTCCTCAGCGCCTTCACAACCTCCTCCGTTCCAATAACGTCCGCAAACTCGCCATCCAGACTAGCAACAGAAACCTTATGCACAGTTTCAGCATCAAATCCACCTTTCCCAAATGTAGCCGTAGAATCAGCCACCAAAACAATACGACCTTTTTCAACACAAACATCCTTCACATGAGACCCATCTGACTTGATCTTCACAGGCCCCTCATCAAGATAACGATCCACAACCCCCAAATTAGCCGCCATACGAACAGTAGTGGAAACACAATGATCGGTTGTTAATCCAGCGACAATAATCTGGCGAAACCCTTTCTCACGTAGGTGTGCTTCAAGCTGTGTTCCAATGAAAGAGGAATTCACCGACTTCCAGAAAACAGGCTCCGATCCATCTGAAGCCGGTGTGGCGAAATCCAGAGGACGTATACCTTGGCCCGGATGAGAAGGATGAAGAGGTGATCCAGGCGTAACAGATGAATGGAATACATGGATTACCTCCAGTGGGGTGGGAGATGCTTCGCGTGCAGTACGAAAAGCGGAGATGAGAGCTCGGATGTTGACTTCATACAGTGGGTTAGACCGTTCATTGCCCCAGTGTGATAGAGTGGCGGCATTGGAGAAGCCTGCTTGGTTGTCGATTAGGATTAGAGCAGTGGGTAGACTCAAATCTATTGGTTTTGTCATTTTGAGAATGTAGAGTAAACAATGTAAAGATGATGCTGGTGTAGAAAGAGCAGAAGAAAGAAGTAGAAAATTGGTTGCCTTTTTAGTGGCGGGTCAGTCAAGGCTGAGTCACTTTTTGATGCTCACAAATCAACGTCGAATCAACATTACAAAAAAAAAAGTTCAACGTAAATCGACCTGAATATGACTACAATTTTGAGAAGTATTAGGACTTTCCATTTGTCAAATAATTAAATTCATTAATCTTCTAACTTATTGATCCCCTCCTCCAATGACGGGATCTTGTCCTTCTTGAGACCCAACCGTCTCCTCCATTTAGCCTCTTTCTTGAGCTTTGCTCTTGTACGACGACGTGGAGCATAGTTAACAGGAGATTCACCTCCAATAAAAACAAACACATCATAGATACAGGCACCTGCTAAACAACCCCCGATCGTCGCTACCCAGCAACCCCAGAACCACCAACCACTATGGTTGGTAAACGTAGATCCTCCATATCCAGCCATAAGGGCAACAAGACGTGGTCCAAAATCACGGACTGGATTGAGACATCTTAAAACCGATACAGTTAGTGATTCATTCCAAGATTTTTATGGAGAATTAGGAGGGCTTAAACTTACCCTCCCGTATTAAACCCCAAGCAAATGCACAGCACATAAATCACCAATCCAATAACAAAAGAATGCATACCCGCACCAGGCGGAGCATTACCATCATCACCAAGTGCAAAAAGCACACAAAGCAAAATAGCATCCGCAACAAACTCCGTGAAAAATGCCGTTGCAGAACTAACATGACTCTGTGGCTCTGTATAAAACCCAAGACCAGAAGTTCCAGCAGAGGCAGTAGGTGCAAGAGCAATTATATCATCTCGATATAGGCAATATGCCAGTCCAGCTGCGGTAATAGCTCCGAGAATCTGTGCAATAATATAGTAGCAACATCTTCGACCAGGAAAACCACGGAATATCCACAGTGCGATGGAGATTCCAGGATTAAGATGAGCACCAGATACACCACCTGCTATATAGATTCCAATCATGGATCCTAAACCCCAAGACCAATTCTGCGATAAACGATTTCCTGCTTGTGTTCCTCCAGTGGAAACTGCCAATGTACCAGTTGACCCTATGAATATGGCAACTGTAGTCTGCGAAAGAAAAAAAAACAGAAATTGGTGTTAGATTTTTATTTAGCGCGAAGATGGCGAAAGTAATTTTAACTTACAGCAAGCCATTCCGCAAAAGGCTCCTTCATATGATGCCTGATTTTAACCCAAGTATTCAAAAATTCTTCCTGTGGCTGCTGTTCCACAGGTTGTTGTTGTTGATCAGTTGGCATATTAGCCTCTGATTCGATCGGACGGAGAAAGCCGTCAGATTGCGGTGCCAAAATTCGATTTTCTCCTCCAATTCCTTGCTTTGCGGTAGATGCATACGTTTCAGGACCCCGTTGTTCAGACTTAGATTTCGTCTGCGACACCCGAGGTGTCGCTCCAAGTTCTGGCGCAGGCTCTGCCTCTCCCGCGGGACTGGGCTGGAATGCATCTTTTTGAGTGGTATTATCACGACGCATTCCCGGTCTGACAACTCTTGGCAGCGGCTTTGCGAGACCCCATATTGGTTTTTCGTTATGTTTTCCGTGTCGTGGGTTGAGTGCTTGATATTCGGGATCCATGTAGACGTTTCCCTGCTGTGGTTGGGAATTCATCATATTTGGTCCTGCTAGTGTATGAGAGGGTGTTTAATTGAAGGTTTGTTGACTCGTTGTTCTATTATTTGGTGACATGGCATTATAGAGACTGCCTTTTTCTGTCGGTTGTCGTAGAAATTCGGCTCTTGGGTTAGTTGGTGTTGATAATCCATCCTTCAAGTTATTGGATGAAGTATTTTGTCCACTAGGTGATTTTTGCCATTGCGTCTGCCTCAATTTTTGTTTTTGCTGCTGCAGCTCACTATTAGGTATTTCACTCGGTGTATTTTGTTGAGTTGATGGATGCAAAGTCGTGTCTGTCGACGACGTAGAACCAGGGCTGCTATCTCGTTCCTTAATTGGGTGCAATGTTGATTCAGGATGTAGCCTTTGATTTTCATCATCATTATTTTCCCCCATGTTGGAGAATTACTCTGGGAGATCAAAGTCAAGATCAAGTGCAAAAAAAAGGAAAAGGAAAAGCAAGAGTTTGATCGTGAAATTAGCGGTTTACATCGCGCTCTATATAAACCATCATAAAGGAGCACAGCCAAGACCACGAGTGGCGATCTTCAAGACATTCAGCTCAATTGTGATAAGATCAGCGTCAAATACCTTCTCTGCATAGTATCAGTAGGTACTGATAGTATATTTTTTTTCTCTCATGTCTAGCAGGATAGTGGAGTTGACGGTGAGAGAGTCCGCAAATCAACATTTTCTAGCAATTGATGGGGCAAAAATCTTAGATAAAAAATCTACACCTGGACAATAAGGGTGACATCAAATTGATAGTTCGAGAATATTCCCAGCCGAATTTGGACATTTGACACCGAAAGTTATCGGCTTCCCGGGCCGATCAAGCAAAAATATGTGGGACAAGATGTATTCAAGCAAGATTTTTGGAGCTTACGGGATTCCGCCATGCAGATGGTGGATGAAGATGCTTGGAGAACGGCGAGGTTTCCACCAATGATGGGCACTTCATCCATTGAATCGACAACCCGCAAATCAGATATCAGCTCCGCAGTTGCCAACCTTGAAAAAAATGCATTTTACTGTAACTCTTTCTAGACTTTGCTGATACAGTAGTATACGTACTTTCAAGGCAATTCATAAACTGGGAAGTTCCCTTTTGTTCTCACGCAAACTGGGTCAGAGATGGAAAATGATAATGACTGAATAATTGCACTAAGAAATGCATTGTCTTTCTATACTGTGTTTCCAAGATTCTATGCCCTCTAGTTCCAAATGGAGGAGACCTTGTGGATTCCCAGTTCGACATTCTTCGTACTTCCACCATTCGAAAACAGCTGCGCAAATGTCGCATTCCTGCTTGGGAAAATCTGAGCAGTCAAAGTGGCCTCGCCCTCGCCTCCAAATACTTCAACACTAGACCAATCGACCAGAATGCGAAGGCGCACAATTCCGTGTGAATTTGGAGTCAGCGGCGCATGGTATACACTCGCAAAGGTTTTGTCAAATGTGATATCTCCAGATTCCGTCCTGTCAACAAATATTTCTTTGCTCACGAAGTTATAGCCAATCCTTGTTTTTTGTTTCCAGTCAGATGTTGCTTGGAGGACGATGCCAAATTCATTCGCATCCGATGAGCTAAACTCCAATTCAATATCCAGTGTCTTCCCAACAGAGCCAAGATCTTTCTTTCCCTCGGCAAATGTCTTCCAAGAGGATGTAATGCTTCCGTTTGATTCAATAACCCTCAGGTTCTTGTGTACCTGCTGGATCAAGGTTGTCTTGTGGTTGATTGTCTTCAAGGAAAGATGCCGAGGAGCAGCCATTGCACCATGCCAGGGAGCAGCAGGGATCGCAGTGGCATACTGCCAATTATTCATCCATCCGATAACAGTTCGATCAGCATCATTCAACCCATTATAGCTGGCAGCTGCATAATAGTCCGGTCCCCAATCCATCCAATTCGAGGTCTGATTTCCAGGATACACGCTGTCGTCATCGGGAACAAATGTCGTCCCATTGAAACTTCCAATAAAGAATTGTGTTCCAGAACCGACTGTTCCTGGCGGTCCTCCTGGATTAAGTCCCACCACCATAATCCATTTCATTTTCGATTGATCGTCATCAACAGGAAGAGGAAAAAGGTTGGGACATTCCCACACGCCACCAACAGCATTGAAAGGTCCGAATTCACTTTCAGCTTTCCAGTCCTTCAGATTGTCGGAGGTCCAAAGCACTAGCTTATGGATTTCAGCTAGTGCCGTGACAAGAACCCATTTTCGAGATTGATCGTGCCAGAACACGAAAGGATCTCGGAAATTCTTATATTGATTTTCGAAAGGTGCAGGTGGGTTGTGGATGACTGGGTTTCCAGCGTCATATGTGGTCCATGTCATACCATCATCGAGACTGTAAGCAATTGATTGCGACTGTTGCTCTTCTTTCACTTTCTTTCCGCTAGGTAGGGTCTGTGCAATTGGGTACTTGCTCACATATGCTCATTAGTTGATCAATAGATGGTAAAGTCATTCGGTGAACTCACGGAGGATGTGTATATAGCAACCAATGGGGTCTTATCCTCGACGGCAAATCCACTGGTATTATGTACGTCCGCAACTGCACTGCCAGTGAAAAACATCTCGCTTGCACTGTCGGGGTATCCTCGGGCAAGTAGAGCAATAGGCTGCTCTTCCCAGTGGGTCAAGTCGTCACTTGTTGCATGACCCCAGGACATGTTACCCCATTCGATCCCTCCAGGATTATACTGAAAATACATGTGGTATTTTCCATTATGATGCACCAGTCCAGCAGGATCATTTATCCAGTTTTTGGCGGGGGAGAAGTGGAATTGGGGACGATAGGGCTCTTTATAGTTCACAGCCCATGCTGGAATGGCTAAAAGGGACAACCCAAATATCTTCGAGGAAGCAACCATGGTGTACTTCGTCAATCATGTAGAAAGAAACTGTTGATTGGAATGAAATTATCTGAAAATCAATGGTTTATATACCCTCTCCTCCCCTACCTCCATTCCCCGTGGGGAATGCCCCGCACGTTCACCACGTCGGCGTTTCTTCGGAGGAAATACGAGAACAGTTCCACCACACTTTCTAAACTCTCCAAACACGACGACAGCTCGGTGTCAAGATCGCAATAACTCTGAAGAATCTTCGGGCTTGGCGAAAATACCTCTGTCTAATTCCAAGCCAACTCTTCTTGGGGTTTTTTCTTCGGTCGCACCTGTGGTAATCGCGAATGTCTTTCAGAATCATAGCTTGAAGTGTCATCCTTAACGTTCGAATAGACAGCCTGGCCGTAATTATTGGGAGCAGCACGGTTGCAAGGGATTCCAGAGTTCCCTACATCGACAATGTTCGTGCACTGGAAGACCTCATCTTGCAGGTTGGTTCCGGACAGAGGTAATCCCAACGTACTATTCACTGAGTCGAGCTCGACGTTATCAAACTTAATTCCAGGGCAATGATGAACATCAGAGCAGTAGATGGAAGACGCAATGTTATACCGGGAAGTTCCCTTGATATTGGAGTAAGTAATATCCGAAATTGCCATCTTGGAAGTGCCACAGTCCTTGCCATTCTCGGTATAGATGCACTGGGAAATTTGGATAGGCAAGGCTGTATTGACGACTTCGAAGTCGCGGAAATTGATATTCTTCACGTATCCACTGCCACCTCCACCCCCATCGCCATTGGAGCTGTCATCTCTTGGAACTCCTTGCCAGGTTTTAATCAGAGCAGCCTCCATACAATTATAGCAACGAACATTTTCGAATGTCACATTCTCGACGTAATCTGGCATATCGGGATATTGTCCAACAGACCCAATCGCCATACCGAAATTCCAATGGCAAGTCACATTGCGTACGAGCAAGTTGGTGGTATTTCCCTTGACGGCGATACAGTCATCTTGGTTCTGAATCACGGCATTTTCAACAAGCAGATCCTCGCTATTCCACGAGTCATAACCATCAGTATTCACTGTACCCCATTCATCATTGCTGGTAGCATTCACATAGAAGTTCGTGATAGAAACATTTTTGCTCTCCCAAACAAATGTTGCCCAAAATTGAGGCTGAATGATAGAAAGACCATCCACGAGAACATTTCTCGAGTTATAAATGGTCATACTGATAGGACGACCATATTGGTTACTTTGATTCCGGTTCTGCGTATACCAAGCTTGTCCATTGCCGTTATACCATCCACCTTCTTCAGCACGAAAGACAACATTTTCGCCGCCAAAGAGCCATGCTGTATGTTGATCCTGAAGTACCACCGGATAAGAGTTCTTAAGCCAGTAATCGATTTCAGTGGAAAATCGTAGTTCGCCCCTTAATGAGACATCGCAGTTCTCCAGATTTGTAGTATTCATCACAGAATTGATGTTGAATACATGGTCCTTGGCAAAAATAACTTTTCCATTATGACCACAACGTTCAAAGGCTTCATGAATTGAAGGTACATCGTCAACAGGTTCACCACCATTTGTTAACGATTCTGGAAAAATTGTACAGATGTTTTGTTCATGGATAACAAGGCTCGTCACCAGAGGAGCTAACGCCAAAGCGAGCAATAATCGCATGACGAAGGAATACTTCCCTTATCAGGGGATGAAATGAGCGTTTGTTTACCAGAGTGAATCGAAAAAGAAATGATGCGGTGGTTGATTTCTTTTTTATGGCGAAGTTTCAAGAATCACGTCTATCAATACGCGCTTTGGGCCCCCTGGTTCCTGGATCGTCCTGTGTAATTTCTCCTTATGACCGCATCCCGGTACAACATCCGTGGGTAAAAAGCAATAAAAAATAACAAAAGCAAGTTCGAAGTATTTTCCCCGCATCGAGTGGATGTAGCAAGGATCACGATCAGGTGATGGACATCCAATCATCATTGCGTCTAAAGGCTTGGAACTTGGGCTTGAGCCCACCAATTTGATGCACCCTTCGTCCATGTTTGTAATGCATGGTTGTTTGCGCGCTGTCGGATGCCAGGGATGATCAACACATGCGCCGGCGCTTTGATCTATCATCTGATGGATTTTCCATCGTGTGAGTTGCGCCGCAATTAATGCCAAGTCATCAGAGAAAAATCACAATACATATGCAAATATAAGAGTTAATTACATGGTACTTTCCATTCTCATTTCTGAATCAGTTTGTATGCGTGAATGTGCTCCAGTCAGTTTTCATAACAAGGGATGCCAAGATATTTACTGATATCTGCACGGTCTCACGAGGATGACTGCGGAGGACTCCACAAGACCGTGCGCCTGCGACGTCAATATTGAGATCGGTGTAGAAAGACCTGAATGGGAATCTCCGGACAAGCTAGAGACCGTACATACACCACACAAATTTCAGACTCAAATCTAGATCCCAATAGTGGTGCATCTCGAACTTAGTCCGTATGTTTATACCCGAAAACGAAGAAAAATGTAACATTCCGGAGAACCTTCGGCATTTTCAGATCTGTGAAAGATGAGATCTAACTACTCTAAATTTCATCCGTAGATGATGTGAGAGCCTTATACATACGAATAGATGTTTACATTTTGTTTTCTTCTATTTCGTTTATCCCAAATGTAATTGCCCTGGAGTAACTTTTGTAGCGATGAGCCCCGGTGGTTAGATATGATAAATCAATCGACCCAGTACTGATATCAACGGACTTTCTTCTCCTCGGGGCGCGAGAATCGGCGAGTTCGACTGCGCAGCATCTCCGCCCGTTCTTCGAGGGTCATGTTGACCTGGTCGCCGATGGGAATCAGACACTTCGCCAAGTGAATATAATTCTTTCGAAGTAGATTCACGGTAATGAAGATATAGTCCACATTACGGAAGACAAGTGCCCTTTCCTGAGCGTATTGGTCCTTCTGCTTGACAAATGCCACGGGGTGGTCTCTCCAGTGGCGACGTGGGTTCAGGTGATGAGAGGTATGATATCCATCATTGAAAGAAAAGCGGTTACTCTATAAAATAGTCAGTCTCATGAATGAAAAGAGGTAAGCTCAGCTTGAAAACACACCGGAACATCAATAAGAGTGATACTTGAAAGATAGTCCGAATCAGGGTCTGCTTGATCCACAAAGGCATGTTGGCCCCAGTTACCAACCATCAAGCCGCAGCGCATTACGGTGAGCGGAAGAATAAGCACAAAGAGAGTTGCGCGCGCGTTGACATAGTTGTAGAGTAGGTAAATGGTAAGGTAGTTGCTTAGTTCCCAAAAGGCGGCTCTGGAGGCATACTTGGCTTGACCCTTGCGCCAAAAGTAAAGGGGGAGTTCCAGCCAAACAAAGAAAAAGAAGCGGCCGACATAGCAAGCGAAATCGAATGCGCTATCACGGTCATAGAACATGGTTGTGCTCAGATCATTTGCACCATTACCTTCGACGTGGTGGTGTTTGATATGGTGGTAATAGTAGGAATTCCACGTATGTCCCAGCATCGGATCCAGCAAGTATGGGAATAACGTGTCGAAGACCCAAAATTTAGATGACAGCACTCCATTCATGTGGATATGTTGGTGTTTCATCAAGGTGAAGGCACCGCAGCACAGTAATTGCATGGCCCAGTGTAGGATACCATGAATCCAAGAGAAATTATAGTATAAGTAGAATGCGCTGGGCACAAGCGTTGTGAAATAGAGGATCAAATGTGTCAACATCACTACATCTGTCTGATATCTGACAACCCCCCGAGCCCAGTTAATGTATGGTTGTAACACATAACGCTGGATAGGAGCAGGCAGCTTCGCCAGGTCAGGAGTATCCCAGAGCTGGAACACAGTAGGATCAAAGGCAGGATGAGACGCATCATTCATGCCTTGAAGCTTTTCAATCGTCTCCTCAAGACTAAGCTTCTGATCGGCCGATCTTGGCTCAGTTTCGCCTAACGGCAGTTAATATGTGCCGAAAACTTACTCCCATCAAACACTCCCAAGTGACGTACCTTTCGCCGCTGGATCCTCGATAACTGCATCAATCACCAAGCGATCCGCGGTGGTGAGCTGGGGATCCACGTAGGTTGATGGATCCATATTGGAAGACAAGCTGAGCCCAGTGCAGTCCAACGCGAGTGACGTCGATCACGAGAAATCCGAAACACCCGAAATACCATAAACTCCGAAGCGCGCGATATATGGATTTTAGCTACCAGTGCTCTTTGAACAATGCAAGAAATAAAGACAGGACCAGGCCAGTCCTGTCAAACAGTATACTCCATTCGACAACGCGTCGTCAGGGGTGGAAAAGAGTTTTCGTGAGGTTCGAAGTGGGTCCGCACGATTGACGTTTGGCCGCAGCAGTTGAGAATCAGCTAAGAAAAAGTCCTAATATTCGATCTAATCTAGGGCTAGATTCGAGTATAGATTGAAAGTCTGGTCTTTTTTTAGAACCTCGATATTAATTGTAATTTTGAATAATTTTAACTGCTTTTCTTATTCATGTTTACTCGGCGAATTCTTGTGTTACTGCAGACTGCGTCTATTCAGGGGGGTTCTAGGCAGCTCCACAGTTGGAATGAGAGCTTCTGTCTGGCTCGTCCATGTCTCCTGATTCCCCCTTTTGCCCCACGTAAATAAACAGAAATCAGCCATTTCAACTTATTTGTCTATGCACATACAGAAGGATCTGTACAAAGTCCGCGGTGTAAAGATATGGGGACAAAAGATCAATCGAGTATCTTGTTATCAAATACGGAGTATTAGTTAATGTATCACAGAGTGACCGGAAGCCCCGGCAAATCTTCTCAGAATGGAGCTAAACTAGCGTAAAAGATTCCCCTCGTAAAGGCCAAGCAACTAGCCTAACGTAGTAGCCAGATCTCCGATCAACATCTCTTGTCCCATGTTCAATCCATCGATGGCTCCACGAATTGATAAATTTACCAAGTGTATGCATATTAGATCTTCATTGAATTGACGCAGTGCCCGATTTAACTTATCGCCCTTCGAAGGCTTTAGTTCGGCAATTGTCGTTGAGTCGTTGGCTCTGGATACCTATCTTCAGGTTGACCTCGGAAACACTCATCATCGAGTGCTATTGGAAATATATCAAGTATTATTGTACATTGATTAAATCTCATGTTAAGTTGCCGTGCTGGAACACGGCAATCTTTTGCAATGAAGCTGAGCTGAAGCCGAACCAACCGGAGCCAGATACTAGTTGAATACGTATACAACTATATATACCTGTATACCTCATATACAGATGCTGTAACAACACTTGTTATTTGTGAAATAGCAGCCAACAGACTAAGTCTTGGATTATCATCTTTGATAAAAATGTGACTGATGACAGCATGTAGTACCTATTTTGATGCTCGTGAAAAGATCTACACTGCCCTACCATGGGTAAGTCAAATCATGCTACATCATAACTTCCGAGATTCAAGCTGTGCCGTCCACATTCAATTTGATACATCCGCCATATCCTCAAGACCTTCAAATGAGGACCCTACCTGAATTACCTTGCCCGAATCAGCATCCCAAAGGCCTCCCATAAGGCCACTCACTGCTGAGACACGGCAAGCTCCTCCAAGATCGAAATCCAGCTGAGATTCAACTTCTCTTATCCTCTACCGAGATCGCGCATCTTCGGCGCCCCATCCCAGCCCGATGCGGGGGGATCTGCAATTAATCAAACCTCCTGAGTGGCGAAATATGGAGCCCCTCTGTGAAGCTCACCTCAGAGCATCTTGTAAAGGCAAGTTGCTTCTGTCGCTTATGTGTGAAACCCTGGAACAAGCATGGAATATTGGGCCGCCAAGTGTGATATTCCATCCTGCTGGCCTGTTAACACGGTTCACCACTGCCTCGAATCCACATTGCCTGCAATTGTGTTTGGTGCCTTGAGTCCAAGAAGGATGAAGTGCGATCGTCTTTGTACATTGTCTTGCGTGCTTGTTGTATGAGAGATATTTATACAAAACCCACTTTGACTCCGCACGTATAAATAAACCCTTTCTCATCCCCCCAATCCGCCTGAATAGTCTTCAATGCCAACAATCTTCTCAATCTCTACTTAAATCAATCTCAGTGTGCCAATTGTATTCAACTTTTTGAATCTTCCATCACGAATCAAAAGTTACTCGCACCATAATGAAATTTTTCGCATCCCTTGCCCTCTTCGCTGCGACCGTCTCGGCAGGCCCTGTCGCCAGGAGAACTCCCAAGACCTTCAACTTGAAGACTAGCGGCGCTGAGAATGATGCGCATAATGACCTGTACCTTTATTCATACCACACCGGAGCCGGCCTGAGCGATGCCGTGCTCGACAAGAGCAGCGAGAAGGCTGCCAATGTTTCTCTCAACGGCACCGTAGCCACAGTTGACTTGGGAAATGATTTCCCCTGGGCCATTATCGCCAATGGTTACACAAACTATGCCAGTGAGTTTTTGATACACGTCATATCACGCGTGAATCGGATTATTTTCTAACATTCGCTCCCCCAATAGACTGGGATCCTGTTACAATCAATGCTGGTTCTGGCCGCCCAGGCTTCTCTATCAAGGATGGCAAGTTTGTCAGGGAAGCCAAGGACGGATTTGGTGGCTGGTTGGGTGAGTAAAATTCTGATTAATTTACATTCAAACATTTCCACTAACTTTTTTTTTTCAGTCTGCGACTGGTACCACAACGCTCCTCAGTTGTTCTACCTCCATGAGGGTGCCAAGGCTACTATCCCAAGCAGCTGTGACAAGGTGGACCTGAAGCCCGAGTAAACAAAAAAACCCTTTTGAGGCCGAAACTGAATTATGAAGACCATTTCTGAACCAATGTCTATAGAGTCGCGATGAGGGACTTAATTTCTTGCCTGTCATTTTATAATGTCTTGATAAATACCATTCACAAATTACCAGAATTGCTATGCAACGGGCTTTTATTGGCTCGACTTGAAACTCATTTCTTTTCATATTTCATCATGAAACGGGGAAGTCATTAAATAGCAGCGACTCCAGCGCCAGTTGTCGGGGTATCTTCATAATAGCGGCGGTCCATGCCTGCTTGCAAACGAGCCTCCTCATTAAATGGTCCGCGAATGGCACCACGGAAGTGTTTCTGAACGTTGGCCCGAAATACTTGAACGGGATCGGTACCTTCTTGATCACAAATCCAAGTAAGCCATCGGTGACCCGTAGTGACATGTGTAATTTCATCGTTATGAATAACCTCCAGCGCTTGTACGCTCTCGCCATCACCAGCAACGCGAAACTTCTGAATAGTCATAGGATTCACATCCAAACCACGAGCTTCATGAACCAATGCAATGATACTAATTCTAGACCGAAGATCATGCGCAGTCTCAAGAGCAGATTGCCAAAGACTGTGATGCACCGGCAGAGCACCGAAATAAGAACCCATTTCCTCGATCCGAGTGCGAAGTAGAGAGAAGTGCTTCGCCTCATCACTTGCGACTTTCAACCAGTCATGGAAGAAAGCCCGTGGTAACTCTTGTGAGGTTCCCTCCGTTTGAAAAGTCGCGAAGCGAACGCAGATATCAATGGCCAGGTCGATGGCCCATAGTTCAATGTTGGCCAGGGCGTGGAGCATGGCTATCCTGCTCTTCAGCGTACCTCCCTTTCCAGTACGAGGCATAGCACCAGGTTCGACTTCGACCATTTTCTCGCGTGGAGGGTGTTCCGGTGCAGGAAGTTTACCACGTCCAAGTTCCATCGGATTACCACCCGCCTCTCGACCCGTGAAGATAGTGAATAAATGGGTCGTAAGTTCAATCTTGTGCTCAGGATTAGCAGTGTTCAAGATATGAACTGCCCAATCGCAGAATGTTGCCTTCTCATCCAGATAATGAGCTGCGCCCGGATCCTCAGGGACAAAGATAGGTGTCTCCTGTTTATCAGATTTCTCCGGTTTGGGCACTTTACTCGATGGATTCGAGTGCTTTAATTTGACCTTTTCACTGACAGGCTCGATTTTCCTGAGACTGACACTTTCACCGTTTTCGACGGGGAAATCGAGTAATACAGATCCATTTCGAACGTCAACGGGGAAAGTACACGCCTTGATACCAACGCTCGATTCACCCGTTTCAACATTGAAATCGTATGCATGCCACGGACAAGAAACAACATATGCAGAATCTTCAATGTCCACGCTTGAATCTGCCATCGGACCTCCTGCATGTGGACATTCGGCCTCCATAGAGAAATAAGACCATCCTTGAGCTTCGTTGGGCTTTGAACAAGCCGGGTCGATAGCTGGAAGACGAAAGAGCACGAGTCGCTTCCCCGTGGATAAATGAATCACATAGCGAGCCTGCACAAAGTCCGATAACGGACCACAGTTGACTAGCATTGTGAATTTAATGCTATTTTGTGGCTGCTTAGTGGACGTGGCTGAAAAAGGTTGCCGGTGATGTTTGCTTCAAAATCTCAAACAGCACGTGACTACTCCACCAGTGGCGAGGAAGAAACACGACTGACATTGTATGATGAGAATACTGTGCAGAAGATGTGAGAAATGCCGAATAAGTCTAGCATCGGACCTCAGCGATGCGCGAGCTTATTGATTTCCAAAGATAATTTTTTTCCGCTGGTTTCTTGCTTTTCTAAGAGTTTGGTATTGACATACCATATTGTAGTATAAAGACCGAAGAACATAAGAAAATGGCCACGCACTTATTATTTGGCGATCTTTGCTGCGAATATACTCAGCAGCACCTTTCAATGACCCGCCAGACACATCCCAAGGCTATCTTGAATCATTTAGTTACATATATAGTATACTATCCCGAAATGGCAATTGTACTAATTATGTACCAGGTAAGCCTCATCAAATTCGGAATTCAAAAGCTCCGAGTCGCTTAGATACCTCTCTGACTAGATAGCAGATAAGTGACATAAACAGCAAAGATTTTGGTAAGGTGTCTATATGAAGGCTGAAAATGACCAGGTCATTGCATATTTCGACCTTAACTATGTACTATGATGTATGCAATTACAGAAGACTGCACCTTGTTTTTCACGGCATTGTGGAGAATGAAGTCCAATGGCCATGCTAAACCTTGGAAGATCAGCGATCGATTCAATCGCATAGGGTCCACTGTCTCGAAAATTCGTCAATAGAGGCTCCATATAGTGGTTCTGAACAGCTAGGGTGGTTCTATATACAAGCGAATCAGCGAGTGGTCGATATCTCGAGATTTAATACCTATTAAACTTAGTACTGTAAGCAAGCTGGACTGAAGCTGTTTGCCGGGATGTTTACATAGTAGTTGCACAAACTTACAATAACCAATACATGCTCAATATGTAACCTATATGTAGCACAGTAGTACCCATACAACCAATTAAAATGAACGATTCAGTACAAACCAGGTATGCTCGAGCCAAGCAAATGGCTGCTTACCCCTTAGTAATCGTCGCCATTGGAGCCGAGGAGCTAGCAAAACCCCCCCTTTCGAAGGCCAAGCGGAGCCAAATTTGCGGGGGAGACAAAAGAGTCCGGTTTTACGGAGATCTATCAATTGGGTAAATGTACAATTGTCTCCCGCCATTGAGTTAGGGAAATGCTTGTTGAGTATACACAGACGACCCTTAATTCGGCTGATTTCAATAAATCACACAAAAAAGTAATCCGCCATGCAGCTGTCAGCGAGGAAGAATCTGCAAGATCTACTCGCTCATCAGTCCGAGATCGGGCATAAAGCGGATTCTTGTGGGTCGGCAATGGTAGAGTCGCAATGGGAGAGGATGGAGTAGTCCCCGAGCTAAAAAGATGTCCTCGTGAGTCAGTCTCAATAATTCCACTTAATTCCTCGGTCGTTGCTGGTTTTCTTTCTTTTCTTCTCTTCTCTTCTCTTCTCTTCATCTCCTTTCAATCCTCTTCCCACTGCCTTCTCGTGTTCTGGTGGGTATCTCGGTGCAAGGGACGTGGTATACAAATCTACTTTTTGCGCAGTCTCGAACACAACCCGCGCATCACATCCCTGCATTCCGCAGTGATCAGCACCAGAGCATCCGAAAGCCGAGCTTTTCTTTTTCTCTTTCTCCCCATCTTTTCACTTGCGTCTTCCTATTCTTGGCAAATATCTCTCCCTTCCTTGCAAGCTCGCTTTTTAATAGCGGCAGCATCCAATCATGGGATTCCCTGGTAAGTCAAACAGTGTACATACAATACAGGAGTCGATCGCAAATTCCGCGCCCCCAACGCGCATACACTTTCTTTCGCGTGGCATTGGCTTTGCGGGGATCTGACTGACCGCTTCATTATCCGTAATAGATGTCAAAGCAGAAGGTGATGGCCATAGTCCTGCCCTCAGCCAAGAGAATTATAACCCCGATCATGATCTCCCTCCCCTCGTCAACACCACCGAGCGCAAGCTCATGGCCAAGATTGATTGGCATGTTTTGCCTTGTATCTGTGTGCTGTATTTGCTTGCTTTCCTAGATCGGTAGGTGATCCCTGCCTGCGAGCCGGCACGCAAAGTAAAGCTTTGCGACAAATGTCATACTAATTCTGTTTCCTTCGTATAGTGTGAATATTAGTAACGCCGCGATTCTGGGATTAAAGAAGGAGTTGGATATTGAGACGGGAAACAAGTACAACACCGCATTGACGATCTTCTTCGTTCCTTATATTATCGCCGAAATCCCATCGAACATTTTGCTAAAGAAGCTCAAGCCTCATGTTTGGCGTATGTCTCTCTATTGTGTCCCCGTCAGTCTGAATTAAAGATGGAAGAGCTGACGCGATTCAATTCAGTGACCTTTTGCATGTTCATGTTCGGCGTGGTCATGATTTGCCAGGGCTTCGTCGCAAATTGGGGTGGATTGATGACTACTCGGTTTTTCTTGGGCCTGTTCGAGGCCGGCATGTTTCCAGGATGTGAGTAAATACGGACAACAATGAGATGGAGGACGAGAGACTAACGAATCGCGGCTTCTAATTACAGGCTTTTATTTGCTCGGAATGTGGTATACTAGGACAGAAGCTCAAAAGAGATTTAGCTTCTTCTTTAGCTCAACGACCCTGGCAGGCGCCTTCGGTGGTCTTCTTGCCTACGGTATCGCTCAGATGGATGGTGTCCGCGGTTATATGGGTTGGCGTTGGGTCTTCATCATTGAGGGAGTGATCACTTCAGTTGTTGCTATCATTCTCTTCCCCCTCATGTCTGATTTCCCCGAGGAGGTCAAGTGGTTGACAGACGAGGAGCGAGAATTTGTTCGCGCAAAGTTGGCTAGAGATGTGGGCAAATCCGCTCATCATGCGAAACTAGGATTGAAAGAAGTGCTAGACGTCTTCAAGGACTGTAAGTCAATTTCCCAGACCTTTGGTCACCAACAATTGTGCATGGGCTTACAATTCTACAGGGAAGGTTATTATTGGCGGTTTCATGTATTTCGGCCTCATCGTTCCAGCATATGGTTGGTCGTCCAAGTTCTATCAAATCGGATGAACATGTCTAATGTATCTAGGTTATGCTTACTTCGCTCCGACTATTATTCAGTCTTTTGGCTATGACTGTATGTTCAGAGTCTTCATCTTTCCCACTCTTTACCCTCTTCCGTACTAAGTCTTGTTTTCTAGCCGTCAAAACCCAGCTCTACTCCATTCCACCATGGGCAGCGGCTTTTGGGTTCTCAATGGTTGTTGCTTTCTGCTCTGACCGTCTGCGCCATCGTTTTGTCTTTGTATTGATCCCAATTGCAATTGCAATTACTGGTTTCAGTATGTTGCTCGGAATTCACGATAAATATCATGTCGAATACGGCGCCCTGTTCCTGGTGACATCTGGTGCATACAGTGCCATGCCAGTCATTGTGTGTTGGTTTGCCATGAATTTGGGAGGTCATCATCGTCGCAGCGTCGGTACTGCCTGGCAAGTTGGTTTTGGCAATATCGGCGGTATCATTTCGACATTCGCCTTTGCCACTGACAAGGGAACGTTTACCACTGGATACAGTATCTCTGTGGCATTTTGTGGAGTCTCAATCATTGCATGCACCATTTACTTCGTGGCACTCATCTTTCATAACCGTAAAAAGGATGAGATTGCCGCAAACCAAGACCCGAACGCTATTTCGGATACAGAAGAAGAGATGCTGGGTGATCTGGCACCGAACTATCGGTACACATATTAAAACACAAGAGCTCGGTTTGAAGGAGCTTTGAACCACTGGATATGGTTCCAAGGAAATAGAATTTCCCGATTTGGAGGACGGAGACGTCGATGACCTATACCCAAAGCTTCGATGATTGTTACTACGCTACCTACGAATACATAGCATACTACTAGGGCTCGGATCAAACGTTGAGCTATCTAATCAGTGAAGATACGCACATAATATCATTTTCATGCATCCACATTCAAATTTTTATTTTTTTTTTCTCTCTCAACTTTTTAATAAAATACAGCTCAATTCTGTTGTGGCCAGAAGTGAACCCTAGTTTTCGTTCACCTTCTGTCACGTGCGGTATACATCATGTATTCCAAAAGCGGCTAGCGCCACTCGCTTAGCGAATCCGCCGCCCACTTCAAATGCGCGGGCCGCTGCACTTTCGTCTTTCTTTCAACCATCTCTCCTCATCCTCGCAGAAGTGAGTTGCCACCATTCCAAACCTTGGATCAACGGAAAAGTGATCCCGTTCGAACATGCATTGCTAACCTTTACTTCCCAGATCTACGAAGATGAGAGCTAAGTGGAGAAAGAAGCGCGTTCGTCGTCTCAAGCGCAAGCGCAGAAAGATGCGCGCGAGATCGTAAGTTATTCTGTTCAGTCAAGAGCTCCATGATAGCTCTTGCAATGGCGTAATTTTGGAATAGATGAAGCTGACAATGACATCAGCAAATAAACTACTCGCCCCTCCCATCTCAGCTCCTCATGTCGAGGCTCATGTTTGAACGCTGAACACGACAACTGATGAATCGATGATACGACTTCTTTCTCGTTTTTTATCGTGCCACGCCTCTCACTCATACGAGTTACATGTCCGGACTTGATTTCCGCCGCCACCCCAGACGAAATCACAGCTCAACTGATGGAATTCGCCGTTCAAACAATCTATCCGTTTCCTCTTATTCTTTCAATCCCTTCGGATTCATTCAACGTCGGTTGGTCTGCTGCCAGACATGGTTATTTTACTCGGAGAGGCTCCTGTGTGTTCAGGTAGAGGGTTGATGGACTAGCCCGTGTCGGACTAGTTGTTGAGCAACGGCACTTGAGGTGCCTGGTCAATCTAAATCGTTCATGGAACTTGTTCCTTATGATCGATCCTATGTTGAGGTACTTCCGAGAGTTTTTCCGCACAAAAACCAAAAATGGACCAAGCTCGGAGGTCCTTGGTATCGATAGCTATGCTTGCCGATAATCGATGACTTTACGAGCACTCTTTCGCTTGACATTGTAAATTGTAATCCTGTAGACGTGTAAATCGTGAACCTCCCCTACAATTAGTGACAGAGTATTCAATGCACGACCTTTACGTAGACTGCTCAATAGCCATCTTCACTCTTCTCGAAATTCCCCATCTTGTGTGCGGCTTCTTCACCGCCTGCCCGATAAAAGCCGCTAGGAATTTTTTCTGCCGACAACTTTTTGACATTTTGATATCACTTCAATTCCACGATCTTTCAAGCTTCATTGGAGATCACTGGTAGTCGCAGTCTACCATGCCTTCCGACAAGACAGAAAAGAAGCGCAAGCGCGCATCTGATCGTCATGAACGTCCCACCAAAAAGCCTGCACTCGAGCTGCAAGCCCTTCCCCCGCTGAAAGCTAGCTTAGTTGAAGATAAGAGCGAGCTTGCGCCGGTTATAGGTGAGTTGAATCGCATTGAAAATTGCGCAGAGACATTTTGCTAATATAGAATTTGCGTCTAGCTACTACCCCCGGTGTTCAGAACGCTAAAAAACTCCGCTGGAACGCCTATATCAAAACCCGTGACAATGTCTCCAAGTCCGCCACAGCCACCCGTAACCCTGGCATTGTCTCTTCAGAAATGTTGCTGCAGTCTTCTGAGCATGAGAAAATGGATTTCGTTGGCCGTGAGGGAACCGGTGAAGATGCCGACTCCCAGTTGAAGCACTACGTTGCTGTCGTGGATCCTGAGCGCAAGACCTGGCAGATCGTAGAGGCCCGTCGTGTGACTCTACGTGGCGCTATTCGCACCAGCAAAGCATCTGAAGAGGACTCGGAGTCAGAGGAAGAGAATGTATGTGTCTTACTACAATATCCGGGGCCAAAAGCAGTCAAGCTAACAAGGACAATAGAACACAATGCGCTCGCAACGCACAGCTCTCACCAACACCTTCGGTACCAAGCAATCCCGCAAGGCCGTGCAGTCCATGGCCGAGAACGCCCAGCTCTCGAGTGCTCCAGCTGGCACTGTCACCGAAGCCGGTGCCGCCCTCATTTCCTCATTACCCGCCGATGCTGCCACTGGAGCGGCCAAGGCCATCGACGTACAAGCCGCTGTACAAGCAGCCAAGCCCTTGCCTACACCCGACCTTACCGCTGCTCACCCATCCGATGTCTATCCTATCGAGAACCTGGTCCCTGGTGGCCACTCTACTTTGCGTTTGTTGACTGGCGTCGACGAGTGGAAGCAGCAGGTGGACGCCGGAGTTGCCGTCACCACTGTCTCCCGATATGTTTCGAACCGCGTCACTGCAGTTGGAAATTCCGATAACTCAACACACCTGCAAATCCTTCGATTCATCCAGCTGCTCCTCGAATTCGCCCGCTCACTCAAGGGCGCCGGACGCACCGCAGGCTCCGGTCCTAACAGCAAGCGTCTGCCTCCGCGTGACGAATTGCGTAAAATCCTCTCCAACACATCAGGATCCAAGGCCGGTAGCGAAGAAGAGTCAACAACCGAACTCCTGCCAGACTCCGTCGTTGATAACGTTCGTCGCCGTTTTGCTCCTAACGGTGGTTTCCTGAGCAAGCACGATTTGACTCTTCTCCACACCACCATCTGCGCTCTTTCACTGCATATTCCCCCTCAACCAGCTCAAGATGGTGGATCCAGCTCTCTGGGAGGCAACTCTCCCAACGAACTGGCCACCGACCCTGCCGATCTCCGCGATGATCTGCGTCTTGACTCGAACACTATCCAGCAGTACTTCCGCGAACTGGGCTGCCGCATTGATCGGCCTCGTGAGACGGAGTTCAAGAAGTGGAATATCAAAGGTGGTCGTGCCGAAGCCCATGCGCGTCGCGTTGCTCGTCTTAAGATTCCTCTTGAATTCCCCAAGGTTTCCCGCGGTGGTAAGAAATAAATTTGACGCCCGGGTGTCTTTTGTCTGTTGTGTAGCGGATGCCTCGGCTTGGTTCGGTGGCTTGCAATTTTCATGTCTTGTGATATATCCGGCGTTTAGACTGTTGAGGTTGTTCAATTGTTTCTATATGAATAAAATTTTCTTACATACTTATATGGAGTCCTGCTAAGACCAAAACATTCCTGAGTCTCCCACGTGTACTTCAATATTTGAGATTTAAGGATGAAGATTTTTAAACTAAATACCATATACCTATTAAAGTACTCATCTATTTAGGTAGCACTATTACTATCAATGAATTACTATAGTACCTCAAGTAGGAGTAGTTGAGCTTTCAGGCGTTGGCATGATATGTGACTCAAAAGCAACTCAAAGATCATATTATGCAAAAGAAGATGGTATAGACTATTCATCGCTCATTATAAATTTGATTGACATCTGTAAATCCACCCATACGTGAATTTAAAAGAATGTTATACAAGTCTGTGAACCCCAAGATCTAAGCATTCTCAGAAATCGATCTAAACTGACTGCGTCTCCTTTCAGTATGCATCTCCCGATCCGCAGCAAGTTGTTGCGCAAACTTGCTCTTCTTGCGAATCTCAGGACCCTTCCAATAAAACACATAAATAGGAATGAGAACCAGGAAACCAATGCAGCCCAGAATCGTACTCGCCCATTGTAGATGGTACTTGTTACCAATATTGGTGTACATGGGCGTGGAGTACATTGTCGCGATACCAGCGAGAAAATCACGAGCGAAACCATTACCTCCTGTTGCAGAAGCAGAGTAAGGGCCGTAGGCAGCAACCATGTAGTCTATCGTTGCCATATAGATGGCGTAATTGGCCATGGCAATCAAGCAACTGAAGATAAGAGGTGCAATCCAGGGGATAGGAGGGCCCATCGTAGTCCACGCGAAACCAATTAAACCAATTGGCTCTAAGGGCGCAATGAAGAGAAGTAGAAGTAGACGTCTCTCGGCAAATCGACTAGCAGCACCTTCTTTGGCGCGTAGCTGGATCTGGCGATAGATGTCGGGTAAGAAGATCAAGTATGCGATGATATAACCGATCAAAATCGAACCAAAGGTCATTCCAATGGCTAAAGTGGACATATTCCACTGTTCGAAGACCAGAGTGAATGATTCGGTGAAAACGAAGATCAACGCATCCGAGAAACCGGAGAGCAGAGACAGGAATAAGACGATCGGTTCAAGTAGAAACATCTCGAATGGTCGACGCCATAAAGCGAGAACTTCGTGAAAGTCCAGGCGGGGACTCTTCAATTCATTCGGACCATAGACTTCCCCTTCACCAGCCTTACGACGACGTTTTGCTTCTTTATCGACCAGAATCGTGGCACGGGTCTCAGGGACTAAAAAGAAATGTAGGGCTTGTGTGACACCACCGAAGATCAACTGAACCCAGAAAACCCAAGGCCAGGAAAGATATTGTCCAATAATACCACCAAAGAAAGGACCGATAGTTGATCCTCCCACTGAAGAAAGCACCACGTATGCGACCGCAAAGCCCTGGTTATCTGGTTCCCACATATCGGCCGTCATGCCCAGAGTGACAGAACCACCAGCTGAACTCAAACCTCCCAGAACACGACACACGACCATAGTGCCAAAATTCGGTGCCAATGCACAAGGGATCTGCCAGATATTCACCAGGAACAATGAGAGCTGCATGATAGGCCATCGTCCAAACTCCTCCGACCACGGCGCCCAAAGTTCACATCCAAACGCATATGCAACGAGGAACACGCATTGTCCGACTCGAGCCGCTTGTTCGCTAATACCGAATTCTTCAGTCATGCCGGTGACAGCGCTGGCGTAGACGCCAGTATTGAAGTTCATAGACATCTGCACGACGAAGATCACGGAGATAATGACCCATTTCTTCCATGTGGGAAAGCAAAAGCCGAGTTTGTCGTAACATTCATCCTCCGTCAGTTCCTGTTTACCAGATCTTTCAACCTTGGGACTATCAGTCTGGCTACTCTTTTCTGATTGCGAGGCATGTTCGGCGTGGCTATCGTCTCCGCGCGCGACTTTCTTCGACCCATCTGGTTTCGTACTCGATTCGTCTGCTTTATTCTCCTCCCGCTTCTCGGAGAGCGAGAGATCGTCGGGTATAGCCATGTGGCACGGGGAAATTTATTGTAATAAATAGCTCATATAAGGATAGTATTTAAGAGATAGTATCGTTGAGGCGAGAACTATAAAGTGGAGTATGGGGAAGTTGGGGGGATATGTACCATCCACTAGGTAGTGGATTCAATCGTTTACCCCTGGGGGAAATGGAGACAGAAAGGTAATAAAATAAAATCCCGGGACCATGCGACCATACGAAGAGATTTATATGCAACTCAAAAGAGACTCGGACATTCGAGTGGAACCGGGCACTTCCAGATCAATGCGTATGCGACTTTCCTACTTGGATCAACCGAACCAGACAAATAACAGGATACAGTATGATAATGTCAATCGGTCAGACTCCGTCGGCCGCGAAGTCATAAGATTCGTCCATTACAACAGGAACAATCTCCATCATTACAGTATGTAATTCCCCAAACATCCAGTGGTGAATGGTTCAGCCCCAGGTTCTGAGCCGAAAGAGCATCAAAACCTGTTCTATCTCCACCTTTCGACGGGGATTGTCGGCAACCCGACTACGACGTCATATCAGACCGGACTACGTCAATCAAAGACGAACTTTTTCTCCACCAATTTGTGTTCAGGACACTCAAGGCGCAGGGTAGATTTGACTATCACAACCAATACTGGATATGCATGGATGTGAGCGGGTCGTTGGATGGGGGCTAGAGTGAATTTTGAAGTCCAATGTTGTCATACTACATAGTGCTTTGTACTCCGTGCATACATACATACAGTAAGTACATACTGTACAGTTTGAACATTGCTAGAAAACCAATCATAATTTTCAAATAGAATAAGTCAAGAACCTTCCATTTCAAGAGTCTAATCAGACCACGTTTCCCTATTTTCCCGCGGTTTCTACAATAGACTCCACTCATACGGAGTACATTTACACAAAGTCTAGGAACTATCAGTAAAGTATACGACAGCCACCCATCTAATCCAAAGGTACAAGAAATCACCAAGAACCAGAAGTACCACGCAACTAAAGCTTGCGCAACTTATCAACTACAGTACAAGCATTAGGGGCCGAAGAGGTATACCCTCTTGAACCAATTGCCACCATCTTGGCGATATCTCGGCGGTGCACAAACCGGTTCATTGGCTCGGCCACAGACGTAAACCCATCCATGGTTTAAGACCAATGTCAGTGGCCAGATTTGCATATCTCCGGGCTATGCGCGCTTATGAATAGTACAGTAGTTACAGTACTATGTATCAAGTCCCGACATTCAACCCTATAAGGGCTCTTCTTGCACTACAGTATTCCTTATCTCTCCGAGTATCCGGTCACGAGAATCATGAATTATAGCGGTTCGTTGTCGTGATGAGGTTCAGGAGATACCATGTATCTCTTCGATGCTGTGATTCCTTTTACTTTCTCAAAACATAGTATATACTAAAAAGGTGGTTTCCTAGGCGTAAGGCATTCAGACATTTTGGCATAGACTTGGATATCTCGGACAAAAATGCACCAGTATGATTGAAACTTTCGAGTTGAAGGGAACTAACATTCTAGTCTAGCTTGAACCTCTCTACCACCTACTGAGAAGTGTAGTATAGTATTTAACCACTTGCACATAGTAAATCTTGAGAAGTTTCTTGGATCCTTTTTGAAACACACTTGTCCAGTACTAGAATTGTACAACATATTACCCTGTTCCCTTTCCCTGAATCGAGTCGATCTGGTTCAACATATCAAACAAGTCCAAAGTCTTTTCTTTATCCGCAGAGATTTTCCTGGCTCCTTAGTGTGAGAAATGGGGTGAAGAGCAAACGAAGATAAACAAAACAAGCTCTCTATTCAATTGGATATCCTAAATACACAAGCCTTGAAAGCACCAAACAAATGCCAAAAGTGCCAAAAAAAAAAGCCCCAATTATCCTCAAAAAAAATTTAATTAATTACCCTGACCTCGAATAGGAACCATAGCCCTCCTAACATACTTATAACAAACAGTCTTAAGTCTCTTCGGAAAACCCGCAGGAGAAGATCTCATAGACAATTTCCGATGTAAGCGCGACGCATCAAAACTATCCTTTCGAACCGTCTCCCCGGCCGGCGCCGTTACACTCGCAGAGACCGCAGCACCACAAGTAGTATCTTGATTGGAGCGTGTTTGAACGGCGGTAGCTTCACTCTGTGTATCTTCCGTGGTGGGAGATACGGTACTTTGAGTCTGGGGTCGAGGAACATGAGTCATCACTCTCTGTAGAGGGATTTCCTCTAATTCTGATTCATGGCATGGTAATGGTAATGTTCGGAGTGCAGCGGTGATTCGATCATGCATGGCTTGATCTTGAATGATTGAAACGGGAGGTGGTGACGGTGTATCATTATCATCTTTCGAGATAGGTTCTTCCTTTTCAGATTCGATTTTGATCTTGATTGAATTTTCCTCTTTGATTGAAGTCTTTGGGTTCGAGTTCGAGTTCGGGTGTGGATCCGGATTTTTCTCGGTAGAGACGGTTTGTTGGAAACTAGTCGTTCTCGCAACGGCTTCTAGTTCATCATCGTCCAACTCTGCATCTGACCCCGAGCAATATTCATAATATTCATCCTCCGTATCTTCCTCCGATTCCTCCCAATCCGAATCCTCTTCCTCATCTTCATCATCATAGTCACCCGTCAAAAGTTCCCCTAACCCCGGAGCAACAGTATCCCGAACAATCTCGCCAGCGTGTGATATCTTCGACGGCGGACAATACTCCTTCGCCTTATCATCCAACGTCGCAGTCGCAACCTGTAAATCCAACAACGAAGAAGCTGTATTTTGCATATTCAAACTATGAACCGCACGATAAGCCTGCGAAACAAGTTCTCGTACATAATCAGCCGAGGCATGATGATCGGGATTATTTGCGGCATGAGCGTAGATCTTAGCGCAGTGTAATTCAAAGACTTCAGCTAATTGAAAAGCATTTTTGAAATTCGCGTCAATTGACGTATGTTCTGGCCACGAGCTTGCCATTTTTGAGTTTTGTGTTGATGTTGTTGGAAGGGTTGTTGAAGGTGAAGGTGTGGAAATTGTGGAAGACGCGTTGGGGAGGAACAGACGCGTTAAGTACTTTCCGGCGTGTTCGTCCAAGGGGGGGTTTCCTTGACTGTTTGCGCGTCACCAGGTATGCACCACCTACGCATTTTGGTCTTGATTTCTTCATTCTTGAATTTAATTAATTTCAAGATTGAATGGAGTCGGTGTTTGATGAGGCATTTATTGAGGTTTCGGTATTTTGAACAGCAATAATCACCCACATATCACTCTATGTATACCTATACTATGTGTACAATATTCAATATAAAAGTGCTCGGAGTAATTAGCTCGCAGTCTTTAGATTTAGCCCAGGTCTACTTCATGCTCAAGTAGTTCTTTTTTTTTTTTACAGAAAATGGAAACACTTGTGAAGTTAAATGGTTGGTGGGCTACAACTCCCATCAAGAGCCACATTTACATCTACAAAGATCAGAAATTGCCCCCGAAACTTGTATATCATTGACACAAGACGAATCTATCTATCGACGGAAAATCCACCATAAAACACGAATGAAAACCGTATTCATACATTCACACGTTATGGCAGATCAAATGAGAGTAGCCAAAGACAAATTCTTGAAGGGGAACAAAAAAAAAGGCAAAAAAAAAAAGTTTGTTCAGGAAGTTCAACCCGAGATATATGATCATGAACAAGGTCATGCCATGTATTATAATAATCAAATGGTATGTAGATTAGATGTAAGAATAGACATCACATCAACCAATGCAAACGAACGGACGGGATATTGGCAATATTAAGACCCCAGGGATATCCCTAAATCCTGTTCGCCCCTCCAGACCTCCCAAACAAGACTAAAGACGAGCAAACAGTCTAGGGCATGGTAACTGAATACCAACACTCTCCTTAAGCGGCAACGCCAACGGGAGTAGAGCCGATTGGCGAGTGGGCGCTGCCAAGAGGAGTCCCGGTCTTCATGGGAGGTACAGCAGAAGCTTGAGTCTCGGCAGCATCTAGCTCACGAGAGATTGCGGTTTCAAGGGACTCAACAGCCGCAAAGCCAAGCTGAGAATCCTCCCAGATAGGTTGGTTAGCGGCTTCGGCGCCCTCAACGCCAACGCCGACAAATCCACCCATCTTCTCCCAGTCGCTGGCACGCTTGAGACCCAGATCGTTCCAGACGGCCTGTACGGCTTGGACGAGGTGGTCGCGAAGCGGCTTGATGTGACCGGGGGTTGGGGTGATACGCAGACGCTCCTCACCCCGGGGGACAGTGGGGTAATTGATAGCTTGGACATAGATGCCGTGCTCCTCGAGGAGCTTGTCAGAGGCTTGCTTGGCGAGTTCGGCATCACCAACGAGCAGAGGCACAATGTGAGACGGGTTCGGGATAACGGGAATATCGAGGGCCTTCAAGGAGGACTTGACAGCACGGGTGTGAAGCTGCTGCAGAACCCGGTCACGCGGTTGCTCGGATTGGTACTGGATAGCGGCATCGGCACCAGCCATGGTTGCTGGTGGCAGGGAAGTGGTGAAAATGAAACCCGGTGCCAGCGAGCGGATGGTATCAACGAGGGCGTGGGAACCGGCAATATATCCACCAACACAACCATAGGCTTTACCCAGAGTTCCAGTAATTATATCAATACGGTCCATGACGGTGCCCTTGGTGCTCTTGGGGGCACTGGTGTCCTGCGAAGCATAGATGTCGTAGTCGAGGTGCTCCGCGACACCAGCTCCGTGGGGACCGTACATTCCGACGGCATGAACTTCGTCCAGGAAAGTGATGGCGCCGTACTTGTCAGCGAGGTCACAGATCTTCTCAATGGGTGCAATAGATCCGCACATGCTGTACACAGACTCAAACGCAATGATCTTAGGAACATTGAGGGGCAGAGAAGCGAGCTTGGCTTCCAAATCTTCCAAGTCGTTATGTTTGAAAACCATCTTCGCCGCGCCGGAGTGGCGAATGCCCTGAATCATAGATGCGTGATTCAGACTATCCGACAAAATCACACAGTTGGGCATCTTGCTGCCGAGAGTCGCGAGGGTGGCGTCATTGGCAACGAAGCAGGAACTGAAGACCAGGGCGGACTCCTTTCCATGCAGCTTCGCTAGAGTATCCTCGAGCTGAACAGCATGCTTATTATGACCGGAGATATTGCGAGTACCACCAGCACCAGCACCATAGGTATCAAGAGTACGGTGCATAGATTCCAGTACCTTCGGGTTACGACCCATACCAAGGTAATCATTAGAACACCACACAGTCACGCGCTCCTCAGCCGAAGCGGTGTGGGCACGAGGAAACTCCTTGGCGAGACGATTGATGTTGTTGAAGTAGCGGTACGACTTGTCCTTGTGCTTCTTCTCGAGCTCGTTGTTGTAGAATGCGTTATAATCGAATCGAGAAGTGGTCGGAGACTCATGGCGGGGCTCGCGGGCTGCGGCCTCCGCGGCGGGGTTAGGACGAAGGTGGGCAAGATTAGGGTGAGCTGAAAAATCAATTAGCACATAATGTCCAATTCCAAACTGAATATGAGCGAAAACTCACCCTGCTCATTCTTCTTGTAGGTTCCCGGGGCCGCGCTAGCGGGGTGACCACCAGTAGTATGCAATGCGCGCTTGCCCGTTGGCGCCAGGAATGGCTTCACGGCAGAGACACCAGCGGCGGAAGAAGTAAAACGCTTAGCACTACCAAGACGAGCACTCTGCACCGCAAGAGCCTTGCTCATGACGGGGCAACGGCGTGCCAGAACCTGAAGGTTGGACATGGTACCGCCGCCAGTGCTGGGGCGGGTGGCCGTGGAAAGGGTGCGTAGTGTGGCGGGCGCAGTGCGCTTGAGGAAGGGGCACATAGAACGGGACTGCTGGAGCATGGCCTCCATGGTGAAAATCGAATTGAACCAAAACCACGACGTGTGTATGTTCGGGTGTGGAAAGGAGAGAGAAATGAGACGGCGTCCAGACAATTTCAGCGGGGAGAAAACTGACTCAGCAGATGACAAACGGAGCGTTGTGATTGGCCTACAAAAAGGGAAGTTACCACCCCGGATGATCCTTCCCGATCGGAACACGGCACAGACTGGCTTAGGTAATCTCCGAGCAAACCCCAGAAGATCCCGAGGTAAATCGAATTTGACTCTTCACTTACTACGGAATACATATGTTCCATTTTTCAAATCCCGTGAATGGCCGTTGAAAGATGGTCAAGCGGGGAATTAACCTAACGGAACTCAATACCATCTCATGCGGGGCGATGTTACCGCGGTCCGGCCATCAATCTCAAGTTTCGGTGAGCCACGACGGGATTTGAGCAATTCTCCGTGCGGGGAAAATTACTCGATTGGCTCAATTGATATTCGACTACTCTACATACATAGTACTATGTACAGTATTATGTACAACAGCCACTACGGAGTCCTCCGTAGTGATCTAAGTACTCTCGCAGAACCAGTAACATTTTGCGATGGTTGCAAAATATCAAAAAGAATTAAAACTAGTAACTGTGTTCAACACCCTCAATTAGAAACAATAACCCTCCTATTATCAAATCTACCCCCCTCCCTCCCCAAAGCAACATCAACCATCCACCTCGCACAACTCTCCCTCGAAATCCACAAACTCGCCCCATTCTCCTCATACCCAAACGTCTTCACTTCTTCCCTCCCACCACCACCAAGACCAACCGGCAAAGGCAAAGTCCACAAAACCTCATCTCCACACTCACTTTCAATCTCCTCATTAACTGCATTATGATCCTTATACGACTCAGAAACATTACTAAATGTAATCATAAACCGCACAATATATGGCGTTACCGCCCAACTCTTTCCAACGCCAAGGGCATTCATCACGATTAGTCGTGGTTTCTTCGCTTCACCGCCATTACCAGCGCCATCGACGACTTGCTCGCAATATTGCGCACGAAGAGCTCGAGTAGCGTTCCTAGTTGAATCCGCGATTAAACGAGGTGGACCAAGAAACTTTCCCCAGGGGTTTTGGTCTATGCGCGGGGCATTCAGGAATACGAGGACGGCATCAATGGGTGTTCCGGTATCAAATGCGCGTTTTATATCTTCTTCTGATAATGGGGATCCCTCGATGATGGTGAGACGATCGTGACGATCGATTTTGTCTGCTTTGCGGACTAGAATTGTAACCTTGTGTCCTGGGCGAGAGTTAAGAATGGCTTTGTAATGCTCGCTCGAGGTTATATGTAGACATACCTTCGTCCAAGGCATATTTATATCCGTAGAGCCCTGTTCGTCCTGTTGCTCCCAGAATGAAAAGGTGCATTTTTCATACACCTATCGTTGTCACATAAATAGAGAATGACCTTCAGCGTATAGGATACTACCTTGATGTTCAACTATCAGTTGAACTGGATGTAATCGATCTTTGTAGTTGCTTGTGGAGTGGCGAGTTGCGGGTGACTCGGAATCGCCCATAGAAGACTACGCCCATGAACCAATGGGCATTGGTCCATACAACATCTACTGTCTACATAGTACATATAGAATACTGTAGTGCCATGGCTTACGATTTACAACCAATTAAACGAGAAAGAATTATAAAAGAGTATTTGTAGAACATCATTCAGATCTATTATGATAGCTGCGTAAAGTGCATATCAATAAAAAAAAGTCACATGCAGCCAGATAGCACAAGTCAAAAAATGACAGAGATTTTGCAAACCACCAACAGGATCCACCCCGAAACCTGACAATCAGAAACAGTTTTGAATAATGGCCAACGGCATACACAAAGTATGCTGGTTTGGAATAACTTGTAGCCTGAGAAAGTAATAGAGTAGGTAGAGATAAAAACAAAAGGGTGAAAACACGCCTCCGAGACCAGCATACGTGAAACCACCACAGAATAAAAAAACGAAATGAACCAGTGATTTTTGTAAAAAAAGGGTCCTTTTCAGCATCGCGGCTCATCCTCTTGCAAACAATGCGATTATCATGCAGATATTTGCGAGACTTCCAACTTCATCCCGAAAAGAAAATGTTGTACTAGATCGTCTCCTGCAATGACTTTCAAATGTCGAGCGGTTGCTGGTGAAGGGTTGTATGGTAATACACAGCAGAGCAAAGTCTGCCAAGTGAGAAGGATCAGAAAAAAGAATGTTGAAAAACATAAGGCAAAGTATCGGGAAAGAATAGTAAAAGTGTAACAGAGTAAGAACACATAATAAGGATTATCGAATCACTGAACGCCTTCGCACATTTGCAGAGTAATTGAAACAGATTAGCTGAGGCCCCCGTCGCCATCAATTAAACGAAGACGCTCCTTCGTTGTTTTGGCACGCTTAGTTGTGCCCTTTCCTGGACCACGCCCACGCCCACGTTTAGCTGGTGTCGCTGCAGCGGGCGAGTCCACGTTTTCGGACATGGGAGTCGCGGCGCCGGAAGGTTTAGCAGAGGCATCATCAAAGTTACCTTCGCCTGGAAGTAGAAGAGAAATGTTAGTATAAGACAAGTATGGGATAGAACATGATGCATTGCTCACCTTCATGATACATGTCTTCCAGCGTGAGATCACGCTTGCGCTTTTGAACGGCAGCCTTTTTATTGCCTTTAGCAGCATTGAGTTCGCCACGCTCAAGAGCTTCTCGTTCTTTTTGTTCGAGAAGTTCTGCTTCATCATCATCTGCAAGCCACATAGCAATGTCCTTTGTACGGTTCTCGCGAGGTGCACGGGTGTTGAAGTCCACTCCACCAGATGCGCCACCAGTGATGACGACACGCTGCACCTCTTCTTTTTGAAGGGCACGCTTGCGAATACGCTCTTCGATCGTACCGCGAGTAATGAGACGGTAGACAGTGACTTGTCGGGTCTGGCCAAGACGATGAGCACGATCCATGGCTTGAGAGTCGATCGTAGGATTCCAGTCGGAATCGTAGAAAATGACGGTATCAGCTGCCGTCAAGTTGATACCCAAACCACCCGCACGGGTCGACAACAGGAAGACAAAGATGTCCGGGTTGGACTGGAAGTCGGCAACTGTGTCGCGACGGTCTTCCAACTTGGTACTTCCATCCAGTCGGCAGTACTTGTAGTTGCGATAGGTTAGATATTCTTCCATCAAGTCGATCATGCGCGTCATCTGGAAGTACAGCAATACACGGTGACCACCCGGCTTGAGTTCACGAAGAAGCTCGTCCAGCTTCGCCAGCTTTCCGGAATCCGTAACAAAGCGGCGCATGGATGGAACCTCGATATTGGTGTAGCGCGCTTTAAGCGAGGTAGGTGGCGGCAAGATTGGTTGATGCGAGTACGGTACAGGGTCGAGTTTTTTCTCGAGGATCTGTTCATCCACTTGTCTATTGGGTACACCATACAATGCTTGTCGGATTTCCGTGTTGAACAAGGCTTTCTCGGTCTCTCGCTGAGCCTGCATACCAGAGGAAGAAAGCAGGATCGGAGGCGCAGATGCCTTTGGAACGGCGGATGGCTCAATAAGGTTCAGACCCTGGTCTTCGAACGCTGTGCGAGAGACGTTCATCAGATTGCGCATTCGACCCTCACTCGTGATATCACGTAGGGCTTGACGATCGTTGCGCTCCACAATGTTCAATATGGAATGTGACAGCACAGAATTGCTAAATGATTCATTCTCATCCGCGTCATAGCTGACATTCAGACGGGAAAGACGATCAGCCTTGTCCTGACGACCGACTGCGCGCTCAAATGGTCCCTGGCGAGCCAATTTGCTGGCTTCTCCAGCTGATGTATCCACGAATCGTAAGAATGAGAAAGTTCCATCTTCACGCGAGCTGTGCTGGATGTTTTCGGGTGTCCAAATGTTCATTAAATGAGAGAGGTATTTACCCCGGAAACCGGCACGTTCATTCCCGGGGCCGGGCATGTCGATACGAGCCTCCGGGCTGCATAGAAGACGGGGCAATTCGTATTCGATGCGATTTTTAGTCGAGTAGCGCATGTCAACAAAGTAACCTTCGCGGACGAAGGATGCGCACTCTGCGAAAGATGCAACCGATAAGGGCGACTTGGTCTCCGCACGCTCGAAGAGATCGGGGTGGTTGCAAACCTTTCGGAACTGCATGACCAAGTTCATGAGAGTAGTACTATCACTGTCATCTCCAGCAGCTGCTTTCTCAATAATATCAATGATGCTAACACGGTTCCGCAAATTGGCGTAGATAGCGCGTTGGCGGTAAGTCAAGTCACAGAAGATATCCTTCTCGACCTTGTCGCCAAGCTCTTGTTGTACATTCTTTTTCACACGGCGAAGCATAAAGGGCTTCAAGATCATATGCAAACGCTTGAGTTGATCTTCGTTGAGTTTCGTGTTACTTTGGGCGTGAGATTCAATGTCTTTGGAAAACCACTCGCTGAACTCGTCGTGGGAATCGAACAATGTTGGCATGATGAAATGTAGCAACGCCCACAGTTCCTGCATGTTGTTTTGAATCGGGGTACCAGTTAAAAGCAGACGATTACGGCAGGAAAATCCCAATAGATTCTTCCATCGCGAACTTTGTGAAGACTTGATAGCTTGGGCTTCGTCAAGAATCATGTACTGCCACTTGACCTTCTGGAAGTATTGGGCGTCAAGGACAACAAGCTGGTAGGATGTAACAAGTACATGGAATTCGGAGTCGCGGTTGTAGGTGATATGTTTGCGATCCCAGAACTTTCGAAGAATCTTTCGATCCTTTGCATTACCCCAATATGGTAGAACCTTGATATTAGGCACGAATTTGGCAATTTCCTGCTGCCAATTGTGAAGCGTGGATGCAGGTGCAATGACAAGGAAAGGCCCCCAAATATTGTGGAACTCAGCCAAGTAAGCCATCACGGAGATGGACTGAATCGTCTTACCCAGACCCATCTCGTCGGCCAGAATACCATTGATGCCTTGCTCGTACAAGTTGACGAGCCAATTGAGACCCTTGAGCTGGTACTCTTTCAGCTTGGCAGTAAGCATTGTAGGCTGAGAAATCTCAATGTCACCCAAGCTTGTGGGGTTCTGGAAGTTGAGTTCTCCTTCGTCAAAAGCAGCCATGTGGTCATCGCCTTGCTTTTCTTTGTCGAAGGCACGGGCACGGTCTTGCGCCTCTTGAACGGCATTCTGGGCATTAGCCATGGCGGCCTGTTGCAAAGCAGTCTCATCGTCCGCATCAAAGTCGAGATCCTCGAAGTTGGTCACCTTTGCATCTTTGTTCGCAACACTGTTAGGCAGGTTGACAGTATGTGCGCCTTCTTTGCCTGGTTGGATAGTTTCATCAGATCCAGTGACACCATCTCCCCCGGCTTCCACCTCAGCGGTCTTGATCTTCCGACCGATAAAGTGAGAGTAAAGCTCGGTCTGGGAAATGAGGAAGTTGAGCTTGCGCTTCTGTCGGTTAGATTCGCGCTCGGCTTCGGCTTTCTTGGCCGACTCGAGCTCCTGCTTCTCTGCCAGACGACGCAGGTCACGTTCTTCACGCTCGTTGCGTTTCCAAAAAGACATCATCTCACGCATAGTACGCTTAGCCCGAGCCTGAGTATCCTTGGTGCTCTTATTTGTGCGCTCTTGCCACTTGCGAGACTGTTTGCTGGCCAATTGAGCGGTCTTGCGCGAGTTCTCGACCCGAGTCGTCAAGGATGTTGCTTTGATGCGGTAAACCTTGGGTATATCCTTGCGAGCAATATCACGCCAAATTTGCTCATAGATCTGGTTATAGCCCTTGCTGTCGTAATGTAGAGGCACCGGTGTACCCTCTTTAGAGCGACCACCTTTCCTTGAGTCGCGTGGAGTATAGTAAAGAGAATCATCATCATAGCCGCCGAGATAGGCAGCTTCAGCAGCATCCTTCTCGGCCTGCTTCTGTTCTTTAGACTTCTTGGGTCGTGAACTAGGACCCGCACGACCAGAGCGACGTCTTGAGGGAGATGATCGGCCAATGTGGAATGAACTGGTAGTGCCGCCTTCGAGATTAGGAGCTAGAGGGGTGACCTCGCCGAGTTCGTCTTGGGCGTTTCCACCCTCGAGAGCGCGTTTGGTTGATTTGATTTTCTTCTGTGCTCGCTCGGCCTCGCGCAGGAACTTGGCCTTCTCTGCTGAGTCCGAGGCATTGTCTGCTTTGCGCTCGGCCTCCAATTTCTTCTGCATCTCCACGCGGACAGTGTTTTCACGGCGACGCTTGCGCTGCATGTCCTTCTTACGCTCCTTCTCGTCTTGGACTTCCTTTTGCTGGACCTCGGCGATGACGTCTGGTTCGTTCACTGTGCGGAAACGCTCGTTTCCGATAATCGCTTGTTTCTCGAACGATCGACCAAGCTCGATCAAAAATTCATTGCGGCGACGCTGGTAAGAAGTTAGCACGTAGGACGAGGCTCTCTCTCGCACTAAAATCAACATTACATACCTTACGCCGAAGCTGCTCCGCACGGGCGCTATCATTTGATCTCTTTAGACTCTTCTCTCGATAGTACTCCTGCTCGGCTTCAAATCCGGCCCCTTCAACATCACTTTTATCGGCATTCTCGATATCGGTAATAGCCCGGTTCACCTGCTCCGAATCAACACCGGGAGGCAAGGGCTTCCGGGGTTGTACAACACGATGAACGGGCTCAGCTTGGTCAGTCCCAGACTTGGAGATTCCATTGGGAGCAAAAGGTCCTCGTGAGGTATCCTTGTGCTGCACCGGCGTCCTATCCGCCTTATGAAGAAAAGTACCCGGAGTGGGAGCTATATCACGAGTCCGAGATTCGGTTTTTGGCGTTTGCTCAGCAGGGGCCGGGGTCGATGGCTGCGGAGACGGTTTTCGTGCGGGTTTATCCTCTGACGGGCCCGAGAGGATACTGGCGAAAGACATAGGGTCGGCGGCTCTAGCAGGCTTCTAAGTCGAATGCAAAGGTCAGATGGCCATCCAAATAAGCTGTGATTAATCGAGTTTCTGTGACATACCGTGTCTCTGGGTGGGGAGGAACGTCGGGGTTCCTGGGCCATCGAGCTTCCATATCCCACACCGTTGCCTCTCACATGGTATGGAGACTCTGATTCACGACTGGGTGATTGCGAGTACCCCTCTGGACGACCCGATGGGTTCCCATGGGGTGTGGAGGGACCGTACGGGGAGACGCCATTGCCAGGTAGGGCCGGATTCGCAAGGGAGTGCGGAGGCGGCAGTGAAGGGGTTCCGCTGGTTGAATGAGGCTGATACTGCGTCGAAGACTCCAGATGCGATGGATGCGCCGGGGGAGCAGCGCCGTTTATGGGTGGCGGGAGTGAGCCGGGCATGGGAGACGACGCGTGCGAAAAACGTGGGCTGCGCGAGATGGAGGATGAAGGAAAAGCCGGGGGCGTTTGGGGCGGATGTTGTGGGTATTGTTGTTGGCCAGATTGCTGCGGTTGCTCATTGTTCGGATAGTACGGACGTTGGTTCTTGCTCGGAGACTCGTACGTAGGATACCGATGTTGCTGAGTCGGGGACTGGGCGTTATACGGCGGAGCGCCTGTCATGATGGCCGGGTCCCCGGCGCCGGACAAGCGTGGGAAGGATTATTTAGGTGAATAGAAATAGGGTGTAGATGGAATTGAGTAGGATGGAGGTCAGACACGGTGGGTGACGCCCATGGACAGGTGTTCAAGGGGGACGGTCCCTCGGAGATCTAGCGCGGACGCGACGTCAGTGAGAGATTGGACGAAGGTAGAATCGCGGGGAAGAGGAAGAGGATGATGGGAGATGGGCGAAATAAAGGATAGACGAGATGATCATACCTGGTGGGAAGGATGGAATCGTTTGGTGGGTGGGAAGATGCAGGAAGAAGGGATCTTTGTGGCCGCGGAGCAAGCAGAGAATGCGCGGCCGAGCTAGGCGAGGACAGAGGATGAGAGGGAACAGGTACTTTAAACCTTCGGGGGTTAATATTCTTTTTCAAGGAGGGAGGAGTTTGGAGGGGTTGGAAGAGAATGAAAGAAATGAGGAGAAGAGAAGAAGAGAAGATGAGAATTCGAAGGAGGGGAAATCCGTTTGAAGGGGGCAAAAGGGTTGAGAGCTTCGAGCAGTTTGGAAGGTGCGTTGATGAAGTGCATTTGGACTACGAGAATTAGTATACAATTATAATTATTATTATTTTTATTATTATTATTACAGATTTATAGATAAACATGGGAAAATATAAGACGGATTCGAGATGAACTTAGAATTGTTCCTTGTCTGTTCTCGGTTGTGGTGTTCTATTCAGGGTGTTTCCCATTCCATCGGCCCTTTTATCTCTTGGAGGCTATTGATCTGCTGTTTTGCGATGCATCGCAGCTGTGAAGGAGAGGAGGGGATTATACTCCTATAATTACTCGAGGAAGCCTCAACAATTTTGTAGAGGGGGCTGTATTGTGTATGTCTCTTTTAACTGTGAAATATCAAATTGCTGGCTATTCTGAAGCCCAACCCGGCCGGAATCGCTTTCTGGTCCGGCTGAGCGAGAGACTTTTGCTCATCCGAAGATTTCGTTGCGGCCGATCCCGTACTTCCGAAGGGTAACTACCCTAGTATCTTTGGTGTAAGTAGTGTATTATCAAAAGTGTATGTGAATAATATTGATACGTGAATATAATCTGGCATCGGATATTTATTTGAATAATCAGATACTCTACAGTTAAAAAGATAGATCAGTTGAGAGGCATTCATTGAGATACGCACTGCCTCATTATGCCAAGTCCATGAGTAGCCACAGCTGACCCGACTAGTGTTGGAACAAATGAACGAGCCTCGTCAGACGAGCCCAAAGGAATCACACTCACCAGGTGCACCAGACTACTCCGTACTCCCGGTTATAATCGACATAGTGGACTATGTCCATATTGTCTATATTGTCTATGTAGAAATCCATGTCGATCCTGGTCCGGACCCGCGATTCCCGCAAGGTGCGCGCGGTACCTGGGTCCGGCCACTATGACAGGATAACAATCATTCATTAGGGCATATGCGGCGTGTAGCAGCAGCATTAATAGCAACACTCATGCCAACAGAAAGGGTCAATAACTGCGCACCCGGTCGCAATCGTCTGTGAGCATGGCCTGATGCGTTCGTTGCTGGGTTCGTGTGGGGAGAACGATGGTGACGTCTTCCACTCCCCACACGAACTCATTCTTTTCATGTCGATTGATTCATATCCCGATCAAGATATCCCGGGTGAGCAAAGAATAGGGACAGGAAAGTAGATTGCGTCCAGGGATTCCCCTCATTCCTATCTGATGTCGTTGAGAGGAGTCATCGCCAATCCTGGATTGTTTTGCGGGGACCAACACTTGGAGTATATATGTTTCCTGCTTTAATCAAATCCCGAAAAAGAGATCGTGTGAAGACGAAAGAGAATGTAAATATTTATGCAATTACCGCATTGTGACAGATGCAGCTCTCGTAAATACCAGTTATTGACAAGGTGGCAAGGTCTCATATTAGGAATTGTAATTGCCAGTGTGCTTAGTGCTCATGATGGTGGTAAGATGGGGTGTGAACGGCAGAGGATGGTGAGAATATCAACACCAGACATGGATGTCTACGCTGTTAAGTAGAGAATGATCAATTGATCCCATCCAGGTTGTTAGAGAAGAGAAAAGAGCAGAGAAGAAAAGGCGAAAAGAAGAAAAGGAAGAAAAGGAAAATAGAAAGTGCAGACTGAAAATGTAACAATCTGAGGAAGGCACGACCAGGTTTGACGCAGTTGCCCATCATGGACAGTGGCACCACGGTCATTCCTGCCTACTCCGGCACTTTCCTTTTAAATTCAGTCTTTCTTCCTTCGTTCCTCCTTGTTTCTTTTCTTTTCTTCTTCTCTTCCAACCTCACTTCATTCTACACTCTACACTACCCAAATCTAAATCTCTACATCTACCAATAATAGCATCTCATCAATGCCTATCCCGGAGACCCAATGGGCCCAAGTGGTCGAAAAGAAAGGAGGACCCCCTATTTACAAGAAAATCCCTGTCCCAAAGCCCGGTCCCGATGAAATTCTTCTGAACGTTAAGTACACCGGTGTCTGCCATACCGACCTCCACGCCATGAACGGCGACTGGCCTTTACCCTTGAAGATGCCATTTGTGGGTGGACACGAGGGTGCTGGTATCATAGTTGCAAAAGGTGAAATGTCTCATGGCCTCGAAATAGGTGACCACGCTGGAATCAAATGGTTGAATGGTTCATGTCTAGCTTGTGAGTTCTGCAAGACAGGCGACGAACCTCTTTGTGCGGGTCAGGAACTTTCGGGTTACACCGTTGATGGCACCTTTCAGCAGTATGCGATTGGGAAAGCCGCTCACGCAATTAAGCTTCCCAAGGAGGTTGCTTTGGATGCAGTGGCGCCTATTCTATGTGCCGGTATCACTGTTTACAAAGGTCTCAAGGAATCTGGTGCTCGACCTGGCCAAACGATTGCTATTGTCGGTGCTGGTGGTGGTCTAGGATCGTTGGCCCAACAGTACGCTAAGGCAATGGGCTTGCGTGTAATTGCTATCGATGGTGGTGATGAGAAACGGCAGATGTGCGAAGAGTTAGGCTCCGAGGTGCGTTTGTCTCTTTTCAAAACCCGTCTCTTTACACCGACAAGCAGCTAACCCGAGAACAGGCTTATGTCGATTTCACCAAATCCAAAGATCTAGTCGCTGATGTAAAGGCTGCTACACCTGAAGGGTTGGGTGCACACGCTGTCCTCTTACTTGCTGCTTCCGAGAAGCCTTTTCAACAGGCCGTTGATTATTCACGTCCTCGTGGTGCAATTGTCGCAATTGGTCTTCCAGCCCATGCTTTCCTCAAAGCTCCTGTCTTCGAATCTGTCATCAAAATGATCAACATCAAAGGAAGCTATGTTGGCAATCGCCAGGATGGAGCCGAAGCTGTGGACTTTTTTGCTCGCGGTCTGATCAAGGCCCCATTCAAGACTGCTCCTCTGGAGGATCTGCCCAAGGTTTTCGAGCTGATGGGTAAGTCATTTCATGATAGGAGGTGTTCAGAAGCTGACGCGATATATAGAGCAAAACAAAATTGCCGGACGTTACGTTCTCAAGATCCCAGAGTAACCGGAATGAAGATCTCCAGGGCCAGGGCTAGATGGACGCATGATGGACTGTGATAATAGCGAACACGATTTAGTTACAACATCAGTGGCAATATCGCCATCTAATGAGAGATAAAACACGAAGAATACAGTGAAAATACTATTCCATATACGAGTGCTACTAAAGTAGTCGTAGCAGTCCAAAGTGGATATTGACGTTAACCAACTGTCGCTGGTACTAGTCATTGGAGTACTTACCAAACCTGGACACAACTTGCACTCAGTTAGTTCTTAATATCAATATCCCCTTCTTCTTCTATTCTCTTTCCCTCATCTTCAGGCGCAACTGTAGTTTGCGGTCCCTTGAATGTCTTTCTGGCATGCAAAGCATAATACAATATAGCCCCCAGCCACAGAGACCCGTTGATAACAACGGTATAATTCATATCTTGAGCTAGATGTCAGGAAAGTCAGTAACAAACTCTTCAATACCAACATCCAGAAGGTCTTCAATTTGAAAAAGGGAGCACTCACGCGACGGATTCGGTCCTTCAGTCGGAATCATACTGAGAACAATCACAAAAGACAAATAAATTACCGAAATCCATGCAATCGGTTTGCTAAGGTATTTCCCTGTATAAAATTCACCGGGAACAAATCGTTCCTGTCCCCAGACTAATCGCGTAAGGATAGGCGTTAACCATGCGAGATCGTTACCCGCAACGGCGAGCGAGAAGAGAGCATTGGCAGCAGCGTTGTCGATTAGAGAGAGGAGTCCGATGACCGCCGCGACGAAGACTACGCCGCAAACCATTCGTACTGGTTGATAGCGCATGAGTCTATGCTGACTTACTCTACGGAAGTAATTCGAAAGAGGAAGAGCGCCATCACGAGAAAAGGCCCAGCTTTGACGGGATGCGGCGAGTACCTATTGACTGAGAGTTAGATGCGGGATGGTACTGTAAGAAGGTAGAATAGTGCAGCTCACAATGCTAAGGCCCATGAAGAATTGAACTATAGCATTCACAGCCATGAATCCAAGAGCACCTTTCTTACCCAGAGCGTCGAAATAAATCTGATATATGATTAGCATTACGAGCACGCACATACACATCCCCGACTTGCTAACAGGAAACAAACCTGAGCCATAGGCTGACCAAAACTAGAATTCAATATCCCAGAAATATCTTTACTCATAGCAGCCGCAATAACAGTCAAACACAGCCACCCAAGCACACCACACAAACCAGCCGAAGCAATAATTCCCAACGGCACGGCACGCGCAGCATGAGTCGCTTCTTCACTCATATGAACGCAAGAATCAAACGCACCAATCGTCCAAATAGGCGATAGCCACGCCATGATAAACGTCCAACCTGTCGGCCAAGTAGTTAGATTCTCTACATGTCCAAAGACATATGACCCTGAGTTAACGGGTGGAGCGTTCTCGGATTTTCCAATCGGAAGTGCGATGACCGTTGCTACGACCAGCGCGATATTCAAGAATATACAGGCAGATTGAATTTTCGGCATTATCTTTCCGAAGAATATGGCTATGAAACCATGGGCGAAGACTGTTGCTGCGTATGTCCCGTAGATGATGGGTCGAGATGCGGACCAGGTTCCATCTCGTGATATCGATACCATTGAAAGAATCATATTTGCAAATCCATCTATAAGAAACAAAGTGATTAGCTTGATATTAGTTTACTCAGATTAAACATATTAGACAGTCTTTGAAATATGATGGTTTGGAACCAGTCACAACTGCCAACGGTGGAACTCACAATCAATAGAGCAAATCCCTCCAATCAACCCAATGGTATTACTATACCCAACCACGAAACTGAGTGGATTTTTCCACTTCTCAGCCGCGTAGTAATGAGTCCAGAAATAAAGACCACCAGCAGTAGGCATAGCGGATGCCAAATCAGCCTGTCAGAAATAAACGTTAGTAAACGAAACTCGCAAGAATGAACGCATTCATTCCATGCCGTAACATAGATAAAACTATATAGACGAAAATGAATAAAATCTTGAAGAAGAACATACCATGGCCAAACTAACAATAAAAATAAAACCACTAGCAACTAACCATCCCCAAACCATTCCCACCGGACCAGCCGGCATAGAAAAAGACAAAGTCGACGCAATGGACGGTAACAACCCCATGATACTGAACGCGACAGCAAATATCTGAATTGTAGAATAATGGCGTCTTAATTCTTGTTTATAACCCAGCGTCGCTGCATCATATCATTAGCATGTAATTGTAAAGATAGCCCTACTCCCTTCCCTTCCGATTCAGTTCGCCTATTCAAGGGAGACTTGAAGGGATAAACAAACCTAGTAGTTCCATATCACCTGCTTCAGCGGCTCCGTCCTGTTCGACGGCATTGTCGAGGGACCTTTTATCGCGAGATTTTGGTTTTATTAGGTCTGCCATGGTTGTATCCTTCAAATGGACTCTGGATTGGGGTGGAGGTCGAGTTTTATTGAGTATTTCGAGTCCGAACTATTCGCCCTGGATTGAATTCGAATTTGATCCGGCACGCGGAGAGGTTTAGTATATGATATGCTTCGAGTATTACCGCACTACCAGTGAAGCAAGAGCGCAGTATAACTAGTTTGTAGGCTGCTGCTAAAAGCGATACTAGTATAAGGGATAGAATAGATCTTCGCTAGTGACTCAGAACGAAGACGGGAGGGGAGGATGAGTTGGTACTGCGTGATCAAACGAGATAAGCGAAAAAACACTACATTAGACATGTCAATCACAAGAAACTTGGAACATATCAAGTGAATCGCTTACCTGTGACCCCAATGAATGTGCAAGAGATTCGAATTTTCAAAAAATTCTCAACCCAGGAGACGTTACACAAAGATTAGAATCCCAGTTTATAAAACTCACCACGGCGCCTTGCATAATTTATGCCAGTCCTAGGGCACCAGAACAAGGGGACCAACAACGCCGTAGCTTGCGATAAGAGTACTTATCTAACTGCCATTCAAAATCGTTGATATCACTTTAACTACAGAGTACTGCACCTCGGTATATCGGAATGAACTCTGTCAAGCTTTATCTGGGCTCGCCAGGATTGACACATCCAGATATGAATCTACGGGCAGACGGGACGTACTGCGGGGATATAGGCTTTAGTGGCGACATGGAAGAGGAGTAACCACCTAGCACTATTACCAGTGGCTACTAATGCGATGTACTCCGTACGAAAATCCTAACTTCTTCGAGGATTGAGCGGGGTTTTGTCCGTTGGGGCTTTTGACGTGCATGTGCTTGTGATAACGAGATAGGGATGGATGTTCTGGTTGGTGGTTCAGGTTTATTCTGGGATAATCACTAATTTGACTTTGATAAGATGGGAATTTGACTTATTCATGACATGGATTGGATTTTTATGAAGTTCCCTGCCCAGGTAACCTTATCTTGTTTCATTGGAGTTTGTGTCGATGTCTGAGTTTCTCGTTTTTAGTGCCAAATGGGGTAATTTTTAAGTTGCTTCTAAACCCGAGGGTATTAACCTCCAAGGGGTTAGGGCTACCCCGGATTTTAACCATCTGGTCTAGACTTATCTTTCTGAAATTTTGTCTTATTCTTATCACATGGTACTACAGACACCTTCAAGTTATGGAAAGCCACGATGAGGCCCGTGGATCCGCTTCAAAACGTTCGCCTTACAGCAGAGAGTCACCAGGGCATCTGCTATATAAGAGGGTAAAACACTCAAAAACAAAGAGAGCAAGAGGAAAAGGTCATGACCACCAAATTTCGAACACGAAGAAATCCTGAGTTACGGCAATGCAAGATCCAAACAGCGAAAGCAAAAAGAAAAGGCTAAATATACATTCATCTTGTAAAACTCTGATAAAGACCATGCAAGTCAAAAAGGAAATGCGTTGCCGGGGAATAATATCATCATATCAAACAGCCCCAGGCCCGGGGCCTTTGTGGTTGGACTGATCAAGCAACAGCTTCGGCTTGATGTAGTCTTCATCAAGCTGGCGGAACCACGCAGCATGATCACCCGAGGCACCACCCTGCCACAAGTCTCGGAGAGCGTCGCGGGCACTAAGTGTGGGCTCACGACGGGCTGGAGAAACGCTTGTAGAGGTATGCTGATTAGGCGAGGGCGTATGTGTCCCAGTTCCGCCAGGCGTGGGGTGCGACGGAGACCGACGGAGACGAGATGAGCTGCTCGCTGCGGGTGGAAGATCGTCATCAGAGGCACCGTCCAAGTCCAGGTCGAACTCATCGGGATGAGCAACTGAGCCGTCGCGGTTCTGACCACTAGGCGGCAATCCGAACTCGTCATCGCTGGCCCCGAAATTCGGGCTGTGGCTGCCCGCCCCGTTGGGGCCGCCATTCAGCAATGTTGCCGTAGACGAACGATCACGTTTCGACTGGTCCTTTTGACTATAAGCCGCCGAATACATCCGTGTATGCCCGGGCGGACTCGGGCGCTGGTTATTCCCACTGGAATAACTGTCCGCACGCTGGCCAAGACCAGCTCGTGAGTTGTTGACACCATCCAAGGGAATAGTGGAGTCATGACGTGGAATGTATCCCAGAGAATTGCCAGAGCGCTTGTAATAAGTACCACCATTAGTGACTTCAATATCAAACTCATCATCCGAGTCAACTTCCTCGACCACGCCTGTGCGAATACCCATGATCTCAAGCATACGCGCTGTCGTACCGCCAAATATGATAACAGTCAACACGACAACTACCAGGACAGTAGCCCGCAGTACCGGTGCATTGACGCCACTGAGGCCAGCAGCCAGCGCGACACCGACAGCACCACGTAGTCCAGCCCAGAAGAGCATAGCTTGGTAGGAGAAAGGCAATTCATCAGCCACCTCAACTCCACGACGACGAGCTCTATACCGCAAGAACCAATTGATGGCCTTTGAAAGAGGGAACACGGCCAAATAGCGAGCCAAACAGATACCGAAGACTGCCACAAGGATGAATAGAGGGTTAAATTGTAGGTTGGACTCGACGAAAAGGTCCAGACCCAGGTAAATAAAGATAAAGTTCTCAGAGAGTTGGGCCATGACCTGAAACAGGTATTTGGTAGTTAACTGGGTGCGGCGAGACATGTTGTAGTAGGCGTAATGCTTCAAAGTGATACCGCAGAACAAGAGAGAAACGATACCTAGAATAGAAAGATTAGCTTTCGTTTGCACTCACTGCGACAGGGAGACTGGCAACGAAACTCACCGGACAAATGCACGCCATTAGAGAAGAAGTAGCTCGCATAAGCAATAAGAACAATGAGGCAGCTCTCAATCTTTGGCATTCGGCGCACATGGGTATACTTGAGTCCCAACGCCGTGACGATACCGACCACAATACCAATCAACATGCTGCCAAAGAAAACAAGCAAGAAAAGTCCCGTCGCCTCGAACAAATTGAGGAAAGTGAGAGACCCAGCCTCACTTTCAGCATACTTCTGCGCCGTCTCGAAAAGAACAATGGCAATGGCATCGTTCAAAATGGACTCGCCAAAAATAATAGTATAAAGCTTCGGCTCAACCTTGTATAAGTTGAAAATAGCGAGAATAGTGACGGGATCCGTAGCAGAAAGTGTTGCACCGACAGAAATCGCTTCAACGAATGAAATATTGAGTCCGTCCAGTGGAATCCGTGTCCACAGATACAGGACCAATCCGAGCACAATAGCCGAGATAAAGGTACCGGCGAAAGCAAATGTAAGAATGGTGCCAATATGACGGAAGAAATTCGCTTGGTGTAATTCGTAGCCGGAAGCGAGGATAATGGGAGGAAGAAGGAGGTTGAAAAAGAATTGATAATCGAACGCGACGCTATCTTGGAGGTTGGACTTTGGAGTTAGGCGAATGATCAAGCCGACAAACATGCCTATGCGTATTTATTAGCTTCGCACAAGGGTCAAGTTTATATCCCTGATTTAATCAAGCGATGGATAATCGGTTTAAAGGTCCGGAATCGAATTATATCTGGATATTCCGCCCCGGCCAATGCCCATGGTCTATTACATACCCGCAAAGATGGAAAGCACGGTCTCGTGCACAGCTTGAATCTTCTTTTGCTGTAGGATATAGCTTGTAAAGAGGGCAAGCATCAAGAGCATAATCATGATAAAGAGCGCCCAGGAGCTAGTAATCTCCTTCGAACCCGCTTCGGGAGCATCTGTATTCCAAGGCCATGTGTCAGATTATATCACCGAGCCGAGTAGGGAGCTTCGGAGGGCAGGGAGAGAATGAATGCGTACCATCGGGATCAGTATCTTCAGCCGCTCGCCCTATAATACAAGAACAAAGGTTAGCAGCTGTAGGATTCGACTGCGCGCCGGCTTCTTGAATAGGCTGTGGTGTGGACGTACTTATGAGGGCGAAGGCGGCATCGCCCATCAGTTGACTGGCCATCGCGACTCGATCGGGGATGTTCGAGGGCGGGTGTGGACACCTGGCAAGTTATTCTGACGGGGAAATGACCAGGGCTAGGCGCGCATACTCTCCCGACCAAAAGTTTCGAGGAGTAGGAAGTGTTTGATGCAAATAGGGTTGGAAGGGCTTGGAGTTATTTGGAGTTGCATCGGCTGGAGAGGGACAGATCGGCTGGATGTGGTTTGGTATACGAGATTACGGAACAGATACGAGGTGGTCTGTTTCTGCAAGTAAAAGCAGCAAAATACATTCAAATATAGGAAGTGTATTGTGTAACGGTACTGTATTGTATATGTATTCCAGTATCTAACACGTGGACCGCTTTCCGCTGCCAAGACATTGTTGGGGGTGCGGCTGGTTAAGGGGCGATCGACGCTGCATGTAAGAAGTATTTACGAATCTTGAAGATGATAGCAAAGTTTACTTGAAAAATCCCTCTGTTTAGAATTGACGGGCTGAGGTAGTTTAATATATTCAACATATCTGACCATGATATCCAGAAGGGGCTATGTAATCTAAACATGATGCCTGTCGTGATCCACTTTTGCTCCGTACTACATCATAGGGCAGAGTGCCCTTGCATTCATTTGGGAGCGGAATTTGAATCAAGGAACATGACTTGACAAAAGGTCAAGGATCTGATGAATACAAGATGATTGTATACAATCATTGTGAATCATCGTGTACCTTCAGCAAGCCTTTTAGTCAACCACGCAGCACAAAGGGCAGCACATCCAGCAAATCGTAGAATCCACCCCACGCTATCATCCCACGGTTCACCTCGTGGCTTTTGAGCAACCTTGAATATAGCGCTGCAAATCAAACTGGAAAATATCTGAGGAAAAGAGATAGCCACATTATGGATACCCAAAATGATACCGGCCTGTGCAGTGTTTTCATCTTCGGCTGCAGACCAGGACCGAGCGTTTTCAATGTCATACTCATGATCGTGGTCATCAGTGTCTTCATGCTCATGCTCCCCATGATATTCGTGTCTATCCTCTGCATCTTCACCAGAAACAGGCTCGTATGTCCCAGATCCAGTAGCATTCGTGCTCTGTGTTGCACGAGGAAATCTTGCCCCGCGGCGCTTGAGACGATGTTGAACATCAATGAGAGCAACTTCGTTCGAAATAAGGGAAAATGGTATCCATAGACCCACGGCCCAGCAGATCCCAATAAGGCCAATTATAATTGATCCTGCCGGATAGTATGAGACGAATATTGTGCTGAACGTGCATACTGCAAATAAGAGATGAGACAAGATCCAAGTTCGACGAAGTGTCAAGCCAGGAATCTGAAGACGCGACAGCCACGTTGACTTGTGATCTTCTGAGTCACTCTTTCCGGGCATCGCATCAAGTAACGGTTCAGCCGCAGTACCTGCTGGCATTGCTGAAAAGGAAAGGCGACGTAATTCAGGATGCGCCTCTTGTTCCTCTTGTGTCGAATGTCGTGAATCCTCGGTATACTTAACGGCACCGAGCGCTTTTTCATAAGTAGGCACAACAAAAAGCGGAAGAATAATGTTCGCCAAAAAAGAGATAACAGCATAAATCAAAAGTGCGAATGTTCCAACGCGGGTAGCTTCTTCCCACGCCTTATCGATTTGGTCCTCCGACATGTTTGGGTGATCTGCAAAAATCGGGTTTACATAAAGCTGGCCAATGTATGTTGTCGCATAGTACAGGAAAGGAAACCACCCCACCCAGGCAGCAACCTGAATCTTACAGATCTGAGCTATCTGCGGAGGTAAGTTTCGGATGGATTTGAAGACATGACGAAAGAAAGAGACGAGTCCTAGTCCCTCTGTTGGCGGTGACCCATCTAGTCGAGGATCGCGTTCCTGAATATATGCGCAGCTAGCTCCCAAGGTGACAGCTAGAGAAATCGAGGCAATAATCGAGAGAACCTTGAACTGTGTATTTCCCAGGAATGGCAACAACTTCGGCAAGTCCATATATCCAAAGATATAGCCTAGAATATTGCCAACACCGGTGACACGACCAGCCCACGCATTTGCTAGTTCTTGTTGATGAGCTGGGCAATTATCAAGGATAAACGCTCGAATCCCAGCTTGAACTAAAGGAATGAAGATTAGAATGCGCCGAAAAGAAGAAACAAACCAAAGGGAAATGAGAACCATACCTGTATTGATCGCAAAATCTAAGGCATACATGAATATCGTAGCAACGATAATACTCATGGTTTGAGCCCCATTTGAATCACGATCAACGCCAAAGATAGAAAGAAACCCACCCACAAGGTCTCTCGTCCATGCCAGGGCAAGCAAAGAGGTGATAGTCCCCGCAGCCCCAAATATCATGAACGGCTTACGCTTACCCCAGGGCGAGCGACAGTTATCACTACGAATGCCAATATAAGGTTGAACCAAGGTCCCAGTGAGTGGACCTGCAATCCAAACAAAGGCGAGGAGGGCTTTGCTCATACCCAGAGATAACAAATAGGGCTATTTAAATCGTATACAAATTAGCATATTCACAACAAAATACTCCATCCACAGACGAGTTTGAGGTCGTGGGTTGTGATTCTAGGAGGTAGATTCCGGAACTTACTGATCCATTCGAGAGCTCCACAGACCAGACAACCTGGAGTCTATATTTGATATTGTGTAAGCACATACTTGCACAGTTTGATTCTGCATACAAAACAAACCAAAAAAAGGAAGATTCAACTTACCCCCCAATAGAAACTGTGAGTAGAAATAAATACCAACCACTCTTGGACGAGACGTCAACTTCATCCCTCCTTCCAGTGTCATCTGCCAGATCCCCCCCCACCCTCATCAGCCCTTTCTCCTCGTCGTGTTTCCATACGAGGCGAGTTCTAGCTCTAGGTGAGTCCCAGCTCTCCCTTTAAGCTAGACCTAAGTACTTTCAGTCTAGTAATTGTGTACGGAGTGAGACCCCGGAGATGGCTTGAGATAAGAGCTGGAAGACCCACTCCGCGATCGGGGTTGATACAGACACCCACCGCTTTCCTAATATAGTTCATGGCATCACGTCAATTTGCTCGAATCACGTCGAAATTGAATTCACCATATCGTATACGGAGAAGATGAGGATTAGATATGGTAAATGAAGCTCACGCTAAGGTGCAGATAATAAATTAAGTTTTAAGCAATTTTATTCAAGTCAATTCGTTAAGTAGTCTATAGTAGAACCTGCCGTACACAAACGGCATCCAATGCCAAATTCCAATCAAAGTCCCGCTCTTCTGAGAAAATACCGGATATTCGCGGAAAAGCCCAGCCAAAAATACCTATACCTATACCTATTCCCATATGGTCCATGCCTCAAGTCCACCGCTGTCTACGCCTGATGTGCCCGTGCCCGCCGGACATATTGTTTGACCGCGGGAGTTGAAAGGCACCAAGGACAGCAAGACGATAATAACAAGGGGAAGATGGCGCTTCGAAATCAAAGCAGACCTTGCGCAAATCCCCAACACATATGAACATAAGAAATAAGAGATCAGAAAACACTGTGATTGCAACCATAGCCAAGAAACGGACACTTCGGGCCGAAGCGAAGTGTCAAAGTGTGCAGCAAAGGGAAGAAAATTACAAGACAGTAAATAACAAGACGCCATGGCGCCAGCGAAGCCATACAATGAACCTGTGCCAGAAACCATTACCGAACAATTAAAACTCGAGTCACAACTGCTGCTGGAGCATTTGAGGAGCAATCATGTGGGAAGCTATGCCTGGCACGGCGGATGGAATGCTCATGGTGGTGGCCATGGTGGTCATTGCGGGCATGCTGACCATGGGGTGATGGGCTTGAGCGGGGGGAGACGACTCGGGTGAGTCAAACTCGCCGTCGTTCTCGAGATCATCCTCTGTTGCGAGAGCAGGTTGACCATCCTGTTGGGCCTCGTGGATCCGACGATGTCTGAAGTAAGGTTAGCACGATGAATGGAATAGCCAATCAAATTATAGCGTTGCGCATTGAGCATGAGGAGGTTGTAAGCTTACTGTGCAAGATTATCGGAGCGAGAGAAGGCTTTGCTGCAGTATGGGCAGGGGTATGGGCGTTCTTGGGTATGGGTCCTCACGTGCCTACGCGCCCAAGTTAGTCGGCGGCAATCGAAACAATCACATTATGACAGGCTGCAGATCTAGCCCCCACAATTGGGACTGAAGAATCCAAAAATAGAATCAAATCTTACCTTTTGAGATGTTCTAATCTCTTGAAGAGTCTGCCACAGGATGGGATTGGGCATGAATGGGATTTTTGCGGGTACGGACCCAGCTCCATCATGGTCGCACTGCGAGCCCGGCGAGCGGGACCAGGCCCTGACCTCTCTGGTCGACTAGTGCTGTTTTGAACGGTGTTCTCCAATGCTGCACTGGTTGGAAGCGCCGCCAAGTTATCTGCTTGATTGCTGAGTGGCACGGACTGATTGCTAACAGACTCGTCAAGATTCTGCAGGGGAGTTCCATGACGGGAAATTTCCTGAAGAAGATCCTTTTGCGGAAGCATCGAGGAGTAAGCACGAGAATAATCTGGGGCGACCTCCTCGCCTTCAGCGACCGGGGCCACAGAGCTCGAGACCGAGCGACGCAGGTCGCTAGGCCGGTGTGCAGCATAGGTAGGAGGTTGTGGTGCCGGAGTGCCATGAGCAGACCCGTGCGCTGTGCCGGACATGCTGGAGGCACCCGGCGTGACGGAAGGACGGCGTCTGCGTTGCTTGTATGTTGGTGAGCCCTCAATGACAGAATAGGGATTAGACGAGAACGATCGAGACGCAGAAGGGTAGTGGCCACTGGCGAAATTTGACGGAGGCAGCTGCATCATAGGGTTATACGAAGCCGCGTTCGAGAGATCGGGGATCGCGGTGTATAAGCCGGTATCTTCGTTAGCAATATACGCAGGCTCGGCTCCAAGTCCGACCGAGTGCTGTGGTGGAGTCACAGGTTCGAAGGACAAGCCGCGGTTACTGTAATCCTCATATTGGGAGGATACAAAGGACGGAGCGGGGGAGTATTCGTAATAGGTCGGCATAGACGAATGGCGCTGGTGGAGGCGAGCCATGGGCATTCCGTTGCGATCGTACTGTACGGGGCCGTAATCCTGCTCGCGCTTGATGATCCCCTGGACGAGGTTATTCGTCAAGGGAATCTGCGGAGCGCCGTACATCGTCGGGTGACCCGAATCGTCCTGGAGCAGCGGAATCGCTGGGGGAGCCATCTGAGGAGGAGGCATTGCGTCAACAGTCCGAACCGCGGGGGAACTGGGCTGGCCATATGTCGTACTTGCGTGGGCAGCGAATGAAGAAGAATTCGCTTGTTGCGCCTTGGTCAATTGCTCGTAAAGGGACTGAGACGAGTCGAATTCGAAAGACATAGCAGGTTCGCTCACGGCGACCGTTGTCGCTTCTTGGTTCATTTTCTCACGCTTCAGGTCGCGCTCAAGCGCATCGAGGAACAATCGGTCGTGAGGGACACTGTACCAGTAGAACACCTTCTGCTTCTTTTGCGTGCGAATGCAATTATTTTTGTACAGAAAATCCAGAAACGCGCTCTTGGGCTCTTCGAGGGTCGCATCGGTGCCGGCTTTGAGGTTTCGCAGATCGGAAAAGATGCCCTCCTCAAACTTTTTCGAATTCTTCACGGGACGACCAAACGCCTGAAATCGGAACGCAAGGCAGCGAACGATGTCGGTACCCGAGATATGAAATAGATTACTCCTGCAGACGCACACTTGAAGTCAGCTTTGGCCTCTTCGTTGCGAAGGTTGGCCAGTTCTCTGGGATCCATCACTAACCAGAGAATACACGAGACATAGTCACCCGTTGGGAGGAGGAAACGACGAATAAGCTGATCGGGCTGCCAGTCGACAGGAGCTGATAGAAGGAAATATTTCACTTGCGAGAGGCACAGAATATCAACAGGACTGCCACTTTCAAGATGTAGCCAACCGAAGATGATACAAAAACATACGATTATCCACTTGCTGCAAGGCGACTTGCGCATCATGCGGGAGGCTATTCTGCGCTTCTTGCGACAGCATAAACGTTTCCGGTTTCTGCGGGGGTGGCATCGGGGCACCCGGTTGAGGATACATGATGCCAACGCGTGTTTTTCTGCAAGGGAAGATCCGATCAGCAAACAGGCGGAAAAGAGCAGATAGTTAAGCGCAGCGATAAACAAAGAGACGAAGAAAGACAGAGGCATCGCAATATCAAACCAAAATCATCGAGCTCCTCCTTTTGCAAACTCCCTTCCAGTGTTTTCTTACTTGACATTGCTGTGGCTCTGAGACATAGAAGGGAAGATGCAGCATACTCACCGAATGAGATCGACTATTTCAGATTGCGGAACAACTGGATGTCAGATAGAAAAGCGCAGAATGTCGAACGAGTCGTTAATTAACCAGTCGAACTCTTCTTTTCACTTTTTGTTGTATGATCGATTTTTCACCGGGGAAAATGTCGATTGGATGCGAGATGTGGTAAGGAGCGATTATACGCGACTACCGGATAGATTCGTGATTGCGTTGAGATAGAGGAACCTGCCTCATAAGATGCCAAACGCGACAAAGAGAAAGAAGAAAGAGAGATGTCAGAGATTTGTACTGGACCAGCCGGTAAAAGCCTCTGTGGAATTCGCACAGCGGAAGAAAGAAACGAATGAGAGAGAAAAATCTCGAGAAGAGTTGGGATGAAGAGAGAAAGAAGGGGAGAGGGGAAAGATGCACAACGTCAGTCTAATAAGTACAGTACGGGACCGGATACTGTATTGACAGGTGTGTATTGCTATAATACCGGGATGAGAGTGAATATTACAATGTACCATACTGTACTATACATACAGCACACCTTTTCTCCACCGGACGAGGCTGGTTGTTTGTCTATTTTTGCGTCTCCCTCGAAAATTAGGAAATGATGCACTCTACATTTCACATCACCGACCACTTATAGACGACAGCAGTATGGACTGTACAAATCCACACCTTGCCTTACAGCTTAATTTCTTTCTCTCTTTCTCTCCCCTTCCACTTCACCATCTGATTCGATACATCCCACGCCACTACCGGTGATGACTGGTGACTGAACTGCAGGATGTCTGTGCATTTCGAGGGGATCACTTCTTCCCGTTTCAAGGCTATTGTGACCAAAATACTACACACCAACATCCATACACACATACATTGTACCCAACGGGAGTGACCCAGTGGAGACCTGCCAAGCACTCCCTCGCAAGTCAAACTGGCACTGCACTGGTGTTTCAGAGTTCCCAGTGGGCGCTTACATGCAGCCATTGAAACGGGGTTGCGCTGGTCCACTTCTCCCACTAAAACCGTTGCCCCAAAAGTCCCAAAAGTCCAGTTGCGCCGAATCTCACCTCCCCCCATTTCTGCTATTTCTCCGATATTCCAAGCCCTGTGCTTTCGGTCTAAACGGCTGTGGCTGGAGCTGATCTCTTTCCGGTATTCCCGACCTGTGGAGTGTATAGTTACTAACAGTACGGAGCAACCTGGTCTAGTGCACGACAGATCAGAACCGACGAGTCGAAAGGGAATGGCATGCTACTTGCTTGCCCCGCCCTCCCTTCTCCAGTCCCCCTATCATTGCTCGAAGAAGGCCCCGGGAAATTGTTTCCCTCCCCTGTATGATACCTCTCCAGCGTCATGGGATGGAAATATCTGGAGTGCATGCACATTCCGCAGTAGCTTCGACTCTGCAGAATTACATTGCCGAATCTCTGACTACAATCTTCATTGACATACGGGCAGGCCTAATTTCATTCGGGCGAGACTCGCCCGTACCTGGTACCTGACCCGCCCTTTAGATTTGGTTATGTCATTTGACTCCGTATAAAGATCAACATTCTAGACCTGCCATTCGAATTCGGGCCCATGATATTTTGGTACTGCAGTACATGGTACGATTGCTACGAGTTGGAAAAATTATTCAAGTGACAAAAGCTTGACTAAACCGAGTCTAGGTAGTTAGCAATTCCCAGTCTTAATCACCAAAATATCGTGGGACTCACATGGCCTCGGAGAAACCTTTTTGCGATTGCGGCTATACTCGAGGTAAACTTCTGCGCCGAGAATGAAAAAAAATTAAGGTGAAAATATCGGTGCCCCGAATACGGGGCTCTACATTTTGAGAATCCCCTCCCATTGTTGCTCTCCCAGATCTACACGCCCAAGCCGGATCGCCCTTGAGAACGCGGAGCTTAAGGTTGTCGCATCATTGTATTGTGTCTCATCCTCCAACAATGACGATCGCCGGACGGAGTCCGTGATGATACGAAGTCTGCCTAGTACATACTAGGTATATTGAATATGGAGAGCTCTGAGCTCTCCACGGAGGGTATGTCTTACATTTTCTCATGAAGAACGAACTAGATCGCACACCTTTACCCAACCAAGCAAGCTCAATCCTCGAGAAAAGGGGGGCACTCAACAGTGTTGTCCCGTGTGGACTGTTCAGGAGTCGTTAGTAGTAGATTCCTGAATGAAGTTTCAACAAAGTGGATTTCTCAGCACCCCCTGGACTAACAAAACCTAACTCTCGGACGGGTGGAGAGTATAGGGCTTCTGGTTTGATCGTCCACCCTGAAACAATCTAGAAGTTCTAACCCTTTAGCCTTGCTCGTACTCCATAGACCGTGGGTCTTTGCATCGTTCTTCTCGTTTAGAATTCCTATGCGGTGGCTGGGACATTGACCGGACTCCTGCGAAACAACAAATGAGGAAGCTCAATATACATAGATAGTAAACCTAGATTTTATGTACCAGCATGCAGAATGCTATTCTATTGCGCTACACCAATTTCTACACTCCATATTCAAACCCGAGTCGGTTGGCCCCTGCGCAAGACGATAATGTACATACTAGTACTCCGTAGTATCCTCTCTCAACAATCAGATTTCGCTATGCCGGTCTCAAGATCCGGGCCACTACAAGGTTTACCGGGCGTTTCCGTGCTACATGTGGACATGATCCTCATTTGATCAGCAGTGGAGTTGATAATGATAATCGTCATAGTGAAATGCTACCTTGAACGGTTTACAAACTCAACTTCAAAATGAAATTTGTTTACTGATGATGATCTACTCCGTACACTTCGTCTAAATGTCCTCTCGTATAGATTTTGCCTTACGTTCGTTCCAAGGATCACAAGGTCAATCAATCAATTGAGACTAGCGGATGCGAGAACCGTTCTATACCACATTCTGGAAAATCTCCGCCCGACTCGTGCTGTTTGCATGCTTAGCAAAAAGTATATTGCCCTGACTTAATCCGTATGGAGTGTCCATGTGTTCCACTTCTACGGAATAAAGAGTCATAATCATAACCCCCTTTTTTAGGGTCCGGGTCACCCGTGCCGACGGCCATCCAGACAATCGCAATATAACTGGTCAGTTCTGCGGGTAAAGTACACACTGTCTACTCTGAAGTCCGTGAGGAACCAACACGGAGTACATGCGAGACACAATTCTTTGAAAATACGAACAAGGTTCAGTCCGTCCAAGTCCGTCTGTTTCTGATCTTTCTGCAAGTGTTCTCTTTCAAAATCGGTTTCCGATACAGTATCCTCTACTCCGTATCCACCTAGAACCAGCGCTGACAATGGCCATTTCCAATGCCGAGCCTCACCCATGTCCATTTTGGGGTCATAAACTCCAACTAGACACACTAATTACCGGTGGGACCTCTTGAATCTCGTGGGTTCGCATGTGGCGACGAAAATAACATACTACACGCCTTTGAAGTTCTAAGAATAGTCGACTTGTTGAAGAGTTTTCGTTTTTTATTTCATCTCCTTCCATGGTATTCGTTTCAGTTCCTGGTTTTTACTTCAGAATGAGATCACTCGATTCCAGTATGTACACTTCTCAATGCTTTTAGTATGTACTTGTAGTAACGGCACACAAAGGTGTAAATGCGGTACTAGTAGTCTGCCTAGACCACAAGTCTTAGTATCAAACCGAGTCAATGCTTTTTCTCCTCTTCTCCAGCATAGCCTCCTTCATGAACGGACTCCTTGCCCGAATCTGCTTCCCCCACACCACGAAGAGAATCGGCGCCAGAGATAACGCTAAAGAGATGAACGCAAGAAGCGTACTGGCCCAGTTGAAGCCAAGCGTTGAGTACATGCTCATAGCAGCCAGGGGAAGAAATGCCGAGAATGTATTCTCCCCACAGGCAATGATACCGATGGCTGAGGCCGCGTACTTGCTATAAGCATCGACGACATAATCGGAAATCCCCGTTACAACAATAACACTGCCACCGCCAACCATGGCGAGACCGATAGCGGGGGCAATCCAGGGAAGATCTGGATAGGAGGTCCAGGCGTATGTGAACATCCCCCCCGGAGATGCCAAACATACCGCCAACGATGGCAAGGTAAAGTCTAGCTTCAGGAATAGGTTCTCCGGGAACTTCAGTGTTCCTCGAAGCTGAATCAAAGTACAATTTCCCGGAGAACAGAGTCACGATCCATCCTAGAATCTCTCCGACAACAATTGCAGACTGGACATAGCCGGCTTGCGCAGGCGTCCAGTCGTAAAGTCCAGCAAAGACCTGTTCAACTGACTGCGTGAACAAATAGAGAGTTCCAACAGTGAAAGCGGACCAAAGCGTCGAGACAAAGACCACTGACTCGGTGAAAAATAGCACAATAGGTCTTGACGCACTCCGAGCTACAATCTTCAGCATCGATGTTCCTTCACTATCAATCTCGTGTTGCGTGTACGCCAATTTTCCGTCCTTCCTCAAAGCCTTCGCTCGATGCGCCAGGATAGCAATACCACGGCATTCCTTAAACAGGAAAAAGTACATCGGGAAAAGCGCACCATACCAGATCAATTGCAGGTAACCAATCCATCTCCATGAAAGATAGTAGTAAATCGGAGCCCCAATGACAGGACCAATACTGCTACCTGCGAGGTATGTCACAATATAGAGGCTAACAGGGACATTCCGTGCTTTCTCGCTATCCCATACATTCCCAATGACCGTAGCCGATGTATTTGCCAAAATCGCAACACATCCACCAGCAAAGAAGCGAGTTACCACAAGCGTAGCGAAATTCTGCGCCACGGCTTGTGGAATAACGAAGCAAATGAAACAGAGGTACGTTGTCAAGAAAACCCATCTCACGCCAAAGTCTTCCATCAATGGAAGAATAAGGAGAGAAAAGCACCCACCACCTACAGCCCAAGATGTAACCGGCCAGTAAGAATGAGGGAAAGATGCATCGGATATATTGAATTCAGCATTAATGGCTTCATGTGCAACGGTGATGATCGTTCCATTCATCATAGTTATAAAGGTCGTGAATGCCGCCAGCGCTGTAAGGGTCCATTTTTTAGATAAAGACCAGTTATACGGGTTTCCAGGATCTCTGTCCCCATCCCAGGAAACGATTGTAATATTGCTCGCTGAAGCATGATGTTCTGTTTGGTATTAGCATATTTTTTTTTCGATATTTTGAGATGTTCCATAGGTTTTCATGCCATGGCCCTTACCTAACGTCTGATCATCGTGGCCGGAGACATCGCCACGTGCGAAGACCATCTCCTCAAAAGATCGCTGAGAGAATCTATGCTTGAGACCGTGTTTCGAGCGGCCTCGTGCAGCACCGGAGTATCAGGGACTTTCTTGGCTGCCACAGCCTGCCTAATGGAGTGGTGAGGAGAAACAAAGCAATGACCTCACAGGGTTCTCCGGGAACAGAAACAATCCACTCTGGGCCGAGTGCAACGTATAGATCGAGAGTAACGTTCTACCTTCCCCAGGAGTTCTTTATACCAAAGTCGATTACCAATGCTAGGAGGAATAAAAAAGAACAAGAAGAATTTAACTGGAAAGTCTAAGGGAAGACTTTTTTTTTTCTTGTTCACATTTTGCGAGGACGAGCAGGACCGCGCGCGGACAAAATTCTCGGAAAGAAGAAATCCACCTTCTCCAGATAATGACTATTTCGGGACTAGTGTGGAGGGGACTTTTTCCATTCACGACACGCTGGTTCGTCGGTTCTGCTTCGACTAGCAGATCATTCGTGATTATTCTTAGAGGAATCGATTTGCTAAATGATTTTCCTCCCCGCAATATCCAAGTCGCTGGCCATTCAAGAAATGCATAGTACTAGAATCGGGGAGATCCTAGCCATCCAATGATATTGGGCTTCTTTTCAGTGTATTGTCTAACATATGTACTATATCTCGTACATATGGAGTAGACTAATACTATCATAGAATGATTTCTCAACAAATCTTGATAGACTCGTACTACGTGTAATATCCTGTTAGTACTACTAGCGCTAATAGGATAGTAGACTATAGCTTAAGAAAATGTAGACTCTAAATCACTCAAAGAAGAGCTAGACCACGGGTAGCCTAACTGGAGCTGATGCACTTCAACCCAAATAGGGAGGAAGAAAATATACTTGGTTCCACGACAAGCATCAATACCAAGCCTTGCCAAGATATAAAACAGGAGATTCGTCTCACCGTGCTTCACCATTCACTGGTAGTAGCATTAGACCATTCAAGAATCCCAGCAGATCAGTAATATAGCCTACTATACATAGGCCTATATACTGAAATGAGACATTTGCTGCCTAAACCGTCTTGCTGGATCGCACCTTCCTCAACGATATATCCCCAGTGCCTTCCTTTTCGGGAACTTCCAACTCTCCCACCTTCCGCCTTTCTGTATCATTTCTATCCCTCATTCCCTTCATGAGATCTGATCTATTTAACTATTCTCTCTTGAATTACGGACTTACCTCATTCATTCCAGCTGCCACTTCTTTCAGTGGACCATAAACTGGCTAGATACGAGCTAGATGTTCACTCCACCAGAAACCTGGGCACCGACTGTGGTGATTCCTGAACTTGAAAACCTCCCAACTAGAGATCAAGTGGGACACAAGTCGTTCCGGCTATCCATGACTATGGGCATAATCTTTCACTTAAAAACAGAAACTCGATTTATTTCATATCAAGACTGGAAAGAGAACTCACCTACAAACAATGGCAAAAAATAGATACTCAATTACATGGGATGCATAAAGAGACTAAGCAACTGGTGCAATTGCAAGATACCACTCTCAAGAAACAATTCCAGGCATGTACACAAAAGCGAGTTTAGACAACAAACCTCTGTATGACGTGAAAATCATATGCGAATGGCTGATCAATGAGAAAGTTCTTCCGGATATTCTAGCATTATATGAGGCAAAAGAAGATCAATGGTGCTACATGTCCAGTGGCGCGCCTTTTTTCTTTGACATCTATAACAAATACTCAGACTGAAAGATAGCAAGTACAATCTTTACTACTGCATAGGCAATCAACTTGAAGACCAACTTTGAATGATTCATCCCAATTTCAAAATTACCTGGAAGCAGGTACTAATCCTTGATATCAGCTGTGACGCTCGAAACAAGTGTTTATATCATAGGTTTGCCACTTTGAATCTCTCCCCGCACTTGACCATATAAGCTCCTGGAAGTTCGTTCAACTCCTCTCCCAGACACTTTATATACTACTTCTTTGAAAAAATACCATCATTGCTCTACTAAAACACGAGCCAACTCAGCTTCACTACTAATCATCAAAATGGTCGGAACCACCGTCGACAATAACCCGCTGGACCCAACATACGCCCAGAAACGTACATCCATCGATGGCAACGAGAAACAAAATACATCGACACGCAGGATGAGTGATCTTGAATCAATCGTGAAAGATAGTCAAAACGTCGCGCCGTAAGTCAAGAGTATCAGTCATCATCATACCTTTAATTTACAGATTACTGATGGATGATCACAGTTCTTCTCAAGCAATCTGTGCAGAGCTCGCGCACGAGCATGCTATCGAGGACCTTCATCAAATCACCGACCATATGTCAGACGATGACAACCCCGCAAGAGGTATTTCCTTGCAATTCAAAGACAAGTTCATATGGAGATTCTAACTAGTAATTTGTATCAAGGTCCATTCTTCCCTCAAATCTATCCTCAACATACTACGGAGCCGAAACTGGACGAATAGATAGATATTGTGAGCTGGGATGACGACTGAGATGAGCGCGATGCCTGATTATTATTTGTGATTAAGCATGATATGTAACAATGAATGAAATGAATCTATTTTCGAATCTTTCGTATTCTTCAATATAAATGTATCTAGTTCTTTGGTGTGTATTGCTGCGGCGAACTTTGAAGATGAGTAGTGGTGATGTCAGAGTGATGCCCCCGCATGGCTGGCTGGTCGGCTTGACATCACCTCATAACGTACTATGTTAACTACATAGTATAGATTAGAATAGTATCAAATTGTTTATTGGTAGTGTAGCTGATAATCCGAATTGGCCTGTGAAACTGATTCAGTAGAAGGATGTCACAATTACCCGTACTTTAAATAGGACGATTAGTATAGACTAGATAGAGTACGTCTTCCTAATTCGCATTGTCTCAAGGAAATAGAAACTTCGTGTAAGTTTGGACTATTAGTCCTATATTGATAGTTCCCTAGTAAAAGTTTTATAAATGTCATTTGGGCCTCTAAAATGCTATGCTAGGTTGTGAAAGGGTGTTACAAATGTACCAGCTCCAAGAATCTAGTATATGGTGAACAAAGAGACTTCTCTAATTACTTCACTCGTCCGAGATGAACTCAACATACTAAGACTTGGAAAGATACCTATTTAGCCAAGGAAGTTTCTTTGACGACCAATCCGTTCTTTCCGAAATTCTCGACCGCAGGCTCCTCTTCATCACGTCCTTTCTCTTCAGACACATCACTGCTTCCATGTTCAATGGGAGTATAGTCTTTAATCACCATCCAGGTGGGTAGCACAGCAAGTCCTAAAATGACCAGTTCATCAGCATGAAACACTATCGTTAGTGGAAACCCCTCTTTCCTTCGGCCTTTTCCCAGTCGACTCCGAGATGATAAACTTACCGAGGAGAATAGTGTTCACAGCAAGGGGAACTCTTCCACCATACCACTCTTTGGTATTCAGTCCAAAAGAAACAGCCTGTGAGAAACTTTCTTGTCCACGCAAGATTCCAGATAGTCGGGCTATTCAAGTCAGTAAAACCAAAGCCTTGCCAGAGCCCCAAAGTCTAATGACATCAACTTACATAGCTCAGAGATATTATCTGTCATTGTGGAAATCAGATAATACATCCAATTTTGCAAAGCTTGTCGTGAGAACTCTGTCGCATGAATGGTTAGATGTAGAGAACTCAATGGTTGCAAAGAATCATTCTCACCCCAAAGTATAACCACGAATAATCCTCTGGTGAAGCCCTGGTCAGACCAATCCAGAGAGGGAGGATTGGCGGTATAAATTTCTTGAACTACCCATCCATATACCCAGGCTGTGATATGAAGAAAAATGACATAATAGAAACTAATAGGATGATGTTAGCTAGCCATAATGGTATCAAAAGGATATTGCGTCAAAGCGTAAATACCTATAGACGATCCGATGCTTCACCGTCACTTTCTTGTAATCCAAGAATCGACTAATAATCCAAGATGAGAGAAGCGTTCCAATGTAAGCTACCGATATTCGTTAGTTCTGCTAAAGCCTTCACCATTATTGCATAGAGGCAAAACTCACAAACAAATCCTATTAAAGCCCGGGCACGAACGCCAAAGTAGTAGACTTCAAAGTCTGTTGATAAATTTTAGCATCGTATTAACTCGACAAGCTCAGTAAATTTTGGCTTCAGATGGTAAAACTCACTTCCTTGATACTGATTGAAGTACGATGCCCAGAAGACAGGAAGAAGCATGAGAACCTAAATTTTATAAAAGTTCAGTAAATACTAGAACGCATGCTTTGAAGTATTTAGAGAACCCACTTCTTTGCGGCAGGAAACTTTCCAAAGTTCCTTCATCTCGGCAGTCCATGAATCCTGTAGCACGATTTTCACCTTACTGCCATCGCCGCGTTGAACCTTTTCAGGCGGCGTTAGAAAGACAGCGAGTGGAGCAGCGACACATTGTAATGCAACGAAGATTAGATAGGTTTCTGAGGAAAACGTAAGCTGAAATGTTCAATTTAGATAGGATTCAAATCATGAAGTTAGACCAACCAGAACCAACTTTTCCTTTGCTCTTTGAGACAGCAGAGCTTTGAAGACATTAGTTTATTGAGCGTTAAGCTGAAGAAAAGGAATTTTCCTACTGGTTCAGGCCAAGGACAATGGCGCTACCGAGCAAGGGACCGCCTGTTCGAAACCAAAGCCAAATGCTGCAAATTGTCAGAGATATCCAACAGTATTCAGTAATGTTGCACTCACTTCATATACTGGCCTCGTTTAGCAGGCTCGGGGTATCCCAGAGCCACTGCACCTTCAGAAGCCCAGAAAAGCCCAGCGCTAGTTTAATGAGTATATATCTTTCAAATTCGTACAAAAGAACTCAAACTCACGAAAGTCCACATGCAACGGCTCCAACGAGGACAAACCATTCATTTCCCTTAAACAGAAAGATTAGAATTTCGAAAACAAAGTTGTTTTTTTTGGGATAGACAATATACTCACATAACGATTATTCGTATACAAAGCAGCACTAAAGTCCAATATATCAGTTATGATTCCCACAAATCAGTATCCAAACAGAATAACCTCACGAGTAGATCGGATATCCAACAGCACCCAATACCAACGTCCAATTCATTCCAATGCGATTAGCAATTGGACCACCAAATAGACACAGAAAGCCCACTAGAGCAACAAAATCAGTCGGAAGTTCCCCGATATATTCCACGAACGCTTGGAATATCTGGATGACCCACTTAGTCCAAATACAAGAGCATTTGCCGCATTGACAAGGTAAGGCGTCTCTGCACCTCCAGCTCCGAGAGAATTCATGGCATTCCACAGCCCAGGGGCCATGAAACCCACGCCTCCAATGATGAATGCATTGAACAGAGTCGTTCGATACCAAAGACGTTTCGTTGAAGTTCGTGCATCCTCGGCTGTCACCGATATCGGTGCCGATTCAGTCATACTGAGTGAAGATTCGAAACAGTCACGATCTAAAAACCCAGAGTGACAGATTCCAAGTTCTTCTCTGTTTTGGATATTGTCTTAATAGTCTACGGAGTATATCTAGTTCTTATTTGAATATACACACAATCTCGAGCCATTGCTAATTCATTAGCATGATGGCGTGCTGGCAACAAAGAAGAAAATTGTGTTAAGCGTATCTCCAAAAACCCGGGTCCCTCTCCACAGCGGCCCGCACATTCAAAGCTGAACCAATAAATATTGAAATTTGATGTCTGCCAATGCTGCTAAATATTCAAGACTTTTCCATATCGCTGCTAGCGTTCGGTCAATACCGCTTCTTTCCCTACTTTGGTCGGGTCTGAAAGACGTGCTTTCTCTTGGGACGTTGTTGTGGACGCTTATTGACGGATCTAGACAGATTCCAGGATTCTTGAAGCCAAGGCTTTGGGGTGTTGAGGTTGCATTCTTGTGGGATTAACCGGCCGCTCTGTCGTATATTTTAAGATGATGGTGGTCTAGATTTGAATGACTTTTGGCATTGTCTCCTTGTAAAGTTCTCGTGGATACTTACTGATGTGAAGAATCAAAATTCCATAGTCTGCTGGTATGTAGAACTCTGTAATAAGATGGTCGTGCCCTCTCTAAATCCATCGTAGGAGGTTTGATACAACAGCTATGAATGATAACACAAGGCTTCTTCTTGAAATTCAGAGGATATCGGTGTTAATAGTACTAGGATTCTCCCTTTGAGTTTATGCAATTGCTAATATTTCAAGTGACAGCCAGGACTATGAGAATCATGCATTAAAAAAGCTATTAGAAAGGGTCCTTTTGTTTCTATAAGCCACGGGGATTATGATGCACATACATAATACCAGATGTAAGTCCGTCAAAGGAGGGGAGAAGGTATAGTCTTGGAAGTCGTATCTTTGATTCCTTCGGAGTTTGTCTTAACAGGCAACTGTGCTATAAACCAGAAGAGATTACGTGCAAATTAGAAAGAATGTCGTCGTACTAAGTACCAATATTGGCGGGTGAGAACCTTAATTGGACTTTCCGAGGCTATTAACGAAGGGTATAAAAGCCTCGCTTATCATTCTACTCGATGCCCAAAAAGACACCAATTCTGTAATAGAATGTGCGAGATCCACCAATTTCAGGATTGAATTCTAGACCCAAACCTCACTCACTAGTCCCTACCAATATCTCCTGATCGACCGTATGAATTACGGATAACCAACTCGTCCAGAAACTGGCATGAAAGAAAATGGTTCCCGAACTGGGAATAATTGCGGGAAAAAATATGACAATAAAGTTCAAACTGGCGCCATAAATGGGTTTGATATTGGTCAGTGTTCAAAAAAAGGGATAGATTAAGTATAAAACCTATTGTAAACAAACGCCCCTCCTTGCCAAGGGGCTTCGAATTGAGCCTCACGCCTCGACGTGGGGGCCAGGGTATTTTCATGAGAAAAAAAAAAACGAAAACATCTCAATACCAGCACCAAATCAACTCATTATGATAAAGCTTTCTCCCGAAAAGGATAAAAATGAAAACGAAATCATTAGGCATGAAAAAAAAAAAATTAATGCTTCACGCTAGTATCCTGAGTCATTGCTACCGGCTTGGGTGGCTGCACTGCCTCGGGTCCGGCGACCGCAGGGGGTTGGGGCGAAAAAAGTTGCACAGGACCATCATGCGCTCGGATAGCAACGAGATTATTGCATTTTGTACAGAAATGATGGCTATCGTGGCACATTTCCATGCAAAATGGTAGAAATGCGAAACAAATACCACCCAGGAGACAGCATCCCACAGCAGCCATTCTATAAAAGATATCAGTACACAAAGATTGTCAGCGGGTTTATTTCTGTCAAAGACGTACCCTGTAGCGCTAGTGCTCTCCTTTTGTACTCTTGTCATTGCCTCTTGGTAGCAGAAGGGACAATTGATCAGTCGCGGCTCTTCATTGAGTTGATTCAGTTCGACGGTTCTCGAAACGACAAGACCCTGTCCCGGCTGAGGAATTGGGGCTTGGGTTGCAGCCTGCCATGCGGTCTTTTCCTGAGGAGGGGCACTTTGCTCATATGTTGGAGGCGGTTGAGCATGAGGAGTGACAGCTTGTATCTGCTCCTCTGCAGCGCGGGTTGTTTCTTGATTTGCCGTTTCCACCGCGGTACTGGGGTTTGCTGGCGTCTCTGATGTTTGCGTCGTCAAGTTGGTCTCTGGAGTGGCGGTCGTCGTATCAGCCGGCTGATTGACCGCTGGAACTGCCTCCTTGTGATCCATGCTCATTACTGCAACAACTCAAAGAACCGAGATGCGATGAAAGAGAGATAAAGTTATTATTCGGCTGGAAGGGTTGTTACCGGGGAGTATCGCCAAAACGAGGGAACAAAGTAGGAATCGTCCAGTTTAATGCGGGAGCCAGTCAAAATTTATACGAAATGTCCTGCAGACCAAAATAACCCTCAGCCTCACTCTAAACTCCGTAAGGAAGGTATCTAAGCCGATCAAGGGAATACGGGTGCCCTGGCCCCCGGTTGATTTAGGAATGACCCTTTGAGCCAAGGCGACAAGGGATATGCTCGTATTGTGGACTGAACACTCTTCCAATCAACTCGCACACGCCCCTCGATTTAGCGAGGTCACCTCACAATGCAGTGTAATCGCCCTAACCGTTGGATTATACCTCGTGGCGTGCCGTGTCGGTTTTCTTTGACACGGCTGTCCCTAGCTAATAACTAAACTTGGACTTATCCCATAGACTTACAGGGGCTAAAGTTTGTGACCCACTTCTTGCGAGTGACTCAAAGAAGGTGAAAACAATTTTATCTGCCACATGTTTGTGTATCAGTGGTAGTGAAATGTAATTGTAGGTTCTAATGCCTCACTGATCATGTATTTCACAAATATCATTACATTTGCCCGATCCTTGTATGCGACATAAATAGCTAAGTATTCTACCCATGCGTACATAGAACGCAGCCAACCCTTTTGCCCTTGGGGCTGGAGATAGTCTCGAACTAGGAGGGCTCCTATACAGAATATTATGCTCAATACCACGATACTTCAATTATCCACACATATAGATAAAGAGATTAGTTCTAATGACCTCTGGGTGTAAGAACTTTTACGTAGTCAAATCAAAAGATGAGTTATATGATATAGCGACTAGCAATTCATAAAGCTGGATCAGTTCCATGCTTATAATCCTGCGATTGGAAATGACTGCAGTAGATTGTGGCGGAAAAACTATATTTGCATTGGGAAATAATGTTATCTGAAGGAAAACATGAACATTTTCATTGGAGACAAAGGTGCATTTGGTTTGAACAATCACATAGTTCTAGCAGGCGCAGGCCAGATTCCATCTATCCTTTGTTTTGCAGGATCCTTGTACTGAACAATCTGATGAAGCGTTGCAAAAACAGATGGTTTTCGCTAGGGCTTGCGTCTCTGCTCTTCTGGCAGATCTCTTTGTGTAAGACGGGCGAAAAGTAACGGCACAATGTGCTTGATATCTACCTTAAGAGATCCCAACTCTTTACTTATAGCATTTGCTGATTCCCATAGCCATATGAATGGTCTTTGCAGGTTGTACGACCGCAGTGATTCTTCGTCAACATATAGAAAGCAGTCCATGCGCAGACCTTTTGGGTATTCCCCGTTCGCTCTTTTAGAGACGAAAGTGCTCTCCATATCTGCGACATCTTTCTCTATCCAATAAAGGGTGAATTTGGGGAGATCTTGTTTTCTAGTTGGTGGGGGATGGCAGTTCAAGCCATGGCGAGTAGCAGTTTCGATCTGCTCTTTGAATATTGGCCATTCATTTCCGATGACACTTGGGATAAAGAAAACAAATCCAAAGACTGTATTTGCGGGATTTTTGATCACGTATTCTTGCCAAGGTATTTTCATCGCGTAGGCAATGTTCCTCCAATCATCGGAATTATGGAATTTTCTTGCTGCAAAGTAATTGGCTTGGAATGGTTTTGTGATTGCCCGAGCATTGGCTCGAGCAATTTTCATATCTTCACTCCAAGCAGCTCGTATGTATTTCTCCATAGTTCGCGATCGGTCTCACCTAGACGTGCTGCGAAGTCCTCAAGGGATGTACCAATAAACCCCACTAATAACACAGTCACCAGTGCATCTAAAGCATCCGATAACTCTATAATAAAATCAAACAATCTCGCTGAGCCCGCAACTTCTTCAATAATGACGTCCACAGTAATCGATTTAGACTATCCACTCCCGCCCCGATTTGACGATGATGCGCACCTCTTTCGGTGTCCATGTTGCTGTGAAGCACTTCCTGCAAAAATGGACGACATGAATAGATGGAGGTCAGTCTCTTTACTCAAGTCAGTTTACAGAAGACTAATGCAATGATAGGAAACACATCACAGATGATTTGAATCCATACAGCTGTGTCTTGGCCGGTTGTGATCAACCATATGTCCTTTTCAATACAAAGGAAAGCTGGCGGCAGCATGTACTGAGCGATCACAGAAGCATAACGTATTGGATTTGCTTTGCCTGTGGCGATAGGCTCCAATTCAATGACGAGAAGGCCTTTCTAGAACACCTAAGGTCTATTCATAAAGCTACCATTCCTCCAGACCAGATTCCAGCCCTCGTTAAATTGTCTCAGAGAGCTACACCAGAAATAAGTCGCTGTCCACTTTGCAATTGGCCTGAAGAAAGGGTCAAAGTGGACAAGGAAGTGCTTCTCAATCATATTGCCAAAGATATCCATTCTTTCTCGCTTCGGGTATTGCCATGGGCCGATGATAATGGCCAAGAGCGGGATGAGAGGATTCACGATAGCTCTGAAAAGGTTTACGAATGGTTGGTCAACAACGAAATCCAGAGGGATCCAACAAAAGAACGACCTTTTGGAAAGAGAATTTGTTCCCGGTATTTTCACCAAAATGCCTATTTTGCTGAGAGCTCGCAGGGATCGTCATCAAATGATCCTATTTCCGAAAGTTCGCGAGGGGAAGAGCTGGAGGAACCCAGAAAAGAAGGGGAGACGATCGTTCATGAATCTCAAGAACAACATGATGAAACAGATGAAGACCCAGTTCTAAATCCCGTGGTGTCTAGTCTGGGGGCTTACACTGTAGGCTGGATTTCCGCCCTACCCACCGGATATCGTATAGCCAAGGCGTTTCTTGACGAGGCTCATGATAATTCTCTGTTGCGTAACATTAACATGCCAGAATGTTCACTCGGCCGGATCGGGAGTCACAATATCGTCATTGCTTCGTCGCCCACTGGAGAGTATGGCAAATTAGCAGCATCAAGGACAGCAGAATTAATATTGAAAAGCTTTCCTAATATCCATTTTTGTCTCATGGTTGGCATCGGGAGTGGCGTGCCTAGCCAAAATCACGATATCCGACTGTGAGATGTTGTGGCAAACCTGAAAAACGCCATGGCGGTGTTATTCATTTTGACTTTGGTAAGGCAACACAAAGTCAAGATTTTCGATACACAGGTTATTTTGCCGAGCCACCTGCTATCCTACAAATAGCATTAAATTCACTCAAATTTCAATATGAATTCAAAGGTCATAGGCTTGAAGCCGCGGCTAATAGCTTATTTGAGAGGTTCCCAGGGCTACAAAAAGATTACCAGCGCCCAGACCCTGCGAGTGATCGGCTATATCAATCTCATATAGTTCATCCCGCCGACAACAACCTACCGTGCACTATAACGTGTGGAGATAGTCCATCTTGTCTAGTTTCACGCGCCCCGCGCGGAGAGGACGAGGAAATCCTGCAATTAATTACGGATTGATAACATCAGTAGATCGAGTGATGAAAGATGCATCAATCCAAGACAAATTCGGAGCAGAAAACGACGTTCTGTGTTTCGAAATGGAAGCGGCAGGATTCATGAACCACTTTCCTTGTCTTTTAATCCGAGGTATTTGCGACTACGCTGACTCACCCAAAAACAAAGGTTGGCAGGGATATGCGTCAATAACGGCAGCGACTTATGCTAAAGACCTTCTATATGGAATTCCGGACAGGGAGTGTTGCAACAGGAGAGAGCGATAGGTTTGACGAAAAAGGTAGATGACGATGTTGCTGTCACATTTGGGTCGCAGAAATCCGGCCTGTATGTTGGTAGGGCTGATGGTAATGTGATCGGATCTCGTTCTGGGGACAAGTGACTTGCCTTCATCGAACAGCGCCAGGGGCGCAATATGTAGAAAATACAATGATTTTAGGTCAACTTTTATCTCGCCTTCAACCAAGTACATCGCCTATCTGCCTTGATGAGAATAATTTCCTGATGGTCATATAGAGGCTCCTACGTAACAATGTATCATCTACATTATCAGTATTTCTCAACTCACGATATCACAAAACGAATCGGTCAGAAGCCCCAGAAATAGATTTTGATAATGCACGTTTACTTTACAATACAAATATGTTGGAAAAAGTCCTTTCTGCCAGTCATAAATAAACCAAGTTCCTGGGAAATGGACCAGGATTTACCGTCGAAGAATATTCCAAACTTGATTTTCTTTGTTCTTATTTTCTTTGCAGGATTAGCGATGTCTATCAGAGTGGAGAAGGCTGTGGAGTCGAGCCTTACTCCTAAATCTCCTCTGGTGGGTTACCCTTAACATTCGAGTTCCTCCCAGCACCTACTATTATCTCAAGCCAATCAAGTATGATGGAGATAACAATCAATGGACTTTACAACCTACCACTTTCATCAAAATCGTACAATTTGACTTTCAGCTAGTACGGAGTTTTCGATATTTCCATCTTCTCCATCTCCCAGACATCGTGAGTATCCTTCGATTGATGTCTTACCCAAATAACAAAGCAGTATCAAATGTGAGGAATAAACATAAAATGTGTTGAAACTGGACACTAGTCCCCATGAATTGGTTGGAATCGTGAAGATACATTTTTTACTTGGATCGCATCCAATTATGGATTATTGTTCTGACGTTTCAGTTAAGTAATTATTAAAATATTGATTTATACAATGCGTTTTTCGTTTGAGCATGAGAAGATGAATCATTCAGATGAATACAAGTGATGAGAATGACAATTAGAACGCCCAGCACCCGCTCGTAATATACATTCGATGAAGTATGCATTGCTCGTTCATGTCTTAAAGGGCGAGAGCAAGACCCAGAACTCCGGCGGCGCCAGCAAGGCTCATGGCGATACCACCGGTAGCAGCGGGAGCACCACCAGTGGAAGTGGAGGTAGAAGATCCAGACTGGGAGCCGGAAGCAGTACCGGAGGTGGTGGCAGCCTTGGAGCTGCTGTCAGTGACGGTCTCAGTAGCGGATTGGCTGCCACTCTTGGTGGTTGTAGCAGATGAGCCAGAGGACGAGTTATCAGTCTGAGTGGAAGAAGCAGCAGCCGTGGTGCTAGCGGGGAAAGATGTGCCCCAGGAGACAGTCTCGCTATTGTACACGTGAATGTACATAGAAGCTTCGGCCTTGAGCTCTTGTTCAACGTAGGTTTGCGCGCTATCGGGCAGGCTGCTGACCCATGCAGGGTATTGATCGTTCGCAATGCGGCTGGCCTCAGCGTTGACAAAAGCAGAGTCGGTATACATGCTGTTTGCCCAAGCAGTGGGAGCGGCGGCGGTCTCTAAGATCTCCAAGACAGAAGTTGGGATCGAGATACCAGCATATTCGGGATAACCGCTATCATCATAGCTGTCGTCTAGAGTTGCAGAGGAAGTGGTCTCAGCAGCCGGGGCAGCGATAGCTGCCGAGGCGAAGAGTAGAGCGGCCAGAGTCTTGTACTGCATATTGAAGCTTTTGCAAATAACTGCGAGAAGTAGGATATTAGGGCTTTTTTAATAGTAAAGAACTCGCTGTTGAGAAAATCTAGCTCAGCCCCCGGGGGGAGAGAACAGGTCAGTATTAATAGTCCAGGCACGGAACCCGGAGTCAACTCCCTGATGTCTAAAATTAACCCCAATCTGAGGCTCTAGATCCCAGAAATTCCATGTTTTTCTTTTTTCTCACAGGGTCAAAGTGGATACCGGACGCAGCCCGAAAACCTCGTTTGCTCCGAAATTCCAGCACTATCATATCTTAGCTCCAAATCATTAACCAATCACCATGTATTCGCCCCCAATCTAATCTGAAAAAGGCAAGACGCTTTGATTCTTGTCGGACAAACACCTTTCAACGTGTGGACGAATCTTGTTCAGGGCAGGCGCAGTAATACGCCCCCGCGGTCTGATGATTGAAACTATTCAACACACCGAACGCCACAAGCCTCAATGCCCCTGGGAAATTATGCGGGCTTTCCAGTCCATTCTACATTGGAGTTCTCCAGAAAATGTCGGGAATTAGGCAGCCTGACGGAATGGCCGGCATTTGTAACGCCACTTCGCTTGCTCATTTTGATCTTATCCCCGGATACCTTGGACCCTTGACTTTTTCTAGCATACTGCGTACTGCTGATTGCTGTCCTTCTTCGTTATTTTTTTAAGCCCTGTAACCATGTTATTGATGCCACTTTGGGCAGAGCCTATCCTATGCCTCCACTCTCTTACACTATTTTAGTGTACATACTAACTACCCTAGTGCAATTGTTATGAAAGCACCATTATTGCATCTTCCAACGTTGGCTAGAGAACAAAAATCAATCACTTCGGTCTCGAGCTATCAGCTTGAACCTGGAAAGTATTGCATATAATTTTCTTTGGAAGGTCTCTTCTCATAATTTTGGGCGAATCCCCCCTGCGTTTCTACTTGCGCCTTTAATACATCGAGGCAGTTATCTGCCACTGTTAGCTTTTTGATAGTTCAACCATACTACATGTACAATCTCTCATAATAGGACGAGCATAGAACAGATCATCTTAAATTTTTTTTATTCGTGGGTGGTACTGGTTATGTGAAGCTATGGTATCAGACCAGAGACGAAAACCTAGCTTCAATAAGAGATACGATGTAAGCTGAATTGCTTCTTCACTTGGAGAACACGAGACTTAACAGAGTCTGATGCTTCGATTATAGTGCTTTGTATTGCCCGTAGATTCGGTGCACCATAATATGAAAACTCCAGCATACCTATGCTGAGTATCATCGGCGATAGCCATAATGCCAATCCGGGCTAGCTAGATCTTCACGAATTTTGTACACACTTTCCGCCTCCTCCAAAACTTTCATATCAAGCGACACAATCTTCATACCCTCATCACTATTGTCGAATCTATCCACGCAGCCTAAGAATGGCATTGCAACTTGAGAAAGCCCAGCAAATCCCTCACTTGCCGGTCCAGCAACATTGCAAAACAAAACCGCACAAGTATTCTCAAATGCGCGACTCACAACAGCAGCGTCCAAAAATTTACCCTCCGACTCTGGATTATATTTCATGCCGATCTCAGACGCATCACTGTATCTCCAGAAAGCGGGCGTAATAATCATCTTCGCACCTTGAGAGATAAGTTCTCGAAATGCTTCAGGAAATGCTAAATCCCAGCAGATAAGTAATCCCACTTTGCCTAGAGGTGTATCGAACGCAATATGGCGAGTATCATTGCTGGAACCCTTCACGAAAGGTCTTTCTGGATGCCATAAATTTTTCTTTTCGTATTTTCCTCGTATGTTCCCTTCGTTGTCGATGAAGTAAGCTGAGTTGACAAGGGTGTTGTCATTGTGCAACTCTCCAAGTGAGCCAGGTACAATGCAGATATTACATTCCTTTGCCAGGCGACAGTATGCATCAAGATATTTCTTCCAGTTGGCGCATCGTTGTCGGATTTCTGGGTCATGGCTAGGGTAGAAATCGGCGAGGTGGTATTCCGGGAGAACTGCCAGATGTGCACCAGTAGAAGCAGCCTCCCTGATAAAATCAATTGCTCGCCGGTGATTTCCTTCTATTTCGTTAGGCTATTGAACGCCACGGTTGTCAGTGTACTGATATTAGCAAACAAGATTGACTAGGTAAGCTTGCTTATACCTTGGGACAAAGCTGTATGATTGCAACTTTGCAACTCTCCATCTTTGAATTTTGACTGAAAAGAAGTTAAGTTCTGTTTTAATGATATAGAGTGTATTTCCTGCAAGGATTCCTTTATCTTTATACTACTACGGAATATCGGTAGCGAATATCTTCCTATCGGATGCTCCCCGCTCCCACCTGATCTTCCTGGCTTGCATACGAGCAAGTCATTCGCTCTATGACAGCTCGGCAAAACCACTGTAACCTTGACAAGAAAATTCAGTTGGTTGGCTAGTTGTGCCGAGGATACGAAAGGGATTTGGTACGCTTTTCAGACAACTCATGCGCAAGGCGAGGCCCTCTGGAGTCCTAGAAAGGCAAACCCAGGAGATACGTACGAAAATCTAGAGTCCTACAAAATACTTAATTTTGGACTATTGTAGTCGCAGCATCGGGAATATATCTAGGACATAACCGATTTGAGTTAATAAAAAATCATAAAAATAGAGAATTTCTCTTGCTACTATATTTCTCTCCGGCAAAACCAACGAACTTCAATAGTTCGTTGGTTTAGTGTTTGTCAATGTTCACAAGGCCGATAGTTGTGAACCAAAATGACGATATTTATGTGCCAGCTTAACTCTGAACACTTTCCCAAAGTAAATAAATATCAAGTTTCCCATCATGATAACCATTGTGATCAAGCCAAAGGTGATGTAGAACCAGTTCAAGCCGACACGGTCAACCCATGGCTGAAGAGCAAAGACAAAAACAGTAGAGATGACATTACGGACAAAAGTCAGTGCAACAACCGAATCTGCAATAATCTGGATATTTATTGAGCAATTGGGCTTCAGGTCAAAGGTCAAAAGGAACTTACATCGGTATATGCATCGGTCAAATAAGTGAGTGCGGCACTGCTGGCTGGAACAACTCCGAATGCGCTGACGCCGAGACCAAACGCCGGCAGAAGCCAATGAGAGCCATTATTCAATCCAATTCCAAACATAAAAAGTCCAGCAGGGACGAGTGGTGTAAATGCTAAGCAAAGCCAAAGACGCATCTCAGGCTCATAGATTCCCCCATTTCTCTTGGCAAGATAAAGAACGATCGAATCACTAAGAGGACCGCAAAAAATGGTTGCCAAGCAGGTACCAACAAATGGGGGAATTCCCATGAGACCAATTTGCGCTGACCCAAAATTGTAAGGTGGTAATGTCATGACAGAAGAAAGGGTAGTCACTGGAACTGTTGTGCAGGCGGTCATAACGCCATATTCAATAGCCATAAAAAGGACAGCGGGGATGCTGAACATAATTAGAAATGGTCTATAGCTATGTTTAGCTAGTTGACCGAACGACATTGGTGAGTTTGACCATAATGACAATTTCTGCAGGTAAGTTTTCTTCGGAATGGACCAGTCCACTTCGACCGGCTCATAAGGTACCGGTTCACGCTCACGCTTCGCGGTATCAATTTCTTCATGGCCCAGTGCCTCGGCATCTTTATCGGAGACTGGCTTTGGAAACCCTCTATCATTGATAGGGACCCCATCAATGGGCTCAATGGCAAACATCGTTTCTTCGTAGAAGAAGATGAAGACCATAAGCCCGACACCAAATAATATAGCCATCCACCACCATACCCACCGCCAGCCCTGGGAAAGGGTTATGAAACCTCCAGCAAGTGGTGCAAGAGATGTACCGATAGTCATGAACCAATAATAAATGGTATTCATAAGTCCTCGCTCGTGAACAAAATAAATATCGGCAACAGTCATCTGCACCATGACTTCTGAAAGTGCTCCGACGATACAGCTCAGGATATTCACAAGCATGAGATCAGCGACATTTTGCATGCGAGCTGACCAAATACTGATTCCGCATTGGATTGCTGTACTGAGAACGTAGATTGGTCGTCGGCCGAATTTGAGAGCAAAGGGGATGAGGAAGATACCCCCGATCGCTAAGGCACCACAGCCAGCGGCGTAACTATCGTTGAGTAGAGCGTAGCTAAATCCCAGTTCGAGATTCAGGGGACCCCAGGTAACGGTGGCGACGTTAATCCTGAATTCATCAGTTCTATTTCAAAATGGGCTTGGGGTGGGGTGTATTTATTTCTCACAAGGCCATGACCATTACAACATAGTATGACACCAGGCCGAAGTTCAGATGTTTCCTCCATCGTGGCCAATTCTGAGATTCTTTCGGTTAGCACATAGCTTCCCTTATGTATTGTCACTTTGGTATACTTACTAGGGGATCATTTGGGTCTTTGCTGGGCTTAGGCTCTAGGATCACCTCAGAGCCCGCACTGAGATCTGGTAAACTATCACGTTAACGAGGGAAGATGCGAAGGTATACGCCATCAAGTATTCCCGTGCAACATACCTTCTAGACGAACTGTTCCTGGTGGCCAGGTAGGATCTATATCTTGACTGTGAGGAGACATCGCCTTCCAAGTTCGTAGTGCTAGTATTCACAATGGTGGGAGAATACTGAGAGAATTTGAATTCTCGAGCAAGGGGTCATGGGATAGATATCCTGGGACGAAAGTCATTAAAAAACCATCCCAATGAGTCTTCGGTATAGTAAACGGCAGTCCAGGATGATAGCTCGACGCTGCCCTTATCATCATCGGCTGGAGAAGCCGATGATCTCTAACCATTCAACGTCGAGGTTAGCTGGGAAACGTGGAACAGCCCTATCCTGAAAAGGGAAGTTTGAAGCAACGACCAATAACAAGCGGGAATCAAATGAAGCTTATCATCTGTCGGAATCTGTCAATGCGGGGAAATAGAAATAGAAGATCTTTGGAGCCTGGGGTAATAAGATTTACCTAAGAGGATGAATTGCAAGTGTTGTTAAGAGTTATAATCTATTTTGGCAATCTCCACTGTTGTCTTCTAGCAGGAGACTACCTGTGTAGAATTTGATACAAATTTATGTTCTGATTTAACGAGTAGATCATATGAATATGGTATTACTTCACTTTATAAAAAGTTAAATAAGGCCATAAGGCCTCTTCTAGTCTTTTCCGTGGTGGAACTATTATGGCGGAACACAGTAGAAATGCAGTATCCAACAATAACAACAACAACCTACAACATGATCAAAACTTACCCTCGGAAATACCAAGGCAACCGTGATATTTCGGAGGATGATGATATTCATGGTTTACCGAATCGCCTATCTCTCGCATCTTGAACCCCCACAAATCCACGAAATAAACCAATGGCGTCAAATTGCGCCACTCCACAATTGTGACATCGCCTACCCATGCTGAGTCTTGGTATTGGGCCAATTAACAAGGAAGATGCTTGACTTCGCCTTCAATACATCCATTTTTAAGCTGCCGAGCTCGTATCTTTTAAGCTGATACGCAAATGACTCTCCAAATCCCTCCATTTCTCCGATTTCCATCATTTCATCTGCTACTCCCCTTGTGATATTCATTTGGGGAAATTTCTAGAGACCCGGGAATGTCACTAGTTTCCGATGCGCCCCACGCGAATGATTAAATAAGTAGGACTGCTAAAGTATCAAATCATCAATTGCTCTCCACGAAATCACAAATCAAATCTTGCGTTTCTCACAGAGGATTCTTTCAAAAATGACATCTGTCTTTCGCAATGGTCGAATTTTCTCGCCATCACTGGCCTCCGACAACGGTGACAATGAATTCGCAGATGGAATGATCATCGAGAATGATCGAATTTCATACGTCGGATCGCTAAATGATGTTGAAATTCCGAAAGATGCAAAGATGATCGATCTAGATAATCGCGTCGTGGTTCCGGGTTTCATTGATGCCCATGTTCATATTCTTCAATATGGCCACTCGTTGCGAAAAGTGAACTTGATCGAATGTACTTCTCTCGATCAAATTCGAGAAATGATCAAATCCTACGCGGAAGCGAACCCATCAGTTCCTCGAATCCTCTGCCGAGGATGGATTCAATCTTCTACCAAAGGAGTTGCTCTTGCGAGTATGCTGGATGATATAGATCCACGACCAATTTTCATCGACTCCTTCGATCTTCACTCCATGTGGTGTAATTCAGCTGCACTCGATGAAATGAAGGCACATACGGCTCCGGATCTTCCTGGCGGCACTATTCATCGGGATGAAAATGGACGGGCATCGGGTCTTTTGGACGAGTCTGCTCTGATGAATCTTGCTTGGCCATTCGTTGAGAATCTTTACTCCAGAGAAGACAAAGTCAGTGCCTTGGACCTTGCTGTCTCCTCATACACGGCTGCGGGCTACACCGGAGTAGTCGACATGGCCATGGATGAAGAAACATGGTCACTCCTCGAGGAATATCGCCGTGACAAGCTCGTGCCTTTCCACATCGCAGCCCACTGGCTTGTTCCATACACAGATGATCAACAAGCAAACTTCAGCTTCGTCGATAGAGCCATCGAGCTAAACGCGAAGTACACAGATCCCAGATTCACAGTCGTCGGGATCAAACTCATCTGCGATGGTGTCGTCGACGGATGTACCGCTGCCCTACTCCAACCATATACCGGAAAATCCGATCCAGTGGAACCAATCTGGCCGGCCGATAAATTAAAAGAAGTCGTTCAACGAGCCGACAAAGCCGGTATCCAATGTGCGATCCATGCAATTGGTGACAAGGCAATCAACCAGGCCATCAATATCTTAGCCGAAGTCGGAACTCCAGGCCGAAGACACAGAATCGAACATCTGGAATTGACGACCTCGGAGGACGCAAAACGTCTCGGTCAACTAGGAATCACTGCATCCGTACAACCCGTACACTCTGATCCAACTCTTTTCAAAGCATGGCCAACACTAGTTGGACCAGATCGATGCAAACGGGCCTTTGCATATAAGGAGTTTCTGGATGGTGGTGCGCCTCTCGCTATTGGTACTGATGCGCCTACTGCGCGCCATTTCCCTTTCCCTAATCTCTACAATGCCACCACCAGACGGTCAGCTCTTGAGCCTGAGACTACCAAGACTGTGAACCCTCATTTTGGACTCAGTCTGGCCGAAGCTGCTACTGCTGCTACCACTGGAGCGGCTTATGCACGATTTGCCGATTCCTGGACTGGGAGCTTGAAGCAAGGACTGAGTGCGGACTTTTTGGTAGTGGACATGCAATGGACGCCCGAATTACTTCTAGAAGCAAAGGTTTCTCAAACATGGTACAAGGGGGAGATGGTGTACGACGCTAAGCAGAATTGAAAGTACATTCATCCGAGTCGGCTGATAGTGAAATGATAAAAGTGGAAATTGTATGAGAATGAAATTACAGGGAACTCAACAATGCAGAGATAGTAGGAATGTACCTAGCAAGTATAGACATATAATCATTAGCCCGACCCAGTCTAAGACAGTGGCGCCTAGTGAGACAATATCACAGATGCAACAAGGGTATTGGCAAGAAACAGCAAAAAAAAAAAACAGCTATCCAAGTCAAGCCTCGGTCGTTGTGGTGGGTTGATCATCATCCGTAGCCTTGCCCCAGGCGCGCTCGAAGGCTGAATCTGCACCAGTCGCTGGGAGAAACTCCTGCGTCTGTTCTCTGGCCGCGGGCGAGACTAGCTCGGTTTCTGGCTCGTCCATATCAACAAGAACAGGGCCGCTCTGAGCAGGGTTCTCAGTCTCAATATCCCTGTCCACCATCATGGGAGAAAATGAGGATGAGCCCAGGTTCACCTGAGTGGCATCCCCTCCCTCTGTTGTAAAATCCTTGCGGCTAGCGCCAAGCAGCTCAAGATCAAAGTTGGAGCTATAGATCACGGCAGAGAAAGCCTCTAGCTCACGAACATTCTGCTCCATGGGTGCGAGGTATTCGTTAGGCTGATGTGTACCATTGCCAATGACGTGTGCTTGGCGAGCCATGACAGCAAGAAGATTAGCAAGCTTAGTCTTGCGCTCCGAGGAAGGCGGGATAACTGTGGCAATCGAGTCAAATGACTGGGGTGCAGTTTCGGGGACAGTAGCCGAGGTCTTAAACGCCTCGTTAGCGCACTTCTGGTCAACTAAGGTGGAGAAGCCCTCATTGTTAAGAAGTGTAAAGACAAATGAGAAAGAAGGTGAATCAATCAGATCAGCGGTCTCGTCAAGGAGATGACGAAGTTTGGACGCGGTCTGGGAGGAGGTTGGGTCTGCCACTCCCTCCACGCCTGACTCGCGTAGAACAGTCTCTTCCTCCTCTGTTGGTGGGAGCAGACATTGGAGCCATTTTCTAGAACTATTAGGAGATTCAAGTAAGCATTAGGGAATTCATAATACTAGAATACGGGATTTTATCCTTACCGACGCTCATCTTCCGTGTTACCTTCAACCTTCTTCCGGATTTGGAGGGTCAACTCCGATAACTTAGAGAGACTGATATCCTCACGTGGGTTGAGAGGGCCAAAGACCTCCTCCACGGCGGGCTGAACGCGTTGCATCAACTCCTGCCAACCACGGTGAAGTAGCCACCAGCTGAAAGCAAGATATCGTCGGTTGGTTTCGAAGTCATCCCCCAGGGTTTGGGTCAGATCGTCATCGTGGTCCTCAAGGCTGATAGTCGAATCAGCCGAAGGAGTGGCAAGGGATATGACGCTAGACAGGTAATTTCGGCGACCGAGCAGGTTGAGTTGGATACGGGTGAAGATGGTGAGCAACGAGAGAGTATAGATGAGGGTGAAGGACCGGGTGATTGCTGAGAATGGGTTAGTTGACAGCACATGGTTTTGATGACTGTATCCAGTCCAGTTTATTTGCACATACATGTGATTTTAACCTCGTTCCAAAGCTGAGTTTTGTTTCGCTTCACTTGAGGTTGTCCCTCCGTGTCCGCAGCCTCGCCCACTTGACTAGCATGCACATAGCCCTCGCTCTGGAAGCTGGAAAGACTTTTGCGGTCGTCCTCAGGCAAACTCGGAGATACAGAACTCATGTCTGAGCCCGTACCTTCTCCGGCACTGATGCGGGCCAGTCTCTCGGCCCGCTTCTTCTGTAGCTCCTTGGTGAGCTCTTCCACGGGAAGCGCCTCAATGACATTCTCGGTTGCGGTCGGTAGTAGGGCAAGGACAGTATAGGTGCAGTCGGTTTGATTTTGCTCGAAACGGCGTCGTAAACTGTTGATGTAGTCGGTTAGCCCAATGTGAACTCGATGTGGCTTGAGAGGAATTGGGTCCATCACAAGCTGGCGGTCACGCCGATAAAACAACAAGAGGCATCCAGTTCACAGAATGGGAATGGAGAGATAGCAATGACCTACTTTTCTCGTGCAATGCGATCACTGCTCATGCGCTCACGCGCCTCAGAGATCTTGGAGAGTAAGTACTGGCCAGCCAGATAGCCCGCGCCTAACACGCCAGCTCCGATCGCAAGACCCTTGCGATTGCGCTGAAACCAGCGCCTCGTGGCCCCAATCATGTTGGTGTGAAAGATGAGTTCGATTGATGGCAGGATGGCAGGTGATGATGCCAGAACCCGTCCATGTGCAACGGAGGGAAGTGGTCTTTGCCGATCGTTCGAGTCGGGGGGGAAGTTGGGAAGTTGGAACGGCCTCGGCTAGACTCAATGCGGAGAAGACTGTGATCGAACCGGTTTGTAAGTATTGAAAGTAGAGCAGTGCATTAGTGATATTTTGAAAAAAAGAATAAAAAATACGGATTTACTATATTTCCACAAAATACTCAGTAAATGATGCAGTTACTCATGACTGATCCTAAACAATAATCAATCAATCAGTAGATGCTCCCCTCAACCCCAGATTCGGCGTGGTAATAGCCTGATGAGGTAAGCTTGGCATGCCGCTTTAACCCCGGATCTATATAATTTGGAACATTATAGAGAAGTTTCATATATCAGGGTCTTTCACATATTATCAGTGGAAAGCCAATGGCATTCAAAGTGTTGTGTCACAAATTGACATTGCGGAAATATATGTGCTGTAGGGTCCACGGATGGACATTATAATCCAATATGACGACTTATAGACGCACAAAGCCTTTGAGATCTCTACAAAAGAGCATAAAAAGAAGTCCGGGGGGTATACCTAGGTAGGGTGGCTGAAGATGAACAGGGTGATGGGACATGAAGTCCAAATTCGCCAGTAGTATGCAAATTCAGGTTTCTGACAGAAGCAACCCAGATGGGATTCATGAGTAGCAGTTCCACATTCTAAATGAATTTGCTGATATTCATCGTTTAGCGCCGAGTCCTCAAACATCTTCACTGCGCCAGTCCGAGTACGCTGTCATTCTCATATCAGATCCTGTTCAAGGTTGACAGCATACTACTTCGTAGTAAAAGAGCAATTCCCCTTTTAAGTCGTTTTCGCTAATGCTGAACCACCTGTACTCGTTATTGACTTTCCTCTTGGCATCCAGAAGGATGTACTTGTGCAATTGGCTATCTGGCAGCTTCCATCAGCATCTTGGAGCAGCCATGTGGGTCTGTTTTCATCTATTTAGGCTTTGAAAGAACCCTGAAACATCAAATGGTCGCAGGGGTAAATTGATCAGGGTCTTTGCGACCCATAATAATTCTGTACGTTCGGCTCCTATGTATAGCTTCTAATTGTCATATTCAAGATGCTTTCGATCTTTAGTGTTGAATAATCTCTAATTTTCCTCCTATAAATGCCAATCTTCCCAACTGGCTCTTCGCAGCTTTCATTCTTTTCTAAATCAATCACCGCTCCCTTTTTATCTTCAAGTATCCAATATGATCCCAAAAATTGCATTCTTTACCATGATCGCCTTGGTCCAGGCACATACTGTTGCTTGGACCAAAGGCATGTACTGTCTGGGAGGGCCCGACCCTTCTACCGACGATCCAAACACAAACACCGCCGTCGCGCCACTATACAACCTCACCCAAGACAACTGGTGGTTTCAGCATGACCGCGGCTGTGATACTGCACCGCCGAAAAATGATGATATTCTCGAACTTCCCGCTGGGGGGGGGAATTCACCGTGGAATTAGCACACAACCGCGCCATGACTACACTTTCCTATGACGGAAAATTTACTTCGGCTTGGCCGGATGGAAAAGATCATGACGATAACTGGGCTGGTCCTGGAAGCCCACCTGATTGCATTCAGGACGATGGAGCAATGCACACAAACAATCAGTCGATGGCTGCCGGTACAGCGTTTGCTATTAGCTACCAATCTAACATGGCTAAAGTCACAATGGACAATCTGGTTGTGTTCACAGTCCAGGAACAGTAAGTATTTCCCAACACGAAGCAGAATGAAATATCTAAGCCAGAATCCCAGCACCCCGTGGAAACGCCTCACTACCTATGAGGTCCCCGATCTCCCTTCTTGCCCCGAGGGTGGTTGCACTTGCGCTTGGCTTTGGGTAAGTTGATATCCCTCAAGGACAATATAATCATAGCTAACAATTATTGAGGTTCCAAATGGTTGCGGACAGCCAAATATGTAAGTTCTCCTGACGTCAATCCTAAACTATCAGCTACTCGTACTAACCAATAGGCACAAAATAGGTACATGGCCGGTTACAAATGCAATGTGACTGGCTCAACATCGTCCAAAAAGGTCGCTACTGCCCAGGTGGCCAAATACTGCGAGGACAACAAGGATGGCTGTGTGAAGGGTGCTAAACAAATGATTGCTTTCAATCGTAAGATTTTCAGATCACGAAATCTCGTTCATAACATTAACGACTAGACCAGAACAAACCGGAAACAACGTCGAAGTGCCAGACGGGAAGACCCCTATGTACAACAAGGCTTGGGGATGGGAAACCGGTACGTTGATAGCCTTTTCAGTCCCGAGGAAAATTTTCAAGAGGTACTAATGTCTTTCGTGAATGCAAAAAGGTGCTCAAAATGACATTTTCGTTTAGAGATGTCATTTTTGAGCCGGACATGGTAATTCACTGTACCCGACAATCGGTACCAAATATTCCGTCGAGTTCGATCCTGTGTCGGATTGGACTGCATTGGATCAATATATCTTTTGAATGTTAATAGTGTGGGCTTGGCCATTTCCCCTCTCAAAGGAAACAATATTTTCGCTCTCATCATTCTACATATCCACTTATGACTGGCTGGTTCGGAAGACGTGATTACGGATATAGTGTAGCTTTGTTTTCAGATCTGAAAACCGAAGCTGGTCGGTCAATCCCAAGGATTCCAATAACTTCAGCCAGGGTGTTTACAGCAATGTCGGACGCTAACTGGCGTTGATTCTGAGGTGCCAGTGTCAACGGAAATCAATGGCAAAATAGTAGTGCCATCAACGCCTGCTAGGATTCCTAGAATTTGAGCACCTCTCTGTCTTAACCTATCATTGATCTGATAATTGAACACATGCATTTGGGAGTCCTGTGTAAGTTCCTACTGCGAACGCAGGTTGTATTACCGAAAAAGGGCGCCTAACGCGATGCATACCAGGATTTTGTCCCTTTTCCCAATGAAGACAGGGGTAATTCACTAGTATTGACCCGAGAGAGCCTTGCTTAAACTCCGAAAGATCGTATATTCCACCTGTTCCCAGTTTTAGACAGCAGTAGTTTGGTTCTGCGCTATAATTGCCTTGTCAATCAACTCAATCGTCTGCTATGGCTTCAAACAATAACAATCCCGGGGAAACATTGAGTGTTCTAATACTCAAATTACAAGACCTGGCACTCAAAATTTGTAACAAAGAAAATGAAGAAGCTCGAAGAGAGTGTCTCCAGATCAGTAGACGGCTGACGAGTCAGCTAGAAAGGCCTGAGAACATAGCCGTCGAGCTAGCTTATAATGTTTGTTTCGTTCAGGTTCATTGAACTTTTCATAAACGCATTGAGCGAACTAACCGTCCAAAAGCCTACACGATCCGCATGTGCACGAATAGCAATTGATCTCAATCTATTTAAGTAGATAGTCGAGAAAGGACCTATCACCTCTGCTGAACTATCACAGCTCTCTGGGGCCGAAGAGCTATTAATTGGTACTTTCATCGCTGAGATCAACTCACTAGAAGCATGTTAGAGTTACTAAAACCGCATACTCTCAGTTCGAATTCTACAAGTTCTATTCGCCATTTTCTTCGTCAAGGAGGTTGGTTTGAGAACGTGGAAAGCAACCACAGTCACAAAAGCCATGGCCAAGAAGGATATCGCGGCTGGTCATCGAATGCTGTCAGTTCAACCCCCCCGAAGCCTATTCTCCGTGTAACTCACCCCACGTTGACAAGTTTGATATTCTGTAATATCGTTTAGTTCCCAATTCCCAATTCCTGCCATGCAATCTGCCCCGACGTTTATTTCTCAAAATGGCTATACCTGCCCAGTCGATCATCGAAATGGAATCGCACAATTCGCCTTCAAGACGGAGAAGACTGGCTTTGAATATATCGAATCTATTCCCTCTTTGGCAAATGATTTTCATACGTCCATGGGTCATACTATGGGGGCTCGTCAATATTGGGTAGATTGGTACCCTGTGAAAAGTCAGATCCTGAACAGAGCCATGACCGATAAACCGTGGTTTGTCGATATCGGGGCGGGAATAAATCTCAATATTCTCGCATTCAAGAGGAAATATCCGCATGAGGGACGAATAATCTGGGAAGACCTACCAGGACTTACGAAAGAATTCTCCGATCTTGATACAGGCATTGAAATTGTCGAGTATGATTTCTTCACTGAGTAACCAAGTAAAGGTAACTTGTTCCCCTTCAGGACTAATCTACAGAATCGATTTTCTGACAAAATCAGGTGCGAGAGCCTATTTCTATCATCATATTCTGCATGATTGGTCGGACGAGAACTGCATAAGAATTCTTGAGAATGTCGTGTCAGCAATGACCCCTGATTATTCTAAACTTCTCATACATGACATGATTATCCCCGATCAAGGTGCTTCAATATTTGCAGCCGAGCTAGATATGACTATGATGGCATTCAATGGTGGCCTTGAAAGGACAAAAGTGCAATGGCGTGCTCTGTTGAATAGCGTCGATCTCCAGGGAGTGGATTCTGGGATCCGGTGGATGAAGATGATGGGATTATTGAGGCAGTAAGATTGTGATACAATGTGCTATAGTATACGCATTACTATCTCATATAAGAATTAATTCGTTATCGAGCTCTTGCTGATAGTTCTCCTATACTCAAAATGTCCGATATGCCCAAAATAGTTAACAGGATTACAATTTATTTAGTGAAAGTTTACTCTTAAGGAGGTGAATTGCAAAACTATACAAACGTACAGGATATCAAAAGTCCGACCATTATCAGATTCTGGTGGCTTCAAGCTTGTTTTATAGGTGCAACTTTGGTAGAAAGGTATCATTCCCATTGATATGGCACAAACCAAGTAGCATTGACACTGCATAAGCATGTGCGAGTTCTCATAATTTTAATCTTTCTTCAAGGTAGATCGACTTCCGTAAATTTTTTGATTCGACCATCTGATCTCATAAAGTCTTACAGCATCCAATGCCCTTCAAATAGGTGAAGGTGTGGCTTCCCAAGGAAAGAAAGGCCATCTTTGTACTACTAAGTACTATCATACATGGATCGCTGAATGATTGCAAGGTTTAATTCAGTGTGACGAACAAATCTACAAACATCAACATCAATCTAAGCACTGAGCTCTCCCAACATAGCTTCCACCTCACCATCAAAGTGATTCAGGAAATCATCAAGATCCCTCTCCGTGGTCCAGCCAAGACGATTGCGAGCGAAATCGGCACGAGCCCTCGAACTAGAAAGAATGAGTATAAAAGTCAAAATATAGGAATGAAGCAAAAACACCCACTTCGACGCAAGAGTAATCTCCACAAGGCTTTCATTCCCTTTTGTAATTGCCTCAGCTGCCTCCTTGAGACCGATCGAGCGGACATCATTCGTCGCCAAAAGACCTCTTTTATGCATGGCATCGGCAATACCCTGACTAACCTGAAGCCATGTATGCTCACCACTTTCGACGAAGAAAATTGCCTCCGCGCCTGAGGGCAGCCAATCTCGTTTCTCGATTATAGCGGTGAAAAGACGAAGATAGAAATCAGAGAGGTCATCGATATGCACATGATTCCAGATCTATGAATGTAGGTCAGTTGATATGTACCAGTGACAAAAGATAGATCTATTACAAACCCCTCTACCACTTTCAATCACGGCAACAAAGCCACGTCTCCGAGCTAAGCGTGCGAGGTTGGGAACCTGTTGACTCAGGGTTGCGAACGGACCTGATCCTTTTCCGTCTGCTAACCGTGAGAAAGGTTTCCAATTTTGGGAAGATTCGGTTAACTTACAAATTGTGGGCGGCACGACGATGTACGTTTTCACGCCAAGGTTTTTTCCAGTCTCGACGACGGTCACATCAGTCACACGTTGGCCGTAACGTTCAGGATTTCCCTTTTCCATCGCAAAAATGTTGTCTTTTTCATCGGACCAGATTTTCTCATCCTGTGGGGTACTTGTGTAAGGATGATCACCCAAGATCGAGGTTCCAGATGTCTGTAACATGTTAGTTATTCGATTCTGCATAAAGCCTCCTTGTTATCAAAGAGATACCCACGTGGATCATGTAAGTATCCATTCCAGTTGTTTTCTGGCGAAGTGCTAAACCTTCAATGAGGGCCTTTGCAGAACTATCATGGGATGCGGATGCAGCATTGATCACGACTATAATAGACTATTAGCAAAATCTGGACATTTTCATCGCGAATAGTTCATACAATTATGCTGAGAGGCTGCTTTCTTGCAACTCTCCAAATCATCCAGTCCGTCGAAGAACAACGGCTTCACTCCCATAGATTCCAACTTTGTCGCCTGCTCTTCGCGGCGAATGAGGGCAGATATGCTCAATTTCGACGCCATTGAGGACCCCAAGAGCTCTGCAAGGAATGAACCACCACTGATACAAGAAAAAAAAAAGGGGTCATTCGAGTCCTCCATTATTCTTCTTGTGTTCCGAGACCGGGAAAGCACTTACATGTATCCGGTAGCACCCAGAATGAGAACCTGTGTCTTGCTAGAATCCATTTTGAAACCTTTTTTTTTTTTGGATAAAGACTGCTCAAGATGAAAGAGATATTTCAATTTCTGTTCTTTCTGATGAAAAAAGGTATTCCCTGCCACTGGCACTTTATTTATAGAATTTCTCGCCATCTACTGTACTCCCCATCTATTCCCACGTTAGCATGACATCAAATACATACATTATTAATTCCCCCGAACGACCAAGATCTGAGATAGAAGTCTCCGGATTACCAATTCTCGGCCTGAAGCTTCCATTTTGAAGACTTTTAACGTGTAATAAGGCAAAAGAAAAAGTATATAAAATCCAGCTTGACAGGTTGGACCTTCCTCTACTTCCTGAAGATGCAGAGGCGGATTGCTAATCAAGTGGGGATTTTGTCGTCCAAAGCATTCAATGATTGGCAGATCCAAACATACTGTTTAATTCCTCATGAAAATTGGAATTACCAGAAGTCTTTGTTGGCTATACTTCAATAGAATTTCCATTATCATTTTCCTTCTCACATTTTTCTTTGAATTTATAACAGTATAACAGTAACTAAGATATATCATATGTGCTAATATAGTAATAAATTCCATACAATAATAAACTAGTTGAAAGCCAAAGTCGCTGATTGGCTTACTCACCGCATTGAAGCCAGTCACGATTCAAACGAGGGGATAAATCAGACACAGGCAGAATACATAACTCTTCTAATTTACCCTAGCAATCAACATATGTACCTTCTTAAGAGGATCCCTTTCAACCATCATCCCGATAGAAAAACAGAACCCCTTGCATACATTGCCACTCTTTCAATAAAAACATGCTCGGATCCAATCTTCCCCAACCAATAAAATCCCGATAAATCCCATTCGGCCCAGTCCGATGGCCGATAGAAACCGCCCCCCCCCGAAGAGGAGCGCATCGGCATCATCTCATCACTCCACCCAAGCAAGCTACGATTATCTGACCTCCCCTCACTCCATGATCACCACCACCACCACCACCACTTCACCACTCCCCTCCTCCTGTCCTCGCCCTCTTTGATCTCCAGCAATTTACTCCCTTCACCTCCGGCCGTTCCCTGTCGATTTCTTTTCGAGTTCATTCCAAAGAGCCGGATCTAGGCACTTTACCCGGTCCAACTGCTGGGCCGGTCCTTTGCGGGCGGGGATGGAGCCCCGCAAAACCCCTCCGGAGTACTTCCTGGAGATCTTCGCCGATACCACCACAGTTCGCGATGTGCTGAAGGGTAATTACTCAAATTGAAAATGACCAGCAGAAGGGTGTATTGTCATCATAGAAAACTAATCGTATCCAGGTGTTCTCAACCTAATCTTTTTCCACCGCTACTTCCCCTCCATTCGACCCGTCACCTTCGATGTCCTAGACTTCACTCTCCCTGCAATCAACGATGCAGATCTAGAAACACTCATCGAGTCTCGCGTGAGTGCGCTTGTTCGTCAGCATCTCTCTTCCGCTGCGGGTACGCAGGATGGAAAGGCAGGTGGGGGTGGAGGTGTTCGGGGACGAATCGCTGTTGAGTTCTATGAGAAGAAGAGGCGGCGATCCGGTATGTGGTTTGGTGGTCTTGCTGGTAAAGGGGAGGAGGAGGTTTGTTGGGAAATTTGGACATTAGATGTTACCATTGCGACGCCGCGGACTGAATCTGGTAAGTTAGTTTGGCTTTCCGGTCTCTATTTCCTTGTGATACCACGGATGTCAAGGGATGGTCTTATCAAGCTGTTGTCTTACCGGGTATTTCTTCTTTTTTCACTTTCTTTTACAACGGTTTACTCTGTTATAATATCCAGAGTATCTGCCTATGCTGAAAGTGCGAAATTGGAGATCCGACTATTTTATTCCCTCCCCGGTCGACTACCCTCTTATATCCAACAGATACTAACGAAATAACTGTCTAGAACGAGCTAAAGTCCGCAAGGCAATGGGAAACATGCTTCAGAAAGCTACTCTCAAAATCCTCAACGTCGTCAATAAAGACAAAGATCATATCCCACCAATTACAACAAGTGAATCAAACCCATTCCCCTATCGCATCGTCGTCAACCCTCGAACCGATGGCTGGGGTAATCGCATGGGTCTGTACTAGCCCGCAATATTGCTCGTGTCCAGGATCTGGACTCCAGGGACAGGCTTACTATGGGAATACTAGACGTGGAATGACTCACTTACTCAAGCAAGACAAATGCGACAGTGAACATGAAATCAATAGATGACTATTCTTGGCAGAGACGGGGTTGCAGTCAAGTCATCGTGCTTGACCAGACAAAGAACAGTCCAGCACTGGATTCGCAGGAAGACTGATGGCTATTTTTAATGGAGGCAGGACCTCATAGGAATTTACAAGGGTCTTGTGTCCTTGATCAATAATAAATATTTCGGCCCGAGTTATACTAGCTATTAAAGCTCTATCGCATGAATTCGCATGAATATAACTCGGAAACGATTTCTGCATGTTACGAACGACTTTCATGCGTACTGTTGTATTGAGCTTGAAGAGTTCAGCAGGGTCAGCGACTGTGAAGTAGCGTAGAATGTCCAAGTCTTCAAGGTTGCTAAGATATAAGGACAATTACCTACAATGCTGTTGCATTATCTGAAACACCTTTTGTTTCTGCCACTTTCTGCTACCCCATCGATTGGCGATGCAGGAGGCGATGTGAATAATAGACTAAGTGGTTTGGCGGTGTTTCGAGACAATGCAGCGCTACACCGGTGTATAAGCAGTCACCATACAAGATGCACGTATATGCAGAATATTGTCCAAGAAGCAAGTAGTTACGGGGCTATGTTCCTAATATATGAAACAACTGGCAAAAGCCAACATGCAACACCTCTCTGCCCGAAGGCAACGCTCCGAACAACGATTTCCCTCCACGACAAAAACACAATCAAACAGCATCCTCCATAAGACAATTCGATACAACCCCGGTCCGGTCAATATCCTCCGAGTAGATTCCGTCCAGTCATTTCAACTCTATTGTCATCATCCTCCAAGTGGCATTCGTTTACACCAAATGGTCTAGCCTTTGGTGCGCTTCGTTAAAAAGTAAAGTACCCAGTGACATGAAACATCAATTTAGATGAAGTCCCACGACACACGTTAGACTCTGGTCATGATACACAGCATTGAATAACATTCGCAACTGCATCAGCTAGAGGAGTACCGTTTACTGGGACTTGGCAGCGGCCTCGGCTTGAGCGCGAAGGTTGGTAGAGGTACCGGTGCTAGAGAAGAAGCGGCCAACAACGGGCTGGAGGAAAGAGTGGAAAACAATTTGAGCGCCGCTATTGAATGGTGAGTAATTTGGTCGATGACATAAGGGTTTATTATTGTATTGCGCAAACATACTTGGTCTGGGGCAGAGCCATCCAGAGGATCAGGACGAACTTGAAGATGTAGTAGAAGGCTGCGATAAGGTCAGTTTTTGTCGCGAGAATTGCGAGTCATCGGTGTACATACGGAACCAGTAGGCAGCGCTGATGGCGCTCTCAATGACGGTCAGGAAGGCAAAGACAACCCAGTACTATATTTTCATATGGTCAGTTGAACGATGCGCGAAGATTGGTATCACGTGGAGCTGATAAGGCCAGATCCGCGTGGACCGCGGTCCGGTGCCCGGAGCAGCTGGGAGGCTGGGATGGAATATGGATCATGGGAACATACAGTCAACCACTATATGGGAAAGAGTTGTTAGCATTTTTTTCAATTAAGGTTATACAAAGATTGTTTAGAATTGTGTAGATCTTACCTGAGTGTCATCCGCAGTGCCCGAAGTGAAGAGGGCCTGGAGGGAGTAGTAACCGGGAAGGAGGAAACCAGCGAAGTTGACAAGGAACTCGCCAGCGATGTTGAAGAAAACAAGGAAGAAGTAAACACCGACGAGACCCAGGATAACGTAGACCTTAGGGACGTTGGTCTGACGCTCCAGGTTGTTCAGAACGGGGTACTTGGAAAGCTATTATTCAGAAAAAGGCAATAGTCAGCACCAAATTATCGATAAGCCAGATATATCAATCCTGGACAGCAGTCGGGGATATCGTCCATGGCTCCCAAGCTGTAGACCTTTTCATCGCAGACCGTCGCAGCTCACGGAGAGCAGCAAACTGGGTGATGAGGGAAGGCTGCAGCTGGCGCTTCGCCAGCGAACGCACACAAGACGGAAACGAGAACAGGAACGAACCTCCTTGTCGAGCTGGGCAACGGCGTGCTGGGCACGATCCTGGAAAGAGGCCATTGTGAAGAGATAGGCTTCAAAATTCTTGAAAATGGAGCTTCGTAGATATGTTCGGATGACAATGGGATCGAGGGATGGGAGGAGAATGCAACCGGGTCGAGCTGGCGCCTTCGTGCCTCCGTGACCGTGCGGGAGCACGTGACCTCATGACGTACTCGGCGGTCAGACGTGCTTTAGGGTTAACCGCAGCAGTCGAGAATACAAGTACTTGGTCGAAAAAGAAGAACAGAAGAGTATAATTTGAATTGTGCATTATAGGATGAGTATATTTCTATTGATACAAACCATTTTTATGAGCATGTGTCCGATTTCTAAAGTCGTGGTGAAGTAGAATATCTCACGTGCTTTTCTTACCAAAGTAAATGCACAGTGATAGGACCTTTGCATGCAGAACACCTCGGGAGATACATGAGACATGGACTAGAACCTCCTCTGTGCATTTTGACGTCAGTACCCTTGGTCAGCAAGGACCAAATCAATACTAATGAGCATCTTGCATATAGTACAATCAATGTGATCGTTGCAGATTGTACATATGCCCAAAATCATAATTGTACCTGGCCTAATCTTAGCCTACTCTTGTAACTCCTTACCACCGGGCCTTCTCCCACCTGCGACGTACTTTCTCATCATGCAGATGACCTTTTTTTATAGAACACTATGCGGTAATGGGCAGGTCCATTGTCACATGGCTGAGCCAGAAATCCACCTATCTTGATGGCCCGATTGTAATTGCTCATCGATCTAGCATGGCTTGAATTACTCCGGTCCATCCAACAAGATAGAGAAAAAAAAAGCCAATGAATTGGATCTCTCTTTAACAAGTGATAGCTACTAGAGATACTTATTCCATTCAAACCATATTCTTTCTTCTTTTCAAGCTTATGTGCGATGGAAAGACTCAGTTGCGGTGGCATCACGTGCTTTTGTAGATGTACATGGGACGTGATACATTCAATTTGATATTCCAAGTTGAACAAAGCAGAAGTAACATCAAACAGAAAAAGCGGATATTTAACCAGCACTTCCCGTCATATTACCCAGAATCCCAAGTATATTTTCCTTTTTTTTCAGGCTGCATATACCCGGCATTCAGGCTTCGACTTCTTCAACCCCGTAATTAACCCGCGGCTGACGGAACAGGTCACAATTGGACCATTCACCAAGCGACTACGAAGTACTTCCCATCGGCACTGTCATTCTGCCGGATTCTTCAGCCATGCACGATTCTATCATCGGTGGAGTAGTGCCCGAGTGGTCTTGTCTGGGATTGAGTGCGGGAAACAAAAGGAATATCATCTTCACCGCCAGCACTATACATACAATGTAATATCCAAGAGATAGTTAATGGGAATAGTGGAGAGCATGTACATAGCATAAAAGGATTGCAAACAATACCGAATCAGGTCACTTACACTCACGAGTACAGTGATCCATTTATACAGTACATAAATTGTAGTCCATTTTCTGTGCAGTCTATTGTAATTTTCTGAGTTTTTCCCCTGTCTTCTGGCATCGCCCTAGTTCGGCCCGCACAAATAAAGGCTTTGGCTCTGGAATCTCCCCTCTTCGAGTCGTCAATTATACTCTCTCTCCCTCTCTCCCTCTTTCTTCACTGCTAAGGTTTTCTCTCCCTTTTTTTCTTTCTTCTTTCTTGCTTGATTTCCCCCCCAATTTTCTATCACACGCACTCATTCTCTCCCTTCTCCCCATTCTCTCACACTCATCTATCCATCTCATCCCCACTCCAAGTGGCGCCGTGGGCCGACAATCCCATTGAGACGTCCGTGCGTGCCAGCCAGTCCGCCATTGGAAGACCGATGTAACCGATTCCACCTCCTTGAACTCCTCATCGGCTGGTCCATCGTGCAATTGAAGCTTCTCTCGCGGTATACGGTGCGACTGATTACTGCTTCTCTCGTCTGCATCTACGATTCCTCCTCCCCCTTCCGTCTTCGTCACCGCCATCCCCTTCCCTCGTTCGTCAACAATAACACCATCCTCGCCCTCATCCTCGTAACGATCTAGACCCGTGCGATTGGTCATTCCTCTTTTTTCATCGTCTAATTCCATTACCGCGCGACTCGATAACAACCCCACGAGAAGAAGCAAAGCGAAGAAAGGACAGAAAGAAACGAAAAAAAAATCTGCATTCATGCGTCCGCAGTAAGTTGTCTTGGACTTGATCCTCAGCCAAGGCCAATGCAGCTTCTAATTGCTTTGTCGCGCATAGACGGGAATATCATATTGTTGTTCTGGGTGCTGGAGGTGTGGGAAAGAGCTGTTTGACTGGTACACACAATCCCCCTACCGTTTGGACAGCGATGCTGTGATGGTACCGCGTGGATTCATAGAAGCTCATACATTAACAGCTCAATTCGTTCAAAATGTTTGGATCGAAAGCTATGACCCCACCATCGAGGATTCATACCGCAAACAGATCGAAGTTGACGTGAGTGATCTTTACAAGAAGTCGAATTGACATACATAAGACTGACAAATTGCGCTTTCAGGGTCGACAATGTATATTGGAGATGTAGGTGTCAGTGCTTAAGATCAAAGATCCATACAAACTAACCATTCTCGCGCGCCCTTCTCCAGTCTCGACACAGCAGGAACAGAACAATTCAGTAAGCACAATGTCAACCCTTTCCCACCAGAAATTCAAAGCTAACAATATTCCTCAGCCGCCATGAGGTATGCCCTTGACCCCGTACACCATAACGAAAGTCTCGATCAACAAAATCTGACCCAACAACCAGAGAACTATACATGAAGCAAGGCCAAGGATTCCTACTCGTCTTCTCAATTACAAGCGCCTCCTCCCTAAACGAACTCTCCGAACTCCGCGAACAAATCATTCGCATCAAAGACGACGAGAAAGTCCCCCTAGTAATCGTCGGCAACAAATCAGATCTAGAAGAAGACCGTGCCGTCCCACGAGCACGAGCCTTCGGACTCTCCCAAAACTGGGGCAATGCCCCTTACTACGAGACCTCAGCCCGACGCCGCGCAAACGTAAACGAAGTCTTCGTCGACTTATGCCGACAAATCATTCGCAAAGATCTTCAAGGGTCTGGTGGAAGTGATTCTTCTCGCAAGCGCGAGGGATCTACGAAAGATCGAAAGCGAGATAGAGATAATCGGTCCCAGCGTCGAAAGAGTCCATGCGTTATCCTTTGATGAAATATGTCCCTGATGATATCTATTGCCCACTCCCATTCTGTTCTACCCCCCTTTGATTTTTCTCGACCTTAACGCTCTTCTTTCCCCCTTTTTACTGGACATCTGAATTCCATGCTGGAAAACTGGACCGTCCACCTTCAGTCACGCTGCCTCCGCATCCACGCTTGACGTGTCCAATGATGTTTTGACCACGCTTTATCCATCTGCGCCTCTACATAGAATGATGCGTCGCCGCCATTCATCACATATTATACCATTGTCCTGCTGTTTTTGTTCTTATCATTACCCTTTCACCCCTTCTTCTCGCTATTCTCATTTTACTCTATTCTTATCTTCTTCGGCGAAGCTATATATCAAGCCTAGCTTCCCTTTCTATCTCATTCTTACATACTATGGGTCTTGGAATTACGGGCTACGCCACAAAAGTCATGAATAAAAAGTGTTTGTATTTGTCTCTTTTTCTTTTCTTTTCACAATTTCATCTTTTCTGGGATACATTTCTCTCGCTCTTACTCGATGATACAAAACGCAGCAAGAGAATCAGAAGCTCAAACCTCGGAAACCCCCCAAAAAATAACATACTAGATTGAATAGACTGTCCCAATCATGGCTCTATATTTATCTTTCCATATTCCATAATCTTATTACATTCGGAATACACCAAATCTCGTCTGAATATCTGGCTCAGCCTTACCACTCACAGCAGCCGCCAATCCAAGACCAAGCATCTTTCTCGTTTGCGCCGGTGGAATCACACCATCATCCCACAGTCTGGCCGAGGAGAAAACTGCCTCTGATTCATGATCAATTCGAGCTTTCAGTGCCGGATCCGCGGATCGACCAACAGCTTCCATGACTGAGGATAATTGTTCTGAACCCATAACGCCAATCTTAGCATTAGGCCACATGAACATCAAACGCGGAGAATATGCGCGGCCACTAAGATAGAGGCAAAAAATTTCAGAATTAGCTATGATCCATAAAGGGAATTGACGGGTTGTAAAACATAGTAGAACTCGAGAGATGCAGACTTACCACATGCCATAGTTACCAGCACCAGCACTGGAACCAAAAACCACCGTAAATTTAGGAACATCAGCACAAGCAACAGCAGTCACAAGCTTAGCTCCATTCTTCGCAATCCCCCCCCTTTTCAGCATCAGCACCAACCATGAACCCCGAAATATTCTGTAAAAAGACCAATGGAATCCGACGCTGAGCACAAAGTTCAATGAAATGCGCACCCTTAAGCGAGGACTCCGAGAACAAAATCCCATTATTAGCTACAATACCGACGCGATGTCCATGGATCCGCGCAAAGCCCGTAACTAACGTAGATCCGTAATCGCGCTTGAATTCGGCAAATTCACTCCCATCAACGATACGAGCAATAACTTCATGCGCGGGAATTTGACGACGAAGATTTGTTCCGACGATACCGTTCAGTTCTTCGGGATCATAAATCGGTTCTTTAACGGTGATATCTTCGAGTTGGGCTGGGAGTTTGGTAGGAAGGTAGTTCAAGTTCGCGACACTTCGCCTCGCTAATACGAGAGCGTGAGCATCGTCGACAGCAAGGTAATCAGTTACACCAGAGATACTGGAATGTAATTGTCCACCGCCCAAATCCTCTGCCGAAACGACTTCACCCGTCGCGGCTTTAACGAGTGGTGGCCCCGCGAGGAAAATGGTACCTTGGTTCTCGACAATAATTGTTTCATCGCTCATGGCGGGTACGTAGGCGCCGCCAGCAGTACATGGACCCATGACGACTGAAAGTTGTGGGATACCAAGCGAGCTCATTCGCGCTTGGTTAAAGAAGATCCGGCCGAAGTGGTCTCGGTCTGGGAAGACATCTGCCTGGTGAGGAAGATTGGCACCGCCCGAATCAACGAGGTAAATGCACGGAAGTCTATTCTCTTGAGCGATTGCCTGAGCGCGAAGATGTTTCTTTACCGTGATCGGGTAATATGTGCCACCCTTCACGGTACTATCGTTTGCAACAATCATACAGTTGACTCCTTCCACCGTGCCGATTCCAGTGATGATTCCACCGGCTGGAACATCTTCATCGTACACTTCGTGTCCGGCTAGAGGGGACAGTTCCAGGAAGGAAGTGCCGGGGTCGATGAGGGCGGAAACACGATCACGAGGGAGCATTTTGCCTCTGGAAAGATGTTTCTCACGAGCCTTTTCTGGACCTCCTTGTGCAATTTTGCCGTGTAAGCTGCTCATTCGGTCGAGGAGTTCTTGCATCTGCTGGCTGTTCTCTTGGTATTCGGGTGAAGAGGTATCGACAGTAGTCGGTAATACTGAAAGGGCGGAGGCATGGTGTGGATGTGTATAGCTGGCGACTGTCCTAGAATTTGAGCTGGAGAGACTCTTCAGCGCCGTGAAATGTCCTGGACGATAGCTGCGAGGGATAACTCTCGAGCCCAAGCTCCGGAGGACAAGCGGGGAAAGGGCGCGCATTGCGGGGGAATGGGTGTAGATTATTATGGGATATGAGCTTTGAATGTGAGCCTTGAAATGATGCTTTTGGCTAAATGCCCTTAATCATTGCATATTCCTGGCAGAAGTTGTCGAGGAAAGAAGTCAATGGGGGTTTTGTGGTGGAAAAGCAACGAGACGTCAAAAGATCCCCCGACTTTCCCCAGACGTGCGGAGGTGCGACGATTGCCGCTTCTACCCGCAGTTGTCATCACCGCCTCCAAAGAAGATGAAGTTGACAAGTCGAGGAAGATGTTTGTTGGAGAAGATATTTGTGGTTGAATAGCTACAAATACACTGTAGCCTTGGTTAATTTATTACATTAATTTGGCATATTTGAAAGAAAACCATTTGGTCGGCAAGAGATTGTGTATCAAGCAAAAATATGCTAGCATGCGGTATAGTTGCATGCTTGTGTTCCGCGCCGACGACTGCCGCCTTCTCCCCTCCGCATTCAACTTTCTTTTAAAGTAGTTCGGCGCCACTCTTTCTCCAAACTTGATCATCTACAAGAAAAAAAAATCACCAAGTGCATTGTGCCAGCTATTGAAGATGGCCTCCATTGCTCTTCCTTCCCTCCTCCGCACCTCCGTCCGCTCTCTACGCCGAGGTGTCGTCCCCGCATTCTCCCCAGGTTTCGTGCGGAGCGTGTCAACGAAGCACCCTGCAGGCTTCGAACCTCCTACGGAAGATGACCTTATCGAATTGAGAGAGCGTGTCCAGGATTTCACGAGTAGGTGGTCAAATACACTGGGATTGGTCTGTATCTCACTAACCCCGCTTTAGGACGTGAGATTCCAGCCGAGGTTGCGGCGCGAACGGATGAGCAGAATAACTTTCCTCCCGAGATGTGGAAGAAGCTAGGGGATGCTGGGTATGAAAACCATACTAAATGAACCATTTATCTATGCCGCTAATCAAAAATTCATTGTGCAGATTTCTTGGTGTCACGGCAAATGAAGAATATGGTGGCCTGGGAATGGGCTATCAAGCTCACTGCGTTGTGATGGAAGAATTGAGCCGAGCTTCTGGTATTCTTCCTTCGCTCTTTTACCGTGGTAGAACCCTGAAATTTCTCTAATGGCATATTTCCACAGGAAGTATCGGTCTCTCATATGCCGCCCACTCACAACTCTGCGTCAACCAGCTATCTCTCAATGGCTCGCCCGAACAAAAAGAACGATTCCTCCCGGGCCTACTCTCAGGCGAGAAAATTGGAGCTCTCGCAATGTCCGAGCATGGCGCTGGATCTGACGTCGTCAGCATGAAGACTACTGCTAAATCAGTAGATGGGGGTTGGGTATTGAATGGTACCAAGATGTGGATCACAAATGTCAGTGGCTATCTTATTCTACATCTTGAATCTATCTCTCACAATAGATCCAATATCTAGGGACCTGATGCGGATTTCATCGTGGTATATGCCAAGACTGAACCAGAGGCTGGCTCAAAAGGGATCACGGCCTTCGTGGTTGAGAAAACCTTCAAAGGATTCTCATGCGCCCAGAAGCTCGATAAGCTGGGTATGCGCGGGTCCAACACCGGCGAGCTAGTTTTTGAAGATGTCTTTGTTCCCCATGCAAATGTTCTAGGCGAGCTGAACCGAGGTGTCAAGGTGTTAATGGAGGGTCTTGATCTTGAACGCTTGGTACTCAGTGCAGGACCACTAGGGTATGTACAACCGTTTGGAAGCGCGGTATCTCATTACTGACATTTTTCAGAATCATGCAAGCTGCCCTTGATCTGGTCCTTCCTTATACTCACGTTCGAAAGCAATTTGGCACCCCCATCGCACACAACCAGCTGATTCAGGGTAAGCTCGCTGATATGTATACCAAGCTGGCTGCCTCCCGGGCATACACCTACAGCACAGCACGAGAAGTCGACAACGGAGCAGTTGCACCTGGTCAAATGGTCATCCGCACCCAGGATTGTGCCGGCGCGATCCTATACGCAGCCGAACGCGCGACAGAATGCGCGCTGGATGCTATCCAGCTGATGGGTGGAAATGGCTATATCAATGAGATACCGGCCGGACGACTTCTCCGTGACGCCAAGCTGTACGAAATCGGTGCTGGCACAAGTGAAATTCGACGCATGGTCATTGGTCGTGCATTCAACAAGGAGTATGCGCAGTGAAGATTCGTGAACAAATAGAGATACCTACGCAATGCAATCAGGAAGAATGAGTCTTTTGACATGTATAGTACATTGAATTCATTAACTTTCGTAAAATATAATCGTCCCTTCACGTATACAAGGAACATAGATGGTATATTGAAATTCGACCATCCCAACAGGACCAAATTACTTCTTCTGTCGCGTAGATCTGCGCGTAGGTGCACTCGTCGTACTGACCAAATTGTCCTCACCATCTCCCTTCTTCGCCGTAACTCTTTTCGATCGAGTCCGCGTCGAATCAATCTCCGAATTCTTAATCTCATCAGCTGGAACCTCCGCCTTACGTTTCCGTCCTCGTTTCGCCGGAGTCGAAGTTGGCGCGGGCTTCGGTGACTGTCCAAGTTCCGGCGTCGTATTCGAAGCATCACCAGCATCCGCAGTATCCGTCATACTATTATCCATAGAGACAATATCAGACATTTGCTCCGAACTATCGAGTCGTCGCTCATCATCATCATCATCACACGGGAAATCATCATCAGCAAAAGAAACCTCGACAGCGACGTTTTCGCCCTCCCCTTGCTCCTCTGCCTCGTCCTCTCTCATCTTCCTCTTTCGTAATCGCGACTTGTTGAGCGCAGGTTGCGCAGATTTGAAAATTTCCCGCCAGTCCTTTAACAGTGCAACTTTATCACCAATCGGTTCATAAAAGATCGCAACATCCTGATTGATATCTAGAGCGGGTGTTTTCCAAACCACACCCTGGAAAGAGGAGATATCGGGGTCCATCGAAGATTTCGGTCGAGTCACGCGGTTTGCGTGTGTTTGTGAGTTGGTCTGCGCCTGCGCCAGCGCTCGACGAGCCTTTTTCGTGGGTGGCGGGTTCGGAATGGATTGTTTTACGGATGGGTCGTCATCGTAGTAATCGTCTGAATAATATTCCCAATCACTGAAGTAATCTTCCACGTCGATGGCAGGGTCTTCATATAAGGCTGCTTCGTAATATGAGGATTGCGCCAGTTCGTCCTGAAGCAAAGGCTGAGTTAGTACTTTATCTTTGTTTCTCACTCGCTTTCTTATTTTCCCTGTGTATTCTTTTCTTTGTCAATTTCAGGGCAGTAGAATTCACTCACGACAAAATCAGGCACAAGGTCCTCATAGAGATATTCTTCCTCCCATTCGTAATATTCCTCGTCGTCGGACATGATTCGGGCTTTTCAAGGAGTGGGCGTGATAGATGTACACTAGACAAGAGGCAAATATTTGGGAAGTGAATGAAAAGTGGCCGAGCCCAATAACTTCCAACACACGTCGAGCAATGTACGCAAAAGCAAAGAAGTCTGGAGATGTGACGAAAGTAACGAAGATCCCGGCTGATCTTTTGCGCGCTACCTTCGCGTTGCTCATGTAAGCCTTGGCATATTTAGTCTCCACAATTTTTGTATACTCCAAGTAATTTTTATCTTTCTTTCAATTCTGTCATTGCAAATTTATTTATATCATTTTCTACTATATTGTTATGATCAGGTGAATTATCATCGATTTCTCAATTCAGATGTTGATTTACCCTCATGCCCTGAAGGTAATCTGAAAATTTCTTTTGTTGGGTGGGTCATCCAGGGATTCAAGATGGCTGTTCCAGGGATGAGATTTGCCATCTTCTACATATATAATACATAATACGAGTATAGTAGCCTATTCAAACAGGAATTTGTATGCCTGATATCAGCGATATACTTCTGATTTATTAACTTTTAAAACTATGGAAGACCAATACTATCGTTCTTTCTTTCTTAAGTAGTTCGACTACTTGTTGAGGTTTTAACTTGTCGATATCATATTCGTAAATTTGTTACTGCATAGTCCCATAAATTGTTGAATCTCTCTCTCTTCTTTATTTTGCAAAACTGTGTCACTTATTCAAAGAAAAATCATCTTTTTGCCGACAGACCAACTAGGTATCTATGTAGTTGGTCTGTCGACCTTAATCATATAATCTTACTTCAGGTAATTAAAGTTGGAAGTGAGATTATTTGATTTCTTTCTAATGGGAGCCGATGTCAAGTGCAATTATGTTCACACGTTCTTTGATCTAGAAATATCTGAATGACTGCACAAGCTGATGGGCCCCGGATCAGTATAACGGTTGTGTTCATGGAAGATGCATCAGTTGAAGTGACAGGGAAATAGCCTGAGAATGAAAGAGAATATTAACAGATAATTTCCGGGTGGAATTGGGAAGCTTCTTGGTAGTTATATCCATACAAACACCAAGAATCTTTCAAATATTGATAGGAAAATACCTGGGGGGAGGAAGATACCTGGGGGGGACTGACCCCTGAAGTACTCTGACATATTATTTGATGGCCTAGGTTATGGACGGACATCTGCATACCTACTCTAGTGTAAAAAAGTCGAGCCATTTGGCAGTTCCCTTTGGTAGCAGCAACCACAACGTGACGAATACGGTAGCACTTATCGTTGATCGATTCAAAGCCGCAGACCTAAAGCACCAGAAGTAAACCACTTATATTGCAGGGCCGGCAGCATTGCTAAAACTAGAACTTACCTGCTCTGCCGTCCAACCAGCTGCATTGCTACGCGCAAAAATATGCACTCAGTATCTTCCAATAATTTCCATGTCATCAACCCTGTGTGCTTCGAAACAGTCCTCCGCCTTGACTTCCATCAAGCAAAGGTCTGGCTTTCAACAAAGTAGAAATCCTCTCATCGCCCGCGTGTGTCTGAACTTCGGAGTCCGGTCTCATATTGCCTTGTAAATCCTGTGACCCATCAATGAGCTGATTCCAGACACATAGATTCCCAAAGACGTAATTACGGTGAATTTGCATTTCCAATCCAGGGTTCATCTTTCAGTTGTTCCAGCGAGTCCTTCTGTAGCGGTTAGGTGAATATCAATATGTAAGCTGGATGCATGTGCCGATACCTATCGGCCTTGAATTCTTTTGTCACAATCGAGATAGCCTTCAATGTTGAAATGCGGCTATATTATCGACTGGAAGGCTTGCAGGGCCTTCTTGTATCCGTTTTAAGGCATTTGGCTCTGTGCAACATCGGATGGATCGATGCAAAGACGCGGGGCTTGCATGACTGAAGCGAACTTCAGGGAGGCTTTGCACCTCACCCTGCTATCACGTAATGCAGATGCCTGACCGCTTCATTAGAAGAATTGCATTTTATTTCAATTTCTTCTCACGCCACCCAACTGTGTCCTCATTCCAAATGCCAGCAACACTGATCAGTAACGTGCGAATTTTTGACGGCGTATCCGTTATATCTGAGTCGGGCCATGTTCTGATCGAGTCGAGTCTGATTTCTAAAGTCTCTTTGCGAGACTCTTTGTCTGTCTCAGAAAACTGTATTGTGATAGATGGGACAGGTTGTACTTTACTTCCTGGTCTTATTGACGCCCACACACATGTCTATCGGGATGTTGAGCTTTTGGAAACTTCTATCAAATACGGAGTAACTACGGTGTTGGACTTACACAATGAACCGGAGTGGTTCAAGGAAATTAGTGACTTGACTCGTCAGCGAAATGACATCTCCGATGTAAAGTCTTGTGGATTTGGCGCAACGATCAAAGACGGCTGGCCTGCTGCAATTGTCAAATTGGTATCTCAAGAGCCAAATGTCTGTTTTCCTTGAGTGTTTCTCGTGGTACTTGTCTGCTTTCCGACTTACAATTCTTAGGTTGAGGAGAGAATTTCCAGGTGGCCGAACCTCACCGACAAGAATTCAATTCAGGAATTTATTGCCCGTAATCGAGCAGCTGGTGCTAGGTATGTTTTCTCACGTCTCAAGACAGGGTTTTTGTCCCGATATTGATATATGATTTTAGCTTCACTAAACTCATGCAAGAGGATGGCCACACTTTGAGTCTACCCTTCCCAACCAGGCCCGTGCCAACTCCATCCGTGGATCTCCAGAGAGAAATCGTGAATACGTCTCACGAATTCGGAATGTTGACAGTTGCACATGCATTGACAAATCACTCGACACTCTCAGTCCTAAAAGCTGGAGTCGATGGACTAGCCCACGCATCAATTGAACCGATAAATGAGGAGATAATCCAGGCTTTCAAGAAGAATAATGCATTCCTCATCCCTACACTGGCAGTACATGCTTCTTGTAGTGGCGAAGAGCAGGAATCTCGTGAGAAGTTCTCCGCCCATTTGGAGGGTACGGCGAAAGAGCATCTTTTAGGATGTCTTCGTATTACGCGAAAAGAATTCTCCATCAAGAGCGTATATGAACAGGTTTACACACTAAAGGATGCTGGGATTGATATTCTCTGGTAAGGATCACCTGTCGACCTACGTTGAATATTACAAAAGACTTAGTATTTGCAATGCAGTGGAACTGATACGTCGGGTGAGCTTGTTGGTACTCGAGCTGGGGCTTCAGTTCATCATGAATTATGGATGTATGTCAATCGATGCCGCTTCACGCCTGAAGAAGCACTTCAATCGGCGACATCAAAGATTGCTGGCCGATTCAAACTATCTGATCGAGGTAAGATTGAGGAGGGTCGGCTGGCAGATTTGTTACTGGTTTCTGGGAATCCAGTACAATCCATCGATACTATCGCTGATATTCGCGGTGTTTGGAGAAATGGGGAGATGTTAGCATGAGTACAACAAGCGATAGATAGCTAGGAGATCTATATTTGGATTTTGTTCAGTTCTAGTTAATCATGCCTCCTGGGCATTGAGCGGCTCATGAAACGATTTTTCAGAGCCCGGCTCATATAAATTGCCCGATCTAGCTCGCCATTTCCTGCAATTTATTGATGGAGTCACTGTCGCCTAGATCGGGTCTCGAGTTCGTGGAGTCTCCGAGAGGGACAAAATTTGAGTTACGGCAAAGTTAAGACCAAAGTGTAATAGAGTAGAGCGAAGTGGTCAAGCATCACCGAAAGAAAAGGCTATGGAGGAATTGGCTACTGGGTCTACGGGTACCCGGCATGTGCTTAAAGGCCAAGGCCACCGCCATTTGATTCGTTCATAATAACAGTCCTGAAGGCCTTTGGCTTGAGCTTCAACATTTTGCACTGATCTAATCATTGCTCAGTAAAGAGGTAGATTATATGCGTCAAAGTTATAGGTCCAAGTTTCAAAGGAAGTTTGGTCAAAGGCACACTCCATTCTGGTGCCATTGTTGTGCCACATGGGGCGTGATGGCCATGGACAAAGCTGCTGATGTTCCCCAAAATTATCCCCTTGAAGGATAACAGCATCCAGATTCTCAGGCTTGATACCGTTTTCGACCCATCGAATCAGAGTTTTCAAAGTTGTTCTCGGAAAAGAACCATTCGGCTGGGTATTACTCGGCGCACAATGCCCTGCACCGGGGACAAGATATAATCGATTCCAGTCATTTATAGCTTCCATACTATCCTCGAATGATAGATGCGGATACATAACCTGACGAACGGCTTCGTGGTAATGAACTGAGGAACCGGCTGGTATCGCCGGATCGGATTCTCCATGGAAGTGAATGATCTTTCCTCCAGCCGATTCGAATGGGGTCAGATCGGGCCAAGTCGTTTGAAGAACACTTTCGTAGCGTTGCCAGCCTGTTCTCATCCAATCGATTAGTTCATCATATGTGGCATTGTCTGCCGTAGAGCTAGTTCCATCTTCTTTGAGCTCGAGGAATTTCGAGACCCACTGAGTACCAAGCGAATTGATGGTCGGCTTCCAATACTGATTTTTTGCATCATATTGAGCTGTAGCAGAATCAAATCCAGCGCTGAGTTGAGGCCATATATAAGCACGCTTGCCATCAAGGCTGTGTAATCCTTTGAAGATAGTTCGCGCTACCATAGCGGTCTCTGGAGAAACTTTGCCGGATTGCAATGGTGTACCTTTTTCCAGGTCTGTCGAACATTCAAATTGCTTTCCGATGGTCCAATCAAAATCGAAATGAATCATGCACAAATCTGTTCGACTAACTACACCATCTATCCGTCCATCGAGTGAATCACAAGCCTCGATAATGAGATCAGTGATCTTATTCATCTCACATGGTGATGGGAAATGACCAAGTTTTCTCTTGACTGCCGCTCCAAAGATAAGATTTACCTGCTGTTGCGCCAATCGAATAGCCGGTGCACCGATGACAGCCCCGTCCCATTCATCGGGGTATCGTTGGACTTGACTAAACGCTTCGCGACCACCTTCTGAACAACCTTGAAAATAAGAAAACAGTTTTGCTCGGGGAGACATTCTGTAGAAGTTTCTTGTAAATGCTTTACCGATGGTACTCATTTCATAATGAGCTTTATAGCCATGCATGTATAAAGTTTCATGATCGATGGTGCCGTTGGCAAGCAAAATAACTTCATCGACAGTCCGATTAAAGCCACCAAATCCACCGTCCGTTTGACCTGTTACCGCACCGTAAATGAGGCCACCAGGGAGGTGTTCCTCGTGGTGATTTATAGAATAACCACCTCCCCCAGTGGACAACCAGCGGTTTTTAAATGATCCCGGAGCGGGAAGCCAGAATTCCAGCAAAACCCGATCACCGCGAATTCCATTATGAGAATAGGCGAGGGTGATGTTGCAGTAATTGAGACCTTGAGCATCGGGCCAGAAGACCTGGTTTTCGGTCGAAAAATTATAGACAGCCTGGGCAGTGATTGAAGAATTATCAAACGTAAGTCCCACAATATTTACGTCCGAAAGAGTTCTCTCCGCGTGAGATACAGTACAGACATTTTCGAGGCTAATACCCAGGACAGTACCAAGGCCATAACCAACGACAAGCAACGTTGATAAGAGATTCATGAGAGAAAAAATGGAGATCAATATATCTTGGACTCAAACGTCACAGTAAGCCTATTTCTTTTGAAGACAGTGCATGACAATTTGCTGAATTATCATTAAATAGTATTGCCCAATGTTCCCCACAAAGAAGCCCCATGTGGAGGCAGTTGGCGTTGCCCCATCAAGCTCTCTTTCTCCATTCTACGTAAATCAATACAGGTGAGTTGGGCAACTAATTAATCCGTCAATCTCCCGAAAGTGAAGAAATCTTTTAGCGGAATTGCGTGTGATGTCCATCAGTGTCTTCACGAATGAGATAGTTTTCCGCCAAATTTAGGATTCAAAATCCGAAGACACAGAAAATACCAGAATTTGAGTAATCTAAATGAAAGGGGATATTGAGAGGGATAACGGTATTGACCAAAAATGAACTTGTCCAACATCATGTTACATAAAATTTCGTTTATAGAGCCGTTCACAGTTAAGGAAATTTGCACCATGATGATAATGAAATCATCGACCCGATGTAGCTTGCTCTAAATGCATAAATGCTGTTGTGTGGGAGTGCTATCGGATCTGCCGACATCTAAAAAGAGCCAACTACATGCCTATGTAGTATAAAGATGCATGGAGGCTTTATGCCAATCTCTTATCATATCGAATGTAGAATAAACCAAGACACGAGAAAGCAGAATGTAAATGTTCTACTCAGCTCTGATTCCCCATCTGAGTCACTCTCGCCGGCTTTGAAAGAGTATATACTTTTGACGACTATCACCAGCCCTCCTTATACTACTCATTTAGCCCTAACTCCCTGAGTGCAAAGGATGTTGTATATGTGAAACCCAAAAAGGCAGGCGGTACGCTTATGTCACCTCGGCTTCCCCCGCATCTCGCTTTGCGTCGGCTCAAGCAGCTCTCGTAGAAAGACCGCCCTTCTTCTTTTTCCAACCTCCTTCTTACATTCACTTCATGTCGACTATGAATTCTCTTTGATTGAACCGGGTGTGGTGCTTGAAAATACACCATCAACTTCAGTTAACCTGCATTAATCCCTCCTCTTACTTTCCTTTGACGCCCCGCCATGACACTCTCGTCCCTTCTCCGCATTACTCCCCGCGTGGCCCCGGCTGCCGCCCGCAGAACCATAAGGGCCGCATCCTCAGTCTCAAGTGTGTCGCATAAAACGAATTCACTCGACTCAATTTTGATTGCGAACAGGGGTGAAATTGCGCTGTAAGGAAATTCTTCTTTCCATTATTTAGAGACTGCTCCAGCTAATCGTTACTAGACGAGTCGGACGCACAGCAAAAGAGCATGGCATTCGTGTGACCACTCTCTATACAGATCCCGATTCCCGAGCCCAACATGCCCTAAGTTCCCCATTTGCATTTAACTTGGGCTCCGTTTCTGCATACCTTGATGGTGATCGAATCATTGAGATCGCCCAACGGGAAGGTTGCAGGGGTATACACCCTGGATATGGCTTTGTGAGTTTTACTGTTGATCTCATTCATCTTGGCGATAATGCGATCTATTTGCTTATTGTACCCATTATTTAGTTGAGCGAGAACTCGGAGTTTGCCAAGAAATGTACAGATGCCGGTATTGTATTCATAGGACCACCATGGAAAGCAATTGAGGATATGGGCGACAAGAGGTATGCTCCAAGGTTTCCGTGTCGAGAAGGCTAAGTTTAACCTTTCACAGTCGCTCAAAAGAAATCATGCTTGCGGCCGGTGTACCTTGTGTGCCTGGTTACCATGGAACCAATCAAGACCCCCAATTCCTCGAAGCGGAAGCCGATAAGATCAAGTATCCTGTGCTCATCAAAGCTATCAAAGGTGGTGGCGGAAAGGGCATGCGTATTGCCAGCTCCAAAGCCGAATTCCAAGCTCAGCTCGAGTCGGCGAAATCTGAAGCTCGTAATTCATTCGGTGACGATCATGTCCTTGTGGAGAAGTACATCACAACTCCTCGGCACATTGAGGTCCAGGTATTCGCCGACAAGCATGGAAACTCAGTTGCCTTGGGCGAGCGGGACTGCAGCATCCAGCGAAGACACCAAAAGATCCTGGAGGAGTCTCCAGCACCTCACCTTCCAGAGGCCACTCGCCAAGACCTCTGGGCAAAGGCTCGTTCTGCTGCCCTCGCCGTAGGCTATGAGGGTGCTGGTACAGTTGAGTTCATCTTCGACAACGATACTGGAGAGTTTTACTTCATGGAAATGAATACTCGACTACAAGTTGAGCATCCTGTGACTGAAATGGTTACTGGCCAAGATCTGGTCCATTGGCAGATCATGGTCGCAGAGGGAGCAACCCTTCCTTTGACACAAGAGCAAGTTGAGGAACAGATTGCTCGGAGTGGCCACGGCATCGAGGCACGTATCTACGCAGAAAACCCCGAGCAAGGCTTCATTCCAGACTCTGGTCGTCTCATTCACGTTCGAACTCCCGTAGCGAGCGAGGACATTCGAATCGACGCGGGATTTGTGGAAGGCGACGATGTCTCTGCACACTATGACCCCATGATCTCAAAATTGATTGTCCGCGGTGAGACTCGAGAGGAGGCTCTCCGTAAGTTGGCTGCTGCTTTAGAGGAGTATGAGGTCGCAGGTCCAGTCACAAACATTGAGTTCCTGAAGACAATCTGCCGAAGCCCTGATTTCATTGCTGGCGAGGTGGAGACTGGCTACATTGAGAAGCATCGAGAAGAGCTTTTCCCCGAGAAGAAGATTGATGAAGAGGTGCTTGCTCAGGCAGCACTTGCCTGTCTACACCGTGACTCGTATTTGGCATCGCAAGCTTCGAGTGGACTTGCGGGAAGCGCGGTTGGGTTTGCTCCAAGCTACCAAGAGCGCCAATTACCCTTTACAGTATCGAAGGGACCAAATGCCGAGGGTCACACCTTCAATGTGCGCGTGAAGCAGACGTCTGACCGCATCTTCAATATTCAAGTGGGTGACAAAACCTTTGAACAAGTTGAGAGTCGCATGGATCCCAGCACTCATATTGTCACCTCCTTTTTCCCTCATACTCGTCTGGATACAACTGTCGTTCAAGACGAGGATACTGTTATCGCATTCCAGAAGGGAACACAATATCGCCTCTCAATACCAAGAGCCAAGTGGATGGAAAAGGCACTCGGAATGAAGGATGTCGCTAACAGCGTTCTGGCACCTATGCCTTGTAAAATTCTACGGGTGGATGTGCAGGCCGGAGATATTGTTGACAAAGATCAACCACTAGTGGTGATTGAAAGTATGAAAATGGAGACAGTCATTCGCAGTCCACAACAAGGAAAGATTGCGCGGGTCGTGCACAAACAAGGTGTAAGTCATTTCCCCCTGCCTCTCGCTTTGTATCACATTTTGAGGTGTCTTGTGACACTCTGGTCTGTTTTGGAATCGGATCTATTCTCCTCTCTCGACTGGCCAGCCTTGGTCGCCTGCGAGCTAATCGAGTTTGGCCATTTCCTCCTTTTTTGCAATCCTCGATATCGCATTCAATTTATCTTCAAATTTTTGACTAATCATGGCCTATAGGATCAATGTAAGAGTGGCACACCTCTCGTCGAATTCGCTGAGGCAGAAGAGGAATAAGTGACTCATTGTCTCAATTGGATTTTCTTGTTTACCTTGTGCAGGCTTCGGAGTTCTGGTTGAATTGTCACATTTGGTACATCTACTACAATATATCCATTTTAGATGAATCCATATCCAACGGTGGATTGTAGTATTTCGGTCATGTTAAACTTGTACAAGCAGAACTAGTAATTTCCCTGAGATGATACCAAAAGATGGGACTGATCGTGGGGTATTCATCATCCCTTAAGAGAATTTTTAATAAAGCCTCGGGGTTCCCATCGCCACTTTGCCTCTCTTCTATTGTTGGATATATCGAGACTGCCCAGTCGGTGATGTTAGGCGTCCAAAGGTCGAAGCAGAGGAGCAAGCGCAAAAATTGATCGAAAAATTCCATAAAGGGAACCCCGGTCTCGACCAGTACATCTTCTTACTCATTATTTCTATATAGGCGACTACAGGTGTATCAACATCTTCTCCTCAAATCCAGACTTCCAAAAACCACAACCCATTACGCCAACTCAGTAATCGAAGCCATAACCGAAGTCCTCACAAAACACAAAAAAGTCGATAGCCTAGTAACATCCGCCGGATTCACAGAGAACTTCGACTCATTAAACTACCGCTTCGATCGAATGCAGAAACCCTGAGGCGTAAACGTGAACGGAACATACCTTTTCGCAACGGGCGTGGCAAAACAACTAATGGAAAGTCAAGATGAAGAAGCCTGCTCCTGTTATTCATCGACTGTAAGCAAGCTGACATTTTTGAGTATTTTGCCCCAGATTATCAAAATTATCAAGCTGACACCGGAGACACCGATACCGAACCAGAATGTTGCTTTATAGCTTTTCTCTAAACCTTTATATTTGACCACCGCCGACTGAATAATTTCCGTTGACCCAAGGACTAAGGTCACACGAAGCTGCAGAGCAGAGTTTAACACGCCCCCTGCAAGCCCTTGCTGCGAAGAAGGAACCACTGTCGTAATATAGACTGTCATCAAGGTAGTAGACAGGTCGATGCCAATAGTACTGAGAACAGAAGAAGGGAAGATCCTTGCCCAGTAGCTTCCTACACTAGGAGGAATGTGAGCGAGTAGGAGTTGCGATCCAACGGCTGCTAATCCAGATATAATTATAAGAACATGCCCGGAGACGAGACGTAAGATGTACCCTTCAATGACGCTGACGATAAGTCCAACAACGTCAATGGGTATGTACCACACGACGACCTGAAGTGACGAAGCCGACAAGACGGTTTGGAAGTAGAGTGAACCATTGACGGAGAAAATACCCCAGGTACTGTAAAGTAACAGAAGGGCAATGAGCAAAGGTGTCATAAATTTCACTGAAAAGAGTGATGGAGCGGTAAAAGTGGATTCGAAACAACATTCCGTTCGACATACCACGTTACGACAAGGAACATAATTCCAAGGGCGAAGATTACCGGGATATATGGCGTTTTCCATCTACTAAATCTATACTAGGACAAATTAGTCTCTAGCTGTCGCCTGCGATGTTAGAGTAACTGAGCTACAGAGCTTTCAAAATATGGTAGTATCCGCAGAACCACGAAAGATACACAATAGAACAATTTGACTGTAAACGTATAGATAATACTAAGTATAGGAGCATTATCAACTATATTTCAACTTGACATTTCTGGTATTGGAACGTTCAAGATTCCGGACTACTAAAATGTGACTGTTTTATGAACTTGCGAAATGCCCAAGGTAGAACACAACCTGAATGCCTGTCATTAAGTCTCTTTCAATATCTATATCGAAAGCTCAAATTTTCCTTATCGGTCAAATCGTCAAAGGCATTATCCAAGTTAGCTTCAGATGCTCTCCAATCCTCTTCCTATTGTGTGAGATCAGCATTTGAGGTCAGTCTTAACCATGGGTTATTTTGCGACATTACCTGTAAAAGATCTCTCTTGATATTCTCGCGTCTCAAATGCCATCGGAGTATACAGAGAAGAATTATAATGCAGCCATAACAGCCCATATGAACCGAAAAGCATGTAAAATATCGCGGTGCATCATTGGTTTGGAATACTTGGGGTCCAATCATATTTCCCACTGCCCAGGCGAGGAACAAAGACGCGGTACTGACGGACTTTTTAGTCTGGCCTGCGACATTTCTCGAAAGTAAGGACATGAGAAGTACAGTAGTACCCCAAAAGGATAAAGTACTCCAATATGCTATTAACAGGCCCACTTTGGTGGAGCTGGAAATAGGGACGGCTTTTTAACATCAGTCTTTCCTGATCTTCGTTTCAACTGAAATTCACTAGAAACTCACCCATCAAAGCGGCAGTTCCAGCAATATTCGGCATTAAGAAAGCCTATTATGAAATTAGCATTCTTCTTCAAACTCAGATACACGGCTTTTGGGATAGCTGACAAATTGAAACAAAATAGTTTGATTATAGTGGCGAGATAGCCATGCCGCACTTAGAAGTACCACGCATTGAACAGCGCCATTAACCATCGAAAGCAATTCCGTTTCGAGCTCAGTAAATCCAAAATTCTTAATTAGAATTGTAGAAAAGGATCCCAAGCCACCGGTAGGAATCTGAATACTATTATTGATCGTGATTAGAGTAATACCAGTATAACAATTTCTTTGGGCAGACTTACACTATCTGAATCAAGATGTAGAGCCAGACCTGAAGATCCTTTAAAGCCTCATAGACATGTTGCTTCTTGAATTTACGATTTTGAATACCGGTTTGGTTAGCGCGAACACGCTCGATGATAAGTACTCGATCCGTTTCCGAGTAACATTTCGCTCGCATGGGGCTGTCAGGCATCCACCAGAGAACGAATACGGACCAGAGACAAGTAACACATCCGAGAAGAACAAATAGAAATTGCCAGGATTTCAGGACAGGGGAATGGACATGACTCATTCCATATGCGAAAAGGCCTCCAACGATCCCTTGGACTCCATTCTGAAGTAGGTATGTTAATCTTTTGGGTCATTGATGCTAAAAAGGAAACAAGACCTACCATTCCCTGTAAGACATTAGTTCCCCCTCACCTAGTGGCTTTGTCTACTAGGGAGTACTCACATACCAATAGGCCACTATATGGGCCTGCTCTTCTCGTTTATACCACATAGAAGAAAGTAGCAAGAAGGTTGGCTGAGAAACAGCCTCAAAGACTCCGAGTAAAACCCTCAGTGCACAAAGTATCGCAAAATTGAATCCGAAAACATTCATGGTCAAGGTCAAACCCCACAAGAAGATATTTGCAGCGAGGTATTTTGCAATTGGAAGTTTTTGGACGAGGATATTAGTCGGGTACTCGGCGAACAGAATACCGAAGTAGATAACCGTGTGGAGCCAAGAATACTGTGCCAAATCAGTTTCATGGCCGAGATTCACCAAGGCATAGATTCAAGGTCAACTTGGGGAATAAAAACTTACGTCTTGGCCAACGAGATGGGCATCCTCCTGAATACCCATGATAGCCGCGAAGCTGATCGCATTCTTATCCAAAGATTGCAGAAAGTATGTACCAACCATTACAATCAACACACGCTTGTCAATCAATCTTCGTAAACGCTTGCTCGTCGCCTCGTCTATTTCGATAGAGTCAGCTGCAACAACATATCGTCGTAGCTCTTCATCAACTGCCGTGTGTTTATTTGGATAAGAATCTGGGTCCGGGGATCCAAGCCGTTCAACATGTTGCTCAGTTGGCTTTGGTCCACTCATCGTGTCTGCGAAATCGAAATGAGAATCCTTTGATGTATGATATATCCACTTACCCCACACCGGCAATTGCAATTTATACCTTCTTCAATATCCCCAGATTATCTAGTACCGAGTACCGATCAATTTGCGGGGTGGAGACAATTCCTTTACCCCAGCGTTGTTAAACTTAGTTCGAAGATATTCCATCTCGCTGAGCCAAACATATTATCTCGGATAGAATAACGAGAAAATCGTTTACACTGAAGCTATCTTAGTATATACTTAGTACAAAGAATTGCTTCGGATGTATCCGATCAATACTAAATTAGGTTTTCCGTACTCTTGGGCCATGCTTCGGATAAGTAAGTTATGTTCTCGCGCGGTTGGACATTTTGCATCGTGTAAGATAAGTGGTGGAAAATCGCCATGGCTTTAATCCTGTGCGCCACATCAACAGGGTCTGACTCAAAGGATAGGTAATTTTGGTGAGGGGTCCATTGTTGACAATGGTGGTCTTCGGATAACTTCCAGAGACTTGGTTTTTATTTGATGGAAGCTGCTGTATCTCCTAGACTGTAATACTGGATGCATTTCCGGAGACGACATACAAATACGGAGACCCGGCAGTAATTTGCTATACTCTCGAACGTCAAGCACTTCAGCCCTCGTTCAAACTTGTGTGAATATGTCGAACGATGTCTTGTCCGTGTTCCTTGCCAAGGATGGCGTAGTGAATACACCTTTCGAGGTGAAAACGCCACTCGCCGAGATGAGCTTATCCGATACCAAGTCCTTGGCGCTCAAGCTTGTCGATAGCCTGGTTCATTTGAAAGATGACTCCGGTGAATTTCGTGTGCCTCTTCCGACTGGGGGCTTTAAGGTCGATTCCAAATCATGGAATAATTGGGAGTGGACACAAGGAGTTGGTTTGTACGGAATGTGGATGCTATATGAAGTTACTGGGGACGAAACTGTTCTTGGCCACATTCAAGAGTGGTTTGACAAGCAATTTGCAAAAGGCACGCCTACTAAAAATGTGAATAGCATGGCACCCATGCTCACATTGGCGTATCTTTACGAGCAAACTGGAAATATCCAATATCGACCATATCTTGATTCTTGGGCAGAATTTATCATGGATGGGATCCCACGCACGGAGGGTGAGTGTATTTCGAATTAGCATTGTTGAATAAACTTAACTGAATTTTGATACAGAAGGTGGAATCCAACATATTACCTTCCGCCAAGTAAATGAAGGTCAACTTTGGGATGATACCCTCATGATGAGTGTTCTACCCCTTGCCAAAATCGGGGTCCTACTTCATCGTCCCGCTTATGTGGAAGAGGCTAAGCGGCAGTTCCTACTGCATATAAAGTATCTTACAGACACGCGAACTGGTTTGTGGTATCATGGATGGACATTTCTGGAAAGGCATAACTTTGCCGAAGCACTCTGGGGCAGAGGCAACTCGTGGGTTACAGTTGCAATTCCCGAGTTTCTTTCGCTTCTGCAACTATCCACCGACGATCATATAAGGGTGTTCCTTTGTTCAGCGCTTGAGCAGCAGGTTCTCGCTTTGAAGAAGTTTCAAAATGAAAACGGACTCTGGCATACGCTTATTGACGATCCGAGTTCTTACTTGGAGGTGTCGGCATCAGCAGGGTTTGCATTTGGTATTTTGAAAAGTATCCGCATGGGATATATTTCAAAGGGATTCAAACCTATTGGACAGAAGGCTCTTGAAGCTGTGATAAATAATGTCAACGAAAAAGGTGTTGTCCAGAACGTTAGTTTTGGAACACCCATGGGGCCAACCAAGGAATTCTATAAGGCTATCAAGCTGACGGCAATGCCCTATGGACAAGCTATGACATTGCTGTGTGTTGTTGAGAGGATCAGGGCTTTCTTATAGAAGAAACTACTTAAAAACACAAACTCGCAAGCTCATCGTCCTATAGCTAAATATATGAACCCATCTATGATACTATCTATGCCTGGTCAAAGAATACTTGCACGATGAATGGACGGAAAGTCGCTGAAGCAGTGGATGAGAGGTATTTGGAGGTTAATTACCCCCAACAGGAATGCATATAAATTGTCTAGAAAGGGTATACGTGAGAATGAATATCGAGCAAATGTTTGCCGATTCAGCATCAAAATCTCAACTCCGTCCAGCTCAACTCCGTTGGATCCGTCAACTCCGTGACTAAAATCAGACCCACATCCCACCTACCGTCTGATTACAACCTGACTTTAACAATCAACACCTTGAACACTATCAATTTAATATGTCGAAAGTCTACACTACAGATCACTCAGCCTCAGTGATTCAAACACACGGATGGCGCACCCTCGCCAACTCCGCAGCCTACGTCATACCATGTATCCGACCAGACCTGCAGATCCTCGACGTTGGCTGTGGTCCAGGAAGCATTACAATTGACCTTGCGAAGCATGCACCTCAAGGCCATGTCATTGGCATTGAATACGTCCCAGATCCGCTAGATGGAGCTCGAAAGCTTGCTGCTTCAGAGAGTGTCTCTAACGTCACTTTCCAAGTTGGTGATATCCATAATATCCCATTCCCAGACGACACATTCGACCTCGTTCATGCACATCAGGTTCTACAGCACATCGCTGATCCTGTCCGAGCCTTCCAAGAGATGCGTCGCGTGGTGAAGAAAGGCGGTGTTGTAGCAGTGCGTGAGTCTGCATCGCTAACTTGGTACCCCGAATCCGAAGGTATCGCCGCTTGGAAAGAGCTTTCGGAGCGAATGGGCCGCGCGAAAGGAGGCAATCCGCATCCGGGAAGAATGATACATGTTTGGGCACATGAGGCAGGCTTTTCGCGTGAGCAGATCAAGAAGAGTACGGGTTCTTGGTGCTTCAGCAATCAGCAAGAGCGTGAGTATTGGGGTGGGTCGATGGAGCAACGAGTACAGTCGTCTGGATTTGCGACAACAGCAATTGAGGAAGGCTTCTCGAGTCAGGGAGAGCTTGATAATATAGCAGCTGGATGGAGGGCATTTGTTCAAGATGACAATGCTTGGTTTGGACTATTGCATGGTGAAGTCCTCTGCTGGAAGTAACTGCAATTTTCTGGTATCTAGGATCTCATATCAACCATCTCACTGCCTAGCACTAAGATCCATGGCCTTTGGTCATTAAAGCTAGATTACAGCCACATTTAGTGATGATTCCAGCCTACTTCAGCTTAATCAGACATCGTTGTTGCACATAAAACTCCATAGAAGATAAGTTATGCGGGCTGCGATGGTATAAATCCCTGGTATGGCTTCCATACGGTCCACTCATCTCTCGAATGTAAAAAAAACTCCCATTCGGATGCCAACCAAAGACGAAGGCCTTTCATTGATTATTTGCATCATGAAGGGTGCAAAAAATGGACGAATGGCGATTCGAACGCCAGACTTCTCGCATGCGAAGCGAGCACTCTACCAACTGAGTTATACGCCCAGGAATATTACATAATTTGACATATGCCTTATATGAGCTTCGTTCTCAAATGAAGCTATACAAATGCCCCGGCACAATCTCATCATGCTCGGTTTCGTGACTCTATTTAGACTGAAGCTTGGCTCTTATGTTGCTGGGACTTCCGAGAACTAGGCCATCTCATAATTAACAGCACTACATAATTATTGAGCACTAGTAATACCTGTCCAGATTGAAACAGACAAGGCGGTCGTTCTCTACTCTCCCCATTCATGCGTCCATCAAAGTCATAAGGGGGGGCAGGCCAGGTCTAATTTTCTATGACTCGTAGAAAAGCTCAATTCATTTGGGAAGGTTCCCATATCATTCTTTTGTAGAAGGGATGTCGCAATAGAAAAACCTGAACGGCGGTACCCCCAGAGTATCTGAATTAATTCCATCAGAGGCCTCGGTACTACATACCAGGATTACTGGTATTGTGCTTCTTTGTTCTGTGAGGAGTAATAGTCATTCATGCATATCTCTGCTTTTTTCTCAAAATATATGTGTGCAGAGTAGCAAAAAGACAAAAAATGGACGAATGGCGATTCGAACGCCAGACTTTTCGCATGCAAAGCGAACACTCTACCAACTGAGTTATACGCCCATGAAGTGTTATGTCATCCCTTAATAGCACCTCATGACCTGCTAATATAATCTCTATTAAACTTCATCTGTACTACTACAACACTACTGTCAAGGAACACGGAATATTCCATAGCTTGTTTCTTTATGCATCATGAGAAATCCCCTTTCACCAATATAATTGCTCCCTTGTTAGAGAGGTAGGTCATCCTGACAGCCACATAGAAACGCGTGAGCCAAGGAAATGATTCTGCTGCCAGTGCGCATTATCTATGGAGGTCTGAAGAGAACGCATCGATCGTTTAAACTCCTCGTTGAATTCGGAGGCTTGTCGTAAAAGCTCATTCAGTTTTTGCTCTCTTTCTCTTCCACTCTCCTCGATACGGCCAGTAGCTGGCCTAATATCGGAATGATGTAGCTCCCTTCTCGAATATTCAAGCACGCAATAACGGACCATAGAAATGTACTTAGGAGCAGTTTAAGCGAATCATTATGCATTTGAATACTTTTGGCAACCATTGGATCCTCGGTTTTTTGCCAAAACAGCCATTTGCTGCGTTTTTGCGGTCAGTATTTGGCGGTGGCATTATCGAGTTCGTGGAATGTGTTTTGACACATTGTCATTATAAAGGAAGTTGGCTATAAGCTCTGTGGCCTCTCCTGTCACACTGACAGTCTCGAAGGCTCACATAGTACCTAGTAGAGTACAGTAGCTGAAATTGCAACCGCTTTTCCTATTGGAGTAGATTATGCAGATAGCTTTAATTGCGCCTTCACGGAGAATTTGCGGTATACAAAGTATGTCTATGTCCTTCCGCATATGTTGATCATCATTTCCCTGGCGCACCTCGGCTTTCTCGTACCTAGTTCGCCTCAATACATCACAACACTTGGAATGGAGAAGTGCAAATGGTAATCCCAAGGCTTAAAATTTGTTTCTTTTCTATAACCATACAAAGTACTGTTTTAGAATGACCCAAAGATTCCAACCTTTGGAGTTATATGCGGAATCCTCATTATTCAATGTTTTAATACTATATTGTATTTTGATATCAGACTGCCGACTTCCAAGGTCCTTCATTCTATATCCCGACATAAGTCGTTATGGCTTCAAAAAAAATAAGCACCATGGTAAGATATAATTAAACTTCAATTACTCAAGGCAAGCCCCAGGTGTAAGTTTTTTTGGTGCTAGTAAGGAGCTTGTCAAGGTCTTTGATGGTGTCGGCCAAGCTACTTCCACAGCTAGGTGCGAGGAGGTCGGTAAGGAGGTCGGCAAAATCCTATAACTGTCAGTACACCACCAAACAAAACAAAATCTAGCCTCTGATTCTGAAATATTTGTACTCACGTCGTTGGCACGCTCTAAGGCACGGAGATGCGCAGCCATCTGGTATCCTTTCCCAGCAAGCTCTACATCGACTTGCTTTTCTTTGACCGTATTCAGCATATCAGTGGCAGCGGAAGCGTACTAGGCATTTTTTGGGTTAATATGACTTCGGTATTATTAGAGAACAGGACAACTTACGTTGGTGAATGAGTTACAGGCAGCTTGTTGTTGGTCAGCAGCCAAAGCTTCTCCCTTCCGGGAGGCATCATTCTTTGCTACTTTTTCAGCGTTGGTAAGTAAGTACAAGCGATCGATAGTATCCTTAGATTCATGGTTAGTATGTAACGTAACTTATTGTGATATGTACGTGGGTAAACTAACAGATGCTTTCGAGAGGGCGTTTGTGAGTTCAATGGAGTTTGCGGTTGATTTGCACGTCCTTGGCTAAGACAGTGAAGCCATCAATCCTGCTAACTGCATCCTCAGCGAGGGCGGAGGAAGCAACAGCAAGGAGGCCAACAATGGTGCTGAGTTTGAACTGCATTTTGAATGAATTTGTAAGTAATGGTGGTTGAACAGTGCCGGGAACAGGTCTTCGGCTCCTTATAGATGGTTGCCAGAGGTCGACAAAATTCACTTCCATTGGGAGTACATGGTGCGCTATGAGTCCACCAGGCTCAATGCATTTCATACGTATGAAGTAAAGATGATCGCTTGTAGGTACGAAAAGACTCCATACCAGGGCTTAGTGGATCTTGAGCTGAGCCCGGGTCCCACTCCATAGTGGATAGATCTTGATCGGGAACTCAACAAAGTTGAGGGGGTGGGAATAGGTCCTAAAATTGAGGGCCTGAATACAACAATGAATTAGACAATCGATAGGTCTCATTTAATTTCTAATGAGGAGGATTATTATGTATGAAAAGAGCCCGCAAAGGAAGAGTGAATAATCGGATAAAGCCATTGAACAAGTTCATGCACGGAGGTTTTTAGTGGCCCGGAGGTGTATTGCCGATAAAGCATGATTGGATCGGCATTTTGATAGTTTAATCCGCACAGCCAGCCCCTGTAAAAAGAAAATACAAGATTAAAAAGAGGAAATGTTGTACAACTAGAGAGCCTCGCTCTCAGCACGTTGTGCATGTCAAAAGATCATCTCGAGCATATTTCTTAACTGTCTGTCAGTTAAATCAATCACAATACGTCCTCATTCAAAATTGCTAACTACATGCTAGAGTCATGTCTCATCTATCGATAAATGAAATGAGGCCAGCACGAGATCCCAATAATCTCCGTGCTAGAGATGATAGTGTATTTTCAGAAAGTCAAAGAATCGATCTAAGATTTTAATTGTAAGAAGTCGGTGTGGGAAAGACACTCCATTCATGACCAACCCGTCGATCTTTCTTTCTTCTGGTTGGAAATGAGATCGCTGGTATTCAAAGGAGAAAGCACAAACTCCACAACACGAACCGTGGTGGGTATGATGTAAACCCCAACCCCAGAAGAGAATGAAGCGGGGCGGCGATCGATATTTCGATAGCTGAACTTCGGCAAGTTTTTGATCAAATGAAATCGGGCCAGACAGGTGCCAGTGCCCAAGACTAGTCAAGTAATCCATTGTGATTTTGACGGCCAAATCCCGCAAGCCTCTGTCATTCTGAAAAGAAGAATTATAGATCTCGATAATCGCTCGTGGGGAAACGAATTGGTATCTAATCGCTCCACTAGTTCCCGTTCAACATTTTGTTTGGAAAGAGCTTTTAGACCCTGTATAAACAGACGGTCTTTGTAAGTGAATACCTCTGAATGTGAAGAGATAAGTGGTTAGACATAGGTGCTGGTCCTTTGGAGAGATTGGAAACGCCATTTGAATCGGATGAAATTTTCGTGTGCGGATGTGAATCCTGCTTCCGTTTATCTGTAAATAGACCAGTCTTTACCCTCTAAATCACTCCTGTGACCCTCTCCAGAGATTACTGTAGGGTTGCATCGTGTTGTCATCGTCTTGTTCCTTACCATATCCTTCAAAAGGTTCTAGCACCGATTAAGGCTAAAACGGTCTTGGCAAGTGAATTTGGGAAAGAAAGAGCGTGTAAAAGCGCAAGCCGATTTTGCAAGCTCAGTGGAGCCGGATTATTTAGCTGTTCTGTCATATTGGGCGGAGTCAATGAAAATGCATAAGGCCACTCAGCAGGATCCTGTCACTAGACAGGTTTAGTGCGTATATGTTGGATTATTTGGTGGAACCTTCTTTCAGAGAAAAAAAGAACTCGAATTTTTTCAGCGAGTGTCATATTTGGTTCACCATTGAAAGTATAATCGTCAGACCTGATGCAAAATCAAGCTCGCTTTGAAGGGAAAGGGACACTCAAGCCTGGATCGGGCTCAATATGGATCAAAGGACTATGGCAGACACTCAACCCAACGGGGACAATCTATGTAATAGACTTTCTATGCCAGATCTTGGCTTTTCCTTTCGATTTAGTGTCTACCCTCTCGCCGCTTTTGCTCCCTGGGTAGAATTCAGCACGTTTCTGACCCGCCTGGACTGATCAGTGATCACTCACTGAGTCGTTATTTTTAAACTTTATGTGTGGCGAGACTATTGATTGATAGGCATTGAATTATGGATTTGTTTATAGTTGTTTTGATCCTTTCTGCTGGTTACATGCAAGCTAAGCGAGATTACACAGGTGTTGGTTTTTCTCTTAAATGCGCTTTCCACTCATCAAACTCACAGCTTCACAGCTCCATTCATATTTTGGAAGATATTTTTTGAAGGATATACAAAAGAGTATACAGATCAGCAAATATGCGGTCCGTTTTCATCGCCTCGTTATTTTTCTTCGGTCTCACGATGGCTGCGCCGGTGCAAGATGTCACAGATGATGTGAGATTAGTGCGGGATGTCACAGACGGTGTAAGGTTATTCTGAGCTTGTGGAGATGGCTGTCTGAATATATAACTAATGCAGACACAATCAACAGCTTCCTTATATTGTAAGTAACATATTCCATGGAGATAGCTAAGGCGATATACAGCTAACACAGTTGGAATCAACAGAAAGTTGTACGTTATAATTCTGAAGCAACGAAGAAGGTTACTTGAACCCAAAACTGACAGAGCTGAAATAAATAGAGCGTAAACACCGAAAACGTTGATATTGGTACTGGTGAAAATGGATGTGAGTGATGATTGTGAGCTTGAAGAGATGGTTACCTGAATGCAAAGCTGATATAGACGAATCAACAGACTAGCGATAGTGTAAGTGGCGATTCTGAACCGATGGAGATAGCTACCAGAATGCAGCGCTGATGCAGACGAAACCATTAGATCTAAAGCTATTCGGATTCGGAAGAGGTTATATGTTACGTGACCCGAGAGGTCTTTGATATCGGAGAGGCGTGGCATAGCGCCCACCCCGCTCGACGAAACGAATCCTATGGCGCTTCTATCTCGAATAGTCCTCGCCCCCCTGCATGCAAGAACCACATGATAGAGGCGCTGAATGAGTTCGCTTGAATAGCTAGAATCCTTTGAAGCTTCTTCAAGAATCAGTCTCTGCATCTTACTAGTGATTGAATTGATTCGTTCTCTGGTCCATTGCCTTCTTGCCTAGTCAAAAAGTACTTGCTTGCGTCCTAGTAACCATTACACTATTATGAGTTATATTTATTAGGTTATAGATATAGATATATAATATAAACCCTATATCTACCCTAAAAAATCTATAAAACCTCCATAAAACCCCATAAAAACTCTATACTAGTCTACCTGTTATCCATTGCTAACTGGCCACAGTGAGTAGTCAAGCAGATCTTGTACGCGCACCTTGGTACCATCTTGTTGTAGAGTACATTATGTCCAAAGGTCTGGGCGGGGGAATGTAGGGGGAGAGCAACGATGATCAGACAGGGTCGGAGAGTCTAATTGACACGGTTCGTACGCGACCATTGCTGCCCAAAGGACATCGCTCACCCATGGAACTAGGTCGTCTTGACTTCCGGCGGTATCAAGTCCGTCTACCAAAGTGAGAACCAGTTTGATCTCGGTGCTTCTAAGTATGCCAATACGAGAAGGGGATTTGGGGTCTGATGAATCCGTCGGGAGGCTACTTGACTGTTCAGACTAGTGGGTCTTAGATTATATAGTAGCTGAGTCCGTGGGATTGCATCGGGAACAGCGAACTGAGTATCTTTAGAGTCTCCTCACTGTGGCACGTATTGAAAACCAGCCTCAGCAGCCTCTAGCTGATAGCCATTGCAGATTGTGTGGGGGTGTATGAAGAGATATAAAAAATCAAGTAGCCGGCTAGGTGAAAAGCTAAGCCGTCTCCGCGCGAGAAATTGATGGAAACATAAAAGATCCTGACCTCCCGATTGAGCCTATAAATCTAAAACAGAGCAATACTCACTCATATCCCATGCCCAAATTTCGCGCTCACTCTTACGCTTTTCCTCCGATTTCGACCACTTCTTCTGAGTGGATCTCGTTTCTCGACCACCATGTCACGTTTCTTTTGCGCCTCGACAATATCGTCGTAGCTCATCACTTTGGCATATCCTACAACTGTTTAGCCACTGGGTCATCGAGAATATTGTTCTGTTCAAATAGGATTTGGCTCTCCTCCAGTAACAAGGCGCGCTCCACGAAGACCTTTCGGCCGCTTGGCCTTATGTCTAAAGACGATGTTTGCACCCACTGTCTAGGCTCCCAGTGTCTTGCTCCACCTCTTTTGCGAAGTAAGGCACAATGACCAGAGGTGTTCGAAGTGTGACAGAGGTTGAAAGGCATGGTCTGATTGTGATTCGGAGGGATAGTGGTCTCTGCCTCAGGCCGGATTACTTGCAAATCTCGGAGGACGCGAGATGGATCCTAAGTGCCAATTCTAAACCATTTCGATTTCCTTCAACTTGTTTGATTGCCCGATGGGATGAAGATCAAATCCGTACGATCGCCTGGCCCTTCCTATGGAGTGTGGGCCGTTATATCTCTAATGGCAAATCTGAGCCCATTTATAGGTCACGTCCGATATCAGCCTCATACCCCAAAAGAAAAGTTGCCTCCAAAACTGACAACTACAAAATATTCCAGAGTTATCTAGGTTCCTCTAGTAATCCTGACAACTGGTTCTTCAGACAGTAATTTTAGCAATATGGTGGAGTATACGATGTGGGCGGTTCGACGGGAGACCACCTTTGCCAGTAAAGTTGGCGTGTATGTGATTTGGATCAGAACCACCGTTGCTATCCATGGAAAATTTTTCTTCCAATTGCAGCCCTTTATTCTCCACGGGCTTCACTACCGACCCCTTAGATCAGCAATTGAAAATCGACATGTCCTGATGACCTCCCTTGAGTGGAGAAAAAATGCGGGGGGAGATGGAGATCAAGGGGTTTGCCCCAGGGTGGGCTTCCCCAAGCTTGACGAATGCAGTCAAATCGGGACGAGCTTGCGTCGACAGTATGTAGCGCATATCCATTCTTGAAGTCACCACACTAAACAAACTTTTGAAGCGAACCGCTTCAGCCGCGGGAAGATGCAGAAGAGCGAAATTCCATACATAGAATCCATAGAATCATTCCCTTGAAGGTGACATTCGGCCAAAGATATCCCGAGTGAAGCTCTCGTCGCTGTGGGTACTGTGAATCTCCATGATCCCCTCTCTTATGTATCCCACCCCCTTCTCCCCCATAATGATCGTCAAAGGCTCCGTGTGGAATTCCATCGAACCAATGAATAGCAACGTATCCAAGCTGGACCCAGGTTGGACCCAGGAACTTCGTGCAGGAAGGTAGGGCGATGGCTGGTTGTTCGCAAGGGGCCAAATCGGAATGCGATGATGAGTGGGGATGCAAGAGAATTTGCTATTTGATGGTGGACTGCTCCAACATCTGCACCCTTCAAGGCCTTTCCTGGGGTTTACCTTATACATCCAAACTGTGGTGTACATACAGTAAGTTGCAACTTTATCCAATCCCGGCCCGTCCCGGGTTTCCGATACGATGACAGGAAGCATTTGAACCTTCTAACGCCACTTGGTCTTTCCATCAGCAATCAAAGGGGGATCTTTCATCGGATCGGAGTCCATCGCTATTTGATTCCTCTTTTTGTTTTTTGTTTCTTTCGGGGATACGGTGTTCGTTTGACTGGTGTTTCTTTTGCTCACCGCTGGTTCGATGTCATACTTGTAAGACGCGTGGTCCAGTCAGATAGCCGTTAGGGTGTCGTTTAGTCCACTCTGGATCTTGATTCGAGCTTGATTTTCTGAAGATTCCTTGAATATCATCTGATCTGAGTCCTTGAATTTCGAAGAGGGGGGAGGTTCTACAGTTCTGTCCACCAAGGTTCATCCAAAGTCTCTATAAGAGAGAAAGAGAGAGAGAGAGAGATCAGCGCCATATTGCACCGTCCATCTTTGATCTCGACACCTCGTCATCTCGTCATCTATTTGGCTTTTCTCTTTTCATCCCTTGTCGATCTTCGATTTTATCTTCATTGGTCGCCTCATTGTGAGCAGCCTCGCCGTGGGTCAATGACTCTTTAGCACCGCGGCTTTTGAACTGGTTCTCTTAGTCCTATATCGGAAGCAGTAACTGTCAGACTAAAACTTGGCCATTTAATCTTCTCAACCAGAATACCCAGGGGCTCTACCATAAGTCACATCGATCACCGATGGTTGGTGACTCCTGTCAGCTTTCCAAGTCTCCCCAGTACACGCCTGCGAATTGACAGCCCCGCATCGTGGACTATTCATGATGGATCAAAAATTGTCACAAAGTCTGGTGATGATCTCGGAGATAAATCCGAAAGAAATGCGCAGAACACAAAATGTGGACTTGATGATAGTCAAAGGACTCTGGCAAGGTACGCTTGAAGGAGGAGGGGGAAAGGGTACTCCTTGAAGGGCATCGCCGTAACTAACGTAGTCAACTCTCTTTCTCTCTTCTTTCCAGCTTTCTTCGTTTCACGCCGCGCCAGTGAATCCCAAGCAGATTGCAGATTAGAATATCTCTTCTGGAGGATTTGGAGCAGTGATACTTTGCTTACGACAATGAAGCTTGGCCAGTTGAACGATCTGATCTCACGCATCATCCTTCCCACTCGTCACGCTGGGCAGGCACCAACTACTACTAGTAAACACATTCAGGTGAAGATCCCTTCACATCTGAAACACTCACTTCTTTGTTCACTCATACACTTTCGTATGTCATGTACAAGACTCGACCTTGCTAACCACTTCATCTACACTACACAGTGTCGACCTCGTTCAGAAGCCCAGCCTATTACTGGCTCGCCACATCACATCCAAACTCTACCAGAGTCTAAATCGCAACCAACTCAACCAACTCAGGTAAAAGCGATGCCTCAACCAATACTGAAGAAGTCAAGCGCCCCCCAGGGCGAGTCAAACAAGACCACTCGTCTACTGCTTGAACAACCCGATGGCGGAAGTATCACCCGCAATCCATCCAACTCACCAACGGCTAGCATCCATGAGCCCCAAACAAGGGAGAGCAATAAGGGACGTCAAGCGTCGAAGAAATCACAGGTCACAACAGGAATACGAGCCGGGCGTCGCCGTCCCGTATTCAACCGTCGCAAATCATCACAGACGTCCATATCGAAGTCAGCATCTGGAACCTCTAATGAACAGCACCAAAAGGCTCAACCTCGCGCACGACCGAATACAGATCCCCTTGAAAGTATGGGATCATTTGAACTAGTTTTTGATCCCGATTACGTTCCACCTATCCCCGACTCACCACCACCAACCACCCCAACCCCAGCCCAGACAAAGGAAAGGATCGAGCTCGCCAAGATCAAAGAAGCACTCGCCGACATTGGCAGTATCGACGTACCTAGGCTTTCAAGCAAGACAGGCACGGCTACCACAACTGCAGCAACGAGTCCGAACGTTGCATCTGACCAAACTGACACCCTTCTCTCCCAAGGACTAGAGACGGTTAGTCATGACCCCCAGGAATCCCACTACCACCCAGCAGACAGTGAGAAACAACAAGCTGAACCGAACAGATCCACTGATGGAGTCACCCACTTTCTTGACTCGACCGCGATACCCGGATTCATAGGTCTTCGAAGAGTCCCCATGCCCGAGAAGATGAGAACTACTCTTCTTGACATTCTCAACGACGAAAGTCCTCTAAACCATCCAATCCCACTTCCAGCAAGACCATGGTGGATGTTCGAACATCCATGGGGTCCAATTACTCGCAGAGTACATCTCAAAGACTGGATGCTAAACAGCGAAGACTGGGACAAACAACCATCATCAGATCCACTAATCGAGCCAGGGTTCCGCACCCGATTCGCCGAGGCAATAGCCGCTCTCAGGACCGAAGAAGAAGAAATCATTGCTTTTGCCCATGAAGTCTATTATTTTGACTCGAATGACTGGTCCAATGAGACCGATAATGATACCGAGCAATATTGTTCCGCACTCTCTCAAATGGTGGGAAATGAAACGCAGCAGAGCCGTTCGGCGCGAAAAGAGGACCTTGAGATTGAGCTTGCTGAAGCACAGCCTGATCAGCAGGAGCAACAGGTCGTTTTTTAGGTTTCCAATAGCGATTGTATTACTCAGGTGGAAGCCGGGGCTGTTATGGTAGCCTCGGTTGATACCCTGAACAATCTACCCTACCTTCCTGGTAGAAGACGAGAGATTCGAAGGATGTCGACAAATAGCTGGTCTTTATCATTAATTTCAAGCTCTCATTGCAGGACGATGATTCGCTGTACAATATCATAATCTATTTATCGTATTTTTGAAGTTCAATCGGAGGATGTGATAGAGTTTACTTCCGAGATCATCCACCAGGATTTATTATAGCTTGGTATACGACCAAGAGCGACTATTAATCTACGTTTATCTAGTAGTGTACACCGTATGCAACACAGTTTTGATTTTGATATTGTTAGGATGCATCAAACAACATGGTACAAGAGACTCCCCCGTAATCACAGTAACGCCATCCCATAAATAAGAAATGAGGCCATAAAAGCCAACAGGAAAGGTCATCCTGCAAGAAAGACAAAGTAAATAGAAACATCAGATCACAGAAAACACATAAAACAACCATCATCTAGCTCAACTCCACCACCTATCAACCATCCAATCACTCATAATCCCATCAATCTAAATCGATCCCTCATCCGCCTTCTCCGCATCAACAGAAGTACCAGCCTGCCTTCTAGCCTTCAACCACTTCAACAAAATCCACGAAGAAGTAAACACCCACAACAACAAATTAATCAAATCAATCCAACAAGCATGTCTCATCCGATCAATTCTCCCAGAATCACCTAACCCACTCTCTTTCAAATCCCCCTCACCCTTTTTCTCAGGATAAACACCAATATACATTTTCCCAAAGAGTCCGAAAAGCGTCAACCACAATACGCAAAGAACGAATTCCCAGCCAAACTGCGGAAGTTGTAATGCAGGATTACTAGATCCAGCTCTTGCACTCGCAGAACCAGAGCGACGCATCAAAAATGGAATCACCAGATGAATTATCGCGGTAATAGTAGCCAAACCCCCCGTAACAAGGGCATAAATCCACTTCGAATTCCACGTATCTTTATACTTATGATCATGACGAACATCTCGACCATAAAGGCCTATGACAGTTAATCCGAAGACGAATTGGAAGAATCGAATGGCGGATACTAGCATATATGCTAATTTAGCGCGTTTGCTTTGTGGTGTTCCTGGTGGTTGTGAGAACCGTGTATCTGTACCGGGACCGATATTTGGAGGGTATTCGGACATTGGGTATGGTTGGTTTGGGTAGGTGTTGGTTGGGTATGGGGGTTGTTGACCGTAGAGTTCTGCTTCTTTCTGGGCTTTTTTGGCGGCTTTGTTCTTTTTGTGTCTGTTGTAGCCTAGTTCGAGGACTTTGAGGAATATGAAGGACATGGTGGGTGATGCTGACGGAGTTGTTGAGGTTTGATGTTGGTATTGGTGTTTGTGTTTGGTTCACGATGTATGCGTAAAAGTTCGACAAGTATGAAAAGGGGTTGGTTGAACGAATATGCGTCCAGCGCAGGCTCGAGTTCTTGTCGTACGTATATAAATGAAAAGAAAGATCGAGTGAATGTGCACAGTGATGACCAGTGATGAGGATCTGAGTGGATCGAATAGAGAAAGACAATCAGGAGTTCTATGTAGGACTGATCAACCTGGATAAATCCCAGTGAAGGAAAGCTCCAGTTCAAGCTCAAAGATAGACTGAAAAGAAATGCAGAAAAGACAAAAGAGTAAAGGAAATGGCGAATCTGTCAGAAAGAAAGTCGGAGTTGTTTCATCTATCCAGCGGAATTCGACACGCTTTATAGAGGAATATCAGAATATTCCCTTCTGCCAAGCACTCCCTTCAATGGAAACCATAGTTCTATCTATGGGATTTGGTCTTCATTGCCAGTGCTAGATGAAACACTTCTTCATGGATTATCTGGTACTATGTATGGATCAGCGGTTGGAAAGTCCCCACCATGTCGCGTTGAAGCAGCTTGCACCTCCACCGGATTGTAAATGAACAATGAAAGATGAAACAGTCAAGCAAGAGCTTCAGCCTGACAGCTCTTGTCAGACAATAGGGCTGGCGCTAACTGACGGGAGTTGCGCGGGTCGATGGAGTCAGGGTTAGCGCTACACTTCGCGCGCGCAAGTGCGGGTCGTTTCAAGCTCATCGTCGTACAAACAATGCAGAGCCAATCAATCAAGTTTGTCTAATAATATCATTGGTGTGAGGTTTATTATTAGAGAACATTGGCATTAGTTGTGTTGTTGTTGTTGAGTGGTGCTAGGAATAGTCTATCAAAGAAATGAAATGAAGAGGCAAAAAAAATGAACAGGAATCATCTTCAACGCCTTCAAATGGTATGCACATTGCCCTATATGGCTATTCTGTCATTACAATTACAGATCTCCAAAAAATAAAAATAAAAATAAGACCCGCCAAATAGATCGCGCCAACTCATGATGCTGGAGAGGGGATTTTCGTGATGCAAATCTCGTAACGGTAATCCGTGACGCCAAAAGAAAGATCCAACCCCAAAGAAGAAAACAAAGAAAAAAAGAATTGAGATGAAACTATGCCGAGAAAAAGAGCTGGGGAGTCTGACACTCTGACCCGACGAATTGTCAGGCTGGTCGTCTCGCCCCAGCATCCGCAGCGCCTTTGGTCATTTCTCCCGCCGTCGACGACAATTTAGGATGATTCCCTGACGACGGGAGGGGTGGTTTAAGATCTGCGGGGGAAACAGGATCATGCGAAGGGATCGGATTAGGTTCATCATCATATTCGTGGCCAATATACTCATCATCAGGATGACCAGATCCAGCAGCTGAGGAATGATCGACCGAGGCACGATCATAACCCTGCTGATAGTTTTGGTGCCCGGGAGCATTCTTCGAGTTCTTCGTCGCCTTCTTCGACTTGCGGCCCTTCATCTTGGCTTTCTCCAATAACCGTTTCTTCTCCGCAAGTCGCTTTCGCTCTTTGCGGTCTTTAATCTCATACTGTCGGATGAGTGCCTCCGGAGGATGTCCGAAGATACTCTCATACTCACAAAACTCACAGATCCAAATGTCTTCCAATCTTGGTGGGTGGTGGATATTAGTATACTGCTGTTGAATTTTGCGCTGGCGCGCTGCGAGAGAATATATGCTGCCGGGTGACCGTTTCTTCTTGCGGCTCACGGTGCCTGATCCTGGCTCTCCTGGTGGTGGCGGTTGTGTCCCCGGTGGGAGATGCTGATTACCTTGCGCAGCCATGCTCGGGCTCGTTTGTGTCCCTTGTGTGGAAAAGCCTCGGGGGTTCTGTGTGGTTGGAGCAAGGGGCGACGTAGGTGAGCGGTGGGGTAGAGGGAATGGACTTCGTTGCATAGCCATGCCCTTGGAGGAGTCCGACTCGCACGTAAAGGTGAATTGGGTCTTCGTCGGAGTGGTATTCTCCTGGTCCAAAAGGCTGACATTACTAGGGCCTTGAGGTGGAGAAGAGAGAGAGGCTGCATTTGCAATAGCAGTGGAAATGATCCCCTGGTCTGAGTCACCTTGGGGAGAAAGTTAGCATTACCCCACACTTGTCATTTTCCGCGACGACCCTATCCCAAAGTCCCAGGAACGGTGGAGCTTACCAGATGGCCCAGGAGACGACATCAGTCCGTCCCGACGGCTCGGTGTGCGAGCAGTCATCCAAGCGGTTTGAGCATTGGCGGATAGAGGATTTCTCCCGGAGTTACTCCGTGCTGAACTCCGTCCTAATCTGCCTCGGCCAGAGCCTGAAATACCACTCCCTAAGGGAGACGCCGGACTTCCACTTCCATAATACGTGCCAGTTCCCATGCTATCATTCGCCGCGGCTGGCACCGGGCTGGAATTAGCCAATCCCATACTTGCAAACTCCGGCGAAAGAGCTGAGTGGTGACCGCCCATGTTACCCGGTGTGGGAATCTTGCGCTTCTTCTTGTTGTTTGTGTTCTCAAATGCATCATAACCGTCGGGACCAGCCGAGGATTTAGGCGCTTCATCTTTCCCGGGGTACCCCTGGGGGTGTGAACTTGAACCAGGTGACATTGAACCTCGAAATCCAGCACTGCGTCGAACAACTACAGGACCATCCTCGTCGCCGCTTTCCAATTCTGCAGCTGTGTCAAATACGTGATGCGTGTCGGCCTCGGGGGTTAGCTCATGCGGATCCGATTCGATTGTCTGCTGCACGTAGACTTTGGCGTCGTTGACCGCCTCTTCGGAGTCTCCGGGGATGCCGTAGAATATCTGGGAGGCCGGAGGTGTCGGTGGGTAGTGAATTGTGTCGGCGGTGTCGGTAGACAAGCGAGACCGAAGGGTCTTTTTGGGCAGAGGTCGAATCAGACGATCGGGATAGACGGCAGATGGTGTGTCAGGGGCCGAGTTGAACGTCCCGTCTGCACAAGCACACACGACGTCAGTAACCGAGTAACCAGAGTACATATTCTTGTCCGTAGAGGTGTCTACTAGGGGGTGCCTGGTATAGCCAATGAGGCGGCGAGACAAGGAGGTCCCATAGACGAGTTGACATACTCAGGGTAGCAGTCATCATGCAAGTTCTCAACGCTCGCCCTCAACCACAAGCGTCAAGACTGGTAGTATAAGCCAGCCTTCGATGCCTGTTTGGTTGTTTCCAATTTTCCCTCCTCCGGTAGGTTATCGTGGGGGGTTAAGAGGAAAACCAGCAAGATTGGTAATAATGTGTGATCGTGGGGAAATACGGGATCAGCGGGACTATAGCGAATGCTGGTATTAGATCCTGACGAGACACACAGATAGAAACATGTCGATAGAGAAGAAGAAGAATCGAGCAGTGAATCACCAAATGGGCAACCTGTCAGGCTCATCATGCCTGATTATTCCAACCAACTAGGATGTTCCACAACCACGGGAAATGGGAATATGAACATACCCACAACGAGTGCCAGACCTCAGCACCAAGCAGCACCCACGAAAAGACGAGAATGATAAAAATAGAAAAAATAAGTTGAAAGGATCCGGAGTATAAGAATATTCAAGAATTCAAGGGCTCTTGCAGGAAAAGCCCTCGGGAGATCCTTCGTGAAGTACAAGTTGCGGAGGGGTTTGGAGGGAAATGGAAAGACCAGTGAGAGTCACGGGATTTCGGCTTCCATATGAGACTAGTCCGTTTTTGGTAATAATGGGCACCCAACGAGGTAGTCCGGGGTACTTATTATGCAGCATTCATTTGACATGTTTATAAATGGGGGATTTAAGAGATGTTATGTGGTCTTCCAGGTCAGGTACAATATGTAGACCGAGAAAATAGCTGGTAGGAAGGTGTGGAATGGGAGTACTAGAAGGTAAAGAAAATGGAGTGAATAGAAGTACATAAGTGTATCTGACAGTTCATGATGGGGTTGCTCTACAAGGTTACCTACCATTGTAGTGTGCGCTATGATTGATACTGAATACTGGCACTAGTTGAATCTCAGGAAAGGATGTTTCGGGGAATATACGAATTGGATACTGATTAAGAGGTGGGCACTAGTGTCTTACAATATCTCATCATTGGTGACCAACTTGACTATACAGTCCAAAATTATGAGTACTTGGCAGGTACGGGTGGATACTTTGATAGAACATCGACTATCCGGAGGATCCTCAAACTCAAGACTCTCAGGAAAAGTGACAATCGCAATCCTTCTTGCTTGTATGCATCCGGCGACATCATGTGTGTTCTGCTGAAGCAATGATCTAGCCGTACCTGCATTCCAAGTGGCGAGTGTAGGTGCCGGTGCCTTGCGTGGGAACGGCTTGGATTCCGCACAGGAAAGCTCACTCCCGGCAGCTCAGCCCAATGATGGTTACACCATTTCCGGGTATTACAATCCGAATTTATGATCCTAGAAAAAACATATATCTCCTAGCAAAGAAGTATCGACACGAGGAAAGGAGGGAGACATGTAATGAGAGCGGTGTGAGAGAACGAGGAATCGTGAGGAGGCACATCGATGAACACCCATACGGATTGGACTATTCTTCACCTTTCACTGCAGTCACAAGATGGGGAAAAGGGAATATACACTGATCCAGATACTGACAACACCGTGCAGAGACTTGAATCCATACCAATTCCTTCCAATTCGCGTCAATTCCCTGCCGATCAAGCATTGAGCCGGATTCCCCACTCTACGACTCGCCTCGCAGTTCTTGCGCCACAAGGCCGAGTCTTGCATGCCGAGTAGACAAAAAGAAATCCCTCAGAAGACCCGCAAGGTAACCAAAGACACGACTTCATGGGTATAGAGCAAAGGCAACTCTTTGCTAGGGTGCTTCGTGAAGCATCGAGGGAGGTACAGTAGGTGTGCGTCAGTCTTAGGTGAACAGAGCGGATTTCTGCCGAGGGGTGAAAAAAAAAGTCAGTACATCTCAGGGTTAGCATGATCTCAAAAAGACGAGCATTTCTTGAAAACGTAGAAGAACCATGGATAATAGTAATAATAATAATAATAATAAAGAAATAGACTCGAGCAGGAAACCTCAGATAAAAAAAAAAAGAAGCGGTCCGAGGGGAAGAAGAAAGGTGAAAGAGACAAAGTCGCGTCGAGGCGTTCAGAGCGGGGAAGGACGGGCGAGGATCTTTTGGAGTCTGCCCGTTCCCGGCGCTTTTCTCCTTCTTCTTCTCCTTCTGCTGCTTGCACCCCCGCCAATCCCCTCTTCTTTTCTTCTGTCGGACTATGTAGTCATCGGGCTCTGCTTCGAGCCTTGTGACGCCCTACTTCTGTTCGAACTGCGATTTTGAATTCTTCCTTACTTCTTCCACCACCACGAAGCTCCCCAATCGCGCGCCAGAAGCTCCCTCGTAACCTCGTCTGGCTCGAGGTGTTGTGCTTCCAAACCTACCATTCAGATCCTAGGTCGACTTGTGAATCCAGCTCTTATATCTCTATTAATTCGCATATACTTTCACCATACATTTATCTATTTCGCCGCCATGACGCCTCGCCGCTCTTCACGAGCCCGCACTTCCCAGCCTTCTCCTGCCCTCCTCCAACAGACCAACTCCTCCTCCAGCTCCTCCAACTCCACTACACGCGAAAGAAGTACTAGATCAAACCATAAGAACCCTTCTCCTCAGGGTTCGTCCGGTGCTCGTTCCCAGTCCATCGACGATACCGAAAATAGCTCGAGGGCCGACCTCCCACACACACGTCAGCGCCAGCGTGCCCGCAATGACGACGATGACGAAGACCCTCCTCGGACGGGCGAAGACGAAGAAATGGATGAGGATGAAGAGGAGGAAATAACTCGTTGTTTGTGTGGGCAGCAGGATTACCCTGGATTGCCCCCCTCTCGTCGCGAAGCCCTCTTGCTCGGTCGCGAAACAATCAAGCCAGAGGGCGATCAACCTCCTCTTGATCCATCCGAACTACTTTCAGATGAAATTGGTAGCATGTTCATCCAATGCGACTCGTGCAAAGTCTGGCAGCATGGTGGCTGTGTGGGAATCATGGACGAAGAAACAAGCCCCGACGAATATTTTTGTGAGGAGTGCCGAAAGGACTTGCACAAAATTCGCGGCGAACCAAATGAGTATGTTTAAAATATTCCTCGCATTTCTCCCTTCCTTTTCATGTCCTTGATTTTGTTTTCACCCATCTTCGTTGCATTACTACTGCTGGAGCTGGCCCCAGGCCTGGTACCGACGGCGAAAAATGCAAACACGTGAAAATGAACGCCAATTGCGGTAGATATGGACCGCGATACCATTTGAAGCATTTGTTTCTCAAGGATTACCATGCTGACAATCCCGACAGCCAGCGCTCATCTACTTACCTCCCCGTCAATCCGGGCTCCTCGCCCGCCCCCTCCTCTCGAGCCTCTTCGCGTGAGACCTCCCGACGCTCCAAGGACCCAAAATCGCGTAACAGCGAAGGTGCCTCAAATCCCAAGCGGCGTTCTACCATGAACAGTCGTGATGCCGCTTACGATGAAGAAGAACAACTCCGCCGAGCTATCCAAGAGAGCAAAGAGGATTCTCACAGTCTCCCCGACGAAACATCTACTACCCGACGCGGTAAGAGGAGCCGGAGTGATAGTGAAGCGTGCGTATTTCCTGCTATGGTTTGTGTTGACAGATGTAATCCGGTGACTGATATTGAATTTTCAGAAATAGACAAGGCTCCAAGCGTCCTAGAACAAGCTCCCCATCCCCCGCCACTGTACCGAAAGAAAGCAAATCGCCATCTCAACCCCCATCCGATGATGAGTCCAAGACAAAGCCGGCAACGAATGGTACTCGAAGGCAAAGGGCAGCATCCCGGGGTCAGCGTGATCAGGAACCCACCAAGGAGCCCAAGGAGCCCGATGAGCCCGATGAGCCCGAAGTGGAAGCTTCGGAAGCGGCCAATAATCGAAAAGAGAGAACAACCCGGCGCAAGGGTGATGGTGAGTGTCTACAGATTTATATTGGAAAGTTCTTCAAGCTTACCGACAATGTACAATCATAGAATCTGAACGCGACGCAGGATCACCCGTCAAAACAGTACCAGCCGAGCCTGAACCTGCACAGGCAAGTCCGGATACCCCCACTCCTCAGGAACCAACACCAGTCCGACCGTCGACACGAAAGTCGGGGCGTCCGCCTGCACGGCGGGGCCGCGTCGGACGCAATCAATATACTAAGGACCGGGATGCCAACCGCAATGGCACCGAATCACCACGCCGAGGGCAATCTCACGATATTGGGGGAGATTCTCCACGAGTAGGATATGGCAATGCAAACGGTATCCATATCAATGGAGGAGATACTGGCCGGCCGAGCAAACCTCGGCATATGCATCCACAGCGCACGACGATGAATGAAATGAGGCGACGCGTGGCAGCTATTCTCGACTTTATATCACGGATGCAATTAGAGATGGCAACTGCCGGCGAGAACTCTTCCACGCCCACAGGAAGCGAGGGCCATGCTCAGGGTCTGCTCTTGAAGAGCATGGTCGAACAAATTGATGCAGCGGTAGCATCTACAACCAGCGATGGCGGCGAGTCAGCCCCACCCACGACAGACGGCGACGGAGATGCTCCAATCCACGAAAAGGATTTCAAAGACCTTAGCAGCGTGGAAATGATGGACGTGTTGACCCGTCATCTCTTTAAGTGGCAGCAAGAATATGGGAAGGTTGGGGAGCGGTAGGTTCTACCGTGTCACCGCACCACACGAGTCTCCGCGTTGTGTGTGGTTTGTATACATCCCAAACTAGACCGATCGTCTGCTTCTTCTCATCACGATACCCCCTTGTTTCATTTAATTTTTTGTTGCCATGTCGCCCATTGTACATTAGACCCGTTACTGCAGGCATTTGTCCTTTTTTTTTTTTGCTTTTGTCATGGCTTTTCTTGCTGCTCCCTTTACTTCTTGTTAACCATTCCCTTCTATATTGACTTGGCGTCTTGATCATCACTGGAGAGGAGGTGTATGGCTATGATTAATTACGTTCCTCATGCCTACTCGAATCTGGAGTCGTTTTTTTTTTCTCATATTCAATTTCAGGCTATTTTTTTCTTCTGGATATTGTGGGATTTCGTTTTTGTCTTTCTGGGCTCCTGTCTTTACTCTTATTTGGCTTAGGCTGGCGTTCTTGGAAAATCAGGCTTTATATATGGACTCTTTTGTAAGAATCTCTTACTGGTGAAATCGATATCACTACTCTTCTAAGATCAAATATCGAACCAATTATATTGAACAGCCTTAATAGTATGGTATCATCTGCAAAGAGACTTGTATAATACTGAAATCCCACGCGTTCTTTGAGATTTTGGCTTTATCGTCTGCAACTCAGGTACTACGGATTTCAGCAATATACTAAAGATATTATACTATTACTCATCTGAATAGCCAAGAGGTATTTGTCTCAAGTTATCTACTTTACTAGTATTATGTTTTTGTAATACGGCTGGCAATCAATAGAATAGAATTGATAATCCGTGGGGACATCCCATCTCAACCCTAATTCCACCCACGTCCGCCCTGAAATCATTGACGAGCACTTAGCTGAACAGATCATTTACCAATAAAACCATGCAAAATATAAAGTAGAGAAACTGTCTGTCTTTCCAATAAACTTTCCATCGGTTTCAAACTTCTGGCTTAACTAAAACTTGCACTCGCACATTCCCTCCCCTAACTTAATCTCCGGGTTTCTCACCGGCATCTGGAATATTGGCATATAACAGCCACCAAACATCAAATCAATCCGAAATTAAAATTATCTTATTGGTGACTCCACCCTTACCCCCCGCATTTACCCCGGATTACGGCAAGCTCACCGATAAAAACTGTGCCCTTGCTCGAGGATCCCACTATGTAGTCTTATCCGGGTAGATCTGAACAGTAGAACGTATATAAGAAAGAGAAAACCCACCCCTCGCCGTTGGCATCTGCCGTAGAGCCCAGGTACACTTAAAATTCACGGCGAAATAAGTAACACTTTTGAGTATCTCCCTGGGAAAAGTGCGACATGGACGATATAGTATCAGGGACCAAGCCTGGTACAGAGGCTATTGAGTATGTCAAGCCCGGACCGTTACAGCAATTGCCTTTGCCAGTGGAATTAGCATCGTGGAGGGAGGATGAAATTAGAATGCTTGAAAGAGGACTTGTTCGAAGATTGGATAGCTGTCTTCTTCCTTCGGTGGTGATTCTTTTTTTGATGAATATTCTCGATCGGTAGGTCCTTTTCCCCTCAGGGACTTTTCAGTTGATACTGTAAACTTGATATTATCCATTTAATCGACACAGAGTCACCACTACTAATTCTCCACTAGGAACAATATTGCAAATGCGAAAATCGCCGGTTTACCAGATTCCCTCGGCATCACAAATACTCAGTACAATACATGTCTCATGATATTCTACGTTGGATGTAAGAACTACCTGATATTCCCGATTCCATGACCGGCACGAACTAACTATCCACGCTCACCAGATATCCTCACTCAACTCCCCTCCAATTTAGTGATCACGAAAGTCAAACCATCAATCTATATTGGCATCGTCACCGCAGCTTGGGGAGTTGTCTCGATGTGTCAGGCCTTTACTCGGAACTTCGCCGGTCTCTTCATTTCCCGTCTTATACTGGGCATGGTAGAAGGTCCCTTTTTGCCGGGAGTATTCTTTTTAATGTCCTGCTGGTATAAACGATCAGAGCTACCTCCACGAATTGCTTTGCTGTACGGGGCAAATATGTTGGCTAGTGCTTTTGGTGGATTGATTGCTGCGGGTATTGTTGCTCGTATGGAGGGGAAGATGGGTAGACCAGCTTGGGTGAGTGAACTATATCTGACTACTACTTACTACCCCGAGTCCAGTTTCCTCAAGTTTTGATAATCGATTAACTGTTAATCTTCAGGAGTGGCTTTTCATTATTGAAGGATCGATGACTATTGCCATTGCAATCCTTGTTATTGCTTTTATCCCTGACTATCCTGGCACTACTAAGCGTTGGTGGATGAGTGATGAGCATCAACTACTGGCTGTAAGCGAAACCACGAGACAATCTATATCAAAGTTTCAAAAGCGAGACTGATGGTTGCTTTACATACTAGGATTGGCGTCTCCGCAATGAAAACGCTGGACTTGTTGATGATGACCCAGGTTCTCTCCTCTGGGGCGTCAAACAAGCTCTTTTTGATCCAAAACTATACATGTTCATCATTCTTCAAATGGCACTTTTAACAGCCCAATCATTCAACAATTTCTTCCCCTCGATCGTTGGAACATTGGGATATAACGAGACGATCACACTTCTCTTAACAGCTCCACCATATGGATTTGCTTTCTTCTGTTCCCTGGCCATTTCCTTCCACGCGGCCCATAAGCAAGAGAGAGGCTTTCATATAGCAATTCCGTTAGGCTTTGCACTTCTTGGTAATCTTCTGGTAAGACCTACCCACCCGAAAACTACACAATTTCAAATCGAATGTACATTCTTATACTTTCTTCATTCGGCAGGCAATGTTCGTCCCTTCTACTGGCGGCCGTTACTTCAGCATGTTCCTCATGACAGCCGGCTCCTACTCACCATATAATCTTTGCGTTTCCTGGCTCAGCTCTACACTACCCCGCCCCAAGGCGAAACGTGCGAGTGCGTTGGCGATTGTTAATTTGATGGGTGCTGGAGTTGCGCATTTCTATACCTCGTATATGTTTCCCGACTCACAACAACCACGGTACTACGCTGGTGGCGGCGTCATGAGTGGTGCGTGTCTGGTGTGTGCGCTCATGGCATTGTGTATTAAGTGGCATTTGAAGAAGCAAAATGCCCAAATCAAGAGAGCAGAGTTAGAGGATGGTGTCCTTGCGGGTAGTTCTGCGATTGCTGGAACGGCGAGGGTAGAAGGGGTGGTATCTTTCCGATATGTGCATTAAGTGAAGTGTAGTATGCCATGGTCCCGTTACAGTCTTGAAAGTTATTTCTATTATGGGAAGATGTGACAATCTATTCTACTTCTACGCTGTGCGGGTCTATTCTCTTGATCTGTTCGATTAATCTGGAACTTGAATTCTTGTTGTATTGTAGATAGCCATATCATAATACCCATCAAGCGTATATACTCCAAACCGGACAACGCAAAAACAACCAGCTCTACCAATACATACGATCCCAAAGCGGAAAAGACATCAGGCCCTTCAAACAATAAGAGTAGGACCTATTGTGAACAGAAAAATATCAACATGTTCCTCTCCGAATGCACATGTACGCCAACCGCAAGCAAAGAGACAAAGCAAACCAAAGCCAAAACTAAACCAAATTACCTCCCCAAAGGCGACTCCGAGTTCATGATGGTACAAGCCCTGACTTTCATATTTAAAGGAAGCCTTTAGTGTTGCTGGGCTTCCGCTGAAGGGCATCGTTAGATCCATAAGCAGCACTTCCCCGGCGGCTACCTGCATCACTGAGCGCGGCCATGGGGGGGCCGTCCAATGGTGTTACTCCTCGATTTGTAGCTGGCAAGATCCCGCTCCAGACGCGACGACTTCTCTTTCTCCTCGCGCAATTCACGCTCGGCTCGACGAATCTTTAGCTGAGTATCAGTATCACCCTGCTGAAGTTCATCGATGTTCTGGAGGAGACGCGCAATCTTCTCCTGGGCCTTGTTCATGTCGTCGGTAAGCTGGACATTGACCTTCTCACGTCTATCAATCTGTGACTGGAGATCCTTCACAGTACGGTCAACGTTCCGTAGAGATCGTTGCTCGGCACTATTCTTGTTCTCTTGGTCTTCCAAGTGGGTCTCGAGCTAAAACAAAAGTTCGATATTAGTCAATGTAATCTAAATATTATAAAGATATTACTCACCTCCTTAATTCGCTTGTGCAAGAACCGCACGTCCTGACTACCGGAAGAATAGCCCTTGGTTTCAAGATCAACACAGCGAAGTTGAACTTCCTTGAGCTGCTTCTCGACCGCTGCCTTTTCCTTGAAAAGCTGGGCATGGGCCTCGCGTTCAGCGGTGAGCTCTTTCTGCATCTCGGTGTTCAGAGCATCAGCACGGCGCATCTTGCCGACTGCTGCAGAAGAAACATCCTCCTGTTGAGCAAGCTTGGACTTGAGCTCCAGCAGCTCACGATCCATGCTAGCGGCATTACGCATAGATGGACTCTCGCCCTTGGCAAGGTCTTCCAGACGCTCACCGGCCTCAGCCAAGCGACCCTCCAGCATTTTCTTGTCCTTCAAGAGAAGATCACGCTCGGCAGTGACATCCTCAACGGAAGTACGCAAAGTTCGGACCTGGGAAAGAAGGGAGACAACCTTGACTTGGGCCTCGTTGTGTGCCTTGGCAGCCTCATCTCGAGAATTGGTGATATCTTGCATTACCATATCCAAGCGAGCCTTCTCCTTAGCCCAAGTAGAGCTGTTAAGGACTTCATTATCCCATTTGCTCCGAAGATCTTCCAGCTCCTCCCGCAGGCGAGTGTTCTCCCCACGGGCATGCAGTACACGCTCACGCTCCATCTCAAGTTCACTGTTGATTGTCGAGAACTCTCTCTGGTACTTTTGTCTAGTTTGCTCCATTGAAGTTTCTTTGTCTTCAATATCGATGGCTCGCTGGTTGCGGTAGTCCTCAAGCTCGTTCTGGAGACGTTGCTTAGACTGCAAGGCGGCTTGAAGCTCAGCAGCTTGGTCCTCCATACGAGCCTCCAAGGATGTGGTCTGACGCTGTAGATCCTCGATAAGACCATCCATTTCTTTTCTTTCGGACATGATTTGAGCACAGGTTTCCTCGGCTTCCTGGGAACGGGCCTTGGCAAAGTTCTCCGCACGTGTAGCCTTAAGAACTGTGATCTCGGCTTGCTCAATCTTGTTGAAGTATTCATCAGCACGTGTCTTATATAGACTGAGGCTAGACTCTAAATCGGCAGCCCTCGAGGATTCCGAGTCAAGACGAATTTGCAGATCTGAGAACTCCTGGAGGAGTTGATTGCGGCTGACAGCATCTTGATCCCTGATCTCTTGGATTTCCTGCATCTCAGAGCGGACATCGCGAAGCTCGACTTCCAAAGCAGCACGGCTGCGCTTCAGTTTCTCAAAGTGAGACTTAGCTTCTCCAAAGTCGGCCATAGTCTCGTTATGAACCTTGAGAAGAGAGCGACGAGATTGCTCTTGGGAGTTTATCAAGTCATATAGTTCTTCGTGGGACTTGGCCTGGACATCACGCAAGGACAATTCACCGGAGCGAATGCTGCGCTCCAAAGATGATACCTTCTTGGCTGAATCGTCGAGTTGGTCATGAAGGCGGCCATTCTCGCGTTCAAGTAGGTTCATACGACGAATAGAGGGACTCTCATCCTGCCAGATGTCTCGGTTGGGGGTCGACCGTTCAATCTGGCCTTGGAGATGACGGTTTTGCATCTCGGTCATCTGAAGCCTGTTCTGAAGCTCTTCAATCTCGGCTGCAGAGTCCATGCGTCTTTGGTAACCAACAGTATCAACAGTTCTGTCGGAGCGGGCTGAATCATTGGCTGTTTCGTAAACATTTTGTAGTCGGTTGGGTGTTGAGGGATTGGAGAATCTCTTCAGCGCGTTTTCAGAATTCTTACGGAAGTGCTGCGGTGTGCGATTGTTCGCCACTTCGTTCTGGTCAATTTCCTCAAGCAGAGCACGCTTTGACGAGGAGTACTTAGTATCTAGATCTTTCATTTCGTCTGCGTGACGGCGACGCAACTCAGCAAGCTGGCTCTCGGCCCGGGCATGCTTCTCCTCTGAGACCTTGAGCTTGTGTTGCACGGTATCGATTACTTGGGCCAAGTCGACCTGCTTGGAAAGCTGAGGTTGAACCGCTTCCCAGGACTGAGTAGTCTCAGTGGCCTCGGGTTCAAACACTCGGTGAAGAAGTATTAGCTTGTGGTGTAACTCTTCAACTTCTTTGTTGGTTCTATCCAAAGTGGCTTGCACTTGACGTGTGTTTGACTGAGCCTGGGCACGAAGCTGACGCTCATTCTCGAGATTGCGGTTGGCCTCTGCAAGTTGAATGTTGGCAGTAGATGCGGCCTTTTCAGCATTGCGGCTAGTCTTATGCTCCCTCTGGATCTCGTGGTTGATATCCTCAAGGTTCAAAGCAAGTTTCTCCTTTTGCTTTTCAAGGGAGGTAATGGCAAGCTGCGATTCCCCAAGCTGACGCTCCAATTTTTTGTTTTCTTCGTCCAGCTTGGCCTTCTCCTTCTGAAGATTGGCCAAGCGGAGTCTGTTGTTGTCGCTAGCCTTAGAACTCGAGCGAGCAATGTCCAGGTTCTTTTGCTGTATTTTCGTGAGAAGAGATCGGTTGTCATTCTCGGAAGCCGTCAATCGACCGCGAAGGGTTACCAGTTCTCGCTCAAGCCGTTCTTTGTGCTGATCATGGCGAATACGGAAGTTATCAGATTCAGAAATTGCATGATTCAGTTCCTGAACACGAGCAGCCAACTCGGAACGTTCCGTTTCGATATCCTCAAGCAGCTCCGTTTTCTCGGTCAGATCCCTGCGCAGACTCGAGATGCGTTCATCAGACTGGCTCTTCAACTTGCGCTCAAGCTCAGCCTCCGCATTCAATCGCGCATTCTCAACATTTGTGAATCTGTCACGAAGCTTGATCAATTCGCCCTGTAGCTCCTTTTTCGAGGACTCTGCAGCAACACGGGCCTCAGTCGCTCGCCGAAGACTATCTTGTTGAATATACATCTCTTTCTCAATTTCAATCTTTGAATTGTTCAGAGCCTCGTACTTGGTATTCAGGTCCGAGAGATTATGATCGGCAAGCATCTGGACATCATCTCTTGACTGGCGTTCCCGGCTGAGGTCTGTCTCGGCCTTGAATAATTGTTCTTTCAATTCATGCACTTGACGTTCAAGCAACTTCCTGCTTTCGCCAGCCTCAGCATCCTCAGTTCTCTTATCCTCAAGAAGCTGTTTCACGGCAGCGGCTTCCCGCTCCAGCTGAACTTTCTCCGAGCGCATAGCATCTCGCTCCGCCTGCACTTCGCGCAGACGTTGTTGCATATCATCATGCCGAACTGATAGAGATTTCTTTTCGGCTTCAATACTCTGTTTTTCTTCGCTATGCTTCTTCGCGTCGCTTCGCAGAACAGCCATTTCACTCTCTTTCCGTCGCAAGAGATCTTCATAACCTGTAGATGTGGCAGAAAGTTCGGAAATTTGCTGACGTACAGATCGATTGTCATCAAGAAGCTCGCGGACTTGCTTCTTTGATTTGTCAAGCTCTTTGGAAGTATTCGCAAGCTTCACATCAAGGTCCTGATCTGTTTTCAACAACTTCGCTTCAAGCTCCTGAAGCTTGCGGTCTTTGAGGCTGAGATGGCTTTGAAGCATCTTGATTTCTTGCATAAGCTCTTGGATTTGGCTATCCTTGCCGGAGAACTGACTCTCTGCTTCAGTGAATTTGTCATTTAGTTCAGCCAATCGCGCTTGCGCGTCATTCTTTTCAGCCTCCAGCGTTTGAATAATGGCACCTGCTTGTTCAAGCTGAGTGATACGCAGTTGAAGCTGCTCGTCTGTCTTCTTCTTTGCGTCAACCAGCTCGTCCAGTTGCTCTTCAAGGCTTTCCTGGTCAGCAATAGCTTCGGACAGCTTCTCTGCGAGTTCTCCCTCTCGGGCTTGCAAACGCTTGAAGATCTCCTCCTTGTCAAGAGCAAGGGCACGCTCGCTTTCGAGGGTTTGTTGGATCTTTTGAATCTCCAACTCAGTACGTCGTCGCTCCTCATCAAGTCTCTGGCGATCAGAAAGATCCTTCTGCATTTTCTGCTCGAGAGATTTGATCTTGTCATCTCTTTTCTGCACTTCCTTGGCTGTGCGTGTGTCGCCAAGAAGGGGCTTCATCCTGGAGAACATACGCCACCAAGGACTATCCTTCAGCTCCAGATAGGCGTGGAAGTTTTGCTGAATGATGCGGGTTGCCTCGGCACGATAGAGACGCTTGTTTGAGATTCGACGTTGAACGAACCCACGAGCCAAAGACTGGAAGCGGGTCATGATATTCCGAATGATTTCGTCCCGCTTCTCTTCCAGGTCTGCCAGGACACCTGCCCTGAAGAAAACTTTGGTGCGGCCGACGCGATACCAGGATCGATCCATACCTAATTGTTCAAGCATCATTTGGGCTGCACGCTGACCCTCAAGATAGCCCTTCGGCATCTTATGGCAGAGTACGCCATAACGCTGTCTGAACTCAGCGAAGGGTAGTCGATTAGGGAAGCCTGTTCGTGCAATACGAATACCTTCCAAAACACCATTGCAACGAAGCTGGTCCAAAACTAATGGTGCATGAAGCATCTTTGGACGCTTCTTGTGGTTTGGCAATATACATCGCACGAAGTGAGGGTGGGTGGAGTGTAATTGGCTCATCAAATTGGCAAGTTGCTCCTTGTGTCTTTGAGCGACTGTACGGAACAATCCCTTCTTCACGCGGCTTCGAGGAAAATCGACTCCGACTTCCGAGTCAGCGCAATCGGAGAAAAGATTGGCGACATGGGCTTCCTCCGAGTCAGCCAGGAGGCGTGTAATATTGTCGTTCAAGGGGTCCTTATTCTTCTCAAGCCAGTCGTGAGTTGTGTACTCCACCTCGGCAGCATAGTGTGTAAGGACAAAGCCTTGACTTAGACGAGCAGAGCGGTATTTAGGTGTTTTGCGGTCCCACAGCGAGTGAAGCTTCTCGGTAAAAGACTTATCGGTGGCCTTGGGCATCACACAGTCTTCGTCAAGGCAGGAGAAGATACCAATAGGATTGGTAAGTTCAATTAGATCAATTGTTGGCTGTAAATCTTTGCCGAAATCGATGAATTGCCACTCGATCTGTTCTCTGGCATATTCCTCTTGTTCCAAAACGAACATATGATGATTGAAGAACTGCTGAAGTTTCTCATTGGTATAGTTGATGCAGAGTTGCTCGAAGCTGTTGTTTTCAAAGATCTCAAAACCGGCAATATCCAGCACTCCAATGAAATAGTTATCATCAGCCATGGAGCGGCCTAGCTGATTGTTGATTCTGGTCACGAGGTCTCCAAAACCGCGCTCATAGATACCCTTGGACAAGGCATCCAAAGCAAGGCGAACTTGCTCGGGAGTCTGGACCTTCTCAACCCATTCTCGGCCAGCTTTGACCTTAGGGTTAAGCAGACCTTTGACAAAGGGTTCAGCGGGAATACCCAGAAGCCGACAAGCTTTCTCCATGCTAGCATATCCGTCTGGGTTGAGCGCCGCCTGCTCCGCACGGGCACTGGCCTTGGCGACAGACACATTGCCAAGATGCAGGACAGCAGCGATAGTGCGTAAAATACATGTTTGATCTTCCTCTGAGAAATTCATGACATGGAAAGCTTCAATAAGAGAGTTCCACTCATCCTGATCAGAAACTCCCACGATGGATTCATTTCCATCTCTTGTATATGCGAAATCTTGGATCTGAAGGTTGTCGAGCAATAACTTCTCTCTGGTTTTCTTGTCTGCTCCCTGAAGCAGCTGGTAAAAGACGTGATAATTACGCTCGCTGGAGTTGGGTTTAACAACTCGCGACTTCTCCAGCAAGTACCAATCGATCCACGCTCCACAAATCTGACCTGATCTAGAGAATTCAATTCTAATGAATTTTCCGAAACGAGAAGAGTTGTGATTTCGCACTGTCTGAGCGTTTCCGAAGGCTTCGAGGATAGGGTTGGCTCGCAGGATTTGCTGGGATAAGTTTGTCAGATTCTTAGTACCGGATCGACCATATGGAGTATCGGAAGTCGCAACGGCAGCAAGGTACTGGATGACCTTTTTCGTATTCTCTGTTTTACCGGCACCGGATTCACCTCTGTTGAAGAAGATTGTTAACCTAAACCTCGCAATTATAGCTATATATTCAGAACTCACGTCACAAGGATGCTTTGGTTTTCGCCCTCCTCAACTAGGTTCCGGAATGCCTCATCGGCCATAGCAAAGATATGTGGGCGAGTCTCCTCTCTCCCACGACCCTTGAACATCTTGACATATTCGTTCGTATAGATTGGAAGCGGGCAATAAGGATTGATCGTCACGAGGAAAAGTCCAGAGTACGTCTAAACTCAAAATGCATCAGCTATCATCCAACTATTTGTCTTGTCCGTGCAATGTGACTAACATAAATCAAGTCTGATTGGTATCTGGTGTGAAGGTTGTGTACGACTGAGGGTTCGTTCAAATGCGTCAATTCGGCCATATCATCGGCTTTATCAAACTTTGCAGGGTTGACCTTATCCACCTGGTCGGCCTCAACTTCGCGTTGCTAGTCAAATGGTTAGTTATGGTCTCGCAGGTAAAGCGACGGGTACGCGAGAGCTCATACTTCACCATCGTCATCACTTTGGACCAATAACTTGCCACCTTCGAGTTCCTCCAGAACGAGACCACGCACGAATGCCTTCTCGGGATCTTTCAACCAAACATACTTGTTTCCTGAAAAGTCATTGTCGCCTTCCAACCCACGAATTTGGTCTGCACTCCGTCGCATCTCCTCAGACTTGATGAAACTTGGCGCAAAGGTCCCCGATGAAGCATTGTTCCGGCCTGAATTTGATCGTTCCCTGGTGGCCGAAGTTGAAGACCGTGCGGGGGAGAGTTGTGAGACGGATGAATTGCGCAGGTGCCCTCGCGCAGACTCCAAGCCATTTGTCGGAGTGATGATAGCAGACTTTGGTCGTGTCGTCTGTGACTGTGGTGCTGGAGAGGGCGAAGAACGACCAAACGGATTAGCCCGCTTGGGGGAATTGTTTAATTGAGAGGGAAGCATGGTAGGTAGTAGTTGTGGTGTTGGGTTCAGTTAGCGCATTATTTAGAGCCCAGAGCTGTTTCCCATAGCCGTGAGTGTGATTGTATATAATATCGAACAGAGCTTCACTTAGGAAGAAATAAAGGGTGTTCAGCAGAAAAACAGAAAAATGAGAAAAGAAACAACTTGGCTGAAGAAAGTGGGCAGAAGCACAAGTGCCGGTGATGTGATGTGATATGGTGGAGTGTTGGAGTAGGCGGAGAAAGCTGTGTTTTGTTTACATTTGGCCCTGCACGGACCGGCGATCGCGGCCGCCCGAGGAACGCTGCCGGGTCACGTGAAAGCGCATGACAACATTTTCGCGGCGCTTAATTCTCTCGATCACTGTCCATCACGTCTCCAACGGTATTCCAGGGACTTGGTCGCCGTTCTTGGGCAATAATCTTCATCTCCCCCTCAGAACGTCTTCTACTACCATATATTAGTTCTTTCTTGATATTCACAGGGTACTACGGCGAGTGTAACACCTCACATCTTCCCAAAAAAAAACCATTTTGGAGCTCCAGCATACCCGCGCTTAGTCGACCGTCCATCATCATCATCATGATAGGGACGATCTAGTTTCGCTAAGGCATCTTCTTTTCATTTTGGCTTGACATCGGTTGAATCCTACTCTCTCATCGGCACGGATAGATCAGGTCTGCGTTTTCGCGACTTTCATTCCACAATGTCAAACGACCAACAACCCCCTTCATATGGAGGTCATTCAAGCTACGCACAGTGGGCGCCTCCTTATCCTGGAATGATACCTCCCCCACCGAATCTACCTCCTGGTCAACATCCACCCAATCCACCGCATCTTATGAATCCTGTTGCCCAGCCTTTTCAACACGGTGTCGATCCCAATGCGAGTGCCTTCATTCCTCCTCAAGGCGCACCAGTCGACCCAGGCCTTTTCTATCCTCCTCAATTTTCTTATATGCCACCATTTAATCCTTCACAAATTGCGCCGCATCAATTTCCCCCTATTGCCATGCCTCCGTTTGGGTTCCCCCAAATGCTTGCGCCACCTCCGGGGTCCTCACAAACTTTACTCGGGGCATCGGACGCGCAATCAGCAGATGCCAGTCGAGCGCAAACCTCTCAGGCGCAAACCAGAGCCCCTAGCTATACGAACTCACTCCACGAAGAAGGCGAAGTTGATGACGAAAATAGCAGCGCAGTCTATACGACCAAAGCCTCAAAGCCCACCAACCCCTCCCGCCTAGATCAAATCCCATCTGCTCAAAATGACGATTTGGAAGAAGGAGAGCAGCTTTCATCCCGAACGTCAAGCCGGAGCAGCTCACGTACGTGTTTTCTACGCATCGCTCTTTCTTTTTCTTTTCTTTTTCTTAGCTAACTCTGCCGTGAATGCTTAGCCTACAATCCCCCGCTATCTGTTTCAGCTGACCCTGATGTGGTCAATCGCGCAATTGAAATGCAAAAGCGAGAGGTGACAACGGCAACTTCAGAAGAATCACAGCCACCTAAGTCAGCAGCTCAGCTACGAGTTCAAGCGCAAGGTGCTCTCCTTAGCCTTGCACCTCACAATATTCGATACGAAGAGCTCGTGGCCGAAGGAATAAACCCGACACTATTGAAGCAACTTTATGAAGAAGTTGGAATTCGAATCGCTACTCCTAAGGCCGAGAAGAAAGCTGGATCAACAACTATTCCCGCAAAACCTCCTCAGGGACCTTCTTTGAAGAATTCCGTCCCTCAGCCTGCACAGCCTGCAGAACCGACGAAAAATACGGAAGTTCCAGTTCTGGCTTCAAGTAAAGTTGAGAATGAGTCGAAAATGGCAGCAACAGATTCTTCAAAGACCACGCCCACTGCCCCTCCGATGGGCTCGAACAAGCCTATGGAAAGAAAGGAAGTCATTGCTAGAATGCTTGCTGAAAAGGCCGCTGCTAGAGCAACCGAGCCCCAGGACACCCCGAAAGTGACTCCGAAGGTGACACCAAAGAGCTCTCCTAGTGCCGTTTCATCGACAGCCACGCCTGCGAAATTGAACGGGACGGGAGTGAAGGAGAAGAATAAGGCGCAAACCGAATTAGCGAGGCAACGGATTGAGCAGCTTAGAAAGCAGGCTCTGATGAAGCAACAGGAGAAGAATCGACAGCCGAGCCAGACTATGACTGTCCCAGGCCAAGTTCCGGAAAGTTCAGTACCCAATGAAGTGGCTACGCCTGTGCCTGCGCATACTCCTGCTGCTGATCCTGTCCCTGCTCCTGTCCCTGCTCCTGCTCCTGCTCCTACTATCGCACGTACGCAAGTGGTACAACACCCTCTACCTGTTCGACCTCCTGCTTCTGCCGATGTTTCAAAGATCCCAGGACTTCTCCTTGCGGGCTCCGATCAGGAAAGTACTCAACCTAATAATCCCTCGGTATCCCAAGATATTGGTGTAGACTCAACGCCGCTATCTCGTACATCGCAGCGGAAGAGGCCGCGGGCTTCTGATTTTGATGAACCTCCTGACTTGCCAAAGAAACCTTTCAGTTATTCAACCGCTCCATCTGATTCAGAAAGCAGACTTATTATTGATATCAGTGAAGATGAATCACTTTACGGTGATGATGAAGGTGCGGATATGGATGTAGACTCCAGTTCGGAACAGGAGCCAGCCTCTGCTCCTTCTCTCGCTGTTCCAAAGCCACCTCTTTCCAGAAATTCTTCTAGAGGTGGCTTGTCCTCTTCTACCCCCCAAAGCCATGATTCAGAGAGCCTCCGCAAAAGAGATCTTCAGATCCAGGCAATGCATCGCAGGATAGCAGAGCTTGAGCAAAAACGAAAAGAGAAGCTCGCAGCCAGTCGTACACAATCGCCTCTCCCGTTGGTCGCCTCAACTCCTTCGTCAGAAGAACAATCCACCGCTACAGGTGCCGAAATTTTTGAGACTTCTTCTGCCCCAGTTTCAACCTCCAAATTGGCACCTGACACATGCACCAGTGTTTCCACTCTTGCCGATCGGCCAGACCTTATCGATACCTTTTGTGAATCCTCCATCAGAGTCCTCGCTTCCATGGACATGTCGCAATTGGATAAAATTCGCTCTCAAATCCTACGCATGAAAGAGATTGAATCAGGTCTTCCAGAGCTAGATGCTGAGATCGAGTCATCCGAGCAGCGCCTCGCTACCTGCAAGCGAGAAGCCGATACTCTACTAGCTGAAATCACAAAGGGGAAGGAAGGTCGGCTTCAACTTGTAGATGAGCTCAAGAAACTCAGTGATGAGATCAATGGTCTCACATTGGAGGATTTGGATGAACTCCGTCGGCAGGCTGAAATCAAGGAGCAGCACCTCGCTACTCAAGGTAAGACAGACCTGATGGATACTTGAGTGCGCATTTTCATTAATTTATTTCCAGCTGTTTCGAGTGCAAATTCTTCTGCGGGTGCAGAGGACGGTGTTGTTCTAAGCGCACAAGTCCCTTTCAGCCCAGGGGCCGCAGCGGGTGTCTCCCAGACCCAGGTCAACGGAGCAACTGAAGGCATGGATGATACTCGGGAGGCAGAGTCCATGTCGGACTCGAGCTCCACTGGGTCTTCCATGGATGAATCCAGCGACAGTGAAAGCTCTGGCGACAACCCATCCGACCAAGAAGAAGAAGAAGAAGAAGAAGAAGAACTTGATACCTCAAGCCCTCTTCCTGATACAATTACTGGGCCCCAAGCTACATCAGAACCTAGCATCGACCACCTCAACACGGAGGTACCATGTAATGCTTTGCCCGATCGTCCACAATCGGTGGCCGAAGATGTTGATATGGTCGACAATGAACATGATGAAAGTCAACAAAAGGAGACTGAGCAATCGCGCCGCGAAACATCTGCGGAATCAGATGATTACGAACCCCCCTGAGCCTGAAACCGGCGCAGAATCGCCTGGCTCGGCATATAGTCCACCTCTCAGTCCAGCTCCACTTGCCATCTTAGATGACCCTACGCATTCCGCCCCCGAGGCGGACCTAGCTCCAGATGCAGCATTCTTGAGTGCACCTCCGGTACCATCTTGGGAGTCACGGCCGCTAACGGAGGTCCTTGGGGCGCCTGGTGTACGAACACCTCTCCGGAGACATATTGTATAAGCACTGACTGTTAGCTGCAGAGCAAAGCACCCACTATTGATTTGGATCCGAAATTTACTCCTTACACCAGTCCACTCAAAATGTTCGAGGCATATCGCTTCCATCCCGACTTTCTAAAAAACGTTTCGGGCGGCTACCGTTCGCTAACATACAGTCATGATATTGATACGATGAAAATGCTTTGTCCGTACGAGTTGGCTGGTGGTGTGTGCAACGACAACACCTGTGGATTCCAGCATTTTCGAGACATTACTCCAAGCGGTGCGTCGACGAACTGAAGCCGAGTACCATACCCCAGATGGTTCCCATTTCTTTCTCTGTTTTACTATTCTGCCCCCATTTACCACGCGGATGAGCGATTCTCGAGTCGAACCCGCTCATTACCCATTACCCATTACCCACCCTTCCATTCTTCTATGCTTTTTTTTGTCTTGCCCGGTCTAAATGCTGACCACAGTGCTATTAACCTCGACAGATGACAAAATTCTAGTCCAAATGGGGGCTCTCCGCGAGGGCCATTCCGAAGAAGAAAAAGAAACGTATCGCACCGGCCTGAAAGAAATCATCAACGGCATGCGACGTGACAAGGTGAAAGATTTCACTACTGTGGCCAACGAGATTGCCGCATACCGTAGGCGCGTTCTCCAAGACCCAACACGAGTCTTGCACCTGTAACTTTTCGAGAAGTCCACAAGGTGAGCTGGCATCGCCTTTCGACCATTTGCTGGCGAGTATTCGCCATCATTCCCTCTTCCCACCACTCTCTTACGATACCCCTTCTATCGTCCTCTTGACGCCCGAGGTGTTTTACCCCTTCCATTTCTTTTGCCCTTTTCGCTTTTGTCTGCATTGCATTTAGCCAGCGCGGTGTTTCCTGCGTTTGAAGAAAAAACATTCGCCCACGACTGGGCAAATTTCCTTACCACCTTGGGTCCTCTGGGTTCCCCCATTAGAACGGCATTCCGCGTCTTTCCAGCTGCTGGTCGTAAGGTTGCAGTTCAGCTCGGCGCAGATCGACAACATCACGCGGTTCCTGGTGGATGGGTTTACTTCTCGCTGTTGGGGAGGTTGTATGATTACGATGCGCGGAGTGGTCTTCGCAGCACATATTCGATACGAGTACTAGTACCGTGAATACAATATTTCAGCAAAGCATTCGCTTTTTTACTTAACTATATAGGTAGTCCTGAAATTGGTAAATAAATTTTCATTATTTGATCATTTCGGATTTTTAAGCACTGGTAGATTAAGTAGAAGATCAATTTCAATGAACCTTGAATTTCACAAGTGCTGGGTGCCTGCCGGAAGTTAATTGAGGTTGAGGCTGCGAGTCACATGGATGTCCTTGCAATATTGTCCGGAGAAATATACAAACAACCTCTACATCAAACTTGAATGACTCAACACATCTGACTGAAAGACTACCATAAATAAAATGAATTTTCTTATTCTACTTTCCAACAATTAATTAAATAACCCCTAGAATCAATGACTCATTCCAGTGATATCATCAGAAAAATCAACTCGATATCACCAGCCAGCCACCAACAAAACAAAATAAGCAACATCCGCCCGCAGTCTGTAGATCAGAATCAGGAATCAGAATGCTGACATCCGCACGTCAGAAACACAGAATACAGTCTAATTACCATAAGAATAGTAAAAAAGGGGCCAATACACTTTCCTCAGCAATGAGATGATCACTTATGCTTTGGCCCCCAGCGTTTAAAGTGGCCGAGTTAAGAGTGTGCTAAGTTTAGGACATCGGGGCGGGAACCATCATTAGTAACTACTAACTACTAACTAGTTAACTAATTACTGGCTATTATCTGAAATTTTGAGATATACGAGGATCATAATTTGCAGTTGAGGCGGAGTGGATAATTAGGGTAAATAAAGGGTTAATGAGGTGGGATGGTCGATGGGGTTCGGAATCGGATCAGTTTCACGAGAGGAGATACTGGGCATCCAAGAATAGTGATTTCGATTCGATATCGACTTTTTTCTTTTCGGAGAATATACTATGTAGGTCGAAACGTGAAGGGGTGAAATAATCGCGCGGATGATCGCCTGAGGGACCAGGGGCTACGCGGTTGTCGATGATCATCCAAGTCTGAAGATGACAGGGGTGAAACTGGCAGTCAGCTGGTCTGACAAGAATTAATATCACTCGTACTACTACTACTACTACTACTACTATTATCTTGTAATCTTCTATATAGACTCATACTGTATTACTCTATTTAGCCCAGAAATCTAAATGTGGAGGCTATACAGATACAGATACTCCAGAGTAAGTGTAAACGGAGTACGCCGTCTTTCATCTCGATCGTCCAAATTATTCCCCACTCAAACAAAATGTACTATGTATGCTGTGAGTCAAAATCCCGCAAGGCAGACTGATGTCCGTCATTCTTCCAGTAGTCTATGATGGCAATGAATGGATTGAATTAAGATCGATGGGAGCTCATTGGTTGATGACCAGCCTCACTTTCAAAAAATGTACTGTACGGAGTAATCACCCAAGACTACCATAATATGCCATAATATAATCGGCAAAATCGGGAGCGGAGACTAGTAATAATTGGAAATATAGTAGAATTAAGAAAAGAGTAGGTCTCGTGATGACGCCCACGCCCGAGCCCAAGAGAAATTTACGGAGTAAACGAGTTATAGCGGGACAGGGCAAAAGAGGTAAATAGCATCAGGACAGAATGTATGAGTGGATGAATAGACGTCACTGGATCAGGGCGATGATGGTGGAGTTCAAAAGTCTTAGCTTGACTTGAACTGATCCATTCGCGGGACCAAGCCTGTGGACTCCCGAGAAACTCCCCGAAAGTGCCAGTTTCCAGGTGCCCGTTAAGCCCTAGAGGGCTTGGTAGGGGAGATTGAGTGGACTTAAGTTGGTTTAGTGCTTGTGTTGGTGGTTCGGGCGCAAGGCCGGATTATTCTCTGTCATTCAGCACAGGTAGCACAGCCTCTTGGTTGAATGAAGGGGAATAGTCTGGACCTTGTGGAGTGGGGGGAGAATTTGGGGGCAGAGAAGAGCACATATTCAAATGCAAGATGGGATACTGGCTAGTTAGTTAGTTACTTTGTTACTACCAGCTGCATATTGGTGGGTTGAGGTGGTTAGGGTTGACTGGGTTGAGGGGTGCACCGCTTGTTTACGCGGGTGGTAGGGCTGATGACAGCGTAAAATCAGGACAAAGAGCGGTGCTATTTTTTTGGTACTCCGTACCGCATATACACAGTATGAAGATCGACGCAGAAACAGGAACATCAGGCTTTTTGGCTTTCGTATTGGCGCTGCATCACGGTTGTAGGTCAATGCGCCAAATTGTCAGTTGGAGACGCCCCAGTCTAATTCTGCTAATTCTACTAGGTCACCAGTCTAACACGGTAGTTCTTCGCAATTCTCCCTCCCAAGGCACTACATAGTTATCCTACGTTGCCTAACTGGCCAGGCAGAGAATCCACTTAGCTGCGCTGTGGGGATCGTTCATTGGTGAATGCAGACATCATCTTGCGTCGAGGCTCAAAGTCACGCTGGTTGTTGCTGCTGCGGCTCGGGCTCGGCTGAGGAACGCCAAAATACAATGCAGGGAGCGAAACAAGCCCCGGTTGAAGATCATCGATGACTCGATTCTCAGGTTTGGACTCGTACATTCTGTTCATACGGGTGTGCATCTTGCATCTCTGCGGGGCGTGCTATCCAGAAACGGTGCCCGGGGCTCCCGTGCAGGATGAAGCGCTGAACGAATGAGAAAAGTGGATACAGAAAAGAGATAAATGATAATATCAAAGGCGATTACTATTCTAGTAAGAAGTACGAGAGATTAAATCATTCCGGAGAAATAATAATAGTAATATTTGAGTATGTTTTCCAAAAAAGGACTTAGTGCAAGCAAGGCAGACAAGGGGCCAGCCCCTAAACCCAATCGGGGAGCCGCGAACTATAGAACGGTCTAATCTAAGCAGAACGCAGCAAAGAAGATCACAAATGCATAAAAATCACAAACCAAAGAGTTATACAGACCCAAGGAAATGAGATAAAACATGAAGCATCAAAACAAATAAAAAAGAAAAAGAAAATGCACCAGGCTATGAGGATATACCGATCGCTTTGCAGAACAAGTCAAAATCATCAAAGAAAAAATCACATCAAAGTATTCGGAGACACTAGAAAGCCATGTTAGAACATTGCTCCGTAAAGCAAATTGTAAGTAGCAGATCAAGAACTTACCATAATTTCATAGTCTTTAAATAAAGACTATCGGGTTGCGAAATGCGCTTATTTCACATTCGTGCAGCTGCCGCAGGCATCATGGTTGCAAACGACACATCGCGGCTCGATGTCCCAGACTTTAGGTCCATCATTGCACTTGCAGCAGATATACATTGCAGTGTGGCCCTGTATATGAGCTGGTCCCCGCAAAGATGATGTTTGCGTCGTAGGCCGTAGTCGAGAAAGTGGCCGAATACCGGTAAGATCTGGTAGAGCGATGGGCATGCTCTGGGTGTTGTGTGATAGGGTTCGCGCGGTATTGAGTTGGACCGTGGCAGGGTATGGTGATGGGCCGTGAGACTGAGAATGGGCGTGGAGGTTTAAGCTGTCACTGTCGTAGGTCTTCTCTTCGTTGCAGAAGTCGCAGCGGTGTTCACCACAGTTGATGCAGGCGTCGTAGAGGGCCGAGTTGTGAGGGCCGAAGGAGCAACCACAGCAGTACCAGAGGGATGCCATTGTTCTGGTAATGTGGAAGGACGAGGTGATGTATATCAAAATTGATTGAATAAGATTGAATTGAGTTACAACTGCTTGGGAAGGTAGCAGTAAGTGCAATCTGATAGAGTTGGTTGTTGGTTGTAGATTGTAGATCGATGTCTAGATTTGTATCTATCGTGAAGAAGACAATAGTAAACCCAATAAGCTGAGATGATTTATGATTGAAGAATGAAACAGAAATTATTCAGAAGGCACGAGACCAGAATATATAACAAAAAATACGTGAAGAAGAAGACATGGCCTGAAGACAAAACATGCAGAGAGGACAAGGCAGTAACCCTGCCTATTTGGGTTAGCATCAGCCAAAGCCCCCCCAAGTCTGCCTAAGAGAAAAGATGAGAATGGGCCATTTTGGGAATGGACTGGAGGGGGTAGTTCACCCGGGCTCCATAACGGTGGACGGGGCGAACGATATTCAATCTAATGGAAGGAAAAAAAAACAAAGATTATCCACCTCATTACAAGAGTAGCCGGGGTGCTGGGCGCCAGTGGTCTAGAGATGTGGCTTTGTAGCAGCCTCGGTGCCTGGGCAAAGAGCCCCCTTCCCCTCCGATCGCCAGGCGCACCAATGAAGTCAGGGGGATGTGTCGTTGAGTCAATCAATGGATCCACTAGAGAAAGAGAGCCATAGTCAGAGGGCTGCAAGGCTGCACGTCGTTCACCGTCTCGTAAGGGCGTCAGACCCGGGGAAAACGCTGGTGAACTATGCCCCGGCTGTGCCGAATTGACGGTCACGTCCCACTTGGGGAAGATACGGGCAACGATACATACCCTCTCTAACCCTTCACCCTCTAACCCGGGAGGACTCTTGAGACGTAACGAACTCTTGATGATTTGTTGTCATGATTTTACCCTGCTTCGCCCGGTTGTGCCTTGGAATTCTGGATTCTGGTAGGTCGTGTTATGCGATGAGTCGAACGAAGAGTCATACTTCTTTAACCTTGATCTAGTCAGGTGTCGCGGCTAAGCCCTCTGTTGCCTAAGGAGTAAGTCATTGATGATGTAGGCTCATGATGTTCTTTTCAATTCTTTCAATTCATTGGTTGTTTAATCTTATTCTAATCCGTTCTTTTCGATTTAGTATTTTACAAATTTCATTTTCAGCTCAATTTGTGGAATATTTCCTGCTGTGCAACCATGCTGTTCTGTTTGATTTTCAAAGTCGTGTCATTCTTAATCATTGATGTATCAAGTATGTGATACTTTGTCCTGGAGATGGCCATTGTTAGTCAAAGGTGATGGTGAGGATATTTGCTGGAGTCGATTGGCCCGGTCGGGCATATCTACAATGAGAACTACCATTGAGGAACTGTTGTTTTTATGGATCTGAATGGACGACAATGCAATTATATACATCTAACTTATAGATTATAATGATTCTCTTCTATTCAATATTCCTATATAAATACTAATTTATAGTCAGTTCCAACGGACTACCGGTATATGCGATTACGTCAGTCTGGGGGGTCGCAGTTTCCCTGTGAATTTCCGATCTGATCTGCTCAGCCCAATTTGGCTCCTCAACTTCTTTCTTTTTTTCTCCTCTTCAACACTTCCTCTTTCCCTCTTCTCCTCTTCCCATCTACTCTCCTCCTATCTCTCGTGTCCATGTATTTCTCGGCGTGATCCGTACGAGGCAGAACTTTTCCATGGTGGCCCCAAACACCAACGCGCAAAAGCGCGTCAACCTAGCGGTCTCGAGAATCATCCCGCCCGTGCTACTCGGAATCGTCATCTACGCCAGTTACGCCATCACGAAACCACTATGCAGTCAGTTATTAATCTGCCTGGAGAAATAGGTTACTTTATTTTCACTATCCTTTCCCACAGCTAACCCTTTTCTCTAGTTGATTATCTTCTCCGTCCATTACCCTCCTATAATCGCAGTCCTCGAGTCGGCGCAGGCGCCGCCATTATAGCTATTTATTACTTCCTTCTAATTGTCCTCCTTACGACATACCTTCGCCTACTGTACAGCGTAATTCGAGATCCGGGTTTTCTTCCTCTTGGTGCCGAGCGTTTGCAGGCGGACGCGGCAGAAGACTCGAAGCAATCACACAAGAAGCGACGACAACGCCGGCGCAATTCGGGACAAGCGCGTGATGCGGAGAAAGTCGATGCACCGGTCGACCTGGGACAGGGAGTCGCCAGTAATCGCTCAGGGAGAGCTCATGACGAGGAATCCCTTGGTTTGGAGGATTTTTATACGAAAGATGTATATGTTTGTCAAGAGGACGGACGACCAGCGTATTGCTCCACTTGTTGCCAGTTCAAGGTAGATCGATCGCATCACTGCCGCGAGCTTGATCGTTGCGTTCGCAAGATGGATCATTTCTGCCCTTGGTATGAATGCTATCCCCGAAAGTTCCGTTCGATTGCTGATTTTTCTTGTTCCAGGGTTGGAGGTGTGGTGTCGGAAACATCCTTCAAATTCTTCATACAATTCGTCTTTTATACGGCTACATTTTGTACCTTCGCCCTTATAGTTTTTGCATATTTCACTGCTCAGCTGAAGCATGATGTGAGTGACCTGTCAAGTCTCACATCTGTGATAACCTCTTCTGACTTCTACCAGACTGGCAACGTTAACGCACACTGGTGTGTTTGCATCGGACTGTAAGTACATCGTGCTCTTTACAAAAATTTCGTTCTGATAACTTGTAGGAGCGGTCTCTTTGGCTTCTTTACTGCGGGGATGTCCTTAACCTCTCTCCAACTCGCTGCATTAAACCTAACCACCATCGAAAACCTCAACCGTCAGTCCGTGGTTTGGACCTTGGCCATCCGTATCCCTGGACATGTATCGGCGCAACTTTTCACCCCGGGTTCTGCTTTGGCTCCTACTTTCCCCACTGTCAGTTTACCGCTAGAATTACCCATCGCGGAGCGCCACGTCTTCGCTATTCTCCACACTCAACCCGGCGAGAACCCCTTCAGTCTCGGCAGTCCATTCAAAAACTTGCAACAAATCATGGGGTATAGCATTGCCGATTGGCTGCTCCCGATAAAGCAGAGCCCATGTGCCGATCACAGCAGTCAAGAAAGCGAATTCGCCCTAGGCCCTGTGGTTACACGATTGAAGCAGGAGGCAGGGTTCTTGCCTCCGCCTGAGAATGGGAATGAACGCCCGAATTCTAAACAGAGTGGCAGAAGCAACGAGCATAGAACCTGAACTGTTCATGCATAGAGCGCACTGCGCATCCAATAATAGAAACATACCAAACCCTGAACCTTGAGCTTCCAGCGTCTCGTATCCATTATTCAGGCTATGTATAAAATGTGCAGGGCTGATAAACCGCCCCCAAATAACCAAAATAACAAAGTGAAATAGTACTTGTAATCCAACACTGTCCCACCTGTACCTGAATACATAGGTACAGCCCCAACTTGTGCATGTTGACCCCACTCCAGTTGCCCCACGCATAGGGCTGAGAGGCGGTTTCATGTTTCCGCAATGAGAAGATATCAAGTAAGCAAGTCGGAATGTTTCGGTTATAATAATAGTAAGAGCTAGGGTAGATGGTCAAGATTGACAATGGATAGTAGATAATGCTGAATCCTGCTTTTTATAGCATGGAGCACCGCGATGGTATTGCTGGTATCTGTGGTTGAGTTGTTCATCATTTGAAGCTCAGATTGTGGCGACAGAAAAGAATTTTGATGAATGCTAAGAACATATTTCTTCATAGTACGAACTTGAAGTTCGTGCTAGAGATAAAAGCCTGAGTAATTCAAAATTCAAGATTATGATGCTTGAAGTTATAGAACAACCAGCATAGTGACTATGCTGGTTCGATATAATTGCAAAAAAAAAAGTATACCACAGCGGTGCAGGTGGCGAAAGCCATAGAAATCATAATCTCATAATTTATATGTGATATTTCTGAAGTGTATAAACAACGCTGAGACTCCCACTAGCACCTGCTAGTAACCACCGAATCAAGACTCTCCAACTAAAGCAGATGAAAGCAATGGTTCATATACACCCGGCATATCACAACCTTCAATCCAAGCCCTAACACCCCTCGCAAAAACCTCAGGAAGTTGCAAAGACCACCAATGAATAGCATCCCTAACCACAAACGCACTACACTCCGGATTTCCACTCCGAAGTAATCGTCCCGCTTCCATCGTATCCTGAACATTATCCCCCTTCCCACCCGCAACAATAGCTATTCTAACACCACGTATCTCCGAATACCGATCCAGAGTCACCAAAGAAAGTTCAGTAAAAACATCTCTCATCGTAGATAGATTCTGATTCTTCTGAACCTCCTCCCTAAGTCCGGGGATGCGTTGTACATCTCCAAAAGAAGCCCAGAATATCCTTTCTGTGGCGAATTTACCTGCCATCGTAACGATACTACTTAGAATCCGCGGATGAGAAATGAACCACTGTCTATACCCGGTAAATGGCGCACAGCCTGTACACCATAGACTTAGTAGTAGATCAGGCGACTGCCGTGCGAGTTCTAGTCCGATAAATCCGCCAAGTGATAACCCGACGATATGCGCTTTGCCGGTTTGAGCTTTTATTTTGATGAGGTTTGTGAGTGTGTTTATGGCGTTTTTCATGGTAAATGGTATGTTCTTGGATCTTGAATGTCCTGGTAGATCGACGAGTAGGATATCATAATCGGTGAGAAATGGTGTGACGTGAGAGAATTCAAGATGGCAAGATTCACCGCCGTGAAGGAAGATTATGGTTTGGTGAGATGATTCTTTGCGGGATGACTCTTCTGAAGGTGGTATATGTGTATATGCGATTTCTAATTCGGGTTTCTCGGGAAGTGATGAATTTGACGACATCTCGAATAGAGAGTCGGAGGTTGAGATGCCTGAAGATGATATTTTCGAGGAGAGGTGCGGAATTGAAGATTGCTTATGTCTTTGGTCTCATCCGTTCTAAAAGCCGAAAGGTCGGGCTTACTGGGGGAATAACGTGACCGCCCCACCCGATTCTAGATGTTTGATACAGTATAGAATTTGCCATGATATAATAGCAGAGGTTGGCTTTACTAGTCTAGTAGAGGGAAACTTTATGCTTAGACCAGGAATAGATACTCGTAATCTTGTAGCTCAAGCGTATACACAGATGACCTTGAAGAAGATTGAATCCTAGGAGAATACGACGAATCTGATAGATAGTAGTACGATTGAGCTGTATATTGTATAGAAATGATTTGATGAATACACTAACTAGGAAATAACAAATAATGCATTCTGCATACAAATGACCGGCCGATCTTGGTAGATTCGTTTAAACAGAAAACCCCGAAAAATAAAACAAGTCGAAAATAAGATACTGAAACAGGTCACATAAAGGAAGATCAACAGAGAAAAGAAATCCCAATAGTTATATCAAGCAATTTAAACCAAGAAAACCCAGACACAGACGAGCTCCTAATCTAGTGCGTACCACCAACGGCCTCGGCAAGGATTTTTGTACCGGGGAGCGTATATTGAATCCCCATGAAAATGACTGTAACGCCTCTATCCTACCCTAGTTCCGATACTCATTTCCAATGCGAAGCCCCTTCTCTAAAGACATGTTGATGTGGAACCACTAAACGGTCTTCCCGTTCAACTGCAATATAGACATTTGAAGTGGCCACAGACCGAGCAACGCTCGGGAGCCAGAGCGAAAGTATTCACATCGTTGGACTGGCAACAGATCCAGACAGCAGCACTCATCCCCTGAGAAGGATAATTGGATGTTGAGAATTTGGTGAGATTGGACTTTATATGTGCGCCAGTGCCCTGGACGGTGATATTCTGTTCTTGATTTCGATCATCTGGAAAAATAGTGGCCGTGTCAGAGAGGCAGTCTGGTTCCGCGTAGAGTGGGATTTCATGACCCGCTAGATGGGTGGCGCTTGGTTTAGAGAATTTAACCATGTTGGCTGGCTAAGATGGAAAGAAAAGAACTTGAATAGGGATATCTAGCGATGTATTGTACTATCGCAAAAAACTCAAAGTCATATAGATATTGAATATGGTGGACTTTAGATCTTCCTTGAAGATAGATAGAGGATAACGATGAAAACTCATGAACTTTATATTCTCAGCAATTCTTCATTTGGCATCATCATCATCATCATTCAACTCTCCTCAAGTTAAGAGCCCTTCCTAACCCAGGGAACCTATAACGATCCAGTATCATGAGTCCACGCTTGCAATCGTGGCAGTACAAAGTCCCATCAGGGCATGGGCGAGGGAGCCGCCGCCCTTACTCACCTCAATTACCGATTAAAGAAATCAGCTGAGCGGGCTATCTCTCAGCCCAAAGCATGAAGAGCCAGTGGTAGATTCATAGTCTGTAAATTCGATTCACCGACTTACGGGGGAGACCATAGTCTTAGCCGCACCTAGGCCATTAACAACACATGCATGAACCCAGGTGCAAAGCAGCAACAACATCGGCGTGTCGGCGACAACAGGAGCAGGAAGGGTGATACTGGTAATACATGTTGTAGACGCGCACCCAAACGCGCGACCTGATGGTATTCAGGCTGTGCAAATTAGGGCTGTGGTTTGAGGGGGGTGAATATGTGGTGGGCTGGGGTTAGAATATCGTCATAATCATGTGCAAGTCGCATGCGTTGAAAAGGCAAAAAGTTAACTGTCTTCCGACAGGAGGACATGTCAATTTCTTGGGAGTAAGTCGAAGAGGGGGTAAGGGCGAGGGTTTGAAGCAGGCTAGATAATTATCGCCCTTCTAACGTATATACTGATACCTAGGTTTGAAGAAGTCGAAGTGAAGATGGACGGAGAACCCTGGTAGCCAATGACGCTTGCTTTACAGGAGGGCATCCGTCTAAGGCAGCATCAGACCCGAAGCTAGGGATGACGGATCGAGCTAGTGATTAGTTGCTGCAAGTCCCATTGTCGGGGATTTTCCTCCCGCGTCCCGCGTGGGTCGTCGATGTAGATGTTGATGATGGGCTCTCGTTTTTGATACAGAGCTTGTCATGTATTCTTCCTCCGGAGCATCGGAGGAGCAAAAGGGGTTGGAGGGGGAGGGGTATCAGGGGAGATCGAAGTAATACTACTACCTCGAGCAATTTTGAAACGGCCAAAGGGTGTCACCTTTCGATCTGGGACGGGAATGATGCACCATGCGTCTCTTGGAATATGCTGTGGTAGGATGGTGATGTCGGGAATGGGGCGGCTGGGCCCGGAGTGGGGAGCACCTAAGCAAGGCAAAGTCGATCAGGGCAGAGCCGAAGAAACCTTGGAATCACGACGGATGATCTTCAATTGCGAAGAGGGTCTCTGTCGGGGCATTGTCGTCCGGGGATGTTGGTCCGTTAATTCCTGGTGGAGTTTGGAGTGGGAGTGGGATTGAGAGGGAGATTGGATTCAGTGGAGAAGGAGAGAAAGGGGAATTTGAGATTGGATGAGAGGGAAACATTCTGGAATTCTGGAAGACTGCCCGGATGGACGAGGTGCATTGCATGAACTGGAGATGGGGAGATGGGGATGGAGTGGCTGAGTGGAAGTTGTGGTGATCCATGGATGATAACCATTTATATAGATCCCGATCCATGGGACTAAAGTATACAAATGTAAACACCATCCTACTCTGCATGATTACTCCTCACACATGAATATACAATGCAAATAATGGGATCTTCTACATTTACTATCATACGATCACTGACTCCACAGCTGAAATTATTCAAACATTGAAAGATGCTCCGCCCCGGTGGATTTGGGTGGACTTTTGGTGGTGCCCGACCTTCGCCCGGCAGAGTGGGACCGTTCAACACAACACAACCCAACACAACCACTGCAACTTGCAGTGTACACATACTCTGTGCCATAAACCAATAAAGATGAATACTATTCATAAGAGACTAAGATGAATAACTGTAGATATAGTATTGTAAATATCATTGATTTATACATAATCTCTACAATCAAAATATAATATTACATCTAGCAAATACTGCTGCTCAAGTATAAAGATAGTAAGTACAATTACAGTGGACTGTAATTGTCAAGTGGGGGAAGCACTGGGGCACTTTGCGTCATGCGAAACTCGCTTTTCTTTTCTTTTTCGTTTCAACTTCTCCTCCTTCGAAACTTCTTTTTCTCTCATTTTTGCCCTCAAGCCCCCCTCCCCACCTCATCTTCATCTCTCCTCGTATCGAATTGATCATTCCGCCCCCTGTCCACCCCCCCTCCTGTTAATCTTAAGTCTGTTCGATTACCGACAGTAGCTCCATCTCCTTGCCGGCCCCATCGCTTCGGCGTTGCTGATGCCAGTTTGGGGGGGACTACTTATACTTCATAATAAGAAACATACCCAGTGAGTACTTCATGGATCTACCTCGGAATTCACGGTCATCAAAGAGTCCAGTCTGTTCCTAATGCCGATTCTACAGCCTCCTCCTCCTGCTCCGGCGTCGACCCAGTCGACCCAGTCGACTCCGGTCGCCTTTCAGCGCCCAGTTCCACGTCCGCGTTTCTGGACCACCCCAATCCCGCGACAAACCACCATGGGATATCATCGCAATCTATCACCGACCGGCGGTAAAAGCCACCTGACGGGCCCGCGAGCATCTACTGGAATGGTTCAAATACCGTCTGCATCTTCTTACGAACCTTACGATACTTCCAGACGCCATCTGGATTATTATGATGATTACTATTACCCCTCTGACGTGGGCTATGGTACCCACCGCTACCAGCCAAGACATCGATCAACGGTCGATATCCATCCCACCTCCCAGCAGACATATAGAGATTCTGGCCATGGCCACGCAAAAAGACGTACCGAGTACGCCATTCAGCCGCAGAGTCCAAGCCAGCCTCGGCATCGCAGTCGAAGCAACACGACATCTGCAACGGATCTACATAGTAATCCCCCGCTGCGGGTTGCCGTTCCCTCGGGCTCTCACCTTCGCCCAGCTGCCTCCGCAGGTCGGGTGGCCAGCCCTCTGCTTACAGAATCTGGGCATCATTATGTTCAAGCGCCTTCTCACCACGGTCATCACCGTCGGGTGTATAGCAATGTCGACTATGCAAGTGATACGGGTCGACTTGACCCCCGCGACAGCGGCAGACATCGTTCCCATCACTCACATCGAGTTCACCCTCCGCCCGGGTACCGCCGGTATCCAGCTTACGATGGGCTGAAGAAAGGTGATGACATTGATAAATATGATGCATACTCCTACACCACCCCTCGAGAACAATTCGACCGCGACTACCCAGTTAAGCCGCGTCATCCCACCGCCAGGTCCTCTGTGGATCGCCCTCTGAGCATGAATGTGATGGAGGAGCACCCTCAATATATGCCCCGCAAGGAGCGTCAGCATGGCCCTCCCCCAACCTCTTGGGGATTCGATAAGATTGAACGCGAAGGGCGAACTCACAGAGATACCTCGAGGACCCGAGAGACCTCACGAACCCGAGATTCCTCTCGGACAAGGGTTTCTGGCCACGACCGTGCTCTGGTTCCCAGACAATACGAATCAGATGATGGGTATGAATCGCTGAACGATCCATATCGCCGATCCCGTCATGCCCGACCGCACCGTGATCAGGAGCGTTATTCTCGGGATGACCGGTCACCACGTCCACATAATGGTAGTGGCGAGATGGCTCTGACCACAGCTGGACTAGGTACGGCCGCTCTGGGTGCTGGTTATTCTGATATGTCGGATTACGATCATCGGTCAAGGAACCATCCAAGACGCTCACATGACCCGGAGCGCGACTACGAAGCTACAAAGCATTCATCTCGGGACAGTGCTAGAGACCTCAATGGAGCAGATCGATCGAGTCCCGATAGCAAGAAGCAACTCTACCTCGAACCTGGAGATCACCAGCGCCGCCGACACCGCAGGCGCTCCGAACGTCACTCAGAGAGTGATACGGAGGGATACACCGATGATGATGATCTCCGAAAGTATCGACATGAGCCTTCTGCGACCCCTCGTCGCCATCACAGCAGTACGGATACGAGCAGCGCTGATGAACGATCATCTCGGCGTCACCACCAACGGGACCGCTCTCATCATCGGCCCTCTCGGTCGCAGCGCAGGCTGGAAGACCCTCGCGCAAGTGACTCTCGTCAATCTCCTGACAACAGAGATGATTTGCGCAAACCCATTACTGTTGATCCGCCTGCTCAAAAGGAACCCGAATCCGCTACCCCCAAGAGTATCCTGAAGCCTCCCCGTGAGAGCTTCCCCGAGGAACCTAATCCCATTAGGGAGGGAGTGGCTCCTCTGAAGGATGCCAACAAGAAGGGGATTCCACCCGATGCACGGTGGACGAAGATCGATCGAAGATTGGTGAACCCCGAGGCGCTGGATGTCGGCAACGAGCGATATGAGGAACGGTCGGACTATGTCATCGTACTGCGAGTTTTGTCAAAGGATGAGGTCCAGATGTACGCTTTGAAGACACAAGAGATTAGAGGTAAGTTTCTGTCAATGGCTTCTGGGAATTTAATGGATGAGCAGTCACTTACTGAATTCCGCATAGACGCCCGTCACAAAGAACACATCGAGGAGAAGCGTCGTCGCATGGAGGAGAACCACCGACGTGGTCGTCATGGCGAAGAATCATCCAGCGATGATGAAGACGAAGAAGAGGGTGAGCCATTGAAGATCGAGGCTCCACCAATTGAAGAACAGAAGCCCACTCTTCCAGTGCGACCTCATCCCTCGCACTTGCAGATGCCAACTCCTGAGTCCGAGAGAATGCGGGCTAGCCCTTCCGCTGCGCCAGCGTAGAGGGAATCTATCCACTTCAAGCCTTCTCTCATTTGATGAACTTAACGACATCCTCCGACACGAGTGCAGAGGACCTTCACAACCTCTCAACCACAACATCTCCAAAAGATCATGCAATCTCAAGCGTACGAGCCTCGACATGTCTTGTTTCCTACTGATCCCAGTCCTGTGTACCCTTCAGCGTTGACTTGTGTCACTTGTATCATAGACAGCCAGCCCCATATTTACAATTCGCATAGCCTAGAAGTATCCTGAAAAAGCAAAAGCAAAAGCGAAAATAAAAAGAAAATAAAACATCCCTGGCACACTTCATCATCCTCATTTAGTCGAGTGACACATACATAATTCTCATCCACTCATTCAATTTGCTTTTTTCCCCACAACCCATTCAGCTGTCTGAGAAAACAAAGAGAGGAATCAAAATGGTTTCCCCTGGGACGCCTAGCAGGACTAGAATAGAAAACTGGAAATTCAGTGGGATGGAATGGAAATGTTTCTCGAGCTATCATTTCAGCTTTTGTGTGACGATCAGCTTAATTCGAACTCATCTGCAGCTGTAGTCATGGCATGAAGTCATTTCACTTTTTTTCCCTTCTTCTTCACCCGGGTGAACTTGATACAGGGCAGAGCTGAGATGGTATGATAGTGTGTTGTCTCGTATTCTGATACTTGAGTCATGTCACGTATTTGATCAGTTTCATTTAGAAAGATTCTCTGTGGTTCAACAAGCATCACAGTCATATGTCAAGAAGTATTTTTCTCGGAAAAAAAAATCAAATCAAATAAAATAAAATAAAAGGAAGTATAATTCTTTCTGGTTTGCTGAAGAGGTACAAGCATTTCTTGGGCATGACACAGATTATACATGGCATCTGACGCTGAAATATGAAATGTATCTGCTCGAGAGAACTCATCGGCCATTCCAATCATAGACAGTCTGTATTTCTCAGAAGACTGCTTTAGATCGGACAGCGTGTAATAACATGCCCATGTTATTTGCGTGATTGATGTCTATTTACGATGTGGATTGCATATGCATACATACGCATTCTGATATTTTCGTCTTACGCCCTCTTTTCTCATTAAATCAGAGAAATAGTCTACTATTGCTTCAAAATCGGATAATTAGATGACGGTCTAAGAAAAAAAAAGCACCGGGCTTCTTTTCCTGCACTTAGGCAGTCAAATTTGCAATTAGATGTCACGACAAGTAGCAGATCACTCACACATTCAGCAATCAGTAACTATTGTACATACATCCAGAGTATTTGAATGGAGATCAAGTCGAGTCTTTGCTATGCAACATGATTTATTCGACCATCTTCAAAACTTCCAACCACCCCAGGGGGGGAGAGGAAAGACACCGAAAGAGAAACGAAAAATTGAGACAAGAAGGGAAACACTCGTACGAGGTGCTTCACAATCTGCAGAACCAATCCATCAGCGCCACAATTTGTGCAGCGCAACCTCGCAATTCCAAAAGCGAGCAAACATTCCCACTTGTCTTGGACCCTTACGCGGTACTTTTCACGAAGGATGGTGATTCTTTTGTTGGTTTGGGGGCCGAGACTACTGTGTGGTAAAGGGGTTCGTCAGTTTATCTGGTCGTAATCTAAATTACTAAATTACTAGTACACCCCTGATCCATTATCCATTACAAAGTACTGCTGTCCTGTTAGTTATTCGTTGTTTGTGTTCGAGTTCCGTCCAATCTGGAATTGAGAGACGTGGTGAATGGCATTTTCGAGTTTCTCTTTTCCCTTGTGTTATAATGATATGGAATATAGTATTAGGATTGAATATAAGGTGTGGTGATTGATGACGCAGTGGTTGCTCAATTCATTTCTTTTGTGTTCGTTGATTATTCGCTCTTCAGTGAAGAGGTACCGGTGCATGTATGGCGTAAATTATTTCTTTGTCTATTCAGATGTAACGTGCAGCACCTCTGACTAGTATCACCCTCGGGTCAAAAGAATGAGGCAGTTCAGTTGAAGGCTAAGCAGTTCCAGAATCCACAGACTATACAGCGTAGTATTTCTAAGCAAGAACAAAGACAAGTCTATGTATGGATCAGGTATTCTACTGTCAATTTGACACCACTGCATAGTATGGAGTGGTTGTCAGCGTATTGGAAGGGTTTACTCTCCTCCGTCCTCTCAACCCTGGTCCAAATTACGCGCGAGAAACTTAACACACGCAAATTTACTGTACTGTAGTACGTGTTAGACTAGCTACGGCGTCCAATGAAGCGTAGAAAGGAGATCAATTCTGACTTCGCGGGTCTCGCTCGTACTTGAAGCCACTCAGAAAACAGGATTTTGTCCAGTACCATCATTTCTTTCATCCCCTAGTTGGCAATAGAATCTGCGTTCCTCGGAGATCGTCGGCTTGTCTGCGGATATCTGGGCTGGTATTTGGTTCGCATCGGGAGATTCCGAATTACTCGGATAGATTTTTACATACTGGATAAGGGTACATACTGTTTAGGAATTCAGGACGACGGGGGCGTTATGGAGGGAGGTTTCTTGGATTGGATTGGATGACTGAGCGATACTTGGGTAGTATCATGCGGAAGAGGAGGTGGGAGGGGCGTCGAACAAAGAAACGAAGATGAGGTTCATCCAATGAAATCATGGAAAGGCTTTTTTATAGTGATTTCACCCTCTTTATAATTATCAAATAATATACTATCACCAAATACATACAATACATAATACCACGCATCCACCATAAGAGGAAGAAGGTCATGAGGGGAAAGAAAGAGGCGTTCTACCTCAAAACCTGCTTCTTCCAAGTTTTCAGGTATCTTGGTGTTTGTGATTTTCAGTTTGCCTCAGGTGTTTAGTAGACCAAAGTTGAGAATGGAGCTATTGTGTGTTTGATTGCATAGTGCTATGTTACATGAGTATTGCAAGTTAAACTAATGCAGCACGTAGACCGGGCCAATACAGCAAGACGTATAAGGTTAATTATCTAGAGGTAGGGGTTTTATCTTCAAATTTGAGGCCAAAATGTGAATAAAGTCACCCTGGCATGAATTGTACATCTTAATATGGACATGGCGTCTTCACTGGCAACTATGGCTGTGAACGCCATAAAGATATGTTTCCCTTCAGTTTAATATGCACTAGAAAAATACCTCGTTCCATCGAGTAAGAGTATTGGTACCTGTTTTGTTGGCAATAATTACATAGTTACCAGGAATTGAAATATCAAGCTGACTAGGGCAAAACGTTTAATCGCGAACGTGTCAAGTCCCGAAACGGGCAACGCGAAAATGTTACTAGTAGCAGCCTCCTATCCCCGCCCTCACGTCTCGTGCTCATTCACGTTAGCAAACATACGCAAAGATGAGAAACCGGCTACTGTAAAATGAGGTCTGTGGAGAAACGCGTCACGGTGTCATGCGGCCTATTTCCACCATTGATTGTACTGCCATGACAGCTATCATCTATCCAATTACCAGACGGATGTGAATACCAATCTTGTTTTCAAGGCAAGGGAGTGGTCGGGATGGTGGGCACACGAGATCAATCTTGATATCAGAGGCTTGATTTTGATATTGAGGAGAGAAGCAGAGCAACCGTGCCAAGATTTATCGACATTAAGGTCTCCGCATTGGGTGATATTTCCGTGACAGGATCAGACCCTGATTGATCGAGAGCCATTCAAAGACGTACTCAGACAGATTACACTGTATTTACAGACCTGTTAGTGCTATCCGGTGTCATGGTAAAGGGTTCGCCAGAGTCTGACCTCGGGGAGACGCTGGAGATCAATGCAAGTTTTACATCACCCGCCGGGATTCTGACTGGTGCGAGTTATAGCCATATTTATCCGGATTGGCATGTCTTCCGTCTGTTGAATCCTATTTTGCAATTCATTCATACCCGGTCTTATGTAGAAAAGTACATTACAGGATTGGCTCAAGGGGTGGGATCTGCTCATCAAGCTCAACCAGACTGGTTCAAGACCTCTTTGTCTGGAGCTGATACCAGACTTGTCGATGATCGACGGCGGGGTTGGAATTGCTTGGATCGGTTATGTTCCATCCTCCGCATCCCCCTACTGTAGGTTAGTCTCAGTCAATCACGACAGCATCTGGAAGTGGTATTGATGGGCTATTCATCTCCAATTTTGTGCTGAGATACGTCAGGCTCATCGGCTGCGCCGTTTCAAGAGCCGACGCTACTATCAGGAACATCATGGAGCAGAGAAAGGAGACAGCGGGCATTAATCTATTTTGAGCGTTTGTTTATTCAATGCGTCATGACTGACCGTGCCGAGGACTACAATCACTAGAGAGGATTTAGCAGTGAGACTATGCACAGGATCGTATTGTAAGGCGTGCAGTTTAGTATTACATCGTACTAGCCTCGGCAGGACCGAGCATTCACTAGGTATGACGAGAGTGTTAACTACGGAGTACGGAGTACGTGGTAGCACTTCGAGTTATGTTAGTGTGGAATGCAGTGGAGAGTTCTTTTGTCTCTCAGACCAATGTGGACATCACCGAGTACAGTATACCGTAGGAATAGTACAGAGACGAATCGATTCGGGTCCATCGCAATCGCCCTTCACTTCGATCAAACGGTTCCAACTTCTTCCTCTTGCAAACCCAACTAGCCTGCATGTGCCTATCATGCAGCGGCAGAATCCTGAAACATCTGAGGGCCACGCGACACGCTACTGCTGCCCGCTGCAGGTTAACGCCCGTGAGAACGATGGCTCACAAACTCGGTGGCTTGAGAAATATCGGTGTAAATGTTAATACTTGCGGTCTGTCAACCTTCCTACGCCCTTTTTTTACTTTTTCTTTTTTTTCTTTTCTTTTCAAGACGGTAGTGATGCGATGGTTACGATAGAGTGGGAATCGCCCAATCAACCATGATCTCTCCAAAACCACTGACTTAGCCAACCTTCGGGCCAAAGTGGGTAGATTCACGATGGACTCTGTACCATCCGATCGCGTCTCTCGGCACTCACCTCCGCCGTCGAGCTCGTGGGCCACTTTTCGGATTCGGATGGTGGGGCCGTGTGGAAACACCCGATTTCTTTGATGTTTGGCGTGGACAGAGATGATCAGGGGCAAAATTGGAAGCTTGTAAAGCAGGGCTGAAGCAAGACTCCGTCCGAAGTAGCAGTTCCAAGGTTGGTAAAAGGCCAAGGAAGGTGGGTGGCCATTGAGGATGAAGTCTTGCGCGTTCATTCGGGCAGATCCGCCCAATGAGCATATCGAAAGGGAACTAGAGTAGCAAACACACTAAATGAACAGTAAAAAAAAAAGAAAAGAAAAAAGGATCGAGCAAACGAGAGTAACCTTGACTTGCCCACTTCAGCTTAGACTCGTCCTTTTCGGCGCAAGCTTTTGAATGTGATGGAGGGAAGACTCGGGCTGGACCTCGAACCAACGTCCGTTATTCTTTAGCGCGAAGGAAATGGTCAGGAAATCCCCTGGCCCCTGCGTAGACTAAATCCTGAGTCCATTAAAACCCCAATCTGAATACAGTAAGAAAAAGAAAAGAAAAGAAAAGGCTCGACCGTTGAGCGAGCGCCTTTTCCGGGGGGGCAGATCCTCCCGAGGCCCCGGGGTGGTGAGATTTCTCCGTGCTCAACGACAAGGGTATGACAACTTTATTTCGAGTCGATGCAAGTGCGGGCGCTATGAAGTTTACTTTGTGAATTTCTAGTTCGGCCGAGGAGATTCAATCATACTGTACAATTTCCCGCGTCGAATGAACCGAGGGGGAATTACAAAACGATGGCGCTCAGTGGGAAGTGTCGATCTCTAAACGAGAGGTGACGCCGACATCCAAAAGCACCAACATGAGATTAAATTGGCACGGCATCAATTGGTCTAGTTTTACTCCGTAGTCCGTATGCTTACTAGCAGTAGCTACTGCTATGGACTAACTATGTAGTATGCATTTGTAGAGACGGTCTATACTGACTCCATGGTCCATCGGCTTTCCGAACCATATTCACTAGATTAGTACTTAGTACCTTTTGCTATGGAGTTGTATTCGAAACGATGCACCGCCGGGCTTTCCCTTCAATGCGGTGCATACACACAACACATAATGTACAGCAGTACAGGCACAGTGAGTTGAAATTACGGGCGGAGCCTCGTAGTCGATCATGCTATTGTCCTGATTCCGAAGCACTCCGTAACAACGACAATCCGTAGACCGAGGATGCGCCACCATCCAGCAGGAGTAGTAATAGTGGCTCTATCGCTAGTAGAAGCGGGCGTAGTCCAGTGCGAATGGATTGCACGATGGAAGATCAGCTTTACCGATTGCCGACTCTACCTAATAAATGTGATTGCCTGGAACAGCCTACTGTACAGAGCTTAGTTACGGAAGAAAGAAGTAGTTACTCTCGGTAAACTATTAGCGAGCAATGTCGGAGGTTACGATCAGCGATTCTAGCAGTAGTAGGGTCCCCGTTCAGTCTATATGCATGTCGATACCCAGGGACCAGAGCACCAGAAATATCAGAAACACCAACATCGACAGCTCAAGTGCGATCTGCACGCAGTAAGGGCGGGAACCCCGGCCCCCAGTTCCCAACGTGGCCTGCTGGGAACCAGATGTGCAGCAACAAAGCCAGAGAAGGCCCAAGAGCTGAACCAAAACAACACGGAGCACGGCGCCCCGGAAAATCTACCGCAAATCGAAGGATTTCCCCCGACGGTACCCCATCTGGAGGTTTGGACCGTGGGCATCGAGAATGGGTTTGGAAAAAGAAATGGGAGAAAATCAATACAGAGTGAGAGAAAAAAAAAAACGCACCCCAAAAAAAGCCCATTGGGAACGCTCGGAATGCGAACAAAAAAGCAACTCTCTCCTCCGTATGGCCATCTTCTAATCTCTAACCTTCTCCACCAGCCCCAGTGCAGATTAATAATGTGTTTGCTGTGCAGACGCAGACTGCGCGATCCAGCCACGGGGGCCAGAACTCGGCGGCCAGCAGGCTCTAAAGGACACTAAGATGAACTAAGGTGAGGTCCATATTCAAACGGCGGACGCACCGGCCTTTTTCTCTTTTCTTTTGTTGCGCATGACGTATCCGCGAGGCCCGGATCAACATCGGAAGTACGGAGTCTGGCAATTTTGGAGGAGTTGAGGGATTTCGATGATTTGACTTTACAGTGAGACTCTTTTTTTTTTGGTTCCCGCTCAGATATACACCTAGAGTGTAGTGAAAGACATGTATCTTGCTCGGAATAGAAGCAAGTGATAAGTTGCAGTGTGGAAAGTAAGCTCGGCCTAATGCCGTATATCCTGGCTTCGCGTGCTCGACCTCCCCTAGTCGATCCGGGGCCGGTAGTGGCACTTTTAGCAGAGCAAATCTAGAAAAGAAAAGAGGATCTCGACTTGATCCGCCCAGGGGTTGGAACAAATCCTCTTTACCACCAACTCCACCACCATAAGATCGCTATTTCAACCGTGAAACCTTTCTGGAACGGCATGACGGCAAGGCTGCGCGGATGCCGTCAGCGGCAAATGAAGGTACTCCTTGCGTGAAATTGGCCCAAACCTCAGCATGATTAATGATTCGGGGGAAAGGAAATACTGTACACTACTCCGCATGTACATAGTACAGGACGGAGTCGTATGTACTCGTGCTAGGCGAGGGGTGGGGACAACCATATACTCGATGAAGTTTAGTGATGGTCTCTGTTCTTGTCTTCATGCTAGTAGATCGAAGTGGACATGGGAGGGTTGATCTGGCTCCTCTATCATTTCCTTTCACCAGAGTCGGGGCGACGATCTAAACGAGGAGCTGAAGGGTGGGACCCGATGCGGGTACGGCTTGATGCGAAGACCCATGCACCCTGCATCGATCACGACTAGCACCAATTAGCGGAGAGCCATGGATGACACCGTTTCTCTCGGGCCCCCAGAGCTATTCTTAAAAGGTGAATTGAATAAAATCATAAATCATAGTTAGAGAAGGAAATACATACATACATACATAGTAGTAAGATTCATAACAAAGAAAGAGATCGAATCCATGCACCTCTAGGTTTAGCCCCAACTTTGGAAAAGTTGGAGGGTTCCTGATGTCCCGAGTTGGAGAATGCTGGCGAAGAGACTAGAAGAGAGTAGCAAACTCAGACCGAGATGGGATGGGGCAAAATGGCTTATGTTTGATTGGATTTAATACCCTCTGGTAAATTAGCAAATGGATTGTGAATGGCTGTTTCTTATAGTTTTACCCCCTCCCGAAAGACTAACCTCGTTCTGGAAGTCAGTAAATGCTTCCGAGGCACCGATAGAAGATGGTGTGTAGGACTAATTTCGCGAATCTCTCGTGTGTTTGTTTCCCTCTTGTCCGTAAATCCGTGCACTTTCTCGTTTACTAGTACCTTTCGCATCTGTAATCTATAGTCGATACTTCGTATATAGCATATACTTATTACTGTGTATATCATTTGACCTCTGTCAGTTAAAGTTGATGGATACTCCACTTGAATTGAGCCTCAGGTTGTTATAACCAGCGTCAGAGGACAGGGGGATAAGACAAGGCAATCAATGCTCCGAGTTAGGGCTCCTCCAACCTTACCGGAGGACTCTGGTGAAATCAAAACTATCTCGTGGGAATTCACATAATCAGGTGTATGTATGTACATACATACAGAAAAGAGCAATGGAAAAGTCAAAAGTAAAGCGAAATGAAAAGAAAAGCCTCCAACTTGAAAAAGCAAAATCGCACGCTTTCTGGAGTGCCAAGCCTGAACTAAGTCGGGTGGAGGCCCGTATCGGGGACAATCTGCGTCTTATCCAGCAAGTAATGTCCCATGTGTAATCCGTAATCGTATGTGTACATACAACTCCAGGAAGAGGAAAGGATTTCTTCGGTCTTCACTGTTACTTGTTACTTGTCAGTTGTCACATTTATTCTCCCAGCCACTACCACCACCACTTATGTCCCCCGCACAGAACGGGAAGCAACAGGTTGCGTACGATGTGCTGGTCATCTGCACCTTTTGAGAGAGGAAGAGGGGATAAGGTGGTTCGGGAATGAGGTTGAGGCTGGAGGACTCTTTTTCAAGGTTACACGACACCATTTCTCACTTCTTCTTGCCACTCACGAACGCAAGCCGGGCCAGTGACAGTGTGATGGGCGGCCGTTGGGCTGTTTCGAGTTTATTTACGGAGTATACGGGGAGTGCCGATGGGTCGCATGCTTCTTGAGTGGGGAGAGAGCGCGTGGAAGTACAGTAAATGGCTGCGTCAAATGGTTTTTTTTTTTTTGCTTTTTTTTTGCTTGTTATCTCTCTTTCTCACTGCGTACATGCGTAGTACGGGAATATGTACATACATACCGTACGTACATCTACTGTACGGAGTAATCCACTATCCAGTTGAGTATGGAGAGTCAGCAACAAAGACTTCGATAGATCGGACCCAGTGTCTTCCGTCTCCATCTGCCGATCAACTCGATATACTCCGTGAAATCGCTCAGCCCAATACGCTACGCGTTCCTGAAACGGCTCTCTGCACGATCCAACGTCAACCACTTTGACTTTGACTTTACCCTTTTCCTTTTCTTTTTCTAGTACTCTTCTTTTCCCTTCATCCTCCCCCCCCCCCTCCTCTTCTTTCATCTAATCCCGAGATCCACCGACAAACCTACTAGGTATTGTACTGTATAGTGTACTGTATGGAGCACATCTAGACTGTGACCGCATTGCGGGCCAGTTTGGTGCTATCCGATCTGCTAACGTCATGATCAAACATCTTTCTCCCCCCCCCCCCCTCCCCTCCGCCCTCCCTACTCGTTAATCTCCCGGCTCTAGCCTAGATCGCACGACTCGACCTCGCCGTCTGTTTGCCCATTTACTCGGCTCCGGGGGTTTTGCTGTATGTACTGATGGATGTTTGGTCTACCGCTCCCTGCCTGGGTAAAGTTTACGGTTTTTTTTTTTTTCTGAGCTTCTCGTTTCTACTTTTGTATTTTTTAAACTTTTAATATTCTTTTACTCTTGCCCTTTTGTCTTAATCTTTTATCAACGCTTAGCTCTGTCTGGTAAAGACTCCTAAAATGCGAAAACATGCAATCTCCAAGCTCCAATCTCCTACGGTAGTGTACTCGGCATAACGTCACCTAGCGGGCCCTTTTCGTTTGCTTTTCTTTGTCTTCTGGCCTCCGAGTCTTGTCATAGGGGAATATCTTCCCCTCCTCGGCTTCGCATTTAGCACCAATCAATCTTCAAGATCGATGTGAACTCGCATCTATCGATTCACCGGGCTTTCTCCCAACGTATCACGACCACTCACTCCACTTAATCCGGTTGTTGTGGCATTGGCATAAATGGAGAGTGGGGGAGGCAAAAAGACAAGACATGGGAACATCTCACGCCGTTAGAACCAGTTGAGTATAGATCAACCCATGGGCTTCCAAGAAAACAAAGAAAAAAAAATATATTCTCCACCATGGGGCAAGTTTGAGTGCCGGTTCTACTGTATCGAGACGGACTTGCTCTCCCCATTTCCCCACCGAAACCTAGTCGGGGTTACTTTTTTTCCTTTTTGTAGTAAATCAGAGTAATAATAAAAATAATTAATATTATAATTATTATAATTACAGATGATTTAGGAATGTTGTCTCTCATCTTTGACACTTTCTCGCCCCTTCCACGCACTGGCTCTACTGCATGCTGCACATCATTTCCCTTCCCCTTCCAATCTACTCCGCTGTCCATCCGTTCATCGTTCACCGTCCACCGTCTATCTTTCCGCAGGCGTCTAAATCTGCTTCTAGGCTAGAACACACATGATGACACACTCTCTTAAATCTTAAAATAAGAATTGAAATACATACATACATAATACAAGACTTTTTCCCTTTTTCTAAGGCTCGGGACTTTTCTACCGGTCTCTAATCTTTTTTAGTCATCACTCCTGCATCAATCCTGGTTAATATTACACCCGTTTCCCGCTAGTGAACATCCTGATACTCTCAGCTTTCATCTTGCTTGTTTCTCTCTTTCAGCGCTTTTCCTCTAGTGGATTTCTCTCTATTTTTCTATCCATTTTATTTATTCAATTTTTCTTTTATATTTTTTTTTTTCATATTTCCAGATCCTGTTTAATTTTGCATTTTGTATTTTGTATTTTCTTTTTCTTCTTTCTTTTCTTGAATATTCATTTTTGATCTCTTATATTCCCTTTTGACTCTACTTCCCCATCCTTCTACATCTGCCCGTTTCGCCCTAATTTAGCAGCGCGGCTCTCCCGAATGAAGACCAGGATGGGTCTCGTTGCAGCTAAATAAACGACCCTGGACCCTCCCATCTTTGCTCTCATCATTGCCCTGAATCCACCCCAGTCCAGAAAAGAGGCTACTAGCCGTGTGTGTGTGTCTGTGTGTGTCGAGCAGCGGAGAGCCTCAGTGTCGGATCATCTCCCCTGTCCTTGGCTTTGCTTTGCTACAATTTGCCCTAGACCGTTGGGCATCTCTCCACGCGCGTTTCTTCTCTCGCGCGCCAATTTCTCTCGCACTCACATCCCGGTTCTTTTCTTGTCTAACCTCATTGTCTCCCTCCCCCGCCATCCTACTACCATCCACTTCTTCTCTTGACACACCCACATACACATACGCATACACATACACAGACCCGACAGACTCCCGTTCCAATCTTGCTACTTGCGAGTAAGGATTCTGTCTCAGTCTACCGAGGTCGGTGACCGGTATGGTACAGTCCGACCTGGCCTCTGACTCGCTCTCAAAGTACAAGGAAGAGCCTGCCGATGATTCTGTGAGTACTGGGCCTTTTGTTTTTAGTTATTTCGTCTCGTGGCTTTCATATTCATTACCTGCGTTCCCGTTTGCCATTTGAATTCCTCCGGATAGAATTGTGTCGCAAAAGTTTCCTATTTCAATATCATTTCCAATCTTCTTGGATCTTGTTTACTCTTTATGTTGGGATGATATGGCGTTCACAACCGCTACAACTCTTTTGTGCTTCACCTCTTCTCCATCCACGGGGCTTTCTACTCGCTGGCCTCAGAAATCCCATATATCGGGCTCAGCAGACCTTGCGCTACAGCACGCATGTCATCAATTCTTTCTCTAGAGTGAGGACCAGCGAACAGTCCGGCCAATGGCCATCTATTGCTCAGAGATTCATCTACGCCTCCTCTTCCGCCATTGAAGTCACGATGATCAGGCTGGATATTTCGAAGATGCCACAGAATCAATCTATATCAAAGTAAAGCTATAGGTCTCGGGGCCTTCACTTTTCGCCACGTCCACTTTTTCAACAAAGCAGTGGACAGATATTGGCTCAAAAAACAGGGAACATGGAACAGCAACAGCACGATGAAAGCCACGTCCTTCGTTGGAACAAGCTGGGCAAACAACACTGCTGGAGTGCTTTGTCCCTTCGGAAGGAAATAGCCACTCGCATTGTCGAGCCTGATACAGGGGCTACACAGAGCCATGATTCTCTTTCGTCCTAACTGGCGTATCCTGGTTGTGATCCTGGCCATTTGGTCCACTGCTGAGCGTATCCCTGCTCGAGGCTTCGATTCCCTGGCCTTCACTCTCCCTCTTCTTCTCTTTAGCCCAGCCCAGATGAGATTCTGATCTTGGAGAATTCAAATCCTCACGCTTGTGTCGTCACTCGGAGGATCTGGCTGTGTTTTCAAGTCTCTCCTGCCCTCCCATGTCCACGTTTTTAGGTTGTCGTACTACCCTGCAGGCCCGAACACGTCTCATCGTCTTTGGCCTCCAGTGTCAGTTTACTGATATGTGCTTTCGCCACAGCTTCGACTCGGCAGTTCGAATCGCCCGAGCTTACAACATTCGCAACAGCAGCATCCTCAGTCTATTCAACCGCATCCCAGAGGTCTACCATCACCATCACAGTCAACAGTATCTTTCCCTCCTAGCACATACCCCCAATCACACTCCATAGAGAACAGCGTGTTACATCACCCGAGTGCGTACGGAATTCTGCCTCAGGAATCGTCTTATTATTCCACAAATCCCTCCTCTTATACCTCCCAGCAAACTGCATCCGCGCAGTATCCACCCAGCGGTAGGTTTTTTGAAAGTTGTTTCTGGTTGATATAACTCCATAGCGGTTTGCGCGCGCATTATCAATGCCCGGAGTAAGATACCAGGGTATTTACAGAATCCAACTGATGCGCCGAGATTAGGACCTTCCGACCTCATGGCCACCACCGCTCAAATGCAAAGGCCTTACCCCCCAATTTACCATACCCCCAAGTCCAATTCGCCAGCATCGGTAGCATCACAGCCGCACGACCAGCATGCTCGCAATCTCTATACCCAGTCACCACAGATACCTCCCCAACTAGCACCTCAGATGTATGCATATCAGCCATACTCCCCTATCAATAATGTTCAACAGTCGCCATATGCGACACATCCTTCTCCTCAACCACATCCTCTCACAACACAGTCTATGATGATGCCACCACAGACGACAACGGCGCAGATGCCAGCCCATCAACCCTCGCACGCTCCGAATCCAGCCTTGGCCAGTAGCCCGGCGATGAAAATGGATTCTTCATCACAGCCCGGAGCCGGTCAACGACCCATGCTCAACCCCCCTCTTTCGTCACCAAATCCGACTCTACAAGGAAGTTCAGCCCAGTCGCCTCTCGGGACCAGTTCAAGCGCAGCACCAGGTCCTATTCCCGCGACTACTCCACTGGTCGTGCGGCAGGATAGCAACGGAGTACAATGGATTGCATTCGAGTACTCACGAGATCGGGTGAAAATGGAGTACACAATCCGATGCGATGTGGAATCCGTACACGTCGATGGTTTAAGTCCCGAATTCAAAACGGAGAATTGCGTCTACCCACGCGCTTGCTGCAACAAAGATAACTACAAGGGCAACCGTCTCGTCTACGAATCGGAATGTAACACCGTGGGCTGGGCTCTGGCCGATCTAAATCCAGCATTACGAGGTAAACGCGGTCTCATCCAACGCGCGGTTGATAGTTGGCGGAATAGCAATCAAGATCCTCGACTTCGCAGTCGGAGAGTTCGTCGTCAGGCGAAATTGGGTCGTCGACAATCAATGCCTGCTACCCCGGCCCCTTCGCATATGCCACCTACTGGCCCCGGTCCTATCCCGCATGGACTGTCTAATGCTGTTCCTCCGATGCAACACCCTCTTCCTCAACCTCCTCCTGGTTCTCGACCCAGTATTCAGGGTCCTATGAGTATGGGGCCCCCACAGCTGCATCATCATCATGCTCAACCAGATGGCAGCCCTAAGATGGAAGAAGTCAGCGGTATGTTCCACCAGATCTGAAGTCTTTATCTTGTTTTTGTCGACGATGTGCGGCGGGTGTTCGATTACTTTGCTGAATCCTCCTTGTTCTTTTTTTTTCCTTTCTTGATTTTCTTCTTTCTTCACCCTCCATCGCCCTGTGTTGTGGGATTGATGGACGGGTTGTGCAATGAATTGTGCTCTATATTCCCACTTATACTCTTTTGTTTTATTTCGTGTTCTTTTATGGTTCTCGGTATGTGAGACGTGTATATGTGTCTTATTGTCTGATGTTAATTGTCATCGTGTATGAGAGCGGGATATACGTCTATTTGGCCTGAGACTTAGTGCGATATACTTCTGATTTTTATCTTTGCCTGTTGCATTCCTGTATTCATTGATTATTATCCTGTCCGAGTTCTGTCGCTCTTCTCGTTTTTCCTACCATTCATACCCTATGCCTTGTTATTCCATACCGCCGCGCACTGCTCTCGTGCTTTTCTTTCATGCGGATTTTGATCCCGATCCTTTACCCGAAAGTCCAGCGTAGGCTAATTCTTGCCCTAATTCAATTGTTTCAATCCTATAGGCTCTACAGAATACGCTACTCGGTCATTGGAGACTACCCGCCTCCCACCTGCACCTCTCGATACTGGCGATATCCGCCTAGCACAAGTCTTCCATGACTCGAATGTTCTCCCTATTCCCGCCAGCGCCGGACCCCCTGGTCCTTCCATCCCTCCCATGATAAGAGAGAGCGGCTTAGGCTCAATTGGTCGACATGCGACTATCGCAACGTCCAGTCGCATGGATGCAGGACCGGGACCGACATCAGCAACGACAGTGGCAGTTGCACCGGCAGAGCCAGATGACGAAGTCAGCCCAAGTAATGAAGATCTATTTGGTCAGCTACCTGGCGGCAAGCGACGAACTTTTATTCTTGTGGAAGATCCTCAACGGGGCTCTCGTGTCCGGGTCAAGGTCGGACTAGATAAAGTCAACATGGACGATCTGCCCGACTCATACCGCAAACTCAACGCCGTCTACCCGCGCACTTATTTCCCAGTACAAATGAAAGATGCACCGGGCCAGACCGTTCCTTCTCAGCGATATTTCCGTGATGATACGGAGATCGCGGAGGATGATGCTCTAGTTGTTGGGCGGACGACGGTACCCGCACCTTCATTGGATGGTGAGCGGGGCATTGAGGTGCCGAAGATTTCACGACGCAGACATCGGAAAGAAGTTATGTTGAATGATCTAGCTTATCGGCTTAGTTGGAGCCAGAGTCGAGTTTTTGCGGGGAGAATGTTGTTCTTGCAGCAGTCTTGTAAGTTGGATCCCTTTTCCCTCAGCCGCTCCCACCTTCATCCAGTGTCAATACCCCAGTTCCAAATCTTGAATACTATATACATATCTCTATGTTGCATATATATATATATATATATATATATTTCTTTGTCTCGACACACCACATTCTTTTTGCAGATGAGCCGACCTCCTTGCATGGCACGGGAGGACCACGTGCACGACTGAGACAGTCTCAGCCGCGGTTTACGCCTCACATTCATTGACACATGCACTACACTACACTACGACTACAATAATGATGTTCATAATACTAACTGGCTATTAGTGGATGCATATCGCAATAAAATGCGCAGTTCAATGTTGGCCGCAGGACAGGATCCGGCAGATATCCCGGAGCATTTTGATACTCGCCGGGGTAAGCGACGATTTCTGGAACGGACGAGTCGGACTGGGTCTGCGGCACAGAGAAGTGCTGAGGAAGTTGAGGGTTGATTATGATACTTTCTTTAAAGGGATATCGACTGCATTTACTGCACTCTCTCATGAAATATTAGGAGCATTACGTAGGTGGAAGGGGAGGAGGTCTGGTATGCTGCGTGCAGTGCTCTTGGATGTTTTGATGGATTGGAATGTAGCGAGGACCTGTTTATTTCTTGCGTAGCGGATATGGTTATGAGATATGACTATTTATGGACTGACTTTCTGATACAACCAATAAAAACTGTAGTTAAACATTAATATCTAACTTCTACTACTATGTATACTCTAGTACTGTATGTACTAATTATGTATATTGACACTCTTTGTGTTTGAGTGTCAACCATGGGTCGCCGCCCTAAAAATAGCGCGCCCCACTAGTCCCTTTTCAGGGTCCAACGGCAAATTCAATGATTCTCGATATTGACATGATGGTGAATTGATTATTGACGATATTCGTATATTTATGTGTAAGACTGGTCATAATTATCCTTGTAAAGTTATCCTATCAATCCAGATTTTACAAATTTCCTATGTAGAGTGTTGCCCTGTTTCCTCTGCTGCTATTGTAACTGACTACTTTGTTGCTCCGCTGACTGTTTCCCCGGTCACCCCATGTTTTTCTCACCACTCGCTTCCCCTCGCCATTTCCTTTCTTTTTGTCTCTCCCCAACTTCCACCCTCTACGCCTCACTACGATTCTTTCCACCATCTTCTATTTATTTTCCATCAATCTGACACATTTAACCCGTGCCACTTCCCCCCTTTGACCCACTCTCCCTCTCTCTCATTCCTTGTCCTCAATCTCGGGAACCGTGGATCTGCACTTGCGATGCCTACATTCTGATCCTCCCCTTCCTACGCTGAATCTCTCCCTTTCTGCCTGGTCAATCCTGGTCTGATCGTCTCTCTTTGCCTTTCTCTCTCGCCTTCGCTTTTTTTCTTTTCTCTTTTTCCTCCACTCTCCTCCCTCCCACCTGGAGTCACACACTCCATCACCTATGAACAACTTCGATAATTCCGCTTCACCCCATCGCTACACACCAGACCGCAAAAACTCAACTGTAACTCCAGGCGTCGATAATCTCGGCCCAACTTCTGTCGGTGGTGGTATAAGCGGTATCGCCCTCGGCGTTGCAAACTCTCACGATCGTCTCAGTGGCATTGACGCCGTCCGCTCAATGGATCAAGATCACGATACATTCACGGGCCCCGCCGAGAGAGGCTACCATACAACTGGCTCCGACAATCCATACGTCCCACAGTCTTACACAAGTGCCGAATCGCTGCATCAGGACCGTTCATACGGGTCCAATATGGCTCTAGGTGGTGCCGCGGCCTCTCCGGGCATGCTGACGCCCGGTCAGTCCTCGGCTCATTTCAGTGATACGAGTGTCAATCGCCGCAGTATGATGGATCAATACCCTGGTCCATATGGTGGTGGTGCCGGAGGCGTCTCGAATGATGGTCCTTACCAACGACACTCGCAGTATAGCTCTAATATTCCAGACATCAATCCCCACGATATTGCCGACGACGATGATGAGTTCGCTCCCCAATCGCGAAGTCGCGCCGCACCTGCAGGCGCGGCGGCGGGTGCTGCCGGTGGAGCGGCCGCTGGGGGCATGTTTGGTTTCTTTGGAGCAAATAAGTCCGGGGCCGATACTGCATATGGACCTGTTCCAGGCGGGAGTAGTGGTCTCGAAGCCGGTCAAAGTGGTGGTGCAGGGGAGAAAGCAGCACTCGGTGCTTCAATGTCCGCGCGGAAGAAACGTGGTTTAATCGCTGGTCTTGTTCTTGGATTCATCGTCGTTGCTGCGATCGTCGGTGGTGCCGTTGGTGGTACACTTGGTCATAAACATTCGGGAGATTCGAAGAACAGCAATACGGAGTCTGCAGACTCAGATTCATCGACCAATGGTGACTTGAACAAGGATTCATCTGAGATCAAAGCGCTCATGGACAACGAGAATTTACACAAGGTCTTCCCCGGTATGGATTACACCCCATGGGGTGTGCAGTATCCACTTTGCTTGAAGTATCCTCCCTCTCAGAACAACGTCACTCGCGACATGGCTGTGCTCTCGCAACTCACCAATAATGTGCGCTTGTACGGCACGGACTGCAACCAGACTGAAATGGTACTACACGCGATCGATCGACTGGAATTGACTGATATGAAAGTGTGGCTGGGTGTATGGATCGACACAAATGACACGACAACGGAGCGCCAGCTCAAGCATCTCTACAAGGTTCTTGACGACACCAAGGATACAAGTATCTTCAATGGGGTAATTGTCGGCAACGAAGCCCTTTTCCGCGCTGGAGATAGCAAACAGTCGGCCCAGAAGAATCTGATCAGCTATATCAAGGATGTCCGGAGCGAACTGAAGAAACGTGATATTGATTTCGAAGTCGCAACCTCTGATCTAGGCGATAACTGGAATGCGGATCTCGTTGAGGTCGTGGACGTTGTCATGTCAAACGTTCACCCATTCTTCGCCGGCGTGAATGTCGACAATGCCGCTTCATGGACCTGGGACTTCTGGCAGACACACGATGTATCCCTGACCAAGAATTCTAATAAGAAACAGGTCATTTCAGAAGTTGGCTGGCCTAGCGGAGGTGGCAAAGACTGCGGTGACAGCCCGACTTGCGACAAGGATACTCCCGGGTCCGTGGCTAGCATTGATAATCTGAACCAATTCATGTCCGACTGGATCTGTCAGGCTTTGGACAACGGCACAGACTACTTCTGGTATGTAGAACCCCATTGCAAGCACTCAATTACAGCATGACTAATCATTGAAACAGGTTTGAGGCATTTGACGAGCCATGGAAGATCCAGTTCAACACCAAAGACGAAAACTGGGAGGACAAATGGGGTCTCATGGATTCCGCCAGGAAGATCAAGAAGGGTCTGAAGATCCCAGATTGTGGTGGCAAGAAAGCTACGTGAGCAGAGTGAGACTCGAAGCAGATCTCAGTGAACTTTCTGCGATTCTACTCTTTTTCTAATGGGATACGATCATGAAAAGCACATTTCTGTGTGCATGCATATATGCCTCACCTTGTTTCTATTGACGACTTTTACCCTCGCCCTTTTTTTTTTACCTGCTGTGCTCCGCTTCCTTACAATCCCCCTCTACCTCTTCTCTTCTATAATCACGCTTTTGATATCTATTTGTCCGCATTGAATCCTTTCTTCCCAGTTGATTGGATCTTGTTTTCATTACGCATGGCATTAACTTCGATGCTTCTGTCATCAATTTCATGGCCCTCTGTTACTTCGAAATTCTAACGCTTTTCCTGTTCTGTTTCCATATCTCTCATTGAGATGGATATGTCGTTTGGAATATCTCTGTCAGTCATTAAGCTTTGAATGTTGTTGATTTCTAGGTTACTATTGTACGTCGGGTGTTTTGTAGATAGCGAATTTCCAATGAACAATTCTTTCGTATCAATGTGATCTTGAGTAGCCTTTCCCTGAGTAGGACCCAGTGAATCTCAATCTCCTACCGAATTTCTTCAAATCCGATGATTTTCAGCACTTGTTGCGGTCCTACCAATGCAGTGCGCGGGTGCGTGAAAAGTGGGCCGACAAAGTAGAAATGATTCGCAGTTCAGCTGGTCCAAGCTAATTCGATTTATATTCGACTGTAAAACGCCCCATATGAGTAATTCAAATGTTTTATTCCCCATCTTAAGTGGTCTCTTCAATTCTTCGTCGAAATCTATTTATCTCAAAATGTCGCCATCAGCACCTGGACTCTTCAAGACTTGCCTTGGCCGTGTCCGCTGCAAGCCAAACATTCGCATTGAATTGGACCTTGAACAAGAAAATGGCCATAGTCCTTTTCTACCAGGTGATAAGGTCACAGGAAATGTTTTACTAAGATCCACGTAACATAGAGATCGGGATGAGTTTCAGTTAACGTTCAGGTTTAAAGATACGTTCTTATCTCATAGTCACGTATTCCTTTTATTACAATATATAAGTACAATATTAGACCAGAGTCTTTTCCTTAATATCTATGAACGAAAAATACAAGTTATCACACAGGTGTGTGCAAAAAAAATGGCATATGCCATTCTATACTTCTGGTATGGACGGAAAAATGAGGGCCCGGGCGAAACAGTCGATCTACGAGGATTTAACCTGACGAATTTCAAAAGTATCACTTTTCAGCTTTGCCATTTCATAATTCATCGTCCAAAGTATACAAGGCAGCCACTCATCTTCTTGAATGATCTTTAACCAGGATTCCCGGCTATGTCAAATCAAATTGGATCCAATTGATCCATTTACCACACAAATACTCTCTTTCAGTGCAAATTGAGTCATCGTCTCTAGCACCCAGGCCGCATCACTAGACCATGGGATACTTTCATACATTCAATACGTCCGCAAACAATCCACCTTGAAAGGAGTTCTTTCTGGGCTAGAACGTGTCTTGATACCCTGCTTGAGATGTATAAGCCTGCACCTGCGAGACCTAAAAAGACTAACATTGTCCGATCGCGAAACGGTTGCAAAAGTTGTCGCGAAAGAAAATCTAAGGTAGGATTGATGCCGAGTTCCCTCTCGTAGACTTCTCTCAATTGAAACGTCTTTAGTGTGATGAAAAACAACCGACCTGCGGTACATGCGCTAGACTGGGGAAAACATGTGAGCGCTATCGACCAGAATTCAAGTTTCAAGCCGTGAACCCGGCGAATCAAGGAGGTCATTCTTCGACGGAGTCACCCAAATCAAATCATGCTGGTGTACAAACGGTAGCAAGGATACAGCCAGACAGTTATATGCGAAGAGCTTCTTTTAATCTCGGAAATATCGACATTATCAAATCTTTGCAACACTCGGAGCGAGACATATTCTACTCGACGGTATGGGAGGACCATTGTCTTCCAGCCATGCACCCTATATTCCAGGCTCTGTCAACAAAGCTCTTTGATCATTCAATACTTTCAGATGCCACTCTGGCTCTATCTTCTTGCAGCTTTAGCCGTCTTCAACCGGAGCAAAAGGTCTCTGTGACTAGTGCGATGGGGTCTCTCAGTCCACACCTCATTCACCAAACAAGAAGTCAATTGTACTATTCTTCTGCAATTCAACGATTTGCGTCCTTGAGCGAAATGGAGCTCTACAGTAATCCTACTGCGATATTAACAGTACTGGTCATTTTCGCTCATATCGAATGCTCTATGGGCAATTTTCAAGGCTTTTACTGCCATGACCAGGGAATCACAACCTTATTTTCTCAGCTCGGAATTGGCCTGAAGGTAGAATTAGAGGCTCTTCTTGCATCTTGGATACAAGTTCGATTAGTTATCTGGTGGGCTCGTATTCACTTTTGTTCGTCGGAAGTACAGCTACATTTTCCTCCAGACTTACCATCTGGTATAAGCATGGAGGAATTCAATCCAGTTCACGGGCGAAGAGTCACTGTGCTGAGTATTATGTGCGAGTCTCATCATCTTAACTTCTCAGCTCTTCTCAGATATTGGGATACGGGTGTTCTCGGTTCGAATTCGAATGCGCAAGATGTGTCCTTGGCGAGTGAGTATATCGAGAGTGTTTTTCATGCTCTGGCTGAGCAAGGAAGGAAATTGGACAAATGGGTTGAGGCTCTCCCAATTCATGAATTGCCAATTGGTTGGCCCAACGGCGGCCAAGAAATTCATGATATCAATCTCCAAACCCCCATCTGTTTCCGATCGCACGAGGCTGCATTGAATTTTGCATACTACACCGTTGGGCGGATCATGCAATGTAAAGGGCTTCTACATAGTCTAGCAGAGCTCGGTACCCCTCATTCTTACAATTTCCAAGATGAAGAGGCTTGGGCCAGCGTATTGCTTCGAATTGCCAAAGGGACTGATATGGTGACATCGCTCAGTATGAACAGCTATACAATTGGTTTCTCTGGTCTACTTCTATCCGCACTTCTGAGATGTCAAAGCCAGGCTATAGCCATCGAAATCCAAAACTGGCTGCAGGGCCTTGAGGCCTTGAAACCAACCGAAGAAGGCGCGTTTCCACTATATCAAAGCCTACGTGTGGTCAACATTATCAACCGACAGAAAAGGGCTGGACGAGATGTCCTAGCGGTAACGATGTCGGTAGATGACGAAGGAGGCAGCCCGAAAATCAACTCTTATAGTAGCCAAGCAATACTGGGGTTACTTTTCCATGGCATAGTACGGGAATCGGGTGATCTTTTCACTGATTATTTGACTATGGATCCATGAGATGTAGCTGGACCAGTAATGTCGGAGGCAATCATCGTGTTGATGTGACATAGGCTGAATGGAGATATGTCTATCCGATGATATTAAAAACACCTTCAACTGGACTGTTCAGGTTAATCGAATTGATTTTATTTACTTTTACTTCACTTCAGACAAATACTATAAATTCGCGGCATCCCAGTGTATGTAGACCGTGGAAGCCATGACTAAGCCACATCAGCCTTGACTCACTTCCCTACTAATCTCGAACTTGACTTTTCCAATGTTGTGATCACGGTGGAGTTCATAATGCCACCGAGAAAACGAGCAAAGATAGTCCCGGTTGAACAAATCGAAAGGAATCCTGCCAAGGACTCGGAGGCTCAAAGTTCTGGACGTCAAACCGGCCGTCCCGAGAAAGATGCGAGGGCCTTTCGCTGCCAATTTTGTGCCAAGGCCTTCTATCGCAAAGAACATTTACAACGGCATGAGAGACTTCGTGAGTCTAAGCATATTGTCTAGCCCTCGGCAAACATAAAAGGCGCTAAATTTTTTTCAGATACCAAGGAGAAACCTTTTCAATGCACAATCTGTCTTGTTGGTTTTCCACGAAGGTATGAGCTGCGTATTGATGTCAGACACCGAAACATGACAACTGATCTCATTGTAAAGAGACCTTCTCGCTCGCCATGTTCGCATGAATCATGGGAAATGCCCCTCAAATGAAGAGACTGAGGAAAACCATGTCTACTCGGGCAATAGTCTGTCCCATGAGACAAATGCTCTTGATGCCCTGAACAGCGTCTCGCCATACGAATTTAGAACACCCAATCGGGATAATTTACACGAAGCATCGACAGGGCTGACCCTAGACCAAACGCGTATCGAAGGCAACTTCATGCCGTTTACCCCCTCTACTTCGACTCTATTCGATCATTCCCTAGGGGCTTCAGCTATGCTGCCCCTTGGAACTACAGCCACCACACTGCAAATGCCATCTGCCCAACAACCTAACGGCTTCAGTGATTTTGACTTATTTATTGATAGCATTAATGGGACATATGACGACGGTTTATCATCGTTCTACGTCGATCAGCCTATTCTACCATCGCCTCCAGCTCCCTTATTTCCTAGTATCGCATCGCAATCTCAGGGGCATGATACAACCTCACCAAAATCAAGATCAGACAGAATCATTGCATCCGAACGTCGATTATTTGATGAGTTTACCTACACATTACCGACTTTCGAGTCTTCCCAGACTTCTAGAAAAGAACCATGGAAAGTCTCCCAGCAAGACTGGGAATCTATCTTCGGCGAAGTCGAGAGATTCCGCGGAGTAATCCCTCAAGGGTTCTTTCTTCCTTCACGCCATACTTTAACCCGATACATAAACACCTATTTCGCCGGATTTCACCGTCACCTCCCCTTCATACATTCCCCTACATTTTCGACCGTCAAGTGTCCAGTCGAATTACTCTTAGCCATGGCAACCATAGGCGCGATATCTGCATTTGATAGAACGAACGCGACTATGTTGTTCTATTCATCACTTGCTATTTGTCGAGAGCGGCTCCACAAATGCAAAAAAGAGCGCTGTGATACCATTTTCTGCTCTCAAAAAAATCCTTCTGCTCTGCAAACAAAACGTACAATAGAACATGCGCCTCATCTTGCTGTGGTGGCAGAATCGGAAATGAAATTACCAAAAGAGAAGGATCCTCGCTTCAAATTACTTCCGCTTGCGCAGGCATTACTCATTCTTATGGCAATGGCTACTTGGGGCAATTCCGAGACTATATTCGATGAGGCCATAGGTATTCAACATTTGTTGGTGAACTACATGAGGACTGAGAAGCTCTTAGATCCACAAAGTCTACCAGGAAATTCAAATTGGGGAGCATGGATCCAAGAAGAGGGATTCAGAAGAACAATTTCTATAATATTTTGTTTTTTTGTGTTTCATACAATTGTATACGACACACCACCTGTTATTCTCAACTCAGAACTCAATATTTACTTACCCTCGCGTGAGAAAGACTGGGAAGCGAAATCCGAGGACGAATGGAAAGAAGCCCAGAAAGACCATAAAGTTGAGCCTCACTTCCAATCGATATTTACATCTCTCTTTCACTCGCAGGCCAATTTTGAAAATCAATGCTCTTCCCTGGGAAGCTATACACTGATCTTGGCACTGATCCAACACATTTACTTTCTACGAGCAGCAGCAAAGCGCAGACCAGAAAAAGAGCAAGAGGTACCCTCCACAGATATGATTGAGGTTGAGCGTGCCTTGCGGAACTGGCAAAATGGATGGAATCAAGACCCAGAATCATTTCTAGGTCCGGGAAGTCCACTTGGTCCCATATCCTTCAACGCAACTGCCTTACTTCGCATGGCCTATATTCGACTGAATGTGGACCTTGGTTCATGGCGTGCTCTAAATACCCATGATCCTCACGATATCGCAGTTTCTATATACCGAAGCCCGCCTCTCGCGACTAACCCTCGACTTGCGCGAGCGGTACTTTATTCAGCTCACGCACTGAGTATTCCAGTCAAGATCGGAGTCAATATTGTGGCTCATAACCAAGCTTTCTCATGGTCTCTTCAGCATTCACTCTGTGCTCTTGAATGTGCGTTCATAATTAGCAAGTGGTTGATCGCTATCCAGCCTCGTGTTTCCGAAGGGACGATAGACGAAGAAGAGGCCAGACTATATGCTTACATTGAAGATATGGTGATAGAAGCAGAGGCTGGAGGTGAGATTGGAACTTCTTCTTCTGATCTATGCACTCGAGTTGTTAGTATTTGGGCCAGAATTTTAAGCGGGACCGCTCATTGGAATGTGGTGAAAATGATAGGGAACATATTGGAGGCTTATGCTCAGATTCTTCAGACACGCCCCTGTTAGAGAGGTTAGCGAGATGTATATCAAATCCATGTCTGCAACTTTATATTCATGATCAGCTGTAATCTACGAATTCCCAGATTCATACCTCTTAACGGCGCAGACAAGACGAGCGATGATCCGGTACTGCGATCAGTGGTTTTATCCATGGCCATACTCTGCTTCAAAAGTCGGATCTTGCCATACGGTCTTGACAACAGAATCTGATAGTATTCAAACCCTCAAACTCCATCCAGAAGCACAAATAACTAGAGCAGTTTTCAGTTACTAAATGCAAGGCGTTTTGCCCATTTTCATCGCAAGCAACTCAGGTATGTCGGTTGGGGGGCATTATGAATCATTTCTCTGGTTGTGTTTGGCTCACAGTTCGAAATAAAGCAAATCAGCTTCAATATATCAAAATGTTTTAACACAGGAATCATTAATCAAGAGTTGAATGCAGCGAAATAGAGATTCTTATTATACATGAAATTATAAAAGTGGTATAGTCCTTTCTTCTCATCTCCAAGGTGGGGACGTCATCATTTCTCCAATTTGCCAAGAAATAGCCCTACTATAAATGAGACTGTCGCGGTTCTTTTCCTCAGGTTGGAGTCTCAAATCGCATTCTTTCGATTTCTATTTCCTTTTCCTGGCTTCCGGCGATACTCATCTCTTATTCACTAATTCCTCCATTCTACCATCTAAAAAGAATGGCTTTTCCTTCTCCTGTCCGAGCTGCCCCGCGAGTGCTGCAGCTTTTATCCCAACTCCACAAGACCTCTCTGGAACAAGAAGCAGTTATTTCGGCGAATACCAGTATCTCCAACGGCAAGAAAGTATTCTCCACGGAAATCCTGGGAAGCCTGGAAGGCAAAGGCCAAGCTAATAATGCCAAAGACGACTTCGATCGACTGATGCTCGATAAATTCATTGCTCTAGACGAGGATAAGTGCCATTTCACTTATCAATTGATCAATTCTATGAATGCAACAAATATCGTGGAGGCAGGGACTAGTTTTGGGGTCAGCACAATTTATCTTGCCCTTGCCATTGCCAGAACTAAAGCCGCGACGGGCAAATCTGGAGTCGTTATCGGGACTGAGAAGGAAGCAGAGAAAGCAGCGATTGCTCGGAAGTACTGGGCTCAATGTGGACCAGAGGTTGAGCAAGAGATTGATTTAAGAGAGGGTGATTTGCTAGAAACGCTCAAGTCCGACTTACCTACAGTCGACCTACTTCTCCTCGACAGTACGTTTGATATCCCATTTACAAGAGTGAAAATTCGTGCGCTAAAAAAGACTATAGTCTGGGCGCCATTAGCCCTTCCAACCCTCAAGGTAGTTTTGCCTCGTTTACGACCGGGAGCTGTCGTGCTTACAGATAACACCATCAAGGGGAATCAAGGCTACGCAGATCTACTTGCTTACCTGCGGGCACCTGAAAGTGGCTTTCAAAACATGACTCTTCCTTTCAGCAATGGCTTCGAAATGAGTGTTTACCGACCTTAATGAATACGTCCTGTACTAGTTCGACTGCTTCATCGCCTGTCGTCAACTCTATGCCCGTATATAATATCCGATCAAGGAGTATTTCCTCACATTGATGGATAATCAAATGCATTATAGTTATCGTATTTACATTCCACGTATACCTGCATTCGGTAGCTTACAGGAAACCCGGTTTTTGCTCAGGCTATCAGAGCTTGGGGGTATCTCAATCCTATTCTTTCCAATCTACCTGCTAGCACCCCTACTATGTAACAAATCTCTCTTGGGAGATTCTGCTCGTAACTCACTACCAGTGCCTGAAGAAATTCCGTTGGCACGGATACCTGGGCGAGGAGCCAAGTTGGAGAAGTCCATTGGATTGTCTTGGCATTTCGGGGAAGGATCCGGCATGCCAGCGAAAATGAAGATTCATTAGCGGGTCTAGCAAGATCGGAAAGAAGCAAAAGAGATGGAGTAGTTAGTTTGGCTGTTTCTCTAGAGCTAAGAATAGTTAAATGAGCATCAAGGGAGAAGCTTTTGGATGTAGGTAAGATATCTGGGAGATTAAACATTTGGATATGATATTCAATAAATATTTTTATTAATCTTGTTAGCGCGCTTAGTTGTGTATCTCTGGGCGTATAACTCAGTTGGTAGAGTGTTCGCTTTGCATGCGAAAAGTCTGGCGTTCGAATCGCCATTCGTCCAATTTTTATTTCCCCACCAAATCAATAGCAATCACTGTTATTTTTTTCGTGTCTTCACGGGCAAACAAGTAGACCAATCTATTTCAATCGTATACGCCGCATGGGCAATAGTCAGTAGGTACTTTTATACCTAACCAAGGACTTTCTCCATGTCAATATATATTTTTAGTGGGAAGCATACGGTTGGTAGTACCAATAATCAGCTGGAACATGTCTAGAATAAGCCACTGCCCTGGGCAACTACTACCTAGTAGTCTAGGTAGTAGTAGTAAGCCCAAAAAGACTACCAGGAGCAAGAACATCATTCTTCAAGTCCAAGTTGACCGCTAAAACTGCTGGCTAGATGCAACATAATATGTAGACCAAATGAGCTTCAATATAAAGATGCGCCAAATGCTAAAAATCATGAACCACCCTCGAATTGAGGCATAATGTAGAGCCGCATCTTCCAAAAAGCGTGCTCTTGCGCCGAGAAAGGGACCAAAACTCTCGACTCTGTCTTCTCAGCATACGTCTGAATGATAGAAGATTCGGTATCCTCCAAAGGACCACCAAGAACCAGTTGCGGATTCGAGGGAAGCAATATATCCAAATGTTTGCGTTCCGCCCCAGGGCAGAAAAGAAGTGTTTTAGACGTGACACGCTCAAATGCAACAGGGCTCTCGACCACAGTCATACCAAGTGATTCAAGCAATGCACGATCGAGGGCATTGAAGACAGGGTCTTGAGCATAGACGGGGAACGAGAGAGGGAGAGAGCGATTTGAATCTTTAGACGAATGCGTTAGTTAGGAGGGAAAGATATATAACCAAACCAGATAACTTCTGCAAGAAGGGTGGAACAAACTAGTCAAAGTATTCCTGATAGTATCCAACGCAGCAAGTTGGTACATAGAGACAGCTCTACGATCAACCCAACCATCTCGTAGGAATCCACTCGGACTACCAAGTCCAATACACACGATCTGATCAATAAATCCAATCGGCATCGCATTCACGTCAATGTCTCGCGAGCCCTCATTTGTTTCGGCTTCTTGATCGCGTATCCTTTGATCCAATTGTCCCTTCAATCTCTGCCACGTCTCTGACTGCACCCATTTCTCTTTATACCCTCTATATTGCGCTTCTAGGTCACCAAAGGTCAACCTGGCCGGTGCCTCGGCCGGCGAGAGAACCGGCTCCTCCTCGTCTGTCCGAATGTATTGTTCGCGATCGTTGCGCGTCGTCGTGCGCACTACACGCCGCACATTGCTTCCGCTGGTGACGTGAGTCCAACCGTCGTCGTCGGTGACTTGGAATCGTTTTTGGGCGGGAGTGGCATTGCGCTTTTTCCGATTACTGTGTGGCATGGCGCTATAAATCAATTAGGTATATATATATATATATTAATAATAATATATGTAGCCCATTTATTTTCAGCTGCGCCTCGCATTAAAATTTAATATCGAATTTGATTAAGCATTTCGGTCCAATTTTGGCGGGGAACTTTTTTTTTGGACGATAAGGCGGTTAGTCAGCAGCAGATAAGAACGAAATTGTACTAGTCCGTTTTGGGATTTCTCTCTATATACGGAGGAGTATAGTATGTATTCGAAAGTAGTCGTCGAAAAAACATGATTTATTCATTTTCCAAACAAAAAACAAATAACCCGTTCAAGCTCTTGAATAGCTTTAGTATATCTGGTACTTTTCTAAGGGTTAAACTTGCGTGGATTCGGTAGTATAGTCCATTAGCAGAGGCTTCAACATATCATTATTTTGTACTGAATGGTCACCAACAACGATAGCTAGGGTACGAAAGACACAGAGATGACGTGAGTAAAGAAGATGATAGGTATAGCAAATATGTGCTATTCAATATATTGTCCCAATGGTATCCAGAAGCAGAAAAGTGTGTCTAGTCCGAAAAAATGAATAGTTTAGTCAAATTGAGTATCAACATGCGGAGGCTGTCCACGACCTGCAGTAGCCTAAAATTGAATGGTAGGTATAGGTCTAGAAGTCTCCAACGTTATATCATTGTAAGTTTGAATGAAATGGCTCACAAACTTTACAAGTTCCATGCCTTATATACTTATTCGACAACATCGTGAGACTACAATCTAACTAACCATTTCGCCTGGTTGCCCAAGGACGTCATTGGAGTCACGAAATAACCCCCCCGACTCCACTGCGGTTCCACAACTTGCCTTTCCCCAACAGCAGCGTGCACAATTGCTTCATTATGTACCGCAAACCCCTCCTCGTTATTTAGATCACATGTCCGTGCATTGTTCAATAAACCCACATTATATGAGTCCCCCGCACAGTCTCTTTCCAACCCCGCATAATCATTTTCGTTAAAGCTTCAATCTCGTCCCATATAACGAGTACCATTTCAATTGCGAATTCTACCCCAGCTATTTCCCAAGATGCCTCTCGACAAGGACGTCACGGATCGACTTCGCGCAGTCGTCGATCGGGCCTGTGAAGACCAGGAATCCGGCATTCCTGGAACCACAGTTGTTGTCGTCGGGAAAGATGGCGAAGAGCTCTTTGCCCACTCCAGCGGAAAGCGTGGTATCGTTTCTAACGAGCCAATGACTTTGGAAAACATATTTTGGATGGCATCGTGCACGAAAGTGCTAGTTGGCGTTGCTTGTATGCAATTGGTTGAGCAAGGCATTCTCAGTCTGGATGATGGGGAAGAGACGGAAAACCTCTGCCCTGAACTTAAAACCCTCGAAGTTTTGAAGGCAGATGGGTCGTTTGAGAACAAGAAGCGAGCAATTACGCTCCGAATGCTATTGACTCATACTGCTGGGTTTGGGTATAGCTTTTTCAGTGATAGGTTGAGAGCATGGTCTTACCCTACCGGAATGAATGAGTTCTCTGGCCGGAAAGAAGACTTTCTAGCGCCCCTACTTTTCCAGCCAGGTGAAGGGTGGGAGTATGGAGTAAGTTATCATCGAGTTGATGTGAATATTAATATCTAACGAAGGCAGATTGGTATTGATTGGGCTGGAGTTGTATTAGAGCGTGCGACCGGAATCTCCCTCAATGATTACCTTCAAACGCATCTCTTTCGACCACTCGGTATCAAAGATATGTCCATGATTCCTAGCAAAGATATGCGGAATAGACTGGCTTTCATGCAAACTAAATCTGCTGATGGAAAATTGGCACCCCGCGACCACGTTCTTCAAGCACCACTGGTGATAGACCCGGACAACAAAGCAGACGTTGCGCAGATTTTCAACAGTGGAGGCGCAGGGATGTTTGCCAAGCCGCAAGATTACTGCAGTAAGTAACAGGAAGGACCCAGATCACATATAAAATGCTAATATAGAGGATAGAGGTACTGGCTGTCCTGCTAAATGACGGAACTTGCCCGAAGACCGGTACACAAATACTGCGCAAAGAGACGGTTGACGAGATGTTCACCAACCAGGTTCCCCAATTCCCTAATTTCAGTCGCCAGGGAACCCCAGCCTCGAAGCCAGATCTTGTCCGTGTCGTTCCTGAGCTGTATCCCGTTGCTGGAAACCCACCGCAGGGATGGGGTCTAACCTTTATGATGAGCAATGGTGGCATGACAGGGCGATCAAAGAGTACAGGGCATTGGGCAGGCATAGCGAACTTATGGTGGTGGGCCGATAGAGAAAAGGGCGTGGCAGGGCTCGTTTGCACACAGATCCTACCCTTTGGAGATGCCCAAGTACTTGATTTATGGACCTCTGTCGAAAGTGAGATCTACAAAGCACTTGGACAGTAGGTCACGAGGGGGAATTTGTATTGGGAATACTATCTATCCTCTCACAAGTCTGGAACTTGAGCTTGAAGTAAACAGCACACATTTGGAAGTCTTTACAAATGTACTCCGTAGAAGCATGTCTATATTCATGGGTCCTCTGTTGATACAAGATAGTCCTGGAAAGTATGGCGAATAAAGGTAAGCAACGGACTATCAAGAACTTTCATATGAACAATAGTTATTATCTACACCAAGATAGATGCTCAGAACTGTGATTCGGCTGAAGTCCCACTCAAATGGACCGAGCTATGAGCCAAGAAAACGCTTCTAGGATATCAGCAGGAGTTCGTCCACAACTCCAGGGACCTCAAACCCCTCTCCATTCATAAACCCGTAAACATAGCAGTCACCAATTAGTCTACGTACTCCATGTCCAATCACAGGATTCGAACGCAGAATAAAGGGTGTTCGAGCGCCATGTGGAATGGCGATGGCATCTCCTACCTTGCAATCACCGGGCGCAATCCCGATATATCCCCTATTTGAAACAAAACATGATCTTCCTTGCATAGTTCGAGAAAGGGCCTCGGCGTATTGGAGCTTCAAAAACTGTGCGGAGCTAGTGTCATCCACTCCCCGGAAATTCAGGACACCAGATGCCCCTCCATACTCTAAAACTACTTGTTCGAATCCGGCCCACAGAACATCTTTGTGTTTTTCGAAGACAAGTTCCGCTTGCTCTGTGTATGGCCGGGGACCAATCTTTAGCATGATCTGGGAACCAACCAAGGCGTAATCAGCTGCAAGTGTCCTCCCCATTCTTTCCCAATCTTCTATTGTCAACTCGCCCTTGGAAAGGTATTTCTTGTAGAGCCGGTAAGCGCATTCAATCACGTCTGGAATGTCTTCAGTCAACAGGATGGAAGGAAATCTCGGTGTCTTAACTTTAATAGTGTCAAGAATAATCCCGGAGACTTGTAACTGGCACCCATTGATGTTTCTGGTGGGAGTTGTCGTACAGCATCCAGCTCGAAATCGGCTGACTCCTAGAAAAGGAGCGTGTCGACGAACGGCGGCCCAGTCTGGTATAAATGATGGAAGACCCATAATGCCAGTTTCGAGAAAGTAAGATAGTCCCTCTTCTGACGGAAGTGGTCTTCGGAAGGCTCCAGCACAGTGCAGTATATCGAGGGTAGAGGACTTATCAAAGTGCTCCAGGGCAAATTCCATCCATATGTCACCGACGCATTTCAGATAATCGGGACGGATAATGATATTTCTCTGATGTAAGTCCGCTACTTTGGGCTGGTAGCTAACGTCTGGAGAAATTGAAAGCAATGCGTAGAGTCGGTCTCGGGGCTCGGATGTTTCGGCAGCATGGCAATTGTCCAGAAGTTCGAGGATGCCAAAGTTAGCTGGATGGTCAATGAACCTGTCTCGGTAATTCCGAACAGAGGTTATGACAATCAAATTGTCTATAGCGCCTTCATGAACCCTGGCAGTGACATAACTGCTTTTCACAAGCGCAGTCATCGCTAATGCGACAACTTCAAACGGCGCCATTGACCCTCCAAAGAAGAAAAACGCAACATTGCCCATCGAAGCCTCCTGGACAATCCACCGCCGAGAGAACCATGGGATCCTGGTCATACCTTCAATCACAGTAGGGTCTTCACTTCCAAAAACCTTGTTCAAGCTTTGCTTGACGCGCGCGTTGTTATGGGCGGCATCAAGGGTCTGTGAGAAATCACCGCCACAAAGTTCAAACAGTTCATAGATGAATTTGATATAGCGTTCCTGTCCCTTTCGTGGCTCCCCGAGATATATTAGCACGCTTCGAGCTTGTTGATAGATATATGCCATTAACTGGACCTGTCGTGTCTTCTCTTCGATATCGCTCTGGTTGACACTAAGTGCGTCAACCCAGATAACACGAGGCTCGGATGGGCTGCGAAAGCGTCTCAGCGCAAATGAAAGGTGGCTTGTTATTCCAATCCTCTTTCCATTACAAATGAGTGTGGCGGAAAGGTTCGGGCTTCCCCACGTATATGAAAGCGCGTCGTATTCATGCGCATCCCTCTCGAGATCAAGAAAATTTATATCACAATAAATATCATCTGTCGCATTCGGGGCTGGATGAAGAGTTATAGTTCGCGTGAAATTGCCATCTGGGAGGGGCAAATATTGATATGGAGGAAAGTCTCTTTGCTGATGATTCAAATTCTCGATGGCCTCGCAGGCATCCTCAACACTTAGACCTGGTATCATGCTATTTGAATAGCCTTCAAAATGACGTCGGGCTAGATTATAGTCCTTCCGTACCGATTCTAAGATATTCTCATATTTTGGCCTCATGTGTGGCGTTGTCGTAATGGCTTTTGGTGGACTGGGCCATTTTGGAGCATTTTCGTCAGGCCTTAGGTGCACTGGTGAATCCGACCATGGGCCCTCTGAAAGCCTAGAGTGGAGCGTTGCCTTAAGAAGCTGAAGGACATCAGACGAGTGTTGAAGGCTTCCGAGATCGACGTCCTCCATCCACAAATCAGAGCGCACTTCCATATCAATCTTCTGAGCAAGATTCCAGATCCATTCAGCCCGCTGGCGGGTGAAGAAAACCTCATCAAAGTGATGATCTAGGACATAGGCCGCTTCCTCTAGACTTGACTTATGACACGGGATAAGGGCCTTTGTTAACTCCAGTTGAGTTGGTAAGATAGTTTTCAGATCTTCGGGGGTGCAATAGACACGGGGATACTTTTCGAGAAAATCCTTGATCTCCGCTGCTTTGAAATGAGCAGTGGATACGGTACCATATATCCTCTCAGTCGATTTTTTAGTTTCTTCTGCAGCACTTATGAGGACTTTGGAAAAGACATCATACATTTGACGTCCAGGCGGGTGCAGTTCACGGTCCTTTCTGAATAGGCGCTTCAGCGTTAGAAGTTCCAGATTCAATATAGCCCAAAGAAACCACTGTGTATCTAGGCCGAAGGAAAGTTGATGCGATGCTTTTCTTGAACCCTTGTCGACAATTATCTTTGCTGTATGGCCTATATGAACAGACTTGGAGGCGCAGAAACTCTCACACATCCCTTTAATCTCTGCTTGATTGCCTGTGCCGAATTCGTCAATTCTCCCCTGTGCCGGAAAATAGCCAATATCAAAGCGATAATAGTTCGTCCATGCAAGTATGTCATGCTCCGCTCTCACAATTTCGGCTTTTTTGATTACAGCATGGTGTATATCTCTCACTGCTTGAAGAACCGGATCCAACCGGGGATCAGCATCTGCACTTTGTCTAAAAGACGGCCCTCCGCAGCCTATAGATACAATAACACCAACCTTCCTCTTAGGGAAGAGTTGTCGGATTTGGTCCACGAGCTCCGGAACTGGATGCATAGTGGACATGTCGACCGCGGTGTAGCAATTGGTGATACCAGTAGCTTCATCGCGAATGTCCACCGGAGGCAAGATGTTGGGGAGGGCACATGTTGCCTGGCAGACCAGGGGTGCTTTTGTCGGATAAAAGTCGCTTCGACCGTCAACATTATGAAAGGCGCATGTGCTTTGAGTCGTCGTATTTTTCGCTAGCACAATACTATGAGGAGTCAGTAAGCCCGGTCTCACGGATCAAGTGGTTGGCCAATCTACGTATTGCATTTAGTTACTATGGCTAGCGGTGACTGGCGCGCGAAAGACTTTTCTGTTAATTTATCAATATTGCGCCGAAAACGAGATTCGGAAAAAAGAGGTGCAGATTCAGAGCTCCATGGCGCGGCTGTCTGGAGTGGGATATGCAACTTGTAAGCAGAGATAGCTTCATCGATTCCAAGCTTAGCAACTCCGAGCATAACGGCTATAACGCTGAATGTAAATCAGTCATGATGTAAGAATTCTGTATAATATCCTGAGCACCGACCCGCCAGTAGATACTCCTCCAATCACGTCAAAGACTTCACATGGTTTCAAAATCCTACCGAGTCGCATGTGTTGGCCACCATTTTGCATGTCGATTTTGCTCGTGACTTGGATCATGAGCTCCTTAATGATATACAGCGCCGCAAGGCCTCGCATGCCACCGCCATCTGCGATTCAATGAGAATGACGATCCTTGAATTGATTGAAGCCCTCACCAATCGATAAAACACATAATGGCCGTTTCTCTGGGGAGCAGGATTGGGATGACATGATCGCGGGTTGGTTGAATTATGTCAGACCACAACAAACAATACTAAACTTGTGACCATCCTCTCGTGGGGCACTCGGTTCAAATATGCCACACAAAGGTGATTTCGCTAGTGACTTGTTGGTGATCGACAGAAATACGAGGGCTGTCAACGCTAGTCCGCATGTAACACTGCTACGTACACTTCTCAGCCCCGATGATTGGATAAGGGTGATTTCCACCTGGGAATGTGCTAGCCATGCCACTGTGTATGTACTGCATCGGGACAAGGTCAAATGGGTGTTGACCAACGATTAGCAGTGATTTACATAGATAGATAGGCCAGTTAGCAAACCCATCAATTCCCTCATTTCTTGTGGATTGTAAATCTCCGGGCATGAGATAGTGACTTTCCGTGTTGGGGGGGAGTTCATCAAGTGACCCCGGTTTTATTGATGCAAAAGCTGTGTTAGGCTCCTGTTTCGAGGCTTTCCAGAGGTCTTCCATCGAGATACCTTTCCCTAGTGGAGAGTAACGGTGGCAAAGACCCACACGCAAATACCCACGTAACCATTTCTCGAATTATCCTCAGGTAACTACTATGTATATGATCTGGATCGATCGCCTAGATCCACATGTTGTCGATACGTGCGTGTGCATGGACAATTAAAAGCGTTTGGCAGTATAGGAGAACGTCGGAAGCAGTCCCTCGGGTTGGCTTCATCCAATCTGGTGATGCTTGAATTATTAGAGTAGCTTATTGATAGTCTCGAAGTCGAAAAGTGTCAATCATCTGGGGCTGCATCTCATAATGAGAAGCTATTCGCGAATCCACAGCGATACGCAATAGAGATTTCTTTATTGCGGTTTCTTGCCCTCTACGATAAGATATTATTCTTCGAGGCCGGCAACAAATCGAGGGTTCTCAAAACTGGCATATCCTAAAAGAGAAATGAACAGCCATAAACCCATCAGAGTTGAACTTGAACATCTCACATAAATTTATGAAATGGGACCTTGGATCAGAGTTTGACACTCTGGTTCTGGAATTTCAATCGAGCTTTATGCACTCAAATCGGATCGCGAACATTCATTGAATACTATCTCTAAAGATCTTATGTAGTAAGATCATGTGGAAAGCTATGCTTGCAAAAATGTCTCATAAAGTTGAATTACAATATTTGTTTACTCATATTGTTTCTGATTTGTTTACATGTGAAATATGAGTCAATCCGCCCACTTTTAAATGCAGGGAATATGCATAAATGGCTTTGTATGTGGAGATGATGTTTGACTGGAGAACATGTCCTGGAACGACTCCGACGGGCTTGCATCTATTCAATAGGTGTCACTCCACATTAGTAAATTGGACCCTGGATTTTAGATCCGATGAATATTGTACAATTGAACGTGGGGTTGGTGCTCGTCAAGAGTCAGCTTTTATACGGCCAAAAGATCAGCCAAAGCTTGAACAAGTTCAAGTATTTACTTCAATGTGGAAAACAGCCGAATATTTGTTGAACTTCCAAGTAAAATGGATATTTTGGGCGATATTATCAAGAGGTGGGCGACGAACTAGACTGTTTTCTCTTATTGAAAATTCAAACCAGAGGTGCGAATCGGTCTGTTAGGTAACAGACCGAGTAGCTACATAAGGCAATAAAAGTACTGCCTTGGCTACTAAATTCTGACATGCTATGTTTGCTTTGTTACTTTTAAACTCATTGCATCCTGTACCTCTCTAGCAAGCTAGATCGTTTCGATATGCATATCTCACCTGGCCTAGGACATTTTTATTGAATGGTGAGCGAGCAGACGCTAAGACCAACGCGAAATAACTAAGGTCATAAACATCTTTGGGGACCCCGTAGGCGCCCGATCCAAGCCTCGGGATCCGTTCGGTGGTCTAAAATGACGGTTGCGGCGCTTACCAAGCAAGAACCCGGTGGGGCTGCTCTTGGCGAATGAACCGGCTTACTTACCTTCCCCAAAACATCGGGGGGGGACCCTTCACGTGCGGGCAATGCCCGAATCGGTCTTGGCTCTTGCTCCGGGCTTCCCCCAGCCGAACCACCGTGCACGCGTGGCGTTCGGGGCCGGGGGATGGATGGTACCCCGGCTCGGAGGTGCGACTATACTTCACCCTGTTTCTTCCGAGTGTCGGTTCCTGAAAAATACTCTATTACTCGCCCAGCCGCTTTCGTAGGGTTCGTGGACATGCACTGCCTTCAGGCAAACCTCGTCATTGGTACCCCCGAAATTGGGTACATGGCAAAAATGGAACAGAATTCGCCATACTGACTCATGCTCACTTTAGCGAAGAAAAGCCGTATCGTCATAGTGGATATGGGTAAACATTTGATAGGGCCTATGCGCCGGAGAACCATCTAAGGCTGGCTCGCGTGGTGCAACAAGACACTGTAAGTAAGATCGCGTTTCCTTCCGCACATGAGGCATACATAATGCTGCGCCGTGAAGGATTTAGGTGTCATTGGCCGAAATATTCGGAAATTAGCTGAGAAATTTCTCGCTAGAATGAAAATGGAAACTTGGCGAAACTTTTCGACGTCATGCCTAGGCGACAAGACCTTGGCGGCTTCCGACAAACAGATGGACTGGGGGCGAAAATGAAGCATGAACGCCTTGAATTAACTATTAACAGAAACTAGAATCCGAATTCGTATGGTTGGTATTAGCGTGATATCAAAAGAAAATAGGTCAAGTGACCATATGAATGATGATTAGTTTATGGTCATCACTTGGAGCTGGAAACTCAGGAGGACGGATTCATGCAAGATCCGAATGAACCTTGAAGAAGATGCATGAAAATTTGGGTAAAAAGAAGAGGCGCGCCACAACGGCAAAGCCGTCGGCCCATGAAGGGACCAGCGCGGGGAAAGAAGAGAAACTGTTGGATGAAAAGATATCCGCACGGGAAATTGGTTTCCAGATTGGCCATGCAACGCGCCAAGCGCCAAGCGCCAAGCGCGCCCACGCATTGCCAAGGACGCCCGCCAAGGACGCCCGCCAAACGCCAAGAAAGAGGCTTTCCCCGTCTCTACACCTCTGAAACTGGAGAGCCTTCGCTGGACTTTCCCACTTGGGGACTGGCCAAGAGTACAGTGGATATGAGATGATTAAGTTGCAGTATTGCTTGAAAACGCCCCCAAAGGAAGCCCCATGGGGGTGCTTCCTATAAGAGGGCGCAAATTTTTCCACTCTCACGCTTTCTTTTTACTCCCTCGACTACTTTCTCCCCAGTTGGTTTTCGTCCTCCTTCCCCAGATTTGACGGCGAGACTTCTGCCTCTACCATCAATATGTGGACGACCACCAGCGGCTTGAGTGGTCGCTCGCTCCGGACGAGCATCACCTTCGCGGCTGTTGTTGGTTTCTCGTTATTCGGTTATAATCAAGGCATGATGGCCGGTATCCTGAACGGTGACGAGTTCGTCAAGGCTTTCCCTATCCTCGCAATGCCTGATAACCCCACTGGATCTGAAAAGCACTACATCGACGTTATCCGCGGTGCTGTTACATCCTGTTATGAACTTGGCTGCTTCTTCGGCGCTTTGTTCTCCATGTTTTTCGGTGACAGACTCGGCCGTACCCGTATTATCTGCATGGGCGCCAGCATCTTGATTCTGGGTGCCCTGATTACAACAGTCTGCTACACTGGTCATTGGGAAGTTGGTCAATTCGTTGTTGGTCGTGTGGTGTCAGGTATTGGAAACGGTTTGAATACGGCCACGATCCCTGTGTGGCAATCAGAATGCTCCGGTGCCCATAACCGTGGTTTCCTGGTTTGCTTCGAGGGTGCTATGATTGCTGGTGGTACTTTCATTGCCTACTGGGTGGTCTTTGGTCTTTCGCACGTTGACCAATCTGTTCAGTGGCGTTTCCCCGTGGCCCTTCAGATCTTCTTTGCTCTGATTGTGGCCGCTGGAGCCCTGATGCTGCCCGACTCCCCATCCTGGTTTGCCAAGAGAGGACATGACAAGGAGGCTTGTGAAGTCCTTGGTAAATTGAAGGGAGTTTCTCCTGACTCCGATGAAGTGCTTCGTGATTTCAATTTCTTGAAAACAGATATTGAATCGTCGAAGAACACTCAATCAAACTGGAAGACTGTTTTCACTTTTGGCAAGACCCAAGAGTTTCAACGTCTTCTTATCGGTTGCTCTGGACAATTTTTCCAGCAATTCACTGGATGTAACGCCGCTATCTATTATTCCACCCTTCTTTTCCAGGAGAACCTCGGTATGGAGAAATACCTGTCTCTGATTATGGGTGGTGTATTCGCCACAGTCTATGCGCTGGCAACTATCCCTTCCTTTTTCATGATCGAAAGGGTTGGACGTCGAAACCTTTATCTGATTGGTTTCCTGGGCCAGGGTCTCAGTTTCGTTATCACATTCGCTTGTTTGATTAAAGAAACCGAGGAGAACTCTAAGGGTGCCGCTGTTGGTATCTTCCTCTTCATTACCTTCTTCGCGTTCACTCTATTGCCACTCCCCTGGATCTACCCACCCGAGATCAACCCTCTCCGTACTCGCACTGTCGGTGCATCCGCTTCGACCTGTACCAACTGGATTTGCAACTTCGCCGTTGTCATGTTCACTCCTCTCTTCGCTGGCCAGAGTCCATGGGGTGTTTACCTCTTCTTCGCCCTGTTCAACTTTGTCGGTTTGATCTTTGGATTCTTTTTCTACGTCGAAACCGCTGGCCGTGAGCTCGAGGAAGTCGACATTGTTTATGCCCGCGCCCACGTGGAAGGAAAGATGCCCTGGCGAGTTGCCAACGCCCTGCCTAAGCTTAGCTTCGAGGAGATCACTCAACAATCTCGCGAGCTGGGCTTGGACACCAACGACCATGGTGTGCACGAGAAGAATGAGCTTGGCCTCAGCAGCAGTGACAGTGACCACAAGACCGAGGAGGTTCAGGAGAAATAGAGTAGTGAAGTTTTGATGACGGAATTGGTGTTGATGTGACTGAATGTTTTCATGACATTTGAGATAAAGTCGCCCTGTAATGTATTGTTCGGGCGCTTTGGGATTATAGTATACCTGTGAATATTTCGATATTTCAATAATCGAACAGATGAACCATATGTATAATGACCGTGTAGGCCCATGTAGCTAGAAGCATTGTACGACACGATGGGTCCCCATTTTAGGACGGGCTCCCAGCTCACCTTGATCCATCAAGGTGAGCTGGATATCAAGCTTAGCCCCGAAACTCCCAGCCTAGTATGCAATCAGATCACCTGGACTTTCCTCCACGTTGTTTGTTTCATTTCCAAAGAAAGAAGCATTCCAAGTCACCCTGTGATAGTAGCTTGGCTGCGAAACCCACCTGGCAGACATTTTCTGGTCCGTATAGGTGCATATGTAGAGTAGCTTAAAATACTATGTATTGATCACCGCTACTTTTAACCATCAGCACAAAGATTTATTCCAACGATGCAATTAACTTCTCACGGAATCACAAACGCCTCACCCAAACCTGGACTAAAACATATCAAGCATCTCATTTGCAGATAAACCCCGCTCGAATTCGCCTGTCCGGGAGATCCCACGAACCGGCGATCAAACAGTTAGTGCAGGGATCCATCAGAAAGACTATGTACAGATCACCATCACCATCACCATGCTTAAGAACCTGCAGTAATCACTCATCACACTGCCACTGCACCCTGCAAGACTAAGACTAAGCGCCCACTTCTCCTCGACTCTCTTGAATACCTGCCGCCATCCTCAAAATCGTTTAGCGTCAGCTCTCGGCGCTTCGAACTGTGGATGCTCTAGCCAATCATCACGTCCAACGGGCCTGGGTAAAGTGATGGCACTTGCAGAAGGGCCGTGATATTTCCTCTCCACTCATCCAGCCCTGGACCACTCATAGTTCCCTCCTCCTGCAGTGTCAGTCACATCCAAGTCCCGCATCCTAACTCGTCCGCCCCAAAATGTGGCCGCATGCTGGCAGTTGTAACCCCTCAAAAAGAGCACTGGTCCTCCAGATTACCTCTGGCTTGGTCCTCCGCTCAAGACTTGATGTCTATCGTTTTTCTTGACTTTGCACCCACCAGCAATCGGGTGAGAAATCGACGTTGACCGTCGTCCCGTTCACAAGAGTGGTATTTTCTTTACTTGTTCAACATAACTCAGCATCTGTCGTCTGTCGCTCGGTGTAATTGTTCCAGTTGTTTCTTTTTTTCCCCGGCGTCAATTTGCTCATATTCATTAAAAACCATTGCCATGACTGGGAACTTCGGATGGTCATGGACGGTCCTTGTCGGCCTTCTATGCATCAGCTTCGCCAACGCTCACACCGTCATCACATACCCGGGCTATCGAGGTAACAACCTACACACAAATGGCACCGTCGCCGAGGCAAACGGTCTAGGTGTGGCTTGGGATGAAAAGAATGGCTCATATATTTACCCCTACGGCATGATGTGGAATTATCCTTGTAAGCAGCAAAACTCCGCTTATTCCAGATATCCCCTCACGACGATCGCATTTTTCTAATAATGAATTATTTCTTTCCAGGTGGTGGAATGCCAACGTCCACGAATCGAACAAAGTGGCCCGTCAACGGTGGCGCTGTCGCACTACAACCTGGATGGTTCCCTGGACATCAAACTGCCTTAATATACATCAACATTGGACTGGGTGAAATCCCAGAGAACATGAGTCACCCTGTTGTTTCACCCTTTCAAATTACCGGCCCTACAAATGATCCATACCCTGGTACTATCTGTCTACCTCAAGTCCCACTGCCGGCCAACATCAGTGCAAATGTCGGTGACAAGGCGACGATTCAAGTCGTGGAGACCGCGAAACATGGAGCAGCCCTGTATAACGTATGTTCCCTGTCCTGCTTGGTTGCTTGATTTCGATAAACTCGGAAATCATGCCAAGGTCATTGACTAATTCTGTTGTTTTTTTTTATTCTACCATAGTGCGTCGATATCGAATTTGCTGATCCGCATGACCCTGAACTCAAAGAAGTAACTCGCGACAACTGTTTCAATTCGAGCGATATCACTTTCCAGTATATGTACACAACTGGCGGAATTGGATCGGGAGCAGCAATGATTACGCCTCCACAAAATACGCTGCTCGCATTGGTACCGGTACTATTAGTGGCGCTATTCACTGGCTTAATGTAGATATGTCCCAGGCGCTTTGTCTTTGCATCATGCTTGCGTTGATTTATAATGCACCATACCCATTCCTTTTGATTAACAGGTTAACAAAATTATTGAATTGATTGATCCTATCTCTGTTACGACATCCCTATACTACATTCTGCCCTACTCTAGGCTCTTTGTTAGATCGACGATAGTTCGTACCACTTCATCCGGGCTCTCCTGTGGAATCCAATGACCCACTCCATCCAACAGCCGAAGCAATCTAAAGTTAGAGCATACCGCACCACTAGTCATCTTATCCAAGGCCCCAGGCTCTTGATAGATACCCCAGTCTTGTTTTCCAGAAACAAAGGCACACGGAGGCTCAATCTTCTTTCCAGCAAATAGGTCATAATCTCGTGTGTAGCGACCACCAGCAGCAGTACGTACACGGTACCAATTCAGACCTCCCTGGAAACCAGTTCGAGCGTATTCTCCTACATAGACCGCCAATTCATCATCTGGCAGCCAAGAATGCGAAGAGAGTCCCTTTGTGGGCTCGTCTGCCATATCTCTTTCTACAGCCTCCGGCATGGTGGCATCGGCTGGCATGATGTAATACCCAGGCATCTGGACAACCTGATCGGCAGACCAACTCGTCAACGGACGAGGCTTGTTTCCCGGCCACGAACCACTCTTCAGGTGGAAATAGCCTCGTAGAAACCGGTGCAGCTCTTCTGGCGTGAGGCCAGACATGTCAGGATTGGCTTGTGGTGTCGAGTAGTACCATTTATAGTGCTTGCGACCATGTTGAGCCAAAGCTTCATGAATCCCCGATGCAGCAGCCGATCCCTCCGCGCCACCACCACCACCACCACCATCAGCATCCCGATCAGCTGTTTCGCTGTCCATATTAGACTCATTAGCAGTATTGAATGGGAGATCAGGGCTCCCGTTAAAAGGATGGCTCATGAGCACAACACTCCGAAAGAAATCCGGGCGTACGAGAGCGCATGTTGATGCTGTCATCGCACCACAGTCATGACCCGCCACACAATGAACAGATCGATACCCCAACGCATGTACCAACAGCACGATATCTCGCGCGAGGGTAGTCAATGTGAAAGTAGTCAGATCGACCTCTTCGTACTGGCGTGTATCCCAGCCCGTCGTGCGACCGAAACCGCGCTGATCGGGGGCGACGGCATGGAAACCTGCCGCAGCCAATTTTGACAGCACTCGGCGCCAGGAGTAGGCGATCTCAGGGAAACCATGTAACAAAATCACCAAGGGGCGATCACGATCGGGAGTGGCGCCAGCTTCAAGAATGTGAAAGGTCAAATCGGTGGTGGTAATGAAACGACTGGAGATCCCCTCGGGGAGGGGCAGTGAGGAGGTGATATCCGACATGAAGGAGGCAGTCACTAACTCCTGTTGACTTGTAGTTCCTGCAGGAGTGTAACACTTTATTAGATAGTTAGTTCAATGTAGAATATATGCACTTTTTATATACTTGTATACAGGGAGAACTATCAGCCTGTTCAATAATAAAAAGAGAAAAAGAGAATAAACTTTGTGCCTGACCCGATTTCTTCGAAAGGAAGTCATGACGCAACTTGCTCCTTCCCAATTCTTCTTCCCTTCCCCTTCGAGACTTGCTCGATCATTCTTTCCTCTTTCATTCGCTTTTCTTCCTTCTCTTTTTTTGGGTCTTTGGGAAATCCTTGAATTTTGACCTGGTCGTGGTCTTCCTCTATCTTTTCCCATCTCCCTCACGCACACACACACCCTCTTGCATAGCCCCCAACTCTGAAGCTACACCACCAAGACCCGTCTTTTTTTTTGGACCTTGCAGGCCTCGACCATCGTGACCATCACCACTTCCGAATCTTCCGTCCCGATTCCTCGGATCCTCCCCGGCGCTGCTTTAGGCAGTGTCCGGTCCGGCTGTTTGATTGTCGAGTTGTCGCGAGCTGAGGAGGCATATAGCAATCATGTTTAGCCGTCGCAAAAGGAGCTCCTCCCATCATCACCAGGTGTGTCGTCACTGGCGGGAGGTCCATTTCAAGGATTGCGAACTTCTCTTCACGTATAACTCATGACCCTATCATGAGGGAGAAAGGTCAATCTATTAAGCCATGGACAAATGCGCTAACATACTCTGTCTACTCTAGCCACTCTCTACGCCCGCGTCCCAATCAGCACAATCCGCCGCGAACCATGCATTCCTAAAATCACAACCATCCGCCAACAACCTTTCGTCGGCGGCAGCGGCAGCGGCCTTACGGAATCTGACACCAACCCCGACGAATGTTGAAAATGTACAGACGAAACGCATGGTTCAGCGTCGGGCCTCGACAATGTCGCCGGCCAGTCCGGTGCATGGCCGTCGCTCGGCGAGTGTTGGTGCCGCAACTCTCCGAAGAACGAATAGCTCCAGCTCGATGACCGCAAGGACATTTCGAGATGCTTCACCAAGTCGCCCATCTACAAGCTCTGGCGTCCCGACCTCAATACCGATGGATGTTCCCCCGTTACCGTCGCTGCCTAGCCAGTACGCGTCGAGGAAGAGTCCTCCCCGTCGCGCAGCAAGCGTCGAACCATCGATGCGATCGCCGCCAGCCTCTCCACTCCGATCAAACATGCGGGGACCTAGCATGGACCGGGAAAATGCGTCGGGATCGCCTACACATAACCGCGTCCTGGGCTTGACAACTGTTCCGGAGACGGATCGCCCGGGTAGCCGGAGCTCAGTCAATTTCTCTTACCCAAGAGGCTCTCGACCAAACTCACCTGCATTGATGGAGAATCGACCCATTAGCCTTGGTGGAAGTGTTGTTCGTGATGTCGCACCGGTAGAGGTGGCTAGCGCCCAGCAGGCGCTATCCCAAATGTCCGAGAAGACGGCGCACTCGAAGCCAAAAGGACCAGTGGTAGGACGTGCTGAGACAAATTCAACGAAGAAACCTGCTGCAGTTCCCGTCGGCACTGCCATCGCTGCAGCTCAAGCAGTCAGCATGCAGAAGAATACTCCTCGGCCAGAGCCGAGTCATGCAAGGGCTGAGCGGATTGACCCTGAGCCTCCGGCAGTCAGCCCGCAGAGGCCAAATGTCGACCATGCAGTACCGAGCGCGACCCATAAACCCGAGGTTGAACACCCTTCTTCGCGAACAGCTCCGACTCAATGGCCATCTGCTGTGGTTGAAGAAAAGGGGCTCGGAGATGAGAATAGCACTGATATTACTCGTGCCCAGGATGCTAGTAACCAATTGGCCAATATCTCCCAAGGAACCGACCGTCGTGAGCCCATTGTCACTCCCCAGGCAACGCCTCGACCGTCACCGAAGGCAGAGAAGCAGTCTTCTCCGCAACATGAGGCTCATCTCGAACAATCCAGTAGCCCTGGCCGATCCACTCGTTTCGCCAAATGGCTTTCTGTAACGGCATCAGGAGAGCAAATTCACGAGCCTCCAGCAAGATCTGTTTCTCCTGTAAAATCAGCACTCAAGAACGCCCGCGGTAGCTCATTGTCTCCAGATGGAAGAGCTGCTGCTACTGGCCGACACGGCCTGGCTACAAGTGAACTTTCTGACGGTGGCACCTCTGTTGCATCTGATGAGGGGCTGCGAACCGGTGCCAAGAAGCGAGTTGTGAAGGTCAGCTTCGATGATGAAGCTGAAGTCGTTGGCGTTGCGGCCAGCCCTCCAACCTCGCCAGAGGAGTACGTCCCCGAGTCACCACCACTCAAGTCCAAGCCTCGCAAGAATTGGTTCAATGTGGTAAAAAAGAAGAGTCCGGCTGCTGAATTCGTCACTAACGATGATGACTTTGATGAGGTCATGAAACCTCGGCCAGCCCTACCCTCGTTTGGCAGTGTTCGTGGGAATCGTGATGGAGGTCCGGCCCGGCCACCGATCCCACATTTCAGTGATAACGAATCTAGCAGTACGTCTGAAGACGAGGCTGTTGCACCTATCCATTCCTTCTCGAATGATCACGCCCTTGCAGGAGTACTTCATCAAGAACAAAAAGAGCCTTTGGAGCCCCACGATGTCAAATCTGTCGAACGGCTGTCCGTGATTGGGTCTGCTCCGTCTCGAGAGGAAGAATCTCAGCATGAAAAACTAGAAGGCATGATAATTGGAGAGAGTAGCCAGCAGCAGCCATATGCTGGTGTCGACGCTGGACTTCCGCCTCCTTCGATTGCGGTAGAGCCCGCAACACCACCTGTTGACGACCGCAAAAGCTTCGATGCCCAGCGATTATCTCGTTCTTCACTCGAGCAGTATCAAATTCCAGGTGGATTCCCTCCATCTGGATCAGACCGCAGTCTTAAGTCTGCAGCGGAAGCTGAGGCGGCCAAGAATCAGCCAATCGCCAGCGCCGTCCCTAAGTTCGAGGATGGGAATAAAGATTATAGCGACAGTGTCTACACTGACAGCGACCATGAGAGTGTTTACAGTGATGCGCCTGAGGACCCCGAGGATGGTGATGGATTTGGCTCAATCAATGCCATTGTTGACAGCCGATCGATTCCTAGATCCGCACCCCTCGAACCAATTGCTGAAAGCCGAGACACTACACCAAGACCTACGGAACGAGCTCCTACAAGTGAAAGTCAGGCCCAAGATACCATGAAGCAGCCATTGGGTGTGACCCGTACCGAGACTCCAACAATGCAGATAGACGACGAACAGAAGGAGGTGTCTCCTCCGGTTTCTCCGATGAACTTGCAAACACCATACCCTCCTTTGCCGATCAGCCATAAGGAACGACCGCCAAATAGTTACACTCTGCAAGGGAAGAAGCAGAGAAGGCCGGTGTCAGTGGACGCATATGGCAGCACCGACGCACAAGATCCTCGCTATTCTAGCCAGGCAAGTGGTAATGGAAAGGGCAAATCTCGTCCACTTTCTCTAGGCCCTGCCTTTCAGACACGGAGTCCAGGTCTCCGTCGTACCATGTCCAGTGGAAGCGATTCTTCTAGCAGTTTTAAGCGCGCCAGCTCTTCCAACCGGGGTGATGGCCCGCGTTCAATGCGGAGGACCATGAGAGGTAGTAGCATTGGTGGCCAACCATTTTCTCCTCCTGGTAGAACTGAGTCGCCCGTTGATAATCGCCCTCTTTCATCCGGGTCCAACACAGGAACTATGCGAAAGACGCTTCGAGGCCCTGGGGTTGGTGGTGAGAAGTATTCATTCTTCACCACGAATAGAAAGGCACCACGAGCAAGATCTGACAAGCCATTGTCCAAGCCCATGCAAGGAACCCGGTTCGCAGACTCGGACGATGAAGGTGGCGACGATCGACCCCAGGTCTTCCATAGTCGTTTCGCGGACTCTAGCGATGAAGGAGGAGAACCTCTTAATAACGTGATGCGACCTGTCCGCGGCATTCCGCGCCGTAAAGGTACCAATGATGGAGATTCCACCGAACTGGAGGACAGCTCGGAAGGAGAACGTCAACCACAACCTTCCCGGCTGATTGCTCCTCCGATCAACGCTCGTCGGCCACGCTCTCGCGATCAAAATCCTTCATCGCCCAACATGTCTGGTATGGCTGCCGTGGCTCGTCAACGCGGCATGACCCAGCGAGAACTGGAGGAATTTATAATGCAGCCCCCGCAAGGTCGGAAGCCATCCATCCTCGCCCGGCTTGGTCTTAAAAAGCAGCCCAAGGCCTCAGACAATCGCATTCGCAAAGCAGATGTCGAAAGCCCGTCCCGAAGAGATACGCCCCTCGAGCGGTCGCGGCTGGAACGCGACCAACTAAGAGACGAGCCGTATACCAATGGCGTTCATACAACCGTGACTGCAACTCAATCGGAGCCACCTTCTTCGCCTAAACTCATTAAGCGGCTCACAAAACGGCAAACGGGTGGAGGTCAGCAATGGCCACTTCGCGCGGACCCTCGGACGGAATCTCCCGAGCCAATTGTTGGACAAAGCCATAGTCTTCCCTCATCACCCCTGCGAACGCAGAAAATGGAACCGGTAGCTGAGCCAGTAGCAGCCAATGGCAGTGTGACTGTCAATGGAGGCAATATACCAGAAACACCTCTTTCTGTACATAAGGAACCCGACGCTCCTCCTCCTGGCCCAGATGTGAATGATGCCGCATCCGATATCACGAGCACGACGAATCCCGAGGACCAGGTTACTCCAAATCAGGGTCCCACGGCCCGAAACGTGGTGATTGCCGGGTCGGGACGCAAGAAGCGATTTCCAATGCTTCGCAAGGCCTTTGGGCTACGCAAGTAATACAATTGGCATGGCTCTTTCTCTTCAACTCTACTGATTTTTCACGATGGACACATTCCGAACTTTGTTCTTCACTACAATGTTTAATGTCTTCTACTTTTTTTTTTTCTACTATATTCTCTTCTCTGTTGATGGCTCTTTTCTGAGTGGAAAAAAGATACTTGGCGTCGGTCTTACAGAGACCAGGCGTGGATTTCCAAGTGGATCTAATCTTTAATGACTGATATACGCGGCCCCGATCGTGGGTTTGTCTCCCCGCCTGTTCCACCTTCCATCGTTTTGTTTTCTTTTGATTCTCTGGGGTTGATTGTGGTTCGATAACCACATCCCTCAACTCCTCCAGTGATATCTTGGGGAGAGTGACTTTCTTTTTTCTTGGTGGTGATTTTCGTACGATATACACATTGATACCCTCGTTTTCTTCTCACCGTGTATAATGATGACTCTCGTTGGGATGGGAAGGGGTTGGGTAAATACGTTGCCAGCCTCTTCCCAACCTCCCCTCAAACTTGGCCTTGGCCTTTTTAGACCTTGTTTTATAGATGTACCGAGTATTTGGAGGCTGGACAAATCAATTGAGTTAATACTGTATAAACATGTGCATTTGCATATGTAGTTGCTGTACTCCGTACTCCGTACAGTGTTTCAAGTGTACTCTATAGAGTAATTTGCCACCGCTACTCCCCGGAGAGTAAGGAGCATGGACTCTGTACAGCACATCGGAGGGTCCAGAGGAGACCGGATTGCGAGATCGACGCGATGAAATGGACACCGCTCCACTCAGTCCACTCGCCTCGAAACGCCTGCTCTGTTGTAAGTACAAGTGGGGAACTGGATCCCCAGCACAATTCAGCTCAGCTTGACCAGCAACCAGCCTCGGTATTACGATACGGCGGGTCTAGACGCCTGCATGATGCCCAATTCACCGGGGAGGTTGGGGCGTGATGCATCAATTACCGCGCGATACAGGTGGAGGTGAGACATTGCAGTGTAGTCTGGCTGTACTCCGTACACCGTACTCTATGTAAGTACTTTTGACCCAAATATTCTGTGGTGGTTGTGTGATTTCACATGGATTGAAAAGAGTCGAACGCGAACCATCACAATTAAACTGGAGAAGTAAACAAATCAGAAAGACGATCGGCGGGGGACGAGGCGGGTTTGAGGGGAGGTTGCCATGGCAATTAAGCATGTGATGGGGGAAGAAGTACAGTACGTGACAATACAATGTATACATTAGACAAACAGAAGTACATTACGGAGTACGCCAGAATTGAGTACATACAGAAAAGTGCGGTGGTGAACATTCAAAGATGAATAGGAGAATGAAAAAATAAGGTGAAGTTGAATTAGACTACATTCCAGTCCTCCATGACACATTCCAGAGATCAACTATACAGATCCATTATAACTTCATATATCTAACATTCATTCAGGTGTACCTCGGAAGCCGATCCTACCGATCGGGCCCAAGGGGGGGTTGTAAACAAACCGCGCGCCGCGAAATAATAAATAACCTTGACTCTCCCCTCTCTCCTCCACTTCCACTTCTTCTTCCTCAACTCTCAGCTTATCCTCTATCTATTTCAGTCGACTTAGTCGTACTTCTTTACATCACCCCCACCTTTTTTTTTCTAATCAATTGACGAAAGTTGATCCTCCGATCACCTTTCTCTTTTTTTCCCATCTTCTCCCTTCCCTCGAGAAAGACTTCCCCCCGTTAAGTCTTTTCTTGTTTAGCCTTTCGAGTTGTTTCGCGACAGTTCGAGAGGCATTCGAGAAAAGACGCCGCAAAGTCAGTCAATCTGGACTTTGACGCCCGCGTCCCCATCCCCTTCAGTGTCTTCCCGTCGTCGTACCGGAGTGACGCTGTCTCTGAAACTACTCAGACGAGAGTAGAGGGAGAAGTTCAACTCGATCGCACTTCAGGCGTCGAACGGGAAGATACTCGAGTCTCCGCCCCTCTACCTGCTCCAGGAAGAGAAAAAGTCGAGTTTCAGGTCAAGGAAGAAGCTCCTCGCCATCACTTCCCTCCCCAGCAATCTCAGCAATTCCAGCACTCTCAGTCTCAGGACTATCAGCAAACTCAACAGTTTGACCAGCGCTACTCTGCCGAGGTTGATCTGACCCGTGAACGGTATGTCTTCAGCTTTCCCCCCCAAGCTGTATTTCCTAGCCACTTTCTCTTGTTTGTTTTGTACCCAACAGCTCCAGAGTGGAGCCACTATCGTTCTGGAGGCGCCGATTTTAGCCCCGGGCGAAAATTACGTGTCACGAAAACCGGATCCACTCTCCAATGAGCGGTGTCTAACCTCCCGTCTTGTTTTGTTTATATGTTTACTTTTACACGCCATGACCCCCCCCGGACTTCGGCTAATCTTTTCTTTTCTTCTTTTCCCCCCTTATAGCTATCCTGATTATCGTCAGTCTTCTGTTCAATACCAGCAAGACCGTCCTCAAGTCTACGATCAAGTCGTCGAGGATCAACTCGACGTCACTGAGAGAGAGTACCGTCGCCGGACCTCTCCTGCATACGAAGCCGACGTCTCTTACGACCGTCGCTACCAGCCCGTAGACTCTTACGAGTACGCCCCGTCGTACCCCGTCGACGTCTCTTACGACCGAGGCTACCAGCCCCAGCCCGCTTCCGCTTACCCTAGTGAAAGCATCTCCCGTCGCGAAGTCGAGGTCTCTCAACCCGCTCGCTACGCTCCTGCTTCCACTGTCCGTGTCGCTCAGTCTACTGTTCGAGACACTACACCTACATCTCGCAAGATGGGTTACTACGACGACGAGGGTCAGTACCACTCCTTCCGCCGTGGCGTGGAGCGTGCTGCCGACCGCGTTCTGCACCCCTTCCACCACCATGACCACCATCACCGTGAGGAAATCGTCGCTGACGAGCGTGGTCCAGCCCGCTTCTCCGAAGGTGTTCGCGAGGAGGTCCGCATTGTGGAGCCCCGTAACAAGGGCATCGCTGGCGAGTCCGTCCCTATCCCCTGCCACTTTGTCCGCATTGGCGACATCCTGATCCTCCAGGGCCGCCCCTGCCAGGTCATCCGTATCTCGGTCTCCCCCCAGACCGGTCAGCACCGTTACCTCGGTGTCGACCTCTTCACCCGTCAACTGCAGGAGGAGTCTAGCTTCGTCTCCAACCCCTCCCCCTCCGTCGTCGTCCAGACCATGCTCGGCCCTGTCTACAAGACCTACCGCATCCTGGACCTCCGTGATGACGGCCGTCTCGTCGCTATGACCGAGACCGGTGATGTCAAGCAGGGTCTGCCCGTCATCACCCAGGGTGGTCTGTTCAAGCGTATCCGCGATGCCTTCGCCGACGGCCGTGGCTCCGTCCGTGCCCTCGTCATTAACGACGGTGGCCGTGAGCTCGTTGTCGACTTCAAGGTCATCCACGGTTCCCGTCTGTAAATGTACTTTCTTCGGGAAGACTTTGATCCTTCAATTTGCATAATTCCATTTGTCTAGTTGGGGTCAATGTGTACCGTGGATACGTGATGATAAACTACTTATTTTTCTTTTTGTGATTATTAATTTCCTTTGTCTGACGATTTCCTTGATGGCTGCGAAATTTGCTTGGTGCGATGAAAATCTGAACGGATCTTGAACCTTACCTCCTATTTACTATGTAGTTCCACATGTACCTAGCGATAATAAACAGTATTATACATGCCTGCATAAGTTTAGTTCCATGTAATCTACGGAGTACTCCGTAACTAGCTTCCACTTTCGCTTTTATTCTGCCGAGACGATTTGCTCGGTCATGCTAGCACCTGTACTACGTACTGTGCTGTTGCATGTGGGTGAAGTCGGGCCGGGCCGACTGAAAATAGTAACTTGGGCTTGGCAAATAGATTTCTCCAATCTTGTATTTCGGGATAATGATTAGTCGTATAATACGTATTAATACTGTGGACTGATTGAATTATACACTATGTACTTTGCTAGCTAAATTGAGTACTTGGTACGGAGTCGTGGTGTTTTCAATGGTTTCGCTAGATATACTCAAGTTCTATCAATGGCCCACCCTGGAACACCATACTAAATGCCATTCAATTCAATCGCATTATAAAATTTGGAGATTTCTACTGGAAATCTTAGTATTTCGATATCCAGGCTTTGCTCATTGGTTTGGAGGTATTCTAGAAGTCGAATATATTGGTCTACCAACCCAGCTTGGAAGTTGGTAGATTTAGGAATATTCAGAATGCAAGAATTCCAAATGTGGATGCATATATATTCCCGATATACCTTCATTCAATTGTACACAAACTTAATGAGGTCTGGCACAACGGTCCTATCCACACTAATCTGCCCAAAACGATGCACCTTTTTATACTGGAACTATTTTATTGGCATTTGCAAGCCATTGACCTCAAAATGTAAACTTACCACTTCCTTACTTCTGGAATGCATTTGTGGTGCAAGACTGCCCGATGGATCATGATCGTCGCCACGTGATCAGCCCTACAACTTGGATGCCTGGTATGTACACTCTCTCGCATATCACTGCATTCCATTCGATCTATCAATCATATTTGACAACTACCACTGATACCGCTAGAACTACCCTAGAGATACGATTTGAGTTCGACGTATCTTGCAAAAAGCGACTTCCAACGACCATACTCCCCTCCTACACGACAAAATGGTGTAAACCACGACCTAAATCGAACAGCTTGAAGCCCCCAGCCGTCATATCAGTCAGATCATCCTCGCAATAATCCTCTCGCGAGCCTACATGTCCGCACCATCGAAAAAATTTTACAATCTAAACACCACTGACTCTGATTCCCGGCTAGAATCGAGTTCAACTCGATTGCTAAACAACCTCCATCTCCATCTCCACCTCCACTACACACAATATGCAATTCGGCAAAGCGGTCGGAACAGCATGTGCTACATTCGCAATCACCAATATCGACGATGCCTTCGTGCTAGTCACATTTTTCGCAGAAGCCAGTACAAGAAAAAATATCACCCCCTTACGAATCACACTGGGTCAATACCTAGGTTTCACCGTGATACTGGTAGTCAGCATGATAGGATTCGGCGTATCAATCGTGCTCCCCTCCGAACCGATCGGATTCCTCGGTCTATTACCAATGCTGCTTGGTATATGGGCATTAATAACATTGATATTCGGAGCCGATGGAGACGAAGATGACGAGGAACAGGTTAGAAAGTGGGGGTCTTCATTGAAAAGTATCTTCAAGGTTGCGGCTGTGACTATCATGAATGGAGGCGATAATATCTCGACTTATATCCCGCTCTTTTCGCAGGCAAGAAGGGGTGGAGATTGCGGTTTACGTGGTTGTTTATTATATTCTTATGGGGGTTTGGTGTTTAGTTGCTTTTCTGGTGATGAAGCAGAGACATGTGTTGAAGCTTGCGCAGCGGTATGCGGAGTATTTGGTCCCTTTTCTATATATTGGGTTGGGGATTTACATTGTTGTTGATTCGGATGCGTATCCTTGGTCTATTGAGCGGATTGATGGGGATATCGATTCTAACCCTGGTAAAGTTGTTATGGGGGTTTCTACAACTGGACTGCTTTTGTTGTGTATTGCTGGGATGGGATTGTTGACATGGCGGAAGAATCGAAAGATTACGCGGGATGATGAGTCGGGTGGTGAGTCTGAGGTTGGGTGTGAAGGGGTGGATTCGAGATCCATTGATGATGGTGGTTCGAGGACGGAGGTTGAGCTTGGATCTCGTTCGGATGAATCAAAAATGGGTGTTCATTTAGCGGCTGAGCAGCCTCATAAGATACAAAGCGATACTAATTAATTTACATATTATCATTCCAAGGGTTTCTTTGATTTACAGCCCGCTTTGTCATGTTAGAAAGATATTCACGTTTCCACTTCATTGATGCTAGGAGTAGACAAGGCCGAGTACTAATCCGGAGTGTGTACTTCTTTGTTAATATCAGATGGCTCTGGAGAGCACTAGTAGCAGTAATATTGCTTTATATTCAACTCCCCCCGCTGAATTCGAAGTCTTTTAGATCCCTTTGCTGTACACTAGGTATAGTACTACCGGTAGACTGAGTTTCTCATTTTTTTTTCAAAATACCTCGCAGCAAGCGAAAGCAAGAGTCCGGCAGTGATACTGAAGTATCGCACAAAAGGGCCAAAGTTGATTCAGAAGTTGTGGTTCTACGGGGCTCTCGGCTAGGGTCTTCTGCTACGGAAGACGAAAGAGATGGGAAATTCATGACCCTCCAATCACCAACTTTAATGATGCCCCTAAGGGTTGGTCTGAAGAAGAACCGGATCTTCATACAAAGTCCGTTACAAATTCAAACTCACTGAACTAGATGACAAAGCTGATAAGCCATAACATAGTGATATTGATGGCCAAATTGAGAGATGTCACGTCAGACTTAAAGAAGGTATCATGCCGGCTATCTTCAAGAGTAGACTTGAGAGATATCTCAAACTTCAAAAACGTCGAGAGTGAGTTTCCCCCTTACATTCAGCTTGTAAACTAGTCCAGAACCTAACATTTTGTGGTCTTTTAGTGATATGATGGCCGAAGAACCAGGTTTAGACTGGTTGGTAGTTCTACACCTGGAAGAATTGAAGTCTATCGAACAAAGATCTTCTTCTACTCGGAGATGACTACAAACAACTACCGAATGTTCGCGCAATCATTGAAGCGTACCGCATGGGAGAGTTAGAATTCAGCTCTACCTTAGTCACCTATTGGTCGAATGGTGAAAAGATTTCCGAGCCAGGAAAGTTTCAATTAAAACATTTTTTGTCGGTCAATAAGCGTTATAATGGCCATGAAGGGTTCTGGGTGGAGGGAGTATGTCAATCCCAAATTCCTCAAATTTATACAAGAACAGAACTGACTTGACATATAGGGTCAGCAAGTTGGGTCGAACTATCTTAGAATTTGTATGGGTATTCCCAGCAGTGTGAAGGGTGCTCTCCATCACTATGTAAGAGATCGACAAATGAAACCACTTCTTTGTAATCATAAATACTAATCTCGTCTTTTCACATAGTTCGATATCGCAATTCGTCCTCCAGGAGCTCGAATCCACCGAACATATGAGTTCATGGACGATACCGGATCATCTTTCCTAAATGTCCTGCAAGCCGACGTCGATTTGCTCCATCTACTCAACCCCAGTCATCAAGGTGTAGGCCTCGGCTTCCAAAGAATGGAGCTAGCCGTCGGCCATGTCAATTGTGCTTCCGTCCTGATGGAAGCGGCAATCTTCTCTAAGAACGGTGAGATACTGGTAGATTGGACTGCGATACAGGCTGTCATACTCTCAGCCCATCTTGGTGCTCAAGCGGAACATCGATCTTCGGGACAATGGTGCCGTAAAATCGTGGCGTCAGTAACTGTTCCAGATAAACTAAACCGCATGTTCATCTGTTCTGAAAGATCAGATCTAAATGACACTGCTAAGATTCCAGATTTCGGCCCACAGGATGAGGTCCCACAGAATATTATGTATAGACCACCTGCGTGGGGACCGGGCTTCTTTCCTCTCCCACCACCTCTGTCGTATACGACGAATCGGTCAATAACACGACCTAATAAACCTCCACCTGGACCTAGAAATATATTAACGCAAACAGATCCCCCAGAACTGGGTCTTAGCGATATGGTTGGCGTTTTTACTAAGCCTGTCCCTGCTAAACCGAAGTCCCCAGCAGTATCGTTCGTTAGCGCTGTGTCTGGCACTCCTGTTGTTCCTGTTACTACTGGAACTGGTACTCCTGTTACCCCTACTATCACTATCACTGGCACTGGCACTCCTACTAATCCTGGTTCTACTGGTCTTGGGGTTTCTACAAGCCCCGTTGCTCCCGGTACTGGTTCTGCTATTGGCACTGGTACTTCCATTAGTTCTGATACTACCGGTGGCGGCGTCTCTATTGGCACTGGCGGTTCTATCAGTCCTGTTAATCCCAGTATTGCCGATTCTGCTAGTCCTGTTGCTCCTGGTACTGGCATTGCTCCTGGTACTCATACGCAGCCCCAATCATCTCGAGGTAGAAGAATAGTCGATAGAGTAAATAAATCGACTAGAAAAGCCGCCAGAAATGCCCAGCATCTCTTCATGTTCGGTGAAACCTCTCGGAGACGTGCTCATGGATATACACCAGGAGCGGCTGTGGCAGCAGCACCGGCAGCAGGTCCTCCCCCGGGCCCTCCAATGGCCTCAGGGGCACCAATGGGAGCATCTCCAGGGGCAACAGGATCGAAAGCTGTTGGAGGAGGTGGAGCGTAGATACTTAGCTAATAGCTACTAAAGGTAGATTTATATGAACTTGAAGAAATACGAACTTTCCGAACATAGTGCCCTATTGGGTCTAGAAAGCCCTTTCTGGAGAAGATTGTGATTGAGGATCGAGATTCTGCGATTAGAGTACTCATACTTAGTATCACCAGCAGTCTAGGGATGCGTATATCATTCTGAATGAAGGGCTTTATACTGGCGACTCTATGAGGATTTACTTTTATTTTGTTCGATTTGGTTTTCTATCATCTCCTAGTTTACTGCTATTTATTAGCTTTTCGTGTTCCAAGAGAATACAAGGGTTTATTCTATGAGTTTCATAGTCCTATAGCATCATATGTGCAGTAATCATAATTGTCGCTATGGGAATGCAAAACCGATTAAAAACATGGAGTGCACCAACTTGCAAGACAAGGAAAATAATGTATGGAAAACGGTATTTGGGTACTCATGGCGCCAACATCAGATATTCTCGAGTCCATAAAGTAACCCAACGAATCTTTGCCAATGGTGTTAATAAAGACTAGCAATTGAGATAATCGTGGCTGGCTCACAATACCCTTTTACCTTGATTCCAGAGACACCCACTCATCTCGAGAGTGCAAATCCCGAGGCGCCTGCACTTCCGAGCCGCTTGAGGAAGAGCCTTTTCTCAGCTTTTTGAAAGTCAATCGATCTAGTAGAGGCTTATAAGTAATGATACAAGCGCAAATCAGATACACAGCCGGCTCAACCTCAGTCCATATCGTGCGATGAACAGCGGACCATGTAACATCCTCAGTTTCAGTACCAAAAAAGAATTGAAATCGCAGAATTGATGTGACGAGACCACTAAACATTTCAAAGAGTTAAATTCTGCTGTTCACTTCTATGAAGGCAGCAATATACTGACAGGCTGCCCAGTGCAAATGTAAACGTTAACTGTATCTTGGTTTGAAGTTTCGTATGAAGAGACCATACCACCGGTACTGGAAGAAGAAGCATCCCAACATCGGTGATAATATTCGGAAGAGTAGACCAAGAAGACACGGCTTGCATATTCAAGCATTTGGTACCGGGTATATCTTGGTTCCAGTTCGCAGCAAATGGTCGACATACAAAAGAAACCAAGAGAATCTTAGCAATAATGACGAGGGAGAGAATCCATATTATAGCAGTACTGATAAGGCGTAAAACAGTAGGTGCAAATAGGCGACGATAAAGTAGAAGAATTGAAATTTTTGGAAGATTCGCGTTAATCACATAGAGATAAGCTGTTACCACGCGGTATTTGCGTTCTGAGATAATGAGGTCTGGATTTATTGTTGTAAGATATGACCTGTGATAGCCGATTCCAGAATACTTGAGCTCGGCTTTTTTTTAAAATGCACAGTTTCAAGTTAACAAGAGTTCATTCGGGACTTAAAGTTTCAGGGTTAGTTTTACATACCAAAGATGACGCCCGCAATTGCTAGTTGTCCCACGAGTGAGAGGACAACCACCAGGTCATCCAAGCCAAATTTCATCTGGCTTCTGTAACGAACGAATAGGCGAAGAACCACACAAATGAGCTGGGTGGGCACCAGAACTATCGTCACGATGAGGAGTCTGTTTCCACAATATTCTACCATCCTGCCATGGCAAAGAGCGGATGGAGTCTCATTGAGGCCTTTGGTCAAAACTTGCCCGGAGCCTCTTGGCTAGGGGATGTTTCTTGCTTATTTATTCGCTTACATTCGAGGTAATTGGGGTCCATAAGAATTGCTATTTGATTGTAGCACCAAGTGTGATATTCGTACAACGAGCCGAACTCGACTGTCTTTTCCGGTAATAAAAATAGCCCGGGATGTTCCCAGACGCAGTTCATTCGTGACACATGAGTGCAGACCTGAGGGTTGAGCGTCTTGGTATGAGAGAAAAACCAATCGGAGGGTAAAGCATAACAGTAATTTGTCTCCTACTACCATTACTACTAAGTCAAGGTCTTGGCTTATCTGGGTATGTTTTCGCGAGGTGCATTACAGAATTGTAACTCAAATGGAGGACTTTAGTCTACAGGTTATTTCTGTCAATAGCCATTCAAGCTCAAATTAGTAATTCAATTTGGCTTACATTAAAGCTGAGGGAAAAACGAGTACCGATGGTTGTTAGGGCCATGATTCTTACTAGTTTTACCTTGCGAAATAGCTGCTCCGGTTTTACCTAGCGGAAATCCTTCTAAGGAATTTGAATGGATTTGATTTATAACTGCTAATTTGCTCGAGGAGATTTTTAGCCACTGCACCATCATGGTATGATTGACAATGGGAGTGGCGATAGGAAAAGGCATGCTAAATCCAAAGACGCTAATGTCGAGCATTGCTCACTAGAGTAGCAAATACTAGTAAAACTGATGGGAAACAACAGCGTAAGTCATATCCTATTGATGCATTATATGCAGTAAGACGCAGTCTAAAGCTAGGCCTCGGTAAAACTCAGTTTCACCGGCATCGAAAAATATCCTTGCACTAATGTGCTTGTCTAATGATCATAATGGCTAAAAGATACTATCAATTTATCTCACATTGTACGCGTAGTATGAAAACTATATACCCCTCGGTTGGAACGCATACTAGATACACTGGTGTACTTTACTCGATGTAGTAGTTGTAAAGATCATTCACAGACTTGTCGAAGTTAAGAGATCCATATTGGGCGTCATGATTCCTAATCACAAAAAAGGGCGGCTCTCGGACAATAACATTCGGGAATAATGCAAGTGCATATAACTCTTCTAGCGCTGCAACAGATGCATCGAGTACACTAGAAGCCTATAGAGTTACCGGGTGCCTTCTAGCAGGTATCAGCAAGCATGTGAACGGTGAAACTGCACAAGAAAAATCCAAAGTCGGGTAAAAGGTGATTAGGAGCCTCTGCTTACACTCAGGGATACTCTGTGGACCCTGAACGAGTATCAATGCCCTGCGCCATACCCACCAACTGTTCCGAGGCAATGCACTCGACTTTATACCAGTAACGCTTACAGCTCCGAGCAATGTAAGATAACTTAATGCTCAACCCAGGGAAATTTCTAAATCCTGTGGCCCAAAACCTCTTGCGTTAAATGCTCATCCCAGGCAGTTCTTTCTCCACTAGATGTGACCATACTTCGGGATCATAACCGATGTTGAATGAGGTAACATGGCTCAAAGACTGGCATTAGTAATTAGATGACTTTTCAAACCCTAAGGCAGTGAGATGAATATAAATCGTTGGAAGTCTGTATGTAGACAAGTGACCGGGGGTGTTATTGTGACTGGGCCGTCTGGTTGATAAATCGGAAGGAGTTCTCCTGTTTTATCTCCGAATGAATGGCCTACTCCAGATTGCAAAAGAAACTTGGAATTTTCGAGTACTGGTTGTATTCATCACCCGAGCATCGTCAGGCGATTAGCCCATTATTTACAGGCACAATGTTCCAAGTAGAACGGCGTAATAAATGCATATGTCCATGGTTGTTAGGTGAGAAGATATGACGGACTTTATGCGAACATAAGACAAACGAGTCTGAATCCTTTCCCTCATGGCAAACACATATTGTATGTAGAGTTCATATTCGGATGGAAATCAAGTCGTGGCTCGATGAGCAAAAGGCTACGTAGTTCCATCTATGTAGATGTGATACTTCATATTATCGCTGCACATTGAAAAGGAAACGGCTGGCGCCGATCCCGTCGCGGATCGACCACGTGATATCCGCGCGGCTGGCGGCAAATTGGCGCTAGACCTCAACGGCAGCTGTCGAGCTTCACTTTTACACTCCGGACTCCTCCCACGACCCTCGCTATCACAACCCGGGTTGCCGACCTGGTCAATCCTCGAAGATGGTAAGATAGGTTATCCTGGAATCAGCATGCTTTAGAGCCATTTCTTTCCTACGCGACTTGCTGTACGAATTTGCTAACCCGAAATTCCACCATGATTAGGCTCGCAACAGTGAAAAGGCGCAGTCTATGCTGTATCGCTTTCGGGCGCAGCAGGCAGCAGACATGGGTATAATTGATATCACTCGCACCCGTCGACCAAAGGCCGTTACCAGCGTCGACTCAGTCCCAACCTGCGAGCGCTGGCGCGGTCAAGTTCTTAAGGAAGTTTCTCGCAAAGTCTCACGCATCCAAGAACCAAGCCTCAGCGACTACCAAATTCGCGACCTGAATGACGAAATCAACAAACTCATGCGTGAGAAATGGGCATGGGAAATGCAAATTCGCAATCTCGGCGGGCCGAATTATATGCGCGGATCCGGTCGGGTATACGATGATGAAGGACGTGAAATTCCGGGCGGTGGCAAGGGTTATCGATATTTCGGCCGTGCGAGAGAGTTACCCGGTGTCAAGGAGATGTTTGAGGCGGCGGCGCGCCGTGGGAAGGGCCCGGCGGAGGAAGAAGATGGCGCTGGTACCGGTCGCGGTGGAGATATTGCGACCAGGAAAGTCGATGCCAACTACTTTGGCTATGGCCTTGACGAAGAGGACGGAACCCTGCTGGCATATGAGAAGCAGAAAGAAAAGGAGGCCTTCGAGAATTTACGCCGCCAGGGCGATGACGATGCAGAGGATGGCTGGGAATCATTACCAGGTGACGGAGGAGATGGTGTAGAATGGCGACTTCCCACACTTGACGAAGTGCAAGAGGAAATGGTTGATCGACGACGAAGACGCCTGTTGGATAAGATTTCCTAATATTCTCAGGCCTGCATATGGCGATGGATTCATGTCTCTTCAGTTCTCGGCGTTACGGATACTTCTGTCAACTATTCCATCTCAAGCATTGTCCTTAGTTACTGCTTATCTTTTTTTCTTGTGATACTTCGACTCCGACATTCAAAAGATTACATTATGATTCTTTGTCCACTGGAATTTTCTTCGTTATATGTACAATACATTAGTCGGTACCTTTATTCACGTCCGATTTGTTCTTTCGAGTGACCCTCTCTATCTTTAATGCCTGTGATATGCTCATTTGAGGCTTTTGCTCGGGGTCATCTCGTCGCCGCTGCTCCATATCCAAGTCGTCCAGAAGGAAGCGACCAACGCTACCCTGGCGCCACTTCTGGATGAAATGCAGAGCCGCGGAATCAACAATGGGCACACCACCTTTCCCGAGTAGCCCTGTCTTTTGTGCAAATCTCTCAAGCAGAGGCATGACTTCGTTTGTAGGCTCTGACCACCGCTGATACGCCTGCGCATCATGCAAATTGATCTGATATAATAAATAGTCGACAAGGGTGATGGGTGAGATGACCGAATCTTTGACACAACCGCAAAGTGCCAGCTTGAGCATATTCTCTGCATCAGGAACATACGGCATGAAGACACCAGGTGTGTCCAGCACATATACATGTGAACCGCTGTCGCGCTCAATAATCTTCACCGGGCTTGCAATCTTCCGAGTGATGCCTGGCTGACCGCCGGTCTTGAGGGCTTTGGCTTTCCCCATGCCATGATTCCGCAGATGATTGATAAAGGTTGATTTTCCAACATTAGGCATTCCGACCACCATCACCCGACATCCTGTCAATTTATCTGGAGCTGCGGCGTCATCTCGGAGGTGTTTGATTATTTGGGATACGTCGGCGCGGGAAGATGAGCTGGTGAAAAAAACAGCACTATTGGGATCAAAATTCCGTACTTTTTGCTCCGTCTACAATGGCAAACATTAGCCTATGAAACATTTAACGGGGGTGCATGAGATCATGCAACTGACCAACTTTTGTTCCGCGGATTGGGGAACGCTGCCAAGGTCTCTCTTAGTATACACAATCAGTCGCCGCGTCTTACCCAGCGCTTCTTCAAACATAGGGTTTATTGATGTGACGGGGGCGCGGTAGTCTCGGCATTCAACGACATAGTCAATGGATGAGAGCATGTTCTTCATCTTGCTCAAACCGGCGCGATGATGTCCCAGGAAGTACGATCTGGGAATTGCCCCATAATTGGGGAACACCTGGCGAGGAACAAATTGCGCCATGTCTATGATAATCTCAAGTTGAACGGGATAAGACGGAGGTCATTATTGGCGCCTCGAGGGTGAGTTGAGTCGCAGAAGTGTTATAAAGCGGTTGGAATTGCGTGGACAGAAAATACAATATTGCCGGGAGTTTGAAGGCGGCAAAACGAGCGGTGGACTTATTACGGACACCATAGATGAGGGCGGTGAAGTGGACTGTTTCACATGCCGTTCTGCAGTATGAGAAGTATACTATCCATGTTCATATATCATCCATACATCATCATCATCATCATCATCATACAACCCGAAACTGAAATTGAATTTTCAAAACTACGATTCTAAAAGGGTCTCATTGATCTGAAATTCAAGCCTAATTACTTCTCAAACTGCTTAGAAATATCGAGGTGCTAAGAACTATGTCATTGATATCAGCATTTCGCCCACCATCTACGCGGGTTTCTTCAGTTCGTCACAGGTCTGGATCACGCCCGCGGCGAAGAAGAAGAGCAAATAGAGACCAACCTGCGGGCCCTGATTTAGAAGATCATCTTCAAGACCAAGATGATGCACATTCCATCATCACACCATCAAAACATACCCCACGGCCTTTACGGGTGCTGCGTGGTTCTGTGGCTGCCGGCGGACCTCTACGTCCATTCCGCCTGGTCAAGCAGGATATCATTAATCTACGCCGAAGATGGAAGTCAGATTGGACCATGTTCAACCAGCTCATATTTGCCAGTGCTGTTTACGTTTTCTTCACGAATCTCCTGCCTGGCATTACATTCGCTAGTGATCTCTATGTGCTCACGGGCAAGACATGGGGTACCATCGAGGTAGTCTTCAGCACTGGATTATGTGGCATAATATTCTCTCTGTAAGTGGTTTTGACTCATTATCTCATAGGGCGTGGCGTTGAACAGACTGTCTGATTTGTACTCTTCAGGTTTTCGATACAACCCCTCACCATTCTCGGCGTCACTGGCCCGTTTTCTGTCTTGGCAGAGAATATCTACTCATTATGCGATGAAGTCTTTCAGGTAAGCTCTGACATATGATCTTCCTTCTGAGGGACATGGTTGTTTACTCTTCGAGATCCCTTTCCTACCATTCATGGCCTGGTCCCTGATTCATTCCGCCTGGATGCATTACGTCTTGGCCATAATCAATGCACATGACTGGACAATGCGTTATGTGACGACCTTTGCAACAGAGATATTCTCGCTGCTCAACAGTATCATTTACTTCCATAAAGCCATCCAAGAGCTCGAGAGGGCACATGAAAACCTCTCCTTCGCAGCCTTTCTTTACGCCGTGATTGGGGCCGTCGGTACAATGTTGCTTGCTATCTTCCTTTCCACGGCTGAAAGTTGGAAACCCTTGTTCCATCGATACATTCGTCTTGGTCTCACTGAGTATGCTGCTGCTATATCAATCATAGTATTCATTGGTCTCCCGTACGTTGGTGAATTGGCCCATTTGGATAAAATGACTCTGGCCGTCAGCACATCATTCCGCCCAACGTCCCCAGAAAGGGATATTTTTCTCGTTGAATTTTGGAAATTGCCGACACAATGGATATTTGCATCCATCATACCTGGGTTAATCATAACTGTCCTTTTCTTCTTCGATCATGAAGTCAGTTCAATTATATGCACCATTGACCGATACGGTACCCGCAAACCTGGCGGATTCGCATGGGATATTGTACTGCTGGGTACTACTACAGCTCTCTGTGGTATCCTGGGTATTCCGCCTGCCAATGGACTTCTTCCCCAGGCTCCATTGCACTCAGAATCTTTGATGCATACAGTGAAAGAGGAGAGAACTCTGATTGTAGATGGTGAGGAAAAGATCGATACCCACGATCTGAAACGAGTTTACGAGCAAAGGTGGTCTGCTTTCCTCCATTCTGGCGCTATCCTCCTATTCATCAGTCCGCCATTCATGAAAGTTCTGGGCTTGACCCCTACTAGCGTTCTTGCTGGATTGTTCCTTTTCATGGGCGAACAAAGCCTATCCGTCAAGTGAGCTACTGACTTAGACCCATGGCCACATAAAATAGACCCTGTTAACATGCATACATTATAGTCCAATCTTATACCGCACATTCTATCTTCTCACACCACCATCTGAGCTTCCACCGCTCCCCCAGTCACTGCATAAACCCAGTCAACTGGACTCCACCACTGATCAAACAACCCCAAATAACCCATCCTACCTCCCAATCCACCTGTACACGATTATGCAAATTGTGGTCACAGTCATTATTTTCATTCTTACACTGACTCGCGGTGCTCCCGCATTCCCTGTACTGATCATCGCGCTTGTGCCGTTTCGGCTTCTAGTCATGAAGCGATGGTGGCCACGCGAAGCTCTCCGCTTCGTTGATGCATGGGCTTGTCGAGAAGGGACTCCGGAAGATGAAGAAGATTCCCGTGCAAAGAACAACGACGAGCTCTTTGGTGAAGGGTCAGCTCTTGACAGAGAAGGCGTACTACAGCGCCAATCTTCGATAGACGGAGATGGAAATACACCACTTGCCGAGAGCAAAGGGAAGTCAAATCGGATTAGTGGTCGGCGAGATGAACACGAAGACCAGGAGATCTGGGGTATGACAGATGATGATATAAACCATGAATGGGTCGGACTAGATGAGCGAGATGTTCCTGATGAGGAGTTTGGTCGCCATAGATAGATGTCTATATCCAAGGCGCCTTTTTGATAGATTTTGATACAATGAAGTTACGCTAAAATAGCGATGCCGATAAAATGTTATTTCAATACGAATACAGTATCTATTCTTCGCTATGCTATTAGCAAGTAGTCTTGCAGGGTATTCTCTCGTGAGCGCTCATCTTGCGCCAGATCGATATGAACAGAAACCGGAACCTTGACGCCCAACAACCCAGCGCTCTAAAAGCGATAATCAAATCTCAAGTTTGCCATAAACTGGCCCATCCGCTAGGCCCTCCATCCCTGCACAAAATCATGAAGACGATCGATAACGACACCGAATATAGCATTGACGCTGTCGCTGATAAGTTGCTCGAAATGTCGAATGGCCTCCTCTTCCGACATTTCCAGATGGAATCGTTCCTTGACTTTCAACACGGCTTTGTCAGGCTCAACACGGATATCAGGGATGTTGGCGTCGACCATCAGACTGAAAAGATTGAGGATCAAGTTGGCAGATTTGCGAAGCGTAGTATATGCTGTGAAGCAATACTGTTTGAATTGCATATAGTGGGGGGAGGTGGTACCTCCCATTCCTTCAACCATCTCTTTGCAAAGCTTCATCATGGGCGCGAATGGTTTGGGGTCTCGACCAAGAATGAAACCAAAGTCTGCATGAAAGAAATGACCGTCTGGTGCCAGAAGCAGATTCTCGAGATGACGGTCACCGACGCCGAGTAGGTATGTGATCACGCAGTATCCGGCGCAGGATTTGATGTAGGTATCCATGGCCTCTTTGCGGACACCTAGAGGTTCATTGTCGTCTGGATTGTGCTCTTTCAAGTACGCTAGGATAGACTTATACTTGGCCGATGCCGCAGACAAGGACGTGGAAGGGATGAACTGAACTGCACCTGCTGTGGAGCTCGTGGCCAGAATACGGTATGGAGTCAGTTTCAAGTCAAGATTTTCTTTTTGCAGAAGGCGGTCCATGAGGATGATGATTTGAATGACCAGTTGATCCTGGCGAAGATCATCTCCCACTTTGAATAGAAGGGGATACCGCCGGCCCTCGGTAGTCTTGAAAGTGATGTGAAGAGGTGATAGGGTGGATTTGAAGACATTAGATTCGTCAGGATAACACCCAGTGAGCATGACGTCGGGGTCCAAAGGCAATGGCAATGGAGGGTCAATATGAATCAAATCATTCTTCGGGTCCCGGAGCGACTTCTTCAGCTTTTCGATTTTCACGGGTCGGTTTTCTCGAGAAAATCGAATGTCTTTAGCTATTTTCGAGAGCACCGCAATTAATTCGCCTTGTCGCAAGAGAGTTTTTCGATGTTCGGCATGAACTTTCTCAAGCTCCGTCATGAAGTTGTACTCGACTTGGCCAAATAGTCGCCGCTGCGATGAAAGGGTACCTGGGCCTGCATCATCGAATTCGACCATAAGATACCAATGTAGATAGTTTCCAAGCTTGAAATTGTTTGCTGCCCGGGTTATCAGAAAATTGGCCAGCGAGGAGTCATGGGCAGCCTCATCGGCGTTATTTTCGGCATTTTCTTCGTACTTCAAGGCTTGAACTAATTGCAGAAGATAAAGAAGAAGTTCTTCATCATCTGCCTTGCGCAACCTTGCCACGGCATACGAGCGCACCGCGGGATTGTCGAAAGTGGGACCCAGTAGTTCCAAGGCATCGTCAACATCAATATCAGTCCATTTTGGTAATATCTCAACAGCTTGCCGTGATTCCCCTTCATCACGCCAATTCACGGATTTGACGAATTTTGTCAATGCCCGTTTTTCACGGGTCAAATAGTACCTGAACCTCCATATGAGGTCCTTCTCTTCAGCAGTGAGGTCTTGTGTTGGTTCATATGAAAGTATGATATTCAATTCGTCGCGATTCTTGGGATTTGGCTTGAGATCCCGGTCCATGATACCAGTCCGGTGACTGCGAATCAACCTTCGGTGTTTATCCTCGCATGGGTTGCCCGTTTGTCCAACCTCTGGATCGTAAATTTTGATCACACCGGCACCACCAGCCCCTTCAATTCCAGGACCAAAACGAACCTCGGGAACAGGCTTTAATGTGGAATTGGGATGGACGGGAGCAGTCTGCGAGTGCCCCGAGATGGGTGGTGCAGGGTAATGGTGATCCGCCCAAACAATTGGATGGTCATAGCGAGGGAATTCCACATACAGAGTGAAGTTCTCGTCGTCGATCTCCTCGCCATCTGAGCTATCGTCTCCAGCGCCGGAGGTGCCTTTTGGCTTGACGGATGCCAAAAAAATTGCTCTCTTCCTGGCAGCTTCCTCGGCTTGAAGCTTGAGCTTCTCTAGCTGTCGAAAGACCATCTGGTCCATCCAATCGATTTGAGTTATTTCGCCCATCTCGTGCTTCTTGATCAAAACTTCAATTCGCTCCAACTCCTCTTCCTCCGGCGACGGACCTAGAATCTCTTTCGTACCCTGTCTTCGGCGTCTGGTTATGGGAGTAGATGGCGTCGTTGTCGATGAGAAGCCATCGGCAGCTTTGTGCCGGTATATCTTGCATTTTTGTCGCCCCATCTTCAGCTTGCCTTCGTTGTCGAACAACCGGATCGTTGTCCCACCAAATGGAACATAATGACTTTTATCACCTGCGAGTGGAGATATATCCCAGGCTGTAATTGCCAATTGTGAGTTGGCGGGCGCATCTTTGATAGACATAGGCAGGCGCAGCCACTCATTCCATGTTCGGCCTGTTTTGAATGCTTTATAGGCAGTCTGCATAGGCACGCCAAGAGGCTTTGAATCAGACCATAGCTGAACAGTTACAAACAGATCTGAGACATTATTCTGCGTGGACCCGAGGTAGCGTAATTCTGGGTTCTGGACGAGGCGCGAGAACGGTATCTGCTTCTGTTTGCCCTCCAAAGTACCGCTATGGGGTTGTCAGTTTGTCGAGGCTAGTAAATTTGAATAGATTCAAGTGCTTACATCTTGATCCATACTGGTAGATCTAGCTGTGTGGACAGCGCAAATGTGAAGGCCTCCATCCTCTCCGGACCATCATTGATAATGAAGTTCACTTGACGACCATCCCAATGCCAGCTGCTCTGCTTCGGAGACGGTGACGCGGGGACTGAGTCAGCTATCATCACCTGACATGGCTTATCGTGAAAGTGGGTATTAGTCACGTGAGATGTATCTCGATGAAGAGAATATGTACTAGTTTGGTGAGGATTTTCACTCAACGACAATAAATGTATGGAGTAAACGATATACAATCCTTGGAAGAATAGAATTATTTACCTTTGCTGTCTTTAATTTGAGTGGGATGGATGAGTGCTCAGTGAAGCAAACTTCTAAACACGGTATGATTTATCATATAGTATCACCGAAATACTACAATAACCCCCTGTGTGCGGTTATTGCTGGAGAATTCTGCCTTATACTATATATCGGCCTATCCGAAATGGAAAGCACCACGATATACAGAACTCGCAACTCAATCCTTTTCCAGTTTGTATACATATGTAAAAGCTCCCTGCGAGGCTAACTACTTTGGGTATATCGTGGGTCAAGCAAACTAAATATACGGTCACGTGTGATACGCGAAGTCGACGCGACGGACGGAATGGTAATTGCTAGGAATGCGATCTATCAACCTCAAATTACGGTGTGTTCATCACAAATATTCTCAGGAAGTGATAAGGACCATCGTCAGAGCCACCTGGGTTAGATATAAGTTTCGTTGCGATTCTTTGTTTGTTCTCAACTCTCCATCTACCTAGGCGTGAACGGACGCCTATCAAGTATGGCACCGATCCCACTCTCTCAGCTGGATGAACCATCTGCGCGCAACCCCAGTCCTCTTTCATCGCCCGGATCCTCCTCAGATAAAGAAAACCCTCGACGTCAAAGTATCAACAAAAGATCAGAGGCTCCAATGGCACGACCAAGTCAAGGCAAACGACGGCGTCTAAATGATCGCAATTCCATTATACCCTCGCAAATGCACTCTTCACAACACGCCAGCAAAAACAAATACTACGATCCAGATCAAGATGTAGAAGAGCGGAGAATGGTTCGTCGGGGTCTGAGGGATCTCACAAGAGACTTTAATGGTAGGCATCCTGTCCCCCGCCGCAATCCTTCCACACCGGCTAGATCGTGAAGTGGTAGACCGGGTGAATCGGAGAATAAAATCAAGCTAACAACTCTTTTACAGATTCAAGAGGCGAATTTCTCCAGTCAGGCAATAATGGAATCGTCAAGACCGTCGAGAAATTGAACAGTCTCTATCCTAACGTCAAACAAACCTCCGATGCGACCCTCGACTCACGACTCCTGGTCAACGCGGCCGATCTCTCACACAAGAAAACCGCCCAGCTCGCGGTCGGTGACTCAGGTGCCGGCATTGACGTGGATGAGTTTGTCTCCAAGTGTATCTCTTATATGCGACGAGGACCTGAATCGAATGTTACCTCGACCCAACGTCGACACCCACGCCAAAGCCAAAGAGACCCCAATGCGAGCGATGGCGAGGACGATGGTGACGCAATGAACTGGGATTGGCTTGGCCGTATGGCCTGTCTGCCTCATAGTTCTCGCCCGGCTGTTTCGGGTTTCTTGCTGGGCCCGCTTTCTCTTGAGAAGCGTGTGCGACAAATGACACAGCGAAGACAGGCAGAGCGAATTGACCCTTCGCAGGTTGTAAAGCCCAATGATCTTGTCCAGGAGGATCTTGGCCAGGAAGACAACAATCTGACTGTAATGTGTTCCAATATCAACAAGCTTCTTTCGGAGACGCAGGAACAGAGCCAGGAAATGGTACAAGCTGAACTAGATGAGAACTATGGGGAGGATGCTCCTCCGGAGGCAATTCAGGCTGCGATGGCCAAGTACAACGTGTGTGATGATGGGGGCATTCCACTCTTCAAATTTTGTATCAACCCCCGCTCTTTTGGGCAGAGTGTTGAGAACCTTTTCTACGTGAGCTTCTTGATTCGCGATGGCAACGCCGGTATCAGCACAGACAGCCGCAAGCTTCCAACCCTTCGTGAGTGTCCTACTTCTTCTCTTTCTTTTTAATAGCTTCCTAACCATACACTAGATTCTTCAAACCCATATCAGCCTAGCGAAGCTGTCCGACGGGGCATTCAAAAGCATCAAGCCATCTTCAGTCTCGATTTCGATACTTGGAAAGATCTCATCGAGGCATTTGATATTAAGGAGTGTATTATCCCCCACCGCGAGGAAATTGAGGAGACCAGTGGGACCTGGCAGGGTTAGATGCTTCATTTTCGTATTTCCCTGCCTTGTTCCTATCTTAAGCTATTTTGCGTTTTATGATACCCCTACCCCTGATGTCCGACTAGCGTCTAGCAAAAAACCCATGATTTCTAAATTTAATATCATGAATCAAGAACCCCTGATCCATACTAATGAAACATTGTTTACTCCTTTAAAGGTAAAACTCAAAATCAATGCGTATAATTTGTGATGTTGACTAGTTTAATTGTGCAAAGTTATGAAGAGTGGAGTTCGTCCAGTCCAGGCGGTCTTTTGTCAGCCAAAACCGACTGCTGACGTCATTCCATCGCGATGTGGGTTGCTCTTTCCTTCTACAAAAATAGTTCCTGCAGTTTCAACATTGATTGATTTTTCACTCTTCGCCCGTTCATATTTCCATTTATCCTCATTTGCTTTCCATGGTTGTCTAGCTTTACCACATATTTCAGACAACCCTTCAGCTAAACCATCAACTGAGACATTCAACGCCAGGGACAGTGCATTCGAGCTAAAGAAGCTGCGACTAAGGTTCCAAAATGCCTCAACTCTTTCCTACCAACCCCTCGGAGCTGATGGTCATCCGCAATGTGACTCCGAATATCGTCACTATGAGTTTGCCCTTTGCACGCTTCGGAATTCTGCGATTCGGTGGTCGAGGGACGCTAGGTTAGTGAAAGTGCCCTTACAGAAAGCAGGCGAGAGCTCTAGAAAGAAAGAGCTGGCCCACGCTATCGCGGGAATTTTGGGTCCACCCCTTTCGACTCAGACGTCAAAGTCTATATGGAGCTTGAGCTAACCTCTCCTTGCATTCCATAGTGAAGCTCTCCACGGGATCTCTCGCCGTGTTCTCTCCCGTTAGTCTCACACCCGAAGTGCGCGCAAAAGTCGATTCTCTGGGTGGAAACGTCAGATATATCGCCGCTCCCGATCTCGAGCACCATCTCCACATCACAGCTTGGAAGAAAGCTTTCCCACAGGCCCATATTCTTGCACCTGAAGGTCTATGGGAGAAGCGTCAATCTAACCCCGATTTCCGAGACACTCATTTCGAGCACGTATGGAAGAAGGATGCTTCACCCCCGGTGATTTCAAGGGAATGGGATGCTGAGTTTGAGACCGAGTATGTGCATGGCCATGGCTCGCGTGAGCTCGTTTTCTTGCACAAGCCTTCGCGCACGGTCATTGAGGCCGATATGCTCTTCAACCTGCCCTCCAATGAACAATACTCCAAGACGGAGGATCGCGAGCCATTGAACTTTATGACCAAAGCGATTCTTCCCCTTTTATCGACCAAATCTTATCCTGCTACTGGACATCGACGCTTCGCTTGGTATATCCTATCTTCACATGATCGCGACGCATTTACCACGTCCGTTCGTCGGATTATGCGATGGGATTTCGACCGACTGATTCCATGCCATGGGGATGTTATTGAAAACAATGCCAGGTCTGTGTTTCAGAACGTGATGGCTTGGTTCCTGAAAGAAGATCAGAAGCATGTCTGAGATGGTAACGCATCCTGCGGGGGATGACCTCTTTTCACTATGACGCGATATTTCTCTTTATACTGTAACACTCTTCCCCACCTTGTCTTCTCCTATGGTGTCTGTATGGGCTCTTGTGGGTGCCCTATAATAAGTTGTGGTGTTGAGGTTTGGAGATTTTACTTTGTCCGTATCATTAATCCTGGAAGCCAAGAATATACATAATTACCTCCTGGCAAAGCAATACACGATCTTGTAAAGACAGAAATAGAATAGGCAGCTTCATTACTTTTTGTAGAGTATAGTGTTTCGAATGGTAGAATCCTATGGGCACCGGCCGGCCAAGCGTGAAGGGTGGAACTACAATTGAATCCGCATTGCCTCAGCCACTTGCTACTCCATCCATCCCGACGTATCCACAAATAACACGCGCGCAGCAATCGATCACTCGTGCAGACAGGACACTGCGAGGGACAACTGCATTGTGAATCAGAACAGACAGCACTGCAATATCTGCCGAGATCAAAGGCTGCCAAATACCATATGCTCTCCTCGTGCAACACTCCACCTTCAACCCGACGTCATAAGGCTGAAGGACGCCGAATGGGAAGGAGTCCATACAGCTTGCTCTCGGCATCCGACATCACTTAGTTGACACGTCTACCGCCACACGCTGTACCTGGCCTAGGAAACAATAACAATTAACGGGTGAACAGAGCAAAAAGAGAAGAAGGTGGGAATCCCTGCACATTGAGGATAATTCTGCCAATCGAAACCATGCGATGTGTCCGTGAAATGGTCTGAGCCCTAGGCTGCAGTGATCGTCGAAGGTGGAGTATCCAGTCAATCATCAGTAGAATCGGATAGCGCCAAAGGGATCGACAATAGCCATTCGGACAATCAGCCACATATCACCGCCCTATTGATGCAATATTTTCTTGTACAGTACAGTATACTGGATTGAGTGGAAATCTCCGCGGCCAACGCATCACTTAGGAATTGGAACATTCCCTGGCGAGGCGGGTACGAGACACGAGATTTTCTTCCAAGGATGTCATGTAAGGTCAACACTATGTCATTGGGCAGGTCCAACATCGGCGAGCAAGGACAGGGATGGGCAGCAAGTACCTCGACAGATGGGAAAATAAGACATTCTCCGATTCTATTCCTGAAATGGAGGTTTCTGACAGGACTGTGCGTCTAGCTCCTTGCTCCCATCGGGTCAAGAAGCTCAAGCCACACTTAATACATCAGCGACGGCCAGTTGTCCACCAAAGAAAGCGCATAATGTACTAGATTAGGGAATCCCCGGGGATACTATTGCTCTTCATTTCCTGGAGATGGATCGAGTTGTGGGTGAAAGACGGAGAGGGAATGGTTGGGCGTCAATAGCAAATGACGCATGGCTACCAGCCATGCATGCAATTCATTTGTATTGCTCGAATTCGTGAGGTTTTTAATCCCCTATCTTTCGCTCTCGAGGGGCCTACTTACTCCGCATGCTATGCCGGCTTGCACTATCTGCCTTGAGACAGCCATCTGACGACATCGACTGGGGTCTCGGATTGACTCTGCAGGACGTATGGGTCTGGCCTGGTGCTTTTCTCCACGGTGCCCTTTTTTATTTATGTTATTTTTGGGTATATACTTTGTTAGTTTTGTGGGCCCTTGCTTGATGAGAGCGGGTCTCACCTCGTTCGTTCGGAATCTGCCTGTCTCCCAGGGTTGTGTGACAATCATCCGGCCTTTTATATACCTCCATGTGTTCCCCTCAAGAGTCATCAACCTACTTCTACTTTCGAGCCTCAAAAACGACGTGTCAACCTTGACATCAGGGTTAATCATTCTCATCCATTCATCATCTGGTCTCTAGACCCTTTCAAGCTCTTTTCACAGTAGATCGACCAGGCTTCATCATGCCTGTCATCTCACGTCTCGTGTCTATTCCCCTTCGGATTTCCGAGATCGCGTTTGGTGCGGTAAGTACTACTTACGTATTGCTTCGACCTACATACAAAGCATGTCTCGATAAATAAAGGGGTATATTGACGCATTTCAGGTTGTTGCGGGCGTCATCGGGCACTTTCTCAAGACCTACGACGAGATTCAACCATGGCCACAAGGTCGCTGGATCTACACCGAGGTTGTGGCCGGCATCTCTATATTGTTTGGTCTGTTATGGCTGATTCCATTCTCGTCGGGCTTCTTTTCTTGGCCTCGTATGTTGCCTCACCCATACAGATACTATTTGTGTGAAGGTATAAATGATCTAACTAACTCCAGTTGACGTTCTTATCTCCTTCGCCTGGTTCGCTGCATTCGGTCTGCTCGTCGACACTATTAACAATCTCCCATGCGGAGGAATCTTTGACTGGAACTTCTTCCACCGCAGTAACGTGTGCACTCGTTCGAAGGCTGCCGAAGCCTTCGCTTTCCTGTCCGCTATTGTTTGGCTTGTTTCTGCGCTCGTGGTAGGTAACACAATATCTCAACCAGGTCTTCCAGGCTAATTTTCGAACGCTTCACAGGGCATCTGGTTCACTTTCCGCAAGCGTGACTCCAATGAGGAGGGAACTACTCGTCGTCGCTGGGGCCGCAAGCGTGGCGATGAGGCTGCATAAGCTCATCAGGTTGGATTCAAGGAAGCCCTTCCTGGATCTAGCCCAACACTGCGCAACACTGCAGTAGATATTACGTCGGCGCTCATGCATTTGAAGATCTCTGACGAAATTACGGTCGTTTTATGAATACTTTTTGACATTCCTGTCGCATTCTCCTCATAGTCAAGTATGAGGCAAACGAATTACGACTTACGCTGATACCCTTGGTGGAACTCATTATTTGATACTGGTTTATGGTGTTGGTATAGGTGCTGTGTCATAGCCGCTCGTTACAATCAAAATGCTTAACTGTAACTCTTTCAATATAGCAGTAGTACTAATAGTACCTGGTACATATTGCTCGTAATATAGACGGACTAGCTTCCCCGCAGGAGCGGGGACGGTTCATCAGTCAGCTCGATGTCATATCATTCTTAGCAACCCTTATTATTTTCTGAATAATTGTAATTCATTCATTTCAAGATATATCAGCCACACTATGAGTCCCGATCAAATCCATCTACAGCCCCAAGCTTCGGTCATTCAAGGACAAGAAACTTCAGATGTCGAGCAACTTGAAAGAGGAGTAAATCTCGAGCAGACCGATTCAAGGGAGACAGACTCCAAGAGAACTAAGCTTTCTGTTCTCATAGGCTCTGGACTAATCCAACTACCAATATGGGGTATGTCTGATCAAACTGAAAACCTTCGGTGGTACGCGACTTACACAATCTATAGGGTTCGCCATGAGCTACGGTATTTTCCAGGAGTATTATTCCGAAAACAGGGTATTTAAAGGTGACCACAGCATCACTGGTGTGATAGGCACAACTGCAAATGGCGTACTGTACCTGTCGATGCCAGTCCTCTTCGCATTATTCACAAGGCATTGGGCACGCTGGCGTCAACACGCTGCTCTATGCGGTACAGCGATAGCATGTCTCAGTTTCTTCCTGTCATCCTACAGTACGACCGTCTGGCACCTATTAGCAACCCAGGGAATTTTATCTGCACTCGGTTGCGCATTAATCTATAGTCCGATCACCCTTTCCCTCGGCGAGTGGTATACTACCAGCAATCGCGCTTTGGCGTACGGTATTGTTCTATCTTGCAAGAACATTGTCGGAACTAGCTGTCCATTCTTGATACGTGGTTTACTCGATGCTTACGGCCATAAAACTACTTTAAGGGCATGGTCAGCTCTTGTTGGGGGTTTGAGCTTGACTGCTATATTAATGATACCAACGCATCCATCAAAACTCTCAATCCACCAATCCAGGGCCCGAAAAATACCCTGGAGTTTTCTCCGACATCGATCGATTTACTTCTACAGCATTGCAATTATCTTCCAAAGCTCTGGATATGGTATTCCACAGACGTATCTGAGCAGCTACGCTCGAGACATCGCGTTGTTATCCCAGACTTCCGGTACCCTGATGCTAGCTCTATTCAATGCACCGGGCATCATTGCTTCCGCTTTCTTTGGCTGGTTAAGCGATAATAAGAAGACCAATCTTTCCGTTCAAGCTGTATCTGCAATACCACCTATCTGCAGTGCCGTTTCGGCTTTCCTCTTCTGGGGTCTAACCTCACAAGGAGCGCTTGGTTTGCTTATCGTTTTTTCCATGACGTTTGGTTTCTTCTCTGGTGGTTATAGTGCTACTTGGGGTGGAATGCTCAAGCAGATAGAGCATGAGTCTGCAGAGAGAAATGAGGCCGTAGATCCGGGGATGCTTTATGGTCTTTTGAATGGAGTCAGAGGAGTTGGTTATGCGAGTGGTGGGATTGCGGGCGTGGGATTACTTCAAGCTGGGACGATAGTAGCCAATTCGCGCTTTGCTTTTGGATCTTCTTATGGTCCTTTGATTTGCTTTACTGGATTCTCTTCTTTACTTGGGGGATGGGTCGTTTTATGGAAGTGGACTCCAAGGAGATTATTCTTTTTACTGTCATGATATCCTCCGAGGACTTGCATTAGTGAAGCCATCAACCTGGAGGTTGGCGACTAATATTTATTCACGTGATTTTGGCAACAGCGAAACTAAAGCCCTGTATGTGGCCTGCTTGATTGATTTATTCACGGGATTTATGTTCATGATCCTTTCATGATACTAATATCCGTCAATGGTTCTAAATAGTATCGACAATCAAATTCTCAAACTCCACAGTAAGATCACCACCTTCTTCAGATGGTCTTGCGGCATAAACCCCAATCAAACATTCTTGGACCTCCTTCCCTTGAAAAAGCCAGGTAATTTCTCGTTGGGGAATTCGGCGAGTGCCATCGAGAAGGTAAATCCATAGTCTATCGCCCTTCTCTCTGATCATCTCCAATGTCACGGACCTGCAGCCGGGGGGGACAGTCTGAAAGGCCCAATCAGAGCCCCTATCTTTTGAGACAGTACTCAAATAAAGCGCGTCATGAACAACTTCCAGCCCAGCTTTAATCCATTTTCTGGTCCCGTCTTCTTCTTTGGCGATCAAGATTAGACCGCCTTGATCATACTTCTGAGTCAAATTGCCGTGGATGGTAACTTGTGCTCGTTGGAAGGCCATAAGAGGTAAGCTGCGGTATAAGATCGGCGCATTGAATCTCTCTGTATTTGGTGGATTGGTCCAGATATCGGTTAAAGGATGCGCGGAGACGGTGAATGTGCTTGAGAGTGATTCCGGCTTGGGTGCAGCCTCTACTGAATTGAGAAAATTGAACATGGTCATGGCAATTTATCGATGGCTCTTTGATTGAGAAATGAAAAGAAATATTTGAAAGTGTATGTGTGAAGGGGTCCTTTAAATAAAGCGAATTGGACTACAAACTTTCAACTGCCTTCGAGGTTGGATTAATTACCTAATTAGGAAGCCAAGACAGCCTGGCTTGATGCACGAGATGGTTTTGATATCTGGCAGAAAGTCACTGGATGAAATGGTGGAGACAAGGCTTTAATCTGACCGGGATTATGAAATTTTATAAGCTACTTGCCTTCGCTTTGTTATCGATCTGATGAGCCTTGGGTCTATTCGTGATGTTTCAGTAAAATAGCAGTCATCCGATAGTTAGGGCACTTCGTTAACTCGAGATCCGCCACAGCGTCTTCTCCTTCGCCAATCCGCCAATCCAAGGATTAAGCAACAACTGCCAGCATTTCTAACTACCCAACAATGATAGAAGCGTCCATCAATAGAAACCAACATGAAACAATCAATGCTTCATCCGTTCTACAAAACCTCGACGATCATCACGCAAGATGACTAAGGCCCAAATTGGGTCCAGACATTGCTAGCAGCTTGGCAGAATGGAGCCTCCACGCTGTCTCTCCACGACCATTTCTTTCACGTCAAGGTCGTCATAAAGCCAGAAAATGCAGACACAGAAGGGGACTGCAGGCGAACAACACCGGGAAAACTCCCCATCATTGTCCAATCATTCCGACAACCCTCCCTCGGCGTCAGAGACGCGATATAAGGACGCTGGGCCCAAGCCCGAGTTTCAGCGCGCGCAAGAACATCGTTACAGCAATGACTCTATTGGTGTTGACATTGAACTAGGCAATGTGCCTCTCCTACCGGATGACTTTGACAAACGCGATTCGCAAGAATCAACGCTCTCAGATCTGGATTTCCAGAATCAAGATTTACCCAGGCCCAGGGCCGTGAACCGTGATCCGCCGTTTGATTGTTCGAGCTCTTGGCTCTTTTATCAATGGCTTCGTGGACCAGTTCCCCCGCAAATCTATCATATTAATCCGTGGTTCCCACAATGGCAGGCTGCGCCGGCGCGTCTGGTTGATCGATGGGCGAAGCGGCCATCAGCTAAGATTGCCTTGTTGGTCGGTGTGTTGATAGTTTGGATCTCCGTCTTCTTCTCACTGGTCAAGTCATCCATTGCAGACCAGGAGATTTTGGGATATGGGCAGCCAGTCAAGCTGTCGTGTCACGCGCGATTGTGGTACGTCAAACGAACCCTCGTCCATTTGCAGGCGAATGAAACATCAAGGTATTAATGATTCCATTTAGGAGTAATGCGACGGATTGCGGCTTAAATGGAGACCTTTGTCGCCCATTTGATGAGCAGTCTTTTGCTTTCCGCTGTCCATCTGGCTGCTCGGCTGCCATCCTTCTCGAGCCCTATAATGTAGGACCCGAGGAGTATAACTATCGCCCTCTCGTTATTGGCGGGAAGTCTTTTAAAAGCAATGCACCTATTAGTGGCCATTATCGCGGTGACTCGTCTATCTGCGCATCCGCTCTCCATGCAGGTGTCATTGATGATGCGACAGGCGGATGCGGTATCTTGCATCGTACCGGTCTCCAGGATAAATTCGAAAATGTGACCAAGCACGGAATCGCTAGTATTGATTTCCAGTCCAACTTTCCCATGTCCTTCCAGGTAACCCGTCAAGCCAGCTCCTCAGGATCCAGCGAGGCCAAACTCGTTGAGTGCTCCGACATTCGCTGGTCTCTATTCGCATTCACATTGGTCGTGACAATCATCCTCTCAATGACAGTCACTTCGCCACCGGCATTCTACGCCTCTATCTTTTTCATAGTCTGGTTCCAGGTGGCCATGGCCTCTGACCCACCTTCTTCATCAGGGTACTACGGCCTGGTATCAACTGGATTAGGCCGCTTTCTACCAGGTGCCTTTGTAGGATTCGTCCTTTACTACTTCTGCGTCTGGCGTACCCTACACAATCTCGACGCACACCTTGATAAAACAGTTCTTTGGCTGGGCGGCTGCTGGGTCGGCGCTCTGAACACAGATACCTTCGACCGAATCCCCATCTCCCGTCTCACACCCCACGACCTCGAACAACAACCCGGCGCCATTCCAGCCCTTATTATCATCATCAGCTTATTGGTCTTCATCACCTTCCTTCAAGCTCATGGATTCCGTCGAGAGGGTCGATTTTTCTCACAACTCCGCGTATATGGTACCCTTGTCTTAGGCGTCCTCATTCTCCTCGCCGTGCCAAACATGAACCTCCGTATCCACCACTATATTCTTTCTCTCCTCCTTCTTCCGGGAACGACCCTCCAGACTCGCCCCAGTCTTCTGTTCCAAGGAATCCTAGTCGGACTCTTTATCAATGGTATCGCACGATGGGGCTTTGACTCCATCCTTCAAACACCCGCTGCCTTGTTAGACGGTGGTCGCCTCAACACCATCCCTCCAAACATCGACCCACCCCAAATCCCAGATCTAAACCATGTCATTTTCAACTTCCCTGAGCTTCCTCCCGCTGTTGATGGTCTTGGTGTCATTGTCAATGATGTCCTGCGCTATCAAGAGTTCAAATCGAAGGACACTCCATCTATCCCTGCATTGGATTGGAAACGAGAGCATTCCGGCCAGGAGGAGTACTTCCGTTTTGGATATGTTCATATCAATGCTTTGGGTGGCGTTTGGTATGAGGATTTTTCGGATGCTGCGACCTGGCGGGCTACAGGCCAGTATATTACCCCTGGATCCAATGCTACTTCTGGGTATGACTCAGATTAGTTGACTTTCCTCTGAGTGGACGGCGATCTATTTGGACAGACGCTTGTAGTATATCATATAGATAAGGTACATAAATCAGTAGGAGTTTAGGAATGATCAACTTTGGTATTTTACCATTAGAATTACTGCAAACCCAACACCGTAACTACCAATGATAGAGCTGATTGTTTAAATCTTTCAAGTAATTTTGAGTTTAATGAATATACAATAGCTATTATGAGCTATCCCTTCACTCGACTTGAGCAACGACGAAAACAATTTGTGCTTCAGAGCCGTATTCCTATCCAGGTCCAGTATAGACAATAGCAATATGACACAGGCCACAAGGTGCAACAAAATTCAATATACCCAATAAGTAAATCCTCGCAGCGCTTCATGCTTTGTACATATCATGAGCAGCTTGACCCAAACGCCACCTAGATGCAATGGTGAAGAGCCAGAAATAGCAATCAAATCAAAAATTTCACGATGAGGTTTTCTGTCTCGCTTACGAGTAGTCACGGCATCGTACTTGCACGATGCTCTGCTTCCCATCATCATCTATGACAAGCGCGGTCAATTTGCCGCCCTTGACACATCCAGAGTCAATGCCTTTAGTATATGTGCGGATTTTGAGCGATGTTTTGGCATCATGGCCATAGACAACAGTCATCAGATCCGAGCGAGGATCTTCCTTCGATGACCGAAGACTCTTCTCCAAGATGGACTGATGTTTGTTAAATAGCTAAGAGATTCAAATTAGCCCAATTGTCTGTTATATCGCAAGTGCGAATCTTACCTTTGCCCATTTCAACCCTTCATGGGATTCACTTGGCACATGCGTATCCACATCAATGGTTCGCATAGTCATTACAAGCGAAGGGTCCTGCTTCTCAAGTTCCACTCCCGGAACAAGACCAGCGTGGGCAACCACAACTTGTCCCATGCTAGAAATCTGGCCGACATTCAGAATAACCGGACACTCCCCCAACCACTGCGCCTGCTCCTCGCTCAGTAGACGGGCCAAAGCGCGCTCCTCTAACTCTTTCTTCGTATAAAGATCCTTGCCAACATCTTGATCTTCCAAAAATGTCTTCGTCTCGATCATTTCTTTGCGTAAAAGTAAGACTCGGTCCTCGTGGTTCCCACGCACACACGAGGCCGATAACTCTCGTGCGAGATCTACCACGCCAGCGCTATCGGGGCCCTTGTTAATCAAATCGCCAGTGAAAACCAAATGATCGCCATCCTTGTTCGAGAAAGAAACTTTCTCCAAAAGCTCGGACACTGTACCACCATGTCAGCACACGAATTAATCCCGTACACCGATTCGAGAACCTCAGGAAAATGAAACTTACATTCGTCCTTGCAACCATGTACATCTCCAACGATAACCAACCGCCGCCGACTTTCCTCGCCAATATTCTCCACATTCACGGGACCACCGGGGAGGAATTTGGGGTCCAGATTCTTGATCAAGGTTAAATCCTCGAAGCTCGGCAACGAATTTGCACCGAATCGACCACCCTTCCTTGTATGAGGGTCCAAAGCACGGATCATAGCAGCGCGCTCATCAAGCTGTGGCGAAATAACCAGTGCCCAACCCGCCCAACCAAGTAGGAAGAGAGTCAGATACACAATTACGTATCGACGAAACCGGGGTGCCGCAACGACAGACAAAGCCATCTGCACCCAGCGTGGATGCTTATCATCATTTGCGGAGGTCAGAGGATAATAGGCTGGTGATTGAGATGACCAGCCATTTCGAACGGAGTCGATCAGGGGTCGAGAGAAGCGGGAGAAGCGGGAGCTAGAGGATTGGCGGCCATGGTGGAAGGAGTCGGCGTTGCGATCGTGATCTCTGTACGTATCGTGAGAGGACATTATCACGATCAATGAGAAAAGGTCGACATGGGATTAGATGCCAAGGGGGAAAGAAACCGATGGCAGTCTTTTAAGTTAACACATAGGGGGGGGGGAAGCGAAGTGGAAGAGGGAGAGATGTCAGACGCAGCGCTTGGCAAAAGAAGTTCCGCAGGTTCACAGTTATCGCATTAAGGACCCGCCCGGAAGTGGATCGATCGACCCGCTTGGACCGTAAGGCTGTGTATAGTAACTATTTATTACCTATGTTGATTGTCTTCATTTTATGTTTACGGGGAAGGTCAAGTTGGGATGCATTCATAATTATATTCAAATAATTCTCATATACTCATTCAACGGTATTGCTCTAATTCTTCCGCTTCTTGTCGCCGCAGGTTCACACGCTGCAGCACTGTCTCATCATATAGTTCCTCCACTTTCTTATCTCCACGTAGTACCTCACGCTCATGACGGGTGGCCTCATCCTTGGTCATGCAAATCAGATTCTTCAAGTCGATAGGAATATACTTTTGTCCTTCTTTCTCCATGGTTGGATCCACGGCATATCCACCAGCCGGGTTTTCCCAGGGAATCAGCACCAGGCGGTTGCACAAACCACTGACGGCACTTCTGCCTCGCCAGACTTCCTCGATCAAGAAGGCGAGATCGTCTCTGCTGACTGGTAGACGCAGACCTCTGGGATCTTGACCAGCAACCTCTCGGTTCAGCTTCTCCAGAGTACCTTGAAGAGCGGAGAGCGCAGTATCGTACGCCTTGTCACGACCCTTCGCGCTGATGGTGTAGTCGATCGGGTAGCCAGATACACTGCAGATGACATGGTTTGCTACGGTATATCCAAAGACGGCAGGCATTGTGCCCAGAACTGGCAGAATGCGTACTCGGAAATCGGGGAGGACACCCAACTCGCCAACTTTGCCCTTGGCGAATTCCTCCTCGGGCAGAGGAAGAAGATTGGCCTTTCCGGGACCCGGCTTCTCGGTAGAGAAGACCGTTGCAATACCAGAGCTGACTCCCTTAGCCTTGAGCTTACGTCGTGTGGTGCGCGAGAGAGGGTCGTCGGTGCTGGCGGAAATATCCCCGACCACGACACGAGTCGGGTCTGACTTGCAACCTGCACCCATAGATGAAATTACAGGAAGCGAATTGCTGTGGCAGTAGTGTAGCAGGTCGACCTTAGATCCAATGTTATCGATACAGTCGAGCACATAGTCTGGTCGTCGTCCCTCGCCTTCATGTGTCAGAGTCCAAGGGCCGAGGAGAGCATCAGCTGCCTCTTTGCCAAAGAGTTCGTTGCGGCAGTCAAACATGACCCATGGAGCGATTTGCTCAAGGCGTCTCCGAATGCAGTGTACCTTCGATGTTCCCACGTCGGCCAGTGTAGCAAGTGCATGGCGATTAAGTGATGACAGCGTAACTTGATCGAAGTCAATGAGACGGATCTTGGCTACGCCCGAGCGAGCCAGTGCGGCGGCAGCATGAGATCCAACACCACCACAGCCAACAACGACGATGAAAGAAGATCGAAGCTTTGCAAGTCCCTCATCGGTGAGGAATACACGGTTCCGAGCCAATTGTTCCAAGATCAAATCTGTTGAGGTCGTAGCTTGTCAGAGAAGTGCTTCGTCAGAGAAGTGTACAATATCCTACCATCATCGTAGTCGCCTTTTTGCGCTCGTCTAGCTAGAGCTGCGCTACGCTCATCTTCTTTGCTCATCGGAAGTCCATTATCGGCGGCACCAAATTCTGTGAGCTTGGGTCGTGGTCAGCTTTCTGTCCTGTATTCTGGCCTCGAATTTCATCAAGCGGTAAAAAGAAGATGGGGTCAAGATATTTCACCTTTCCCGCAGGATGATCATCATCGATTATTGGAATAGAAGCCTTCAAGTCGTGAACAGCCTCCTTCCGCCTGTAAGCCTGGTATCCAAAAATTGCACCAGCAACTGCAGCTCCGGAGAGGACGGCGGTTGTCGCAAGCTGATTATTGGACGAACCAGCCTGACGCTGCAACCACGACGACATATTTCCAAATACACCTTTACCTTCCTGTTCCAGGGTATTTCGTTCTGTACCCTCTTGGTCTGGGATTTCTCGGGTTAGCGCTCGGCGAGGATTGCGCTCCGGTTGGTTAAATCTAGCATCCAAATCGTCAGAATCAAAGCCGTAATCGAGATCACCCTCATCAGATGCCTGCCACCACCTAGAGCCCGGAGGAGCCATGGTGTAAATCTGTCAGGTTCAGGTTATGGGCAGCACTCACCGTCTGAAGACTGGACAATTGAGCCTCTAATAAGGAATGCGCATCTGCAAGCCATGCGCTCATCAGTGGAACCACGATTCGGAATCACGTGAGATGCCGCGGTCTTCAACGCCCAAAACGGCCAAATCCGACGACGCGTTTTTTGTGTTCGATATCGTCTGCGCAGCAGGTGAGTTACTCCCCCTTTTTTCGACTCAACGGCGCAGCTAAACTAATGGTTATAGACGATTTTCGAAACAAAAAAAGGGTACACTTACTCTTTGCAGCCTCCGTGACGATAGACATCACTTCTTGAGCTTCTCACGACACATCCAAGAATTTGGTCCAGATAGCCGGAGTACATCCCTCAATGGCTTGGCTATTGCTTGTGGAAGTCACGTCTGTCTGTATGTGGGTGAATGAGAATATGAACAGAAATCTTAGAGGTTCCCCCTATCCCTTTTTACGAATACTCCAGTGTTGACCGCGGACCTGAAACTAAGGTGAACACCTGATGAGCATGTACATACTCTAGGACATCGAACCCAAAGCATATCTACTATGAACTCCTTTGATTCCGCGCAATCTAAGTCAAAACTAACACTTCCACTAATCAGTATTTCCTGGTATCTTAAGGTAATCATTATTCAACACCCTATCCAAAATCAATTTCCTGTCCAACTACTCGCCACCAGAATCACCATTCAAGACTTACCCAATGACGATAACCCCCCCGTCTAGCAAACACTCCGAGGCATTCCAAATTGGATGCTCCGTCTGTACACCCATTAGGGTAACGGCGTTGAGCAAGCCAATGAAGAGTGACAGCCAAAAGGTAGTTTTCAATCCGAGGGTCGTCCGGCATCGGCCGATGGTGTATACAACACATCCAAACAATGCTCTGGCACATATAAGCAGCATGTCCCGAGACTTCGAATGACTCACGCTCACATGTATCTAATGCAATAATTGAATACAACAATAACAAGCCAATCGAGCCGTTCACCCGGTCAACGTGACCCTAATTCACTCAACGCTCTGCCCGAATTGGAAGGCACCTTGAGCGAGAGCAACCTGTGACTTCCTCCCAGTCACCTGCCTCTCAATTCATTTAAATATCCCCTTCCCCTCCTCTCTTCTCTTCTTCTTCTTCCTTCTTCAACCGTCTTGTCGAAACTCGTCTCACACGCTGACCTTTCCCAATCCTTCGGGGTTAGATGTGGTTGGGGACCCTGGGTACACTCCGCCTTCGGGCATCTTCTTCTGCACCCTCTACTTGGTACGGGTCCCTCGGGACACCGCTATACGCTCGAGCTTTCTCTTGAATTGGCAAGGGACGGATCGTTCTACCCCCTGCCCCACAGTCCTCTGGACTTTAAACCACAGTCTCGTGGACTCTAAACCAATCTTTTATTCTCCATTTCTGTCTTTCACAGACTGATTTGTGCCCGGTGATGACAAAAAGCCAATTATTCAAGGTACACGCTGCACCGTCTTCGGACTGGAGTTGCTGTGAGCCATCGAATTCACAACTCGCGAGAGCTCAACTGGTTTCTGAGGGACTTCTTCTTTTTCATTCTCGTTTCCCTGTTTGTTGTATATACTTGTCTTAGCTAGCTTGAAATGCAATTGTAGTTTCTTATTTTCATCCTCATCTTCTCCTCGTAGGATTCCTCTAGCTGCGTCCATCAAGCTGCATCCATCCAGCACTCAGCATTATGGACTTGAATCTCTATCTTGCTACGGTTTACCCTCGAATTCATATGTCCACGACTCAAAAAAGACTGACCGAGAGTAGCGATCAGTGTGCATGAGTACGTCTCGAACGGGTTCAACATGAAGTGTTGGGTTGTTTACACATGAGAACTTCACGGTGACACGCAACATCTCTTGAAATGCATTTCTATCCAAACCTCTTCCAGTCCACAAACATTATAAACCATGCGGGTATCAGTGGTTCAACAAAAGGGAAAACCTAAACGCCAATCAAAATGCTAAAGCTAATAAGCATAACAGAATCACCAGACAACGACCGGGCTTATCTTCCCTACTCAAGGCGATACACTCATCTCAGTGCCATTCACCGAATGATTCCCAGAAACCCGAAACTCAAGCGCAGATAATACAATCGTGTTATTCCCAGACCGAATATCAAGCCCCGAAGCAAACATACACCTCCACCCTCCGCATTTCGCATGGAAAACCATCTTCGTTCCATCCTTCGAAATGGAAGCGCCACCCGGAGCCTCGAGACCAAAATCCGTTGTTTGAAGGAGAGGTCGATCAGCCCTGGTATAAGGACCTTTGAGGGATCTGGCATGCGCATACTTGACATTGTAACCCAGCGAGGTGAAGCAATGAGACGAGAAGAAAAGATAGTACACGCCGTCTTTGCTGCGAATGATATCCGGGGCTTCTATGAGTGGTCCGTCTGTATCGTCTATATCGAGAATGATCTTTGGCTCGCCTGATTTGGTGATGCCGTCGCTTTCCAATTCTTGGAGGATGAGAGGGACAGGGCGACGAGGTTTTCTGGTGTTGCCGCAGTATCCCCCGCTACCAACGCTATTTCCATCGCCCTTGTAGACGACGTAGAGTTTTCCATCGATGTCTTTGAAGGGCGATGGGTCGATTGCACCGCCGTACTTGTGTGGACAGGCGAGAGACTCGTTTAGAGGAATATATGGACCGAGTGGATCGGTATCCTTGGATACTGCAGCCCCGATGCAGTGGTGAGTTTTGAAATTCTTTGTTTGGCCAGAGTAGTAGATCACAAACTTCCCGTCATCCTGTTATATGAATTCTGTCAGATATGTTGATGTAAGGATGTAGGTTTGAGGACTTCGACTTACCCGCTGAATCGCATCTGGAGCCCAATGATTCACACTGCGTTCCCAGCCGCCGAGAGTTGGCATCGCATCGTAGTCGTCATGCAGAGTCCAGTTCACAAAGTTGCTTGATGTGGCCACAGGAATGTGAATGGTGTTCGGGTCATGCTTCTTGGGATTCGTGCCAAAGGCATACCAGGTACCATTATGTTGGAGAAGTCCTGGGTCTGGGAAGTTGTGGACGGCATAAACTGGATGATTTGCCCGAACCTTGTAGCTCGGGTCATCGTGGTTGGAATGATAAAGTTGATATGAGTCTCCGTCATCAGGATGATTCCTCCTTGTATAGATTATGGGTAGAGCAATGATGATCGCCACCAAGCCGAGTCCCAGAAACAACAGTACACTAAATATACCGAGCTGTTTTCGTGACCACGGTCGTGCGAAAAGACTTTTCTTCTTGGTAACCTGCTCGCTATCAATGCCTTTCTCTTGCTTTGGATCTTGATCGGCCAGACTTCCATCGCTGTCTGGAAGATGCTCTCTTGGCTGGGAATTGTCGGTGGCTGAGGCACCGAGGGCATTTGCTTGCCCAGTCGTAGAGAGATCGTTCATTTGGTACGTGAAATGAATCTCAAATTTTGCATCCGATCGAATATTCGAAGAAAAGCCCGGGTAAGAATTAACAAGAGCATGGAAGCTATAAATAAAGTGCAGATTTTTGACGCTACTGGGCTGTGTGGCTGTGAAGAGCGAGGCTCTACGGGCCGATTGGAAGGGACCAAAAGTACACAAAAAAGTGCAATCTAGCCCAATTCCTTCCGTTCCTCCCTCTGAGCTGCCCAGGGAATGCACTGAACCTAAGCTCGAGAAAGAAGATAAAATTAAAGTATATGGGCAAGCGACTAATTATATGATAGAAATTAAGTAGAAACAGGGGAGCCTAGGGTATGGGGCGGCTAATGCGAGGGTAAATGGATGTGAAACGGAGATCAATGAGCCGACGTAGGACAGGATTGGCTGTAGGAGGTACGACAATCTGGGCCACCGGCTGTAAGGTTTCAATGGGTCCGTGGGGGGGACATGCAGGACCATTCAGGGAAGATGTGGAAGAGAAAAAAGATGGGACCTCCTCACTCTTCGAGGCGGGGCCCAAGATGACACCAGTGTTCACGGGAATGAGACCATCATAAACAACCACCTGGAGGAGACCTCTAGACTCGGGGGTAGGTGGTTTTGCCATTGTACCTCGGCGTCCTGTCGTTTCCAATATATCACCGATTATTGGGCACTCTGTGGATGATAAGCCCAGCAAAGAAACTAAGGCGCAAGGAGGAATGGAATGGGGGGGTCTTGGGGCCAAGCTTTTGAGCGTGATGGATGAGCCAATGGAAATCAATACAAGACGGTCTGCCATCCATTCTGCATCTTTGATGCGGGCCCCTGTTGATCCCCGCTTGGATCTCTCATTGTTACCATGCTAACGCAGTCGAGCTTTAGATCCTCGAAGTTCGATCACAAGAGATATCTGTATCGAGTATCAGTTCGCATGTCCAGGAATATTTGGTCGCGAATAACCCGTGGATATCGCGTGTACCTGACAGTGCTCATTCGTGGAAGTGCCTCAGGCTCTTGCGGAACTGTGGGGTTTGCAAAGGGCGATCCACGATTCGCAGGTCGCAGTCATATATATTCATTGGAGATGCTCGTGCCGGACATGAACTCTTGAAAAGAGTAAAGTGCATTAACCTTCATGGGCCATACGTAGTACTCGGAAGTTGGATTTTGTTCCTTGAAGATTGGAAACATCCAACATTGGCAAAGGTTGAAGTTCATTCAAGGTGAGACCTGGCCTCCCACGTGGCCGATTCCACGCGGCTGAGTGGACTGCCATAATTACGACATGAACACACTTCATCTTCCACAGACTAACTAGTATAGTGATGGTATTGTATACTCTCAGTTTGGCAAATGACAATAGTGAACGGTGATAGAATGATCTTAGTGTGGAAGTGTTGATGATTCAGCTAGAAGCGATGAGCTTACGATGAGGATGCTTGTCCGATAGACAGTTTGAGACATTAACGTGTAGGAAGATCATTGGACGAGAGATACACCTTGAATTATCCCATCAATACTGGAGTCAATAGTCTTACAGTCCTAGTGTAGCCACAACCGACTAGGGCTTTGGCTGTGGCTATACTCCAGACAACAACACTACCAGGGGACATTTATACCGCATTCTCCGCATTCAAGTTCTCTCGTTAAATGGCTTGCATGACAGAGAAAGAATTGGCACGGGCATCCGAGATAATTTCAAAAGAATATGACCATCATCAAAATCCCCCCTTCATCGTTATCCTCAATCGGTGCCAACCCACTGGTTTGGCACCAGTGGGATCGGGCTTGAGCCTCTTCATCGCCCAATATCTACGCAGTTACAGATTTTCAATCATAGTAGAAGCCCAGTATAACTCAATCGGATATTTAGACATAGGCTGTGCGATAGATACTATCCGAGGAGTATTGAAACCCAGAATTCATTTGAACTCAACTATAGACGATCCCGGCTGGCGTTGCCGGAATCGTCTGATTCGTTCAGGGGGTTTGCTCGTCTGGGAATTTGGATGAGCGTCTAGGTTTAACCCAGGGCTCGGCATGGAGTAAGCCATGCTGATGGGAAGGTTATTTAGGTGCCTACGAGGCAGACTTGTCATTGATGAAGCTTACGATCTGAATGATTTTATCTGGAGGAAACATCAAGAGCGAAACGAATGCTTCGAGTCATGGAGAAAAGGGCAATCCTTTTCCTAAAGAGGCACTGGGGCGATATACAGTATGAACACTGACCACGCTCCTAATGGCCTACCATGCGTATTCAAGAGTGGCCACGTTAGCATCTTCAGGAGGACATAGAGTAAAGAAACCATGCAGAAGTAAAAATAACGACTAGGCTGTATGAAAATCCTCTCAGTAGCTCAAGGTCGATCAGCTTATCAAGATCCCCAGGATGGTCTCCTATAGTTTGAGCCTCGTATCTGTCTCCGAGTTGAGAACGATCGTCACCCGCGATCGCGCAATCGTGGGGAAGAACTCATGTTAAGTTTGGCCGATACTTTGTAGTGATAGTATAGTTATACTCCCTACGAAACAATTTAATATAATCATCCTCTTCATTTAAAAGTCTTGCAATGCCGAATGAATTCGCCCAAATCGTGCGACTTCAAGCCACGTGAGCGGCTCCACCTAACGGCCGCGAGACGCCAGCGGCATACGCAATCCTTCCCTCCACCTTAAAAGCCGGTCCCGACTCGTGCGAGGGTTGCGAGAAAGAGAGAGAGAGAGAGAGGGTAAGAAAGGAAATTTCGATCTCCTGCAACCATTCTGCAGAGCTTCGCATACTTCGATTCATTCTGTTTTCTCCACCACTTGGACCGAGGTTCCTGATCCACTCGGTGGTGCCTCCTATTTCTGTTTGCGGCGGCAGTCGCATCTGGGAAAACCTCACACATGAACCAGTCCTAAGGAGAATACCGCGATGCAAATTCTCCGATCGCCTAAAGTCTAATTTCAACCGTGTCAACGCCATTATATCCCGGCAAATCAATTGCCTCTTAAATCACATCCCCTCTGAACCGAATCTCAACCGCCGAGCTTCCTCTTCCTCAAGCTTCGCGCCTCGCGCTCCGCGCCCTTCTCGCACCAAGAGGTCCTGGATAAACCGGCTCACTGGTGCGCGTGGCCGTCAATATCCTGAGAGGGCGTTAGAGGCTCGATCTCCGGTTACACGGTCACACAAAATCCCCCACTGCCCATCATGCCGACGTTCCGCAAGTTCGTTTTCGCCGTGATCTGCCTAATCGCCTTCGTCTATTTGCTCCGTTCCACAAGACCAACCACCGATATCCCCGGAGCCCCAGGATATAAAATAGCGCAAGATATATTCGCAGAAGAGCAGGAATTACTATTGAATCCGAAGAAAAAAGCGAAATCTCGCCAGCAGCAGATTTTCGGTCCTGCACCTACAGCCCCATTACGCGAGCGCCTACGCTATCAATTCCCTTACAATATCGAGCCGCATTTTCCGGCTTATATCTGGCAAACGTGGAAATATGCACCTTCCTCGAGTCGATTTGATTCCGATTTGCGCGATGTCGAGGCCTCGTGGACGGAGTTGCACCCGCTTTTTACCCACCAGGTGATTGGCGACGACACGCAACGCCATCTCATCGAGTATCTATACGGATCACTACCGGATGTCTTCGAGGCTTATGACTCCCTACCGCTGGCGGTGATGAAGGCTGATTTCTTCCGGTACCTTGTGCTACTCGCACGGGGTGGAATTTATAGCGACATTGACACCAGGGCCCTTAAGCCTGCTCATTACTGGTTACCGGAGGAGCTGGATCGTTCAACAATCGGGTTTATGTTGGGTATCGAAGCTGATCCCGATCGACCGGACTGGCATGATTGGTACTCGCGTCGTATTCAATTCTGTCAATGGACCATTGTATCTAAGCCAGGTCATCCCATCCTGCGAGATATGGTGGCTTATATTACCGAGGAAGCTTTGCGCATGAAGAGGGCGGGTATTTTGAAAGTTGGCAAGATGGATAAGACGATCATGGAGTTCACGGGGCCTGGTGCCTGGACTGATGCCGTATTTCGCTATTTTAATAACCCGGATTACTTCAATATTTTGCCCGGTGAGAAAAATGTCACCTATGAGGACTTTTCTGGCCAGACTACCCATCGCAAAGTCGGTGATGTAATTGTCTTGCCGATCACGAGTTTCAGTCCTGGTGTTGGGCAGATGAACGCAGGTGATACCGATCATCCTATGGCGTTTGTGAAGCACAATTTCGATGGTATGTTATATCCTCGTTTCTTCGCTGTATTCAGAGACTAACAATGCTTATAACTTAGGTTCCTGGAAAACAGACCCATCACTATAAAGCACATTCTTCACACTCAACCACCTTGGATTGAACACTTCAACAATACACCTATCTCACTGATGAGGGCAGCTGTCCTTAGCCAAGCAAAACCTCAATTGCTTCAAACTTCTCTCAAAGGATACTCTCGCTTGTATCGCAAAAAGCTATGCTGCGACCCCGAGGTATTCCCATCCTCCATTTGTGACCGTTATTGTCCTTCTGGGTCATCTGGCTGCAAGCGGCCTTTTGGATACGTCCCAGGCATGGACAATTTCTTCATGATGAGCACTGTCCACGTTTCACGATCCGTAGTACATATGATTCCCATACTCGTTATGTCTTATAAACTACTCTTTCTACACTTTGACGTCCTCCAATAGAATCTTCAATATATGCTTATTCCTAAACGCAACACTTGCGACTTGTGAAGTCCTTAGCTTCCAAACCCCTGATAGATACTATATACAAATTCATTGCATAGTCTGCAATGAACTTGTATAAATATGGCTAGGATGCACCGAAAATAACAGATAAACTATCTTCATTTTTCTTTCATATAGGAAAAAAGATTGAACTTTATACTCGTCGAAAGTGAATTCTAAACACATCCCGCCATAGATCGAAAAGGGCACCATTTCTCCTGCATCCAAGTCCTCAAGTTCAAGCTATGGCGACTGTATATCCACTTGGAGAGATTCGATCATAGATAATAGCGTCACAACTGATTCCCAACCGAGAATTGGCAAAGCTAGGTAGAATGGCATAGTAGTCAAATTGATAACTTAAATTATCCGAATAAAAAGTGAGAGAAGAAGCAACCTAAATAGATCGTCATTGGGTATTGAGTATTGTTCAGTATGGGTATAGAGTAGGTAGAAGAGGCGAAAGCTAGCACAGGTATCTATCTGTGCATGGCAGAAAAATGTAGGCATTGTTGATAGCCCTAGACAAAAGAGGGATTCCACGCGTAGATCAGGCGTGAGAACGCGGAGATCGCACACTGATTTGAATCCGAGAAAGACAGCGATGACTGGTGGGCTGGAAGAAGAGATCGTGATTTATTTCATCTCGAGCTCAAATCAAAGAACAGAGGTTGTTGAAACGAAGCATAGGCATACAATGAAAGAGCGAAGATACGAGGTACGCAATTTCTTTTAGAAATCACTGAAAAGAGGATCATACTTCTTCTTCAGATCGTCGGTGTAGAGGTTTTGATTTCGATTATCGGAATCAGGGTAATCTTCAAAGTTGCCTGTATCTGCAGGATGCGATACTCGGGGGATAATTGGGCCCTTAACCCTATGGTAGAAGAGGTCATCCCATACAATGCCCTGGAAGAATGGATGGGATTTAACTCGAGTCGAGCCACCTGAGATATAACCCAGACGCTCTGTCGGGTTCGTTTTGCAGAGTAGAGAGACGATATTTTGCGCTGCGGGTGGCATATTTGGTGGGAAACGCAAACGTCCCTCGACGATTTGTTCGTAGATACGCATTGGACTCTGATCCCAGAATGGGGGTTGTCCGACTAGGAACTCGTAGATTAGGATTCCAAGAGCCCACCAATCAACAGCGAGACCATGACCACTATTATGAATAACTTCCGGAGCTAGGTACTTCCGGAGTACCACAGAGTGTGTAGGTTTCGCGATTATGAACCTGTTTCGCAAAGCCAAAATCGACTAACTTGATATGGCCATTTGCATCAAGTAGGATGTTTTCTGGCTTGAGGTCGCGATAAGCCACACCTTGTACATCATGCAAGTACTCGATTGTCATGGTAATTTCAGCCGCATAGAACTTGGAAGTTTCCTCATTAAATCTTCGAGCACGTCGGAGATAACTGAATATCTCGCCTCCTGGACAAAAGTCCAACTGCTGATAGTTAGTCGATCGCTGCAAGTACTCAAGGCAGAGAGACCAATAAGACTCGATAAGAGACCTGAGAGACAAACGTACTAACATATAGAGACACTGTTCGTCCGAGAACGATGCGACAAGAGTTGTGATGAAAGGGTGGCCAACCACAGCAGCAAGAGTCTTTCGTTCGTTGCGCACATGTTCGACCTGCTTCAGCTTGATCACTGTTCGGAGGAAAGATGCCCTTGTCAGCGCTGACTCTAACCCGACGAAATACCGCTTTGCGACAATGTCCGTACATACCGTCAGCCTTGCGCAGGATCTTTAGCGCATACACCTTGTTCTTATCTGGTTGATCTTTCAGCCTTGCGAGGGAAACACGAGCGAAAGTGCCTAGAATACACACACAGCCAACACGTCAGTATATAATGAACATGTGCGATTCGAGGGCAACAGTGGTAAAGAGTATCTAACCGGTGCCTAGTGTCTTCATAAGAACGAAGTCATTCAAGTGCAAATTTGGTGACGAAATCGTAAGCTGCTTCTCCTCGCGACGCTCGGTAACAAGAAACGGGTTTGCGGATCGATGCGGAGGACGGTTGGAGTGAAGGAGATCCTTTGCCCTCTCTTGTATTTCGTGGGGTCGCATTTCGGAGTTTTTCAATAAAGCGAGAGTACTTCCTTGTACCTCATCTGGAGCTGAATGTTGGACTGTTCCAGTTGCCATTGCAACGGCCAAGCATAGTCTCCCTCCGCAGCGCGAGGTTGGAGAAGAAGAAAAAAAAAGTTATAGAGCCCACCCGGTTAGCGCGCCACCAGTTTCACATCGGCAGCCAGCTTGATCCGGGGGCATAAATCAGATCAAAGCAAAGGTCATTTGCAGAAAAGGGTCCCTTGAGGAAAATCGTGGGGGGAAAAGAGAAGGTAGCAGATAAATCGCGGGGCAGAAGAGTAAAAGGAGAGAGTTCGGGTCTGACGTATTTCTTATGGGGGCGGGGCTAATCGGGGAAGGAATAAGAACTACGGAGGACTACGGTGATACATCGGAATCCTTTGGAACAGGCTCGGTATTCGACCCGAATCTATATGCGATTATGGTGTCTCCTTATAATACATCCCGAAAAATAAAAAGAAGAAGTGGAAGAAGATGGAGAAAAAAAAATGAAGTCGGAAAAATAGAGCCCTTATCATTCCGGAGACAGCCAGCCCGGATCTGGATTTAGATGATCGGGATCTGAATCGGCGTCACCTAGCGCAGGGTCGTCTTGTCGTTAATACGCCGGGAGTGACCTAATGAGATCCACCTGTGATCGGGGATTATGCAAGTGTGCGTGAAGGGAAGTGATCGCATATGTAGAAGCAGTAGCGAAATGTCAAGCGCGCGGTCGCTCAAGACTTCGAGTTCAGGATAAGACCAACAATCAAGCTATTAGACGAGTTAGCACTTCACTGAATCGGGGAAACATGCGTTAGTCTTTCTTGATTCCGTATCACATACCCATAAAGGCCAAGGACTTCGCCGAAAATCAAGATCAAGATCATGCCCACGTAGACACGAGATTGTTGCATGTAAGCTCGCACACCCTAGTATATCCATTAGAAACATTGATTCCCACGTTGTGATCCGAGGAGAACAGGGTAGAATGTAGACGTACTGCATCGCCGACGATTCCGATTGTATAACCAGCTGCGATACCGGTCAATCCAACTGACAGGCCAGCCGCCAAGTGCATAAAGGAACTATATCCTCCGTTAGCCTCCGAATATATCATCTCCGATTGGAGAATGTTGTTTCGTTTCCAATCATACGTATATAAGCTAAGATTCGATGATGGGCTCAGTGCCTGCGAGATAAGAACGGCGACGACGAGACCATAGACTGCGATAATACCGGACATGACGACGGGGATGAGAGACTGCAAGATTCGAAACGGTCAGCTTGTACTGCATCGGGAACTCCGATAAGCTCGATGGATATGCTTGCCTTCATGATCAAGTCAGATCGGAAAGTTCCAACACCCGAAATTCCAATTCCCGACTTTGCGGTGCCGTAAGCTGCTCCTGCCGCTGTGAAGCTGTCAGCTGCGTGTCCAATCCGCCATTCACCAGATTCAGAGAGGCCACATACATCCGAAGACCATCTTGACCACCAGTCATTAGTATTCCTGTTAGAAACCAAAATAGAGATTTTAGGGAAAACTCACTGCAGCGGCAATGCCGGCCTAGAATTCAGCTGTTAGTATAGCTGATGCTGAAAGCTTCAAGCTCATGGCAGTACACTCACAAATGAGAAGAATGGGGCAAACTTGGGGGCATACTCGCTGTCCGCCATGTTTGAAAAGAAAGAGAGGGAGACAAAGTAGTGGAAGTTTTTGATAAGTTTGCCCAAGAGGGTACTGAAAGATGAGTGGGAGGCCTGGAGGGGAGGACTGGGATGGAGAGCAAGAATTCGAGGTCCGGGTCTGTCTTCTCCCTGGTTGTTGCAGAAGGGTCACTTTGGCCCGCCGTAGCGCACTGCCGCGCTTCCAATCGTAACGTGACAATACCATACCAACCGGTTCTCCGCCAGATCATGCCACAAACAATGAGTGTTTGCGGGACCTGGTAACTGTAATACCATGCCTTCCCCCCAATACTCATCCGCCTGCTTCTCCTGGCGGTTACCCCCCCAGTCTATCACTGCATTTTCAACATTCACTTTGTCTCCCCTCCTCTCCTCTCCTCCTTCTCCTCCTCCCCCCCACACCACCACCACTCAACAACCACCTTTGCCTCTATTTCTCTCTCTTTATCTCTCTCTGATCTTCTTCTATTTCCCTGGGTTGAGGAGGATGCTGAGGGTATGAGATTTCAAGGAGCCCTGACTTTGTTGCGCTCACGGCTCCTGGCGCTCTCCGACGTTGAAATTCAGCCAAACTCTCAGGTGTTGATCCGGAGAGAAACTATGACAAATTGAAAACCTATTTTGCACAAAGACGACTTTCAATATTTCTCACTAGGTTGGACCTCGTGAGACCACCATCTTCGTTTGTCCCTATTTACTGCCGCTGTCTACGATCTTTGAACAGAACTCTTGCGACGCCCTGAACGCTCTCTACGATCCTTTCGGAATACCCAACTTTACATCGTTTTAACACCCAATTACCTTACGATCTATACATATCTTCGCTCTTCGGGCTTGGACAGGTGTATCGTTTTAGGTAGATCGTTGGTGTGGTGAACATGGCGGATTTGGGGGGTCAGCGTAACCGGAACTACCGGCCATATGGTCCTGCCTCCTCCACACAACGCGATGCTGCTTTCAACGATATCTTCGGGGCCGCTCCCCCTGCTGGTCGCTCGCAGACTATGAACTCACAAACCCCGCAATTTTCTCAAGGTCGTGCTCACACAATGTCGTCGCATGTGACGCAGCCTCACTTCCAGAGGATGCCGCCTCCGCCAACACGCCAGGTTCCAAATGGATACGGACCACCGCCGTCCGCGCCGCCAAACGGATATCCCCCACCACCGCCCACCGGTCAATATCAAACATACAATCCCGGAGCCGCAACAATGTCGTCAATGTCATCGCAACCGCAGCAACAGGCGCGACCGTACCCAGGAGCGGGGGGTCGATTCGCTTATCCTCGACCCCAACGCCTGGATTCTAGACCAGGCCCGCCGCCCCAATATCCGGATCCACGGGACTTGGGTCGACCGATGCCTCCTCCCGCTCTCAATTCCGATGCAACGAGATCTCGATCGCTGGCGAGACTCAATGGTCCACCACCCCATCCAGTCCCTGCCCCACCTAGCAATTTCAACCACACCTCTGCGGCTGCCTCGCGTCGCGAACCTTACTATGCTGGATCGAATATGACCCAATTGGGCCGGACCGTTCCCGAACGAAATGCCAACGAGCGAGCTATGTCCATGACTGCGTATGCTTCGGAACGAGAGAATCCTCATATTTCTTCTAGTGGAAGACCCATTCCGTCTCGACGCCCGCCATCGGGAGGTCATGATCCATCACTTGCGACCCCAGCCCCACAGCGCTTCGATTCTATGCCTACCACTGTAGCAGCCGTCGCCGATAGCTACGCCAAGCCTCGACCACCCAGCGATGCCTCGACCCGATCCCGCACAATGTCAATGGCATCGACGATAATGCAGGACCGTGCTATGAGCGTTCAGAGTCAAGCAACCCAGAGCTCCAATGGCCAAGCAACTTTGATTCCCAGCAATTCCCGTCGAACTCGAGCTCCTGTGGTCTATCCTGCCCTCCTCTCCCGTGTCGCCGATGTGTTTCGGGAGAAGGCTCCTCTTGGCGAGCGGCAGAAAAACGGCCTGTCGTACCAAAATGCTTTCTCTGGCACTGATGCCGTCGATCTGATTGCTACAATCATCAGAACCAACGATCGCAACCTTGCACTTCTTCTGGGTCGTGCGTTGGATGCGCAGAAGTTCTTCCACGATGTCACATATGACCATCGTCTTCGAGATGCCCCCGGAGAAGTCTATCAATTTAAGGAGACTATGGGCGAGGATACCCCTGGCTCGGAAGTCAATGGAGTATTTACTCTCTTGACCGAATGTTACTCTCCTACTTGTACACGGGATAGTCTTTGCTATTCTATTGCTTGTCCCCGACGATTAGAGCAGCAGGCACGATTAAACCTCAAACCTCAACCCGTTCTAGGAGCTTCTGGTGCCAAGGGTACTTTGCCAATTGACGACGATGATGACAGCGACAACCAAAAGTTGTGGATCAACATGGTTCCTAAAGAAGTCTCGGACTCCTTGGATGACCATGAGAAGAAACGACAAGAGATTATCTTTGAGATCATGTACACCGAACGGGATTTCGTTAAGGACTTGGAGTATCTTCGGGATTTCTGGATGCGTCCCTTGCGCGCCGCCGGCACCGCCAATACTTCCCCCATTCCGGAGCACCGACGCGAGAAATTCATTCGAACTGTTTTTGGCAACTGCTTGGAGGTACTCAAGGTCAACGGCGGTCTCTGTGAAGCCTTGAATGCCCGCCAAAAAGAAAGCCAGGTCGTCCAGACTGTTGGTGATATCTTCCTCACACACGTGCCAAAATTCGATCCTTTCATCAAGTATGGTGCGAACCAACTCTACGGAAAATACGAATTCGAGAAGGAGAAGCAATCGAATCCGGGTTTCACCAAGTTCGTTGAGGACACAGAGCGCCTCAAGGAGTCTCGCAAATTGGAATTGAATGGTTACCTTACCAAGCCTACCACTCGACTGGCTCGATACCCCCTTCTTTTGGAATCGGTGTTGAAGTATACTTCTGATGACAATCCTGATAAGGAAGACATTCCAAAAGCCGTGAAATTGATCAAAAGTTTTCTGTCGCGTGTCAACACCGAAAGTGGAAAGGCCGAAAACCACTTCAACTTAGTACAGCTTAACGGCTCTCTCAAGTTCAACCCCGGAGACTACGTGGACTTGAAGCTCACCGAAGAGAATCGTCAGATGCTGACCAAGATGGCTTTCAAGAAAACCACTGCGGAAAGTTCAGAGGTTACGGCATATCTCTTCGATCACGCAGTCCTTCTTGTTCGTATCAAGATAGTGAATAAGCGCGAAGAATTCCGAGTCTACAAGAAACCTATTCCTCTCGAGCTTCTGGTGATTGCGCAGATGGACGAGGTGATCCCGAGGGTTGGAATTTCCAAAAGGCCCTCATCCAGCTTACTATCCAACAAGACTTCCCCATTGCCTCCTCCTGCAAAGGATGGACAGTTGCCAATCACCTTCCGCCATCTTGGTAAAGGTGGTTATGAGCAGACTCTCTATGCCACGTCCCCTACTCAAAGGCGAAAGTTCATTGAAATGGTAGAGGAACAGCAGAGGAAGCTCTGGGAGCGCAACAGCAACTTCTACAACAAGACAGTATTGAGCGAAAGATTCTTCTCTGCCGTCAATCGGGTCAATTGCTGTGTCCCAGTTGACGGTGGACGGAAATTGGTTTTTGGAACCGACAGCGGCATTTACCTATCTGAACGCTGGCCTAAGGACAAGTCAGCCAAGCCAAAGAAGGTTTTGGAAGCTAGCCAAGTCACTCAAATCGACACCCTGGAAGAATATCAGCTGCTGCTGGTTTTGGCCAATAAGACGCTGTCATCTTATCCCATGGATGCACTTGAGCTAGGAGAGGACAACAAGAATGCCCTTGCCAAGCGTCCGAAGAAGATCCAAGGTCATGCCAACTTCTTCAAGGCGGGTATTGGTCTAGGTCGTCATCTTGTCTGTTCGGTGAAGACTTCGGCTTTGTCCAGTACCATCAAGGTGTACGAGCCTATGGACAATTTAGCCAAGGGCAAAAAGAAGTCCGCTGTCAGCAAGATGTTCCAGAGTGGCCAAGACACGCTCAAGCCGTTCAAGGAATATTATATTCCTGCAGAGTCTTCCTCAATCCATTTCTTGCGATCAACCTTGTGCGTTGGTTGTGCGCGTGGATTTGAGGTTGTCAGTCTTGAAACCACCGAAACTCAGTCTCTCTTGGATCAGGCCGACACGTCTCTTGATTTCGTTGCACGCAAGGAGAACGTCAAGCCAATCCATATCGAGCGCATGAATGGTGAATTCCTTCTGAACTACAGTGATTTCTCTTTCTTCGTTAATCGCAATGGATGGCGTGCTCGTCCGGATTGGAGGATCTCTTGGGAGGGTACTCCCACTGCCTTCGCTCTCTCCTACCCCTACATCTTGGCATTCGAGCCCAACTTCGTTGAGATTCGCCATGTCGAGACGAGCGAGTTGATTCACATCATGACTGGAAAGAACATCCGCATGCTTCATTCTTCCACTCGCGAGGTATGTTCCCTGTGGCTTTCGCTATGTCTCTCATTCATATACTAACTAAATTTCTCCCTACAGATCATCTACGCTTATGAAGACGAATCAGGCGAGGATGTGGTTGCTAGCTTGGATTTCTGGAACAAACCTCAGCAATACATCTAATTTACCCGCTAAGTGCATCATAGCATGCAACCAACTATTGCCAAATCCAGTCCCAGAGCCCGGCCACCCTCTCAAGGAAGTAAAGTCACAAGCTCGTCCAGAAAAATTCACGTGGGCTGGGAGCAATACAGGATGTGCTGAATGGAAGCAAAGCAAAGCAAACGAAATCCTCCTTGGACAGCTTTCTGTCTTGTAATATCATTCAAACCCATCCGCATCTTACCAACTCTCTCTCTCTCTCCCTATCTCCCACAACCTACCACTGGCTTCGTCTCTCACACACCATCTATCATCCTACCTCTCATCTCACCGAAGTCCAAAAGATAGCCTCTTTTCGGGAGGCTCATTTTCCATTTTGATTTTGATTGTACAATGGAGCGCAAATACCACATTCTTGCGTGTCTGCTTTGTTCCTATTTTATTTTATTATCCTATTTCTCTGCAATTTGCACCTATGCGTCCCCTTTTGTTGCATTTCTCCCCTTTTCACATCTTTTTCTTTTCTTTTCTTTGCCTTTCTTTAAAATTTTATTCTGGACTTCTTCGTTCCCATTGCTCTGCTCTTCGTGTCTTTTCCAACCCGCATGGCCTGCGAAGTAATGACCATGTCCTCCCATTTTACCACATTCATCTCTCTTGCTTTCTCGCACTTTCTCATCTTAACCTTCCTGTACTGTTGACTTTCGAGGTAAATTTTTACTTCCAATGTTATTGATGCGGAGTGCCGTATTTTGGACAGGTAGAAATTTGTAGTTGAGACACGGATCAAAGAATATACTAGTATAATATTTTATCTTTTACCATCATGTTATTCATCTAATAGCAGTACTAGTATTGCACCCATGCAATACTAAATGGAGTGTGCCCAAGGTTCCCGCACTTTGCTCAGAAGTACTCGGGGTTAGTTAATGGGAATTCCTGTGCATGTTGCGGGTGTTATCAACTTCAGGGCTTTAACTTGAAGTTGATCCCTCAACCCACTCAACGACATGCGGACACTGACGATACTGCGCATCTATCCACTTTGGATCTATCTAACAGACTATCGAGAACATGCATTTCTTTCAAGCTGAGTGCCTACCCACCATTCCTCATATCTGACACATCATGGTACCTAAGTCGTATTATCAACCAGAAATCACCCAACGATCAATCTACGTGTTCAGCACGGAAGGAGACCAAGATACTTTTTCTTCCTCATTGAGACTATCGGACTAGGTACTACTAGAAAATGCCCAGGAAGGAAGATGTAAGAGGGAAATGGGAACAGGGATCCAAACGCAAAATACAAAAGGGAAGAAGAGGGAATCTTGCTGCGCTGGGGACTTTAGATAAATGTGCCAGAAGGAAAGGGAAGGGAGTGAATAGTGATAGAGACCATTGTGAGTGTAAACAGTATGCATAAATATTAGTCCCCGGGCACAGGAAATAGGGGGAATGATGATAGAATGAAGGATCATGCTTGTCTCTCTGCATCTGACTGACACGTTCGAGGGATCCCCCTTGAAGGTGCATGGGAAGTGGAAATGGTGGTGCGACTATTCATATTCTGAATAGCAGTGATGAGTGGAATCTTCTGCTTTTTCCACTTGGAACGCAGGAATTGAAGAAACTTGTACCCATCGTCGAAAGCGGAGCGTTGCATTCTATGTTGGGATGGTCCGTCTCTGCAGAGACACCAGGGACAAAGAGGGAAAGAAATCGAAAAAAAAGTAAAAAGCTATTAACGTGAATAAACAGTCAATATTATCCCCATAAACAGAAACCAACGTGCCACGGAAAAAAGAACATGATGTTGGCACAAACGGTATCACATTGCGAACCGGCGCCCCGCTGAATGAGCCGCATTTTCGACAGGGTATATCTAAGCCTCTCCAGTGGCCTCGCTGACGTTGCCCTGGCTGGCCTCGCGTGCCATGCGAGCCTCGATTTCTCTGAGCTGGCTCTCGCGGGCCAGCAGTTCCTGCCGCTTCTCGGCAATCTCGCGCTGCACCTTGAGTTCGATCTCGCGCAGCTTCTCCTCCTCGCGGCGGAGTTGCTCCTCCTTGAGACGGACAGACTGAGAGGCAAGGTCCTCGGGGTTCATTGAAGAATCTTGGGCCCTAGAAAACATTGTTAGCCTGGTTTGATGTATACAGTTTGCAAAACAAAATGGAAGACGTACGGAGCAGCACCGTCCACACTCTTGCTGAGCTTCTCGGTACGGTAGTTTTCGTAGAGGAAGTCGTGGGTAATCTCCTTCAGATCGGCGAGGTGGCTGTGGAGGAGAGCACTGCGGATAGCAAGGAAATCGGAGTGTCGGGGGTTCTCAACCTCGACCACACCCCATGGGTACTGGCGAGCGCGCACTTTCTTGTTATCGATCTCAACGAAGTCCTCGGAACCCACAATGGCGAAGGGCATCAGCGACCTCAGCTCGGCGTTCTCCTCTACGGTGTCCTCATCATCCTCCTCAATATCATATGGGAAGTTGTAGACGGGAATGCGATAGTGCTCAATATCCTCCATGATCAACTTCTTGGACTCGGCCAATTCTGCGGGCGTGAGCGAATCGGCCTTGCCGATGACGGGAATGACGTTGACACGCGGCGAAAGGCGCTTCATGAGTTCAATGTCGAGTTCACGGAGGCCGTGGCCGGTAGGTGTGATGAAATAGAGGAGCACGTGGACACGGTTGTCTCTGAAGCGGGGGTTACGCTTAATTCGAGACTCCTCCGCAAGAATATCATCATATTGGCGCTCGAGGTAGCCGACAATCTCGCCGAAGCTGTATAGAATGTTAGCAGGAGGAAGAGTTGGCTATTTCACCGGACAGGGATAGCCCGGTTCAGGGGACATGCCTAGCCTCATTGTCAATCTGGTCACCGAAGCCGGGCGTATCAACGATAGTCAGAGAAATGCGGGTTCCCTCCTCATCCAATTCGAGCTCTGTAATACCCCAAGATGGTCAATATTCGAAGAATGCATTTGATGCGGCGGAACTTGATTCGATTCGACTCACCAACGGTGACGGGCTTGATGCGCACACCCTCCTCCTCATGGGCGTGCTCAGGGTCATCAGCGTCCTTGCCCTCTAGCACTTGCTTTCCACAGAGAGTGTTGACAAAGGTGGTACGACCTTGAATTGGGTGATAGTCAGCGATCAATTTGAAGTACGACACTCCGGCAGAGCGGAGGACGGATACATACCAGTTCCACTGGCACCGCAGACCATCAAGCAGAACTGAATTCCCTTCTTGACATTCTTCTTGCGACGGATCTTAATCTGCCCACAATGGGGACTTTCGTCAGCTTAAAGCACTTTTTTTTGACCTCATCCAGTAAAATATGGGGCAACATTTCTGGATGGAAAGAAAAGGGGAACATACCGCGTTAAGAGCCGACGACATGGTGGGCTGTGAAAAGACGAGGGTATAAAGGATAGGAGAGACCTAAATGAGAGAAGATTCCAAAGTAAGGAACCAACAGGGAAAAAAAAGGTGTAAATGGAACTCTCCTGAGGATCTCAAATGAAGAGAGTAGGGGGGGTTGTTGAAGGCGGAGGAAAGACAGTTCCTCGTCGTGTTTCCCCCTTTCCCTAATCTGCGAGCCAATCACGGGACGTCCTGTTCTCCAGCTCTACTTGGAAGTCAACCATGGGCTTTGAGAGATTGGATCCATTAGATTAATTTATAGAAAATGATATAGAAAATGAATACAATTGTACAATGGCTCAATTCACTTAAATCATTATATACAGTACCCATCGTTATATAATATCTATTAAATATTCTCTGAAATGCTCGAGTATCAGCAATTCCCATCTTTTGGATGAATACTCAGGGGCAGGCGCGAGTGGGTCGTGATTTCCTGATAATATTGTATTATGTCAGCCAATACTTTTTCGCCTGAGGCACTACATGGTCCAAGCTCCCAATTCCCCTCCTCCGCCGCCTTATCGCCGATCGACGGGGAGAGCTCCATCTTCAATGGACTGTCATGTCTATCCATCCGGTACACTCCTGGTCTCTATTTCCCTTGATTGTGGTTTGAGCTGACAAACCTTGGCGCAGCACCTCTTGCGATTCTGATCGGCTGAGCCCTTTCAATTTCCATACATTCGCAACTTTACTAGACTCACGTCATGCGGCGCAATCATGAACACCCGCCAGGTTATCGATGAGTCCGTTGGGCCATATTCCTTGTCGGCGACATTCAACAATGACAGTAGCTGTTTTTCAGTGGGATTAGACACGGGATTTTGTGGTATGAGGTCGCCATTCTTCTCTTTATCTGAGTGCCATGTATAGCTTTAAAGGAGAGAACAGAGGCTGAGATATACTCTAGTGTTCAACTCGAATCCTTGCGAACTCAAGGTTTCTAGAGGTTAGAGAGCTTCATTCGCTTTTCCCCCCCTAACATCAACTCTAACATGGCTCGGCATTGGTGCACTAGACTTCAATGCAGGTATCGGTGTCGTTGAAATGCTCGGCCAGTCTAACTACTTGGCCATCGTCGGCGGGGGACGAACCCCGAAGTTCCCACAGAATAAGGTGTGTCTTCAATAAGGTGCCCCATGAGCTTCTCTCAACGAAAATTTGGACGGGAGTTTAACCAAAGTCTATCTCCATAGCTGGTAATCTGGGATGATGCGAAACAAAAAGCTGCCATCACTCTCGAGTTTCGAACTTCCGTCCTAGGTGTCAACCTCTCTAGGTCCAAAATCGTCGTTGCAATCTTGAATAGTGTCCACGTCTTTGCTTTCTCAACACCCCCGAAGAAGCTTTCTGTCTACGAAACATCTGACAATCCCCTGGGACTAGTATGTCTGGGAGAGAAGTTACTCGCTTTCCCCGGCAGATCACCGGGGCAAGTGCAGCTGGTCGAATTGACAACAGGGAATATTAGCATTATCCCAGCCCATAGTTCTCCACTACGTGCGATGGCCCTAAGCCACGATGGAGAAATGCTGGCTACAGCAAGTGAAGCAGTATGAGATCCCTGATTTTCCATTTCTTTTCTTTGAAATGTATGACCAACTAACAATCAAATAGGGAACATTGATTCGTATATTTTCAACCGGAAACTGCACAAAGTTGGCGGAGTTACGACGTGGTGTTGACCATGCCGTGGTCTTCTCTCTTTCCTTTTCCCCCTCCAACACTACACTGGCAGTCACATCTGATAAAGGCACTCTTCATGTATTCGATGTCCCCAATCCGCATCACACTGGAGCTCGCAGTCAGTCCCCGGCTCCAGCAACCGAAGAACCCACAAGTCAGAAATGGGGTATTCTCGGTAGACTCCCTTTGCTCCCACGAGTATTCTCCGACACATACTCTTTTGCAAGTGCACACTTTGCGATGGGGGATGAGTCCCTTCAAGAGCAATCATCTGTTCAATCTTTCGCATCCCACGGCCGGCCAAAAAAGGGAGTCATAGGCTGGTTGGATGACAACACAATCCTGGTAATAGGGTCCGGAAAAGAAGGCCGATGGGAGAAATTCCTGCTTCACGATGGCGATGATGGGAAACGATATTGCGTACGTGAGGGCTGGAAACGGTATCTTGGCGGATGAGAGAGCTGTCGATTTGTGATTGTTGATAGTAAGTATACCTCCTATTTCAAAAAGAGACCCAGAAGTTCTGTATTCGATAATGGCCATAAGACATGGTGAAATCTTAATCGAGGTGGTTGGCGACTCAAAATCTCATTCGTATATATTCGTAGGAAGGGCCTTTTCATCGGCGACGGTCATGCCTGTCACGGTCACTGCGATGTGTACGAGACCCAGGCGAGCGAGATCGACCAGGTGTTCGATCTCTGTCTCTCCTTGATCTCTCCTCTCTTTCTGTAGACCGGCGACGAGACCTTCTCTCAGGGTCTCGGTCTGGCGAACGATGAGAACGGTGTCTGCGCTCCGTGCTACGAGACCGATGACGACGGTGATGTCTGCTCGAGCGTTCTCTGCTATTGTCACGACGTCTAGAAGATCTTTTCTTTTCGCTCTGGTACCTTTCAATGGCGAGCGCGACTTCCTCTTTCTTTTCCTCAATAAGAAACTCCTTCATCGGGTCCTCCTCGTCATGGGTTTGAATCAGGTCCTGTAGTTCCTTCTCCTCCTTGAGTAACGGACGTCGTTCTTCTCTTTCATTGTCTTCGTCTCGTCGCTTTCTCCGACTGCCCCGATCTTCGTCGACCTTTTTGCTGTCGTCAATCGCCGCGTCGCCCATGAGTCTAGCAACATTATCGCCTTCCTCTTCGTCATCGCGACGCTTATATCTTGTATGATCAACTCGTAGCATGCGACCCATAACCGTCGTACCTCCCAGGTTATCCACGGCCAAATCTGTGCTGCGCTGATCTTCATATTTGAGGAAGGCGAATCCCCGACTTTTGCCCGTTTCTTTGTCACGGACCAGATTGACGTGTACGGGTTCACCGTACTGAGAGAATATCGTTACGATATCTCCCTCCGACAGGTCGAACGGTAGTCCACCAATGTAGACATACGCGGTATCTCGGTAGTCTGCGTGCCATGACGCTTCGGGAGGCCTAGACAAGACGCAACCTATTTAGCTATCGATCTGGAATGGGGGAAACGCATAATGAAAGAAAGAGGATAGGATGGATATGAGAAGCTGGGACATACACTGCATGTTCAAGCTCGCGCTTGTTGAGCTGCTGGACCTCGCGAATGGAGTTCATCGTGTGGTTGGAGAGAAGAAGAGAAGAAAGTTAGAGGAAGAAAGCGAAAAAGGGTTCCACCGGAGCATCTGCGGAACCGTAAAATCACCAATTGTTTACTCGACTCCAACTTTCCCTCCCTTGCTAACCCACCCCAATCTTTTCGTGGCGTCATTTGACCTGCGATTAGTACTGAAATTTATTTGCATTGATTGGGAAACGGTCTTTGTGTCTACTGAGACTCTGTGAGAGCCAAATACTAATCTCAACTTCTGTCCCGCCTTCTCCAGATTCCCCTGACCGCGCAGCGCGCGCCTGGACTTTCTTCACTCTCCCCTCCACGCCACCACTCGGACTTTATAGCTATTCTTTGCCTTTGGTCGCCTTATTCAGTGTTGATTATATCCTACTGCTAGTGCTTGAAAGGGTACATGCCACCGCCTCTTTGACGCATGGTGGGACTAGAGCAGACGATGTCTTCCAGTCCGACTCGCGGATCCAAAGCACCTGGTGCTAATAGTCGGCCCACAAGTAAAGATGGCTCAAAGAAGAATATTTGGTCGTCACTGCTAGATGGTGTCGCCAATGGAAAGCGCCTACCAGAGAAGAACCTGTTGATCTTAGGTTCGTGTTTAACTTCTTCAAATTGAACCTATGCGAACTGCCACTCCAGTTGAACCTCGGCCTTGCCTTTGTCACTGAGGAAGCAAATGTGAGAATATATAAATGGGCATCAGTACTGATTGTTGAAATTATAGGTGGTACTCCAGAAAGCCAGCGAGAATTCCTTGAGACCTTCTCGGCAGACACCTCCGCAGACCCCAGTTTAGTGAATGAAAAACGGAAGGGGAAGACGCCTCCCATCGCCAATCAATTTGCTCTTGGGTACACATATCGCGATGTACTTGATGCCGATCAAGAGGATACATTGGCGCGCGTCTCAGCATATCTGCTGTCCGAACCCTCCCCGTCATTTGCACCTCTCCTCAAACCGCTCTTGACTCCTCAATCTGTGCCAGAAACCCTAGTTGTTATCTTGCTGGACTGGTCTGACCCTTGGACCTGGGTCCGAAGACTAAGAGAATGGGTCCGTCTTTTGCGCTCTGTGATGGTCTCCCTAGATGATGATACAAAGCTTGTCATGGAGGAAGTCATGACAGAGTGGCGTGATCGCAAAAGAGGTATGGATGCCGGTTCCGCCGCAGCTGGTGGTTTGTCCAACTCGGGTGGTCCTGTCACAATACCACTTGGACCTGGTGAGTGGGATGAAGGGTTGGGAATTCCAATGTGTGTGGTTTGTCAGGGTGTATGTTTATATCTCGAATTGAACACCGATTGACCAGGGAGAATATGCTAACCGGACATGGATGGACTATAGGCGGACAAGATTGAAAAACTTGAAAAAGACCATGGCTGGCACGAAGAACAATTCGACTTCATTCTTCAATTCATGCGTACACTTTTGCTGAAACGTGAGCTCCGAAGTCCCTCTTCAAGCTTATTACTCGATTCTAACGTTTCACAGATGGCGCGTCTTTGATTTATACTACACCTTTCCTTGCAAACTCTTTGCAAAGTCTGATCCACTCCTCACTTGGTATACACTCTCTTCTGAAACGGCAGTCATTAAAGCACAATGTGATCGACAGGGATAAGATCCTGGTCCCGGCCAACTGGGATTCCTGGGGCAAGATTCGGATCATACGTGAAGGGTTCGATATGGAGGGTGCTTCGACCGCCTGGTCCATCGAGATTCAAGACGCTCCTGAGCCTCTTGACCAACCCGCGAATCCTCCTCCACGGGACGAGAATGCAGAGGCTGATGATGGCACGAGTGCCGTGACGGTGTTTGAACAGACTATTCAAGACCCCAAGCGGGATACTACAATCGCCCACCCCAACGGCAACAACACCAACGGGACGAAAGTCGAAGTCGAGACCTCCGATACGCAGGGATTCCTGGCGAAACAAGTCGAGGTACTCGAACAGCTCAAGGCGGAGGATGAAAAGGACCGCTCGAGCCAGCAAGCTCCTCAGCTGGAGATGTCTCCAATGGACGACCAGGGCAAGGTCAACGAGCACATTGGTCCTGTTCAATTTAACATGGGTGGAATTCAAGTCGACGCGGATGACATGCTGAAGAAACTTCGCGTAAGTAAATATCCTTGATTCATTACCTCCTTTTAGCAACTTATATTTCTGACCTTCCACAGGATCGCGAAGCCAGTCGAACGCAAAGAAAGGATAGTACCCCTGCAAACCCAGGGGATGAAAAAGCCCACAACCAAGCATTGGCCCAATTCTTTGCCGGTCTCGTTAAGAAGCCCGGTAGCAGCAGCCCTCGTGGCAGCCCATCCGCCTGATTTATCATCTACCCTCTTTCATTTCTCTCTCCATCCATTACCTCCTCTGCTTGGGCTGTATTTTAGTTTCGTGAGCGTACATATTGTGGAGGGGTTGGTCTTATTATGAGTCTGGTCCTCTGATATAGGAAGTAGATGGAATATGCAGGGTCTGTGCATAGTTATTTTTTTTGTCCCCTGGTTTTCCGATGGCTTTGGGGGGGTGCTAGATAATGATACCAATGTGAATCTTGTTTCAACATAGTATTGGATTTTCCTTGCTCTTCATCTAGATAGGAGGGTACGTTTACTAGTAGATTGAGTTGATACTGTAATTATCACGATAGAGCTAGATACACAACGACACACTCTTGACGCCGGTCTCCGAGAGCCCTTTTATAAAGTCATATCAGATGAACAAGAAGAACTATAGAATTTTGAATAGTTACTCCATATCACATGTTACATAGTACAAATTTACTAGAGGATTACCAATTCTCCCAGACAGCATCAGGAATAACCTTGCGCATGATAGCCCAATGCTCCAGTGCTCCACGATCCTGGTATTTATAAAGTCTCTTGACTTCATCCGCCTTCAGAACCGATCTTCCACCCTTAGGAATCGACGAGAATAGAGCGGGGCTGATCTCGTGCTTGGGAACGAGGTAGCTCTGTCGTGATTTGCTTTGCAGGTAATCGGCTGGCACGGCATCGCGGAACTCAATCGGGGAGCTAGAGCTCTTCTTACAGAAGAGGACCATGTTGGTGAAGTCGGGGTTATTGGCGTCATTGTCGGCTGGGTGCTCGCGGAAAATGCGGCAAGAGGAGAAGACTGCTTGGATAGTGCGGATGATGAGGCCGGTTGGGTAGAGATTCACATCGCCAGCATAATTCTGGTTGATGAGTCAGTGTATGTTTGGGGAGGTGGTATGACCAGATATTGAACTTACGATGGCAATGGCACCATCTTCTTTGAGTAGCGACTTGAGATCGTTGAGGAATTCGACGGTGAAAAGTTCCGCGGGTTCAGCACCGCCGGTGAAGACGTCATGAACGATGTAGTCGTATTGTGGAACAACATTTGATTTCAAGGAGCGCTTTACAAATTTGGTTGCATCTTCGATGGCCGCGTGGTGATTGGAGGGGAGGTTGAAGTACTTGGTCGCGAACTTGTGCACAACAGGGTCAAGTTCCACAATAGTAGTATCAATACCGTGCTTCATCAAAGCAGCCGGGGTAGTGCCGATTCCAAGGCCACTATTATTCATGATGGTTAGCCAGTATATTACACGAATGTTGAACATGCTGCCCTTACATGACCAGTGCTTTACTGTTAGCATCCACGCGAGGACCACCGTGGTCAGGCTCGACTAAACGGACGGCCTCGAGCATGGCGAAGATGGCATAGATGGGGTCTTCAACTTCTGGGTGGTAACCGGGTGCGGTCTTGGTCCATTGACCACCAAGCAGACTATGATCGCAACGCATGACTCGGAAACCATCATTTTGATTTTCCAAGATAGAGATATATCCAGTGTATGATTCTTGTCGCGCAAGGAGAGAATACCCTTCGTGACTGATGGCAGAGTTCACACCGCTGATGCCTCCGAGGTGCACATCCGATGTCAATGAGAAGAGAACCGATGGGATCGCCAACAGAAGCATCTTGGACGGAATAACAGCCGCGTAAAGAGCGGCAATGATAAATTGCAGACCAGCACGAGTGAAGAGGACCGTGAAACCAATGGTGGAAGAGAGGATGGCTTCGGCAATATGCTCACTCGCAGAGTAGATAGCATACGAAGCTAGCATGGGCACATGCTCGACCACCAGATCACCCTGGGCCTCAAGATGGAGCGCATATTGGATCTGCTTTCCAGCAATAGCCACAGTCAAAGTAATCAAAGGGAAGTAACCGAAAAGTTCAGTGATAACTGGACCAGCTGGGTTACCCAACTTCGAACTCTGCTGCAGCAGGAAATACTGCAGGGTCGGAGTCCAAAAGGCCAAGACAGGGAGAAGGTAAGCAGCGACACGACCAAATCGTTTCATGATCTGATCCTTAAGGAACCAGCCAGCAATGCCAAAAATTCCGACGCCGTAGCTGTGGAAGATATGCGCCGGCAGGGAGCCATAGACAGGCGACAGCACTAACACCATCACCGGCGAGTAGAAAGCTGCTAGGAACAGCAATGCCATACCTGACCCCAGCCGGGGCAGATCGGCTTGACGGATATATTGCTCAAGAGACATGATATCCTAGCTACCAATTAGAGCTTTGCCACTATTGAAAGTGAATATGGTGGCTCAATACTGCATCTGCAAGATGTCATGTCAGCAATAGTCCACCCAGCAATAATTAGAAAAAGATAGTGTTCCCAGTTTCAGAGAGCTGAACCAGTTCCAGATAATAACAAAACTTACACGTTCAAACAGACGGCATCTCTCAATCGCAAAAGGCAGAAAAAGAAAATAGAAAAGAAAATCGAGGAGTGGCAGAAACGACACCTTTTGCCGCCGTCTTCCGCGTTCCCAACTCACCTCTTTTTTTCCCCACAACCTTGCGACTGTTGTGACTCTACTTGAAACACAGGAGAGATCCCTTCAGGATGCCACATTTCCCCATGAATACCGGCTTCCAGCCAAATACAGAAATGCCCGATGAAAAGCACCCTTCTGTCCAGGTTAAGAACCGTCGCAAGCGATACCTGGATCAGCACCCCGAGTACTTCTCGGCGGAGCTTGAGCTAGCCGGTCCGCTCGCTCTCTTTCCATTTGCTGCACACACCTTCACTATCTGAATTTCTAAAATGGAGTCTAGGGTGAACGATGTGTATTGCAAAGAGAAGAAATTGTTCAATCTAGCTAACTCCTGAGGGATCCTCCCTCGAAACTTTTAGATCCGTTGTTGTACGACCGTCTCATCCGTCGATTCCAAACGCCGCAGGAAAGAGAAGCGCAAGGCCGCGCGAAGGGATTCTCCGGAGTCTTACAGACGGATTTGATGCGGTCTGAAGCGAAGATAGATGCGCTGGCCAATCCAGATCCCAACGCGATGCTGAGCTATACCCGTGGTCGCGATGGTGAGATCCTCGCCGAGGATCGTGATGATATCCCCGCCAACAAGGAAGAAGGAGAGAAGGCTTGGCAATGGGAAATGGGACTGCGATTCATGAGAGGTGATGATCCGGACTTTGATTATAAGACTGTTGATGAGAATGAGGAGTATGATGATTTGTCCGAGGAGTTGGATGATTATTTCGAGGACGAAGAACCCGAATGGGTGGTTGGTGATTCTCGTGGTGAAGATGCCCGGGAAAAACTGCAGGGTGAGACGGGCATTCAAGATTTTTGATTAAAGGGCGTGGTGTGCAATTATACACACACAAGTCTAGTGCTCTAACATATCACAAGAGTCTGTCATGGCTTCAAGGAGTTATACCTCATTCCATGGAGTTCGAGGATATAAGACCTTAAAGAGGCAGACTACTTGAGAATGACAGCATTCCCATCGACGACCTTTGTCTGTCTGAGACTTCGGGCTCCGCGTCTTGCGTCTTGGATCTACGCTCTGAATTCATACGCAGTAATCGGATTCTCTTTGCTGTTACAGGTACAGGAATGTCATTTAGGATTCTACACGGAGTAATGATTTTCTCACATATGGAAATGCTACTACTCCGAAGTGTCTGACATGCATTCAGTGATTCAGTGATTTAGTGATATCGCTATCCTTTGATGAAGCCTATTTCATGCAATGTATATGATGCTTAATGAATATAAATATCGTTATCAGGAGATCCACCTCAAGTGCGAGCAAGCAGCTTGACGGCCTGTTCCCTAAGTTTGAATTTCTGAACCTTCCCACTCGCCGTCTTAGGGAAAGTGTCCGTAGGATTCAGAAAGAATACGTATTTGGGAACTAGCTGTAATGTTAGAACAGTGCAAATAATGCCATGGTAAAGAGGTACATACCGAGATGATTGCTCAACTTCTCACGAACCCATTGCTGAATCTCTTCAGCTGTGACAACTTTGGAGGCTTGATCTCGAGCGAATATGAAAGCGGCGACGACTTCGCCATATTGTTCATCTGGTACACCGACGACAGAGACATCGATAACGCCCGGATGAGCTAATAAACAATTCTCGATTTCCAGGGGATGAATGTTCTCACCCCGCGGATGATCAAGTCCTTAATACGCCCCGTGATGGATATATAACCGTCTTCAGAGATAGACGCCTCATCTCCAGTCTATTACAGAGTGTATCAGTCTTCAAGCAACTCCTAGTAAGCCCGAATATAAGCCAACTTACATGCATCCAAATCTTGCCAGTCTTATCGGGAATCATAACTTCCGTTGTCTTCGTAGGGTCTCCCCAATATTCTTTCATCAGCAGGTAGCCACTAACCGCTAACTCTCCTCGAATTCCAGTTGGAAGTATCCGAGAACTATCCTCTGGGCTCACGACTTTGGCCTCGACATGTGGCATTAACTTCCCGACAGTGCTGATTCTCTTGTCTATAGGGTCATTGGTAGCAGTCATCGCCGAGACCGGACTCGTCTCTGTCATCCCGTAACAGATCGTCAGTTCAGTCAGATTCAAGATCTTATGTAGCCTTTTCATAAGCTCTGCAGGAATACTGCTTCCAGCTGCAATTCCGGTACGTAGGTACTGGAATCCCTCGCCGGAAACCTCGCCCGAGGCGATGAGACTAAGCTCCTCCAGGAACATCGTAGGCACGCCATAAAGGGCGGTGCATTTTTCTTCTTGCACGGCTTGCAAAGCTGCACGGGCATTAAACGACTCGGTTGGGAAGACGAGAGCAGAGCCGTGTGTTGCCGTGGCCATATAACCCAAAATAGAACCAAAGCAATGGAACATTGGTGGTGGGCAGCATACTATATCCTTGGGGGTGAGTAGCATACGGTCGCCAATTTGGGAGCCATTATTTAGAATCGAGCGGTGGCTAAGGCAGGCCGCTTTTGGCATGGCAGTCGTGCCGGACGTGAATTGAATGTTGACAATATCTTGCGGGGAGAGGTTCTGTTCGGGCAATGGACGACCATCCCCAGGCAATTGAGACATGATTGAGGAGAACGGCGTCAGGCTTTTATAGGAAGATATATCTACCCGGCCGGATGAATTGTTGACAAGGATAACTTTCTCAAGGGAGGGTATGCGGACTGATTGGAGTTTCGAGCTAGATAGGTCTTCAACCATATGCTCGAGGAGAGAGACATTGCTGCGAGGGTCCTTGCGAGGTAGATTTGATTCGGCGCTTATAATGAGGTGACTCGCCTCCAGATGACTTAGAGCGGAGATGACCTGTGTGGAATTGAAGCTTGGGTTAAGTGGTACCTGGAGTCAAAAGAATCAGACGACATCCATGCTATAGTAGAACTAGCTGGAGAGACTTACCAGAATGGCTCCTAGTTTGAACAAAGCATATGTTGCCTAGTATTAATGAGCAACCACCATGATTTGCCTAACTGTTCAACTGATCACTGCGACTTACCACAGCATACTCCATCGAGTTTCCCAGCATTACCCCAACCCTTTCGCCCTTCCGCACCCCTACCGATTCCAAGCCCCGGGCAAGCGCATTGCTTTTGGCATCAAGAGAGGCGTAGGTGACACGGTCGTTCTGATGCTTCGAGATGACACTTCAAAAGAGATAGTAATGAGACAAGTTGGCTAAAGCATCTAGGTAGATTCAATTGGTATGAATAACTCACGCTGTTCTATCACCATGTTCGGCTACAACTTTCGCAAAGTGCTCACCAACGGTCGATTCAAGCAAGGGCGGCTTGCAAAAACGGCCATGTTAGCATGTTTTCATACTAATGAATTGATTGCAACAAAGACACAAAGTCTCGAACAGGAGTACTCACGTCCAATGGACCCCGTATATAGCTTTCAGTTAGCAGGGTTCGCCGATGTAAGTGAACGGAGTGAAGCTGTCGTCCAAATCGGAGACCTCCGAAGATCCCTTTATAAACACGCATGATAGCTTTCCGAGTTCCAAAATTTGCAAGCTTACGATAGCTTCATGACTTTCCCAAGTGAGAATTTTTACTGGTACAAATCCTCCGAGCATTCAAAATTGGAGGAAAAAGGGGAGTTGCAGCAAGGTCAAATCAAGACTGGAGCTTCCCCGCATGAAACAACTTTGACATTGCGGGGTCACCTCCGAGGCTCGTCGTCTGTGCCTGCAGCGGATCGGCATTTGCATGTTCTACAAAGTGAGAAGGTTGTATGACATGGGAACATTGGCCATTGAGTGATGCAAGGAAATTCTATTTGTTCTGTGCTAAAATTAAATCTAGATATGTCTAAATCTCCGAGAAACACACTTGTCAGACCCACACTGGCAACGTCGACGTGGTGTACTCCAATATCCGGGTCCATAATCGATTCTGACTTGTTCAAAGATGGGTATTTCCTTAACTGATCTAAACACAATGTTAGAACGGTCTCCTGCATTAAAGCAGGTTGCACTGGCATTAGCTTCATCACAGTGATGATTCGAAAATCGAGTCCATCCACCAAATCGGGATGGGTCCACCACGGCATCATTGAAACGATGGATCTCTCCTGGTTCTGTTCCGCTACAAGCTATTTGCATGCTAAAAACATCATCGGTAGGATAAGTTGGTTTACTTCGAATCTCTCCATTGTACTCACCTAGCCACATATCATCTGGAAAGTTAGTCAGTGCCCGAGTTCCCGCTCCCTGACCAGGAAACTCCCGAAGCTCAATAAAATCACTCGCTACAAACATGGGGTCACATTCGCAGATTCCTTCACTACTGCATAGGTAACATTTACCATATGCAGTCGACCGTGCCAATCGATCCACCTTGTTGCGTCCGGGGACGAAGAAGTTACCTTTGATGTTGACCTGAGACTTTGCAGAATCGTCCCATGGAAACATTGGTCGACGAAGACCACCGCTCTCAGTCTGCACAACATGGTGCGGGTGTTCGGTAGCTAGATTGATCTCCGGTGCGAGGGCTTCACTGAGACCCGGCCAGTCTTCTCCGGCCCATGAAAGAAGTGGTCCACGCCATTCTAAGTCTCGGGTGCGGGCGAATATCTCAATACTGCGTCGCTCAGTCAAAAGGATTGAGAGAAGGTTGTTCCAATCCGTGCCATTCTCATACTCTATGGCAGATCGGAAGGCTGCTGCATGCGCACAAATAGTGAATACTTTCCATCCGAGCCAATCAAGGGCCCGGTAAATTCTGCCAGAACGGTCTTCTGGCTCGTATAATAATTGTTTACTGATATGTGTAAAGGTTTGCTCCATAAAGTTAGATAGACTGTCGTTGATATTGACATTCATCGTCCAATCAATGCTCTCGGGCTTACCCTGAACAACCCTTGGGAAATAACAAGCAATATTCAGATCCCAGTAGATTGCTGCCATGATTTCATTATAATGCTCTTGGCGTACGGGCTCTTGAGGGGAAAGTATTTGCCGCCGCTTGCTATCACGCTCGTTGGCGAAATCGCTCTCAACACGGCGCTTGCCTGGGCGAAACATGGTTCTGTAAAGTAGTTAGTGGTCTTGGTGTAACTGCGGTTAGAGACTGAATATGAGTTGAATGATCGAGTTTTGAAATAAGCTGTTGCAAGCAATTCTCGATAGATGGACCAGCAAACTCGACAACTTAAATCATTTCTGTGATGCTTTGAGGAGACTCTGATCCATAATAATAGCATTTTTCAATTCATTGAAGCATTATCCCAATTAATAATGCACCTTGTGACAGTTCTTTCAATAATACTTCGAAGAACAATCAGACAAAGGATACCAAAGACCACACATGTGTCATTGATGATATGGCACTATTATTAGTCTTGACCATGAACAATTCCCACTGGAACCATTGTCATCCATATTTGGCATACTTCAAGGCTTTCCCGTTAGCCCTAGTGATTTGTTTGTACGCTTGTATGCGTGACGAGTGCGCCAACCGAGAACACTAAGTGTTTTTATGTCAATGAATGAAAGATTCGGTTTTCAAAATACGCCAGAGGAAATTAATTTTACATTCATTTCTGAACAAGTCCATTGAACAAAACAGAAATAGCGGATTCCAGTAAAAAAAAAAGGTATTGCTGTTCGGGCAAGCGAACAGCGACAGCACCAGAGACCTTTCGGATATCTTCAAACATATCACAAAACAAAATGGAAAGTATGGACCCTATTTCTTTTCCCAGTAAGAATACCCACCACCCTTCCCATTTTGGGGTTTCTATCATTGTAGACGAAATATACTTGAGTCCGGGTAATAGCTTGCTTCAGTAGCTTGTTCTAAGTCCGGTATCGGACTGATCCGAAGATATGAGATTGGGACCACCTTGCTGGTCGTAAATATGGACATACATTACTGTATTCAGGAATTGTGACCATGAATAAAGGGTTGTTTTGAAGGCTGGGAGCTCACATCGAACGAAATATCAAAGCGTTCCTCTGAAGTTCGCATTGTTCACGAACTATGTGGCCTGATGATCGACCGCTAGGGTGAGCTCAACGAAACTCGGTGGCGATAAGAGGAAAATTCACATAGTTCATGCGTTCTTTGTATCCTTGATACTCTCGCGAGTGACATTTGTCGAGCGAGTTGTTGGCAAACGTCTTAGGTTTGTCCAGATAATATCACTTGCAACCACCAGAAAACGAGTTACGATACACGCTCCGTAGTAGATTGATTCTGTTTCTTGAGCCTTGCTATTTGCAGCAAGGAAGAATTTCTTGTAAATCTCGATCCCAACAAGTCTATAAGTTATCCTGATGAATAAGTTTGGAGCCCGCAAGCTCTCATCAAGACGGTAATCACAATAAGACAGTGATTAAATATCATACTGAGCAGTGATATATCTCTCAATGCCACAATAAGCGAACAAACGAGCAAAAGAAAGAACAAATCCAGATCGATCGATGAACAACGTTGAAAGCCGCGGAGATCTCGACCAAAAGGGAAGCGGTGGGGGTTGGCGTCATGTGGTGGGGAAACAAGCTTGTGGATGCGATAATCTGCTCTCCGCGCGCTTTGTTTCCTTGACATTCGCTCCTGGGTGGGTATGCTTAAACAATAATCGCCTTCTCGGTCTAGCAAAAGGTACCAAATAGCTCGCCAATATGGCATCCGACCCGCCGGAAGAAGCCATTGCCAACTTTGTCAGCTTCACTAGCACCACCCGTGAGCAAGCTGTCAGTTTCCTAAAGGTCAGTATTACCCTCCTCGATCTTTAATGGTCTGCTCCAAGACTAACTCTTTTCGTCTAAAAGGCCAATAACCTTGACTCTCAGAAAGCTATCAATGCCTATTTCGAAGACCCGACGGGTCCCCATCCACAGGTACTGCCGCGGAACACCCCGAAGTTGAAGTCGGAACTGGACGCTGACTACTCTTTGTGATGACAGAACACAGGTTTTTACAATGACAATAATGCTTCAGGTACATCACCTGGTATCTACCCTTGATGCTTCCTATAACTGAACGACTGCTTTAGGATTTGGCTATGGCCAGCAAGATCATGGCCACAGAGTGCCAGCCACAGCTCCGCCCTCTCGTCCCCCATCGCGAACGAATATGATAGAAGCTTCACAACCACCGGACTACGATAAAGCCACTGCGCAATCCTCACAGGGAAATACGGGTCAGAAGATCTCCTCGGTGGACATTGTTCAAGTCGTGCTGACAGGTTCCTTATAGGCAATGCGGGCTCGGACCAGAAAATGAGCTTAGCCCAGCGCGAGGAACAGGAATTACAACAAGCAGTTGCTATGTCACTTAATCATGGCATGGGGAAGCAGGAGACTGGAGTTACATCAGGAAACCAGGCGCACTTTGGTAAAGCGACTCGCGACGAGTATGACGAGAGCGCATGGGCGATGACTCTATTCAATACGAGTTCCCAGGAAGTGGTCATGAGTCCTGATCCTGAGGATCGAAAAAGAGTCGCGGGAGAACCAGCTTTCATCCGACCCTCCAGTAATAACCTCTATCTTGGAGGGTTCCTCACTATCCTCCATCAAATTCCTCTTGCTCGGGAAGCCCTTTTGCTTCGTAACAAGGTCCTCTTTGATTACGGCCAAGATTCACAGTGGTGGAATGGTCAGCCTATCAACTTACCAAAGATCGTGACTGTTCATGAAGGTGGTGATCAGGACAATGACTGGGATGATATAATTTTCGAAACCCAGCGCTTGATGGCATTTCTGGATTCTACGGACAGGTCATTTGGCAGCAGCGACGCTCTTGCGAGTCTGAAAAACCTCCATGATTACGCCTCAGACTCAGAAGAAGCTATCACGAGGTTCCTCGAAACATGGCATCGTGCAGCATTGCGAGCGCAACCCGATAATGCATTGTCGACCATCTTCCAGACCCATGCCTATAAGCAAACACCATTTGATGATCCAGCAGATGAGGACGAGCCCATCTCAAAGGAGCTTTTCATCTTCGAACCCCATCTTGAGCAAGAGCCCGGCCAAACACTTTACGATGTTTTAGACAATGCGATCTGGAGCGATAGACCCGGGGAGCAGATGGATGATGTATGGCTTGAACATCTGGGCGAGCTTCTTGTTATGAAGCTGGACTCATATGAGAATGCCAAGTCCGTAGACGTGAAGGTACCAGCGGTATTTTACCCAGACCGCTACATGAGCAGTTGTCGAGAACTTGCACTTGAGTTCCGGACAAAACGGCTCGAGGTCATGGAAGAGATACAGAAGTTAGAACGACTGATGACTCGATTCACTTGTCCTCGAACTGCTGTTGGCTCACTCACCGTCAGAGAGATCCTCGAGAAAGCTGCGCAAGCGGCACCTGTGGTTCTGTCGGAAAACTCAGTTTTGAAAGACGACTCAACAACCCCCGGATTGAAGGCAGAAAAGGCATCACGCATTGCGCGTCAGTTGCAAGAAGTGTCTCAGAAGGTGGAAACTAAGTTAAAAGGTACCTTTCCAGATACACGACTGAAAAACTAGGAGGCTAACATATGCAGACTTGGAATCCAAGAAACAGAAGGCTTTGGAAACTATGCGCAGCTATTCCAAAACTCTCACTGAACCCAGTGAGTCGCCTCATGAGCCACCTAAACACAAATATACTTTGCGTGGCGTCTGTACCGAGCCACATGTCACATACGTCTTGAAGAGCGACAAAACAAGCGGCTCCGATGACTTGATGGAGTTGGACAATGGAAGCCAGGGCTCAGAACAATGGTGGCGAATCAGCTATTCTGCCGAGGATGGGAAGGCCCGCCAGGCTGAGAAACGAGCTGCCCAGGGAAATCAATCGGCTTCCCAGCATGGGGATGTTGTTGGCTATACGGCACAGAAAGTACGAGAAATCGAGGTCCTCCGAGCTGCTCGCGAGGAGTGGAGAACGGTGCTGCTGGTTTATGCCAGTGAACAGGCTATGGATACTAAGGTTGAGCCAGCACCGATGCAACTCCAGGTAAGCTCGACGAAAATTGAAACGATTGTCATGATCTAATCTTGAAACAGGGCTTCGTGAGGAAAGACAACGAGCAATTTGCCACAGAATGCGAGGAAAACACTACGAACGCTCAAGATGCCCAGATGACTGATTCATCAGGGAACAACAATAGTACAAGTGTGCAGTATCCTTCATCGCAAGAACGAGAACGAGGCCAAAATGTCAATGTCTTTGACTATGAGGTCTCCGATTTCGATAGCGAGCGCGGATCCGGAAAAGAGATGCAGGAGAAGCCACGCACCAGTCTACTTGGTGCCAACACGAGCCAGTCAAATAGACAACCGGCAGTCTCTCAGGCACTAGACGATGATTCTGAGTGGAATGCGGTAGATGAAGATGCAGAGATGGTAGACCACGTGGAAACCGCGAGGCCTTAACTTAGTAAATGAGACATGAATGAATGAACACTAGATCTCAGCGGCCATCTCGGATAGGACCGTCGAATATGAATGTGACAACATGCGTGAATTCTATATCTACCTGCTATAAGAGCTGCTTCAGTATACTTTTACACAATAATTCTAGTTCAGTAGGCCTAGTTGTCCATTGACCAGTAGTGAGAGTGTGCCGTCCCACATCTGCCGGCGCCTCCACCGCCTGTCCGAACATCAACAAACTCACCTGCAATTTATTGAACATTCCAGCTCTAAGACCAACAAATCACACCCCCAGCAAAACCACCATGACAGTCGAAAGTGATACTGTGGCGGGCGCTACAATCGAACTCCTCGAAGCCCGCCTCCACCGTCTCTCCTACCTCCTAACCGGTAACTCAGACTGGATAGGAATCCCCAACACACCATCAAAGCCAACCTCGCACGACGAAACAATTTCACGACGTCTATCCAGTCTAGAAAAGGAATTACAAAAACTAAGCAAATCCGTCCCCGCCGTACGAGAAATCATTCAACTCCGTACGTTTCTCCTCCAATCCCCTCGGGCAGAAACCCCCCTCCCCATACGTAACAAAATACACCAGCACCATAAATATTAACAAAACTCAGACGATCAAAATCAAGACCTCTTCCACCCAACAGATCCAACCACAATACCAGAAGGCCTCACGCCAGAAACCCTCTCCGCAATCGTTCTCTCCTACGCCTCCGCCTTCCCGGAAACCGCCTCAAGACTGACATCTCTAAATGACCTCCCTATTCCCGATGTGCAGAGCTCCGCAGCCCTAATCGAGCTCCAGCCGAGATTAGATCGAGCAGCGCAGAAACAAGCGGAGCAAGCGGCGCAGATTTCGGAATTGAGGATTCGTACCGCGCGTGTTTTGCAGCGGTGGTATGAGGTTGGGCTTGTGGGGAGCGGGGAGTGTTGGGCTGAGTGGGAGGGTAGACTTGAGGGTGTTGAGAGGGAGGTTAGGAGGAGGGAGGTTTTTAAGGAGAGGAGGGAGAATGAGATTTGAGGGAGTTTTTTTTGGGGGGGGGGGGGGAACTTGATGGTGAGATTGGATTGTTGGGAATGTTTAGGGTGGATTGGTTTAATTTTATGATATCCCTGAGTTGGCGTTGAATTGGATTTATTTCCACTGATAGTACTTTATCTAAGTATCAGTAGGACATTCGAGTCCCTGAAGTCAATTGAAGGAGGAAAGAATGACATTCCTGGTAGTATTGGCCTCGGATGAATACCATGAGCTTGGTGTTTTATCTTGGATGACCCAGACTTGTGTAAATGTATCACATGTAATAGGTCTAGTTATGTGAGGATCGATCGCTACAGCGCTCTGTCACATACCGATGGTCGGTTAAATGAGATCATGTCAGATAGGATCCATTCCAGTGAGGTCAAATGGAATGCTGGAGACTAAATACCCCGGATTCTTGGAGGGGACCGAGGTTGAGACCCGATTCCAACCTTGGAAGAGGGCGAATTGAGTTTGGAATACTAGTATACTATCAGGATTGAATACCAATGCGTGGAATGATGTAGTATAATCAACGCACTAGGCATCCTGGACATAGTAAGCATTAAGTGTTTATGTATGATGGGTGATCAGTAGGAGATAACTACGTGCGATCTGAGTGGGGCGTGGGGTTTGAAAGGCCGTAGCGTGGCCTTCAGTACTACACTACTCCGTACTCCGTTAACTAGTTAACTAGTACCTAGTACAGTATGTACAAGAGTGTCGTCAACTATATAGTGATACTAGCACACAATGTAGTGAAAATTCACTGTGATTTCTACTAATCGAGAATAGTGTAAATGCCCAGATTGAAAGCGTTCTGGGAGCCCACATACAATATCAAGTGGGTGACACAATCGGATTCTAGACCAGATTCAGGTCCACATGTATCCCGCTGTGGCAAGATGGTTGGGTACTGTGTAATTATACAAATTATCCGTGGATCTAGTCTGTTCTCTCCTTCTCTTCTCTGTACCATTGGTATTGTACTGATATACTACTAATCCTAAATGCCAACTAACTGGATATTTACTAAGGACAAAGTACATATACATACTCTGTACATAACTAGTAGTTAGTACGTCGGAGCCAACTTGTGCCCGCGTCAGCAAAGCGGAGCTGGTGACTAAGCCGGATATTTATAGTACAATACACAATACATCACTGAGTACATATTAGACTCCAGTGTTGACATTATACTGTGTGAACTCATTGTGTAAAAAAAAAAAAACATAATAGTACTCAGTCTACTCAGTGTATTATGTACAAGTATTAAATTGTGAAATGTAAAATTAATATTAAATCCAAGCAAAGTGGAGGCATTCCCTCCACTTGAGTCTCGATTCCAGGGGAAAGTCTGTGTGTTTTTTTGGGGGCGGCCCACTTTCTGCCTGCTTTCTCACTTTCTTCTCTTCTTTCTCCTCTCTCTCTTCCCCTTCCAAACTTCCTTCACCAACTTTCACCTCTCATCCATTCATTCCTTTCTCCAGCCTGGTGCTGCGTCTTCATCTTCGCATTCGTGCTGAAATTCTCTCGTTTTTTATTTTCCCTCGACTTTCTCACTTCCTCCTTTCCTTTGGTCCAATCCACCAAAACATACCCAATACCCCTTGGTAGTTACCCGGTGGAAACCCACGTCTCTTGTCTCACAAGAAAAAAAAGGGAAAAAAAAAAGGTACGAACCACTGAAAACACCGGCGCCTAACCTTCTTTTCCCTTTCTCTTTACCTCTTTGACTTGATTGTTTCTTTTTTTCCCTTTCCCCATTATCGCATCATTAGATCTTTGCGTGTCCATTTCTTCGCGATCGCTCATCTTCACGGGCATCGCTGTCTCTCATTTTCCACCCCACACGACCGTGATTCCACCCTTGTACTAATAGGCACCGGTCCTTCTCTAGACGCCTAATACAAACAACTGGCCCTCTTCGTCAACGGCGACCTCCGTTATCATATCATCACCCTTGGAACCCCTCCGGACCCTGGACTTCCCCACCGCGAAATCCCCGTTGAGTCCATTCCATCCCAAGCGAGATTTAATCGAATCCGCTTGTCCTTCATATCAAACATCACGTCCTCGCTGTACTATTCACAGAATCAACATCGTCGAGCCGTTTCACCCCAACCCGCCAAAATGCCCAACTTCCGCCCCAGCAATATCCTGGGCGACCCCTTTGCGCTGGCCACGCTTTCCATCTCTATTCTGGCGTGGCTGATCGCCTTCATCTCTTCCATTATCTCCGATATTCAAACCGATTATCCGAACCTGGACTGGTGGGCGATCGCTTATATGTTCTGTATTAATATTGGCCTGATCTTCGTCTTCGGTACCGACACCGGTAATGTCTATGGTGTCGCCATCGTTGGTTACCTCGGTGCCGCCCTTGTCCTTACCTCGATCAGTGCAAACAACACCGTTTACGGCTCCCATGGTGCCGAGCAGGCTGCTGGTGCTGGTTTCATTCTGCTGTCTATGGTCATCATCATCTGGATCTTCTACTTCGGCTCCACCCCACAGGCCTCTCACCGCGGCTTCATCGACTCCTTCGCCCTGAACAAGGAACAGCCAGGCTCTTATCAAGGCAGCCGTCCGATGTCTAGCGCTTTCGGTGCCCGCCCGGAGACCATGGCCACCAGCAACACTCCTCAGATGTATACCTCCGCCCAATTGAGCGGCTTCGAGACTTCTTCGCCCGTCTCCGGATACCCCGGCGGACCCCCCCGGTGCCGAGCGCAATTCATCCCAGCCTCGTTTTGGTGGCACAAGCCCTGCTCCCGCCAACGCTGCTACCCCTGCCGTCAACCCGGATGGAAGCGAAGTGCCGCAACCGACCGAGTATCCGTACCGTGCCAAGGCCATCTACTCCTACGACGCAAACCCCGAAGATGCCAATGAAATCAGCTTCACCAAGCACGAGATCCTTGAAGTATCCGATGTCAGCGGTCGATGGTGGCAGGCTCGAAAATCAAGCGGAGAGACAGGTATTGCACCATCGAACTATCTGATCCTTTTGTGATAGACTAGTTCCTTGTTTTGTGTCATGCCGATATATCTTTTTTTATTTCTCTCTGTTTCCTTGATTTTTGCCTATTTTGGAGCTTGCTCTGCGCAAAAATTGCGCCCTTTTGATACCCTTCGGAATCTTCTCTCGACGTGTGTGTACTTTTGCTTCCCCCTTAACGTGATGTCTTGATGGCCTCCTCTCCTTACTTCAACGCAACTTTTACTTTCTCTATTCCTCCTTCCTTACATCTTTCCTTGGAACGCTGTTCATTTGTTTTATTTGACTTGACTTGGCTTGGTATTTGTCTTTCGCGGGAGTTTTTCCCGGTTTTGCCTTGCGCGTTTATGGTTCAGGTGCTATTTGATTGTCATTGGGAATATAGGGTCTCTGCTAACGCTGGATGAGAATGGAAGTTCGACTCATGGCATGCGCATATCCTCCTGTTCCCTTCCTTTGCATGAAAAGTCTTGGCGGCAGGCTGTGCTTTAGTGGCATCTGATCAGCCTGGTGTATAGGAAGTCCATGGAGAATGTAATCCAATACTTCCGTCAATTGCCTCTGTGCCTTCAGTCCATCGTAGGAAAGTAACAACCGAGTTGGTCTTTTTGAGTCTTTCTGAGTACCACATCAGTATCTGCTGTAGACAACGTTCTTATCAAACATTTGTCTTTCTAAAAAATATACCCTCGACATTTTAAGTCTTGTCCTCATTCTTGTTCCCGTTGAAGCTCGTTGGTCCAATCCACTTAAAATCATAGTTTACCATTCAAGATTTGCAATGTCTTCATACTTATGCACGACAATCTATCACTGACATGTTAAGTTTACCTGTCAACCTCCACGCAATTCTCCGGCGTCTCCACATGAAAACTTCAAGCCACATTACTTGAACAGCGCACTACCGTTGCTAGACCTTGTCGAGGTCTGTCGGGTATTATATCCTTTTAATTATGTTCCATTTCAAGCAAGCAGAACTGGAGAAATTCGACTTTCTCCAATCGAATGATTCTTCTAGATGCATTTCTATATCTCTTAGCCCGTCTGGTACTAGTCTCTGGATCCCAACCCCGCAGCTCGGAGGGGAAGAAAGACTTACTCAGTCTGTATGTACTTAAACATGTCATTCAATATGCGTAAATTCAAGCTTTATGGGCATTTGTATGGGTTGTTCAGGCTAGAGCCGGGAGTATATACCATGACCCATGACTTTATATCGACAATTTTCTCTTATACGAGCAGACGATAACTCGACGAATTACCCCAGAGATAACAGAACAAAGCACCTATTAATACATATTACTCCAAACCTGCTGATCGGGGTCTGTCCGCGCTAGCACGTCGTTGTCAAAGTCACCGCTCCTCTGAACATTCATTCCCAATCTCACTAGACATTGTCTTGAAAATCAGTGAATCTGGCTCTGTCAATCATTCTTTCGAATTACATCAACCATAACTCTGGTATCTGAATCTTTTTCAGGGTATTTCTGACTAGTTTATCTGATTCAGTATGTCGGATGATCATGTCACTGTCGCATCCAATGTGCTCGGCACGATTGGTACGGTACTCTGGTGCATTCAATTAATTCCTCAAATTTGGTATAATTGGAAACGAAAGAAGACGGATGGATTTCCTGCTACGATGATGTTTTTATGGGCAAGTTGTATGTCCCCAAATAGAGCTCGGGCTTGGGCTTGGGGAGGGTTGAGAATTGAATACTTTGCTAACTGTTTGCTGATTGTAGGCTCGGTTCCAATGGGGGCTTATTTGATTCTGCAGGTATGATTAGAATTATTTCATGGATGTTATATTGGAATTCGTGTTTCATTTACTCTTGCGAATGTGTCTCTGGGTTGCATGTGTTAACACTGGACTTAGCAAGTCAATATCCCATTACAGATTCAACCGCAGATTTTCGGGTTCTTCTCGCTAGTTAGTTGGGCTCAAGTCTTGTATTATGGACAGTAAGTTATATAATTCCGAAAATGTCTTTCCTTCTATTGATATGATGAATAGCAATTATAGCTGTACTAAAACTACCCTCCTCTGCATCTCCATGGTGTTGCTATTCGGTGGGCTCGAGACTCTTTTGATTCTCACATTACGGGTAGTGAAGAGATATCATATGGTACAAAGACGGTTAGCGGCTGATACTTCTCTAGATACCTCACAGCAAAGGAATCACTTGGCCTGACCTTGTTGTTGGAATAGTTGCTGCCGTTCTCCTAAGTGCTGGTCTCTTACCACCTTACTTTGAGCTGTGGAAAAGGGATGGCCGAGTAATAGGGTTCAGTAAGTCTGAGCAACTCCCTCGAACTACTTGGTGAAGATGCCTGATAGGATAGATTGGGTCTTTCTCTCAATTGATACTCTGGGTGGCCTATTCTCGTTATTTGCACTAGGTAAGATTTCAACCACGGCCAATACGCATATGTGCCTCTAACAAGGTCCAGCTGCCCAAGGAACTTTTGATCTCCTCGGAGGTATCATGTACATTCTTGTGTGAGTACCAGTGGTATTCATATACTCAATGAAGCCCTGATCTCACTGGCTCTCTCTCTCTCTCTAGTGTTGTCCTGGAAGCAGGTATCTATATCAGTCATATTGTTTGGCGCATTCGCTACCGCAAGTTGCGGAAAGAGGCCAGAGAGTCCGGTAAAAGTATCGATGACTTATTGGCAGCCCCATCACAGCGAGATAACGCAGGAGAAACGAGGGATTTGGAAGCAGGGTTGTTCGACTATGATGGTAGTAAAGAGTTTGAACAGGGTTCAACTAGGGTTCAATCCCCGACAGTACCTTGTGTGGAGCAGTCACAAGTAGCAGGTGAAAAGTGTTAGTTCCAGCCTTATGGAGGCCTATTTCCGGGGCTGTTATTGAATTCTTAGCTTTTGATATTATCTTGATACTCCAATCTCGTTCTCTACTATCCGCACTATATACCCGATGTAAAGCTGCCACAAAACAACCAAATTATGGGATATAGTATAAATTGTAGCAAAGTAGGACAGAATGAAATCGAATTCACTCCCTTTTTAACCCACCTGGCCCATGCAGAGAATGTTTCGGCTTAGCGTAACAATCCCACAGCTCTCACGCCCAACGGGAGATCAGCAGTTTGTTTGGAGGTGCTTTGCTACATTTGTGTGACTTGCACGTTCCCCTCTTTTAGTATTCCTCTGTCTTCAACCACTTTCCTCCCCTTACTCACTTGCTCCGTTGAGCAGTTTCTACAGTAAATATCACCATCGAGAAGAAACAGAAAGAAATGAAAAGAAAAGAAAACCAGCTTGAGCACTGGTCACTGAGGCCCACACCGTTGTAAACCAGTTGGAGCTAGACCCAACGCCAACCCTGTTTGGGCCAACATCAACAAGCTTACTACTCTCTCTCTCTCCTTCACCAGCGCCTCAAGACTATGCCTCAGCTTTGAATTCCCTACTCTTATCGCGGTTCAACATGCCAGAGAGACGTCTATCACGTCTGCTCAAGACAAAGCTGTTGCGACGATCATCAACGCCTACGGTACCCAAAGTGGGCAACGGGGCGGACCCGCCTGGCCACCCAGATCCAACCGCTCACAACTTGAACTCTTGTCCTCCGCATCTCTTCGACTCCGCGAGCGAGAAGACTCCGTACAGTGTTGTTTCCTCTGCAGCAGAGCAATCTTCCGAAGAGATCGGCCCTACATTCGAGCCTGATCGCAACGAGGGAAACACGACCAAGTCTCCGTCCCCTCACGCCCCTCGCAAGTCTCCTTCGTCGACGTCGCCATTATCTGAACAGCAGCCTCAACGTCCTCATCACGCGTCGGATCGATCTGCCTCTACTCCACTCCTCACCGATCCCGCAAACTCATTGTTATATACACCTTTGACAGAAGAGCCACCCTCCCCTCTCCAATCTCCAGTCTCGACTCCACAGCATTCCGACGATACCTCCTTCCAGTCCGCGATAGCTAAAGTTCGAACTCCGGCGCCTACCGACATCCAATTGACTCCGACTCTCGATACTGTAGCTGAGAGTTCCACAACTGATCCTCGGCCGGCTTCATCCTTCTCCCCTCCTGCGTCCGGCAAGCGCCCAAGCATTGCTGTCCGCCGTCAGTCTCTGCTTCCAGCCTCTCACCAGCCCTTGATCACAAGCCTTTACGAACAGAGTCTTTTCCACGGACAGATCGATCCGCAATTCGCCCACGTACCTGTGGTAGCTAACGAGATGGTTCAGCGTCGGGTCTGGATTAAACGGCCAGGTGGCTCCGCCACCTTGGTTCCCTGCTTGGAGGATGCTGTGATGGATGAATTGCGCGACCAGGTAATCATGAAATTTGCCAACTCACTTGGGAGGACTTGGGACTCTCCAGATATAGCGATACGGATTACCCCGCGCGAAGGTTCAAATCGACAAGCTACTCCAGAGCGTCTACTCAGTCCGGAAGAATCCCTGGCATCAATTCTGGACACGTACTATCCGGATGGTCAAAGGATAGAGGAGGCATTGTTGATTGATGCACCCACGCGCCGAACACCGAGGCCGTCTCCACGCCACTCGATATATCGTCATCACAACCCGGAGCCTGGTGAGCATGGCGAGTATTTCCCACTTATGCCCGCGAACCCGACACAAGCACCCACCCCACCCGCACATTCGAGCAACGGACTAGCCGGCACCCACACCCAGTCAATGTCAATACTCACAACTGGTGTGGCTCCTGCCCTACCTTCGCCTGGCAGAGCGGGTTCACGACATCATCGCCGGCCACCTCTCCAACGGCATACCACCAATTCGCCAACAATTTTGGGACAGGGCCCTACCGTTAGTGTAACAGGTATGTCCATATGTATTTTATTATCTTGGTAGAAATGCATCAATTACTAATTGCTAGCAGAGGCTGGAATATCTCCTCATTCTCAAGCTGCTCCACAACCGCAGCAGAGCGTGCCGACGCCGCCAGCACCGGCTCCTGATTCCCCTCAAACCAAGACACACACTCCGCCCGCACCAGTCACATCACCTCGGTCATCAAGAAAGTCTAAGAATGCATCTTCGCCCGGAGCAGCGTTCGGGGGTTTGATTGATGGAACTGTGCCTCCTATCAATGTATTGATCGTCGAAGATAATATTATCAACCAAAAGCTACTCGAAGCGTTCATGAAGCGTTTGAGTGTACGCTGGAAATGCGCGGCCAATGGAGAGGAAGCAGTGCGCAAATGGCGTCAAGGTGGATTCCATTTGGTCTTGATGGATATTCAACTGCCTGTCATGAACGGACTGGACGCTACCAAGGAGATCCGCCGACTCGAACGCCTCAATGGAATTGGTGTCTTTCCAAAGAATGCTTCAGGTCGTTCCAGTGTCTCGAGTGCAACCGCGGAGAGGAGACCAGGTCTTCATCGTACAGTTAGCGAAGAAGATACTCTGGCTGATCTGTCTTTGTTCCGCAGTCCTGTTATTATTGTCGCCTTGACAGCAAGCAGTCTGCAGAGCGATCGTCACGAGGCCTTGGCAGCCGGATGTAACGACTTCCTGACTAAACCAGTTGGGTTCCCTTGGTTGTCCCAGAAGGTCACTGAATGGGGCTGCATGCAAGCTCTGATTGACTTTGAAGGCTGGCGGAAATGGCGTGGATTTTTGGATTCCCCTCAGTCTTCCTCGCCCAGCCTCGATAGTGCAGCTAGTCCTATGCAGACAGGTCAGCGCAACGAATATGTCACAAAACAAGACCCTGCCTCCCCATCGACTTCCCGACATACCAAAAATAAATCATCAGGCCATGATCCATCTAGGCCTCATCTTCCACCGGGCGCTGAAATTTTACGCGAGGACTCTTGGGGCAGTGGGAGTGGTGACACTGCGGAATCCTCCTTCCCAAGTCCAGATACCATGCCCCCTGAGGCCGAAGGGCAGACTGTGATTGATACTACATCTACATCAAATGAACAATGACCATCATTCAGCCTTAAATATTTGAATGATGATTAAATGCCCCTCTCCCCCCCCTCTTTCGAAGGGGATTTTCCATATGTCTCGACCCTGTCTTTCCCATTGGATACCCTTATAGCAGCAATATATTCACCTGTGGTCATTTGCGACTAATAGCGTCGACATTTACGTTTCTTTTCTTTAGGTTGGGTTTTCATCTCGTCACGTCCATTCTCTGCATTCATTGCATGCTTCGAACCTCTATTTTCTCATATTTCATCTCATCATGTCCACCGTACCCGCATATTGGAAACACGTACACGAATTGTTTGCTCCATATATGATCTATCAGTGTCCAGATTTCCTTGGTTTACTATATTATCCTTTTCTCATCAAGCGGAGATATTGGCCTTCTTTACTATGTATTTATCAAATGAATCGTTGGAGAAACCCACTTTACGGAAATTCTGTTGGGCAAGACGAGTCTTGAACATCGCAGTAAAAGCAAATATAGACTATAGAATGGAGGCTGATACAGCTGGTGCTCTACTTTCCTCGCAGTTCTACCACAACCTTCATGCAACTGACTCCAGACTTCAACTCATCCAAAGCCCCATTAACAGATTCCAAACCACCCTTAACCACCTTAGCATAAGGACTAGGAGCCACTTCCTTCGCAGCAAGCTTGCTTTCCAACCACTCCACAAAAATCAATCGAACTCTTTTTCTCAACTCATCCGGGTCCAGAGGGGCATACACAAAAGCAGACTCAATACTATCAGGAACCTTCAATCCGGGGTCCAAAATCGGTGCAATCGCGACCTTCGCATGATCACTCCCTCGTAGTGCATCAAGTGTATCAACCGCCAACTGCTGGTCACCTATAGCATGATACCCGATACGAATAGTAACACCCTCATCTCGGGCGGCAGAAACAATCTGGTCCAAAACATTCACATCCTTATAATCAAATACCCGTTTCGCACCTAGACCGAGAATATACTCATGATGTCGTTGACTAGCCGTCGCGTAGATCGTGAATCCCATCAGTTTAGCTGTCTGTACAGCTAAAGTGCCCACACTACTCGACGCCCCCCCAGACAAGCACCCCTTCACTAACACCCGTTGAAGATGTACCAGTACTGGTACCACTACTTGTAGCACTGGTTGGCTCAAGACCCGCCCAAATCCACCCATTCCAAGCCGTAATCACAGCAAGTGGGAAACAAGCACCCTCGATAAAAGAATATGATTCCGGAAGCACAGACACAGTATCCTCCTTGACGAGAACTCGTTCCTGGAACGCGCCGTAGTCGTTCCCCGGTGTGAAGAATGTACTCGCTAGAGCCACTACACGGGTTCCTCTCTTGAGAGCAGATCGTGTCGAGGATCCGGTTTCTATGATGATCCCTGCGACGTCTGAGCCTAGAATTGTCGGGTATTCCGTTATAAAGGCGCCTGTATCTCGTTGGTAGTGGTCTACTGGGTTCAATGCTAGAGCATGGACTTCGATGAGGAGCTCGTTTGGACCGGGCGACGGAGTTGGTCTGTTTGTTATCGTTAATGCCTCGCCTTTTTGGGAGGTTATGGCTGCTTGATGGGTTTTTGACATGATGGTGGAATGGAATGATGATAATATGATTGTTTCAGTTGGTATGTAAGGTAGTCTAGTGCTTGAGGTTTACACTGCAAGGTTTCTTCGATTCGTAGAGTATGAACGTTGAGTTTGCCAATGGTGGCAGTTGTCTGACATTTAAATCATCGATACTACCTGGGTAATAAGGTACATTGGTAGTAAATGTACATTTCAACTTGAAACTGATTCGGTGATTACGGCGTTTACTCCTGATCTTTCGGGGTTTATATGCGTATCTCCATCGCCCTAGGGAATCCTTAAAGTGTTACTAGGAAATTTTTGCACAGGCGTAACTTATCATCCAATCTGCAAAATGCTCCACAATTAATGTTTTCAAATACTATGAGGAGAGTGGTTCTTGTACCCTCAACGGTGCCAAGGACATTGATGCAGATGTAGAGTAAGCGGGACGCCTGATTTGAAATATCTATGTATAAGGGGTACATCGCATTAGAGTACCTTCATGCTCGGCTTATTTGGACATCAAATCCGCCTTCTCACTTCCAAGCTGGATATGCTCCCATATACTGATACTAAACTCACAAATACAGAAATGATCACTATTTTTGAAATCTCATTCTTTCGTGGAATATCGTTTTCACGCTAATATCCACACTAAGGCATAGAAATGACGATCCCCGATTTTGGCCCCAACAAAAGACTTGCACAGAAGAAGGACCAAAGGGAATAGTATCCTCGTCTATGTATAGTGAAAGCTAAATTCTCAATTTACGCCAGGGATTTTAAGATTGTAGGCTGCAGCCCGTCGCACAACTCTGTCGAACAAGATCCGATACATGGCTGTGTATGTTTGTAATACGATCAAGCGTAGATTATCCTGGTAATCAGCTACATATCTCTTGACTCATGATATAGCATAAGCTCGATTACACACTGAAGAAGGCTTCAAAGTATGGGGTTCAAAGGGAAGAGGATCATTAACGTTAGAGCTTACTGAAGAAGGCCACTTTAGGGCCTAAGGATGTTTCCCCGGTTTCAACACACGTTTGCTCTGCGCCTGATCAGCCGCTTGGTACATAAAATAGAAATCAGGAGTCGATCATTTAAGTCCATGACGAAATATTTCACAGCGGCACCAACCAGAAAACCTTCAATTCAACTTCAATTGTTTGTATATGTACAACCTGAGTTCAAAGTATAGCGCAATGTTTCTCCAAATGGGGGCTACAGCTACGGCCCCCCAAAAATACATTGACCCAATCATATAGCATGATGGTTGTCAAACTAAATGAGCGACAATGTATCTGCCAAAACGACTATGATCGACTCCTCTTAATTCCAGTTTGGAAGGTATCTGACATCCACAAGCCACGCTAATAGGCCGTAGTGCTTATTTACGGGGTCCACCCACCAGACCCTTAGAGGCTTAAAGGTCTCCTCAGTGGCTTGAAGCTCCGTCAACGGGCGTCTTTAAATTATCGTCGATTTGGACTGAAGAAAAGAGATCTTCAGGGGGATGGCGATTGAGAATTCGTCCAGACCACATGCAAGATGAACGAAAGACTTAAATACTTCGAGTACCAAGCTGGATAAGAACCTGCTAATTGGCCCTGGATCGAGTTCACGCTCACATAAGACCTATCCAGATTCTGAAGAACACTTGCTGATCAGTGTACTACAAGTGACTTGGCATAGATCGTCAGACCGTGCTGGGCCCCGCTGAAAAGCTGTGCTAGTTTCTGCCCCCATTTGAGTGAGCCTAGCTTTCTTCATGGAGTGAACCAATCTTTCACTCCTAAACTCCCCAACCTACGAAAAGAATCATGCCTTTAGACACTCGAAAGTGCTATTTCCCGCACGGTAACTCTGCTCCGGGCAGTTACCCGTGCACTTCAGACGAAATCACGTCCTGCTGCGGGAAAAGCAGCATTTGCCTCTCCAACGGATACTGTTTAGACACACACCAGCCATATGTTCTTTCTCGAGGGGCATGTACAAGTGAGAATTGGGGTGCTGGATGCCCGACCCACTGCCGTGAGTTTTCTGGTCCACATCCCTTGTGGGGATATCCGGGGAGTTGATATATATTGAGGTTCATATCTGCGCAATGCTAACAAGATGAACAGAGGATACCTTTGACGATATCGGCGCGTCTATAATCAACCTTTCCTTTCTGAATGGAACATCCAAATATTGCTGCGGAACCCCTGTCATCGATGGAGAAAATATTGTTTGTCCGTTTGGAAAGGATAGCTTCGAACTCGACGATGCCGAGATTCTTGCCGGGCATGCTGCCCTCGCCAATGTCACCACACTCTCAGCTTCAACAAATTCCTCTGCCACTTCACCCTGTCCGACAATCACATCAAGCCCTTCCTCCTCATCAAGTGGGTCACACGATGTCGCCCTTGGGGCTGGACTGGGCGTTCCACTGGGGGTCATTGCGCTGGTATCGTTGGCATGGGGATTCATGGAAAGAAGGAGAGCCAATAAATTGAGCAGACAAGTGAACAATTCCATTGCTCCGGCCACGGGATTCATTGGCAGCCCTATCAATTCTCAGGTACCCGCAAAGACCGTGAGTTCTGGGCCCTCGGAGCTCGACGCCGGCCGGCGCATGCCAGAGTTGGAAGCAAGGGATTGAGGGATAAAGTTGCAGGATATAATGAGATACCCAGGATATACTTTGTACCTATAATCGCGCATGGAAAGTAATATGATTGAAGAATATTTCTTAATTGTTTGTTTCTAAAATTTGAATGTTGACTCGAAATTCTGAGTAAATAGGAAAAGTGCTTTATTTCAAATTCCCAGAACCTCAATTATGTTGAAGCTGGCAGTGTATTCACAAACTCAAGATTTATACATCGCCTAATTTAGCCAGGTTTCAAACCTGATCGATGGCTTGCACTAATCTGTCGTGGGACATTCTGATGTAGAGCCGAGGCGCATAAATGACTAGTGCAAATGACTTTACCTCGAAATTTGCCAATGGCTAAAGCTCGATGTTGTGCAGAATGTCCCGAATATTCCGGGCTTGTCCTCGTGGCTGGAATCGCCCCTCCCGAGGGGAATTTTATAGATGTTACCCAGAGACTGAATGGATGGAATGCAACGGCTACAACAAGTTGAACTGGAAGGCTCACAATGTTCTCTATAAAATCTAAGATGTATCCTATTCTCACACTGGTAGAACTAGGACTTTTGCATAAGAAACATCTGTCAGCCTCGTGTTTAATTCTCCATTGACGTGTTGATCCAAGTCGATCACGCTGATCCATTTTCTTTGATATCTTGGCTGTGCAGATCGTCACTGCGATTTTCACGATCATGACCCGATTTCTAGGATGTCGTGGCAACAGTCTCAACATCGTGGCCATTCTCGGCGTGTTAATGCCTGGCATCCTGTCCGTTGGTTTTAACGCCGCTTCACTTGGTGGAGTATTAAGCTTCTCAAGCTTTGAGGCGCAATTTCCTGAAATTGATGTGACGCACTCGACAAACTCTTCTCATACGTCGACTTTACAAGGAACAGTCGTCGCTGTTTATGCGATTGGTGGTTTTATCGGAACCTTCTCATGCATTTGGATTGGTGAATTTCTTGGCCGTCGGCGTACTATTATGGTTGCTTCCATTGCTCAGATCATTGGAGCTGCTCTGAATGCCAGTGCCTACTCGTTGTCTCAACTTATTGTCTCGAGGCTGACAATTGGTGTTGGGACAGGCGCTATCTTGGGTACTGTACCTCTTTGGCAATCCGAAATTTCGCCTGCACATAAGCGTGGCACGCATGTTGCCACCAAGGGAATCTTTTCGGGCCTTGGATCTGCTCTTGCGCTGTTCCTGGAATTCGGAATGTCTTTCATGCCTGGAAGCATCACCTGGCGGCTGCCATCTGCATTCCCTATATTTCTATGCTCTGTGATCCTAGGTTTCATGTTCTATCTTCCCGAGTCTCCTCGTTGGCTTCTTTGTCACAACAGGACTCTGGAAGCCCGTGAAGTTCTAGCTGCCTTGACCGATACAAGCACGGATAGTAATGTTGTTGAAAGCCGGATCAGCGAAGTACGGGCCTCTTTGGATTTAGCTGGAGGGAAAACATCTCTTCTACAAGCTTGTAGGACAGGATCGCAGAGAACCCTAAATCGAGCGCTATTAGCTGTTGGAGGCATGCTTTTTGTCCAGCTTACAGGTTCAACCGTGACTACATTCTACAGTAAGACTCTCACATTACCACTGCAGATAATCTGGTTTACTGACCTCTTCTATTACAGCTACCAAGATTTTTGAGAAGGACCTTGGTCTGAGTGAAACGACATCTCGCCTCCTTGCAGGAGCCTATCAACTTGTTGGACCCATTGGTGGAATCTTCTCGGTCCTAACCATCGAAGCTTTTGGCCGACGCAAGTTGATGATGCTCAGTGCAACGGGCAATACGACCTGTCTAGCATTAGTCGCCAGTCTCGGGTCACAAGCTACGAACGTCTCACTGGCACACGCTGCTGTATTCTTTCTATTTCTCTTTCACTTCAGCTACATTATTGGCTTTGGAGGAATACCTTACCTCTACGCAACCGAAGTCGCGCCCCTTCATCTCCGAACAACGATCAATAGTTTCAGCATCAGTATGTCATGGGCTTTCAGTATACTGATTGCCAATGTGACCCCAATTGCATTCGACAAGATGGGCCAGAAATACTTTTTCATTTTCGCTGCGTTTAACGCGACGATAGTGCCCTTTGTCTATTTCCTGTTCCCTGAGACATCAGGGCGCGAGCTCGAGGAAATTGATGAGATTTTCACCATTTCAAAAGGCCCATTGGATGTGGTTAAGCAAGCAAGGGCCATGCCAAAACGCGATTCGAATATCGATTCCGTGCAAGAAAAGTTCAAGTCTGATCTTCCGTTAACCCCTGTATAAGACAGACTGTTTGTTCCCTTGAGTGAACTTTGGAATTTATTTGCATGAAGCTAGGGTGGAGGTCAATGAAGATAATTGGGTTGATATGTTTAATGATGCGAAATGAAAATATTAACGATTATGTTCCATAAAACGAAGCCGATGAAGTTTCGGTCTTGCTGTAGAATTTATATGATAGACGACTGATCTAATGGCGACATTTCCAGGAAACTACTAGTAGTATAGAAACAACCTTGGTTTTGGATCATATGAGTCTCAGTTTGCGGGATCTCAAGCTCTGTTCTTGAGGTCCTGGTCGATCTGCTTCGCCATTTGCAAGCATTCCTCGTCACGCATATTGAGAGTGAAGAGTTGAATAGAGCATGGTGCACCATCAAGTATGTCAAAGTTGTCTGCACGATGATGAATTAGCTCGTGAATTCTGACAAGCGTCCGGGATAAACCTTGGAACTCACATTCCGGTCCAACTTGATGCTCTTTTAGTTCATATTTTCCAGTTGCATCCTCTGCATTCACATGTCCAAACGGAAGGATACACGATGGGAACTAAATTTGTCAGAATTCTCTTCTTTAAAAAGTTCTCTGCATATTAAAAAAGAAAGAACTCACATCAAGGGCATTCAAGAATGCAGTATAAGGAGGTAACCCGAAAGTATCATGTTCGACTGCAGTACTCTGAGCAGGGGGAGCTATGCAAATGTCAAGGTCATTTGTGAGCCATAGTTTCCTATAACCCTCTCGCATCTCAGCTTTAAGCGTATTCAAAGTGGCCAACTGCCCCATTCTATCTAATGAGCTTGTGTCGGAGGCTGGCGCAAGATACTTCTTGAGCTTTTCACCCTGTCGGCCAAGGTGGCCCAAGGCTGGAACTGGGGGGTCTCCAGATGATTCCAGAAGATTTCTCGCAGCCGGGTCAAGCGCGAAGGTACCGAAAGCAACACTATTTGCCTCCATAATATGGCATTCTTCAGAATCGAGGGGAATGACGGTATGTCCCTGTGATTTCAATATGCGAATTGCATTGACCAGAGTCCTCTGAACAGGAGGTTGCAAAGGAAAGTTAGGGCTCTCGGGAACAATTCCGATTCTTAATTTCTGCTTCGTGGAGACCTGTCTCCACGGGATATCCAAGATGGTAGAATCATAAAGAGCGGGGCGAACTTCAAAGAGGGTTTTGAAGAATGTCTCGATACCATCTAAGTCCAATGAAAGTGGACCTGCACAGGACAGGACAAACTTCATTCCACTGGTGGTGCAGACACGCATTCCTCCATTTGGCACCCTTGCAGCGCTAGGTCTGAATCCATAAGTTCCGCAGCATAGGGCAGGGATTCGGACGGATCCTTAACTCTATTAGTACCTCGTCTAGATTGCACTGCTGTGTCGAGCACTTACCACCGATATCAGTTCCAACGCCTAATGGAGAGCCCCGTAGAGCGATCAAAGCTCCCTCGCCACCACTTGACCCGCCAGGACCAAGTAATGTATTTCGTGGGTTAAGAGTTCGCCCAAAAACATTATTATGAGAGTCAGTGGTCTGATAATGGAGGTTAGAATATTGAATCAGAGGGTATCCAGAGCGAACTTACCATCATGGTTTGAGGCACATTAGTTTTAACATAGATGACCGCTCCCAGCTTCAATAAGATTTCCACAAGGGGAGAGCTCTCTGATGATACCTCGTCCATAAAGGAAAACATGCCGATGATAGCTTGGGTTCCTTTGTAGTGGAAGTTGTCCTTGATACTGATCGGAAGACCATGAAGCGGACCAGCTACTTGGCCCTGAGCTCGTAGGTTATCCAGATATTCGGCTCTTTTCTGTGCCTCTTCAAACATAGTCTCTGTAAGACAATTGACCTATCCAGCCGGGTTAGCAATGAATGTCAGTCTAACCAGTGACAATTTCCCTCTCTCACCAACTGCTGCGCAACTGCTGCACGCTTACAATAAGCCAATGTCACCTCAGCGGAGGTCAAATCTCCTCTCGCCAATGATGATAGAAGCCTGGACACCGTATAGTTCTCAGTGATGTCCAATTCTCGGTCTGAAAGAATGCCTGATTTGCGGATAGCTTGCTCTTGAACGAGATCGGTTTTATGTTCTGCCAATGGGGTCTGGAAATTATCCCAGAAGCTGCTGGGAATCCTCCATGCTGGTGGGATCTTCTGAAAGCATTCTTGTTGTTTCTTGGCTACTCTTTCTTCCCATGGGATGTTTGCACCAACAGATGTCATATTGTACTTTGTTGAATGGATTGCTTGAAAGTTGGACCGTGGAGAACAAACAACCTTAGGGTATTAACAAAATCAAATTAGTCTCGTCATGAGTGCGCGTACTTCCACCAGATATATGGTCTGATAAGTGTGAGGGGTAATGTCCTTCGTATCCAATATCCAATCAATTCCAATGTTACATTTATACACTGACTCAGACAGTATTGACTTGGATGCCTCGGTTGTGAGTGGAGACAGGCGGGGTTGAGACGTTGTGAATTGACCATCGGATTCGCGCAAAATCCTCCGAATCGTGGCGTTTACTTCATATGTACATAAAACGCCCCCGGTTATGATCATGAACTAAAGAAAAATTGGCGTTATGTGGCTGGAGGAACACAGAGTGTACGTCGGATTGGATAGGGGTAAGTTTTGACGCCGTTAGGCACCATCGAATAAAACTGGAATCGCATATCAAACTTGAAATGATAGAATACAGCAAAGCAAGGCTCGGAAGTGGGGAGAAGTGGGGACTGTCTCAATTTGCGTCGAGGTGGAATAAGTCATTGTTATTATTGCCTATCCGTAAATTTTTTTCGCATTGTTGATATAGCTCATTTCAGCCTCAAATTGCGCTCTCGCTTCCTGTCTTGCCTTGACATAACATTAAAAATGGTCTTCCACAAGTTAGAACGCGTCTATGAAATGATATTGCCTCGTGGAGATTTTGAAACTGTTGAGCCACAGCCAACCCTCCAGGTGCTTTTTACCTACGCTCATCATCTTCTCATGGGGTATGCCTAGTCGTCCGTCTCATTCACAAGATCTCGAATTCTAAATCATCTACCCATACTTGTAGAAGTATCGTTTTATGGGCTCTTTTTGAATTGATACAACTTACCACTTCCATTGCAAATTGTCATTACTATGCCGGAATAAAAATTCCAATCGTGGATTTTTTCGTCACCTGGACAAACGACTTTGTGATAATTATGTGGCCAGTGAGGAATTTTCTGCTCTATTTCGCGAAGAGAGCAATTACACCGGTGTAGGTCGAGATTTTGCTTATTTTCAGAGACGATCGATCGCTTTTGTGACATGGAAAGTATTCGGAGCCAAAATACGTTCGGATTGTGAAATTTGGGGATGGCATCACTCAACATCATCCATCATTTTCCAAGCGAGTATATTCTGAAGCCATTGGTGTATTCAAAGCTAGCCCGTTGAGCTTCAACACCAACTCCTAAACCTATCAAACGAATTTCTTCTACAAGACTAGCCTCCACTCAATCTCAACGATCGGACTTCGGAACCCATTTTGATAAACTCCGAGCCGACCAGCGAGCTCTGCTTACGCTGTGTCTCCGAAGATGTCTGGAGTTTTTGAAAACCTCACTCTCCATTTTATTCCGTCTTCAATTGGTGGTGATCGTGCTCAATATATCTCGTCTGATTGTTCCATGAAGATAAAAAACGACTTGTATTGATCGTCATGTCTGAGGCTTCATCTATTGCCACTCTCCCGACTGAGAAAACATTCACTGCTTACAGTCAAGAGCAAGGCAAGGCATATGCCCAATCTCGCCCTGATTATCATTTTACAGTGTATGAAACTATTCTCAATCATCACAAAACGAGCGGTGGCCTGCTCGATACCATTCTCGATGTTGGCTGCGGACCAGGCAACGTTGTTCGTGCATTCAGCCCACACTTTTCTCATGCAATTGGCCTAGATCCTTCAGAGGGCATGATGGCCACTGCTCGGTCATTGGATGGTCTCACTTCTACATCCGAGCAGATACGATATGAAGTCTCCACGGCCGAAGACCTTGGGATAAATCTTCCACAGCCCATCCAGGATGCCAGTGTGGATCTCATCACTGCTGCAAATGCTGCCCACTGGTTTGATATGCCTCGCTTCTGGGTCAGTGTTGCTCGTGTTCTCAAGCCTGGGGGAAGTGTTGCGCTGTGGACAAGTGGGAGGAGTAGAATCCATCCGTCAGTACCGGGTGCTACAATTCTACAAGATATCATGGACCAGATAGAAGAGAAGTATCTCAGCCCGTTTTTCGAACCGGGTAATTTTCTCACTCGCTCTCGGTATACTAGTCTACCACTTCCATGGACTTTGGAGCAACCCATCTCCGAGTTCGACGAGAGCACGTTCTTTCGCAAGGATTGGGATGTTGACGAACAATTCTATTCGCTTGAGCCAGAACTGAATATGGATATGTTTGAGAAGATGATAGCAACGTCCAGCCCGGTCACCCGCTGGCGCCAGGCTCATCCGCGTGATGTTGGCACGGAAAATGACGTGGTCAGGATTTATCGAAGAGCAATTGAACGCCACTTGAATGAGGCCGGAGTAGAAAAAGGAAAGGAAAGGATCAAGGGAGTTATTCATGGTGCGGTGCTAATTGTGAAGAAAAAATAAGAAAACCCATGCTGGATGTCATTTCTTTGCTGTTCTCCTCCTTCCCTATTTCGTTTAGCCACGAATGGTTATCTTTGAATAGTTTAAGTATGATCAAATAGATACTCAATTATGGAGCGCATAATCTGCTTCGTTGACTGTGTCAACCCTGAAACTGTCTTTGCGATTTTATTGCTGTTAGTGTCGCCAGTGAATATCAATTGTTGACAGCGGACCTAGATTCCATAGTAAACCTTCCAATACAAGTTAAAAACACCTCAAAATTGGTCATCAATATGCTCTTGTTCAAGTGGAGACGACCTCCGAAAGGATTTGAAGCGAAGAGCCCAGGCCAGTGGTAGGTACTGTGGAGCCATCTTGTCAGCATCCTCGATGCATTTTTAGTCGCATCAGCCCTCGAAAGCCCCAATCTATCGGCTTGGCGTTGGGGGCAGATTCGATGTCAGGGGTACTAACAAAGCGTGTTCGTTTAAAGACATGAATTGCATCTTCAGTGACGCTGCAATGTACTACATAACTAATAATAATATGAGGAAGAGGGTTGGAAATTCGTCTATCGTTTATATTCGTAAGTATTATATACGGCCCTAAGAATGGCTCTTTTTATAGATGCTCTTTTGCCACTCGATGTGACCCCTCTCCATCATCAGTATCTGCCGTTGTAGTGACCTCGAACGTGCGATGGATACCGACTTCCATTTTTGCTGAACTTCCATGATCTGAAGTCAGTCTTTCCTCACTGCTGCTCGGGCTGGAAGGTTGTGGCCACGAATTTTCCATGTCTCTTTGGCTCTCGATATTTGTCACAACCACAGCTAATTTATCCGGTCTCAATTCATTCCTCCCATTCGTATCCAGCGAGCCAAGTGGCATCGGTCGTTGTCCACTGGCCCTAGCTTGGCGTGATCCTGAGATCCTAGGGAACCCAGATGAGTAGTCTGGGTCGGAGCGAGAGCCCATGATTTTGCGAAGGAGAGGGCGAAGGGTTGCGAGACTTCCGGCCGTTATTCCGAGACCGGCTTCGATGTTTGACCAAATAGCGATTTGGTAGGTAGCGTCTATTTGAACACATTAGCATGTAAATCCTAAATCTTCATCATACACCCATCCGAAGTTCTCACAAAGGAATTGAAAGTCGCCAAATGTTTTTACGAAAGGGAATCGAATGATAACAGCAGATGATGCGCTAGTATACTGTCAGCTGTGTGTCTCAAGAATAAAATTAACGATAGCTGGGACATTGACTTACATGCAAGCCATGCTGAGAATACCGACTACAGCATATTTCGCCTGGCGTTTCATATGCAATTTCCTCACGAGGAAAATTGGCAGGATTCCAACAGTGAAGTCACATAGGGCAGCAAATACACTGTATATGTACGTCATTGTAATGATGATGTTGATGCTGATGCAGTAGCCCTCGATGGAAGGGTCAAAGGCCAAACGGGTCCAGAAATAGGACAGCGGCTTGCATTGCAGTAGCATCAGGAACATGAATACTAGACCAGCAAGGACGGTAAGGATCATCACAATGTAGAGTATCCATATGTGATGCCTTTTCACGGTGATTCGCATAAGGAAAATGCAAACTGAAATTTTGCAGAAAATCGAAGCAAAGCAGTAGGCAATTTCGCAAAGCCACCAGTACTTGTTTTATTGTCAGAAAGCCAACTTTAGTCACCGTTAATCATTCGAAGTCTCACCTTCATAGCCAGGACTCGATTCTCCGGAGTTTCGTTCTCATATAACTGCCCAGTGCCGTGAAGGGTGCCTCCAATCATGCACGCACAGAACATGACATAAAACGCCTATATCGATTAGCCCGATACCATCAATAAACCTTCGACCATTGAAATTGACAGAAGAAACTTTCGCTTACCATTGCAAGCACCATGGAGCCATCGTCCCATCCAAATCCCTTCACAACCCACCCACGCACATAACAGCGAAGCATGACGGTTATACATGCTATTGGCAAAAAGACTGCCGCAACCGTCCTTACTGCCAGCACCCTTTGGTGCTCATCTTCGCTCATCATCCTGGCGATGTGATCGACTCATTTCTGACAGGAAAGCAATTGTGTGGGGAAACGCGGACTTTTAAAAACCGGACGTGCAGTGCAAGTGGGCACGCAGTCTGGGAGGCGAAAAAAGCCCGAAGATCCAGAGCTTTCGGCGCGTCAGGGGCGATCTTAGTGTCCCAGAGGCAAGTGATGAAAAGCCCTAGACGAATAGTGCAGAGCGATCGACAAAAGATGGCGCAGGACAGACGAGTTTAGAGAATAGTGTACAGACAGTGCCCAATCCCTTTGGTTGACAGCTGCAATATTGTGTTATTGTGTGGGGATTTTCTAACTTGCTGGGACGAGCAATGAATCCGTCATGTACCGAGGAGATACTTTCGAACCAAAGGGAGCATTAAGAGAAGAAACTAGACTCCGCCCGTAAACCCAGTATGGCGTGAAGAGCGATATAGACCCACAATAACGCGGGACGGTCATCCAGAATCGGCAGCGATTCCGTTGGCAAGTTGCGAACTATTGTCGGGAATTTGGGGTTATCGACAGAATACGTCCCGTGAATCTGGTTCAGAGTCTCGGTTTTTTGACAATTGCTTTGTGCTTGGCTGACGAGACGCGTGGTGGGGAACGTCTTTTTTTAACAAGTCGCGATGATATCTGACAGTTGATTGACACCGCCGAGACCCTGCAAACCCGTCCCTACTCTCGTTCTCGCAATTGACTGTGTGTGGCCAGGAGCACAGATTGTATATTCCGAGGTTTTCTCTGGCTCGTGATCGACTTGTGATTGCCGGGCCGCTGCTCGAACAGTGGATACTAGCTATTGGTCGTCTAATCAAGAGCCTTGACAAGGAGGATTTATCTGAAACACGACCGCTTGTTCCCGTCTACGCCGAGATATACAACCCCTTGTTTCTGCTTAGCATTCCAGGGTTTTCAGGCATCGAGACCGTTGAACACGGAGAAAGTTTCCAATCGTCGAACTCTGAAAATTTGATCTTCGAGGCCTGTGCGAAAACAGTAATGTTCAAAATTGGGGATGCGAGATTAAATCGATGATGCGCAGAGTGGGACAAGTCACGATCAGCGGAGACTTTGGATTTCCACTTGTATGTATGAAATGATTGCTGTGGAGCCAAAGAAACTTCCACAAGTTTGTAATGCAGCCATGGATAAATGGGTTGGAGAAACTAGCAAAAGAGATGTTCTTGTTTCATGTTATCAATTGCTTTGCTCCAACAGAATATTAAACACTTCCGCAAATTTCCTTGACAAGCCCCAATGGCCAATTCGGTGCAGAAGATCCACCAATCCACATAAAGTGCTCGATTCAGAAGCTTTGGGCTTTGACTTGCGATAGCCATTGGCTTCAAAAAGTAAGGCCTCCCCGTTCATTTTAAGTAAAGAGATCTCAGGGAAATTCATGTCAAGTCCTGTCAAAATGTCCGACGTATTCCCATCTCTTCCAAACTCACAATACACATACAAAACAGTCGCTGCCCGATAAATTGCTCGGGGAACATGGATGGCTGGTTCTAGACCCACGGGGATAGCTTGCAATTTTCGAAGAATCAATACTCCGTGTAAAGCGCAACGCTGAGCTTCCCGAGACGAAGACCATGTATGAAGATAATCGCGATGATGTATAGATCCTTCATGCCCTTCCCTTCCAAGTGCTAATTCTAAACGAGAGATGTCTACCAGAAGCGATATGAACACCGAATGCCATAAGACCTCTAAACAATATGGCTCGAAATTAGTGGCCTCGGAGTTAGCACGGACATTTTGGTCAAAGATTTGAATCAGCTGGGGTTCAAAGTGCTCCAAAATTTCAATTTGCCTATTACAAGCAAACGACGCAAGCTTTTGCTCCATTATATGAGAACCAATACTTTCCAATCTTATGTAGCACTGAAATCCATCAGGTTCAAATTTGACTTGGTTAATTTCATTGGAACTCAGCGAAGAAGTTCCGAAGCGTGATGTTGGCGTACTTCTACTAGTAGTCAATATTTTCTTCCACTGAGTGGAATTTGGCGCCATCCAGAGATCATGGCGTGCCGTCCGTGGAAGCAAATGAGACTCGTATCTCATCAGAGGGTGTGTTGAGACGAGTTCAGAAATCTCGGTATCTAAAATATAAAGACCGGCTGCAACTCTTCTTAGCCATACTAAAATTAGCAGTAATACTAAAACAAAACTACATTTAGGATGGTGACCAAGTATCTCACCTATTTTGTTCTTCAATTCGAACCCAAGCTCTCCATGCATCCTCTGTGGCATGTGTCTCCAAGATTGTACTCAAGCGATCAGTCGCTCTGCTGGCGTCAAACATCTTATAGAGACGAGCCCACTGTTTGAATCAGCAATCTATCTTTCAGATCATCTTAGAGGCCACTTACCGTTGTGACTGTGCCATGGAATGTTTGGAGAGTGAGAATGTCTCTCGGTTTCTGTTCATATCAGTCTTAGTCAACCCGAGTCTCCTTTATCTGGCAAGAAAAGAAAAGGAGTTTACCCCAGAGAGCATTGCAAAGGTTTGCCCAATGAGCGCTGCTTGGGTCATTGCTACAGCCTCTGATTTTCCACTAAGAAGATATTTCTCCCACTGGGTACGTAGTAACAATAATTTAGCTCCAACTTGACCCAAGGTATTTCTTCGGTTACAGTGATTTCTAACTTACCGATGACAAGATTGCTTTGTTGAGTCTTTCGAATATGATTGACCCTTGTGTCACTGCATATTTTGAACCAACGAAAAGGCTCCCAATAGAACATATTGATAGAAGTAAGAGTGAGCTCTTGGTTGAAGGCCGAAATGTAGGAGCATGCACAATTGGGAAAACCGGGTGAAATCTAGTAAAGAATAATTGAACACAGAGATTCTGGGATAAAATAGAGTCAACCTCATCCAGATTCGGGTTTACAGGAGGTTAAAAAAGGATACTTACCAGGAAATCTGTCGATGGTAATGGCTCCGTTGGAACCCGCTGCTGAAGCCGTTGGAAGAGATTCTGTCGGTATCTCTCATCCAGTTCTGTATTTTCGGCCGTTGCCTCAGGCGTCGCTTGCCCATTGCTATGCGTTCCAATATAGTTGAACCAATGCTGACGCACTCGGTCTTCTTTGTAATTACACGAGGTGTCAATTGGTATTCGAAGTGCTGTATCGGTACTGCTCTCATTGGCGGTATAGGCGGGGGAAAAGAGACCAAGGGTATTCTCCATAATGGACGAATTGAACGCATCCAGATCAAAATTCTCGTCAGCTAGCCAAACGGGGGTTTGGGAGTTTGTATTAAATTCTAAAAGTTCGTCCACGTTGGGGTTGAAGAGCTCATTCAATACTGGTAGAGTGCCCTCTGAATTACTGGCCGAGTCGTGCTGGTCGGGAGCTAGGATGTTCGTCGTTGTCCCATTATCAGCTCCAGTCCGCGATAACTGGTTGGTATTGATCTCAAGAGAGGCTAGACTGGCGCTACCCTGGTCTGTGCCTGTTAATGTCTCTAGAGGGTGTGTTGCTGACCCGAATGTCTGGTCTTCTTTACCTGTGATATCATGGGCTCTCATGTGTCGCAAAAGAGAGTCACTGAATTTGTTGTCTAATGTAAGAAGATTGGCCAGCCTTCTACCGGGAGATAAACTTACTGACGCGTGAAGGAATTCCCACATACAGAGCAATTGAATGGCTTTTCTTTGGTATGCGAGCGAATGTGTCGAGAAAGATGTTCCTCTTTCGAAAACGACAGGAAGCACCAGGGGCAGATCCGTTGTCGCCGTGCTCGATCCCGAGTCTTCGGCATTGTCTATTTAGTACAGTGGCTCAGACAATAATTGTAGCGAAGTGTGAAGTGAAGGTGAACTTGTCAAACCTGGAGGTTGCGGGACCTCAACTAGACCCCGCATGTTTTCCAAAGGTCCCACATCCACCGTTTCCGGCGACGAACTGTCGAGGTTATTTCATTTAACATCAATTCTAGCTTGAAAATAAAGTAATATAAGGACTAGTAGCCTGCGGATTGTCAAAAGCGTCGATTAATACATCATACGGCGTCGAACCCCAGCTATCTTCTATCCCAGTTGGATATGATTTCTGGGTCCAATATTATAACTTCCTGGTCTAATTTCTTTAGTTTTGAGGTTACCTTGCATGTAATAGGGCTCAAGTACAAGTTGTACCAGTAAAATACCATTCTATAAAATCAGAGGTATGTAGAATCGGACATTCAAGGGGCTCTTCTTTTCAGATTTCGAAGTTTGAATCAAGTTCCAGCCCCCCATAGGACTTCAATTTGGCCGTATCTGCATAAATTTGTAATATTTTATTCTCACTAGGCATCGACTAATTCGACAAGAAAACTAATTTGAAGATATGGGACGAAAACAAATATTTTGTAGATTTCTGATGGTATAATAAGGTTGACTCTTCAAAGTCTGAGCCACGTATATTGAGCTGTAGTTTATAGATTTATATGCCTCGGATGCTTCTTGGGTCGTGATTAAACCCCGAGTGCATGAAATGATGACTCAGTTGAGTTCTAGATTGGAACGATAGTTATACTTAAAGTACATATGACCCGAATCAATGAGACGTACAATATTTCTTTGAATATTCCAAGAACTTGGAAATTAGGCATCAACTATCATCTGTCGAGAGAATTGTAGAATTCTTCCCAATCCAACGGTGGCTCATATCCTGCCGCCTGTGAGAATGTTGATCTTTCTTTTCTTCATTGGCCCAACAATCGAAACAAGGGGTGAAATTGTACTACATACAGCTCCATCCTACCACTACTGGAAATAAGAGCAAGTGACGGGCCAATCTGGCCATACAGATGCTGGTTGAGGCAATTGATTGGGCATGGCTGCATTATTGATCACAAGCATACAGTACGATTCGGTTTTTCAAGTTGAACTTCGCCTCTTAAGACCATTGGCGTGATCTATACCTTCAATCATCTGTACATCGGCGCAACCATCTGACGCTTCATAATCAACCTAATTCCAATTTCGAGAAGCTCTGTCCGATCTAAAAAGAAACAATGTCTTGAACACTCCTGCATTAACAATGACTTACCCACTGTCGCCTCCTTGCCCAATCCGGCCTGTAAAAAAAGCAATGCAACACAGGACCACCCTGAATTCCGAGGCAGCCGAAGATTGTTGATCGGTGGAGTTTCCGCGGCAGATCCCTTTCGACTGGTCCTATATCTTAGCGCATTTCCAGATTCAAGGAGTCGAGTTACTCTGCTTCGCAAACTAACACGATAAGGTTTTCAGATCTTGCTCACATGGCAAGTGAAATTCCAACAGATCAAGCCCATGGTGGGCGGCTTGATTCTAGTGTATCAACCATCCCTTGTTCCAACAATGAAGAGTCACAAAAAGTCACGTTGAAAATGATCCTCCTTTCAATATTGGTATCCTGGGCAGCTTGGATTGCAAGTTTTGATAATGGTTTCGCTGGTGCGGTTCTTATCATGCCTTCTTTTCAAAAAGCCTTTGGCCATTGCAAGACAACATTCGATGCGGAATCCGGGAGCAATACGGTGCAATGCAATCTCAGTACCTTACAACAGTCCTTGATCAGCATCGGTATACTATTTTCTGCCGTTGGTTCCATCTTCTCTGGAATTTGCGGATCAAAAATCGGTCGAAAGAGTACGATTCTAATTGCCTGTGTCTTCAACGTAGTCGGAGCTGCAGGTATGCTGGGTACATCTGGCAATTTCACGGCCTATATTGTCTGCAAATGCATTAGTGGTATTGGCACGGGTCAGCTATATTCATCAAGTCTCGTTTATGGCTCAGAATGTGTCATCGCTTGCAAACGCGGCCTGTTACTCGGTCTCTATAATATCGGCCTTGCCATGGGCAATGTGACAGTAGCAGCAGTATGTGCTGGCTCAGCAACACTAAATTTGAGTGATGATTGGCAGTGGAAAACTCCAATCGTTTGCCAGATTCCTCTAGCTGTGAGCCTTGTTGCGGGAGTTCTTATGTTCCCAGAATCGCCTCGATGGCTCCTCACAAAGGGGAAAGACGAGTCTGCCCGGGTTTCATTTGGTTCAATCCAATCTCGGGATCCATATTCAAACGAAGTATCTCAACAATTACTTGATGTGAAGAAGCACTTAGAATTCGAAAGGACAATGGATAAAACAACTTCTTGGTCGGAAATATACCGTGGTACGAACTTGCGTCGAACAGCCATTTCCGCTTTGATATTGATCAGTCTCCCCCTAACCGGAATTCAATTCATCGCTCTTTATGCGCCCGTTTTCCTCAATGGCGTTGGAATCGATAATCCATATTTAATTAACGCCATAGTCGCGCTATGTATCTTTGGCGGAGCTTTCATTGGTCCCCCTATCCTCGACTATGGAGGCAGAAGATTCGCCATGCTTTATGGTTACAGTCTCATGGCTACCTGTATGCTCATATTCTCTTCGGTGAGCACCGCCCTTGGATCAGATAATGCGATTGCCCAGAAAGTCGTGGTCGCATTTCTCTGCATTTGGGCATTTGTATTTGGTGGATTCGTTGGGTCCAGTACGTGGCTTGCATCGGCAGAAATGCATAGCATTAGGCTTCGCACCTATGGTCAGGCCAATACAACTTTTCTCTACCAGATCTTTGCTTTTGGGGCCACTTTTTGGACTCCGTATATGTTGAACCCTGAATATGGAAACATGGGTCCAGATGTTGGCTATTTCTATTTTGGAATCACTGTTTTTTTCGTGATAATGGTGTTCTTCTTCGTTCCTGAGACATCACGGCTAACTCTGGAGCAAATTGATGACTATTTTATGTCTGGGCAAAAAGCCTGGAAGACATCGACGAAAAAGAATATTGCGCTGGTCAAAACCGGTATCTCGAATGAAGAAAAGACATCTCATACTGGTACTATTGGACAGATCGAAACCACCACCAGTTCAACTTTGACAGCCTGAAGATAATGCTCTCTTGTGTTTTCTACTAGCAGTACCATCAAGTTGTGGAATCTTTTCGGATAATTTGATTCTTTCAAAGATCTCGGAGACCGATCATAGATAACGTTTATAGAAACTCTGCAACATTCATTTAATATCATTCCGAGATTTCACCCGCCTAAAGCTCAAAATCATTACGACACTGCTTTTGAAAAACCCTAAACACTGATAATCTGATTAGGTTTTTGAGAATTCCAAACAAGGGTTGGTTTCCTAAACCAAATCTTTTCGCTTTCTCTAGATAATTCGACATACATTTCCAAAAAAAAAAAAATACTCACCATGTCAAGGATACCAGAAGTCCCTTCAGTAATTCTTTCCCGTCTGCCAAAGAGTCTATACGATTAATTTGTTGTCCGGAGACAGAGAAATCTTGATTTGAGCCAAAACACAAAAGACTACTGATGTATGTCTAATTTTTTGGAGGAAAGTATCAAACTCCTTTCCGACTCTATTCAGTATATTGTATCTGTATACAAAGATCTTGGTTTTGCGTTTGACAATTGATCACTATCACCAAGGGTTGGTTTGGTTCTAATTTTTAGGGTTTCATGGTTGAACCCACGAAACCCTCAACCAGCAACCATAAGATCGTCACCCCATCGAACCACGTTTTCTTATTATTTTCTATGGTTGAATCTGTGAATAGTAGGCATCATAAGCGCATAATTCCATTATTCCAAGCCTTCTCGTTTACCAGTCTCTTTTTGCTCTTTCTTTTTTTTTTTGCCACTACTGTAAACCTCTATCTTGATTCCGTTTTCTCTTGGTAATTCTACATACAATTTCGAAAACATCCAACATGTCAAGAATACCAGAAGTCCCTCCAGTAATTCTTTCCCGTCTGCCCAAAAGTCTATACGATGATCTTGTTGTCCGGAGGCAGAGAAATATTGATTTGAGCCAAAATACACAAGACTACCGATGCGTGTCTGATTTTTTAGAGGATCGTATCAAACTCCTTACCAACGATATTCAGTATATTGAATCCGCGCACAGAGGTCTTGGTTTCGCGCTTGACAATCTATCACTATCGGCAAAGGAATTCCGCGACGCTTTGCGGCCATTTATACCACCCTCACGTCTTATATCGAAAGAATTACGGAACCTAAAGCGGCAGAAGAAGCTTATTAGCGAGGACCTAGAAGACGAGGTTGCTGTCAGAAAGCGACAGCGTACTGGACCTTCAGCCACTGGTCTTTATCTCCGAGCTTACACGGATTCGATGCTCCAACGTGTCATGGCGGCATGTGGCAAGAGAAAGCCCCAGAAAACTTTCAACGCCCGCCAGTTCAAGCATAGCGTGAATGAGTATTATGGAATCGAGAAAGGTAGTGGTTTTTGTCAAATAATCGGATGCGAATTCATAGCAGATGATGTCAAGGCTGCGCACATTGTGCCAAAAAGTCTCACAGGAGAAGAAATATCTTATCTCTTTGGCGGCGAAATTGTTGTGTCGTTGGACCCCCGAAATGGTTGGTTACATAGCCTCACCCCCATACTACTTATAACTGACTGTTTTGCTTTGCTAGCTTTGAGCCTACATAAGAGGGTTGAAGAAGGACTGGACCGAGGTGATATTGTTGTTTTGCCGATCTCCCAAGCCCAAGACACGGGCGATACCGAAATACCGTCAAAATGGAAATGTGTTCTGGTAGACCAGTCGAAGCGTGGACTTACCGTGACACGGATGGGTGGAATTCACATACTATGGGGTGTAAGTGTTGACAGAACCCTTGAAAAAATCGCAAATCTAACCATTATATGCTTAGGATATCGATGGGAACGAACTCGCCTTTTTGAACGATAACCGGCCTGCCAAGAGATACCTATATTTTCGTTTCGTGATGACCTACCTTCATTGGAAAAAAAACGGCATCTTAACCCCTTTCGTATCAAATGTTGAGACAGTACGTCAATTTTGGCCGACACCCGGTCCTTATCTTCGCCAGTCAATGCTTTGCGCATTGGCCCGGAATATTTCCGGGGTAGATCTACCGAATTCTTTGGTGCAGGACCGAACTTTCAATGACGATGAATATCCTCCCTTGGCTGATGAACTCGCCCATGAGCCAGCCGCGTCTGGGTCCATAACCGCCTCGATTATAGCCGCCAGCGACATTGAAAATGCAATGCTAGCTAGCATGAGAAATGCTGTTTCGGATAGTGAGGCTAGCTGCTGCTCCTGCTCCTCCACAATAAACCAGGACGATGAAGATAGGCTTGTCTTCGAGGATTGTATGGAATAATTTTTTAAGCTCGAAGAACCTACCGCCCCATGTGGTGACCCTTCTGAGTCTATTTCGAAGTGATTCCACCTATTCCTCATCTTTTCTTTACGGAATATATAGGATTGCTTCTTGGTTTGGAGAACCCACCGTCCGATGTGATGACCCTCCCCAGCCTAGAAAGCGTCCGTGCTTCCGTTTTATTTGTATTGTCCGAATTGTTGATGCTTCTCTATTGCCCTGTATTGTGTCTCCATGAACTGTATACTGTTATTATTATTATTATTATGTTGCATTCTGACAATCGGCAATGGGTCTGCTATTGGACCGCCTGCGACTTTCTTGCTTGTACTTTTACGATATGGGAATATAATCTCAATCCAATCGTGCTATAAGTCGCCTATAAGTATACTCCTTGTCTAGGTGATGTAATTGGGTGTAAGAAAGGCATTCGTATCGGGGCTTTCGTCTATTTTACTAGTATGTTCATACAAACTTTCGTATGTGGATTAGTTATAGAGATTTTGCCTATCCACTCCAGTTAACGGCTGCAACCGTAGGGAAAGCCGTGGGTACTTTTTGATGGAAATATCGCGTATTTCCAACAGAGTTACAGCGTGAGATCAAGCTTTTCCACGGTTGTGACGTTGGAGTGTTCGTTTAGTGTTGGTATTATATAGACACATACTGTATGTATGTAGATGTTTGAAAGGTCCCGCAAGCCCCTCTGAATGTCCCAAACAGGTGCCACTGCCCTGTCGATCTGCTGCGATATTGCAGCAATGTTGAAGCAAAAAGCGGCGAAAAGACAAGTTGAGCTGGATTCAGCTGCTACTTGGCGGGGAAAAAAAACCATGCATAGCATGAGCTATATCCTTCATCATTCTACCACCGTGAGATTCCTAAGAATGAAGCGAATCCCGTATTGAACGTAGGGTTAATATGATACTTGGAATTCAACATGTTGAACTAAATATCCAGGTTCATAATGTCCCTTGTTCATTCAGATCAATATCCAAGCCAGCTAATAGCTAGTCGATAGAGCAACAAATGGATGTACTACGAAAAAATTTGGGGGAAATGATTATTCATTTTGTTGCTGATTTTCAATTACAAAGTGGAGCCTCAACCCAATCGGGCCAATCGACGATCCTGCCGTTGTCTTTGAATGCGAAGAGCAACACAGTAATGTGAAGGAGGCCTTTTGAACGGCTTCAAGCTGATCCTGGGCATAATCTTATTATTATACATTCTTTCTAGAAAGATAATGGTTACTATCGAATTTTTCTTTACAAAATAATTGAAAATAAACATAAACAGGAAAAAAAAAAAACAGTCTTCGCCATGTGTCTAGTCACGTGTTTGAATTTTCCTCCGGGCAGTCTAGTCAAGTCTACATTCTCTTTTCTTTCCACATCAAACACAAAAATCAATCCTGATGGACGGCATCAAAATTGAAGATGGCGCCCAGCCATATTCATCTATGGCTGGGAAGCTGGACCCTAAGCTCCTTCAGGCTCTGGACGTGATGGGCTTCACAACCATGACCCCAGTCCAACATCGCGTTTTGACTGAACTTCCCAATTGGCGCAGCGATTGCCTCGTCCAGGCCAAGACTGGAACTGGTAAAACTTTGGCTTTTCTGCTTCCAGCTTTACACTGTCTTCTTCAAGGCCAGGCTCCGCCAAGGGGCCAGGTTGCTATCTTGATCATTACTCCGACCAGAGAGCTTGCTCAGCAAATTGCCAAATCATGCGATCAACTTACATCACAGCTTGCCCAACCATTGGAGTGTCATATTGCTGTTGGTGGAACTGCCCGCGCATCTGCTCATTCACGATTTATGAAGGGATCACCATCCGTCCTGGTGGCGACTCCTGGACGACTGAAGGACTATCTTTCTGACCCCTCAACCGCTGAGAAGCTGTCCAATATCCAAACTTTGGTTCTGGATGAAGCAGACACCATGCTTGAGACGGGTTTCATTGCCGATGTCAAGCGTATCCTCCAACTCATTCCACCGAAAAATACTGGCTGGCAAGGCATGTGTTTCTCGGCCACTGTTCCACCCAAGGTCAAAGATGTGATTAGTATTGTCTTGAAAAGCGGCTACAGTAACATCTCAACAATTGAGAAAAATGAAACACCGACTCATGAGAGGGTTCCTCAGTACCACGTCCTGATTCCTGGCGTGGCGCAGACATTCACCTCGCTGACCGCTCTTCTGAATCGTGAAAGCAAGAAGTGCTCGAAAATCATTGTCTTTGGAGTTACTGCGAACATGGTAGCTCTCTTTGCCCGAGTCTTCTCCCAGGGCCTAACCCCCCTGAAAGTCTTCGAGATCCATTCCAGGCTCAATCAGAACGTACGCACAAGAACCACTGCCCAGTTCAAAGAAGCAGACTCGGGTATCATGTTTGCCTCGGACGTTATCGGTCGTGGAATGGACTTTCCCAACGTCGACTTAGTTGTTCAAGTTGGCTTGCCATCGAACGGCGAGCAATATGTTCACCGCGTTGGTCGTACAGCCCGCGCCGGAAATGATGGCCGCGCCATTATTCTTCTAACGGAAGCTGAATCTTTCTTCATGAAGATCAACCGTCACCTACCCATTCAGCCTCACCCGGATACCGACAAGATCAACGAGGATGCTCTCGCATGTGCCGAAAGTGTCGCCCAGGCTATGTATGGTGTTGATGAGGAAACAAAGCAACGAGCCTACTCTTCATATATCGGATTCTTCGCTGGATCGGGGCTTCTCAAACAAGTTCGTCTCGACAAACCCGGTCTTGTTCAACTCGCCAATGACCTCGCCATCAACGGTATGGCATGTCCGGAGCCTCCTCCAATGGATAAGAAGGTCATTGGTAAAATGGGCCTGAAGGGTGTACCTGGCTTCAACTATGCCAGCGGTGGTGACTTGAGAGGTGGCAATGCTGGACGGTCGCGCCAACGTGAACGTTCAAAGAGCAATGGACGCGACGCCTTAAGCCCTGGAGCTGGTCGGAGAGACCAAAGGGGTGCTATTGAAAAGAATGGCCGAAATGGAGGTGGTGGTCGTGGAGGAGGCCGTGGTGGTGGCCGGGGTGGTCGGGGTCGCGGAGGACGTGGAGGACGTGGTGGACGCGGTGGTGCACAGTCATGAACCTCTTCGACTTGCAGCAATTAATTCAATATTCGACAATTCGATAGACAAAAACGGATCGGGATACTTGATTTCTGGGTTGGCGCTTGTTTTACTGCAACACTCATAGACTTTTCTGAATAATTGACAAAAGCATTTCTTAACATAGTATACGAGCTCACCAAAGTAGAAACCATTAGGACTCGATAACGTAGAACAAGGGGCATTTCCATCTGCTTCAAATGTCTTCAATGATTTAATCGTGAGAAGTGTCCAAGAGGGCCTTCAGAGCTAAAGCGCATAATGATGGTTCAAAAGCTACTAGAAGTTCAGGGTTTTCAAGAGTGACAGACCAATTCTTGAAATAGGTTAACTAGGCACTTGCTATGTAGCCCAAGTACTACTCCTTTACCAATCCGTATAACTCCAAATAAAGCTACTCTTTTAATCCGATTACAGGCTCTTCATCGAAGTGCATATCAGCCTACTTCTGCAAATTAACTGACACAGCCCTCCGTTTAAGCGTAGCACTAATTGGTTTTTAACTACAAAATCATCATCGGAGTTAAGTAAGTATATTAAACTCGGCAATTCGCACTCGCAATATACCCCAGACCTCAACCCCTAAGAAAAGAAGTGTAAAAGGGGAATCTGCAGTGAGTGGACTCGGCCCGAGATTCTGCATCGGGTAGGGCAGTCCGACACTGCCGGAGATACGAAGTATACACTGTAGAAGAACGCAAAAAAAAAGTCCAGAGCACACGCGGCCAGCGGTCTTGTTTGGTTCGGATATTGCATACGAAGTGGGTGTTGATCTTCAAATATCTCCACTTCAATGCTTCGGGTTCGATGAATAACTGGCTTCACTTGTATAGTAAGTTTTGATAGATTTGTTGCTTTCAATTGAGAATTTGGCAATACTAGTATTGGGAATTAAGCATTACCGACGGGGCATTCATGTAGCTATAAAGAAGAATGATTAGACGTACCAGTTCAACGGAATGTTCCTTTGATCTAGCCAAAGCAAGCATCAGTAGGTAGAAAAAGTTCAACCAAGCTCAAAACTATAGTCGTCATCCGGCCATTGTCCGATTCCCCACACCCTTTGGTCCACAGTCTTGTAACTTCGGGGCTCGGGAACGGCATGCAGCTTGCATGTCTTGGGGCATTGAACATGCATACGAGTCTATTGCCAAAGGTGTGAATGGTATCCTGTGAATCGGACCACTCTCTGTCCGAATCATGATGGACTATCGTACCCGCAAGGCAAAGTATTTAAATTGAGGATCGCCGATCCATGCGTCCAAAGTTTTTTTTTTTTTCTACTTCAACCTCAAGACAATTCTCAAGCCAGTTCAAGATACTTTAGTACAAGTTCAGAAGAATGGCTTCGTTCATCACGAAGAGCCTCCTCTTCCTGGCTGTCGGTGCTACAGTTGCACAAGCTCAGCTATGGGACCAAGTCATTGAGACATCTTACGGTCCAGTTGAGGGATTCCAATACTTCAACCAATCTACATTGGAGAAGTACTTCAATCGCTCCGAATCAAACGTTGCCGCTTTCCTTGGAATCCCCTTCGCAGCTGACACAGGGTACCAGAATCGGTGGAAACCTCCCCAACCACGCGAGCGCTGGAATAAGACTCTGAAGGCTACAAGTTTTGGTCCTGCTTGTCCGAGTAAGGATACTTCTAATATCAGTGAGGACTGTCTAAGTCTCAACATCTGGACCAATGCGGAAAATCAAGATGCCAAGTTACCTGTCATGGTGTGGAATCAGGGCTCTGACGAAACGAGTGATACTACATGGTGGTATGGTGGAGGTATGGCCTTGAAGGATGTCATTCTCATAACCTTCAACCGTCGTGACGATGCTTTTGGTTATCTTGCTCACCCTGAGCTCAATGCTGAAGGATACAAGGCTACTGGTCACAACACTTCTGGCAACTATGGTGTTCTTGATCAGTTGGAGGTTTTGAAGTGGGTTCAGAAGAACATTGCTCGCTTTGGAGGAGACCCTGACCGCGTCACTGTTGCTGGACAGTCTTTCGGTTCCTCGCAGGTCTACCATGCTGTTAATAGCCCTCTTTTCAAGGGATATTTCCACGGTGGCATCTCCGAGTCGGGTATAAGATATCCTTACGATACTCTATTGGCAGGTCTTGCTACCTCCTACGTGAACATGTCTACTGCGATTGAAAACAGTGTCAGCTACATCAAGTCTCACAATGTGTCCAGCATCGCTGAGCTACGCACTCTTTCCATGGACGACCTTCTCATCGGCTCTCAGGACCGCGTTGGCAATGAATCTATCTGGTGGATAACTGCTATCTCAGCTGGATACCCATTGATTTTCAAACCTGTTCTCGACAACTACGTCCTTCCTGAAAAATATATTGAGACCCTTCTCAACGGGCCTGCCAACGACGTCCCCGTCATCACTGGTAACACCAAAGATGAATCTGGTGCCAGTCCCTCAAACGATTATACCGTCGAGGAATACGAGTCCTGGTGCGCCCTTAAATATGGTAACCTCTCAAGTCAATACTTCCACCTGTACCCATCACACAACAACCAAACAATCGCCAATCAAGCCTGGAATGCCGCTGCCCGTGATACCTCTTTGATCGGCTCTTGGGCTTACGCAACAGACTGGTATAAGAGCGCTTCTTCCGACTTTTATACCTACTACTGGACTCATGCTCCTCCAGGCCAGAACTCGGGTGCATTTCATCAGTCGGAAATCATGTACGCATTGAACGCGTTGTATGCCAACGCTGACACTTATCCGTTCACGGCGGTAGACTATGAAATCCAGGAAAAGATGTCGGCATACTGGGCCAATTTTGCCAAGACCCTGAACCCTAACAATGGCGGTTCATATACCGGCAAGGGCTCCTTGCCTCGTTGGAATCCTAATAGTGCCAAGGGTACGCAGAAGGTCATGGAACTTGGAAACTTCTTTGGGGATGTTCCAATTGCGAAGCCGAAACAGGTGGAGCTTATCATGAAGTACTTCCACCAGCAGACTCCTTACTAGAGAAATTTTTGATGACTTGGAGTGTACTAGTAGATTCTTCCAGACATTCATCGAAGTTTTGTTTCTATCAGCTTTGCCTGGGTAGTGCTTATGTACTTGGATTAAACTTGAATAAATTTTGATAGTTATTACATATACATTCGATGTCTCTTCCATCCATGGATATAGTAGAACGCACACGTAGCCCTGTAGATTACCCTAAATCTGCACGTATCATGCAAGCTTCCCTCCAGACTCAGTCGCAACCAGTAACTACTAGTTACTGGTTCTAGTAGAGCCAAAAAAGGCAAAACAAAGCCCCAGCCAACCATACAATTCCGTTTAGATCAAGCTTCTCCATTGGTCAAACCCAACATGCATCTGATCGTCACGCGGCCCACAATAAAAACCAAATCTTGATCAGGAGTTTGTTGTGCTTAGACGAAGAATGCGACAGACAAGTTGAATCTCATAGATCACCTGCGATGTGTAGTTGCAAGGCCCGGGATATCCGCATTCCCGTCCACCATGAACAAGACTAGCCCCCATTACACCGATTTGATGTAGATAACCAAAAAGCCTGAGGACTCTCGGCACAGTTTCATGCATGGCATAGGCCATGGTCTCGAGATGATGTCGTAAAGTGGAGATTTATCCATGCACGATGTCATTTGCAGCTTCAGCTTCAGCTTCAGCTTCTCTTCCCAAGTTATATTCCCCTGGTGATATAGTCGGGTTTCTTGCTCAATATAGCTCCATGTATTCATTCAACAATGCCAGATGTCAGTATCTCGCCAGAGACCTTGGCGTTAAATCAACCAGGTTGGAACCTCAGAAATGTTTACCATATCGTAAATTAACAAGAACAACTATAAACCTAGTCCATTTGTTTTCTCTTCTCACCCACGAACAGTTATTTGTCTATAATTCTCTAGGAATCACGCAAAAGTACCCCTCAATCCAACATAAACCCCGTGGTTAGAAATAGTGGCGCGCGGACTCATTGTACAACGTACGATTGTTCATTGCTTTGTTCAGGCCTCGTCCCATGCAGCAACCAGAGACTATTTAAATATCACAAGCTCATTTGTTTAGACGTATATACTATTTGACAGACTCACCCCCGCTCCCTTCACTTTATCTCCCTCTGCCTCTTACGTTTTCGCAGAATATACTCTCATCTTTTAACAAGACCTCTCCTTCAAACAATATTCTACGAATACGCCGCAACACGTTGTGCCTCTGATGATCATCCAACTGACTCAAATCATCATCTGAGCGCTATCCTTGAAGCTCATTCCAGTCCCTCCTTGGCCCAATATGCAGGGTTTATCGAATACCTCCGATAGCAATACTACAGTCATGAATCCGGTTGTACCTTCAACTACGAATTCAAATACAGGCTCGACTTCATGGGCTCAAAATATCATCACATCCATCCGAGATCTTTTCAGACGCGAACCTACTTCGGAACCCGAGTCAGATGCTTTGGCTGCTTGGGTTGGTGTACGGAAAGGTAGAGGGAGATGTCGATCTGTTGGGGAGGTTCACTGAGTGCTTCCAAGCAGATGGGAGAATTATCATTCAGGGTCTTGATGGGTAGGGAAGATAGTGATGGTTATGATGGAAGTTTGAATTAGTCTCTTCGAGGAATAACATTTGAAGTGCCTTAGGAAATGCAAATGAATATGAATATGAATATGAAAATTGCAAATGAATAATTCCATGATGTGGTATAGATACACGGTTAACTAGTAGAATCACCGCCATAAAGTATAAGTGTATAAGTACATTGTTACAATATCTCCCCTCAGGAGATTCAAGATACAAAGCGCAGTCCCAAGATTAATCCTAAACATTCACACGAGTAGGAATCTTGACTGTGCCACGAGTACGATCATTACGCGGAACACCGTACCGCCGACCAGGGGCCCAAGGCGCACGACCATCCTTTCCAACAGTCTGCTCAGTGAAGACAGCGTCCTGAATACGGAAGGCAAAGCGACTATCCGGAGGCTTAATTGTCTCAGTGCTACGCTTACGACGATCAGCCGTACGTGCCGCACGCTCTTTCTCGGCTTTCTCCTGACGCTCCAGACGCTCCGCATGGCGCTGAGCCACTGTTCGACGCTCTTCAGGGAAGGCAGCGCGGTCACGGGCCAGCTGGACCAACTGCGGATGCGGGATACGCACGTCTGCAGGCTGAAGAACCTGACGTGCCTTGTCACCCTTGCCAACCCACTCAATGGAGCTAGGTTTCTGGATGACATCTTCCGCCAGATCGGAAGGATGGGTAATTTTATCGCCGACCTTCTTTTCTAACATGGGGGCACCTGAGAAAACGCGGCCCGCATCGACACGGGTGAAGGGGCGCGACTCTGGCACTGGGTAGAAGATCTGGGCGCCAGTGGCGGGGTGGACGGGAAGGTCGTTGATGGGTTCGTGGTAGATTTGACGCTCGCCAGCTTGGGCGAGAGGGGTGGTGGGGATCATTTCGTGCACAGCACGGGCATATGGCAATGCGAGAGGGTTGCCCTAGTTGAATCAAGAAGCGTTAGCTGCGTTGCAGAGTCGTGATTCAAACGTGAATAGAAATAGAGGAAGTGACAGCAAGTATATCAGTATAAAGGGAGTTTTAACCAGTCAAGCTTAGCCTGTGTCTTCAAGACTAATCGATTTTTTTTTTGGTATCTCATCATTTGCGTCGGATGTGCAGGGTGAAATTTTGGCCCTCAAAAGGGAAATGGGAGGGGAGTGCTGTTTTACCTTTTCTCTTTGCCGTCGCTCCAATTCGACTAATCGTACCACAGCAGCAATGCGGTTCATGTCAATACCGAGCTCGACACTGACAGCCCGGGGGCTCTTGTTTTGCTCCTTAACCCGAACGTAAACCTCATTCCGAAGTTCCTCGCTAAGAACAGGTTCACTAATGAAGTGCGAGTTGTTTGGGAAAGGTCGATTGGATTGGGTGCCATCCGCCAGCCTCAAATAATTGGTTTCACCAGGGGTGTGATGCTTCAGACCGGCTCCTTGGGTAGCTAGCCACTCGAACATTTGCCGACGAAGCTTAGTCTGTTGAGTCGCGGTGACTGAGAAATGACGGGAAGATTGTGATGAGGAGCATAGAGAAGGGATAGAAGAGGATGTGGAGGAGGAGGAAGATGTAAGGTAGGGGAGAAGATTGGAGACACTCCGGCTCTGTATCCGGGGAGCCATCTTGAAGGTATTGAGCACGACCCCGGAATGCCGGGAATCGCGGAATAAGACTTTAATTAAGAGAGTGTGTTCAATTGCTGTATTATAGTACAGCAATCGCAAAGCCCTCGACAGCTCGTGCTGCAATTGGTGGATGGGGGAAGGTCGAGTGGTTGAAGTTGTGTTTGTGGCAGAAACTTTCCCGCGCCGAAAAGTTGAGTCGTGTGTGGTGTCACGTGATGGGTATTACGGGGCCATCCAGAACAAACGACCGACAGCAACGTAAATTTCCAAGATATAATTATAGTGTTAGAGAAGAAGCTCGATAGTTTAGAAAATCACATCTCATTTTCTCATTTTATCCATACTAGCAGTGATATCATGTCAAGAACGAAAGAGAATGTAGAAAAGAAAACATTGGAACGAAATTCGATGTAGCGCCCATTTCCCGATTTGCCATGCGACAAAATGAGTTTAAGACAGAGTAGGAAATATTACCCAGAAAAAGAAAAATAAAAAGGATAGTGAATGCAGCGAAATCGGGAGCAAAGATCTGTGCGCCTTTGCCATCAAGAAATGACCATATCCATACCCATGCCATACTATGGTAGTACCGCATAACATCATCCAAAAAGGAGATGCAAGTAAAAACCCAAGAGCCGGACGCCATGCTCTGTTCGTTCCATTGCTGGCCGAGAAGTGTATGATAGGGTAAAAAAGATATAAGATGAGTCCCTTAACACAAGTGCAATAAGAACTGAAGCTACAAATATCCCGTAGCTCATGCCATTCAGTGAAGAATAAACGATGATTAGGCAGTGGCCGAGACGAATAATCGATGAATATAAGAAAATAAATGAAAAGGACACAGACAAATGAGAGAGAGAGAGAGAGCCTTCTTCGAATACTTGTATAGGAAGGGAGCTGATAATTGCAAAAGCGCAAGATAAATAGCAAATTTCCATTTCCGGGTTCACGTGAAAATGCACTGATTAAGAAAGACAACAAACGCAAGATAAGATGTAATGGGGAATCACGGTTGAAAATAGGCGACACCGCGCGTCGAGCTCGGGACCAGCCATTGACAGACAAAACTACTTCGAGTAATGAAGTTGTAGTCAAAGCCGAGGCGCGCGGGCGAAGAAGAAGAAAGAAGAAGCATAATACAAAGCAAACAAGAACACGCAAGGGTATGAGGTGGTGATGATAAAGGCAAATGGTGGACAGAAGAATGCGCCGTGCATGTGCAAGCACTTGCACGACTGACCACAGTAAGGATACAAACTTGACGATGACCTGAAATGCAATCCTCCCAAAGAAAACAATACGTGAAGAAAAAAAAAAAGGAATGGTAGAAGTGCGCCCGAGTCCCCATGCAATAAGGCAGAAAAAAACAAAAAACAAAACAAAAACAAAAAGAGAAGACAAGAAAAGCAAAATCAGAAGAGGAGATAACCGCATCCCGCAAGAGCCAGAGATAGAGTGAAATACAAGAGACATTAAAGGCAAGAAGACAAAAAAATCAGAGCCCGAATCAATACTCCCGAGAGGTATGCAGCCGCCGAATGCTGATCTAACTCGCGAAACGAAAGGAACCCCCCCAATGCGCCAATTACCCCATAGTTCGTTCATCAAACATGCCGGACATGATCTCAAATATAATGCTTGGGACCTCAGCGACCCATCATGTAATCGGGGTAGAAGGAATTGAAGCCGTTCATATTCGGTGCCGCGTTGTTATTATTGTTGGTAGGAGTAGCTCCGGGTGGTGGCGGCGACATCATCATCGAGTTACCTCCACTAGTCCGAATTCCAAGGCCCGAATTGTGACTGAAGTTGTTGTTTGCCATCATCGCGTGTGGGTGACCTTGTCCGTGTATGGGATTACCGCCACCGTTTCGTACTGGCATTGGCATTGCTAGACCGGGAGGTGCGGCAAGTCCAGGCGGTGGTCCACTAACCGAGGAAAACATATGGCTGTGCATACTGCTCAGATTGTTGCCTCCTGGAGCCCCGCCTGGTCCGGAAAGAGGATTGGCAGGGTTCATGCTACCAGGCTGACCCGAACGAACACCCAGAGGGTTTTTGGAGAAACTCAGACGAATGCCAGTCTTGACGCTGTTGGACAACTTGTAGCCATACAGCTCATTGAGTGCCTTGCTGGCCATAGCAACTTCGTCAAACTCCACGAAACACATTGGTCCATTTTGTTTGTTTCGGAAACACAGTCGCTTGTATCCGCGTTGCTTGGAGAACAGAGCCTTGAGCTCCTCCTCGGATGTGTCTGGCGGGAGATTACCGACGTAGAGTGTGTTGCATGGCGGGTTGAGGTCGTTCGGGTTTGCAGCTGGTAAGCTATGTCGAGGTGTATGTTGACTGGTATAGGGGAAGCTGTGGCCATGACTATGGCTGACAGAGCCAGGATAGGCAGACTGTGGACCATTGCTACCCATGCGCTGGCGGTGATCACCACCTGCATAATTCGGAAGAGGCGGGGATGACATGGCCGTAGAGAGAGACATATTGGCAAATCGACTGGTCGGGATCTGGGGATTGGTCGACCGACGGGGGGCCGAGACAGATGCCGAATGTCCATTTTCCGCGTAGCCCACCGGATCTTTCAACAACTCACCCGTCTCCTCATCGGGATCTTCATCGATCATCGATTTGCCTGTCACCCGGGGAAGGTCACCGACGCCGTTTCCGATCGGAGATTGTGGAGAAAATATATTATGCAGACGTGAACCAGATTCCGATGCGGAGGGGAGACCTTCACCGATTGCTTGGCCCGATGGGTTTGTCGATGAGAGTCTTTCAAGACTTTGAAAAGTGCCGTTGAAACGCGATGCTTGGCGCCCACTCAACAATCCGCGAGTTGCGGTATGATCGATGGTGTTGCGACGCGTGTTGGAGAGATTGGATCCGACCGCACCAGGGTACATCTCAACCACCATGTTCGCGTCGTTTTTGGAGTTTGGCTTGCCGTCAAGTAAGGCACGCGCCTCTTCGGCGGCCGGGAGAGTGTTGAATCGAGCGATCGCGCTGAGGAATCCGTCATCCTCCGGGTGGTCGGAGTTTACGAAATCGGCATCGATGAAATCCTTAGCGAAAAGGAGCATGCTGCGAAGGGCCTCGCGACTCGTATTACGAGGAAGTTTGCGCATCAAAATCGCACCACTCCCACTGGGGGTGCGCCCCAGGCCATTCAAGGCCTGGAGATTGCGGTCGGAATCGCCGAGACGCATGCCGCCGTCGAAAGAGGATCCGATAGGTGAGAAGGGGTGTGTGAAAGTAGGAGCTAAAGTACTGGGCGCTTGCGATGCGGTTGGACTGTACACGTCGGTCGACATCGCATGCTGAGTTGTGGCTGGCGCCTTAGGAGGGAGTTGTGTTGGCGATGAGCCAGACGATACCGACTCGGTGCGTTGGGTGATTCCGAAAGAGCCAGGACTCGTTCGAGTAGACTGATTCGAGCTGCTGCTCATGCCTCACGGAGTCGCTGAGTGACGTTTAGAAAGAAAGGGTTACAAAAAAAAATTCTTTCTCTTTGATTCCCCTCTGTCGCGACACACGAACGTCAAAATGTAACAACCCCAACAACGGACAGGAGTGTACTCGTAGCCGATCTTAGAGAATAGCGCACGACAAAGCGATCGTTGTGATAAGTGGCGCGTCAAAAGTTCGAGTAGTATTGGGGGGAAGATTTGAGTGATTCAATCGAAAGTCGTCGCGAACAGAAAGTCTCTCATCGGAATGCGACAAAGCGCGCGTCGTTTTGACGTAGTGTGGACGGAAGGTTGGGTGTAGTAGGAAGATGGAAGATAGAAGAGAGAAGGAAGCGAAGTTGCGCGACGCCAAACAGGAACGATGGATGCAAAAAGAAAGGGGGAGGGGAAGGATGGGAAGATGATGAAAGAAGATTAAAACAGGAGAGGAGGAGGAGAGGAGGAGGGGGGGCAAAGAGAGAAGGGAAGGGGGAAGGGGGGAAAGAGAAAAGAGTCCGGAACAGTCGAGAGTCCACTCAGTGCCAGATCCATGGATCTGCTTCACGACGCGCCTCAAACGGGTGTACAGGTATCATACAGGGTCAATGGACTACCATCAATGCGGAGGTCTCCATAGTGGGGGGGATGTACCCGGCGGCAAAGTGACAATACGCTGTCAGAAGAATTACCATACAGCTCGACTATGGTAGCTGGCCGGTTGCAGAACGTGGGAAAAGTGCGTGTCCCGAATGAGGAATGCCTGGAGCTGATGTTTTCTAGAATGAGTCCACTATCCCCTAGATAGGTATAGCTCTACAGCATTGTGTCTTCTCAATGACTACGGAGTATAACTACAGGTATGCAGTATGTACATTAAACTACCGAGTTATAAGAGCAGTACTTAAAACAACGCTGAAGTAGCCTAGATAAGCACCAGCTCCCTCTATTCGTAACAGTGACCATGTGCATACACAGTATAGGTGGTACCTCGAACCCGGCACCTTAATGCCGCTAAATAGGCCACGAGCAAATCAGTAACATGAGTGAGCAGCCAACGAGCCTAGCAAGCCTCGGTCATAGCTTTGTTCCAGGCAGCCGGGTGCTGACATTTCAACGGGTATGCAGGAATGAATCAACGACTGACAATTCACCCCAAAGGACGGGAGGAATATTAGGCATCACCTCGGTACGGAGGAGTTACGAGTACGCAGTACATAGTTTAGTGTCTCACGATTTAGGGAAATAAGCCCTCGGCCGCGACCCGATCGGCTCCCTCGAAGTCGGGATGTAACAAAGTACCTTAGGTACATAGACCCGCAGAAGGGTTCCTTGCACATCACCTCGTGCGCGAACCCTGTCAAAGAGCGACCAAGAAAGGGGGACGTGAAGGGGGTGGGAACATCGGGGCGTCAAGGAGACCGTGCACATTCCCGGGTTGATCTGGGGAAAGCAGCTGACCGCTTTGATACGACAAGCAATAACTACCATACATTATAGTTTGTTCTATGTATGTATGTACTATAGTATCCAGAGTCAGGTCATTCACATTCAATCAAACATCCTTGGATTTATAACAACATAAAAGCCCCTGCTTTGCGCATCCATGGAATTTGAAAACTCAAAAGGATGGGCGATCTTTTTGAGGCGGGCCAATGACTAGCACTTCTCAATCTGGCCCTGCCTTGGATTGGTCAGCACGCGCAATGGACTTGGCCTTATCCAACGCTGCCATTTAATGTGGTTGGGCCGTGGAGGTACCACTTGGTGTGGTCGGTCTATCAGTCCCTGACTTCCTTGGATGTTGTGAACGGGAGTTTGTGATTGTTATTGTGACGCGTCTATGATCACTGCTTGACTGTCTTTCTCTCTTTTAGAAATGATTTGAAAGACTTTCTATCGGGTGGCTTATTGTACCTTCTACCAGAGTTGACTATCCGGATGCCTAATGAAGTAGAACTCCAACGTCAGATTCGAGGCTGTCACATTGCCGAGCAAAGATGCAGATCAACTGTACAACTTGGTCCATGCTTAAGATCCAGGCGATATGCGCGATCTAGTGATGCTCTATGTACATTCCTCGCTTTACAGTACTGTAGTAGTCCCGCTAATATGCCGAGAGCCAATTGAGGAGGACGCTGTTCAAGACCAGTCCTTTGTGCAAGTACAAGGTCGTAGTATTGCTTTGTGGCTCGCTTCATATAGTATTTGCTCGGGTATAATATGCACCATCTACTAAGGCTTGCACGAGACTGGTAGTATCAGGACTATATGCAAGCACCTGTGAATGGGGTTGGCTCCTAGATTGCAATACAGAGCCAAGACTGGAACAGGTCTGAGTACCTACTATGTGATACTGAGCGATTCTACAGTAGCTGGACAGATGCTGGTAATTTTAAGTAATCTACACGCCCATACCACACTCCCGTAGAAGCTTTCTTTCCCATTAAACACCGAAATCTAATATGCACGTCCTTTAGGGGCTCCGACTTCACGAGCCTCAACAGGTCCTTGAAGACTCCAGGCACTGCCAAGGTGTATCTACATTTTAGTGTATATTGTGAAGAGAAGACGATGAGAGGTATTCTCCCATCGGCTACTAATACCAGTACTGGTGATGATTATACTGATATTGCTGAATCTTCGGTTGAGATGAAGACTTTACATGTCCATCTTCATTCGAGACTATTCCATAATATACATAGTAGACGGGTCCTAAGCCGGTTTTCCCAGGATTTCACAAACGCCGCAAATGCCAGTCGCATAAAGCCCAAAAAAAAAATACATCCACCAACTACCAGCCTGTTCTGGATTCAATGCCACATGGCAAATGAGTCATGCACGAGGCATGGAATTCCAATCCTGCAAGCAGTAGCATTCGGCGGAGAAAACGAGGTTTCAAGCATCATTTCATGCCTTCTGGTAGGTCTTGGGCTTCTCTTCCAGCAGACGAGCCTAGAAAGATTCCACTATTAGCATCGGCTCGGTGGTCTCGGAGAAGAAGAAAAAGGGCGCAAGCCAGTCCAGGCGGTCCGCGCGCTGAGTGTTTCCCGACTCACCATGTTCAATAACTTCCACACAGGATCACTAGCCTGTGCTCCCACGCCAAGCCAGTATCTAGCACGCGCCTTGTCGAGAGTAATATCCTTGAATGGTCGCGGAGGAGCAAGATGGTCAGGGATACCGTGACGAGCTATCGGGAGGGGGTTGTATGTTCCGATGACCTCGAGGGGTTTGGCGCCACGGGCGGATCTACAATACCGTGTTAGCAAATCTAATGATTCCCCTTTCGTTTCTTGTATCAATTGATTAATCCTCGCCAGCATAGCCAGCGCATCTGAGGTTATGCGCGAAGACTTTCGGAGAACAGGATAGGACTGTGATGGACGGGAATGGGGACGGGGGTGGACGCACCGGGCTTGTGCAACAACAATGTTGTAGAATGGCTTATGCTTGTTGCCGAAGCGTGCCAACCGAATTCGAAGGACCATGGCGACGGTTGTGATGTCTTTAGTGATAGTCGTGCTTTCTGTGATGAGAATCAAAACTCCGCAAAAGTTAGGCGGTTCGGGCGGTGAGTTTTTCCGAAATGGCTCGATTCGGAATGGCGGCGGGGATGATGCAATGCGAGATATACTTCAACTTCAACTTGCTTCAGGTTTTCTATTCTACACTCTCACAGTCCTCTCTGCTTTTAATATTTGGCTGGGTTTGGCCGCGAAGCTTCGGGCTCAATACAACAAAGTCAAGAGTTTATGTTCCGTTCTCGTTTCATTAGACCATTCTCTTTTACTACTGTTCGTCGTCATAGTAAAGCTGCCGCGATGTCGTTGAAAGTATGATTGAAAATAATGATCCTCGAAAGCAATCCCTCTAACCTTGAACCAGGCTATCTCCGCGAAAGATGCCGCATCTTTGGACAAAGACCTAATGGACATGGGTGGATGGTCTCTCGACCAGCTGATGGAATTAGCAGGTCTCTCCGTCTCGCAAGCAGGTGAGCGTCCATCAAAATATCAACATGATCCCTTCTAACAAGACAATCTGAAGTCTGGCATGTCCACCCAATCTCAGCAGGAAAGAATGTCCTTGTAATCTGCGGACCAGGAAACAATGGTAAAACCCCCTTGCCAAACCATCACTTGACATAAAACTGAACTAACTTCACCAGGCGGCGACGGACTCGTAGCCGCGCGTCATCTCGCACAATACGGCTACAAACCCTCAATCTACTATCCAAAACAAGGCAAAAATGAACTATACTCTCGACTACGCACCCAACTAGAAAATCTATCTATCCCATTCATAACAGACTCAGACTTCAGCGTCGCCCTACAAGAAACCTCATTCCTAGTCGACGCAATCTTCGGCTTCTCATTCGGGGGTCCTTTGCGCGAGCCATTTGGAACCATCATTTCCCAAATTGAAGCGTCCAAGGTCCCCGTTTTAAGTGTCGATGCTCCGAGTTCCTGGGATATCATGTCGGGTCCGCCGAAGGAGGGTCCTGGTGCGGGATTCATGCCTGCTGCGTTGATTAGTTTGACTGCGCCCAAGCCTTGTGTTAAGTTTTATTCTGGAAGACATTTTATTGGTGGTCGGTTTTTGTCTCCGGATATTGCGCAGAAGTATGGGCTTGATTTGCCCAAGTACCCTGGTATTGACCAGGCTATGGAGGTAGAGGTGGATGCGGACGCGAGATTCTAGGGGAGTTGTGGTAGAGGTAAATCATTATCTTCAGGTTTTAGGTAGGATTCATGCAATCGTGAACTGTGAAAATATTCAGGATCGGATTATGATATTTGCTTTATTCTTTGAGCAAGGATAGGTTGAAAAGGTCATGAATGATAATGATCAATGTGTAGAGTCCATTGCGTGGTCTTCGTTAAGAGGTAGTATGAATCTATCTATGCGCTTTCCAGATTAAGTCTCCTAGAGAGCCTCTCTCATTTCCTGAATGATCCCCTTCACTCGAGGCTCCATTCCAGGACCAGACCCCGAGACCCGCGAGAGGACACTATCGACTTCATAAACTTCCTTCGCAGCACTCTTGACTTCCGCACCCAGAACCTTGATCAAAGTTCCCGCAGCGACAAGTCCACGGTAAACCGCTTCAGAATCCTTCTCATTGGCTATAATATTGGTTAACTCCTCGAGGAGGATCAGAGCTTTCTCTGCGGATTCAGGCGTCTGCTCTCTGCCTTCGGAGGTTATGTAGACAGCAAAATTAATGTATAAGGTCGTAATGGCGATAGTAAGATTTCGATTCGGTGACTCGCCGCTACTAGACAATGCAGATTTAATACCGGCTATTATCGAGTCGAACTCATTAATGGCTAGATCACGACCGGCAGCAGTCTCAAACAAATTGGCAAATGTTCGGACTACGAGCATGGCGTTGTTCGGATTCAAAGGTGCATCGAAAGCTCCACTGACTAGCAATCCAGATACTAGATTCTCCCCGTTGTACTCTGTGGTAGCGACAAAAGGTGCAGCTGCAGCCAGCAGGCGAAGGAGGTCCAGCCCCGGGAGTCTGTTGGCAGGTGGCCATGAGGTGGCAGCCCTGAAAATCAATGGAACAGCAGCTTCAAGTTCAGGTGAGTCCGCTAGCGGCTTGCTGGATTCCAACTGGCCACATAGGGCGACAACTTCATCGATTTCAGAGGGCACTAAAGTAGTGCCTTTCTCGCCTTCTGAAACGAGCTTGTCATTGATTTCTTGGAATTTCTTCACGATGACCTTAAGTTGGGCTGTCTTGATGGACAAATATGTTTTTTGGGGAAGAACTCGGGGAAGCTGCTCAGGAGCAGGTTGCTGCGCTGCTTCTGATGCTGCATCGCCGGGACGGTATCGTCTCTCTGTGCCCCAGGGGTCACCGCCAGCAGGTGTTGTTTCCTGGGCCTGGCCGATAGTCGCCCCTTGAGTATTCTGTGTGATGAAATTGGCCACTTGATCAAGGTATGTCATAGGTAACTCGTTATCTCCAATGAACTTTGTTGCTGCCTCGTAGGGGTTTTGAGAAACGTTATATGGGAGTTTGAGTGGGGGCTTGCCGTCCTCAATATCGACGTCAAACACATAATCATAGTCCTGTCCAAGATATTCTGTCTTACGGCCACTGCTTCCGGCAGATTCGACCACGGTACCCACAGCTATCCATTCCTGTGTTGCAGATGACCAGGTATGGGCTGTGACACTGCCATCTCCTTCGCGGATCATCTGTACCTGACCCTCCTTTGTTCCTGATTTTTGCTGTAGGAATTCTGGGCCAGGAAGTTGTTCCTTGTTGATCTTTCCGACCTGCTCTGCCGGAATAGCGGACTCTTTAACGGCTTGGTCGAATTGTTGTAAGGCCTCCGGGGAAGCGATTCGATCAGGGCTTCTACTGAAGACACGAGTGACACGATCACTAGCACCCGTGACAATATCACCATTCACACCACATGCAGCGACGCTCCAGACAGAGATGGCAGGGTGGGTAATGGTCTGAATGCACTGGGTTCCACTCCAGACTCTGACAGTGCGGTCTTCACCGGAACTAACCAATTCTCCCGAGGGAAGAGCAGCAAGTGAATATACAAAGCTTTCATGGCCATGCAAAGAAGCTACCAAGCGTCCCTCCAAAGTATAAAGTCGAATGATTCCATCGTTACTGGCGGAGGCGAATTGTGCACCTGTCGGATTCGACGCCGGGACCTTGCATAGGGCCCTGACGACGTCATCGGAGTTCTTAACGCTTCCTCGAAGGTTGCCCGCGGTATCGAAAATGCGGATGATTTTATCAGCACAGCCTGAAGAAGAAATCTTGTGTCAATCTTTGCTCCTACTAAAATCCATTCTGGGAGTCACATTGTAGATTGGTCAGCAAGCTTACCAGTGATGATGGTGTTCTTATCGTAGGCCAGCACAGCCCAGACGCTTCCCTCGTGCCCATCTAGAATTCTTTCAGTCTCCCATTGACCAACTTTCCAAATTCGAGCAGTTGAGTCCCAGCTACCGCTGACAATCCAACCACCATCAGGAGATACGTCTAATGCGCAGATGTTATGGGCATGGCCCAGTAACATAGCATCAGCATTGTCATCTGCCGATTTGCTGGGCTGTCGAGCTTCAATGATAGTATCCTGGCCACCAGATAGAACAAGGCCTTCGGGATATTCAGCTGTAGGTGGAAGGTAGGCTAGGCTATTGATGAATGCCTGACCATGGGCGGTGATAGTGTAATCATAGGTTGGAGGGGAAGACGAGACAAGCTTCCAAAGTCGGACAGTAGCATCACGGGAAGCCGAGAAGACTGCATTTGGATTGGGGAAAGCGACGGCGCGAACCTGAAATTGGAAATAATGGTCAGTATGCTACAATGGGGTGCCTTTCGAGGTGACCGAGGAGGGCAACGGAGGAAACCTGAGTGACTTACATCATCGCCATGCCCCTCAAGGGACGCGGAAAGCTTGAAGTCAGGCATACATACAACTGATGCCTTGAATGTGAGATAAAGAGAAGGAAATCCACAAAAAGAGACACTGATCGAAGTATGAGCAGTAGAGATGGCCGGTGTTGTCCTTTAGTCGTTCTGGGGTCCCCGCCTGCGCATCATATCACGTGGGCGGTGGAGCTATGACGAACCTACTAGAAAACGACCGCATTTGGGCTTTCTTCATATTGTTTTGTGGTCGATATATATTCAGAACGGGGGTATTTTCAGTACAAATATCAATTGGAGAATGCTGAATAAATAATTCTTATACTCTATATCACACCATCATGACATTCCATTTGATTGAAGCGTGGACTACCTTCTTTTATCCCGCTCTAATCTATGGGTACCTGTGGGACGCGATCATTTGTAGCTATTCCCATAGTGATACTCCTGTATGAGTCTAGCCTTGCCCCATCCAGTGGAAAATTCACCAGTAGAACAATTCGTCTTTCACAGCCCTCGGTGCAATTCCACTCCCCTCTAGGGAATCATTCTGCATTTCCAACTTCGTTGAATAAAATGAATCAAAAGCGAGCTTTCAAGCTACACTGGCAACTGGCTAGAAGACCAATCTAACCCGATTAGGACTAGTCAAGCACGATTACCTCAGCGTGCAGGTGACCCTCAATTATATCGCTGCACATCAACTCTGCGGACTCGATAGACAATTAACGATTGACGCGGGCATGATCCCACCGTTTGGTTCTTCTGTACACTTGATGACTTGACGACCGTGACGAATCTCTTTTGCACTTTCCTTAACACGTCAACTGCTTCCCTTTTTCTTTTCGCTCCCTTTGGCGGTCTTGTTCGGTGACGCGGTTGTCCGTCTTCTCTTAAAAACTTTTGAATCGTCGAAACCTTCTCTATCGTCTTTTGCAAAACTCGCTTGGAAAGAGAAAAATGGCGTCTGGTTAGTTTGATCTCTCAATACTCTAATCATGCGCTTTGATCCTAATGGTTATCCAGATATCCCTAAGGTCGTCCCTCTCACCTGTCACGGGCATTCACGCCCCGTGACCCATTTGAGTTTCTCCTCCACTGTTGAGGACGAGCAGTACTACCTCATTTCGGCATGTAAAGGTACCTTAACTGATTCCTGAATTTCTACCGCAATTTAGAGCACGTTTCAGAAACATGATTAACTGGATTCGCAGATAACAATCCTATGCTGCGGGATGGCATCACAGGTGACTGGTACGATCTGCCCCACAATAGCAAAATGTTGCAGGAAGCAAATTGACCCTTAACCAGGATTGGTACATTTCTCGGCCACAAAGGCGCCGTATGGCAATCCCGGCTATCTGCTGATGCAGCAATCTCAGCCACCGCCGCTGCAGACTTCTCTGCGTAAGTTTACACGGAACCATTTCTCCTTTGGGAAAAAAAGAGCCAAAAGAGAGTCCGGTTACTCACAACTCAAACAGCAAAGTCTGGGACACCTACTCAGGCGAATGTCTTCATACCTTACAACACGCACACATTGTTCGAGCAATTGCGTTTCCGATTCAAATTAACCCGCAAGTTCTTGCGACTGGTGGCGCCGAGAAGAAATTGCGTATCTTCGACCTTTCCCGTGGATCTGGTGGAGGTGGTAGCAACAACTCATCCCCTCCTCTCCCGCCAACAGGAGGTGAGAATGGTTCTACAGCCACAAGCTACGAAATCGGCCCCGGTGTCCATGGCGGTACCATCAAATCTATTGTTTGGAGCCAGGACTATAATGTCGTGACAACAGCTGCGGAAGATCGCAAAATTCGATGGTGGGATCTGCGCTCACGACACCCTGTTGTTGAGTACGGTGTTGATGGAAATATTGGTTCCTGCGAATTGAACAGCCTGGCTACCCGGCCCGCTGATCCCGGCATCCTCACAGTGGCTGCTGGAAAGAGCGTGTATCTGTTTGATGGCTTACAGCCAGGCCGACTGTTGAAGAAGGTTGATTTTGGGTACGAAGTCGCCAGTGCGGCTGTCAATAGTGAATCGGGTCGTTTAGTCACCGGTAGTGCCGAGGATACCTGGGCCCGAGTCTATGATCTGAACACCGACGAAGAACTTGGTAGGTCTATCATTTATATTCTGGTGAGGAATTGGAAACTGACCTTTCTGACAGAGGTGCAAAAGGGACACCATGGGCCCATTTGGTCTATCAGCTTCTCCCCCGATGGAAAGCTTTATGGCACTGGTAGTGAAGATGGCACCATCAAATTGTGGAAGGCGTGTCGGGAGCCGTATGGCCTCTGGCGGTAATGGAGCAAATTCGTTAGCTTCACCCATCACTGTAACTATTCAAGGTCAAAATACCCGAACGATCATGGGCAGATAAAAGTAACTTGTCCGATGGTATTTTTATTTTCAACTTAGGTCACGATTTCACTTGCGGGAAGGGAAGTGCGTGTTTCATCATCATCATCATCATCATCATCATCATCATCATCATCATCATCATCATCCCACGGTACGCGGCTTAGACGCGAATGGGAGCACCGCTGAGGTACTAGCATTGCACGTCTACTAACATTGAATATATCTAGCGGGTACTTGTCACTAGTAGCTGTGTAAATAGAAGACATTATAAACTCCTAAGTCTGGTTCTTTCTAGAATCCACGGATGGGAAAAGGGAGACCGGTATAGGTACTAGTATATAAACTCGAGTAACAGTCTTGGAACTGAGACAATCCGTGAATATGGCAACTTGACAAATGTTTGCATAGCGTATTGGTATGATTGACCTGGAATATTGCATCATTCCAGACTTCAATTTGAAGAAGAACTCACAAGCTGTTGCCGGCACCTATCGGGCGTGGGCATAATCTGATTGGCCTGCCCTCTTCCATAATGGAGTACCAAAATCCAGTGAGTTTATTTGGTTGGGGATTAAGATCAGCGGCCCGTATGACGGACTTGGGCCCTTAATTACTGCGGACTATTGAAAATTCTGCTAAATGGCGCATAATGACTCGAACTTCTGAGGGTATTTGAGAGGTGAATTAGTGGTTTATTTCCAAAATCTATATGCCCCTGAACATTATTATTATGATTCGTTACTCCGTATATGTGAGGTCACAATGGCTAGCAATTTCCTCTAAGCTACGATTGCTCAATTTACATTGTATGGATGATGATCATTCTGTTACTGATTATCGTAGCTTGTATGTATGTGTCAGTGTCAATTTGTGAGAAGTAATTATAATGCCATTCTTCAGGGGCATGGAGATTTTGGAAATAAACCACTATAGCGATACTACGTAATCCAAGGACTGTACCAAGTTTGAGATGGTCTAAGATGAACCAAGTAGCAGAGAGCTGATACAACTAGTAAGTAAACCTATTAACTCTACAGCAGGAAATAACAAATTCAGAATTGAAATCAAAATTGATGGTCATTGACCATATCGTTCATATTATTGTCATGGATATAGTAACTTTTCACTCGAGAAGACAAGAAAATCGAGTATGCATAACAGAAGATGCATAGATGGAAATGGGAATCAAGATTCGCTTAAAGAGGCAACAACAAAAACGTTCTCAAAATCAGGCAAAAGGCAGGATTTCCTCGCCAGTGGCCTTGAATCTTGAGACCATGAATCCCGGCTTGCAATTTGACTCCCAGTCGACATCGAATCCGGCGTCAGGGTTATGTCCGTTGGACATTTGCTTGGAGAGAGGAATGCCTTCGGAGTCTGACATGTCGGCGTCGCTCTCTTCGCCGCAGGGGCAGGTTCCGGTTGTTCTGGCGCCTGGGGTGACGCAAGGACACACACCCAGGGATCGGTTGCATGGAACACACTTGTAGTATGCTTGGTTTGAGTCGGACATGAGGCGGACACCGGGAAGACCACAAGATTCACACTTCCAGTGGGCGGGGTGATCGAAAGTCATGATGGAAAGATTGTTTATGTTTGATAGCTTGAACTATAAATGTATAAGTAAATTGTCACACCGAGAAAGGGGAAATGTGGTTGATAGTTCGAATAACTATAGGAAGCGTACCTTGATAGGAAAAGTATAGTTCACGAAGTATGTATAGAGAAAAGAGGTACCCGAATTTAGAATAAATCAGGAACAACGTAGGAACTTGAAAGCTAAATACTGATTGCTGAATGATACTGACCAAAATCCGGGGAATCTAAGTGTCTTTATATAGAAAAAAATCCAAGATGACTCCATACCAAAAAATTTGCGGGTGGCGTCGATCATTCTAGAGGATATGACGCTATTGGGACCACCCCCAACAGAACGTGTCTGCAAAGTAGAAAAGTATGGGGTAAGAGCAGCGCGCATCTATGGAGAGCCATCACGTAAAAGATGCCGGTTCTAGACTCAGAACCATAGGGCATTTGCACTCAAAGGGAAAGCCCTGCTGCATTTGGGAAGGCCAAGATCCATCATGGGAATGATGTTAGGTAATATCGCGCAAAACGGGTCAAGTGACTTCGTCCCACCTTGGAAACCGTTACGTTTCTGTTTGCTAATTAGTTGGTATATTTCATGCATTCCACTTCATTCCACTCCGTTTTGGTTGGAAATGAAGTAACAGCCCCATACGGCGTGCGGCATTATTATCCAATCGTCGATTGCCACTGCACCGAATGCTTTCGGTCCGAGCATTCCCCGCATTCTGGCAATTCTTCGGCTTGTGGTGTGACTGTCATTTCATAGTACAGGACGGAGTATAGGGTGTATGTACAGTACAAATGTGTATATATGAGAAATGCGGAGTGCGGAGAAGGATGTGCGTAGTTGGAGATCAATGAGCAACTATGTATCTATAGCTAACTTTGTACCTAACTAGATTCATAGTGATACAACCATCTCCGATCAAAGACAAGAATATGTAAATGGCAATTCAAGTACAACCACTATTCCATAAAAAAAAAAAAATGACTCAGAACTATTCATAGAGTATGGCCACCTCAAAGAACGGTGGATCGCCTATGAATAGCATAAGGGGCAAATTGCCGCTACAAGTCAAGTGATCTGATCAAGGGATCAGTACAGTCACAGCGCCGAGTCGTACATAGTAGATCCACTCGCTTTCCATCGGCAACATTGCGTGATTTCAATGAAACCTGTCAAAGATGGGAATTGATGCCGTTTGCGCTGAGAAATACCTCAAAAAAAATATTGGAAAAAAAAAATTGAAAATTGAAAATTTCGTTGTCCTCATGATACATCCAATAATATTTGGCGATTGCATCATTTCCCGGATGCCCGGCTACATACATGTACGAGATCCACGTAGTTCTACCAGCACATCGAAAGTCAAAGACTTAATATCCCGTTTGAATTCGCAATTTTCTTAAAATGGTTTGCAGAGCCAAGAACGAATCAAGGCAAGGCTGGAGAGTGTATATAGACTTTTACACCGCAGATTTGGGTCTAGGTCTTGATCTACAATCCCAACATGTCCTACCCACTACAATCTGGATTGCATAGTTGACTGTACTATGTACATGGTGTGTATACGAACCAAGGTCAATGACAATCACAAGCTAGCATATGCTGTAAGATGATTCGTCAGATCTAGTAAAAAAAGACAAATGAAAACAAAGAAGCCCCGAGAATTTCATGATATTGATACATCTCCGCATTCATGTTCTTTACGAAGTATTGGAATAGCATCCCTAGCTAACTCAGCTATATGTCTTGAAAGAGTCTCTAAGAGACTTGGTTATGCAATCTGAGGCGAAATAAATTAACTGAAAAATATAGAGAAGAGATAGACACCACCAAATTCCGTTCTTGATCACCAACGAGAAATCTACTCAATCATGTCAATGTCATCATCCGCAGTTACCGGCGCGGCGGCAGCTGGTGCAGCCGCAGGTTCAGCAGGGGCAGGCTGAGCCACCGCTTGTTCGGGTTGCGCAACTGCCGTCTCGGCAGGGGCATCATTTCCACCCCAATAATCTTCCATCTCTTGATCCAGTTCCTCCTGTGTCTTGCGGGGTCGAGCATTGCCTGTACGGCGACCACCATTCTCAGTATTGCGTTGCCTGTTGTCGCGTCCTCCACGTCGTCCACCAGCACGTCGGTTTGGAGAACGTTCTCCAGGGACGTATCGATCAATGTGTTCGGGGGCGGGTTTGGTGACATCGCTGCGGCGACCACGACCAGGTCCACCACGACGTCGTCGGGATCCATCACCATTGTCACTACCAGGGCTCAGGCTACGAGCGTCCCGGCCAGGACGCTCTACGCGGTCGAACAGAGAGCTTCCGCGATCTCCACGATCGCCGCCGCGGCGACCGGGAATTAGAGACAAACGGATAGGCTGGCCCTTGGCGTTGGCGCCGTCGAACTCTTGAATCGACGTGTGTGCATCTCTGAGGTGAGCATATGTGATGTAGGCAACGCCTTCGGAGCGTCCAGCGCGGTCGTAAGCAAGGTTCAGGGCAGAGACAGGGCCAATTCGGCCGAAGAGGTCCTGGATTGTCGCATGTTAGGAGGGGGATCAAATACAATGAATCGAGACTAAGAGATGGATTCGTACTTCCAGATCACTCTCAGTGATATCATAATGGAGGTTCTCGACGCGAACCTTGGTCAAAGCGGAGCCGCTGTTCAGGTCAATTAGTATCTGATACTGAAGTTTGACTCCACCGAAGCTCAAGATATCGCTCTTACCGTTCGGGGGAGTGGCGACGACGGGGTCCACGGGGGCGTGCTAATTTAATGTTAGAGAAGTCCATCCATCGCGAGTTCCATTGCGAGGAACATACAATCTCTACCGTCATCATGGAATTTGTCGTGTACCCAGTCACTAAGACTTATCAGCTTTATCTTCGACATCCAGCAACTAGGAACCAAGACTCACAGGTTCAGGTCAACGCGGTCTTGTGTGTAAGGCTATTGTGATCAAAAGGAAGAAGAGATTGTTAGCTCCAAATCAGTTGTGGAAGTGTGCACACAGTGCTTTTCTCAGTCTTCGCCGCGGTCTCCTCGTCGTTGGCGAGTCTCCGAGCTTCCAGAGGACTGGCAACGATTGTGTCACGGCGCAAGATAATTCGATTGAGGAATAGGAGGGCGGACCTATTAGATAGAGAGACGAGATGTTAGCATAAATGAGAAATTGCAGCTAGGGCGAGGGCAATTTGCTCTTCAATTCTATCTGAATTGGACGTGGTTGGTAAATAAATACCTTTCTAACGCCATCGCGGTCACCGCGACGGCGGCCTTGGCCGCGCCTGCCACCCGAAGGACGGGATGTCTTGTGCTGAGAGGAGGAAAAAGGTGTGAGCTGTTGCATCTCATATCATTGAAGCCTGAATCCAGCTCAAAGCTTACGGGGTCTTCGGCGATGATCTCATCCAGGCTGCGATCCATCGTGTTGGGTAAGGAAGAGGGAGACTAGTAGAGGTAGTAAGATGTAGTCGAGATTGAGAGTCGGGCTAAAATGACTAGAATTTGCAGTGACCAGTAAAGTGAATGATGGTTTGCGAGCGATTGAGGAGACGACGTGGAAGGATTGGGCTGATCGTCGCCTCCGAGGAAGGCGATCCAGATTGAGTGTTTCACGTGACTTAGAACTATATCAAACAGAGCAGAACAACAGAGGCTTGCATGTTCACCAACGGAATGTGAATGATGTGTGACACCAAGATACTAATCACGGCTTGATTTACAGTTCTTCACTTAGCTTTTCATAGAAGAGACTAGAATCTCAATAGATCTCGTCACCTTTGAAACATCAAAATGTAAGATTGGGCGTCTCAGCCAAGCTGACAGTCTATGGAATAAGCATCTAGCAAAATAGAGCACGGTGAGACTTCATTGCTTCGAGCCTTCGAAGCTCTAGTAACAACTGGCAAAGCCCCATTTGAAACACGTGCTAGAAGACGCTTTCTAAGGTATACTGTATCAACGAGTTGCAATGACATAGAGCACCATTAGTTGAACATTCATAGGTGTGAACTTTGAATATTTTTATGTTACTTAATGGTATCTGAATTGTTACAAACAGTGCAGTTACAATGAGAAGAAATACCGCCCAACCCCAACGATGCAGAATGAACATGTGAGAGACGAAGAAAAAAATACAGAGACAAGAATGAAGAAACCAAGGATTAGAAAGGGCACCAAGGACGCGAACATCACCAGAAAATCGCAACACCTAATCGAAGCAAGACCTCCCAGGATGACCATGACCATGACCGGCGACGCTGTGCAAAGAATAACTAAGACTATCTTCACTATACTTCTTCACTCTTTTCCATTCTTTTTGTTCTCTTCTATCATCTTCTCCATGAAGCTGATATAGTCGAATTTGGCCAGGTCTCGGTCCTCAAGCATATCGGGTCCTTCATGTTGGGGCATGGTCTTGACAAGGTGTTCAATTACCTCATCTGGGATGAGTGAGTGTCGAAGATCAAGTTCAGTAACATATGGCTAGATTGATTGATTAGTATATGTATCCATAGATGTGGTAGACGAAAGGGAAACGGGGAAACATACCTTGCCATCAGCAACCTCCTTGAAGCTTTGGAACACTTGCTCAGCTGTATTTTGATCTTCGGTCACACTGACCATGAAACGAATAAACTGCTCAAAGCTCACACCCGCATTTTGAGCAAGTCGGTTGGGCCCACAGACTTCCACATAAACCTGGTGCATCTCTTCTTCGTCATAAACCAACCCCAGACTGGCCAACGCTGCCGAGAATTCCAGTTCTTGCAACGTATTTGAGGCATCGCGATCAAAGTGGCGGAAGACAGACTCGAATTCTTCTAATTGAATGGGAGTAAGGTTGGTCATATTCCGTGCAACCATCTGGTTCTCCAAAAAGGCCAGCTTTTTGGAGATGCTGGATTTCACCAGACTTAGCTCATACGAGAGTTCATCGAGAGTGTAGGTTGTGAAGTCATTCTCCTCGATATTTGCCTCGGCACATTGCTCGTCAAGTTCGGCAATAGTGTCAAGGAATGCGTCGAGTGGAGGTAGGTTATCGTTGAGCTTTTGAACGTGATCCAACTGGTCTTCGACATCACCATCTAGACCGGAAATGGCCAGTGATAGCGTTTTAAGCGTCAAAGCAAAGTCATTAGCTTTATCAGCGAATGATCGACGCAGCGAGTTTTTGATATCCCGAATCGTCTCATTGATGAGTTGACTGCGCTGATGTTCATCTCGGGTCAATAACTCCCACTCCAAATCACATGTCTCGAGACTCAATTCCTTAGGTGGTTCATAGGAACGAAGGCGATATGTGCCCAATTTTGTCTTGATGTTACCAAGCAAGGCAGCCAAATCCGACTTCTCAGCAACCCACTCGCGTTTTTGATTTCGCTTATACAGCGAGAACTGATGCGCCTGCTCCTTCACATCCTTGTATGTCCCCTCGAAGGAAGCGTTTTGCCAGGAATCGCGCTGAGACCGAATGGCCTGGAGCAACGCCCTCATGCGGCGCTCGTAACCAGACTGCATATCCCATGCCCCATGCATATTATTAACAAATTTCTCGACTCGACGTCCGGCATTTTCAACTCTCTCGAGTTGCGAGAAAGCGTGGAACCAATAGGCGATATAAGTCATCAGTGAGCGTTCATCGGGTCGAGGCACGTCGCAGACATCGTCGACATCAAGCAGGTCCGGGATACCAATCTCATTGGAGGCAATATCAAATGCCAGCTTCATATTGCCTCGATGGTCATTTTTGTCTAAGGAGTCGTAGTCGATCAGGTCAGGTCGGTGAATATCGAGAAGAGCGCAAAAAGCCAATCCATTATTCCAACTTGACGAGAAGTCGCGGACTTCTACATCCTCATAGCATGCCGTCTTTCGTTGACACCACAGCAACAGGCCTTCCTTGGCTGTCATGCCTTCCTCGTTGATATCGCTAATGGTGAATCGTAGAATAAGGGTCCAAATGAGACCCAGGATAATTTTCCGGTTGCCATCGACGATATCCTCCGCGCCAATGTTGGTCATCTGAATCTTCCTCCCTTTGATAAAATCGAGACTTTTATTCACATTTTCGAATCGTTGTACACGCAGCTTCGGTTTAGAGGCATATCGACCAAGGGACTCGTTACCGAGGATCTCGAGGAGGTGGATGAGCATCACCTAAAGTCGTCCACTGGTTAGTACGCAGCATGACCATTGTGTTGTGAAGGATTGACTCGGTGGGGAGAGGGGAGAGCGGAGAAGGCGACTCACTCCATCAGAGAGATCAGTGACGAGATCCTCGATGGCCAAGAGCCGGGCCTTGAGCTTATCATTCAGCCTGCAAGTAGGAAGGGGGGACGATGTCAGTTTATAACTTCAACTTGAGCCTCCTCAGCCGCGCATAATCCAAGAGATTGCAGCCTTGTAATGAAGCACAGCAATAGATCGAGTTGGGCATGGTGGGGGAGGGGTGGAAATACCATTTGGTGAAGGTCTTCTGCTGCACATTAATCCATTGCTTTTCGACAGTCAACATATTGACGACATTCAGGGCCAGATGCGACGGGAGGCGGTGACGAAGCTGGATCGAAAGAATGGAATTGGGATTATTGTAAATTGAGTGGGGGATTTGGTAGGGAAGAGACAAGAACAATAGGATCAGCGCCTAATTTCAAGATGGAACTAGGGATTGTTCAAAGAAGTGCGTTTGGCAGCAAAAGAGTCGATCGAAGGGGCGGGGGCTGCCGATCACCCCAGCAACCGAGTATACATATTGTCAGAGTACAATTGTACTGAGTAAAGTTATACAGACTACCTCTTTTATCTAAATTATACTATAGCAATTAATTTCATGTAGTCATAGTATAGTATATCATCATGTTTACTGTATACTATTAGATAATTTTTAGCTGTCCCATCAGTAAGCCAAGTATCTGATCCACCACGATGATGTGATCACTAATGCCTAAAGAATCATGGACCCATTTACATTACCAAATTCGTCCGAAGCATCTAGTTGCTAATTCGTGCTAGAATTACTGTAGTATACTGTATCCTAGACTCATGTACAGTAGGTGACCGTGTAAAGTGCCAAAAATGATATCATCCGATGGCGTGGGCCGGCAAGAAGCGGGGCGCGAGGGGAACTCAAGCTCGTCTTTTCTCTTTTCTTCTTCAATTCAATCTTTATTCTTTATTCTTACTGTTTCCCCTCCAGATTTTTCCTCGTCCAATTCCTCCCTCATACTAGGAGAATCTCCATCATGCCAAACTATAGCATTACAGATACTCTCCCCCTCCCCAACTCCCGGCGCATCCCACGTCTCGGTTTTGGCGTCTACCGTTCACCAACAGCTCAATGTGTCCAATCCTGCCTCAAGGCACTCGAAGTGGGATACCGTCATATCGATACCGCACAGTTCTATGCAAATGAGGCAGAGGTCGGTCAAGCGCTGCGCTCCTCTGGTTTGCCCCGCGATCAGGTCTTCTTGACCACAAAGATTCTCAGCCCTGCCGGTTCGGCCGATGCAACTTACAGTAAGCTGCTGGCTAGCGTGGAGACCATCGGCGGACCTGGTGGCTATGTGGATTTGTTCCTCATTCATAGCTCCAGCTCTGGACCAGCCGGACGTAAACAGCTGTGGCAAGCATTGGAGCGGTTGCATGAGGAGGGCCATGCGAAGAGCATTGGTGTGAGTAACTTTGGGGTGAAGCACATCGAAGAGATGCGCTCTTATGCCAAGGTGTGGCCACCACATGTGAATCAGATTGAGGTTAGTTCTTTATAACTATTTTCTTTTCTCTCTCTCTCTCTCTCTCTCTCTCTTAATCTTCGAGTTACTTTCATTTTCTATTCGTACTGACGCCTTTCTAGCTCCACCCGTGGTGCCAGCAGCGAACAATTGTTACATACTGCAAGCAGAATGGCATCATCGTTGAAGCATACTCCCCCATCGTACGCAACAATAAGTCACACGACCCAACTCTCGTTGAGATTGCGCAAAAATACAACAAATCTACACAACAGGTCTTGATCCGCTATGCGCTGCAAAAGGAATGGGTGCCTTTGCCTAAGACGGATCACCCCGACCGAATCGCCGCCAATGCCGATGTATTTGATTTTGATATCAGTGGCGATGATATGGAACTGCTGGACTCGTTTGACCAGGGAAGTGCAGGTGCTATTGTAGAGGCAGTTGAGAATGAATGAGCGTCGTCATCTTTTGATTGTCTCGAATTAAAGAAAAATCAACTGCCCCTGTACCAGGTCTCCGTATGAGATACAACCTCTACCATTTCGGATGGTGCATCATGACATGAGAAACGCGTTGACCGATTGAAGTGTCGACCGAGACGGATTCACGTCGTGCTTTGAGGACACAATCCAAGCGAGTCGCTGCCGGATGTATTGTTTCCCGACGCTGCGCTCACCCTGTGAGATGTCAAATTCACCTAGACATACGAGTTAGTCCTGTCGTTACTTCTTGTTTTCCTTCTCTTTTGATTCCCTTTCCAGCTCCATAAAGCGATTGAATACACCATCAATGCATCATCCTAAATCTTCAAATACATACCTTCATCATTGTAAAAAAGACAAATAATCGCCAGCAGCGCCCCAGCAGAGAGATCCTTTCCAGTCTCACAAGTTACCAACAATGACCGCGAAGTATTCCCCGCAAGTTGTCCAGCAACAAAGTCCCGCACTCGATCCAACGATTTTCGTAGATCTCGACTTCCAAGTTTCGCCGATGCACAACCTAGGTTCAATCGCTTGGGATTTTCTACACCCGCCATAGCCGCAGGGTCACCATTACAATCAATGACAAGATCGTATAGATCCGCCTCGACACCTTTCACAGCAGCACCAATGAACAAATTCTTTGTCGGTGCTATGAGCGTCGCATCACGGGCCATACTCTGTGCATGTCCCGCAATCAATTCTCCAATTAAACCAGGAAGTTCTTCCTCGGGGGTAGATTTCAATAGTGCACGATGTTCCCAAAAAATCGGCGGCGTTAGTCCATGCGCCCATCCCTCGCTATCATCACCTGCACCTTGAATATACCCACCTTGTGATATCTCGGCGCCTTGTACACGTCGGGAAGCGGAGCACAGCACGAATAGACAGTACGCATCACTCTTGTGTAGATCGGTTGGATAGAAGTATGAGCGATTGGCCCAGGCGATGCGAATAGGTTTTCCCAATTGGGTTCGCAGATGCTCGAGATCAAGTTTGAGATTCTGGTTGGGTTATGAAGGTTAGTTCTGGAATATGATCTTCTTTAGTGTCGGACCTTGTCATGCTTCACCCGGGTGGAAGACGGCACAGTATGTGCTGTACAATCTGGGCATTGCCCCTTTCAAAACAAAATACCACGGCATATTCACATGCGTACCTTGAGTGAGGCAACGAAATTGTCGATGCGAGATTCGATTTGTGATTCCTCTGATTCCCCGAGGTAATTGGGTGGTAGGCAAACGGGGTGATATTCGGTCTCGGTGGGAAAAAGTGCGCGGTTTAAGACGGCGCTCCAGATAGGTATTGTTTTGGATAATGCATCTGGCATCACTATGATTGAGTTAGCGGATTTTCGTGTTCTGGTAGTCTGTGAAAGTAACCACCATATCGTTATCCACGTACATTTGCCTCGACGGGTTGAGTCAACGATAACACATCTGCCGTATTTGGAAAAAGATTAGTTAGTTTGTACAGACTTATTCGAAAGTTCCTCTAGACTCATCAATCAGCTATGAATGACCATGGAAATAAAGACTTCTGGGCAAAATAAAAGAGCCAACCCAATTGGAAATCACAGCGAAAGACCAGACCAAACCATGCCAAATTTCAAGTCAAATGAACAAAAGGGACAAATAAAAGACTAACCCTCCATACTCCCTCGCCAAAGGAAGAAGTTGCATATTCAACCTACGAAAGCTAAAGTCCCACTGTCCAGTATGACCATCCGTGCTCTTGAAATAAGCACTTCCGGCTTTGTGTTCCGGATTAATATACCAGCTTCCACATCGCTCATTCGCAACAAGTGGTAACTCATAATGTTCTGCCACTTCCCGTACAAATGCAGCGTCCGTCTCAATGGATTGTAACCGATTGGAAATAGATAGTGCAGACCGCCGTAAAGAAGCGAGGGTCTGTGAGATGGAAGTTTGCGCAGATGGGAAAAGTAATGAGTCCAATGTTGGCATTGGGCCTGGCGTTTCTCCTGCTTTGGATTCCTCGGTCATTTTTTTTTTGTTTTGTCTTCCTGTCACTGGACGGTATAGAATAACTGAGTCGGAATTCTCATGAAGATGTTGCGGCGGAGTAATGACTGTGTTCGAAATGCCAATGCCCCACGCTGGTATAATTGAGATGGGGTATATTTGCAGCTGCTATTGTCCTCTCGCCGTGCTTAATGGTTGACTATGCAGGACAATGGAATAGTATGGATCATGCAGGGGTGTTGCGAATATAGCCCCGAGTCTTGAGAGGAAAAGATGTCGTGAAATTGCAGATTGGATGCGTTTGTAATGGTCTCCCGCCAATCGGGTGGGGTGTTGTGGGGACTTGCCTTGGGGCGGATTATTGTCGGTGCTACCAGAGGTTATTGAGATGGATGAGGGCAACATGTAATATATTCAAGTTTCAGTTAGATGAGTGTAGTATGATAGCTGTCTAGATAGGCTTGTTGTACTCAAGTTTGGGTTATACACTATTAAATACTCGATTGGTCTGGTGGATGCCAGCCTGTACTCTTAAGATGTCGACGGTTGTTTACTACAATTGTTGTAGACCTCTATCTCTCTATTAGTCTGCCTAGTATACAGGTAATAGCCATTTTCTTGCGGTTTGAGGAGTAGAATCTACGTTGACTTCAAGTGCATGGATCTTGAAATTTATTATCCACGGTGCCATGAGCCATTCTTCTCGGACCATTCAACGCTATCTCAGTATAAAGGCAATGATACTCGCAAATGGAAGTAAGCAAACGCATAAGACATAGTCATAGCTATCCTTGATAACTTTGGTATAGGAGTTTACTAGTAGTATCTGCGTTGACCAAAAGAGTAAAAGTCATGGCACAAATGATATTTCTACAGTAAAAATTTGGCGCACTTTCATCTTGAGGCGAAGTAAACATGAATACCATAATACTATTAACGAATCTTTACTGTCTATCTCAATTGAAAGACCCAATGCAGCATTTCGATCAGTGCTCCTCTCTGCGTTTTATCATGCCTGTAAGCGCCTTGTACCCCCGGGATAGTGTAGTCCGGGTGATATAGAAACCAAGCAGACCGGGATAACTAGGACCAAGAATAGAGTCTGACCGCAGAGTATAGAAATCAGTCTGGATGCGACAAAGGCCAGTCAACAAGGTAAAATGATGCACGTTCCTCGACTGTGTTGTCAACTAATTCGCTCGGCTCAAGCCGTATAGATCACGGGCACGGAGTAAGGCACACCATTGCAACTCTGAATTAGACGATACATGTAATTTTTTATCATTTTAATGTTGTAGTTCTGGTCAATGAAAATACTCTACTTTTTGTTGATTTCTCCTGTGAAACAGGCAACTTTCTGGGACTTTCCATGGAGATGCCAGAGCAGACGCTAAACTGTGAACTGACTAGTGGGGCCATTGTGAAAGTGCCAGATTTGATTGGTGGGAACTTGGGCAGCGGAGGAACGAGAAGTATCGATACTTCTCCAGACTGATCCATGACGTGAGGCTAGAAGTACCGATACTTTGGATCATGACCTCACCCGGTTCCTTCCTCAACGGGCCTGCTTGGTTGTAGGGTCGTTCCTGCCTTTAAAAACACCCTGGCTCTTCCTGTTTCTGTTTTTTTCTGCCCTTTTTTTTACAAACTCAAGGAAATCCCCTCGGCCTTCTTCACTTCCTCCTGTTTGTCCTCACAATCCATTGACTCTCTCTATTGCTCTTCTCTCCCCCGTCTTCTCTCTTTACAACGCCCGCCATCCTCTTGGCTGTAGATTACCCCTCTCAACCCCGCTATCACATTACGCTTCTCAATTGAACTAGACATTCAATTTCCAGGCAACCCCGGATATTTCCTCCTCAATCTCCACAATGCCTCAAGTCTGGTGATCCCATTACCCCTCGCTCACTGACCCACCGAAGCTAACCGATGACCTGCAGATCACCGAGATCTTTTTTGACTGCGACAATACTCTTGTCTTATCAGAGGAGTTGGCCTTCGAGGCCTGTGCTGACCTCGCCAATGAGATCCTCGAGTTGCACGGCATTGATGTCCGCTATACCGGCGACCAGCTCATCAAGGACTTTGTCGGTCAGAACTTTCGCGGCATGATGGTTTCCCTGCAGGCCAAGTTCGGCTTTGAGCTCGAGAAAAAAGAGCTGGAGGCCTACGTGAAGAAGGAAGAGGACAGGGTCATTGCGAAGTTGGAAGCCAAGGCTGAACCATGTGTCGGTGCCAGTGAGGTCCTTCAAAGACTCTATGATTCCAAGAAATATGGATTCGCTGTCGTCTCTTCATCGGCACTTCGCCGCGTGCAGGCTTCCATCAAGAAGGTCGGCCAAGACAAGTACTTCGACGCGGACAAAGTTTACAGTGCAGCCACTTCTTTGCCAACCCCCACCTCCAAGCCCGACCCAGCTATCTACCTCCATGCTCTGAAGGAGGTCGGCAAGACTGCCGCGGAGACTGTCACGGTCGAAGACAGCAAGTCTGGAGCTCTCTCTGCAATTCGTGCCGGTATCCATACTATTGCCTATGTTGGAAGTTACAACGGCAAGGAGACGCAAGAGAAGATGGCGAAGGTTTTGACCGACCTCGGCGCAAAGGTCGTCATGTGGGATTGGTCTGAATTCGACAAATGTCTCAAGGAAATTGAGGATTCTCCCGAGGCCCCGCAGTCCAGCCTATAATCGGAACTGTCTAGCGAATCCCACACGCATGAATCATGATAGCAAGCGAATGGTCGTTTTGGAGCTTTGTTTTGATGGGTCTGTCTTTCTTATTTGCCTTGGACTAGTCTAGAAGAAGCCATCTGCTTTGCATTCATCGTTCTGCCCTTGGCAGAATATGTATGCTCGCATATTGAAGGTCCCAATGAGGTTCGAGAGGATTTTCCAGTGGTTGCTGGCTGTCCCGGTCTATTTATAGCCGCTTTGGCACCTTACTCTGTGTATCTCTAGGTAGTATTTTGAGTCTTGAATAGACAAGTTTCATGGGCAATTATGCTATCGAATGTGTCATATATCATAGATTTTTTTAATATCTAGACAACGCTTGTGGAGTTATACCTGACCCGTAACACCCACAAGTAGTACATTGGTTTATCGAGCACTCTTGGGAATCGATTTCGGCTGTTGATCTATTTACAAAGACCAATCTAGCAACTTGGTCATTGAATAATCATTGTGACAAGAGCTAAAGCTCAGATTTCACCTCAAATTATCCCAAAAAAAAAAAGAGTATTCTTATGAAGCGTCAATCTCGAATTCAAAACTTATTGGTTCAGTGGGATGTAAATTACCTGTTCAACCCGCGGGTTCATATCCTCCAAGGCTATGCCCTAATTACACACAGAACTCCTGTCACTACATAAGAGTACTCAGCTGCAGTGTAAATCAGCAAAATCCCCAAACCGCTGAATATGAGGTTGAATTAGTAAAAGCATTCGAGTAGATGATTAGATAAGAGAGAGATGCCCCGCATTGAGCGGGCACATCTCATCCGCCTCACATTTCCACAACATTGGAACTACTACAGTAGTTGAACCTACAATTGCGGCCCAAGGCATATTCCATACAAAATCAGCCTTGAATCTAGAAGCTTCGATAATACAACAAACGTGCTCAACCCCGGCCACTTGCATAACACCAACATCCCAAATTCGGTAACATGTCTGCACCCAAGTCCACCATTCTCTCTCGAGGTCCACTGGTATGCTTCAATTTCCTTCGTAGCCCTCTTCCCTAAGCTTTAATTGGTTGTATGTGGGACTTTTTCTCTCTGCTTTACTCTAGTATGAAGCGAAGATGCCTATCCCGCGCCGCTTCCCCTCAAACTGATTCTTGCATTCGTTTGTCTAATGCGGTGTTTGATAGGATCCTGCCGAGGCGCGATGGACTCGTTTGGTGAAAACTATCTATACTGATCCCCTTGGCGTGGAGAGGACGTGGGAATCGGGGGAACGACAGGTAAGATTTTGATATCTATTTTGTTTGTTTCTTTGTTCATTTTGCGTCTGGTTGCTACCCCTGGCTGGTGGCTAGCGGCACTATCCTGGAAGAAGATGGTCTTCTTTTTTTTTTTTGCGCGTTTTTCAACGTTCAGTTTTCAGGCTTTAAATCAGTGCTAGTACTGTCCACTGTATGATCCGCAAAGGATCAGTCATCCTTTGAGGCGTACCTTGTGATAACTAGGTATTTACGTGATAAGTGGAACTGGTTTCGCTAGGACATAAGCTTACAAGTGGATCATGACTCGCATTGTGTCGTATTGACCTGTTTGACTGCTCGCCGTCGTCAGCTTTGGTGGCCTCGATATCACCTGTGATTATTTAAAAATCCACATCGATCAGCTCATTTGACCTGTACTGATTGAAGGCAATGATCATCAGTGTCATCGCTGATTTTCTGCCTTTTTGTTCTGTTGCCCTTATCAATTTATGCTAACTACTGTTATATTTCGATTTAACAGACCCGTCCAGCCAATTGTGAAATCGATGGCGTTGGTATCGTGACGATCCTCAACAAATCAACCGGGCCTGAACTACTTCTGCAAAAACAGTACAGACCACCTATCGATAAGATTGTAATCGAAGTTCCGGCTGGTCTAATCGATGCTGGAGAAACTCCCGAGCAATGTGCTGTACGTGAGCTCAAGGAGGAAACGGGCTATGTCGGTGTGGCTGAGCAAACAAGTCCGATTATGTACAACGGTCTGTAAATTCCTACCGCGTGTCTCTTATCTTGGCTAATTAATAACTAATCTATCTTTTTTTTAGATCCTGGGTTCTGTAATACCAATTTGCATATGGTGCACGTGAGTGTTGATATGAGTCTACCTGAAAATCAAAATCCCAAGGCAGAGCTGGAGGAAAATGAGTTTATCGAATGCTTTTCTATCCCCATGTCATCTCTCTTTGCTGAGACTAAAAGGCTTGAGGAAGAAGGGTATGCCATTGATGCTCGGGTCGGAACGCTGGCTGAGGGTATTGAGCTGGCGAAAAAGTTGAAGCTATAAAGGATGCGAGGGATTCTTGGATCAGGACATAGAACAAGATCCATTATATAATGGATCATATACGCTATTTACGCGTGTGGATATACTACTACTCAGCCTACTACTAGAAAACTATTGTTAAATTGTCGCACAGTGGTAAACACCCAAGCGGTCTGTTCATGTATTGTATTCTAAATAGAATCACCTTAAACCTTACAAGTGTATCTCAACTTCAAATTTTTCCTTCCTGCTGTAACCCTTTATAAAGAGCCCACGCAGCTAAAGTCTTTCCATCCCTCAGCCCTTCCTTCCACAAATGCTCCAGTGGTACTACCTTCAAAGTAATCTTCTCTCCATGATCACGCAACCCCGTCAACTTCCCCTGCAATTCTTCAATATCCTTGCGAGGCATACGCTTCTGGCAAAGGAAGAGAGGAATGAATTCATCACTACCCCCAGCAGAAGGGTAGACGGCTTTCTGCAAATTCTCACCCGATGATTGCGTAGTAGAATGTAGAGCCAATGAAGTCAAATCAATGAGTTCGTCCTGCTGAACTGATAGACCAGTTTCTTCCTGAATCTCTTTGGCTGCTCCACCAGCAAAGGTCCCGCTATCATCAAGCATACCGGCTGGAATCTCTGCAAAAGCCAAAGACCCAGCAGGGACACGAGGTTGAATGGTCAAAATTGCTTGTTTACCTTCTTCTTGAGAGGCAGGAATATCATCTGGCTGAAGCACGAGCTAGAGAAAAAATAGAGTTAGCTATGACGCGGAAAGCGCGATGTGATTTAAAAAAAGAAAAGAAGAAAAAATAGAAAAAAGAAAAAGGAACAAGTAGAAAAGCAAAAAGGGAAAGGAAAAATAGAAATTAGGTTGCTTACGAGCATGCCAACACTGCCCCCTCGTAAAAATACACTACCGGGTAAATGTTCCCCAGCACCATTGGAGACATCAGCCTTCAACTTAACGAATCCCAATCGACTCCCACCAAATCGATCCACCGACTGGATATCAATCTGACGCAGAATATACGGATCATGATGAAATTCGTGCTCGGAACTCCTTTGCTGCGCTAAAGAATCCTGGAGTGTTGAGATCCAAGTTCTAAATGCGGGAAAGGCCAGCAGGTCATCCTGAGAGAGGTCAGGCGTGGAATTCACGCGGGTGTTGGACCCAGGTAGAGTGAAAGTCGACATGGAGCGGATAGCAATTCTAAATCGAGATGTTTGTCCCGATATCTTTAGGGTGTTGTTTGCTGTTTTGATGACGGTAGCTTGCAGTCGTCGGTACATGGATTGGTTGATTTAGATGGATGATCTCATGCGGTGAGTGCCTCACTCGCTGATTTTTCTGTTTTCTTTCTGGGTGCAATATGAAAATCTTTAAGGATAGTATCGCTTGGTATCTTCCGTTTTTTTTTTTTACAATGTTGTGTACTGAGTGTACTTGGAGACAGGGTGGATGTGATCGGAGATTGGGAGAGGTGGTTGGTGGTTGATGCTAAGTTCTTTTCGGCGAAGGGGCTGCTCGGCCCTCCAAAATGACGTGGAGTTTTGAGGGCTTGCGGGTCCAAAGAAGCGTATGTATGAAGTGGTGCATTGTGTGAGTACCTTTTGATGTAATCGATAATTTGATAATATTAGATTATTTGATTTCCATGTATTCATAACTTTTTTTTTATCCTTTCCATCAATAGATGATTTGATCTAATATTAGTTCTCAAGTTGAAAATGCTACAACTGCAGCTATAGTAGTACTAAGTGATTTCCGAGCACATACTAAACAAAGATATACTATATCTTTGTTTAACTATCCGAGTTCTATCTTGCACTATGTAATGCTCGTAAGGCTCACTCTTCCATGTTGTAATCAATCAAAATGAGATGACACTAGTCATCCACTCTACCAGGCCAAATGTAGTAATTTCACGATGTTGCTCGACCATCATCAGAAAAGGCAACCCGCTTACCTTCTCATATGACCCTCTTTGAAGGTCATATCCATGTAATCAGTACTATGTACTAACTAGTAGGACTAAGAGTAACGAAAACAACATTGCCGTCATGTGTGTAATTCGGCCGTGGGACTTCAAGCATCCTAAATGCGGCCCATTTTCACATTGTATTATCATGCGGAACTGACCAATTCCTCATCCAGTCGTTTTTCTCCTAGAGCCATATTGACTCGAACAATGATTAAATCGGGAAAAAGCACCACTCAAAATCATAGAGATGCCCTTGATGGCCGAGGCTAGCACTGCTATGCATATGCTAGGCCACACAGATGTATCGATCATTCTGGTTGAAGTCTAGAATGCGATTGGAATCTGCACTAAGTGACAACCCACTCTTCACCCGGGTGCAACGCCACGAGCAACAAGCTCTCTCTCCTTTCAATCATTTGGCCCCCTCTTTTTCTCCGCACTAAGCAGGATTACCCCCCCCAGCTTCCGTGTCGCCATTATACGTGATACAGTGATCGTCAAAAGAAAAAGGGGGGAAACGGAAATGAAAAGGAACAGAAAAAAAGCGACTTCCTGCAAATCCCTGCTAATTTCATAATTTCAGGGCGGGAAGAAGTGTCATCTTTTTTTAGTCTCCAGTTCACCCGGGCGCTGCGATCCAAAACAAAGACCAAGTAACTACAGTATAGTACAGGAACTACCACCATCACATCACAACTGGCACGTTCCCGCTACTTATCCCTGTCTGCACCCTTGCATACGTCGCGCTGCTTTTATTCCAGGTTATAAGGGAAAGTACCAACGCAGGGGTATTGGCTTCGGCGACTAACTTGACTAGAGAAAGGGGTTTATCATTAGTTGCCTTCTGCAACGGTGCGCACCAGTGGATTTCCAGATCTGCGGTTCGATGGCGGTAGGACAGTACATCCGCGAGATCGAATTGGCTTGGCATAGCATGGTAGATTCTATTGATCGTCTTGCATTGCAGTTTTACTCTCCGAGGGCATTCGACTTGTATCGATGCTTGTAGTCCTCTCCTAAGAGGGACATGGTATGGTCCCAAGTTGATATAGCTCGAACATGACTGGAGTATACAATCTATGTAACTAGTTTGTAGTGGGAAGAGAGCGTGACGCCAAGCAAGATGTCATACATGTAAAAGCACTAGTATTACATACGGCACAAGTATCCTTGTCACGGTCTGCATGTCTATAACTTCAAGTACTTAAAAAGGTATCATATTTATTCTCACCAACCGAGCTGACTATGAGGTGTGTATCTGGCTATAGCATGTTTGTCGTATCACTAGCTTGATATTAGTACATATTAGATTGCGATACAATCGAAATCAGCTTCACGGCCCTGAAATTCCGAGGAGGCTTTGCCCCAAACCTTGGCTGAGACTGCGACATAATAAATATAACCCCGGCTAAGAGGTCACCAGAGCGAGAGACAAACTATTGCAGGCATCTGACTTGAAAGTTGAGATGCTAGTACTAGATAAGTGACGAGCGAATTGTAGCCTACTGGTCACTTATTATACCTGGAGACCATATTCACATGACCCACCCCGTACAAGACTGAAGAGAGGTCAAAAGTATACTCACTAGTATGTAGTATTGCGTATGAACCATCAATAATATGTCCAAGGCTGAAATCAATTATTTGTTATACTCAAGCCTCTTACGGTCCTTCATTTTCATTGTATAGTCAATCTTGGACTCCAGCTCTCGTATCCTAAACAAGATTGAAGAAACAAAAAGCCAAGAAGCCGGGAAAAGAAGACCGATGTGTCCATGCACAGCCCGGCCCTTAAAGAGCGCCATGTGTTCTCAATATACTGGGGCTTCGGTACCGTCTTCGTATGACCTGCTAGACTTCAATGATGCCATCAAATGAGAGATCCTTGGCCGCTAGACAGGCTGATCAGCCCATAGGCTGGGTCAATCGGGTGACCGGGGCGATGGTTAACTAAGGCGTCTCGAGATGCCTTGAGGACAAAGCCTAATATTATTGGGTCTCCAAGAACCAACTTGGATAATGAGCTATTAAATGCGGGAATTTAGATGCGCACGCTACCTCATCAGTAGGGATAATCCCAGAAAGAAGGAAAAGAGAGGAGAGAAAATGCCTAATTTGCAGCCCGATGGTATCTGATGTTGATAGTTTTTAGGCCTAGGCGTCCGCCGATACCATTGTGGTCAGTGCATTTGCAATCGGATTTTCGTAAAGTCGGTGAGAAGAAAATGTTTCGTTCCCAAACGATTGAACCCAACCGATTTGGAAGTGTTTCGGAGAAGCGGTGACAGGCTCGGACATCATATAAACGCAAGGGCGTATTTCGAGGAGAAATAGTACAACTTTCAGGCGCGGTCTCAAAGCTCTGACAGAGACGCGTAGGGGGTTGGTCCCGGGTTTTTGAGGGTCTGTTGTCAAAGCTCGCTTGAGAAGTAACCCTGGTTTTTGGAATACTAACTCGCTGCGACCAGTACGGAGTACAGATGCGGGTAATTATGTCTGGGATCTTTGTCAAGTCATGGATACCGCATCCCCGGTATTTCCATGCATGATATATGACGCAGTGTGGATTTCATTATGTAGCCATCATTCCTTGAGTAAGGCGTAAATAGGGCACTATCAGGTCCAAATCGAGCTCAATATTTTGCCTGGTGAAGAAGATTGGATTCAAGTGTTGTTGGAAAACTAGTAGTTCAAAAGGAATTGACTATTTTATTTAGTCGCCTCTTTTAGGCTCTCGGGTAGCCTTGCGGGAGCATACCAAGGAGTTTAGCGTGGTTGAATGATATCTTTGCATAGAAGAGAATATGTCCAGTGCTACCCTAATGAGGCACAGGGTGCAAGAATTTAGATTGAAAATAGACGGATGAGGTGAATAAGTTAAAGTCAACGAGGGAGAAATAGAAAGAGAGGATGAAGAATGACGAGTTTCCAGACGAATAGATCGGGAATACTTTGAGCCTATCGGCATCGACGCGGGTTCTGCATGATGTACTATGTATTAGTTATTGTACGTATGTAGCTCCAGGTTCACCGAGGTTAAGGTATAGTAAAAAAATGGTCTGCAGGCAGCCGCTAGAGCGAGACAGGAACGGAAAGGATCCTCTTAAATGGGCCACTCATCTTTTTTTCCCTTCTTTATTCTTTGACTGGGGATCACAACTCCCGCTGCCTTGTTATCCAAGGGAGCATTTGAACAGCTGCTGGTTCTTAAAAGACTTGATATAAAGCCCACGCCGAGGCCCAGGCTGATGCCGACCCCCTAGAAGAGAGGAAAAAGCTCCCCTCTTTGATACTCCGGATGTCCAATAGTTGCTGCGTTAGTACTTTATCATTTCTTTTCTGGTGTCATTTTTTTATTCTCTCGCCTCTGTTTCCATTTACCATTCATCATTTACCCTTTCGTCCTCCCCACATCTGCAAAGATGCCCAGACTCCCTTCGCCACCCCTCGATTTCACGCTGTGTCCCCCTTCGAGATTTTTTATTTTTTATTTTTTCCTTCTCTATTTTTATTATTTTTATTATGCATATCCATCAATGTGAAGAATTCACAATTATTAACTAACACTTCAGAATCTTCTAGATCATGGCGAGTCACTAAAAAAAGGTACTGCTTGCTCTAGTTATGGCCAAGCCCTCTTTTCAGGAATTCAGAGGCATAAAAACCGAGACCCGATTGGGCCCTTCCAAAATACCGCCAGGGACTTGTTACTACGATTCATCGTGAGTCTGCACAATCCCGACTGATTCGCTTCTCATCTGTTCCCCTCCCCACGTCTCACATAATACTCTCTATTCAGGCGACCCATTAGTCGTCGCATTCCTCCAGAATATCTCACAGAGCTGTCAATGTCCAGTCCAGTACATGCATCGGCCAACCCCCATCTAAGTGGCCGGCCACAATCGGGGACTCTTGACGATTACAATCTAGAAAATAAGAGCACTCGCAGTGGCCGAGTGACCAAGCCATCTTCGCCTCGCACAAGTGTAGCCCGAACCGACAGGCGACATCGCAAGCATCAATCGCAAACGCCGCGGGGTCGGCGCACACCGTCAAGTCAATTCGTTCACCATGCTGATTCACCGGCGCTCTCATTTTCGGCAGAGCCAAACTACTCAATAAGTCCGAGTCCACGGATAGAGTTAAAAAGAATCCATTCAAGTCCGATGGTCTTGCCGACTTGCAATAAAAAGACGGAGGAAGATGTTAACATGCGTTTAGATGATGTTGCCTTACCACTACCGGCACAACAAGATATTGCGATGGAGCATGATTCACCTATACCGGAGCAATTGAATGAAGATGAACCAGCGAGCGAAGAGCAATGTGGCATGGTAAAACAGCTGAAGACGAATCCAATCACTCATGAACAATTGGTTCCGGAGGTGCGGGGTATCTATAGAGGACTTGTAATGGTCGAAGAAAAGTGCATCGCTTTGGATAAACAACAGTCCGAGTCAAAAGAAGATCTTTCACCGGTTCAGTGGCAGGCTTTGATCTCTATACATAGCACATTACTCCATGAACATCACGATTTCTTTCTCTCATCACAACATCCCGTCGCCAAAGCTGAACTCACGGAACTCGCGGAGAAATACTCGATGCCAGCTCGAATGTGGCGATATGGAATCCACTCACTACTCGAAATATTGCGACATAAACTTCCCAGATCTTTGGAATACATGCTTCATTTCATCTACACAGCTTATAGCATGGTGACACTTTTATTGGAGAATATCCCATATTTCCGCGAAACATGGATTGAATGTCTTGGGGATCTAGCGCGGTATCGCATGGCCATTGAAGAAACAGATATGAGAGATCGGGAAGTATGGGCTACAGTATCACGATATTGGTATAATCAAGACGCGGATTTAAGTCATGATATCGGTCGAGTTCAGCATCATCTTGCAGTCCTTGCTCGTCCCGATGCACTGGCACAGCTATTTTATTACACCAAAGCATTACTATGTCGTCGTCCGTTTCTGAATGCCAGTGACAGTATCACTCTGCTCTTCAGTTCATTCCGCGAGCAACAGCGTCAAGATTCGATGCCTGTAGCTTTAATCGCGACACATGCGGTTTTGTTCCACAAAATGTCTGACCAGCGGTTCATTACTTTGGCTAATCATTACCTATCTCTTCTACGAAGAGATATTTCATTACTTGATGCCCAAGGACAGGGAGGAGCTTTCGTGATGTCTAGTAATATTGCGGCAATGTTTCAATATGGTGAACCAGACAATGCCCTAGCCTTGGAATTCCCGCTGCGAAAACCCCAGGCTACGGCTAGAGAAACATATGAATTGGCTCTTCAGTGGACTTCTCCCGCTCCTCAAGACATCAATAGCTCCAATTCAATACCTGATCCAGAGGAGATTACGTCGAAGATCTCCGCACCAACTTTCAAAGGAAGCGCTCTTGTTTTCCATTCGCTCTCTGTTTTTCTCGATCACCTCAAAGACCCTAATGCCTACGCTGGTATTCACACTGGTTTATCATTTGTGTGGTCTCTAGCAATCCATCAACTTGCCATGGAAAGACTCGAACCAATGATTCCCTGGCTCAAAATCATAAGATGTCTGAACAGACTAGCTCATTTCCCTACGGATTTCAAGAAAATCGAAGGTGATTCTCATCCTCGGTTCACCATCGAAAACGAAAAGATCAAGGCGAACAACAATATTCGGAGAGAACAAGGGAGAAGGGAAAGGGAAAGATTAGCCGGAAAGAGTGGAGAGAAGCCAGATGAAGAACTTGATCCTGAAATACCAGATCATTTGCCTGAAGACTTTTTGATTCGGGGTCAAATTTGGAGTGAATCATATTATCCAGACGGCTTTTTTGAAGGGGCACCTTCAGAACACGACAGACCCTTTGTCAAACCCAGACTCCTTGAACTTGTGAGACGACATCGATGTCTTTGGTTGGGCGTTCGGTTATCAACGGTCTGTGGCATTATCCTCTCCTCGCCCTCCCACTGGAAACTAACTCGAAGCTGACGAATAAAATAATATAGTTCAATCGCTGGATAACATACGACCGCTCTAGACCAAATATTTTCGAACCAACGTCACTAACAGTCAAATATGCGGCATTCGCTGCATCTTGCGGTGGACTGAACAGCAACTTCTCTCAAGGGGAAACTAGCAGATTCCCTCCGTATACAGCCGTTAAAGAATCAGATATGGACTTTGATATGGAAGGAGGATGAAATATGGAACACATAGAATGTGTTAGTCGAAAGGCAACAGGGCATATCCCTTCCGCTAAGGGTAGACAGTTGGTGTCAGGGAATCTTTCTCGCCCATGTAGACTCTAGATGCAACAACTCTGGCAACATTACAGGACCATGGACCTTTCTTTTGTGCAAATTTTTTCCCTTACATACACGCAGTCATGAAATGGAATTAGTCATCCGACTACTCGACAGATCAGGCAAACAGAGTCTACGGCCAGATAAACGGAATGCTTGATCCAGGAATACCTGAGCCCAGGATTCTCCTCCCGAGTCATTGCATCAAAGTCCAGGACCTCCGGCGAATCTACAAGGCCACCTTATCTCTATGGGACCCGCCTGGACATAATGCCTGCTTCGGACAATGCTCATTAGGTGTCTATGATGGTTATGGAATCCCTGGATCTGTACCAACATTCTAGTCAGGATTTTCTCCTCCTACGTGGCTTTCCGGTTTGATTTGGTCTCTTACTGCTGCTATAGCCTCGGAGTTGCTCCTCCTGGAGTGTGGACATTAGGGTTGGGTTAGCGCGAGCACTGTGAGCAGATATTCATGTCCTGGATGTAAAAAAGAAACAACAAAACTGACAATGATATAAAGGCTAACAAGACCTATACCAAGCGCTGCGAAAGTAAAGACCAAGTCTACTTTGGAGGTAATTGATTGATCGTGTCGTTGCCATTGCATTGCTGGTTTTGTTGTTTCTATCTGTCTTGCATCTTTGGTCCTTTTTTTTATTCTTCCCTGTCCAAGCTACGTTGGCTATTATGTTCGACATATCCAACTTTGCTTCTTTTCTATCTTTCACAATGTCCCTCATGGAGGTGGTCTGAGTCAGGCAGTAAGCAAGTCAAGAAAGAGTATATCACTCTACCACTGGCCTCGAGGTATGCGGCTGGCGTCGGGCATTGCACTCCATTCCCAAAAGCCAAACTATAGAAATCGTCTTGAAAATTTGCGTAGCCTGGCTACTAATATGCAGAATAGTAGTACGTAGTTAGTAGACAGTGGTTAATTAGTAGTTCTACTGTATAAACATCTTCCTGCAGATGTACTTACGTCCACTGTTACTCAGGTAGTAGTATAGTACGTAGTTACCACTCACTACAATCACCAACATTAACCTATATACTCAATTAGTAGTAATGTATACAAAACATTGCAATGCAATTATTCCATATCTTAAAAATTCAATTTACAATCATAACTGATGGTGCTTCACTAAAATAAAAGGTACATTCCCCACAGCAGTTTATTTTGGGTGGGCGTGCGCGTTGCGGAAAGGCCAAGCTGGCAGACTCTCAAAGTATCTCCCCGAATACTCCGAACGCTTTCCCTCCTTGAAGAGGTTCCCCCTCAATTCTCTCCCTTTTTCGCATGTTTTACTGTTTCGTTTCTTCTGTACATCGCATGGCCGAGTAAGACTGCCTCGCCAAATTTCCCCCAGGGTATCCCTCGAGTCCTCCTGGTTCCGCAGTTCTCGTTGCTTGTCGGCCATTTCCGCGACTTATTTCCATCTCTCCACCATGACGGATTCTTGGAGTGCGATCTGTCGCCAATGCGTGGGCACTGTCGCTGAAGTTCCTACTTCAGTATTACTGGGGTCCGTTCTTGCTACTGCCATTGGCGTGTTTGCTTTGGTGAGTTGTTACTCTCCCCTTCGGTCCACCAGTTATCCCAGGACAAGGAGCTGGCTAGATTGCCTCCACCCCCGATGGAACAATTATACTAATTATTCTTTATTACGTATCTTAGTTTTACGTTTTCCTCACGTTTGTCGCGCCGGTCCCGCGAACCCCTCTACCGGAAGAAAAGAAGTATAGGACACTATCGAAGGATGGAGAAATTACAACCCCCGAACAACTCCCTTGCTGGCTCGACACGCTCGAGTCCCAAAAGCAAAGCCCCTCACGAGAAAAGAAACCAGATATCGAGCCGGCCGAATTATTCATGTCGGTTGTAGTCCCCGCTTATAACGAAGAGGACCGACTCCCAGGCATGCTGGAGGAAGCTGTGAATTACTTGGAACACATGTATGGCACATTGAACAATAACAAAGAGGACGGCGCATCCGCGGTAGAAACTCGGTCAATGAGGAAACGCAAGCCAAATGGAAATGCAACGAACGGCCACGTCATGGACTCGGCATCGGACCAAGGATGGGAAATCATCATCGTCTCGGATGGCTCTACAGATCAGACAGAGGAGGTGGCTTTCCGGTTTGCGAAGGATCATCAGCTTTCCCTACATCCGAAAGGAACGGCGGGGCCCTGGACACCTCAGGTCCAGCAGGGCGTGCACATCCCGCCTGGTACCATTCGTGTCGTGAACTTGACTCATAATCGTGGAAAAGGTGGTGCGGTGACTCATGGAATGCGCCACGTTCGAGGACGATATGTGGTATTTGCCGATGCCGATGGAGCGAGTAAATTTGGAGATCTGGGGAAACTCGTCATTGCTTGTCAGGATATTGAGGATGCGGATGGTCGTGGAGTGGCGGTTGGATCACGAGCTCACATGGTGGGCAGTGAAGCTGTTGTCAAGGTGAGTTTCTCGCAGATACCCAACCCCCTTGTAAAACGGTTATCATATAAGAGTTTAGTATACTGACAATTCGGTACAGCGATCTAAGTTGCGTAATTTCTTAATGCATTCATTCCACTTGATCTTGTGGCTTATGACGCCGCCCAAGACTGCTACTGTCAAGGATACGCAGTGTGGGTTCAAGTTATTTTCTCGCGCTGCGCTACCTGATATCGTTCCATACATGCATTCCGAAGGCTGGATCTTCGATGTTGAAATGCTCATGCTAGCAGAATTTGCGCATATCCCCGTGGCTGAAGTTCCAGTCGGTTGGAGAGAAGTCATGGGAAGCAAGTTGAATGTCATTTATGATAGCATTGGCATGGCGTGGGGTTTGGCTGTCTTACGAGCTGCTTGGTCCCTTGGCGTTTATAGACAAAGGTGAAAAAAAAAATGAACCCCGATTTCTGCAATCGGGCCATGCTGGTCATTCTACACTGCAGCAGGTATCTCACCATGCCATGTCTTGATTTCCTTGTGGCGTTTGTTTCGGTCTCGTTCCCAAATAGGGCCTGCGTTGCCATTTCTGTCTTTTATCCAGGGTGAATGGTCCTCGGCATTCGTGTATACCCGTCTGGATGGGCGTATTAACTACTTCCAAGCACATACGTATGTATATAGTCCATATCAATATCATTAAGAGCACTCCTTGGTTGACTCTACACCGTGTATCAATCTCACCGCGTATTGTGAGATTGAAGTGGGCCCGGGTAATCATGCAGATTATCGAACCACCAAAGATCAGCACTGAAGCCGACAATCGCTTTCTATTCCTCCGATCAAAGACGGACTTCTGAACTTCATATTTGCCTGGATTATGCTATTACTATATCGAAACACTCCCATTGGGAATTTTGAAGTCAAAACTTCATCAAACCATCATCTGTCCTTCCATCTACTAGGTACACCATAATCAATTGTGTAACCCTAACTCGGATACTACTCGTAAATCTGGCAGCATCGCCCAAAACAAAGTACATGCAATAGACATCGAGAGACTCTAAACTGTCATTACGATTATTCGATATTGCATTAGACCGCTCAGGAGTAGGACTCTTCTAATGCCTTGAACTGATTCATTCTATGCATGAATCTAAATCACCGGGTCTGTTGCCTATCAGCCCAAACGCAGCTCAACCCTCCATTTTACATATGTATAGCCCGCTTAAAATTCGATCTTCTGATCGTCCCACTTCATCAGAAAGATTGGGGTGACCCTGCTCCTGCTCAGCCGGTTGACAACCAATAAATTTCCGTACGCGGCCTTGGCCATTTTGTCTTGCCTAACTGCGGCGAATACATCTCAAGTATCATGAACAGATTCCAAAATGCACCCTCGCATGTCGCAGAATGTTGCCACAATAAACGTGAATCCGCCTTCTTGGTGGTTCTATCATGATACGGGGAACGTATGGTCGATCAGGTGCCGGCTCTTTTGTGTATTGTTGACGTTTCTAGTGTCTTGGCCCTTGAGGACGTCAGCCCACGACTCTATGGGAAGTTCCCGTCGGCTTGCCGGAAAGAAAGGTGGATCATCTAGTAAGATAGGAGATCAAGGCTTGGGCTCAGGCTCTCTGTGTGAGTTATTCCCAGTGTTTTTCTTTAAATATTGCTATTAGAGTTGCGGAGAATATGAGACCTTGCACAATAAGAAAAAAAAAGTCCCCGATCAACAAGACTCGGAATTAGAGGCTTATCTTCATCGGCATACCTGCAGATCATCAAATATTGGTCTTGGTCCGTGTGCTATTAGTAGCAGTGCCATATAATTGACAGGATTATTTGATAAAAGTGCCTATTTGGTTCATTTCTTTCATTGTTTTCAATTTTATCGTACACCAGCAGTACTCGTGGGGGGGGGGGGACCCTACAGCCTGCCCGTCGTCATTATTGCTACTATATTCATTTATATTCAAGGCTGCTCTATTTATCATCGGATATCACCCCGGGGAAACCCTTGAATATTTCGAAAATTGCAAGAATGGACACAAAACGACTTAGAGGCCCTTCTATAGGCTCATCTTTCTTGCAACTCCCACCAGAACTTCGCTTAAAGATATACGAAGAAGCACTCGGATCCTCGAACGACTACACCGATAATCCAATGATTATCATACAGAATCGCGGCAACGTCTTCACTACTCGAGGCAGATATAGAGCCATGTCAATGTGTCCAAGCTGGGAAGGAAATGACGGAACAGCACGCAAACTTCTATGCCTAAACCACCAAATCCACGATGAAACCGAAGAATTCCTCTACTCAAAATACACCTTATTTTTCCGCAACTCGTTCGATTTAAACCGAATAGGTCAATTCATCGATACATTGAGCAGCACGGCTCGTTGTCGAATTCGAAGTGTTGGGTTCGAGGTCTTTTTCTTCGTACATGCGGAAGCAGATGTTCCCAAGCGAACAATGACAGAGTATGAAAATGCAGGGAAACTACTAGCGGAGAAACTTCCACGCTGGCAGAATGTTTTGTTTTATCTTGATCCGCGCTTTTATTATCCTCCTACTTTAGCTGGAGGTAGTAAAGCTGCTACCCGTGGTATACTTGAGCTTGCCACTCGGTTTGGATCTTTGTGCAAGGATATCACTTTTTCTCCACTGTCGGATGGTGAACATGATCTTCTGAACGAGGCGCAGCAGGTTTTTTGGCGGAGTAGCTCGCCGAAGAGGTATGTTGGTGTACGGGGAGAAGATCGACGATCAGTGAAGTATTCTTCACAGAGTGTGGAGTGGTATCATTTTGGAGACTATGATTCTGCCGGCATTGCTTAGCGCGCAATGATTAGTTACTATCTATTGGGTTGATCCTATCCCACCAGGTGCTCTTCGTTTTGGTCAGTACGGATAGCAGGAGATTATTAGCATGCCGGCCGGGGGAGGGTCAGCTGTTTGGGACTGATAATGATAATCTGGTGAACTTGCATTCATCAAAGTCTTTTCATTCTGCACTATAACATAGAGTGTTGATTCTTCACGATATTGGAGATTTAAGCTCCTCTTTTGATCCTAATCCTGAGCGTAAGCTCTACCCTGAACTTGATTCACAGCGATACCTTCATCCATCATCAGCAATAATTATGATATTATTGATCCTGGTCTAAACACTGATGCTAGTTCATGGATAGCGGACTTGATTATATCAATGATGTATTCGTATACTTGGAATTGTACTCTTTTCTATGGAAAACTCCCCAACCAATCAGAAACGCCATTCACCCCAGCTGACCATGACATCATGCGGCATCCAATCCAAACAGCTTCCAACGCAATTCGAACATCCCCAAGCTCCCCATTCCTCCTCTTTCTTGAATCTTCAACTATCTACAGTACATCTGCATATATTCATAACCAATCTCGTCACAATGGCCTTTGCCCTCTTCTCTCCTCCCTCCACAATGCTTCGTCTAGGACTAGGCGTGGGCCTCGGTATTTCCGCCGCAACCCTCCACCCTCTCTCCCCCTTCCGTGCCGCCCCAATGCAATGTCAATATAGCGCACCCTTTTCGCAGACCCAAGGCGAGTCCTCTTGGGCAACTAAGCCGGAAGAAGTTCTCTTGCAGAAACAAGGACGGACGAGTCCGGTTCAGAGAGAGGGTCGTTTCTTAAACAAGGAGAATATGCGACAGGTTAGCTTGGGTAGCGTGTTGGGACTCGTGGCTGGTGTAGGACTGAGGGCGTTTTCGAAAGCTTTGGTTGTTATTTTGGGAATGGGTGTTGTTCTTATTGAGGTATGTTCTCTTTCTTGCTTTTCTCTTTCCTCTTTCCTCTTTCCTCTTTCCTCTTTCCTCTTTCCTCTTTCCTCTTTCCTCTTTCCTTCGTTATTCAAGTTCAGGGTGCAGTGGATATTCGGGCGAGGGGTATTTTGCTTGTGTAGCTTGTCGAGATAATGGTCAATTCTGATGCTAATTATTTGTCATAGTATGCTGCTTCCAAGGGTTACAATATTCTTCCTCTTCATCGATTGCAAAAGTACGTGAAGAACGTTGATCTGCAGCGAGCCATGAGTGAGAAGCGCCCATTTAAGATGAGTTTCGGCGCCACAATGGCACTGGCTGCTTTTGCGCAGTTCTAAGATAGAAAAGGAATTCTTGGTTTTGACAATATTTGTACATAGACAATATATTAGAGGTACCCTCTAGTCTACGATACTTGGAGAGACATCACTGTCATCAGTACCGCCAGGCGCTAGCAATGCGAATTGATTGATGGTATTCCATACAGGGGGTATCATAAGTTCTGCTTCACACCAGGTCTTGCTAAGGGAACGCGTAAATTTTATCCCAATACCAGATCTTCCAGTACACCGTCCATTTCGTCACGCGATAAAGGTACACCAAGGATTTCCATGCCACTGGGGTCCATGCGCGAGGTGATCATCTGGTGATCGTGGAATTCCTTCAACAGGGTGCGGAACATCATCTCGGAGGATGCAATGAATTCTTCCGTGGCTTTCTGATACAACAAGCGGAACTCGATACCATTCTCCTCGCCGGATTTACCACCGGAACCATCGGCGGCTTCGTCGTCGGATTGATGGCCATCTTCCATCACGGTTATAAGCTCTGTCAACAAGAGACGGTACAAATTGCGAGCATTCTCTGGAAGACTCTTCAGCACGAAGCCCACACCTTCTTTTCCACCAATGCGACGGCCTTTCCGACCCAGCAGTTCATGGACTTCTTCCACAATATCGGATTCTACCGCAAAGGGGAAGAACGTAGTACTATCATGAAAGACCAAATTGAATTGATCTCGTAGACTGATATCCCACATTACAGGGAAGTTCGGAGTATCAGCGGTAAGGAGAAGGCGAATGCGAGGGGTCGCCGCCAGTCGACCGAGAATTGCCTGGTTAGCAGCACGACGTAGAGGCGGAGCATCGACAGAGTTAATCAGAACGGTAATCGGGTCATGGTCCGGACGAGACTTCAGCGCGGATTGTATAAGCTCGAGTACCTCAGTAGGTTGCGAGCCTAGCTTAGAGGGCAATTCTGCACCAAGAATAGCCGTGGCAATGGTTGCGAAAATCGAACGAATCGATGTACCAGGCGTATATCCATTGACAATGATAATGGCTGGTGGATTTTTGGATCCGGAGCGAGTATAGATCCAATCTGCGAATTGTTGTACAAGTCTTCTCTTCGAACCATAACCAAACAAACAGATATTAAACCCTTCCTCAAATTCGAAAAACCACTGCGGGAATGATCTGTGATGTAATGATAGAAGATATTCCTTCTCATCCTTGCAAGGATCGTTATACTGGCCCAGTTTCTCGAAGTACTCTTCATGGGTCAACAATGGGACCTTGTTCAAGGTCATATTAGAGGTCTTGGCCGTTCCTGCACGGTTCTGGAAGAAATATCGTTCGTGAGCCGGCAATTCACCTTCTGGCGTCGGTGATCTCTTGTTCCTTGCGCCCTTCGGCCTACCAGCACGACGTTTAGGGGCATTGGCACCTTTCCCAGTTCCATTTTCTTTTTCGGCACCATCTCCTTCAACCGTCTCCATTACCGTGTCACCGGCTTTATCGACTTGCGCCTCTTCATCTTGAAGTATTTCCTCGGCCAACTGTTCTGATCCATCCCACTCGCCATCCTCATCCTGCTCGAACAATACACGCGCACTCTTCTTCTTCGCGGACCGATCTGCATTTTTAACGCGAGATGGTGTCGCGGCGGTTGCGGACTTGGGCTTTGTCGGGGTAGCGAAGAGATTCCGAGCTTTCGATTTATGAGTCGGAGTCTTCAATCCGGACTCCTTCAACGGGGTCGCAGCGACTCCATTAGACTTTTTAGGCGTTGATTGACCATTCGTCGGTGCGGGTGGCAATTCATAGGTGGCATCGTCGTTTGGGGGTGGATGATTCGGGGCGTGGCCGTTCAGTGCACCTTTGGTTTGCACGCGTGCTCTCTTTGGGGTTGAGACGGCCGGATGTTCATTTTCCAGACCGGAATCTGACAGCTTGCGCTTCATAGTTGTTAATGTTAGAGGAGGATTTCGGACAGAAATGGTAAGATTGAGAGGGGCGAGAGAACATCACTTACTAGTACCATTAGTTAGATCCTAGGAATGTACCTATCCAGGGACGCGACGCAAGGGGAGATTCTGTGAAGGCGCTTGACAGGAGAAGACTGTTCGAAGGGCTGTTTCAGATATTCATGCACGCATCAATCTTTTTCAGCCAACTATATGTTTTGTACACAGGAATTTGTTTGGAAGGGGATTAGAAAATTGTGGTGGGAAGTGTAGATAGTCAAGTACAGAGAGAAGTTGACGATGATCGCGGTGGGGGTTTTTTTTCTCTCCGCGACTCCGCTCGGTGAAAAGAGCGCGCGTCTACGAGGCATTTGGTCTTTCTATCGTCGTATTGAAAAAGAATTTTCAGACAGGATGAATATATTCAGAAAATCCGATTTATGATGAACTGGTATGTTTACTGTAGAATATCTGGTACCTTCCAATCATCTTTTCTGGTTTGACTGACCATCCTTGGCTCTATACAACCATTACATACTACACCTTGAAAGTCATGTGAACGCCCTACCTCAGTAGAGATCCCAACTTGCATGAATTTCAGCTACCGTCTTGATTCTTAATCTTACTTAATCTAGTTTAATTTCCAGCTAATTCCAGTCAATCGCTTCTACCGCGAATTGCGCAAATTGGCGTAGTCCCGGCGCCTATCAATCCCGAGATCGGCTGAGCTTTTTTCTTATCGCATTTCCTCCAATTGACTCACTCCGAGAAATTGGAGTTACTCGACTTCTCTTCTTCTGAGCTTTTCCCCGGGTAGCTGATCCCAATTCTTACAACAGGACTTGGTCTCGTACAGCTTCAACACATGGTTTCCAGCTCACCATCCGCCTCAATGGCGGTTAACTCCTTTGCCCGCATGCTCAAGGGCCAGGTCCGATGCTACTCCGCACCGCTGGACATGGCCATTCCGGCCTCCAAGCAGCGTTATATTCCCACCTCCGGTTCCTATCCCCAGGGGTTTTTAGTCTCGGGTACCCATGTGGGAGTTAAGGCTTCGAACACTCGCTTCCCTGATCTGGCTCTAATCGCCTCTGAAACGCCATGCTCTGCCGCCGCCGTCTTCACGACGAACAAGTTCCAAGCTGCCCCGGTCCAAGTTAGCAGGGAGACTCTGCGCAGTCGCAAGGGAGAGGGTATCCGGGCCGTTGTCATCAACTCGGGCTGTGCCAATGCTGTAACTGGCAAGGGTGGTTTGGAAGATGCGGTGCAGATGGGCCGCACTGTGGACCAATGCAATGGCGTTGAGAATGATAGCTCGCTGGTGATGAGCACTGGTGTTATTGGACAGCGGTAAGCTACCCCCATTGATCGTTTCCAGGTGTTATAAATTACGGAGTACTGACAATTATGTTTTTAAACCAACAGCCTGCCTATCAGCAAGATCCTCGACCGTATTCCTACTGCGCACTCCAATCTTGCTTCCTCGCACGAGGCATGGTTGACCACTGCCCGCGCCATTTGCACCACTGATACCTTTCCTAAGCTACTCTCCCGCGAATTCACATTGCCCTCCTCCCCTGGCCGCACCTACCGCCTTGCAGGCATGACCAAGGGTGCTGGTATGATTCACCCCAACATGGCAACCCTGCTCGGCGTCTTGTGCACCGATGCCGCGGTTGAACCCGCCGCACTCCAATCTCTTCTCAAGCACGCTGTTTCCCGCTCTTTCAACTCTATCTCTATTGATGGTGACACCAGTACCAACGATACAATTGCTGTCTTGGCCAACGGAGCCGCCGGCGGCAACACCGTCCCCGCTTCCGAGACCAGCGAGGATTACCAGGCCCTGCAGACTGTACTGACTGACTTTGCTCAGGAGCTCTCTCAACTGGTCGTTCGTGACGGTGAGGGCGCTACCAAGTTCGTGACTGTTCGTGTGCGCAACTCCCCTGATTACGAATCCGCTCGTCTGATTGCTTCCACCATTGCTCGTTCTCCTCTGGTCAAGACCGCTCTTTACGGCCGTGACGCTAACTGGGGTCGTATTCTGTGTGCCGTTGGATACACTCAAGGAGTGCGCGACGGCACTGTTGTTCCGGAGCGTACCTCTGTCAGCTTCCGTCCGGTGGACGGCAGCCCTATCCTGAAACTTCTGGTGAATGGTGAGCCTGAAACTGTGGATGAGGAGCGCGCCAGTGCTATCCTGCAGAACGAGGATCTTGAGATTGAGATCGACCTTGGTGGTGGCGAGAAGGGTGAGGCTGGATGTGGAGGTGAGGATGCAGTGTATTGGTTCTGTGATTTCAGCCATGAGTATGTGACCATCAACGGTGACTACCGCACTTAGAGTGTGCTTGAGTTCGAGCTTTTTTTTTCCTTTGTTTTTATCTAAAGGCTCTAGAATATCTTATATCCGGGGTAAATAAAAGTGAAATCAAACATGTATCCCATCGTCCCGAGCTCGTAGATGTCTTTCAAGTCCATATTATAGAGAGCATAGTAGGAGAATAGTACACAAAGTCTTCGAAACAACCACATGGCTTATAATTCAAAAATTATATTAAGATCACTGTTACGACTGGTAGCAACACAGTGTCGCAGTGTCGCCTTACAAGAAAATCCTATTTTGGCGAAGAGCACGAAACTTGAGCAGCTAGCTTTTGTCGCGATAATATTGCCTACAGATACCTTTTCAAGTTGACATTTATCTTTTTTATATCTTTTTTTTCTTTCTTTGTTATCTTTGGAATATGCGAAGTGTTCCAACGCGTCATGGCAGTCATCATCTATGCATGTGCACGTCTCTTCGGGCGAGTGACTTGTTTTTACTGGGCAGTTATCGACACTGTTGTTTCAATGGTAGTTGGTGTAATCATGATGATTCTGACGTCTAATAGTACTAGCCACCAAGTTAATCAAGATATTGGAATATTTTACTGTATTCTAGTAATTCTTATTATATATATATATATAATTTCAACCACGGACTGATAATGATTCAGTTCAGCCTTGGAACCTATCACATCGTATTTTTCTCTTATTTTTCTCATGATATCAATGAATATCATATCCCATTCAAGTAGACAAAACTTGACGTACTCATTGATAGTACATTTATATATATGTATGTGTGTATGCGGTAGTTAATGTAAAAGCGGGGGGAATCCGGGGTGACATCCTCCTTCCCCTTTGACGTCATCGCATCCACGTGAAAAAACGAAAACGATCGATCGTTTTTATTTAAATCGAACATCTCCAAATATTCCAGTCCAGCCGGGGTCTTCATTTGGATCATCAGTTGGGGTTGATTACAATATAGTTATCGCATACAGTACTACATACATACTGTACAACCCATACAAGCTCACCTCTCAGGGTCCACCCTACTCTTTCAGCGAGAGCCTGACGCGAAAAGCTGCCCAACTTATCCATCCACCACTTGATTCTGAACGCGTGGCTCTCTTCGAAGACCACAAAATATACTCCAAACGCCACTTGGGTTCTTGCTCGACGCTCATTCAGGAACCCGTTCGCAAACTAACTTCTGTTACTTGTATTCTTGGGGTGGGCGGAACAGAGGCCTTTCCTCGGCTCTCCACGTACTCCTCCACCATTGACCGCCTCTCATCCGTACCCACCGCAGCTTTACCGAGCTGCAATGTGTATGTGATCGTCTCCACTACTCCCAGCGTGGATTCCATTATTTTTACGCCGATAAGCCCACGAGCTCGTCGGAATTACAACAATCGCGAGCTGTGTTGGCGTCCTCTTTCACCCTTTGGTGGTTTGCTAGTGCCCCTCGACTGCACTTCCAAGTCAGGGCCCACACAGATCACAATTCCCCTTTGTCTATGTATATCACTCCCCAACACGTTTGAGAAGTTGACCATCTTGAACTTTCATTGAAACTGTGAGGGTTGAGACATCCTCCCTGCGGTTACTATGACTTCGTCAACGAAAAGGCTGCCCGAGGGCCATGGAAGCGTCTATAAGGAGGTACGCTTCTCACCGACCGCAACACCTTTACGCCGCACCAAGTCCGTCTCAGGAAGTGCTCCCTCTGCAAAGACGAGATATCCACGGCCAGGAAGCTCGTGCATTCCTGAAATGGCACCTCTAGTCTTAGATACCTCGTATATCGATCAATCACGAGCCTTACTGGATAGCCAGCGGGCCAACTTCGAGTCAGAAAGGCGGCTCTTTGCCGAGGAACGAAAATTGTGGCAGAAAGAAAGAACACTTCTGCGAACGAAGATCACAGAATTAGAGTCTTTACTGAAAGGTCAACAAAGTCACTCGATTGTGTCAGCATCCGGCCTTGCGAAACCCGTCTTTGGAACGCCACAGTATCTACAGGGTTCCAGCGAAGCTTCTGCCCATTCAGCACAAGTATGGGAGGGTTCAAGTCCAGGAGGCCGACCGACCAGAGTATTTCAGGACGAGGATCTCTCTGTCCCAGACAATGCCCGCCTATCGCCGATCAGTGATGGAGGCGGCAATAACCCTCCCTCCCCTAGATGCGGCACTCTCACCCCAGGCGAGGACGGTAGATGGTGGCAGCGTGGGCGCCAGCGTGCCCGTGCCAATCGAGAAAGTCGATAGCAGACTCGACGGAATCACGCTCAAATCCACTGCATTACCACCTGGGGTTGTTGCTAGAGTGATCACCCCGCCCTCTCCGTCGCCCCTAGAGACTTCACCTGCGGCCCCTTCGGCCGCTGCAAGGCCAGACCTGGAACATCGAGAAAGTCTCAAATTGAAGCTGTCAGAGCTAGGCCCACCTAACGAAAATCTCGTGCGGAATGCGGGTCACACTCCCATGGCGATCATTGATGCCGACGTGAGCCAACGGTCTACCAAGGAAGCCTCGCCCACGGAGGAGACGGCTCCCCCGTGCGACGACGAAGAAGAAGCCCCTCTCGCACCCGTTGCGACAACAATACAGCAACCCACGGAAAATGGGGCCTCCTATTTCCCCGATATACCCGAAGATCCGGCCCTGAAGGGGCCCCTTGGTCTCATCAACGACGAGGAACACGACAATAGTTTTCTAAGTGAACTAGACCAGAAACTCCTGGATCAGGCTAGGCGGATCCTGTCCCCCTCTATGGGCTCCGACAAACTCAACGAAGATGAAGACGAAGCCGAGCTGCCTAATCAAGGTGAACAGGAGCCGGAAATTAAATTCAGAAAATCAACCAATTTTGGCACGGCCTTTGGACTGTCGAGCTGTGGGAAATACTGAGGGGGCACCGAGGACACAGACCCAAAACCTCACCCCACATTTATGCCAGATTTTTGTGACCTATCAGTATAGCAAAGAGTTTGGGGAAATACGTTGGTGCCTTTTCTTTTGCACCTGCATCTGGCGTTACACCATCTACCACTTGTTTATAGCGGCGAAGATACTACATGACTTGATGAGATATGCTCAAGATTTCTCAATATATCCATTTTTATTATTGTGCATACGTTGTTATTGTTTTCTGTTATAATTTTATCTTTTTTTGCTTTCTCTGTCTGCTTGCCAAGGCAGTGGATTTTCAATATGTCCTCAATGATCCAGACCTCAACGATGTCCACTTCATGTGTCTCCTATATTGAAATTGATCATTCCTTGCATATGATGTGTCAATACTGCACAACTAATTGACCGGCTACAGGTCTGCCCTATCGGTGACTCCCTTGAAAAAGCATCTCATCCCCAAGACTCCTGGTTTCACCCCCCCTTGCGTGGAGTCTTGCAAACTTTGACCCCGGTCCCACGTGTGGTTCGTGATTCTCATGTTACTCGCAGTAGCAGCGAAGATCCGGGCCATTCTGCCCTAATGCAAATTCGCACTACTGTATATCGGATGGCTCAGACATCGGTCTCGTGCATAAGCTTCAGGTACTAGCTTTGGACCATGCAAACTCCAGTTCTAGTTAACAGTTTCTGAACGCTATTCGCAAATCAAACCGGCTCTTTTCTCTTGACAAGAACTGATCTCTCTCATCTCGCTTCTTCTCTCTGGTTCAAGATTGTCATGTCCTCGGAACCTTGCTGATCGTCGTCCTTGTGGCGGTCCCTCAGGGAAGCCACCAAAGGGCGATCCTATAGCCTTGCAGCGTCTTGGTTCCTGCCTGGCCCTTGGCCCTCCCCACGATGCCCCTCGTATGAGACAGAGACAGTACCTTCTCAGAATCTACTTAAAGACCGAGTATTTCGGTCCAGTGTCTCTTTTTTTTCATCATTCGCTCATCAGCAAAGTCTCGAACAGTCATTCTTTCTTCCCATATCTAATTCTTGGAGCCAGCTCCCCAAACATTCGCTTGATCTTTTTAATACTACAATCACTTTCACTTCGAGCTCCTTCGCTTTCACTTCACAACCAAAACAATGCCTTCCACTACCTTCACTCTTTCTTCCGCCTTGTGCCTCCTTCTGGCCGTTGGCCCTGCTTCGGTGTTCTCCGCGCCTCAGCTGGTAAGTTCAAGTACCACATGGATCAAACTCTCAAACTCAAAACACATAAACTAACCAAAATCTATAGAATGGTCTCCCCATTCTCGGCGCTGATCACGCTGATACCACTCCTGCTACCGGTGATCACGAGTTCGACGCTGGCACTGGCTACGATGTCGGCATTCCCGGCGGACCTGCTGTCAAATTTGGCGCTGGCGTCCATACAGAGCACCACGGTCCTTGTGGCCCCGGCGTGAGCAGCGTTCACGATGCCGGCACCGGCTACGACGTCGGTATCCCCGATGGTCCTGCAGTCAAATTTGGCGCTGGTGTTCACGACCAGCACAACGCTGTTCCTTGCCCTGAGATTGTCGAGGAAGTTCCTCCTCCCACTGCAGTCGCTATCCCACCTCCTGCTACCACCGTTGTTCCCACCGAGACCTATGTGCCTTCTTTCATTCCTCCCACTTATACTACTCCCATTGTGATTCCTACCATCACTACTCCTGGCGCTTATACTCCTCCTACCCCGGTCCCGGCTGCTTCTACTCCTCTGATCGCTCACCCTGCGCCTTCATCCACTCCTCCCGTGCAGCCTGCCTTCAACGCCGGTTCATCTCTTACTCCCAGATCTGTCCTGGCTATTGTTCTACCTGTTGTTTTGGGCTTCTTCGCTTAAATCCTTGAACGAGTATGAACATGACAGTAAACGATCAACGAGTCGAGAAACCACAACCATGATCCTATGGACCCTTTGAACATCTCTCAACCCCTCCTCCCCCTTTGTCTCTTATACGTCATCCGATCTCTTGATGGATCTTGTATCTTTTGTATACGATGTACTTGGGCTTTTACATTTCTTTCTTCCTGTCATCTTTTCACTGCTTATTTCTCGTTTCTCCTTGTCATTGGCTTGTCTTGTCTGTGAGACGATGTCGCATCTATACACTGCTACAAATATTTGTATCTCGGCCGACATATGAGGGCCATGTGTTACTATCAAAGCTATTTATTTGTCTTGGTTTTTTTTTTCGGTGTATGGATTGGGCTTGGTTTTGGATAGTTGGGAGGAGTCCGGGCGTGCTTTGCACATTCCGCGCTGGGGTTTATCTTTTGGTTTATTATAATTCATTCGGTGTTATTTTGAATACATTGCATTTACTTCCAGGTCATTTAAGTCGAGGTTTAGGTTTTCTCTTTTCTCAGCAACAAATAGAATACTCGTACACAGGCATTGAATCGGTCATCTCGAGTCCAAACAGGACTCTCTAATCAACTCATTTGATTCATTCAATGCGGCTGGATAACTTTGACATCTCATCCTTTGACCAGGCTCAGATACCCCTACTCAATTTGTAATCAATTTGCTCTTCGTTCTAGGTACTGATATCCTCGGTTCATTCGTCAAGTTCGCTAACATTAGTTGTGCTTCTATAGATAGCAGTGGAGCAGGCGTCTTTTCCACGATCGATGCGCGTGCGTAGGAAAGACGCTAGGGGTTCCTGATAGAGTGAAAGTCAGGAGCCATGTTATGGTTCAGGCGAGGTGATCAATCACTTTTACCAAGAACTTCAATAGCGACTACTGGGAGAAAGTATAAGATAATGGCAAAGCTAAGGCAGCCATCTCAGTAATGACTACTGATTTGATATGAGGTATGTAAGGCTACTCAAGCTTCCAATGATCGGGATAAGACGAAGAAGCAGAATAGATTGAAAACTAGTAAATCAACGCCCATCATGTCATATCATGCATTATCACGTATCCAGTAGCGCAAAGTTCCAGGATAAGTCCAACTCTAACTGGATTCTGCCATGCCTTGGTCCAAACCAAGAAGTTATCGCCATAACAAGTCAATTCATTATACTCCCATTGTAAAATCATGCTCGATACCCGGTGTCACGCTGGCAATAAACTTGAGGAAAACAACTAGGTACTGATCCACCCGGATGGCATTTTGCTCTTCCTCATCGGCTTGAAGGACTTCCCACTCATCACCGCTTGGCTGATGCTGATCACCTAGTGAAAGGCCTTTCGTTTCGTCTACTAGTCCCTCGAGACCACCGCTGGTATGAAGGACACGGTTTGCTTCTTCGCGGGATTGTGTTTGTTTCAATTTGTCTCGACGAAGCTTAAGGGCAGCGTCAGCTCGATCGAGCAGAGTCTTCATGACTGATGCATGACGGCAAGGATGAACGGTAGCCATCTTGACACTACCATCGAACCAAGGAAAGTCTTCTAGCGTCACAGTCTTGTCTTTATAGTCGCCCACAATGTCCTCCATCATGAGATGCGGCGGGAGGGGCTCCGACGGTGAGAGGTAGCCAGATAGATAAAGGCGTGGTGTTCGATAGAAGTTAGAGTATGTGATGTAGAGGGTGTAAGTGCGCAGTGGTCTAGATGGTTATCTCGTATTAGTATTGAAAGAACTCGATGACACAGAATCATAGCTACTCTGGTTGTCAACGTTGAAGGGTATCACTGACTGCGTTGTGCCAGCTTGCCCAGCCGGCTCACGAATAATAGCTTCCTCATCGTCATCATCGTCTTCCATATCTGGGATCTCATCTTCATCTTCTTGTTCCCCCAGATTCCCAGATTCATCGACAGTTCGCACGTCCCGGATCCGCGCCTCTTGCTCGCTCTTGTTTGCAGCTGAATCAGGACCGCCACCAGTTCTCAACCAGCCATCATCACCATCAGCAGTAGTAGCACCTTCTGCGTTTCCGCCAGATAACATGTCCCTTACCAGCTCATCCTCGTGCCCTGCATCGCCAGCGAAATCATCATTCAGTCGCCGATGGCATGGAACTCCGCGGGTGACGAGGAACTGTTTGCCCTCTGGTAAATAGGAGACTCTCTTCGCTGGACTGGAAGCATCGGCCCAGGACCATGTAGGAAACTTGTATACCAGGTAGTCTCCAGCAAGTACAAATTCCTCGGGAGTGATTTGGCCAGTATTGCGGAATGTGGATGTTCGAGAAACGGGAGCGAGGCGATCCCGCCATGTTGATAATGTAGAATGTAGGATGTTCATATCGATCTAAACCCTATGGTGTTGTTGTAGAGAAGATGTAGAGAGCTGAACTGGAAATGCGGCGGGGAGAAAGACCGTTTGATAAGCGGTGGAGCACATGATCGACCCCGCGTGAGCTCATCGTTTGAAGTAGCCATTCACCGGACTTTGCCTGCTGCTCTTCAGGAACTGACTCGAAATTTGCACAGATCCCATCATTCTTTCTTTTTAAGTATTGACAAAAGAACGTGTCTGTCTGCGCATATTTGGGACAGTCACGTAAAAAAAAAGTCCAATGTCGAGCTTAAGGGTACAACCACTTTGAGACTGGCGAGATATCCACTGCTGTGTGAGGTTTCTCGCATCTTCGCTGGACGTGGTGACCTCGCAGCTAATTATGAGATCGGCCCAGGTTAGGCACGGTATCTCTTTCTGTTAGATAGTCTATATACTGAGGTTGGGCATTTCCACAACACGGGATCTTGTCCTCAAAACTAAGCCCAAGCCAAGTTCACCACTTTCCCACTCATTCGCCTTCCTCCATCATCCGCTTGCGTTCCAATTCTGCGTCTACTTCTTCGATTGACAGAGGAATTTTCCTAGATGTGTCCTTCCACTTCTCCAACTCAGCTCGCATAAACCCTTCTGTACTCTTCATACCGACCACCAGGAAACCAAGTTCCTCCCGGTCGACATCGAAAACTTCCCACCATTCATAATCGACTAGCTTCGATCCTTCTTCACGGGCTGCAAGATAAATGGCTGCTACTGCAAGGGCATTTGGCTGGTGTGTCACGTAGAGGAGTTGAGGAGAGAACAGGGAGGCGTTGAGGTACTCGACCGTTCGGCGGGCCACGGCAGTTTTCGTCACACCCAATGTTTGCAGGTAGGTGAGAGCAATAGTATGAGGGAGGGAAACGTGAGTGTCAAAGCTCAGAGTACGGAGAATCACAGACTCGATTCGAAGAAGAACCAGCCTTGCGGCCTGGTACCCGCCCTCTGTAAGAATGTAGCTATCTGAGGATGGGCGCTGCTTCGGAGACCCGCGGGGGTTTACAAACCAGAGCGGGGAGGCTTCTTGCGAAAGAAGAAGTGTGTAGACATTCAAGACGGAACGAGGGGAGGTGGGTTGGAACGATAATTTGGCTGTAAGGTATAGAGCGGCAGCTGATACATCCTATGAAGGGGGGGGGTTTTCAAGGTTAGATGTGCGAGGAAAGCTATGTCTATTCAGAGTCTGATTTACATACCTTGGCCGAGTAGATTCGTAGGCTACCCCCTTCAGCTCCGAGCCAAAAGCGTGTAAAGATGACAATCGCCTGGGCGATGATATCTTGTGACAAGTGCAAGAGAACACCGGCGGCCTGAATCAATTGCGTGCCGGCACATCGTATGGAGGCTTCTAGGTCAGCAGGGACACCATCAATTGATGAAGATGACGCTGAGAGCTGTTCTGCTGTGGCCAGAGCATTGGACAAATGGGTGAGACCGGAGTTGGAGGGTGCCATGAGAGGGGAAAGTTGATGATGACGACAAGGATGCTGTGAAAAGACGTTGAGATGAAGATATGCAGGAAACGTGGGTTTCGATGAGATGAAACGCGCAGATCACTTCATGCAGGTGGAGGAATGAGGTTGACGAGGCGTCTCAAACATTAGATCCCATTCAGTTGTCCCTCTCTTTTTTCTCGTTTCTCGTTCCTTCTTTTTCTCGTGTGGATCGAATAAATCGAATGAAGAATGGAGAGAAGATTCCACGGTGGAGCTAATTGAAGAAGTGGAGAGCAGTTCCAGCCACCGCTATTTCATCTTCCCAGCCTTGTTATTTGTTTGCAGTTGGTCAATAATACATGCAGGGAAAAAGAAATAAACATAATCAAAATAAAATAAACTAAGACTCTGGAACTAAACTAAGTCTCAGACATTCCCCTAAGATCTGACTGCTGTCAAAAGGTGAAACACCACTTGATCCTATACTGTACTCTGTACTGTGTACTCCTCCTTCATCTCCAAATCGTCTCATACTTCAACTTCTTTTCCTTCTCTTTCTCCACTCACACGTTGTTGCACACCAACGCCACAGCAACCTCTCATTCGACGTGGCATTACAATCTGGTCGGGCTTCCTCTGTATTTCCCTTTCTCCCTAACACCCAAACTCTCTCCTACCATGTCCGATCTATCCTCCTCGATCTCCCTACATTCCGATGAGTCCCAGGGGCCTCACGAGACCGTTGCCTCGTCGTCCCCAAAATCGTCGATCCCCTTGAACTCTCCAGAATCTCGTTTTCACAGCTTGCCTTCCCACCGTCGTGCCAATACTGAGTACTTTGCTCGGCCCCCTATCTTTGAAGAAGACATCTACGATCCAACCTCCACCAACGGCCCATCAAAACACAGCTTAGCCCCCTCGGCCCCCTCCTGGACCGATACATTTCCCAAAAAGAAGTTCGAAGAAAGAGCAAGGATCTTGTCAGATTGGTTCCAGGGTAGATCAGAACCAGTCAACTTGGGAATCGCAACACGTCCCAGTGGACGTGCGGACTCGAACGAAATGGAGAAAGGTCGTTTCACTACTCTACGCTCATCCCATAATCGAACAAACTCGAGCTTCACGTCATTATTTGGCTTGCGGAAACAAACCGAAGAGAAACCTCTTCCTCCAGCCCCCGCCGACGACAAGTTACTCAATCTAGATATCGAGGCGGCTTTGTCACTACCCAGCTCCGACCTTGACAATGAAGAAGCACTCGACACTTTCCGAGAAACTGCCAGCACGGTGCTGCGAGAGATGCAGGAAGCCTACAAAGAGCGGACCTTTGCCATGCACCAAGCACTAGTTGCTAAGAATGAGAAGCAAGAAGAGCTCGAAGAAACTCGAGCACGTGCTGATCATCTTAGGATGCAGCTAGATGGTATGGCGGCCAAGGTACTTGATCAGGAGAAGGCCATGAAGGCCATGGCCGAGGAGCTCGAACAGGAAAGGCGCATGCGCCAGCAGGAAGAAAGCCGCAGCCGCAGCCGCATGATGCGTGCAATCCCCCCCTGATGAAGAGATTCCCTCACTGGTGCTACAAACACCTCACCGCGGCGGCAAACGTGCAAGCCATGGTACCTTGACCAGTGACTCTGGATTTGAATCCGGAGACGAGAGTGTGGCCGATAGCGTCTTTTCACACAAAGAAGGCATCGAGTCTCCAACCTCGACACTGACGGCACCGTCTCCCAACCTGTCACAGGTTGTTTTATCCACCCCGACTGTGACCCCAACCCCGACACCGGCCATCCACAAGAATCTGGTCAACGCCACAAGCACTCCCACGCCGACGCGATCATCAGCTTATGATCGAGTCATCAAGGGCCTTGCCTCGACTCGACTGGGAAGCTCATTTGTTAGCAATAACGGTAACAACCAAACCTCATGCAATAACTGCCATGGAGTTCCAGCTTCGGAGGCTTGGAGTGTCATGGGCGTACTCAAGGATGAGAACCGTGGGTTGAAGACGCGACTAGGCGAGCTAGAGCTGGTTATTGATGACTGCATTGGACTCGTTGGCCCTTAAACTAGGTGTGAGTGAGGTGTTTGAATCGGATTTGGATGATGTCTTGCAAAGACCTGGTGTCTATATCATAGCGAGGGTGGCTTATTCTCTATGTTTCTTTTGTTATTTTCTACGAAACTTTCATTTTTATCTATTTACCAGTAGAAGAACCCGTGAATCCAAGAGATAATGAAGTCTTCTTGACATCAAATATAACTGGTTGAAGTAGAGCTTTGTGAGTAGTACACATATACTCTTAACTATAGTATTATGGATGAACCTCTGGTAGACCCTTGTAATGTGGGGATAAGCTTGGGGTGTGCTACGGGGTGCACACAACAGCAGGAACAAGGATGAATGATGATGATGATGATGGAGATAAAAGTAATATATAAAGACCTCCTATCTATCTTCATCATACTTTATTAAATGTACATAGATGCAGGTTGAAATCAACATGGCAAGGTGATTGCGAGTGTAAGGAGTCGACGTGGTGTGAAGACCAAGTGGCCTTAAATTAGCGCGGAAGCGAAAAGTGGCCAGCGAACCGCTTTCTGTGACTTTCCTCCCTCATCTCCTTCCGACCTCTTCTTCTTCTTCTCTTCCCCCCCTCTCTCCTTTTCTTCTTCCCTTTTCTTTTTCATCCCCCTAAAACCTGTCCGCTCTTTCTGCTGGTCTCTTTCCAGCTTCTCCTATTTCTTTTTCGACCGGAATTGGAGGGAAGACAGTCACCATGAGCGGCCGTGAGTTTCTTCCTTTACCTTGCACGCGATCGTCGCAATCCACCCCAGATTATATCCATCATGCACAATTGGTCTTGATCGATGCTAATCTTAATCAACAGTACGCTTCCTTGACTTGATCAAGCCCTTTACGCCCCTCCTTCCGGAGGTGGCTGCGCCTGAGACCAAGGTGCCCTTCAACCAGAAGCTGATGTGGACGGGTGTATGTTTTTGCTAATCCTCGCCATTCGCGCGATTTGACCGTATATGCTGATCTGGTTCTCCCTTTAGTTGACTCTCCTCATCTTCCTGGTCATGAGTCAGATGCCTTTGTACGGTATCGTCTCCTCCGATACCTCAGACCCCCTGTACTGGCTTCGTATGATGTTGGCCAGTAACCGTGGTACTCTGATGGAGTTGGGTATCACCCCTATCATCTCCTCCGGCATGGTTTTCCAGGTATGCGATTTCATTTCGATACGCGATATGTCTTAAAAGCAATTGAAGCTTACCCATTTCCCCCTTTAGCTCCTTGCCGGTACCCACCTCATCGACGTCAACCTTGACCTCAAGACCGACCGCGAGCTCTACCAGACCGCCCAGAAGCTGTTCGCCATCATCCTGTCCTTCGGTCAGGCCTGTGTGTACGTCCTGACTGGCCTCTATGGTCAGCCTAGCGACCTGGGTGCCGGTATCTGTGTTCTGCTCATTGTCCAGCTGGTCGTTGCCGGTCTGGTCGTTATTCTGCTGGATGAGCTGTTGCAGAAGGGCTACGGTCTGGGCAGTGGTATTTCCCTATTCATCGCTACCAACATTTGCGAGTCCATCGTCTGGAAGGCCTTCTCCCCCACTACCATCAACACTGGCCGTGGCCCCGAGTTCGAGGGTGCCATCATTGCCCTCTTCCACCTGCTCCTCACCTGGGACAACAAGCAGCGTGCTCTGTACGAGGCCTTCTACCGTCAGAACCTCCCCAACGTCATGAACCTTCTGTCCACTCTTCTCGTTTTCGCCGCTGTCATCTACCTGCAGGGCTTCCGCGTTGAGATCCCCGTCAAGTCCGCCCGCCAGCGTGGCATGCGCGGCTCTTACCCCGTCCGTCTGTTCTACACCTCCAACATGCCTATCATGCTCCAGTCGGCTCTGTCCTCCAACATCTTCCTGATCTCTCAGATGCTGTACTCTCGCTTCTCTGACAACATCCTTGTCAAGCTTCTCGGAGTCTGGGAGCCCCGTGAGGGATCTGCCCAGCTCTTCGCTTCCTCTGGTATTGCTTACTACATGTCTCCCCCTCTGAACTTCAAGGAGGCTCTCCTTGACCCTATCCACACTGCTGTCTACATTGCTTTCATGCTTGTTGCCTGTGCTCTCTTCTCCAAGACCTGGATCGAGGTCTCTGGCTCTGCTCCCCGCGATGTTGCCAAGCAGCTGAAGGACCAGGGTCTCGTTATGTCTGGTCACCGTGAGCAGAGCATGTACAAGGAGCTGAAGCGTGTTATCCCCACTGCTGCTGCCTTCGGTGGTGCCTGCATTGGAGCTCTCTCTGTTGCTTCCGATCTTCTTGGTGCTCTGGGCAGTGGTACTGGTATCCTGCTTGCCGTAACGTAAGTTTAGCTCGCTTTTTTTTTTCTTTTCTCTTGTCAATCATCACTGGATCGCACATACTAACATTGTGATTAGCATCATCTACGGCTACTTCGAAATTGCCGCCCGCGAGGGTGACATCGGTGCCGGTCTGAAGGGCCTGGTCCCCGGCAGCTAAATATGGAGAATGCTCTACACATTTCATGAGTAGTATGACGAAGGGCTCTTTTTTTCTTTTTGGAGTCTTTTGCCTTTCTCCGTTTATTTCTGTCCCATTTTTCTTTTTTTTAATTGCCGCTATTTCTTTTATAACAATCTTTGGGAGAATGAATTGGTGTGCAGATGTCTTGAGGGGCTGAGGTCAGTTCCCAACTGTGTCCTCGGCCATACTGGGACAAAATCTTTGAGTTCTGTTGTGTTGCCTGTCGCCAACAGTTGAAGCATCCATGTACAGGGTGCCTGTAACCATATTACCGATGAAAAACCAAATCAATTTCTTGTTCGATTGACGACGTATTGCGTAGTGACTGTCAAAGATATGACTAGCATAGTGTATCAATTTCCCTGCAGCTTCATTTTTCCCAGTTTTTAACATGTGCGCCATTCAAATATGCCAAGGAGACTTGCCTACCAGTCGGAATTATCCTCGGTGAGTGCAAACGGCGCGGCAAAGTTTATGTCGAGCATCAGTGGTAATTTTCTCGCCCGAGTCCATGCACTGCTAGAGAGAACATGCGAAGGGTCCTCTTTCCTTTTTTACTAAACACTAGTATTGAGGATTATCAGCAGATCTGAGCAAGTACATGCAATAGTTCACTAAATAAATAATAGACTAGGCAGATCAGCTCTATAGCCTGAAGTACTTTAGAGTACCATCAATACCGTACCGTACCATACAGTCTCCTCGGGTAACTTTCTGCAAGCTTAAATCGCGGCGAAGAAAGAGCCCCGCCGAAATTTTGGCCTGAGGCGAACTTGCGATTTGCGGTTGGCGGGGGACAACCATTTATCGTTTGACTCACTTCCCCATTTCTTGTTCTTCTTTTTAATCTTCCTTTCCCTCCTCCTCTTTTTCTTTTCTCTCTTCTATCTATACTTTTTTTTATTTCTCTCTCAATCTCTTCGAATCTTTCATTCTCCCTTCACAATGGCTCAGCAAAACGGTACCTCCAGCAATGACTTCACTGTCAAGGCTGGTCTGGCGCAGATGCTTAAGGGTGGCGTTATCATGGATGTAGTGAACGCCGAGCAGGTATGATATCGGAACATTTTTCTATATACCCAATTACTCTTTACTGATCGGTGATTCTTATATATCTAGGCCCGTATCGCTGAAGAGGCCGGCGCTGCTGCCGTTATGGCTCTCGAGCGTGTCCCCGCTGATATTCGTGTTGAAGGTGGCGTTGCGCGCATGTCAGACCCCAGCATGATCAAGGAAATTATGGAGGCTGTTACTATTCCTGTCATGGCCAAGGCCCGTATCGGTCACTTCGTTGAGTGCCAGGTACGTTGATCATTCCTTTCCTCCAATTTCCAAATTCTCGCAAAGCGGGAGCCTGCTTTAGCAGCGTGGGGTAATCAGAAATCAGCAGTATCAAGCTAACATTTTCAATTATTACATAGATCCTCGAGTCCATTGGTGTCGACTATATCGATGAGTCTGAAGTTCTGACCCCCGCCGACGATGTCTACCACGTTACCAAGACCCCCTTCAAGGTCCCCTTCGTCTGTGGCTGCCGCAACCTGGGCGAGGCCCTTCGCCGTATCTCCGAGGGTGCTGCTATGATCCGCACCAAGGGTGAGGCCGGTACCGGTGATGTCGTTGAGGCCGTTAAGCACATGCGCACTGTCAATGCCCAGATTAGCCGTGCTCGAGGTATCCTTCAGTCTAGCGCTGACCCTGAGCCTGAGCTGCGCGCTTATGCCCGTGAGCTTGAGGCCCCCCTACGAGCTTGTTCGTGAGTGTGCTGAGAAGGGCCGTCTGCCCGTTGTTAACTTCGCCGCTGGGGGTGTTGCTACTCCCGCTGATGCGGCACTGATGATGCAGCTGGGCTGCGACGGTGTCTTCGTTGGCTCTGGTATCTTCAAGTCTGGTGACCCCAAGAAGCGTGCTCGTGCTATTGTTCAGGCTACTACCCACTTCAAGGACCCCAAGGTCCTCGCTGAGGTTAGCGAGGGTCTGGGTGAGGCTATTGTTGGCATTAATGTTTCTCAGATGCCTGCTGGAGACAAGCTTGCTGGTCGTGGCTGGTAAACTTTTCTTCCTTTTTTCGTCCATAGCCCTTGATGTTTTCTTGTTCATTTGGTTTTTGTTCTTGGGGCGGATTTTAAAAAATATTGTATATGAGCCATGAGCCGATGCCTATCTATTTGCATGATGGATACACAAAATTCTAGAGTGTTCTTTCTTATTCAATTGATCCTCGAATTTGCAATTGAGGAATCTAAAATGACAATAAATTTCACTGTAAATATTGACAGCGTAATAGTTAATTGAAGATCAAGTCAAATCACCTCGAATAAATCTATCATCGCCACAAAAAGAACCTGCCACCGAAAACATCGGACCCGAACTTCACATTTAGCTTCGCCCCTTCTGAACCAGAAATCCTCCCGACAGAATAACCAACCAGCTCACAAACCTACAAATCCCCACGCAAGTCACAAGACGTGCGGGGAGGGAAGTACATACAGTACAAAAAACAGTCGACGGGGAAAAGCAGACCTCCGGCGCTTTGATAGGCTCTTTGCTCCGAACCACCGATCACTCCGAATGCCCTACGGAGTCAAGAGCATAAGGTCCGGCGCCCCCCATAATGCTCTCCGTAATGACTTGCCAATTGTACGGAGTACAGACTGGTACAGTGTTAACAATTTCTGCGTTTAACTCCATCCGGCGGAAGTTCAGGTCCGTCCCCCGGTTTGTTACGTGCAGAATGGGTCGGGAATATTTCTGGGCTCGCCGAGAATACCCGTTCGTTACGGTGTCAACGCTAATTTGGCCTTGTTTGGAAGGTGAATTGTATTTACTGATACGATGAGTGTATTATTCGTATTATGGTTTGTCATCATATAGTTCTGGCTAGGTTTAGATCTTTGAATGTTTGTGGTGGGTTAGTATATTCTTCTATCTCTAGTATTTTTGGTCAAAATAATGTTAATATCAAGTACATCATTCATACTCACTCTGTTCCCTCAATTTATATTCCTAGGTACTGTTAGAGATCATGCTTGCCTATAACCAGTTCGTACTATCTGTACTTGCCAGATCTTAAATGCAAATGATGTAGAAGAGTGCCAGTGAACGTCAGGATTTAGCTCATTCAGCTAAATTTGATCGACAAAAAAGTCAACCTCTAGATATACTCCCATCTTTCACCCCCGCATCGGAACATCGGAATAAGCGGTCGGGCCGCTTAGGCTCTCCCCGGACCAGTCAAGGGATACTACCAGCACACCAATCACATTACCCTTGTAACTCATCAACCACGTACAAAGTATTTCAACTTCAACTCTTACTTCAACGATTGTACCACCTAGATTCAATATGGCCAGGAAGGTCTCGACACAGGAAATTGCGAAACATACCCATGAGGATGATATTTGGATCGTGGTAAATGGAAAGGTATACGATGTGACCAAATTCGCACCAAGTCATCCTGGCGGTGCCGAAAGTATAAGCTCAATCCCCGTGCTTAGATTGATTTCAACGTTTAACTGATAAAATTCGAAGTCATTTACTCCTACGCTGGTCGTGACGCATCCAAAAAATACAACAGCACGCACTCCCCTTCGTTAATCAGTGATATCAACGAAAGTATCATCGGCGATCTAGACGAATCAACCATCACCGAAAACTGGTACAAGAAAGATGATATTCCCCATTCAGACTCTTCAACCCTGAACGAGAAACCCGCACTCAACGATATAATCAATCTAGATGACTTCGAATCAGTAGCCATGAAATCATTCAGTCCCAAATCATGGGCTTATCACAGCGGCGCAGCAAATGACTGCATCACCAGAGACGAGAATCGCGAATTCCTCCGCCGTATCTGGTTACGACCAGCCATAATGCGAGATGTATCCACGATAAAAACCAAATCAACTCTCTTCGGATGTAATCTTGATATACCCGTCTTCATTGCCCCCGTTGGAGCCGCAAAAATGAGCCATGAAGAAGGTGAATTACCTCTTACGAGGGGGGGCAGCATCTTCCGGAATCATCCACTGTATCTCGACAATGGCTTCGTACTCTCTTTCGGAAATTCTTGATCAAACTCCCTCTCAAGCATTCTACCAGCTATATATTAACAAAGATCGATCAAAGACAGAAGATCTTATTCGTCTCGCTGAGAAAAGCGGGAAAGTCAAAGCACTCTTTGTAACGGCTGATTTACCCGTGATGTCGAAGCGTGAGGCTGATGAAAGAATTAAGTTGGATGAAGGGGTTCAGTGGATTAATGTGGCTCGGGACAATAAATCCACAGGGAAAAAGAGTGCCGGGTTAGCGAAAGCGAATAGTTCATTCATTGATTCTTCGCTGAATTGGGAGGATTTACGCTGGTTACGGAGTATCTCGTCCCTTCCAATTGTGTTGAAGGGTGTTCAACGGGCGGAAGATGCTAGTCTTGCAATGAGAGCGGGTTTCAATGGCATTGTCATCAGTAATCATGGGGGGCGTGCGGCGGATACTACGGCACCGACAATCTTGGTTTTGTTGGAGATTCACAGGTACTGCCCTGAGATATTTGGGAACATGAAGGTCCTTGTTGATGGGGGTTTTCGCCGTGGCTCAGATGTCGTCAAGGCTATTTGTCTAGGTGCTTCTGCTGTGGGATTGGGAAGATCATTTGCATATGCCCTTAATTATGGACAGAGTGGTGTTGAGCATGCGGTGGACCGTGAGTATAAATGCACTATTATAATACTGGAGAGAGGAACTTTGGCTAACTTCAAGATATAGTCATTAAAGAGGAAATTCACACGGCTGCTCAATTAGTCGGAATGACGGACCTATTCCGGGATGCGAATCCGAGGTATATCAATACGGCCGCTATTGATCATCTTTTGCCTCCGAATTATGGTGTTTCTGCCGATGATGTACGGAGACGACTGAACAAACTTTAGTTTGGAAAATGTTGAATTTGGAAGATGACCTTCTAAATTTGATATACTTGGCATAGTGAGTGCTGGCTACTTTGGGCGGTAGAAGTCAAGGTTGATCTTGAAATTTCGGGGCCTTATCCACACTTTTTCCTGAATTCAGACTATCATATTGTCTTGTACATCTTTTATTTCTAGTAGTTGTATACCGGGGTCAAGCATTGACACTTATACAATTCGGTACATCTATAAGTCGATTTTGTTAAGCAGATCCATGAAATTCGCTGGGGTAATAAGGATACTGATATTCAAAATAGATAATAAACTTTTCAACGATATGGTATCTAGGTATTTCTCCATCGGTAGCTGTGAGATAGATTGCCAGAATAATGAATGGCCGTCGGCTTTCGTGGATGCCCTCTACGGCCAGTATTGCTTGCTGCAAAGCTTCCCGCCCTCTTTCATACGTTTTTCGCTTTGGATCCGTATGTTGCAGATTTCAAGAACCCCCTTTCTGTAAAGGATTGTGGCCTCATCGATCTCGGCGTCGTAAATCTTTAATTCACTGCGGCTCAAGAAGTTACCTGCCATCTGGCGGTCGATCCGCGTATTGGCCAAATCATCAATCCTCTTTTGACCTTCCTCCTGCGCCCTGATGGCATTTCCGTAGTTCAATCGTGTCTCGAGAATCCAGTGCCGCAGTTCATCTTCCTTCAATCCTTTGGGTAGATAGAGTCTGAACGCGTCGATTTGAAACCTGAGCTCGGGAGAGAAATCATAAAGATGATACTCCAACTTGATTATCTTGTCATAGGCTTCCTCAGTGAGTTGATATTCTGACTCGCGAAGTCGTCGCTCCTCTGCCTCGTGTTTGCGGGCCCTGACGTATGCTCCATACTCCTTCTTCTGGAACTCCATCATGCCATCTCTAAGAAGAAGCGATAATCCCAGAAGCTCCACGAAGGCCTCCTCGAATATATGGCTGCTTTCGTCATTGGTGCGGATGATAGACCACAGATGACTTGCCCTCAAGAAGTACATGTTTTTCTCATCTGTGCTGAGGTGTGGAAATTTGGGGATCTGATCCAGTCGGACGAGATCTCCCACAGTTGGAAAGGACCTGTTCGGACAAAACGTCGGCGAGACTGGCCACGGGGTGACTTCGGGCTGGTTGGGCCGGTCGGTCATCTTGATAGTAACTTCCCTTTGCAAGAAAGAGAAGATATAATGTCAGATGTAACCGACAAATGGAACGATCCAATCAGGCTATAATAAAATTACCCTCAGCGTTATCTGAGATGAGAGCAGATTGGTAAATGGGAGGTTGCAGTGGAGGAAATTTGTTGTTGTCGTGGAGGATGATGGACTGAAGAGGAAGGCGAGGAGTTCACCCAGAAGGAAAGCACGACACCGGCAGTTGCCCGAAATGGAATTCTCATTTCATCGATTCTCCCCAGGAAATCCACCGACGAATACACTCATCCACCTTTCGTAGTGCTTCCTTGTGTGCCTCTACTTCGAACCACTCCCGATGTTCCTTTCCACACTCTATACACTGGCCGAGGTCACGAATTCGAATATTCGCCAGCTCAAGATGAATGAGTCTCTCCACGCGATGTACATGCGGAACTTTTCGGCCTGGCATCAAGGTAGCTGTTTGGGGCCGAGGTTGTGGCGATCTAGCTGGGGACGAGTTTGCTGATGAAGATGGCGTATAAGGGTAATAGCGTATCAGAGTCAAATCGTGAGAACACTGACGCGTCCATTCTGCGAGTCTTCTGTGGACATTGCTAGTCCTGCCAATCTTCAATCTTATTGAACCAGGTGAGGTAGATGTTGGGTTGCTCGTCAGTGCGTTGAGGTCTCGTGCTGCGCTAATAGCATCACTAACACTGCGTGGCTGTGTTGGAGGTCGGAGAGTGTTGTCCTTCTGGGGGGGGCTGAGGCAGTAAAGATCTCGCTATTTCTTTGGGGACAGGCGGTTGCACTCTTACGTTTCCTCGCGAGTTAGTTGTTGGAGGTGTGACCCAGAACATGTAGATATAGCCTTCTTCATCGGCCTCTGAGATAGGTTTGGATAACTCTGCAAGAAGTGTCGATGTTGTTTGAGGCGGCAACGTTGATGGTATCCATGATAGAAGAGATTCCGTTTGCGAAGGTTTTCTGGAGATCTTATTTGGCCTCGAGGGCTTTTGCTGCCCGAATGATGAAGTTCTTCCGTGCTGAGAAGGTCGTCCTTGATATGGATTTTGCGGACGCCCAGAAGACATGGGTTTCTGGATGGGCTTGGATGGTCTGGCATCTTCATCGCTCTCTTCATCCACTATTTCAAAACAGCAGAAGGTCTTTTTCTTCTTCTTAGGGCGAGGGCGAGGTTTTTCGGCGAGCCCAGTTTGGTTCGTATGTCGCCTATTTGGGGGCTTCTGTGTTCCAGAGTTGAGATCAAGGACACCAAGTCGGTCCATAAGAGTGTCGATGCTAGTCCTTGGCTTCAGACTGCCCTCTGAATTTGCTGCTTGTGCTACTGGAGCTGAATTTGAAGCCTGGTCTTTATGTTGCCAGCAGTATAAGGAATCCACATCCACGGCATCCTGTCGAGGACCCTTCTTTCGAAGGATAGAGGCCGGTGATGGGCTTGGGGATGGTGTTACGGCGCGGCGACAGGGCCGACCTTGTGTTGTGATACCTCTACATGTTGTGGCAGGATTCCGAGAATCCGATCGTGGTAGCAAAGATTCTGGTGTGTTTGATATGTGAGACATCTGTGGTTGAGGCTTGAAAGAAGCCGAAGACGAGTCTACGCTCTAGATAAAAAGATCAACGCCAAGCTAAATTGGCGCCTACAGGGCTGTCGCCCGATGGCGATGCGGTGAAACACCGGCATGTAGGTCTTAGACTCCACTTGACCACGTCAGGCGCGAAGGCATGTTGAAGTATTTTTTTTTTGTTTTTGTAAATCGTCAGCTGCCTTTTTGGGTTAGCGCCGCCTTTTATAGCTTAGCGTCACACCGCCACATTGAGGCTCAGCATCATCTTGCATATGTATCTAGTTGCTAAAGGTGATCTATGAGATTCTGCGAATCAAATCCAATACAGTCTTATCTTTAGTCTGTGATGATTACTATTTTGGTAGTTATACTAATAGGTTCTTATCGATCGGGCGTGTTTTCCATCCTTAGGTACTGGGCATGTTCCTTTCGGTCTGGAGAAATTATATCCTTCGCCTCTGCTTATGAATTATATCACTTCTATGGGCTGGGTTTCACTATTTCATCATCCGTATATACTGTGCTCATGCGTATCATTGTCAAAGCTATGGTGGTCCTCTGGCGTTACTATATTGGTTGCCTTGTTACATCTGTTATCAGCGGTTAGTTGCTACTATTACTCTGCATGAAGTTGAAGAGCTGAAAAAAAATACTGACCTGCCAGACTGTCTCATATACTTGAGCTATGTGTACATAGATGGCGTCAATATTGGGAATAGTGAAAGCGCCTCCGAGATTGGAAGGCACCCTGGTCTCACCGAGAGAGGAAGGCACCATCTAATTGTAAAAGGCTTGGGCGGAGAGGAAGGAAATCAGAAGTGCAAAGAACATCGACGTAAAACGTTCTTAGCAATATTCTATGCATTTTTAGCGAGGATTTTATGTAAATACTACGAGATTTTGAGTTCAGAAGACAAAAAAGAAAGAAAAAGAAAGGCCAGGCCCAAGAGTCGAACTCGGATTACATAGACAGCACCCGAAGTCTGCTAGGGCACTACCAACTTGCACTAACCCGGCTGATTCGGACTAGGATTTCCCAGGGCTATACTATTGCCGGTAGTATGAGACTTATCATTGTTCTAGCACTGTCTATAGTAATTCTAATAGACAGTGCTAGTATATCTTCCTTTGTGTATCAGTCTGTGTGCTCTGGCTGATCTACTTGAATAATGAGCAGTCAAAGCACCTTGCATACTGAAACCCTTTTTTTTGCATTAAAGGATGGCTGGATATTAGGCAACTCGAACCCAAGAACGTAAAAAGCAAGCAGTCCCTTCCAGTGAATCATGATTCCAATATTCCATCATTGAATCAGCAAATTGATTTTGGGCACGCGAAATAAAAATCTTAAGTTTTCGAAGAGACATGCACAATAATTTTTCCTGCGCTGGAACCTTTCTTTAGATGCTTCAAAGCCTCGATCACTTGCTCGAATTCAAAGGTTGATTCAATGATTGTTGTTATCGACCCATCCGCAAGCCATTTTGCTAACTGCTCATAGTCCTCACGTACATTCTTTGTGAAGTACGGCACAAACTTACGGGGCGTTCCGCCCAGGAAGGTCGGCCTCAGAAGGCCATTTGAAATGGTTTTGAAGGTATCGAGAGATGCAGATCCTCCGACACTAACAAAGCGACCTTCTGGTTTGAGAAATCCTGGTGTCGTGGAAAAGAAGTCCTTTGGTGAGTTGCCAACGTTGTCTACCACAAGATCATAAATTTGACCTTCGGCTTTAAGTTCAGTAACTATATCGGTAATGCTGTAGTCGATTACTGAATCAGCACCTAGCTTTCTAACTAAATCGACTTTGCCAGTTGAGCAAGATGTCGTAACATGGCATCCGAGTGCTTTCGCAATTTGTATACCAAATGTTCCTGTTCCCCCGGAGCCTCCGTTGATGAAGACGCGGTCTCCGGGCTTGACGTAAGGCTTGATGCTCTGGTATGCTGTCATCCCAGTGGTGGGTACCCCGGCAGCTTTATCAAGATCCGTATCTTGAGGCAGCACTGCATAGTCCTCTCGAGATAGCACGACATACTCTGAAAATGAGCCATGCGCTTTCATGGGGTCGACACGTCCTAGAATGTTGTCGCCGGTCTTGACATCTGTCGATCCCTTGGCCACCGCTTCGACAATGCCGCTGAGATCCATGCCCAACACCTTTGGGAACTTAACAGCAGCACGAGACATGAATCCCATCTCCAGTACTTTGTAGTCTGCTGGGTTGAGACAGGCACTGGTGACGCGCACGAGAATTTCACCGTCCTTGAGGGCGGCTACATTGGGGCGTGCGACATTGTCCACAAGCTTGAGGTTTTCCTCTGTCAGGCCAGGAGCGGCCTGTTGCCACGCTTTCATAGTTTCGGTCATAGTTAATTGACCAATCGTACCCGTGCGTAGCAATTATGGTGAGCTTAAGAAATGTTTGGGGAACTTGCAAAAAGATCGCGGGGTTATGTATACTGATGACGTATCCCTGCCCTTACTCAGCAAAATAAAGGTAAGGCTTTGAGAGTCAAAACTATACTAGTATTTCCGAGACTATTGAGACTGATGGGAGATTAACCTATAAGTATTAAAATGTCTCGGAGGATTCCAAACTTGATTGCTGAGCATGTCTTGTACCAAAAAAAGAGTGATGCTTAAGAGATCTTCAGGCTGATCCACCCTAATACGGCTAGCGGGTGAAGGGGAACCAGTGCAATATACGGACTAACCAGCAAAATAGTTATAGCCTACTCCAGTAGGCTATACCTATTTTCTGGCGGATTAAATAATATGGCAGAGCGGAAACAAAGTCATGGATGGTAATTATATTTCAGGTTTATGAGTAATACAGGACGCATATCAGAAACAACTTGAAATGTGTGTTTAACAGGTGTTAGTGTTGATAGCCCTAATGTTGATCAATATATATCATGCTGAGGTAGTACCACTGAACGTAGTATGTTCAGTACCACACTTGCAGCCGGACCGACTACGTACTAATTTCTGTTTAGTGGATACTATCTACTTCCAATAGCTTAGAGTCAGCAATATCCGACAATACACGGTATCTAAACTGATACCATCAGATTCTCTAGCTAATGTAGGTCCCGGAATTGACAAAATGTAATTTATCAATTTTATTGCTTATTATTATATATCTAGGAAAAGACTGGCCTTATATCAACCAGCTCGCGTAGCTCAGTTGGTAGAGCGCGGCACTAGTAATGCCGAGGTCTTCAGTTCAAATCTGGACGTGAGCATTTCTTTTTTTTGTCACCTTTCTTTCCTCTCTATATTTTTTTGTTCGGCCCCATTCTTTTCTTTGTTATTCAAACCCTGTTTCAATTTCAATCAGTTATTAGCCCACTTCAAAACCAAATGCGTTCCATACGGCGAAACCGTTCAATATCAACCGTGGTAAGGTCGCGATAAGGGGAGATCGACTACAGGCTCAACGGTCCATTTCCCATAAGCATCCTTCGCCAAAAAAAAAAAAACCAACATTTGCTGACTACCCTTCCTAGGCCTAGGGAATTCCAATCTAGATTGAAGTTTCAATATACGGATTCAAAATACCTGCTTAACCCTAGTATATATTGCCAACATTCAGACTACGGAGTCAGCCACTGCTGAACTATGTAGACTAGTGTATGCGACTCCGCAGAACATACTTCGCATTCGACCTATCTTGCTGCTCCCTCATCGCCAAGGTGGAATAATACTTATGGGTCTATTTCTAAGCAAGGCTAGACTTAAGCTGATCGTAATCACAAGTACAAATTGTGAACCCAGCTCCGCCTTGATGCACCGCAGCCTTGTGACAAGGCTTGGCGTCTGAAGAATAGTACTACTATCTTAGTTCTTTCTCCTCAATCCTTCTCCTCTCAACCAAGTTGTTTTCACGGGATATCTCGTTGAGTCTCTCATAATTTGATATGGATTGGAGAAACATCCTTTTCACCTTGGCTCTAACCCAGTTGGGCTGGGCGGACAATATCATCACGGCGAGTGGCTCCCTTCCGACAGGCCAGCAAGGATGGGCCCGAAGTGGCAACTCTTGTGAGTGTACATGGGTCAATCCTTGAATGAGCACCCGCTGATAAATGTATATTCTATTCAGGGTCATCGGTGACCTGTGATGACCCCAGTCAAACATTTGTTATGTCAAGCACTTATGGCCGATGTTGCACGAATACCCATCTCAACTGTGGATTCGCAACCAGCTGCATTGACACTGCCACGGAGACGGGGGCAACGATATTCTATGGAGGAGATGGCGGATCTTCTGTCTGGTGAGTTTGCAACTCATGATAATGGACATTATTTCCTCGATGTACTAACCCAAATTCGTCGACAGTGCATCGGGCAATACGTGCGTATTCATGCAGATCTTCGAATATGCGACAACAGAAACTCCAGTTTTTGATATCTGGTGTGCAAGTGACTGGCCTGAATCTGCTTATACCATTTTCCGCTCAACTGCACCAGCAACCACAACAACTGGTAGGACTCTTATTTCGAACGATGAAGAATGATAGCTAATTGGGATACTTATAGACTCCCAACCAACGACGACCGCAACGCCAGGCTCTTCTCCCACTTCAACCATGGCCGCCGCTACAACGACCGCAAGCAACGCAAATGATGGAGAAAATAAGGAAAGCAAAGCATGGATTGCCGGAGCAGTCATCGGTCCTGTTGCAGGATGTGCAATTCTTGGAGCCCTGGGGTTTTGGCTAGTCCGTCGCAGGCGCAGCCAAAGTGAGGGAAACATAGCGAATCAAGGGCAGGATAAGGGCTATTTCCAGCCAGGTCAAGGTCAGGGATATTCTGAGCTTGCCAATAACACTGTGCCTCAGGAATTGCCTGCTTACTCTACAGGTAATGCAGGGAAGAGTGAGCCAACTGAGCTTCCCTCAACTAATACCAGGTGAGGTGGGTGCTGGATCTTGATTGTAATCGCATAGTCTGGCGTGGTCGAGCATTTAAGGATGGAGCCATATATGTAGAGTACATCTAAGCCCATATCACATGGGCTTGGATGTACTGCACTAGTAATGATATTATTGAAATTCGAGAGGTCATGGCGAGGACAGCCTTCATCATTTACTCTGGAGAGTCAATGATGAAAATAGTACGTAAACAGCAAAGTTGAAGAACCTTGAAACCAGCATTGTGGCTCCAGGGCTTGAGATCTAACACGCATTCCAAAAGACTCTGCAACTCTATCACCTGCCACGACATGATGTCGATGGTCTATATAAATTGCTTCCGGATTGGGGAGCTGCTTTCAGCCCCCGTAAATGCCAGTGGATATCTAAGAAATTTTCGGTCACCTAAAACTCCCCATCATAATCATTGGATGTCTTTACTGCGCATAGTCAAAGCTCATGTTGCGACATTTAAGCCAGAAAGACCTGACCAGCTCAAGAGTCTGAGACCGCGCACCCCTCGCAACCATGAGCGACTCCAGGAACCGTGATTTGTCCTGTGGAGAGAAGACTGGCACTCGATTACCATTTGAATCTATCACGTGTGCATCAAGCTTCTCCAATGCAGAGGCGATGCCTGGGCGTGCTTGTCTCGTTCTGGCGAAGATCGTCCGCCGGAGCGCATCGTTGAGGGATGGCAGATCTGATCTAGAGCAACGACCGGCGAGCTGGGTGATCAAAGTATTGCATAGTAGGGGAATCAACTGATCCAAGATCGAGTCAATCATTGCTGTTTGTTCAGGGTTGCTACCACGAAGCTCTACCATCGAGACCCAGAAACTAGAACCCGAGCGGATTGTTAGCGGTTCGGGTCGGCCCAATGCATGGAGAGTGAATTTCAACAAGGTGATAAAGACTGGCGGACCCTCGACATCTGAAGTGGCAAGTGGCCTGGTAAGCGCAAAGAAGACATCGTGGTACTTAGGTAGTAGACGGGCCAGGAAATCTATCCCAGCATTGGCAGTTTCTGGATCGTACGTATCCGGATTTTCGAGCATTATGGTGAAGAGTTTGGCAACATGTTCTATCAAAGCCGCAGCTTCATTGCGAATCTGTCCCGCATGAGAGGCGTGTGAAGCAAGGAAAGAAGAAGCAGTAGCCATAATGACATCTGTCCCAGATATTCCCAGAGGGAAGTTCTTAAAAAAGTCAACCGTTAAATGCGGAGGGAAGACAAAAAGACCAGCCGACTCGGTGTAGCCAGCCTTGAGGATATCACACGCCGAATCTATAATGCCGCTATCCACCGGGAAGTCCGAGATGAGCAAGCGCATCGCTTCCATGATCAATTGTTGAGCCCAAGCGCCCGGCCCAGCATTCCAAAAAGATGGTGGGTTTGGCATTTGATCCTCTGATGTATCAAGGTTGATAACGTCTTCTGAGTCTGCACGGAGCCCTCTTCCGATGCTGGCTATACAGCTCAGTACGAGATGGGCGTGAGCTTGACCCAGTTCATACGACGAGGTAGCTTCTTTCCGTGCCCTTTGAGCCTCTTGAACGAAAAACTCCAGGATTCTCTCAAGTGTTTCAACCTTCTCCTGATCAGTGGGCAACCTTTGGATGATCGTGGCTATACCCTCCAAGACCTTCGGCATTGTCGATACAGTCGCTGTTGGCTTGTTGCGGAACCGGTCAAACTGATCGAGGAATATAGGGAGTTCGGCCGTTAGAACACGAGCACAAGACTTTGACAACGTCAATATAGACCGCGAGGCTGCCTGAGCGCATGGCTCAAAGCTGAGTGACTCGAAGAGAATGTTCAAAACACCCGCAAGTAGAGTGTTGTGTCGTTCAAAGTAAGATTCATATTTTCCAAATGTGTCAACCAGTGTTTGGCGTGCCTTGAGGGGTATTTTTGCTTCGCTGCCAGTACAAAGATTTGAAAAAGCATCGCTCCCAAATATAGCGTCCAGACATTGGTCTGCATGTCCATTCTCATCGACTGCCTCGGAGAGTTGGGCAATGCAAAACATCGCAGCCTCAAATGCCCGCCAATCGTGATTTTCGAGGTGAGTTGTTGCGCTCTTTTGGAACACACTCACCAACTCAACGCCCAGGATTGGATATGCTGATAGAAGGTAGTCGCAGGCTTCATAGCGGAAGGCGTTGAATTCTGCCTTTTCATCTTCACTCCAGCTTTCAAAATCCTCGCCAGTTGGGTAAAGAAGTTTGTTGAATAGCCCGAGAACAACTTCTGCTAACTGACCTTTGACTAATTGATATCGAGGGTCCTCGGAGTTCAACTCGCCGGGGACACATTCAGCAATTTCACTCCAGTACTCCAGAGCACGGGGAGTTGCAGGGTCATCGATTGATGCATATCCTGGCGTTTTGAATATACCGTGGACAATAGTCAGAATTCCGACATTCTCGGGCTTTATTGGGTCACTGAATAAATCCAAGTGAACGTATGAGAGGTATGCTACAAGCAAGTCGACATATGCCATGCTCTCATCTCCTTCATCTCCTTTAGTGATAGCGACTATGTGCATGGCCACAATCGAGTCAGATAGGATTTGCGATAAAGCCCAGATAGAATTGTCATCAAAAGCCCAGCGGCGATTTTCAAAAGCTTGCGTCAGTACTGTAGCCGCACTCTCGCTCAGCGTGGGTACCCGAAGCATTTTAATGATGTCTTGACCGCATGAAATTGCAATACGCTGGAGGCCTTCCCCAGTAGAAGTATACCGACTTGCGTAGACGCCTAGCCAGGCCTTTCGATGAAAGGCATATCAGTATGTACAGTATAAAATATATGAGGGTTAGGACAGAAATCTGACTCACCTTCCAGGAGCCCATGGCTTCGTTTCCTAATGTGACTTCTGTGGAATCTTCTCGGAGGGCAGCCTCAGAGTTCGAGATTTGCTGCATGATGTATCGCACCAGCAAGAAGCCATCCTCAATATTGGATTGGCTTCTTTCCAAGATCGATTTGGCATCTCGAGGTTCAACCTCTAAGCGCAATCCATCTTCGGCTAGCGCCACCGAGAAAAAGGCTAACGCCAACGCTTGTTGTGTATTCAATGCAGGTAGAACCCCATCTAGAAAATTTACTGTTTGGGCCTGTTCTTCAGAGACGTATCCACCATGAGCAAGACTAGCTGCCAGCTGCCATATAGCGATTTTCCATGAGCATTTAGGGTGTCTGAAAATAGTCGTCAAGCTAGACGCAAGTTTCCTAATCACCATGGCCTGTTCGCCCTCGTTTACGATAGCGACAAAATGGTTGATCAGCTGTGCCAAGATCTCCAATGACATAGTCTCATCAATATCACCACTGTTTGAATTCAAAATTTAGCAAGGGACGTTGAGTTGATGAGTATATTCATATGTTGTTGCTAGGAGACAAGACATATATATACCTTGATACATTGACCTTCACTGTGAACGTGAGAGCTCCCATGAAGCGATGATGGGCCGATCGCTCCCGTAAGAGGGAGTCCGCAATTTCCCAAGCATTTTCGCCTTTCTGGAGTTGCTGTAGCCGTGTTTGAATTTCATTGATTCGAGCTGGATCGCGCTGATTGCCCGGATGATAGAGTTGACTGACCAGCTAGGAGAATGTTAGAATACTTTCGAATCGATTGATCTTCACAGGTGCCTTACCGCGTGTGACTCTGACACCGGCCCTCCAGCACCGAAATCAGATCCTGAGAGTTGCGACGCCATGATTTACTCATCAGGCACACATGGGCGGGGATGGAAGTGTAAAGGAGGAAAAAGGAACAGTATACACAACGTCACGTGCTGATAGCCACCTTTCTGCCGGTGATTCGATATGATAATAAATTCCATTGGCTGAAATAGAAGCGGTCAGGATAGCGGTCAAACGCGGGGCTTCCAGAGTAGAAATAAACACAGCTTGGCTTTTGCCGTAAAATATACACTCACAATTGAGGAATTATCATTCAGAGTAGCATTTAATCTGGAGTATGAACCTGGTTGTTCATGAGATGCAACTCGAGGTTCAATCTAGCTTCTAATAATCCACGTATAGCTCAGTTTAAGAGATGGACTAAAGCTTGTGGATATACATGGATATCCCGGAGCCAGAGAACATGGATTGCCATAATCGTCTTAATAATGCGATAGGGCATTACAGCAGATGATATTCCAACTTTAAGTAGATATTTACAGAATTTTATCTCAATATTAGAAATACACCTTTACATGACGAACTTGAAGTATCAGTCGTCTCGCTAATGCAAACATGCAAACATGTAAACATGGCAACACCGAAGTGGGCCACCGCCCAGCTTGTTATCGTTGACTACTTGAGTGTTATCGTCTACCTTCCACGGCCGGTGATTCAGCTTCGTGTGCAGAGTCCCTCCTCCCCACCAGGTGACCGGATACTCTTTTCTGTGATATCGGCCTCGCTCATGCTATTCTCCCACCCCATTCGGCTTCCCTGGACATCCCTGCGATCGTTAAGGCCTCTCCAACCTTCAAGACTATTCTCCGCATCCCGCCCCCGATACATCGTCGAGATGGGGACTGTGGATACTACACAGCGCCTCTCGCAGCTGCGAAAGCTGATGCGGGATAACAATGTTGATGTCTACAGTATGTAAAAAACCTGTTACATACATGTACGGATAACGTCACCTGATCCAGTGCTAATGATCATGTCTAGTTGTTCCCTCCGAGGATAGCCACCAGTCCGAGTATATTGCCCCTTGTGACGGCCGCCGAGGTTAGCTCTCACCACCAAAAGCTCCTTCGAGTATTGCCACACGCTTGCAATTGCTTACAGTATATCTTGATCTCAGAATTCATCTCCGGTTTCTCTGGCTCCGCTGGTACTGCGATCATTTCTCTAAGCAAAGCTGCTTTGTCCACCGATGGCCGATACTTTAACCAAGCTGCTAAGCAACTCGACGGCAATTGGCAGCTTCTCAAGCGTGGAATTGAAGGGGTGCCCACATGGCAAGAGTGGTACGCATGGAGTTCACGAGATATGGATTTGGATTGAAACTGAGTGCGATATAGGACCACGGAACAATCCCAAGGAGGCAAGGCTGTGGGTGTTGATCCGTCCTTAATCACAGCTTGTAAGTGCTGTCGCTCTCATGTCGCTTGGTATCCGCAGCTGACTCTTATATTTAAATATAGCCGGTGCACGCAAGCTTGCTGAGACTCTTGAGAAGAACGGCTCGTCCTTGGTAGGTATCCAGCAAAACCTGGTTGATTTGGTTTGGGGCAAAGATCGTCCAGCTCGTCCCAGCGAGAAGGTTCGTGTGCATCCTATCAAGTACGCTGGCAAGACTTTTCAAGAGAAGATTGCCGAGCTCCGTAAGGAACTGGAGACGAAGAAGAAGGCAGGGTTCATCGTTTGTAAGTCACAATTATTCCGTTGCCATGGCCTTTATTAATGCTGCAATCCAGCCATGCTTGACGAGATCGCTTGGTTATTCAACCTGCGAGGAAATGAGTGAGCTCAACCAACTCTACGCAACACGAGGCGAGTGTTTATTGACAGAAAAAAAAAATAGTATTCCCTACAACCCGGTGTTCTTCTCATACGCGGTTATTACGCCGACTACCGCAGAGCTCTATGTCGATGACGAGAAACTCACACCCGAAGTCAAGTCTCAACTTGGACAGGATGTCATCATTAAGCCATACGATTCTATCTTTGCGGATGCCAAAGCACTAAGCGTTGCCAGAAGCCAATCAACAGATGAGGCAGCTGCCAAGTTCCTCTTGTCTAACAAGGCTTCCTGGGCTCTCAGTCTGAACCTAGGCGGCGAGGACCAGGTCGAGGAAACTCGCAGCCCTATTGCTGATGCCAAGGCTGTCAAGAACGAGGCAGAATTGGAGGGGATGCGTGCTTGCCACATCCGCGATGGTGCTGCACTCACTGAATATTTTGCCTGGCTCGAGAATGAACTCATCAACAAAAAGACAGTCATGGATGAGGTTGATGGCGCCGATAAGCTAGAGCAAATCCGATCTAAGCATGATCTTTTTGCTGGTCTTTCATTCGACACCATCTCCTCTACCGGTCCCAATGGCGCCGTCATCCACTACAAGCCAGAGAAGGGCAGCTGTGCGATTATTGACCCGACAGCCATCTACCTTTGTGACTCTGGTTGCCAATACCTTGACGGCACTACTGATACCACCCGCACGTTCCACTTTGGTCGTCCTACCGATTTTGAGAAGCGTGCCTTCACCTTGGTCCTGAAGGGAATGATTGGAATCGACACTGCTGTTTTCCCTAAGGGAACCAGTGGCTTTGCTATCGATGTTCTCGCTCGCCAACACCTTTGGAAGGAGGGTTTGGATTTCCTCCACGGCACTGGACATGGTGTTGGTTCTTACTTGGTACGTGAATGTTGTTTTTTTACCTACAATGATGCCTTGCTAACTCCATTATAGAATGTGCACGAAGGACCCATGGGTATCGGAACTCGTGTGCAGTACACCGAAGTCCCCATTGCGGCCGGAAATGTCATCTCGGATGGTAAGTCCTTCTCACCTTGGTCTTCTTCTTTTTTTCAGCAACTGATTGATCATCACAGAGCCTGGATATTACGAGGACGGAAAGTTCGGTATTCGTATCGAGAGTAAGTCTGACTACAAACTATGCAAATCTGACCATTGATCCTAATTGGCATTTGATAGATATTGTAATGTGCCGCGAGGTCAACACTCCCAACAAGTTCGGCGACAAGCAATGGCTGGGCTTCGAACATGTCACCATGACTCCCCTGGGTCGCAACCTGATTGAGCCATCCCTGCTTAGCGACACAGAACTGAAGTGGGTCAATGACTACCATGCTGAGGTTTGGGCAAAGACGCACCATTTCTTCAACAATGATGAGTTGACCCAGAAGTGGCTTGAGCGTGAGACCAAGCCAATTTCTAAATAAGCTGGTTGCAACTGGTTCGTAGTGATAGATTCGATTATAAGCAACGCTTCAACGGTGTATGAAGAATCTACACTCTTGAAGAATTGGTGATATGAAGTCTATAAGTAATCGAGATTGTATATTAGTTGGTCAGAAGGCAGGGAGTCCCCAAAATCGAGCAATTGGGAGATATTTCAATTAGGCCCACTCCTATTCTAACTAAATTTTTAAGGCCTTGACCTTGCAACTCTCTGGTAGCTGGTATACATTTCTGGAGTAGAACCATCAATATCAAAGTAAACCTCGAGAGGGCTTGTTGATGGTCGACTGAGAGTCACGTTGGAATGCGGGAAGCTCATGTGGAGTCTCCACCAAAGAACGACTTCCCCGTTTTTGGTGCCTTCACCATTAACCAACTCTACTCGCGATCCCTTCGCTTAAGAACGAGAGCCCGACCAAGAATGGTCACTATTATTCCTCAATACTCGTCGCGAGAAGGCCACTCTGCTTGAATATCGATCCCCTCCACGCCCATTGCGGTTCCCCGCGCCCCTTGTCGCAGTTTACGAACAACCCACCAGACAGACCGACGTGGACACCTGGCGCGAACAGCCAGACGCAATTGGGGATGAGCGGTCGAAGCGGTTACGGCAACGGATATGGCTATGGCGATTCGAGCCGATATGATAATGGCGAAGGTGGATACGGTGGCAGTAACCAGAACCTCGGGGTGAACGGATACAGCGGTCGAAGCGGCGCGAATTCATCGACCCCAAGTCGAGATCGCAGGCCCGGAGGCTATGGTGGTTTCTATCCAGAAGCATCTCAGCAACCATCGTTGTCCCCAGCCCCGTCACCGGAGCGCCGGCGTGATCGTTCAGAGCGTGATCGACCATCAGCTTCATCGCACTCTGCCTCGCGATCTCGGACACGAGACGGAGATTCAGAAAGGAGATACCAGAGACCAAGGGATGCCCACCAGAGAGAAGATCTTCCGAGAGAGGAGCGCTCTCGGGAGGAACCCCCCAGGGAAGATCGTTCGAGAGATGCTTCGCGATATGCGGATAGTCGCAGCCGGGACAGGAACCCTCCCCAGGCGAACGTCATGCCGACTACTTCGGGAGAGATTCAGTCAGTCGAAGGTTTGTCTCTACGATGCAAATCGCCAATATTCGAGCTATTATCTGACAAGTTGGGCTACCACAGGTGTTCTGCAGTCAATCCAACGAGATTGGGATTTCATGACCGACGCTGAGTGTATTCCGGTACATGTCGCGCTCAGTTTAATGGACACAAGTACCCTGGGAAAAGCGGACCGCGAGCCAGAATTCCTGAAGATGTACAACGAGATCCAGAGAACCCTCAAGTCGATTGTGAACGGTTAGATTAACGCTCTTTTCCTGCTCTACAACTGCTGACAAGACCCTCTCCAGAACATCATCAAGGATTCAACAGTTCCATAGGAACATACCACATGATCCAGTCTAATATCTCGAGCTCCCAAGGCCGAGTGCGTAATCTGAGACACTCCCTGGAAGAGGCTAAGTCAGGATTGCTGTCAGCCAAGCCGGAGCTGAAAGGATTGGCGACTTCCTCACAGAACTATGACGATATCTTACAGTTATTCACGCAGATAGAGGAGATCCAGTCACTGCCAGAGAAGCTCGAGTCTCGCATATCTGACAAGCGATTCCTTGCAGCCGTGGAAGTCCTCCATACTGGTTCACGTCTCCTTCGCCGCTCCGAACTTGAAGACATTGGTGCTTTATCTGACATCCGGGCGTACTTCAGTAACCAAGAAACTTCTCTGACGGAGATTTTGATTGAAGAGCTGCACGATCATCTTTATTTGAAATCACCCTATTGCTCAGATAGATGGAAAGCCCCCGTGGGCGAAGGAGACATCAATTCTTCTAGCTGGTCGGGCAATCGTTCGTGGGAGCGACCAATATACACTTTCTTGGCCAAATTTGACCCAACAACGGCTATGGTGGAAGATGCATCCCGAAACCCTGAAGCCGATACCTTCTCCTATATCCAACTGCTCATCGAAGCTCTTAACAAGATGGGCCACCTTGATACTGCTGTTGACCGGATTGAGCAGCGCCTCCCTGTTGAATTGTTCGCGGTAGTTGATAAGACCAATGCTGAGGTTGACAGTCGCTATCCTACCCCGAACCGCACTTTCTCTTCTCATGACAACCTGGCCAAGTCGAATCTGCCAACAGAAGCAATCGAGAAACGCGGTCATGTGCTCTCTGAATTTCTTTGGGCTCTCTATGCGAAATTTGAGTCGATTGCAGAGGGCCACCGAGTTGTCCATGACGTTATTGAAGGAATTGTTGAGCGAGAGGGACTCACCAAGGCAGAGACTCTTGGTGGTGGCTTCAAGGAGCTGTGGAAACTTTTGCAAAGCGAGGTAAGATTTCCCCTTTTTGTTGTACTTCGCAGCATAATCTGATATATGTCTATCAACAGATAAGATCTCTACTCCATGATTATCTCGCCACTGATGGATTCGGCTCTCGCGGCGGTGAAGAGGCGGATGCTCGGCGAAACCTCTATACAAGTAGTAGAGACAAGAACAAGAAACTGTTCAAGTTATCTGATATGGACGAGGGCGCTGAGATGAAGGCTGAACAAGACGAGCTGGATGAAATCCTGAAATCCTCCGTTCCCGGTCTAGTGTCGAAGACAAGACAGAAAGCAGCTACGACTGATGCTTCTCAGTCTCGTCAAGGTAACTCTGGAACTGGTCATAAAATTCTACTTGAGCCCAGCGTTTTTAACATGCGATTACTCCTTCCTCCATCGCTTTCCTTTATTCAACGTCTCAAAGACATCGTCCCAGTGGATTCCGATATCTCTATGGGCACGTTAACATCTTTTCTCGATGACTTCATGGTCAATGTTTTCCTGCCCCAGTTGGATGAAACCATCACAGACTTGTGTACACTCAGCTTCATTGCTGCTGATGCATTTACTGAAGACCCTCAGTGGACTCAGGTTTCACCACGGCCTATTTTCAGGGTAAGAACTGTGCCCGTCCCAAATGTGTTTTTGTTTCTTCCATCTCACGGTTTTTCCAATTAGGGAACGGTCAAATTCATGTCTATCGTGCGAGAGTTTAGCAAGATGCTTTCGAGTATTCCACATGACCAAGCGTTTACGCAACTTTTGATTGACCAGATTGTGACCTACTATGACAAGTGCTTTGGATGGTATAAAGGTGCGTTCTTTCGCTCGGCATAGGTCAATGAGACATTATCGAGTAGCAGCTGATTCCCCGGTAGCAATGGTGACCAAGGTCTCCGCGCGTGTACAAGGGGGTGCCGTTCGCCTCAAAGCTGCTGCTTCCTTCGCCGATGCTGGTGATATCCGCGATATAGTCGACGAGCTTTGGAAAGGACCAGGCGAGAAGAAACAGACACTCATTGATACTGTAAGCATCTGAATCGATCTATCATTCTCGAGTGGAAGGCATTAACAGACTTAGGAAATCGATCTCCTCCTGAAACGGACAGATCAGGTTCCCTTGGAACCATATGACATTATATCCGACCCCAAGACAGTAGTGGCTCTTTCATTACTCTATAACAGCATGGTATGTACTATGAACTGAGGCGCCTTCTTTGCAAAATCTAAAATTTCTTTAGCAATGGCTTTCAAGCCACCTTGCGAAGGTTAGGCTAGTCGTTGATCCTTCCACGGAGCAAGCTTCATCTTCTCTGTCCTCGAATGGCCGACCATCTCGTAGATGGACCCTATTTGGAGCAATGAAGCCTAAACGTGATAGCATCAATAGCCCGGTGCATCTGCCGCTCAACAACGAGACTGCCGCTGCCTTTGACAAGACTTTACAGTCACTTCATGGTCTTGGATCCACTGCACTCTTCACATTACACGTCGATATCCGCTGTGGCATTATTCACATGCTCACCAAGACTATGTCAGGGCCTAATCCTCCAACTGTCCGGAATTCAGAACCCGCCACCCCATCTCCTAGTACCACTGATAGCTGGTGGCATATTATTATGAACCAGCCTACCGCTGCCTCTCCAACAATTCTAGCACTGAACGGTGATCTAATCGCCTTCGATACGAATATTTCTACCTATCTTGGATCAGCTGAGCGCTGGTTCATCACTTCCGGGCTAGCACGGTTCATCGATCGCGTTTTCGTCTCATGCACGAAATACATTGGGGCCATGAACGAAAATGGTGCTCTCCGTTTGCAACTTGATGTGCTTGTATTGCAGCAAAACTTGAAGAACATCATCATTGATCCCACTGTTGATTCTTCCAAGGTCGGCGAGTCTTCTTCCCACGAAGTGGTGGCTCTGCCCCGGAGTGCCAAATTCCTGGACTGGTTCCTAGAAGGCGCCGAGAAAGCGCTAGACTACTCTAAGGACGAAAAGGATGCGTTCGCCGCCGAGGGTGACAGCGCCTTGGCAGCAGGGAATGGCGAACCGTTCACCTACGATGAACTTCGTGTGCTGGTGGATCTCTGTTTCTCTGAGATTTTGCGGGGCCCACGGGGTGCCGAAAACAGAGAGGACTTCATGTCATCGAAAAAGGCCAGCGCAGATGCTCTCTTGCGATTGAATGAAGTGATGTGGGATGCACGATAGATAAACGAGACTTGAGGATACCTGACATATACTCACATACTATACTAGCTGTTTGTCAGAATTCCAGACCCAATCTGTAGGGGTCTTGGAGCAGAATACAGTAGACCCCTAATATCACCAACTCAACGCCTCATAGAAGGATTGCAGCCTCCAACGGCCTATTCCTCAATAGTGTCTTTTTGTTTAATTGATTCTCCCTCTCGATTAATTAAGCTGTACCCACTAAGCCTATCGTGGCACGGCGCAAATCCATTTTCGGACCATTCCGAGTCTCATCACTGGTGGCTGCTGCAGGTTCAGGTCCACGCGCGTTTCAAGTGTCTTGATCTCATTTCTTTAGCCTTGTAGCCGTAAATTAGTATGTGCCCACTGTCAGCAGCTATGAAGATGTTATGAACACATTCATTTCATGACCTCGTCCGGTTTTCCTCTTCTTTCTTTTGTTCCCTCGTTGCAGGTCCTTCTCTCTCTTTTTCCTATCTGTCTGCGACAGCTTTTACCGTCTGTTTAGGGTTCGATATCCTAACGTCCATTCATTCTATACAGTGCCACTGTGTCCAATCTTTACACATTTAGGCTCTACCCTTCATTCATTTAATCATTGTCAGTGACAAGAACTATCATTCAGTATCAGAACTTCCGAAGAAGCCGACGTGCAAAATGAAGTATCAAACCGTTGCCTCGATGTGCTTCGCCCTGTTCGGTGGTGCAGCAACTGTTTCTGCTAGCCCACTCATCATGCGTGGAGACTCTGGCTTTTGCCCTAAAGGATACTCCCCAACTGTCATCACAATGAGTGTGCCAGTTACGCCAACCCCGACACCTTCGGCCGTTGAAGAAACTACTTCAAGCACCCTCTCGACACCTGCTCCTGTCATTGAGACACCTAATACCAGGTCAACTCAAAGCGAGACCTCTGTTCCCACCCCGGTCCAAATTCAGACCTCTACTCCTGCTGGCGACGAGGCTTTGTCAACTTCTTCTTTGGCCCCGACGACCGAAGCTCCAATTCCTGAGACTACTCAGGCCGCTGTGATTGTCACTACATCATCTTCTAAGGCCCCTGTCGTTCATGCTGAGGCACCGACTACTTCTGAGGTGGAGCAAGGTACTGCCTCCCAAACCATTGCTGCTCAGTCTACCAAGACCGCTTCCAACTCTTCTTCTTCCTCTTCGTCGTCATCAACCTCTTCTTCAGGTGGATCTTCCGGCTCAGCTACCTTCTACGGTGGAAACGTCGCGGGCGGAACCTGTTCTTTCTCAGGATATACTCTTCCCAGCGGTCTCTTCGGGACCGCTCTATCCGCCGACTCATGGGACGATGCAGCTAAGTGCGGTTCTTGTGTTGCTGTCACCGGACCCAATGGCAAGACCATTAAGGCTATGGTAAGCACATATAGGGAATAATGTTTTACCCGAAGAGGCTTAATAAACTAACTTTCAATAGATCGTTGATCAATGCCCGGAGTGCGCTACGGGACACTTCGATCTTTTCCAAGATGCTTTCGCTGAGCTCTCTGCTATCTCAGCCGGTGTCATCGACATCAGCTACTCGTACACATCCTGTGACATTGATGGCCCACTTAAACTGAAGAACAAGGAGGGTACCTCTGAGTACTGGTTCTCGATGCAGGTGGTCAACGCCGGCGAGGAGGTCACTAAGCTCGAGGTTAGCACTGATGGTGGAAGTAACTGGCAGAGTACTACCCGCACATACTACAACTACTTTGAGAACACCTCTGGATTTGGTCAGAGCAGTGTTGATGTCCGTGTTACTGGCAAATCTGGAAAGACAGTCATTGTCAAGGATGTTGGCTGTGAGTCTGGTGCGGAGGTCACTGCCAGCTCTAACCTGTGAGGAATCGATGTGAATTTCTTATAGTATAAGGAGATGCTTTGGATAAAGAGCTGTTGTTGAGATTCTCTTCTGAGGCTGTATTTATCAAATCTTTGCCAATTGGATAAATATGGTCTTCTTATGAGGATAAAATTTACCTTGAAGTATATGAGCAATAGTATCATAATCTAGAAATTACTGAGGCTTGCAAAAAGTAGATACATGAGCTAAGCTCTCCAGACGATTCGGATTGAGCAAAGATCAATCATAAATCACATGCATCAAGCATAGACATAAGTTACGCGACAATACCCTCATTATTTGTGTTGAGTGTTCATCTCATGTTGGTCCGTTTTTTGACAGTTGTAACATTGTAATGGTTGGAATCGATATTTGAACGTCTCCTCAGCTCCACTGCCGGTCTACATATTATCATTAGGCGTATATCTTTCTACGATTGTGAGCTGTTGCTCCCTCGGCAGAAAAAGTTGCATGCCTGATACCGTCCGCACTCTCCTCAGTGTCTTCCACAACTCCCAACCAAGCTTTTGGTAAGAAACGTCCAGATCGAATCCTCGCTCTGTTACTTCATAATTTGTTCCGAAACGGGATGGTTGGCATGCGGCGGTGATACTAGCACTACAGCACCCAGATAAGGGCATGTTACCTGGATACCTCCGAATTAGAGCTAGCAAAATAAATGATAAAAACCAAAAAACCAATAGGAGCGGCCTAATATTGGAAATGGCAATTAGGCCAGGAGAGGCCTTTGACGAGGGTTCAATTCGTTCCCCCCCTTAACTTGAGGATTTAACTGGGTTGAAGATCAAGCCAGCCTTCAATGCATCATTGTGATGAACAATTGCTGGAGAAAAATGCTTAGCACTATAGGCCATATAGCACTTAGTGTATCATGATCAGTAGAATATTGTGATACCTTAACAGAGTCATTTGAATGGTTGCGTATGTATTATGTGTAGTAGAAACTGCCCGGTAGTAGTGGTAAAAGGCAAATACCAAAATCAAAGACTTTGACCCTTGCCCAGTGCACGAGTGTATGGGCCAGACAACGGCTTTAGGCAGCGACAGGTATTTGGGTTGTGGGCTTTCAAAAATAATACGAGACCCCTTTATGAAATACATGGCCACAGCCCTAATACTGCTCGTATACTAGCAAGGGCTGAGGTCTCCACATTCAGCAAGTCCATTATTTTGAGTAACTCGAGTTTATTATTGATGTTTATGTATTAGCAGAAGCCCTTCAAGCATAAAGTTCATTGAGAATACTGGTATAAAAAGAAGAGGTAATGTTTAGTGAGAGTGGTTAGCAGGGCATCTTAAACTTATGTATGTTGCACCATTGTACTTCTAAACTGGAAGTACAAGTCATCACTCGAGCTGAGCCCCGTACATACGTGTTGCATATCGGGATTCGGAGAATTCCTCGAGAATATCGTATCCAACACGAGAAAATCAAGATTGACGCGATTGATCTTGGCAGTGAGCTATCATACCTTGTATTTCTGAATTGTCTTAGTATGATTAAAACCCGAATCAGATAATCAGCTGTTTTAAATCCGACCAGCATGGATATAAAGCATTTAAGCTTAACTCCGGCCATACTCACTCAGTTCTTGCTGGATTCTAGAATGGAGACGGTATAACATACACTCCGGATCTAGCCTAAAGTGAGGATTAGCATACACAGACATACGTAGGGTATCGTCACCGTGCAGGGGATTGAACTAAACAGCTGCTTCACCAGCCCTGCCATGTACCACTAGTACGGCACGGTCAGGATGGCTAAATAGTATATCGAGAGCATTAAAATTGAGATCTATCAGTACAACCTCTATGAGCTCGATCTGTGTTTCTAGTTGTTACACAGTGGTTGCCAAAATTTTCAAGTTACATGCAAAAAAAAGTAATTGTTCCGTCTATGGCCTTGGTCTCGGACTATGCAAGTTACTACACGAAGGGGATCACCGACTTCAATGTAATCTAGCAAAATCAAAACGGGTTTTCTTCGTCCTCAAACTTCCATTTAGTCCAAGTGACTCACGTCTCCGACCGCCGTCCGCTATGGGCGCCAGTCTGACTGCTGAAAAGAAGACCTGAGGCTATTCCGACGCCAACCCGAGCATTTGATTGGTCCATCGTATACTTCCGTCTCGTATTTTTTAGGCGCTACACACGACTAACCCAAGGATCGAGATGAGCCAGGCCGTAAAATGTCACATGTGGCTCGAAGTTTTGTCAGGATCGGCGTGACTGAAGACCGATACCCGATGACTCGGTTTGATGTTTTATAAAATGATGGCTGACGGCTGAATATTGTTAGGAGCATTGGATTTTACTTCACCGCAAGCATCACGAGGATTTGGTACGACGAACAAATCTATTGTCATTGCCCTTTGTCCCTCAGACTGCTCAAAGGTGACAATGACGGCCGCTAGCAGTATTACGAAAGTGGATGTCGAAAGTCCACCGGAAAAAACCGCAGAGGATGTCCAAGACTCGAAGGTCTCGGAAAAAGAACCTGAATACCCTCCTCTTTCAAAAGTCATCATAGTTATTCTTGCCCTCTACCTCGCCATCTTTTTGGTAGCACTCGACCAAACAATTATTGGTGTCGCCATTCCCAAAATTACCGATCAATTCAAGAGTATCTCAGATATCGCCTGGTATGGCAGTGCCTACTTTCTCACGTCGACGGCACTCCAGCCATCCTACGGCAGAATCTATAAAATTTTTAGCGTGGGTCAATCCATCCAACTGTAGTGCTACATTTAAAAGATCGGAGAAAATACTTATTGAATATTTCGTGACAGGTCAAATGGGGTTTCTTAATAGCCGTTCTGATCTTCGAAATCGGCTCTCTGATCTGTGCAGTTGCACCATCTAGCACGGTCTTAATCGTAGGACGAGCCATTGCAGGAATCGGCGTTGCAGGAATCTTCTCCGGCGCCTTGGTGATCATTTCATTCACCGTTCCCTTACCCAAGCGACCTTTGGTCTTTGGTGCGTTTGGCATGGTCTGGGGCATCGCTTCCATCGCTGGTCCCCTTCTCGGCGGTGCATTCACCGATGGAGTTTCATGGAGGTGGTGCTTCTATATCAATCTACCAATTGGTGGTCTCTCAATCGCAGTCATTGTTTTTATCCTTCGCGTTCCTGAAAAGAGCGAGTTCTCGGGGACATCTGTACTGGCACGCATCAAACAGTTGGATTTAATCGGTGCTAGTCTCCTGATTCCTGCGATTATTTGCCTTTTGCTTGCTCTCCAGTGGGGAGGAAATAAGTACCCATGGAACAACTCTCGTATCATTGGACTATTTATTGGATTTGGTCTTTTGATTATTCTCTTTGTTGTTTCGCAGATTTACCTCGGTGAAAAAGCTACACTGCCGCCACACATTCTGAAGAAACGTACCGTTTTGGCGGCGTCGTTGTTTGCTCTGTTCTTTGGCGGAGCATTCTTCTTACTGGTATATTATGTCCCCATTTACTTCCAAAGTGTCAAAGGGTCTTCTGCGATGAAATCAGGTATACAACTTCTGCCCCTGATGCTGGCTACAGTTGTCTCTTCGGTAGCTATCGGTGGTATGATTACTGCAGCAGGATATTACACACCTTTCCTGATTGCCAGCACTGCTATCGCCGCCATTGGAACCGGTCTCATCACTATGTTTGATGTTGACATGTCTAATGGAAAATGGATTGGATATCAAATTGTTGCAGGCGCAGGTGTCGGGGCAGGCTTTCAAGTTCCTATGACTGCTGTCCAGACCGTGCTCAAACCTGAAGATATCCCTGTCGGTACAGCTGCAGTCATGTTCTTCCAGACTTTAGGCGGTGCTTTGTTTATTGCTGTTGGTCAATCCGTTTTCCAGAATGGATTGATTGATGGAATCAGCAAGTATACAACGGGTGTGGACCCCGTCGCTATTGTCGGTGCTGGCGCTACCGAAATGCGTAAAGTCCTGGGTGAACTTGGGAAACTTGATCAAATAGATGGGGTCATTGAAGCTTATATGAGTGGGCTGAGAGATTCATATCGTGTGAGTCTTGCACTTATGCTGGTTGCCTTTGTTTCGAGTCTTTTTCTGGAATGGAAGAGCGTGAAAAAGGCGGGTGGTGAGAACAAAGAAGCTGCCATTCCAGCACTTTGATATAACCCCAAAACCAGGACAAAATCTTCTCGCAATTACGAGAACCAGTCAGTATGCGACTGGAACTAATCATCGTGGTGTATGTACGAGTATTAGATAGCGATATTTTGTGAATGAATAATCAGGGCATCTCTCCGTTTGAAAAAATTAACTCCAATTTTTTTTCTAATTTCCGTTTACCAGAATGGCGCAAGTGAAACAGACTCCTTCATTGAGAAGTTGGCAGTAAACTGTTCGGATGATATTGGAGTACATCGGCCAATCTGACGAGACATTGGCGTGTAGTTCCACTTAATACTGCATTGATTCAGGGGCTGATCGCAATTTGTGGGTCTTAAAATCAAGATTCAGGGGACTACTATAGCACATAAACTACGTGAAACAATTCGGTTCTGACCAACCAATCAAGCTGGTTTGGCCCCCCATTTGCACAAGTGAGATGATTCGACGTGGAGTTCTATGAAGAAAAAACATAGAACCAATTTCCTAATCGGGTTACCATCAGCGAGACTTCACTCGTTGTCGATAATCTTCTCCACGATATGATGTCGATCTTCTTCAACTGTGGATGGCTGATTTGAAGAGCAGCTAACTGAGTCGGTAATCGAATGCGAGCAGCCGAATTAAGCTGTAGACTGCGAAATAGCATGATGAGGGTACACTATATAAAGGTTATGATGATCATTCTTAGATATTGACCAAGGCTTTCGAAGATCATTTCGACTCTCATTCATTGTATACATTCTTCTACATTCTTGTCCATAGTATAATTCCACTTCCCCACGGGGCCGACATTCCTTTTGATCATGCGTGGACTTCTATCGTGGACTGTCATGGCAGGCGTGCTAACCACAGCGTCGGCAGTGGCCATTCCCACGTCTTCGGATGAGTGAGTATTCTCTTCCTTTCATTAACTTTTTCCCTCGGCGCAATTTGCACTTTTTAAACTTGCCTCCTTTTCCTATCTATCCATAACCGTCCACTTAATCTAACGAGTTGGTCTATATAGATCAATTCAGGCACGGGATACTTGCACCGGGCCCACCGCATCCTCACCTTCTTCCTACTGGCTGCTTGACCAGGATCACTCTGGCAATGCTCGCGGTTATGCGCCGGAAGTTTCCAACGCCAATTACCCCGTGTGGCGCAATGTGAAAGACTACTCTGCTTCAGCCGATGGATCTGGTGACCAAACGAGTAGCATCCAGAATGCTATCAATGATGATGGGTCAAGCGGTAGCCGCGAAGGTCAAGGCGTTACAAGGTACCCTGCTGAGGTTTTCTTGCCTGGAGGTACATACCAGTTGGGTAGTACCTTGGACCTGCGCGTGGGCACTATTATCACTGGTGATCCATTGGACCCGCCAGTTCTAAAAGCAACCTCCGATTTCAGTGGTGAAACCCTCATCAATGGCTTCGATAAAAAGAACGGCCAGCCGGAGACTAGCTTTATGACACTTTTGCGTAATGTGGTCATTGATACTACGGCCGTTAGCAAAGATACTACTATCACTGCTTTGCAGTGGGGTGTTGCCCAGGGTGCTGGCTTGACCAATGTCAAGGTCAACATGCCCTCCGACTCGACCGGGCACACAGGTATTCATATCAAGAGTGGATCGACCATCGCGGTAACAGACGTCCAAATCACCGGCGGAGCTGTTGGAATTAAAAACTCCAATCAGCAGGTCAACTTCAAGAATATCTATTTCAAGGGGTGTACCACCGCATTTGATGCAGATGGTGGCCACACTGCTCTTATCCAAGGTGCTACCTTTGACACTGTAGGACTGGGAATCGATATGAGCGGCAATGGACTCGGTAGCTTGGTGCTTCTGGACTCCAACTCCACCAACTCTGGAACCGTGGTGAAATTCCATGACTCCTCCAACGACAGTGGTAAACGAAACAGCCAGCTTCTCATCCAAAACCTTGTCCACGACACCAAAAACCCAATTGCTGTCGACAGCAACAACAATGAGAAACTCGGTGCCGCTGATACCATCGATACCTGGGCCTGGGGTAACCTGACACCGGGTCAATATGAGACAGGCTCAAAGTTCACCACCAGTCGCCCGGACGTACTACTCTCCAACGGTAAATACTTTACTCGCGCACAGCCAACATACGCCGAATATGTCGCCGACCAGGTTGTCAACGTTAAATCTGTCGATGGACATACCGTCAAGGGAGACGGCTCAACCGATGATGTGGAGTCTCTAAATGCCATCCTGGCAGACAATGCTAAGAACTGCAAGATCACATACTTCCCGTACGGCGTCTACACTGTGAAAAATACCCTGAAAATCCCCATCAATTCACGAATCATGGGCGAGGCTTGGGCTGTTATTTCTGGCGCAGGTGATGCCTTCAAGGATGACTCAAAGCCCAAAGCCGTCGTTCAATTGGGAGAAGCCAATGATGAGGGTGTGATCGAGATTCAAGATATGCGTTTCAGCGTCGGCGAAGTTCTTCCCGGCGCTAAGATCCTCGAGATCAACGCTGCAGGAAAGAATCCCGGTGACGTTGCTCTATGGAACACAATTGTGACTGTTGGTGGCACCGCTGAGACGAGCATCAAGGATGACTGCGACAACCAGGATACGTCGCAGTGCATGGCAGCGTATATGGTAGCGCACCTTACAGAATCGTCTTCCGCATACTTGGAGAACTTCTGGGGTTGGACCGCAGACCACAATCTTGATGGTGGATCTTCAAAAACTATTATCTCTACTGGTCGTGGTGTCCTCGTCGAGGCTACTAAAGGTACCTGGCTTACCGGTACAGGATCAGAGCACCACTGGTTATACAATTATAACTTCCACTCAGCCCAGAATGTGTATGCCGGTCTTTTGCAGACTGAAAGCCCTTATATGCAGGGCAATGGCGCGACACAGACTGCACCTGCACCTTGGACGACAGAGTCCTCACTTGGTGATCCCGATTTTGGCTGGTGTGACGATGACGATCAGAAGTGCCGGACTTCGCTTGCTACGAATGTTGAGGGCGGCAAGGATATCTTGCTTTATAATAGTGCAGCGTGGGCATTCTTTGACGGCGAGTGGAATGGCGATTATGGGACCCAGTGTGATGGATCGTGTCAGACTAACATGATGCGTGTTGCTAATGATCCTGAGAATCTGGTTTGGTATTCAATTAGCACTCGCAAGACGGATGTCATGGTACTGGATAACAAGTCTAACCCTAACGAGGAGAACCATCCGGGTGGCTGGGAGGCCATCGTTCAGTCTTACAGACAGTTTGCCTCCTAAGAGGTGTTATTTTGAGATAGGGATTAGAAGTAAATAGCGAGGTTCTCAGAGAAGTTCGCACATAGATAGCCCCATCGCAAGTAATATAATTTACATTTTGTAGCTACCCCTTGGACTTGAGACTTGAAGAATGCACTCCAGGGCCGCTCATACTGCCCGTCAGTATGACCCTGTCTTGATCGTAATCCCACTGACAGCATGCAATCACCAAGACTCAGCGGGCATACAGTGGCTTCGGATTAAATGATTATGATCTATCGATGTGTAGGACAAGGTTACAGCAAGGTTACTAATAAATTAAAACTTGCATTATACCTGCAGCACCATGATTCCAGAAAATTCCCTATCCAATCCAGAGATTTCGCCAGCCGAGCCGTTAACAATGGGAAAAAGGGACATAAGTCGAGCGACCTTTGCAAGGTAGAGGGAAAAGGGGAGGTCGGAGTATCAAAAATGAGAAGAGCAAAAGTACGCCGCGAAACAATAACAAGCCAAAAATACCACCTTCAAGTCCGTGTCCGATATGAGTCTGTACTCAGCTAAGGCATATATGCTGTAGTAAGAAAAACGGCCCTTGAATAAGATCAAGACTGAGCAGCTATAAACGTCATATGAAGAGGCAGAGAGACGGTAAAAGGCGACACAAACAGAAATTAAACAGAAAAAGAAGGGAAAAAAAAGGGAATCAGTTTCCGATGATAGAACATTCAAAACGCGAAGGGGAGAGGGTATGTTCAAATTTGGGCCGCCGAAAAAACGCAACGAGACGGTCATAGCACGTGCACAAATAGAGAGGATCCCAGAGGATCTTTTCACTCCAGATCGAAGGTCTCAAGCTCTTTCGCCTCATCATAGTCATCAAACTCCAAGCCTGCATCACGGCAGCGTTGTAGCCACTTCTGGGCGATGTTATTGCGGCGGCTAACTTCAAGCTTCAGCTTCTGGTTGGAGGCACTGATCTCTGAGAGAGCATGGTTGGTGGTAAGACTATGCTGCTCGAATCGCTCATCAATGCTCTTCTTCTCCTCCTGCAGTTGGCAAATATACTCAATGGCTCGCTGAAGTATAGCGCCCTTGTTTTTGTCACAATTTGGGACGAGATGAGAGATTTGATTAATTCCCTCGTTGATTGCCTCTCGGCGACGACGTTCAACTGTGAGTATGGAATTAGTTTAAGTAATGAAAAAGAAAAAAAATAACTCAAAAAGCAGATTGCATAACATACCCTCTTTATGGTTGTTCTTGCGAACCTGGTGCCATTCTGGAGAGCCGACTGTTGGCTTTGAGTTCATGCTCTGCGCCTCACGCGCGGCGTATACGGCAGCAGCTGTGGAGTTATGATTGTGAGCATGAGCACCCGGCATAGGTCCTTGGCCCATATCATCGGGAAAGTTGAGACCCTGGGTAAGGTTGTTGGCGTCGAAGGCCGAATCCGGAGGGGGAGGGTATTTGTTGTGAGGGTGTGCAGCCAGTGCAGCCTTCGCGGTGAGTGTATTATCATCGGATAAGTTGTTTTGAGCTTGACCAACATGCTGCAAGATCTGTTGGTCGATGTTCAGATCGGAGCCCGTGTTGGGGAGACCATGGTCATAGTTCAGGGCGCTGTGAAAGTTATGCTGATTATCGGGGCCCATGCTGCCGTTGCTCCCGTGAGAGGAGCGGTTGAGGCGCTGGGCGTCGTGGCCAATGTCCTCGGAACCTTCGCGTTTGCGCTTGTTACCTCCGTCTGGACTGTTCATGGTGGGGTCTGATATGTAATTGCGATAAGCCTAGTTGGGTAGATGGTTAGTCATCGAAGGGCAACCCAAAGGTCAAATGTGTGAAGAACACGAGAATTTTGTGTGCGACAGTTAGTGAAGGGTCGCAGTTAGTGATGATATGAAAAGATAAAGGCCGATCTTTCCTCAGTAAGATCGAGCGTCTTCCTCAGAGTAAACAGATCAACGCGTGAAGCCGACGCGCCCGGTGGAAGACCGTTGCTCATTTGAGCGGAATAGGGTCATGCAGGGTTTTTGTGCATCCGGAGTACCTTGCAACAGGCCATCGGATGCATGGGCATCGCGTGGGCAAATCCAAGACATCATTCATGCTGCCTCAGGTTCCTTTGCTGACTCTCCGATCGCGACGCGTAGTAATAAGAGGCGCGTCATTGATGAGTGCCATCGAGGGGATGAGCGATGAGGGGAAAGGGGGAAGGGCCAGGAAATGGCGCCGGCGATGGTTGAACAACGACGGCGACACGACCACAACAGTTTGGGGCATGGGGGAGGAAGCAGAAAGGGACGATGGAGTCGTTACCTTGGGATGATCTCTTTATCACCTGACAAGAAGTCACCTGCCACGGACAACAACAAGACGAGGTCACGTTGTTTCGTGATATCCGAACTTCGAATATGAAAAACACCAAAAAGAAAAGAGAAATCGTGGGAGTTTGGTGAGGGAAGTAAACGCGATGAGCTTAGATTTCAGGTTAAAAACGCAAGATTTAACATAGAAAAGGGATAATCTTGAGGGTGTCGAGCGACCGAGTCGAGAAGGACTGCTCACGTGGAATTGAGGAGAACAGCGGCTACGGAGAGCCGGAGCAGCCAGAAGTGCAGACGAGTCACCTGATCCGCTGCCCGCTCCCTATGGAATGGTGTTCTTTAAGTATGATGAGCACCAAAATTATCATAGAATTTGGAGGATTTTTCTGTATCATTTTTTTTTGAATTATTCCAAATTGAATATGAGTTAGCTAAATACTAGGTCTAGAACCCATTCAACAATGATATGATCTATCTTCATACCAGAAATTCTGGCATTTTGATTCTTAGAGGTGCATCTCAGTCACATGCCGGGATCCCGTGCCCCTCCGCACCTCCGCCCTTCCGCCCACTCACCGCTTTCCGACAATGCAATTGGCCAGTTGGGACAGTCACGTGAAAGCACGGGCCACTCCAGGGCGAAGTATACAAAAACTGCCGGTGTTTGATGTATGTTCCCCGGATGATCAGCCCTCCACATGAGCACAGATATATGTGAACATCCTACAATTTTATGCATTAGGCATTCAATCCATAGGTTATCACCAATACCATAGAACCTCAAAGATAACCATGAAACAGTGGAAACACCCTTTATTGACCAGATCAAACCTCCGGGATTGTCACATGGAATTGGAGGGCTTTGGACTCGCGCTAGGGTTGCACCCGGGTAGCCTGCGATCGTCCAGTCATGAGACCTCATCGATAAAATAAGGTGGGAATTCTGCAGGATAGGACGATCTCCCTTGCCAAAACGATCATTCGGGCCCCGTTAGATCGCCAGGTGGGCGGCAGTCGGCATGGAAGCATCCGTTTACTTTTGATATCAATCGATCCGTCCGATAGTAGAGCTCTCACAGTCACACTTTCCTAATCCCATGTGAGGATAGAGAAAAAAAAAAGGATCAGAGACAAGATGCATTCAAAAGAAAGCCTCAAAGCCCCGTGAGGCAGACAGATATCAAAGGCAGCCAGCCATATCTCCACCTTGGGAGGCAACATCCCCACCCCACCTTCGTTGATGCATCTCGAAACATGATGTCTCACTCCCCCCGCGACTTTTTCCTCAGCTCAAAGACCATTTTAGGATCTGCCGTGGTATCCGCGAAACAAATCCCCTCTTCTCCCGCGCCCAGTAGATCCCAGCAGAGGATCTTCACGTCGAAGTCGCGACCTTCGTCGATCGCCTCCACCGCGTTAACACCTGACCCATCCATCTCTCCACGAGCTCGTTGCGTCACAGCAATGACGGCGCTAGTCCCCGCATATCGCGCCGGTGGCTTCTCGTCATCTGCCGCGGGTTCTTCCCCGGCGCGGTTGGCGAAGACGATCACCACCTGCTTCTCGTCCTTGTGCGTCGGCTTGGCTGAACCAGACTTCCCATCTCCTTCCAGATCAAGCCCATCCGCATTCTGCGCATGCTGCATCTTCTTCTCAATGAGCGGCCAGAACCGCTGTAGCCAGTAGTTGAACGTATCCATTTCCGGCTGACCTTTTAAGTCCTCTAACTCTTCCCGACTGAGTAGAGTCAACCAAGCCATGGACAAAACGACTAATTGTGATTTCGAGTCCAGGACCCGGTTGGCGAATTCCCACGCTGTATATGGTGCTTCGAATTTGTAAGGGTTGATATCCATGCAGATCCCAAACGATGTGGCAACCCGCTTCTCGGCTGCATGTCGGGTAGTATTACTCGCATCTGCATCTTCCATTGTAGATCCAATTCCTTGCCCATTCCGAGATGGGAACGTCAGTTCGCTAAATCCTCGTTTGACATCGCCCTCTGATGCCCAGCTTTCGTCCGTATAATACAGGAAGCTCTTGCGGTAGTTGTGAATGACCTCACCCTTCTCATCGACCACTACAAGAGAGTTGTAGTATTTCGTCTCGCCTGTAGTAGCCTCTGTTTCGATCTCAGGATACCCCACACAAACTTTACAATGGAGACGTTGTGCAGCCTCGCGTGCCCACGCGGCACTGGGCCCTTTACCAACAGGTTCAAGGAAGGGCTTGACTGCTTCTAATGAGGGGAAATTGTACCCTTGGAAAGCCGGTTAGTATATATGGGATGTGGCAAGAAGTCAAGCGGGCGCATATAAAGCCAGTTGCCATTCCATCCATGCAGCTCTCAAACGTACCAGTCAACGCCATCTCAGGCAAAACCAAAAGCTCCGGTTTCAGAATTTCCACTCCAATACCAATACCTAGATCCTGCTCTCCTATCGAGACACCTTTCCCGCTTTTAAGCAGTTCATTTGCGCGTCGAATATTTCCTTCCACATCCCCGAGCTTTGGGGCAATCTGCAGTGTCGCGATTCTCATTTTAGCGATGCGAGAACTCGAGAAATTTCTTGAGATCGCTAGTCGACTAGGAAGCTTGGATTTCCTCCAGGCCCGTACTGATGAATTGATAAAACAAATTGGTGAAGATGTAGCTGCCACGCAAAGTGGAAGTCCTCGCCCTAGCCGGACGCGTGTTAAATATGGGGATGCCAGAATGATATCAGATACAGTTCCTTAAGAATGATTCGCTGTGAAATTAAATGAGCAGAGTATTATATGCGATCGCGCTTCGAATAAGATTCGATCATTGGAATTGGCGAGGAGTGAAGTTTGGGACTCCAAGTTGAAAAGGGCATTCTGTGGAGTGCGCGGGAAAGATTTGCTGACTGAGGAAGATCGGCGGTTACAGCGGGACAATCTCCCATCAACCATCAAATATCCATACAACATCCCCACGCTCATGGCATTGTAGCAAAATATGGAAAAAAAAAGATTTGTAACAGGGCCCTGCCATGTATGAATCAAGGCAATACATGAGGTGTCATTAATGACAATTCTGAATATGGGAGGAGGATAAATCTGAAGAGGCCGACTTTGCAATGCATGTCATCCCAGATGTTCCATAGTATAGGTAATCTCATGAATAGTCCGAGAGACAAATCCCTAGATCTGATCATCCAATTCATCCCAAAGATGATATTTTCTATCAGATGCAAGATCTATAATAGACAGGCGTCATCTTCTATGACTGGTTGTCCGATGCCAAGGCCGTAAGCGTGTGCAACCTCCTGTCTCTTGCATCGATAGGGTCTTCCCACTCTGCGTAGAAATCTTTGCGACGACTTATACTTCAGCCAATAGGAACAGGGGGCTTTTGATATAATCTAAACTAGTGACCTCGGGTGAGTGACCAACAAAATGATACATGCTGTAGGGATATTGGAAGATCTGGTAGTCGTCTCTGCGAAGGACTTCGAAGAGGACATGATAGATGATTTGGCTGGGATGTCGACTTCGTATCCGAATCGGGCCTATGCTGAACAGACCGGAGCCAAATATGTCTAAGTGATCTAAGCTCAAGGCATGGGATTCGCCATATGTACTTGGTGATAGAGAGGTCCGGCACTTGGGTGGAGACGGACATAGGAGGGATAATTGGGTATGTTGGTAGATGGCTGTAATACTGATGCAGCTAACATTGTTACTTCATTCAAAAGTATGAAAGAAGAGCCATATAGAGATATCTATTTTAAAGTCTGGCTAACGGGTTAATATAACTTCAATTCATATTGGGGGTATGTACTAATAACCGCCCAAACACTATGTCAACGTGCATTGGGCATGACCTGAACATCCACAGTCAAAAAAAAAATTACAAAAATGAGAACTCCTGATGAATATGCAAATTCCATCTCATTATCTTCCTTCTTATTATAGAGAGTCACTCCTCATTCACTGTTGGAATATTTGCGTTTCTCTTTGCGCTTGTCAACTCGTGAAAAGTCAAGTGCTTTATAGGCCAGCCCATGAGCTCCAGTCGCCCGAATCCTTCGCTCTGAGGCCGACATACTTCTGCCAAGCCCTTCTGGAACATCGGGTGCGTGGGCCACCTTGTACCCATGCGACTGAGGGGAGTGACTCATAGAGAACGGGGAGCTATAGTAGCTAGCACGAGGGCTATATGAGGACCGCCGTGGATCGTACTCGGATGACGGATCGAAAATCTTTGGTCCTGTTCGAAGTTGCTCCGCTGTTATCCGAGCTGCATTGAGTAAAAGCTCATCCTCATCAACTTGGCGACTATGTGGTTTCGCAACAGTGGTTTCCTTCTCGGCCGGTGATTTGCGCTCAATCAAGGCTTTCACGCGATCTAGACACGGCAATGTTGGGAGCACCTTCGCGTATGCTTCAGCGATAGAGTATTTCTTGCTAGGGGGCGACGATTCACTCGAGTTGGATGTTTTGAGAACCTTTGAGCTAGATCGCTCACGGGACTTTTCGCGCTCGGCAGTTTCATCCAATGCTCGTTTCCGGCTCTTTGCTTGTTCCTCCGCTTCCCTCTTTTGCTTCTCGGCTGTTTGTCGAATAAACTCTCTCCAATTGGCCTGGCGTTCTTCTTCGGTTTCTTCAACTGGAGACAGGATTAGCAGATACATTTAAGTGAGAGGTGATAGAGGACTTACCGGGAAAAACCAAGTCCTGGGATTGGGACACGGCGGGCAGCTCAAGAGGTTCTTCCGCACGATCTTCTTGGGAGAAAGTATCGGTAGGCTCGATCGAGACAGGGGCTTGGGGCTTCGGGATATCCTGCGCACTGTCCTCCTTATCGATAGCCGTCATTTCGTGCGATTTTGTGGGAGCGGACTCATTCGCGACACTCGGCTGAGATTCATCGACGGTGTCGGACTTGGGTGCTGCCACGGGCTTATCAGAGGAATCAACAGAGGAAAAAGGTGCGTTCGAGGGACCTGTCGATGTAGGCTGGAAGAGGCTCGGTATAGGCTCAGACTTTGCGGGAACAGACTTCGAGAAATCGAAAGTAGCTGTTGGCATACTTTGGGAACTTTTCGTGCCTTGGGTGGATTCATTTGGTGGTGCGAATAATGAAGGTTTCGAGAAGCCAGTAAAGCTTGGAGGTTTGACAGACGAAAAAATACTGGGGGTATCTTGAACTGAACCTATACCAGGGCCAATAGTTGCAGATAGTTGAGATGGCTGAGATGTGGATTGAGAAGCAGGAGGATTGAAGAGATTCGAGGTCTGGGCCGAGAAGGTGGTTGTGGAAGCCGTGGACTGTAGAGCAGTGTCCTTGGCATCTATAGAAGGGAAAGGCGATTTGGGCGGGGCGAACAAGGAGGATGCCGATGAAGCAGTTGACGTTTTGGTTGGATCCACATCGGCTTGTTTTGGTGCTTCAAAAGGCTTTATGCCCAGTGAAGCAGAGGAAAAGGGATTCGGTTTGCTGGCTTCTTGATTCTTGTTATTGTCAGACAACCCGCCATTGGTGAATATGAGTGATGATTGCGGAAGCGTGGGAGTTGGGCTTGGAGATTGGCTAAACGGTTGAGTTGGCTTCACAATGCCAAAAGGATTTGGAGGTTGGACTGCAGGAGCTGCAGGGGCGTCTTCCTTTGAAGAAGCATCGGCTGTCTTGGTCGGTTGGGGAAAAGCGAAAGGTGATGTCGCAGTCTGGAAGGGATTTTGAGTTTGTGATGTTTTCGCAGCAGCAAACGGGTTGGATGGGGCGGTTTCGCCGTTCGATGGCGTTGTTGCCGGCGCAGTACCATTCGAAGAACCCCCGGAAAATAGCGAGCCAAATGGATTTGGAGGAGGCGTTTGGAATGCACTCGCAGGCTGTGGGGGAGCAGGAGGAGACACTGATTGGGTGCTGGCTGGTGGAATCACAGACACAGAGGGTGTCGGGTTTTGAAAGAGCTGAGAAACGGGTGGTGCAGGCGATTCGGACTCGAGCGGAGCGGCATTCATCTCAACGACAGGTTCAGAAACCTGATTACCGTCACTTGAAACAAAAAGGGAGTCATCTTGGTCAAGAGAGATGTCCTCTGGCAATGCAGCCGTACGCTGGTGAAGGGAAGATTGATCGACCATTCCCATCCTCGCTGCCTCTCGAATACTCATGCCTAGGATAATGGCTACGAGGCTTCTCCCAGAACGCTTGCTTTCAACATAGGTCTCCGAGTACGCATGGTCTGACGATGGAGAGAATTCTAAAAGAGAGTTAGCTAGTGCTAGAATTGATCGCAGGCTGAAAAGCTCAACTTGATCCAGATAGGAGATACTGACCAACAGATTCAATGTGACGGGAGCCCCAATTCAAATATTGCTGACCCTGGTCATTCGTAGCAAGTTCAAGACCTTGTTCCTCAAGGAAGTTGATCGTATGCTCATCATCATCAAAATGCAAAACCCGAGTCAATTCTTCCACCGTCCATTCTTCGTTCCTGTGCTGCTGAGATATCGGCGTACGGCAATATCCTTTCCAGATGGTTCGAATGGCTGTTTGTCGAACGTAGTTAAAGTAGATCTCAGCAACGCATGCCATGAGATACGAAACACTGGGGGAATTGATGATGTTGAAGAATCGTGTATAGAATCCCTGAGCGATTGCGTTTGGCCGGCGTGAATCAAGGGTACCTTGAGGTTGCCATGTATTGCAAGAGGCTGTATAAAGTTCCATGGCCACTCGGACACGGGGCGATTCGAGCAATGAAACTGGCCACTTCTGGACACGAGCCTCTAGGTCAGGCCGTTGGTCGTGAATCGAGAAAATGATATAATATGCCCGGAATTCGTCCTCGTTCGGAAAATCGATGCGGCCACGGTTATCATCATAATAATACATCAGGGAGAGCATCGTGTTGTTGAGTTGTTCACGTTCTTGGTGCCTGTCAAAAGGCTCTTCATTCGCCGGACTTGAAAGAAGATGCAGCGAAACGATATGAAAGCGTGCAATACGCTCTAGACATGTCACTGCTATCCTCACGTCGTGTTCCTGGGTGACCTGTTGGACTGAGAAGTCGTTGCGAACAGATCGAGTCCGGTCCCAGACGAATTTGTGAATTAGTGCCAGTGGTTCCGGCCCGTTCAGTACATGCCGAATCAAATAATTAGTAGTCTGGAGGAGGGCTTTCGGTGTTCGAATATCGGACGGGAGTTGTTCATCGTAGCCAGCCGCAGACCTTCGAAACCGCTTGAGCATTTTCCACTCCATATTCTGAAGTGTATTGGTCGACGGATGAAGGTACTTGAAATGAATGTTAGGAGTATGGCGTTGGTAGCATGTAAAAGGACCATACCTTTTCGCACTTGTCGACCATTTTTTGTACAATTCGCTCAATGCTTTCGAATTCAGGGCACATTCCTTCGCAAGTTCCGACTGGCGTAATTGCCTGGTTGAGAGACGTAGGCTGGTCAGGATCAGCCATGTGGCCATCCTTGATCGCCTGCTGCCTTTCCTTTGCGCGATCGATTTTAAGCTGCGAAGAGGATCAGCTTGGTTGTTCACGATTACCGAGTTGAACACCACAATCAACTGGGTGATTCACGCGGGATTGCTAACCTGTTCATATCGTTGGTGGTATTGTGCTAGAATCGAGCTATCTTCCACGGGTACTTGCTGCCCCGCGGACGCATTCAATTTCCTCGTCGGTTTCACCCACTGGTTATGTCTCGGAGCACCACCTCTGGAACCCCCTCGGAACGACCCCCGGGCACGCGTCGAGTTTGGGTTAGCTCCATTTGTTATTCCATTGAACGGCGACTTCCTGTGAGGTTGTGTTGCTTGGGCAGCCTGCGGGCCAAAAGGAGAGGATACTGGTTTCGTTTGATTGAGCTGCGTGAATGGCGAGTTGGCATTCTGTGAGGCAGGACCTTGTTGAGTCGCGTGAGAAGAGCCTGCATTTGCAGCTGCGGCGCCAGCGCCCCGGCCACGATTTGCGAATGTCCCTGTCCCTCTTGCGCGACTACGTTGCCCGCGTCCCCTAAATGAACTAGGACCGCCCCGTGTCTGAAATTGTGAGCCTCGACTGGACGATGCGCCACGGCCGCGGCCAGTTGCACCTGTGGACTGTCCGCCTCTTTGGCCATGAGTGACACCAGCAAACGGATTAAATGGGGTAGCCATCCTGTCCGCGCTCAGCGGATGAAAAGGGAAAAGCCACCTCCGACTACCTGAGAGACTCCCCTACCGGTATCTCTCTTTGGTTTGTGCCGTGGCGAGCGTTTGGGGGTTCGTCGATGCGAGTTCGGACAAAGAAGATTTGGGGGATGAAAGAGAAACGGAAGAGCTGTTCATGAAAAGACGGTTCGCCGAGGCGACATTAAAAAGTCAGCTCATGTTGCAAATACTTATAATCGAGACAGCGCTGACCAAAAAAAGAAGCGAATGCGCGGATGGGAGAATGTAATTGGAGCAAAGTTGTTACGGGACCGGTTGTGAATTCGCGGGGGGCGGGAGATCGGGATACCTTTCGAACGTTGGAATTTCCTATGCCTTGATGGTTGGAGTGGTAGGTATCATGGCGCGGCTTCAGCTTCTGAAAAGGAAACCGGCTTTGAAGTCGCAATGAGACGAGGGTCAGTCGAGATTTGCGATTGATGGTCGGTGTTGAAAGAAGTCGCGAGGGTATCCTTTGACGAGAAAGCGGGACGATTCAAGAAAAAGCGAGTGTAGTCAGCGACAATATATTGTATTTCGCGGGATTTGCAGATGCGACCTCTCTCCTGGAACCAACACCGAGGGAAAGTTGTCAGTCGCGAGTTGATGAGTCTGATGAGACGATGCGCTGATTCACGCGAGCTCTCAGATTCGGCCGCGGCTCCACTTTTAGCCGCGCGTGTAGCGTTTGGGTCGTCCGCTCTACACTTCATTCTGTAGCAAGGTAGTAAGTCCCATTCTACAATAATTTAAAATAGCCATGAACTTTCAATTAGTTGGAAAAGTAGCTTGCAGTATTACTGATTGTTTTTGTAGCATTTAGTTTACAAGAAGCTCAGTTATTTGAGATATTTGAGTTATTCCATTTCTCGTATTCGCTATCTACCAGGTATCGACGAAGTCCCATAATGAGGTATTTACCAGAGAAGAAAAAAAATAAGCATGTACAAAGCCATCAACCAGGTAAACCATAATTAACGAAAGTCGAGAAGGAAAGATTATGTGAAGAGTAGAAAAAGGGGTCAAAAGTAAACCGGAAGAGGGGGAAAAGGTCAAAGCCAAGCAGTAATATCACCAAAACATGAAGCAACCTTGCAAGCCAAAATATTTTCAGAAAAGAAATCCACAAGAAATGAAGAAGAACAAGATAAAGCAGAAAAAAAGCCCAAGTCCGCAAGCAAAATCCTTTTTATCCACAAAAATCACAAAATGCACATCTCACAATGATATAAACTCCGACGCAAACCGTCCTGTATATGGGGCGCTCTCATATGTTGGTATGATATGGTAATCAGAGCCATTCAGTCATGTAGTCATTAAGTCCCATCGCTATCTTTATATAGCGACGCTTTTCACGTAACAATCCGGGGCCAGCCCGACCGATCGATTTAGGAAAGGTGGGCAAGTGGTGAACCGTGAGGGTGTGGGTGACCCAAAGAACCAGTGCGGAATGGCAATGACCTATTAGCCGTATCAATGGCGGACTGTTCGGAGGGCATTCCATGAAGATGCGTTGGTGGGGCCATCGGCATGCTGTATGGCATCGATGTATGAGCCATAGGCTGAGTGGTTGCAGGTGCATTGTAGCTCACGGGACTGAAGATGTCCTGTCGGAACGTTGGGGTCGACCAGTGTTGGTCAGGTGTAGAGGATGGGTAAGATGGTTGAGATGGGTAGGCGAAGACAGAGACGTCATGAGGGCTGATCATTTCTGTCGTCACGGGAGTACTGAGCATACTCTGGGAGAATGAGTCTTGATACTGAGGTGGGGTGGCATAAAATGGGCGATCGCGAGCTTCGAAAGGTAGAGGCTCTGCGAGGGGAAAGTTGCCAGGCAATGAGCGAGAAACGCTCATTGTGTCGATGGGAGTGGCAAGGGGAGCGGATTGCTCGACAGATGAGCTGGGGGTTAGAAGACCATCTTTGATGTGCTCTGTATCCAGGACTGCGGTAGGACCATCGCTAGATTCCTCTTCCTCGTCGCCCTTAGGGCTAGGTCCACGGTTCATCACGTAGACGAGAGTGCTGCCATCGATCTCACCACGCTCCCATTTCTCTTCCATCTTGCGAACACGAAGGATCTCCAGGATGATATCCACATGGGAGGGGTGCTTCAAGCTGCGCTTGGTGTCGCAAGCGACTTCCTTCAACTTATCGGCTGTGATTCCGTAACCGCCAAGTTTGCGAATGATGTGAAGAAGAAGCTCGATGCGGTCTATTGGCCGTCATGTTAGTATTTTCAATAGGTTTAGATCTTGTGATCAGAACGTACATTCTTTGCGCAGGTGGTCTGGCTCTTTGTGCATGACACCTGGGGGCCACCACTCGGGCTTGGTCTTTTCAGGATCACCGGTAGTACCGGGAGCAGATCCAGCTGGAGGCTTGCCTCCGTTGTATGGGTGTCGGACCTGCTTGCGAGGCTCGATGAATTTGATAAAGGCTTTGGCGACCATGCGGCAGTTGAGCTGTTGGAAATGCTTGAGGGCACCCTCGTAGTAGTTGAGGATTTTTGTAGAGTCTCCAACACGGATAGAAGTTGTCTCATTACCCGCAGGAGAGTAGTCGTCACTGTCAGAGTCATCGGCCAAGCGGCTGTTGTTGGTCATAGACGCCGGGGCATTGCCACGGCGGCGTCGAACACGCCGAGGGGATGCTAGCAATCAATCAGTATTAATTCGCAGAGGTCAAGGGCATTAAGACGTACACCCAGCCATGGGCTGGTGGAAACCGATCTTCTCACCCAGTGTTTCCAGGAATGCCTGGCGAACATCGGGAGTGAAGAGTGTGGTATTCTGTTCCATGATGCTGGCGGATTCCTCGCAGCCAAGCTTGCCTGCGCTGTCGATATAGATGAGAGCATAGTGGGCGAATGGAATATGACATGAAGATTGAGAAGACATCATAGGCTGATTCAAATGTTAGATTATATCCCGAAGAAAAGAAATCCCATTCTGTTCCAAACAACTTACAGGAGGAACGTCCCATCCGGGTGGTCCTTCGAGAGCAGAGGCCGAACGCTTCATGGCGCCGCTGGTGGGGTTGGGATTATGATAGACCATTTTGCAAGAAGGAACTTGGTCCTGCTGGACTAATGAACCTTTCGAGCTTCGAATCTTTTGTAGAGCAACCGAAGATAATTGCGTTGTATCGAGTTGAGAGCACTGGAAGTGATCAGAGTCGGATTGGCCCTTCTTATAGATCGGGTAGACCGCTCAGTTAGGACTGGTGCAGAAAGAATGTTAGCTTCTCGCACTCAATTTTCCATTTTTCTGCAATATCCCAAGTCTATCCACTCAATTCAACCCCAAAATGGACACTGGCAGTTCGCCAATATCCAACGGTCAGCGCTTCACCCGCTGTTCCCCGTCGGGTGGCGGTAAGAGAACAAACAGGCAGATCATCGCGGGACCAGGTCAAGTCAAGCTTATTGAGAATGGGACTATATGTGGGATGAAATGCAGACATATACTTACAGAAAGTCGAAAACGAGGTTGACAGTTCGCGGTGATACTCCAATGGTTCGTCGGCAATGCGAGGGGAAAACTGCAAGTATACTAGACAGTTGCTGCTAGCAACCGACGGGACCAATGCAGGAACTTGATACAATTGACGGGTACCCCGGACAGTACTGTAAGGTGTGGTGACACGGACGGGGATGGACCAGTTGGATATACAATATCTTGGAAGGTTGGCTCGATACCTTGGGCACGGTTAGGGCAAAGTGGGGGTTGGTAGTGATTGAAAGGATGAATGAATCCAGAACTCGAAATGGATGAATTTGAAAGAAAAGTTTGGGGGGAAGACGAGGGTGTTTAAATCAAGTACATCTAGAATAGAAAAAAAAAAGGATAAAAAAGGCCTGGGGTAGCGGGCTATTTCAGCGGTCCAGCCAGTTGACAAAGTACCAGAGTGCGAATAACCCCGGAGCGGCCAAATCTGTGCCACATCGAGCATGGATGATCCTTGAAAGTATGGACAAGCCGGGGGATCCCCGACAGCTTCTGATCGCGGTCTGCAGACTGCAGATTGGCGTGATGCAGTTCCAGAGTGCCTTAGCTGCTGCATTAGCGCTGGGTGAAAAAGTCCCGTCCCGATTTGTGATCCCTGTCCGACTATTTGTAGATCGTGGTATTTATGTATTTTTCTGAACTTTTTATTTTTATTTTTTAATCTTTTTCTATTTTATTTTATTTTATATTATTATGCTTTTTGCTTCTTGCCATCGTAGAAGAAAGTCCCTCCCCCCACCCACCATCTCTCTTTTCGGTTCACCTCAGTTATTTTATTATTTTTATTATTATTATATATCTATAGTAAATGTCACCTTTTCTTAGCGTCGGGGCATCCCCCAAAGTAGCGTGGCGTTGTCGATTATCGATCGTCTTCTGCCGGAAAGTGGATGAGTTTTGTCCCACCATCAATATCCCATACTAAATGTATGTGTGTATGTACAAATTTTATGGTATGTATGAAGTACAGCTACCACATTTTTTTTGTCAGATTCTCCGATTGACAACCAAATAGCAAGATATCGATTTGAATTTCAAATAAATCATTCAAACTTGGTTCCATCCCCCTTTCTCCCGTTCTGACGGCGGCCTGAAGCGAAGGATCCACGTAAACCAGGATATTTCTTTGTTTGGCGGGGCAATGCTACCTCCTAGAATTTCATGGAAATTGACCTTCACTACAGATTACGGAGTAAAGTCTTCGTAAACCGGGGCCTGGATTACGTAGAATGTACTTTAGACTGTACTACTTTTTTTTCTCTTTCGTCCGGACGCACACACTTTCAAGCTGTCAGGACCATGGGTCAATTCGCGCAGGTCTTGCCTTGCGTCCCGGCCCACGTAATGTGGGTGCTATTCTTAAGGTGCATGCAGATCGGCTCAGCTGTCGGAACTTCCATAGGTTTATGTCATGAGAAATCTCTATTCTCGTACTGAAGATTTTCTAGCCTTAGACTTTGACTATAGTATGGGCTAGTATTAGTACCACTTGGTTGGAAGGGAGAAGTACATGTATTAGCATCAAAGGTACCAGGAATGGAGTATAACCTTCATGTTTTGAAGTTGCTCCGTCAGATACAGAATACTTTCTCTCCCCCTCCCCCTCCCCGGGGCCTCTTACTCCTCGGGACGCCAAAAAGGCCGTGCTCGATCGTCGGATCTTAGGAGGATGTGACCCGGCACTAGTTCGAATTGTGGCAGGGTCCCTCTCGGCCAATGCGAAGGGCCCCAACAACCTCTGCCACATTGGTTGAAGGGGCTGTCATTCCCACGAACCTATCAAAGTGCGGTTTGTGCGTGGCCCAACACCCTGGATCCTGGGAAATCTTTCCAGTCTGCCTAGGCTCTAATTCTTTTTGTCCCGGCTCGCTCTTTACATTGGTTGAGCAAGATAACCATCCGTTTGCCCCTCCCTTGTAGATCCTCCATATCTCAAACCTGACAGGAGTTCGCGGGGAGATTCAATGGGTATCAGAATCTGTTAAAACGTCCCAACATCATGTCAACATCATACAGATGTTCAATATCATCTCAGGGGAAGTGAACCCCTGAGATCAGACCCTCCAGTCTCTGACCCATAACTAGATTAAGGCATTTCGAAAAGCACAAAAACCACAAATCTCTTTTTCATTAGTACGTATGTACGAAGATACGAAGTATGTAAGTAAAAGATAGCAGGCTCGCCAATTGATTAGCCGCGGGCAAGCCGACCGCCCGTTCTAGCACAAATCGAGACAAGGCTCAGGTTGACGGCAAAAAGACCAAGTTCTCCTAATACATATGCTCCGTTCAAGTTGATGAGGACAAGGGGCAACTGGACTGTACATGTTTACCGGGGATAAGCGTCCGGTCGCAAAATGGGTCGACTGTATCTACCAGGCCCGGTTAAGCGCCGTACTTTTGGACAGCTTCTTTGTTGCTTGACAGTCCAATCAGCGTCTCACGCCCGGTCCGTGTCGACCATGTCCAATCTACTATGTACGATGTCACCCACAGTAACTACTATGTATGCACATATGTACCTAAAAACTAGTTAACCAGTTGGTTATGGTACTCACGTACATACATAGTTAAGACGAGAAGCTCCGTCATATCCGGGACCACTTTTCTAATCTCCCACTTGAAACTAGTTTCCCTCTGGGTGGATTTTTGGGAGACAAGTTGGGCCCTAATGAAGTACCAGAGAGAAGGAAACATCTACCCAAGCAACTGTCAGCGTGATAATCTCTCGGGATTTGCATCATTTGCGGTTCATCGGGACGAGGCAACTAATTGACTATCGACCGTAGCCTACTTACTATTATCTCTCGGGGCCGCTATAGTTCTGGGGCTATACTATGTATACATGAAAATGTCAAGCATGAAAATTCAAGTGTATGAAAACTCTTGCCACTACTGACAATCCAATTTATGCGCCAGATTGGGATGAGTTGCATGCCCCTCCCACGCAAACAATCTGTTCCTGCGCAGTCTGATCTCTCTTTTTTTTTTTTTTCAGGTAGATGAACATGACAGTTATCGTTTCGGTTCATCTGCAGCTGGTCCCCATCCAGTCACATCTTTAGTTTGTCTGGGATGATCTAGCCTACCACTGTTTCTCGTCACAGATTCGTTGACGATGACTAGAGTTAATGCACATACACTTAATCGTCCTACTGGCGAGTATCAATGCTCCCACAATGTCTAAAGGTTGACCAGAAGACACCTTTGTAGTAGATCCCATAGAGCCGTGCCCTCTTATCCTTTTGCTCTTTCGAGGACCTCGAATAAGCCATGATTTCCTATCTTGGACGAAACGAGGCGAGACTTGTACTTTGTTCTATTTGTCATTAGATTATACCTCAATATTGGAATCCTCCGATGTCAATCACACTAATAGCAACGACTCGACGCCTACTCCACCCGGGGTTGCAAGGGGGATTTTCAAGAGTCTTTGTTTGTGGTCCCGCAAACCCACGCTCATCCTGTGCCCCGAGTGGTCAGTTTCTATTCCTGTAAGACTACAGTATTTGCTTTTGTTTTTGGCATTCAATTTTTCCTGTTGTGGAATCTCACTTCGGTTCCCACCCCACCACCATCGTTCACTAATGCGTATTCGGTCTGCCCGTTAAAATGCCATGTTGCCTAACAAAGAAAAAAAAATTGGGGGCTAACGGGCAGCCCGAAATTATGATGATGATCATGTCTCTCTCCTGTAGTATTCGCAACGATTGCGGATGGGCGCGAAGATCAGGGCTAGACCCAAGGTTGTATTGACCAATCAGCTTGCTCGGTTGACAACGCACAGATATCTTCAGCCACAACGTGGCACAGCAGGTGTGCATATGTTGTACATTCTCATACATTTAAAGTGTCCGTGTACTTCCATGGTGAGCTGAACTAAACCACCGCCACACTTAACGATTAGACAGCACTTCGTCCGCAGATTAAACTGCAGGGAAGGGCCCTGTCAGACCGCTGCCTCGGACCACCCTTCATGCGCCATGATGCTTTGACTTTCCACTCTCTTCCACTCTTTCGAAAGGTCTTTTTGAGAGGGTAAAGATGCTGGAGTTTATTGCGTTCAACTCCAGGTGGCTCGCCTTTTGCCAGGCTTGGCGGTCTCAGGTCCAGAAATAATCACCAGAGTTGATTAGCGTTGTTAGAACAAACATTATTCATGTCCTCAGACAGTCCGCTTTTACCGCCAGATCTAGAAATCGACTGGAAAGCGCCGGAGATGTTCGGTTGGCAGCCATACAATCACCCTGAAACTACTAGGTGAGGCACTGGTCTTGGCCGGGGAACTGGATGTGGCAGCGGGCGAGCACTGATGGGGCTGTCTGGAGAGGGGGTGTGGGGGCGGGAGATGAGGTATGTACTATGTACATAGGTGTGGGATGAACTGGATTGGAGTTTAAGGAGGGCGGATATTGCAATTCTTCCTTGATCTGCAGAAGATTCCTGTCTGTGTCCGTGCAATTCTGGAACGGCGGCGCGCGAGAGATGGCTCACCGCTGGAGTATACAAGGCCAACCAAAGTACATACTACGCACTTCATGCCATCTTTGCGTACAATGTAAACCACAACTTCCTTTTTTGAGAGGAAGAGAGGAATTAGGAGGTCATGGCCAGCATGAATGACCTCGTATCGATCGAAGATAGGGGTGAGCTTTGGTATTGCGATCTGAGGGCTTGGTCAAGGGATAGAGGCCAAAGTTCAGTTCGTCCATGATCGAGACCGTCGTTTCTGAAGTCTATGGATGAAATAGTCGCCAAAGGTACGAGTTACATCGAGGCAACCGTCTTATTGGAAGTTTATCGAGGGAAAGAACACGACGCATGAGGCAGACAGAGACCTCGTACTGTAGTATGCCTGAAGAATATCCAGATCATCACTTGCCGTACTCTATTTGATTTCTCGGGATTGAGACAGGCACTAAGCTGAATTAGATTAATGCACCGGAGGAAAATAACCGATGCAGCCATGTGCACGATCGATCAATGATGAACATTCATCGTCCATCGATCGGAGTGGTATTTGGGACCTCGACGTCATGGAAGAGTCTGGCGTCAGGCTCGCCTTCAGCCATGGAGGGGCTGCTTTGACCAGGAAACAGATAATTTGACGGGGGGGGTTCATTTGTGTGTCAGCTGGATGAGCTAAGAGCGGCAATAGATTTGCGGTGCTTTTGTTATAAAGTCTATAATTGGACTATATCAGGGGACAGGCGTATTCTCCACTAAGAGGAAGTGGATCTATGAAGAGCAATAACCAGTCACAGTGAACAAATTGCTCCTCTCCAGAAGCCATCGGCCCGCGGACTCTCGGACCGGAGACGCTAGTCAACTAGCGAGCTGTCAAAAGGCCCCGACTGTATGGAGCCTACTCCACCCGAACCCAGGGAGAAGGTCCTATCATCGATCACCCGCCTCCAGGAACCGTCCAAGCCTGGAATCTGCCCGCCAAAAATGCGTGCGTGTGACCTTGATCTGACATCTACAAGACGAAGCGAGCATATGGTATCTAATCTTGGGGCTGTTTCATGAAGCGATCCCACGCTCGCGTGGCTTTGATCACTGGGATTCCTCGTACTCAATACGTTGGCAAAGTACGGCAATTTCCAGAAGTACAAAGTTATCACTAGTTAGTTTTAAGGGCCGACGATCTAGGAGAATTATTTCTATACGGAGTAGTGAGGCAGCCAATGTTCATGCAAGCTGCTGCGTAAGCTCTCTCCCCCTTTTCCTTCGTTAGTTGACCCATGGACTCTCGTGTCAAGCGGCAACGAAGTCTAAATAGATTCTATTGTTTAACAAGAGATAACGATTCTTCCCGATGTGGCTCGGGACTTGAATGCTTCTATCTCAGTAGGCAAAAGACACATCATGAGTAATATAAAATTCGAAATACGGAGTCAACAATGACAAATTATAACCCCAGTCGCAACCAAAGAAGCAAGACAGCCTGAAATCCCAATGAAACAGCATTACCCAATAAATGCATCACTATAATGGCCCGGCCCGCGGAAGTACTGCGAAATTTTCCCAAACTTATCGACAGCCCTACTGCAGCCTACCTTTGTCTTCTTTGGGACATAGGGCCCTGCATGGCTATTGAATATCAACACCGAGTATTGAATTAAAGGATCATAGATGCAGCAATATCACCATGATTAAGTACGTGGCTTTGGACTTCTTAGTTCCCTGATACCCACCGCTGCATCAGCACAATGCAACCTACTCCGTATTCCCTCGTACATTTGTTCGATCGGGACGACCCAAGAGATGCGCATTTGCCCCTGTCCCTTGGAACCACTGTGCAGCCCACCGCCCCAATGGGACGGTCTGCCAGCCTCATCATTACCGATATAACTCAACTCGAAGTCTGTTCTCACGCTGGTAGCCTAAGCGGGTACTGCGGGTATAGGAAAGGGGAAAACCCGGGCCGCTCGCAGAGCTCGACCGCGTGGAAAATGACACTTGGTCCTTGCTCACGTCGAAGCTTGTGTAGAAAGTACGATGTTCACGGCCCTTTTTTGCCCTTTTAATACCACCACTGCTGCACCATGACGCCGGTTCACTATGGGGCTGGAGTCTAGTGGGCCTGGGCCTTGGGATCGGCCTCGCTTGGAGTGGCTGCTAAATGGCGTTGAGAATGACCAACACCCTTGCTTTGAGGTGAACGGGAAAAGGAACTCATGCGTTCTTCATTTATCAATCTCCACATGGATACCGTTCGCAGAAATTGCGGACTGGGAGCGGGAAGGGGTGCCATGTGCTTCGAGAATTTGGTTTGTGGATGCATGAAATTGTGGATGAGTATACTTCATAAACACGCAGAATGTAAGTTAGTACTCCATAGTGAACTCTTCCGCAGAAGCAGGCCACTAGCACACTTTCGAATTACACTTTTGAACCCTGGCTCACATCCTTCGTAGATGGATCATCCACAGAATACCGCACAATGGGAGAGGGACCACATCCCAGGGATCCCCGTCCCAGTTACCTGGATACCTAAACTGGGGACCCGCGCTCTCCCACAGCCCCGGGGCAAATTCCACTTCATCCCGACTTTCGCACTGATCTCTCATTGATCATCGCAGCTCGCCTGGCCCGGGCCTTCATTTCTTAGCCAATAATCATGGCGTGGGACATCGCACTGTTCATGCCCTAATTCTCAACGCGGTAATGGTGTAAACCTTCACATTACGCTAAAAGGTTCCCCGTGGCTTCATTTTCAAAAGCTTCCTGTACACCGGGAATACCCACCAGACTGGATAATCGATTTTGCCATGCTATGCATAATCGACGGCCCGCTTTACAGTGCTGGCACTGAACTCAGACGGGGCGACCATTCCGTCGTTCCAGTAGAGCTAATTGTATATCCACTCATCCACAACCACATTGTTTACCAGCCTCCTACTGGCCGAGCTCGAACGCAGGTTAGAAATACAAATGCACGGCACTGCAACCGCGGACAAATTGCCCGAAGGAGATAACGAGATCATCTCTCGAGATCTTCCTCTCCCCCACTTCCGATCGAAGGGTGCACTTACACAGTGGCTGAAACAATGTCATTGTGCTTGACGATTGTTGGCTTTTCGTCCAATTTCTTGAGTAATGCGTTTCTTGGAAGCCAATCATAGAGCCAGTTCAAACCCTATCGCCAAAAGAATTCTCACACAGCAATCAACTACGACATCAATTGGTAAAATTGTCAATCAGGATTTTCCCCAATCCCAGCAGCCTGGAATGAGTTCCCACTTTGTCGGGGAGGCCCGGCCCACGCGAGCGATCGGTGGCTGGAATAATGGATATTTTCGCTAGAAGAGAGGTGGCCCTAATGAATGACTTGGTTTGATTACAAAAATGACAGTCACATAGGGTTCTTCTGGGGAAAATCTTCCGCTGGTTTCCCACGGAATGCTACTAGAAAACAGCTGAAAATCCCAAACGGTATCCACTCTCCAGCCCTCCCACTTCCATGGATCAATATGGAGTAACGAGGATGTCCTTATTCGTCTGGGGCAGCTCGAGCACGCGGCTTGATGAATCTGTGCTATCTGCAAGATCGAACTCCCCGATGCAAGGTACTCAGATCGTTCATCAATGCGGAGGCAACCTCACCCTGAAAGTATATCACGACGAATCAAGCCAAAGAAATGTAAGAAGAACCGTATCCCCATAGGCAATTTTGAAATCAGAAATCCATCGGGATTTGAACTCAGGAATCCACGGACCTGGTCTCCGTCGCGGATCATATGCATCAGGTCAACCCTTCATAGTACTGGGTCCCGCGGGTATGCAACTAAGAAGAACGAAGGATGTTCCCCTCCCACTACATCTGCGGCGTGAGCCCCTCCTTCTCCACCGTGTCAGGGCTGAGACCGATCTCACGGTGCATTAAGAAACCCGAGCTTTCACCGTCTGGTGTGGCCTGGAAACCGAGTCCATGCAAATCATACCCCATAACCTCGTCGCAAAGCATATTGGCAGACGCTGTGTAACGTCCCCCGTACAATTGTAGTGATCTCTGGGGAAAGTTCTGAGTTGATCAGATGTGGGATAATGAAGAGGCTAGCTGAGCTTCGGCACCGTGTACCAGGTTCGACAAATGCAGCTACTGAGTATGACGAGGGCAAATTCACGGACCTCGTTGGTGGCTACTCTCACATCCTTGTTTTCGTCTGCAGACACAAAGTACTCTACATAAGGAGCCACTCTAGACCAAGCATAGGTGGAGGTAAGTAGCTAGTTAGTATCGTGTATTAGTATCGAGACTTTGGTCCATCATCAAGTACGTACCTGATGGGGAAAGTGTACAGCGTCATACAGCCAGCTCCACTCGGCTTTCGACGAGGGGAAGAAAATCAGAGAAAGTAGATGAAAAGAAATTTTCAATCGCTCGGGAGTATTCGGCATTGGACCCGGCGCACAACACAAGTAGATATTAAACGAAACTGTCTCATCGACTGATCAAATGCCCCAGAAAGCGCAAGCAGATAACGTCGATTGAGTGTCGTCGTAAACTTACCATGAGAGATTGACCTGCCATCGAAATAGGCATTTTTTGGACCTCTACATGACAGAACGGATATAGTCAGATTGTCTAAAATCCCGGCCTCGGAGGATTCCTATTGGATCATCGGCGAACTCAGTCCCATTTGATCAGACTGGGGAACGCATTCGACATTTCCGCGAAGGCTAAGCACTGACCCCTGCCTTTGATCCCCTTGCCTGGGCCATCGAAAGCTGAAACGAGCTTCCTCCAGGCGAGAAGGGATTGCTCTCCGGGCCGGACTTCCATCATAAGTACATACATACATACATACTATGTGTATAGACACCATGAATGGCAAATCGGGTAAAAGGTGGCACCAGGTGCTAGTTGGTATTATGGAGTAACTGTTGTTCATATCGAAGATGTGCATAGTAAACGCACACAAAAGTATATGACATGCAACATTTGTACCACATGAGATCTGATTTATTGAATCCATCGCTGTCGTGTGGATACAAATCCCTCCGTCTAAACTCAGGAACAATGCAACTACCCACGTCGTCCAGTTACAGGACGCAGGCATCAAGATTAGATTATTCAGTTGCACTACCCCTTCCAAGATCCTTTAACTTCATTGTTTACGTACTACAGTAGTTGGCCTCTCTAAAGGGAGAGGTATCATGTCAATAAAATCAGAATTCGCCTCCTGCTAAGCCTACATCAAAGTTAATCGTAACTCACATGGCGAATGAAAGAAATTTGCCAGGTTCTCCTGGCTCCTGCATATTCAACTACTAGCCATGGCATAGCCAATCTACAAAGACATACTAGTATGTGCTTGGTACAATTTTTCACTGCAGTGCTTACAATTCAGTTGCATATGTTTATCGCCGCGTGGAAGGATCTTGTCCGCAGAAACTATGCATATACGGAGACAGTACATAATATGTACATATGTACACCAAGTACTCGACGTGAGCCTCCAGCAAGGGATACTGTTGCCACTATTGATGGCGTACAGGCAGACTGTATTTTCCCGTAGAACCCATACACCACCAGTTCACGTATATCATTGGCGACGTCTTTAAATTGCCATGTGATTTATTCTTAGAAATCTTTCAAACTGACCCTCACCAAAACCCTATTAAAACTGCAGCAAACTGTCGGGTGGCGGTTACAGGTATCCCATTTGGGCTGTATGGGAACTTATCCCTGCAGGATAATTGAATTGTGAATCTGTGCTTCAATTCGCTTCAAACCATTCGCAGAAACTTCAAGTTCCATAATGCGCCAAAGAGAAAAAAAAATTCCAGGCTAATGCCAGTGCATTTGGTGTCTATTAGTATAGTATGCTTGTGCAGGGTACGTGGCGTAGAGACAACTGGCAGGGATTGTTCACCGCTACTAACAACCCGCCCCCAAATATCTTCAATTGACGCTCAGAGAATGGACTTTTTGATATCAAGATGACACCGCCACGTTTGGTCCTCGACGCTACTGCAGATATACCCTGTAGAAACTAACTGGATTGCAAAGGTTCCAATCGGAATTACTATGTCATTCTGTATATGCAAACTAATGTTTTGTTGTCGTTTTCCGCTCGACACCGACAATCCTGTCCAATTTCTTCTTCGTTCTCCCTATGTGCTTTTGTTCAAAGGTGGGTTATGCACAACATGAAACAAAGCGAAATGACACTGTACCGACGGGAGTCACGAAATCGTTTCCAAGAACAAGGGGGCAGGGGAATTTGTCAACCAAAAATCAGACTAAAAAAGCACTTTTCTGAGTTACCAGGCAACATCGCACGCCAATCACTCGCCATTGATCGGGTTGCATCAGAGGCGCCAGATAATTGAAACACAGGATAGCTAGAGTGAAAGGGGGATAGATGGCGTAGTTTGTCTTGCGTAAGAAGAACTTGAACACCTTGACCATGATTGTTGCGACTTCGTCCTTTGTCAGGGGGTATACGGGGACAAAATGACTGGGGTATTGCATTCGAAGAGGTACATGCTGTCTTCCACATTGAAGAATTGGCCACCAATGCAGACAGCCACCGCCACACGCAGGACCTTTCGACGCAATTGAAGATGACCAGGACAAGCAGGCAAGAAGCATGATCCATGCAGGCGGCTTAGTATTGGACGCTTTGAATCCAGACTGACCCAGCGATCGGCCCGAAGAGCTCAAAGTAGGTCCGGCTTCCCCGAGCCATTCAAATTACAGCGACTCGACGCAATCTGAGATGCAAACTGACTGGAGGCCCCTTCACGCATGACGCGTGAGCTTCATCAGTGCTGGTCAATAGTCGATCTGTATTGGCGCTATTGGGAGGAGGTAGCAATGCTATCGCCATCCAACAGGCCCGCTTCCTTGGCAAGCTCGTAAAAGTGACCACCACGCTTGATCAGCTCGGCAGGAGTGTCAAATTCAGCTACTCGACCCTTGTCCAGAACGACAATTCGATCAGAATCAATAATCGTGTTGATACGGTGCGCAATGGTGATAATAGTGCGGTCCTCAAAGATGCTGCTACGCAGCGTGCGCTGCAGAAGTGCGTCGGTCTCTACGTCCACTGCCGCGGTTGCCTCGTCCAGAACCAGGATGTTGCTTGGGGTTAGCAAAGCTCGGGCAAGAGAAACCAGCTGGCGCTGGCCTTGACTGAGATTGGAGCCGCCTTCTTGGATCTGCGTGTCAAGCTGGCCATCCATCTGGGCAATATGCTCCTTGAGTTTAGCATGGTCTAACACAAAGATATTAGTATCGAATCACTTGGAACCTTTGTTGAGATGATCATGGTTTCATACCTAGTACGCTCCAAAGTTCGGTGTCATCATGAACGTGTCGAGGATCGAGGTTGTCACGTAGAGTGCCCTCGAACATGGCAGGATCCTGAGGAATGATAGCCAGGCGACCACGGAGATCGAATAGACCAGTCGTCGAAACGTCGAGCCCATCAATGCTATAAACATGTTAGCTGAAATGAGCCAAGATTATAATATGTAAAAATGAGATCATACCTAATACTACCACTATCGGCTTCGATAATTCGGAACAAAGCCAAAGTTAGAGAGCTCTTTCCAGCACCAGTCCGACCGACCACTCCAATTTTCTCATGGGGCTTGATATCAAGATTGATGTCCTTGAGAACCAAGTCAAGACCAGGGCGGTAACGGGTACTGTAGTTATTGAACGATACGGCACCTTGAGCGGGCCAGCCGATGGCAGGGCGACGCTTGAAGATAACTTCAGGAGCTTCACTGGGCAGGTTGGCATACTCCAGAACTCGCTCGACAGAAACGATATTGGTCTCGACTTCAACAGTTTGACGAACAATCCAGTTCAAAGACTGCGTTATTTGAAGAGCATAGGACATGGCCAGACCGACCATACCTGCCGAGAGGCCGGTGCCAGTTGCAATAGAGATGATGGCAAGACCGGCAGAAGCCAGGATGATGATAGAACCAATAAATTCCAGTCTAACAGCAAGCCATCTGTTAGCGCTAATGGATGGGAAATAAGCACGAAGATTTGCGTCCATGCGCCATTCGTTCTCAAGCGCGAAGCGATTTTCCTGCTTGTAGGCACGGATAGTACAGATGCCACCAAGGGATTCTTGGAAATGAGCATAGATAGGACTGCGAGTGACACTGTCCAGACGCTTAAGCTCACGAGAGGTTCGCAGGTAGTATTTCTGGTAACTATGGTATACCCAGCCCAGCGGAACAACGAACAGCAAGAAAGCCGGCGTGGAGGTAGCGATGACAGCCATTGTGAAAAAGGCGCGAGCAGAGTTGGCGAAGAGCATATTGAAGGTACGCGCAAGTACCTCATCAACACGGTAAACGTCACTGGAGAATCTGTTCAGGATACGACCGGATGGAGTTGTCTCGAAGAAGCTCATAGGAGAACGGAAAATGGCAAAAGCCATACGCTCGTGCAGTTTGCGAGATGCCTCAATGGAGCAGAAGATCCAGAGAATCAAGTTCTGGACGATGACAAGAAGAGACGAACCCAGACCAAGGGCAAGGTAAACACCGATGAACTTTCCGACGGCCTTGTTGGCTCCACTCGATTCGTTGTACTCGGTCCAGTTCTTCAGCCAGAAATTCGCAAGTACCTGGGCAGTCTGAGCAAGCAGAAGAGCAAGCAAATAGCAGGTGACCGCCGCAATGTTGCTGTTCTTCGCGTATTCTCCGTAAACACTCCATTTGACCTTGCCTTGCTGCGCAGTCTCCTGAGTTTGTTTGCTCTTGAGAACATTCTCTTCGTCTCCCAGCTTGCGCCGTGGGCCCTGCCAAGTTGCAGTACTGGCACGGCGTAATGTAACATGGCTTGTTTTACGCTGAGGATTGCGGCCACTCTTGATGGGAACGAGAGAACCCGGCTGCTCCAACTCTTCGCTGTCAGTTTCCTCGCCATCCTCGATAACAGCGGTTGTTTCAGAGTTCCCGGCACTAGCGAGATCATCATCAGAGGTATTTGACCGCTCATCATCCGACTCTGCCAGATTCGTCTTGACAAGATTGAAGATTTCACCCTTCATTGCCATGAGTTGTTCATATGTACCCTTCTCGATGATAGTCTTGTCACGCAGAAGTCCAATGAAGTCCGCTTCCTTAAGAACAGTGATAGCGTTGGTGGCAAGAATTCTCGTCTTTCCTTTCAAAATACCAGAGCTGCCGAGCACCTTGTTGATGATGTGACGTCCAACGTGCTGGTCCACGGCTGACAGAACATCGTCGAGGAGATAGATATCTGCTCTCGCATAGACTGCTCTGGCAAGTGTCAACCGAGCCTTTTGTCCCCCAGAGAGTGAGATACCACGCTCTCCGACTTCGGTCTGATCGCCATCAGGCATGATCTTGAAGTCGTCGAGAAGGGCGCAGGCCTCGACTGTGAGATCATAGAATTCTGGGTCCCATCGGTGACCAAATACAATGTTCTCACGCACACTGGCATTCATGACCCAAGGGGCCTGGGCGACGTATGCAACACGACCACGCACAACAACTTCACCGTGGTTCTTCCACAGCTCACCTAGAAGCGCCTGGAGTAGGGAAGACTTTCCTGCGCCGACACGTCCGACAACACAGCTGAGTTCACCTTTACGAGCACTCAGATCGATGTTCTCGAGTACCGGAACTCCGGTATAGCGGTTCCAGGTCCATGAAGCATCACGAACACGGACGGACTCGTCGCCAGTATGTTCGACAGGGTCTTCGAAAACAACAGAGTCGGTTTGCAATTCTTCCGCCGTAAAGTATTCTACCAGACGCTTCACAGCCACGGATGACTCAATGACAGATGTGATAACCATCGGCAAGATTGACAGCGGGAATGTGAGCAGATTGAAGAGGGTCAAAGCAGGGAAGACGATCTCAGTAGTCAAGGGTTTATCGCTGGTGAGCACAAAGACAGTGAAGGTCGAGCAAGACACAAGGAAGGGGGTAGACTGCCAGGTGAAATTTGCAACAGACTGAGTTGCTCCAATCTTACGAAGAGTATTAAGCTCGAGGTCATTTCGAATGTGGTTCAACTTGTTCATGAACGCGGTGTTCCAAGCATAGAGCTTGATACTCTTGATGTTGTTGAGAATCTCAGTCATCAGGCGCGTTCGCGAATCTTTGTTTTTCATCTGTGTGATTTGAAGCTTCTTCATCATTCGCGCAATCACACCGTTTAGAGGGATCATGAGAATCATGACACCGACACCCGCAAACATGCTCGGTCCAACAAGCTGGTAAAGCGACACCATGCATAGAGTAATTTGGAATGGGGCAGATAACAGCTGGGTTCCGAATTGAGTCAGATCAGACAGTCTCTGTTGATCCACAGCCATGTGATTGACGATGTCACCAGTGGTCTTGGTGGAACGGCCTTCGCTGGAAAGACGAAGAGCCTTTGAATAGATCAAAGCTGTGAGCGATGATTTAACGCGCATTCCAGTGTCGAAAGCACGCTGGAAATACTGGTGAAGACAGCTTGTCTGGCAGACGGATACAAGGAACATGGCGAGTGCAATCGCAACACCTCTGACAATTGGCTCTGGTTCGTCGCTTTGATAGGAATTGATGAAAGCGATCAGAGCACGTAGAAGCTGTGGCTGAACAAAGGCGAGCATATCACTACCAGACTTGATTATCGTGCCACGAAGGTACGGACCACCAAAAGCCTTGAAGAGGGCGATCCATAGGGATGGTTTCTTCTTGGTAAGTTCCTGGTCCCAAGCCTGGCTCAAATCATCGAGGGTAGCACGAGTGGTGTCACGTCGACGAAGATTCCAGAGGTCATCTTGGGTGAGATAATTATCATAACCAAACTTCATCATGGGGGTCATCCAACTGAAGGTGAGAACAGAGAAAATATCCGCGTAGTTATAAGGGCATTCATCTTCGTCTCCCAAAGCATCATAGGCACTCTTCTTCTTGGGGACAAAATATTCCAATATGAATTCCAACACCCCAAGACCCAGGCTAATGTTGATGCAGACGAAATATGGAAGCTGGTCTATGTAATCTTTGCGATCGACCAGAGAATGCAGCTTGACGGCGTAGACGATGATAAAGAATAACCAGTAGAACAAGACCACGCCATTCGGCTGGCGACTCCTCCAATGCTCGTAATATTGTACCGCAAAGATGATACCGAGAGAAGCAAATGTGAGAAGTGAGGACCAAAATCGGAAGTCGGCAAAGAAGGTCTTCGGTTGAGTCTCGGCTTGCACAGCAGCTTGAAGGGCTGTTACGCAGATGATGGAGGCGAGCAGAACCTAAAAAGATAAGGTGATTAGTATGCTATAATTTAATTCCGGTCTCTATGCGGGTAAAGCTCGGCGAGGATCGACAAACCAGTTTCGCATAGAAATGCCAATTCTTCGAGACAGGCTGCGGAATGCGCTTCTTTAAGAGTATGTACAGAGCAGCTGCGCCGGAAAATATACCCCAAACGGCAACGAAGGCCACGATCGCATCAACGAAGCATGGAGTGATGTGGAATCCGAGCGGACTGAGCGGACCCCAGCCCTCAGCATCACTACAGAAGGCTTGTTGCGGGCGAAGGTTGAGGTGCAAATCCGAGTCGGTATAGGCCTGCGAGTGATTCCCCGGATGGGAGCCCCCCTAGGACCACCTGGGAATTGCCATCTAACATCTTTCAGTCATGCGACAGCGCGCCCCGTTCGTCCTTGCAGTTCAGACAGGAAAGAAGAGAACTTCAAGAGGAGACGGCGGCGGTGTCAAGACGCCTCGCAGGCTGCTTACTAAAAGCCGAGCTTCTGACGCTTTCTAAAATCCGCAAATCCGGGTGCGCGCCCCACTGGATGACTCCACCAAACGTTTACTAGAGTACTCAAGGCTGAGGTAGCTTGGCCACTGCATTGAAAGAGTGCAATATGTATATCTCTTTATGAAATACCAGAATGAGAGAATTGGAAGCATATATTGGAGGGGCCTATTGCCCGTGGGAGATTCATCACGTGATATGGACTTGAAGTGACCGAATGCGGCAGTCAATGATCGGAGAAGACTACCTACATGGACATATTAGTGTATAAAATAGGATATTGATAGCCAATGTCCATTGGCCATCCAGGTAATTGTTGAATTTTATTGTATAACGATAAATCCTCATCATACGTACTCTATGTAAGCTCTAGTGTACATCTTCCTCATGCGCAGGCTGGATAATGGGTTTTCCGTGTTCGGTGGTTGCGAAATATATAGTTCTCGTGCATAGCCGTGAATCGATTGATTTACCAGCTAGTCCAACCCGGAGCCTCATAAGTCAAAATAGTACCATGAAAGCAAATTTTATATGCCAAGAATTACTTTAAATGCTTGCTCGATGAAGTTTGTCCAACCAAAGACGAGTAAACCATATGGCGGCCACGCGATAAAGATGACGCCATTCAGTACACAGATCCATCACGTGTTTCAACGGCCGATCGCGCTTGGCATCAGATTCAAATTGACTCAGGACACTCGATTGCTCTGTTTAAAGATTGATTCAAGCAAATCGACAGTTAGATCTCAAATTCCAACTAATTATCTGGTAGGGACCGAAAATTCCTGCACGGGATTATTGACAGCCCAAGGTCTATTGATTTTCCACTAGCTTGGCGCGTGGTGGATAGCTATGACGCGTGGGTCGAGGCTCCTAAAGCGTGCCTGAGGTTAAAAGGGACTCGACAGACATGGGTTGTCCAGAGGAATGAGTGATGAGAGACTGGGCAAGTCAAGGGCATCCGTTACCATTTCTCTTGAGGAAATACTACGTAGGTTGATCATTAACGGGTTATGGACTGTATACGAGACTTGCACAGAATCACAAAAGAGCATAATACAGTTATCTCTCAGTAAAGTGTTTCAATGAAATTAGTAGGTATTGGTGACATTTACCTCATAGCCTCAGGGTTATTCGTACTATTAATTGTCCATCTTGTGGTCAATTCTCGGAAATCAGACACATCGCCCACTCAGCTCGGCTAATGAAGCATTCGCCGATGCTGGCTATTAATACCCGACCACACATTGAGAGCACACCCGGACATGCGTCAATTATGGAGGCATCGAAAGATCCGGCTCAACCAAGAATCTGGCATTTAGTGGGTCGTGTATCTCAATTTCCTGACATTGGTGATGATGAGAAAGGCTGTCAGGTTTTATCTGGATGCAAAACACTTAGTATACCCAAGACAGATGTTCAAGAGCAATCACAAGGAAACCGATTCTCAGATTTAGGCGACCAGGTCCTTGTATTCAAGTATAAAGGGTTTTTACACGCAATTGACAATGTCTGTTCAAAGCAGCCCTTCTGAAGGATGTCCCACAGGCTAATTTTGCCTAGCAATGTCCCCATTCAGCATTTCCGTTAAAGCAAGGCAACGTCTTTGATATCGAAGATCTTGGTGCAGGGATCAAATGTTTTAGACATGGTTGGAAATTTGACCTTTTCACTGGGAAGGGAGACAGGGGTAGCCACAAGCTTCCTCTGTGGGACATCGAACTACGAGATCCCTGTGTTTCTGAAATCGACGAGAAACTTTCAAGTACAGACAAGGAGGTGTGGGTCCGAAGGCCACCACAAAGCTGAGTACACATCGAGTTGGTCAAGGACAGGACTGAGCTTGTATCAAAATAAGCTGTTGGATTAGCTAATGCATGATTCAAATCAGAATGGAATTCGAGTAATGGCCTAGACCATTTGAAGAGTCTACTGAAAACTCCCAGCCTATTCTTTCACAGTCACTCTGTAGCCCTCTTACTAGACATACTGCATCCGAGCCGATTAGCTCAACCAAGAGCAAGAATGGTGTTCTTGACTAAGGTAATACCAATCTTCGCATACTACAATTTGGGGAATTTTCATCACAATCCGCTGGGGACTCGTAATGATCTCTGTTCAGACTCTTGAAGTCTCACCTTTGACTTTTGTCGGGCAAGAATGGACTCATTTTCGAGCAAGAAATAGAATATCCTCAGTCTACCAGAGCGGTATTTCTGGTGTGTCGTAAGTTCACGAGGTCTGGATAAGCTAGTGGAATTCTAGTGCGGTAACGGAAGTCAAAGATGTTATATTGGTAGTAGTACAAGGAAGAGTCCTTTAATAGTCTGAATGAACTATAGTGGTCACTACAGTCTCTGTCCTCTGAGAGCTAACTGTCGTGTAGTGACTGGTCGATGTTGATGTAACAGGGCATCCGAGCAGCGGTTTGACTTTAGTATCCCAGCCGATGAGTGCATCTGCGTTGCACCCTAACACAGATTGGGTTGATACGAATCAGCTCAAAGAAAGACCATCACAGGACAAAGTACCACCATCACCAGCACTAGGCGCTGCAGAGTTTGTGTAAACACACTTCGAGTACTTATCGCCGTAAACAGTCATCGTCGAGAAGAAGCTCGCGCTCTCTGGGACAGATGACCAGGCTTTAGGCTTGGGACTTCCAACCCCATAGTTGTACCAGTATCCTGCCTGACAAACATTACTTGTTGTGGAAGGCTTATAAAAGGTTCAGATTATAATCCGTCATTATGTTACCAAGAGGCCCATATCGCGAGGCTGCCGCAACCGATGCCCAACCAACAGTACCGGTCACCGTCGCGGTGGCGGTTGCGGTGTCCAGAATGACTTTCGTTATGGTGCTGACTGTGGTACTAGCCGTGGGAGTCTCGGCGTCGTAGATTGCCTTGCCAGCAGACCAGTTTGCTGTAGTATCCGATGGTTGGTCGTCTGCAACGCCGGACCAAACCTCCACCGTACCCGTGATTATAGGGCCTAGTGTGTAGCCATCGACCGCGGAAGCACCTGTTGTATCGCAGCCCACAATATCTAGAGAGGGTACGTTATATTAAATGATGGGTTTGGTGGCTGCTCTTGGATAATCTCACCTCTGCAAGTAGATGAGCATGAACTGGTGGAGCTTGCTGTCACGCATGCAGTGTTGCATGAGCTATAAGTGCTCGTTGAACACTCTTTGGAGATCGAAGATGGATCATTGTCAGGATCCCCCTCAGGTTCGGGGTTATTCGGATTGGAAGGGTCGCGGTTTGGTGCTGCAGAGAAATGTTAACAAGGAATAGAGGTATTTCAAGAAAGGAAATACTGACAATCAACCCCACCGCAGTTTGTAAAGCATGGATGACAAACATGAAAAACGCGGTTCAAAAGTCCAGTGAGCCCCTCCTTACAAGATGTGCCACAAAGCTTGCGATTTGTACATGTGGGTTTTGCTGGCCCAGAGTGATGCGCTACTGGATGATGTCCACCATGATTATCATCATCCCCACCACCTTCTGACGTCGTCTTTGTTCCTCCGGAGCCTGTCTCAACCCCGCCTGTTGATTTACTCAATTTGGAGGTAACTATTTCTTCCGGAGAGGAGCTCGTCGAAGCGGTTGACTGTCCCGGGGAGGGAGTCGGAGCGGGACTAGCCGGCGTCCAAGGGGGTGGATAAAATGGAACGATCGTTCCAGGGTAAGAAGTTCCCCCGTGTTCGAACGGCGGCCAGGTTATGTTGAACGCAGGGTGAATGATACTGGGGGTGGGCGTGAATACCGACGAGTTCACACCAGATGGAATCACCACGTTCCAGAAGGGCACTACATTTCCGTGGTAAGGAGGGATGGAGATAGTCGTGGTAGTCGTGGTTGTGATGTGAGTTGTAGTATTTGTAGTAGTACCCAAGTAAACGATGTTCGTTGGAATGTCAATGCCAACTCCGATTCCTGTGACGAGAGAAGGGTAATGCCAAGTTCCTGGGATTGGGAGTGTCATTGGAGGTAGGACATAAGTGCAGGGCTCGTTGCAAGAGACGTGTCTATCATCGTCCGGTTCACCCCACAGCCGCGGATCAATATAAACAATTCCTGAATCATCGTCATTTGACCCAATTGTATCACTGCCGGTTGAAAGTGCGAGCCAAGCAGCGATCTCACTAGTAAACCCATTCCTTGTTGTCGAATTGGATCGCAATGCGGGAAGATTTCCTTGAGGGGATACTATCTCCACGTTGCCTTTTGTAAAAATATTGTACATCCATAAGTTGTTTGCCAGGTTTGTTTGAATCAAGGACTGTTGGCATGCTCTACAAGCGTCTGTATGACTTTTTCTAACATGGCTTCAATCGCTAACGTTTGCAACAGGGTTGCTTATGATTATACACTTTCTGTTACAAGCGGGCCAAATTCGAAATACCCAGTAGAGTTCTATACTGATTATGCGACTTTTACGAAATAAGTGAAATCAGGGTTTCGTTCAAGATTTTTCGTTCACTTGTCTAGCGATGAACATGGAAATGCATCAATTGTGAAATCTTTCAGACGCGATGCCAATCGCTAAGCATTGAGATGTTGGAAAGGGGAATGTGACAACAGAATTTGATTGCGGTTAGGTGACTACACCTCGTACTAGTATTATTTCTAGCATGCCATACTTATATCCTTATAGCCAGTCTTCATCCCCTGCATAGCGAAAGTTGCGATGGAATCTCATGTCGTCCGTAGAAAGGAATCGAAACTATTTCTGATAATACGCAGACATGTCCTCAATAGGTTCCCTCGACCAGAACCCGAATTCTATCATCCGCCATTCGTCCCACAATAGAAACCCGTATCTCGAATAAGCCGAGAACTGCATGTATTTCCCGGGGCCTCCTTCGGGGTTCAAGGTCATACTGTTCCAGAACTGCAAGCCAAGTGGAGGTCTCGGCAAGTCTAGCCATTCATTTTTGCTTGTTGAGCCTGGACCAAAATCCTGGACAGGACGTGGCCGATATGGATTACTCGATGGATATCGTATTCTAAGTCTCCATGGAAAATGGTAATCCTCGCTGTCAGTTTCCGAAGGTGATCTGAGAATACAATCGGCAGCGCCCACGCCAGTACTCTCGTCGCTATCACTATCCTCATCTTCATGACTATCTTTCTCCTCACTATCTTCCACATCAGTATTGTCCTCTTCATTCTCATTGGAGGATCCATAAGCTCCCTCTTCAGATTCGCTAGACGAGCCGGGGGGGCCCATACCACCGTCGCATTGGAGATTGAGTGTCGGAATTATGCCCAGAGAATTGTTGTTCTCGACCCGGATCGATATCGTGGGCATATCCTCGACTAGTAACTTCGCTAACCTCTTGACCTTGCTCTTGAACAGGCTGTGCCAATAGTTCACCTTCTTCACCAGCTTCTAGCTCGCCGTCTGCTCTCACATCTGTATGTCTCCGAGATTCTTCCGTAGAATCGACGTTCTGAGAGTTCATTTCATTTGAGCTATTCTCAGCTTCGGTACAGATTCCAACGCTTAGCTCTATATCAGAGACGATAACTAGTTGACGAACGTTTTCGTCGGGCTCCTGCCCTTGGGAAATTGCCTCTGGGGATGGCGAACGCTGACAGTTCCAGCCGGACCTTTTCTCTTTGGGCAAAGAAGGTAAGTTGAACGTCTTGGAGTCTAACAAAGCCCGTTCTGATTTCGAGACCGAGTAAATATTCATCAGCTAATCGAGTGCCATTGTCATTTGCATCGCCCGGCAGATAGTGGACAGTCCATATAATTGACTGCCATAGAACTGACTTCCTCCTTCGAGAGAGGCTTTTAGACTGGCTGACCACTTGAGAGACCCATCGTGTAATTTCCCACGGAGTTTATTCACAAATATGAGTTGCCAAAATCCTAGGAGGGCTCGCTGCTCTTCAGACCATGTGGGATTTTTGAATCCATCATCGTACTCCCTATCTCCGAGACTGCTTTTCAAACACCTTTGCATACAGGCCTCGATCAGGAGATGAGCGTGAATATGGACATGATGGGCTAGTCTTATCAACCATCTCATTTCTGATACTGTCCCAGATACACTCGGCAGTAGCGGCACTTCAGACAAATCGAACTCAGAGAGATAATCTTCTGGCGTACGGCATAGGAACGAATTTTTGTGAAGCGACAACATTCCTTGTAGAAGAGCCCGGGTAGGGGACGGGACTTTGGTATTTAAGATCGCATTGCAGATAGCAGAGGCGTTGCTATCGAAAACGGACGATAGTTGAGAGGAGGTGTTGATGAGGCTCCAAAGCGAGCTGAAGTCAGAAGAGTGCTGGAATATCCGAACGAGCAGTTCATTAGGAAGACTTAAGAGGCGGTGATGGACAGCCATCTCTGAACAAAAAGCTTAGGTCTCGAGAATCTCATGATGAAACCACATGGATTCCTTCACCAAGACGATATTCGCCCGGATATCGTCTTGGGATATTAGTTTAATCGTCTTTAAATCTGGTTTTAGGGTCACTACTAGTGACCCAAGAACAGTGAAGCTATAAAAATTAGCTTTACTATCACATAGTATCGGTCATTGAACCGTCGATCACACGGTGTGATCGACCGATATTTCCTGTTGTCGATTTACACCTACTTAAGCAAAGATTCAATATCTCTCAGTCTAGTTTGATCCTTAGAAGTTTTGTGTCTTTATTTTTAACAGCGTCTTCCTTCTTCTACTATTTTTGTATACCGTAGGACAGCTTTAACGTGACTGAGAGACTAATTAATCCACAGTAGGAGATACATCCCCACAGAGCTTACCAAGCCTGATTCTCTCGCAATTTAAAACTCGCTATGAATCATCAGATCGACTCATTTCCCGAGACCAATGCAGAATAAACGAGCTGACACACTATGAGTCAAATGGAAAAGGCTGAGCCTCGCCCCGCTAAGGCGGTGCCCCACAGGCGCATAAAAAGAAGCGGCCGCCCGGCAGTAAAAAGAAACATCGTCATCGTAGGGGCTTCAGTCTTAGCACATCACTAAAGTATGGCGGACTCTCGAATGGAAGAGCTCCTCAAGAGACCTCTTTATGGTGCGCACTCTTATCAACTCACTTTCGTACTTTCGTGCTTTCGTGCTAATCCGTGTAGTATATGATCTGCCAGAGGAGCTTCTTTCGACTTTAACCGCGAAAACCGGAAACCAAGAGATCACCGAACAGACCTCTGAACCTGCCTCAAAGGACCCTGAATTTGCGGCGCAAGAACCAGAGATCGCATCTACGACATTATGTTCGCTCTGTAATGTTTCGTATCGCAACGTAGAGGAACAACGAAGCCATGTTAGATCTGATCACCACCGTTACAATGTCAAGGCCCAACTGCGGGGCAACGCACCTCTCGATGAAGCTCAATTCGTGAAAGCCGTGGGAGAATTGGATGAGTCCATCTCTGGATCGGAGTCTTCAGAGTCGGAAGATGACGAGGCAGAGGGTGGCACGGACACGACCCTTACATCCTTGTTGAAACGACAGGCTAAGCTCGCTGAGCCAAATGGAGAAGAACCAACGACTGTTCAGATAGGAAATGCGAAACAGCCGATATTCTGGCTCTCCAGCACTGGTCTCCCATCAAATACCTCATTGGGTATATACCGTGCAATATTCTCCAATATCGAACAAGACGAGCCTGGACATCTGGTGGACACGCTTCGAAAAAAGCAACTAGCTCCTATCAAGGCGCGCACGAACAACGCACAGGCCCAGCAAAGCCCCTCAGAATCAGGTCCACACATATTCATGTGTATGATTGGTGGCGGACATTTTGCGGCAATGCTGGTCTCTCTTGCACCGGAGATTCACCGCAAGCAAGGCGGAGTGGAAGATAGACAGGCCAAAGTCATCGCCCACAAGACTTTCCACCGATATACTACTCGACGCAAACAAGGTGGCTCTCAATCTGCCAGTGATGCTTCACGAGGAGCCGCTCACTCAGCTGGCTCTAGCCTACGTCGATACAATGAAGCAGCCCTCGAGAAAGATATCCGAGACTTACTTGCGGATTGGAAAGAAATGATTGACAGTGCGGAGCTGCTCTTTGTCCGTGCCACAGGAAAGACAAATAAGAGGATTCTCTTCGAGAAGTACGATAATCACGTTCTCAAGCAGAATGATCCTCGACTACGAGGGTTTCCATTTAACACCCGTCGGGCTACACAAGGAGAGCTGATGAGGTGCTTTAAGGAGCTGACTCGCGTGAAGGTCAGTGAAGTTGATGAGGCCGCACTGGCTGCCGCTGCCGCCGCGGAGGCAAAGAAGAAGGAAGCATCGAAGCCCTCGACGCCACGCCCGCAACCACAAAAGCCAAAGCTGTCCAAGGAGGAAGAGGAAGGTTTATTGCATACATCGCAAATACAAGCCTTGATTAAACGCTCCAAGGTCCCTGCTTTGATGTCCTATATTACGAACAACTCTATTACTCCTTCATTCACATTCACACCAGCCGATTCACCGCAGAACTTCCGTTGCCCAACCCCTCTTCACCTCGCTGCCAATTTAAATGCGCCGGCGGTTGTAACAGCGCTCTTGACGAGGGCTGGTGCCGATCCAACCTCAACCAATAACGAAGGACGTTCGCCATTTGAGCTGGCCGGAGACCGCCCAACCCGCGATGCATTTCGCATTTCTCGTCACGAGCTCGGGGAATCGAGATGGGACTGGGCCGTTGCCAAAGTACCATCAGCAGTATCCAAAACAGACGCAGATAGTCGAGCGGATCGAGAACGAAAGGCTGCTGAAGAAGAGGAAACCAACCGTCGAAAGACAGATTTGGAACGATTGAAGAAAGAGGACGCGGAGAGGGAATCACACCAAAGGACAAGCAAAGGTGGTCGAACACTGGGGGCGGTCGAAAAGACAGCTGCAGAGAAGCGAGATGAGGAGACTCGAGGAATGACTCCAGAGATGAGAATGCGATTGGAGCGAGAGCGACGAGCCAGAGCAGCTGAAGAGCGCTTTCGAAGGATGCAAGGCCAATGAGGTGGCTTTTACATGTCCAACTGAACTTTTTTCAGCTTTTGCTGTATAAAAGAGGAATATAGAAATGTACAGCAGTGACGATGAATGAAATGTGTACCGACTCTAATAACTTCATTTTTATGAGTAGTCATGCCCGGGCATTCGGATGACCATCTTTTCTCTGGAGAATGCGTATGCCTGAATTGTCAGAGTCCAATGTTTGATATTCACCGTCGGCCGCGAGTTCAAGCTGAACTAAGAAGTCACCTTCTTTTTTCCCACCTCATCTTCGAAACCTCCCACCATCCCACCAATTCCGCCATTCTTTTGTAAACCTAAACTGAAAGCTTTTAAAGTGCAATTGAAATACGACCATGGACCAGAATTGTTTCTCCAAGCCATCACTCAGCTACTTGATGGACCGAGGATCTCGAGTGGGCACTCTAGTCAGATGGGACCCTGTAACTAGACAGGGCAGTGATCCCTTGGATATCTACAGCAACGAGGAGATCTTCATCGGAAGATATAAGCGGTATTGGTAAGTACAGGTGATCTCAATTCTATTATACGGCTGACACGTTTGTTCGACTGTTCAGCCAGTACGAGGTTTCTGACCCCTTCGTGTCGAATTGCCACCTTCGGATATATACCATCTTATTCGAAGAAGATCCAGCTAGCGAGGTCGCACCGATGGTGTATGCAGAGGATCTGTCTCGCAATGGAACCTTGTTGAACAGATATCCCATGGGCCGTGGTAATGGGAGTTTCCTTCTCACGCATGGTGACCTACTACATGTCTCCCCTGCGACATCAATTCGGTTCAACTCAGCTACCTATATTAGAGATGATCGTTTCAGTGATATCCAGATCCAGGAAATTGAGGTATATTGACTTTCAGCCGAATATTCTCACTTGCTAGCATTGGATTCTGACAATTGTAGCAGCTGTTCCAAGACCAGTACCTTATCACTCATCGAATCTTGGGCTTCGGTGCTTATGGAAAGGTCCACATGGCAATTCAAGAGACCACCGGAAAGCAACTTGCTTGCAAGATTACCAACTTGAAAGTCATGTCTCGCAAGGCCGATGACGACGGCACAGCGAGCTCTAAGTTTTTCAGAGCTCTCCAGCCCGCGAAGCTCGTGGAATTTCGAAGGATTGACATGGAGGAAGAAAAGGCAAAAGCTAGACTTGAACGTAACCAAAGTGAGGCAAAAATCCTGGCTAAGCTATCTCATGTAAGACGAGACACCTCTTACCATTACCGTCTGCGAGATGCTGACCAGAGAGATAGCCAAATATCGTCAATATTCAGAAGGTCTTTCAGTCAGAGAACACAATGTGAGTCCTTCTGATAGCCGCAAGAAAGCTACCATACCCTAACACTTTTAGCTATATTATGTCCGAGCTTCTTACTGGGGGTGACCTTTTCTCTTTTATCAAATACAAGGGAGGCCGACTTGAAGAACTTACCGCAGCTGCAATCACTCTGCAGATCCTACTGGCAGTGCAATATTTACACAAGCTCAACATTGTACACAGAGATATAAAGCCTGATAATATTCTGATGGCTTCTCGGGAAGATGGATGCAGAGTTGTCCTGACAGACTTTGGATGTGCAAAGATTGTTGATCCGCAGGCGCAGCGGACTTTAACCCTCGTGGGTACAGCTGAGTATTGTGCTCCGTAAGTGACCCAACCATGTTTTTTGCAGATTACTATATTCACAAACTTCCTTAGAGAGGTTTGCAAATCAAATACTCGCGGATACACCAAAGCGGTAGATCTCTGGTCAGTGGGTTGCGTGACCACGGTCCTCATAGCCGGATACAGCCCCTTTGATGAAGGAAGGCAATTTCACCAACACGATCTCGATATGCTGGAAGATGAGCTGATCTCAACGGGAACAAATGAGGCCGCCATTGATTTTATCTACCGCTTGCTAGTGCTAGACGAGTTTAAGCGCATGAACGTTAAACAGGCACTGCATCATACATGGCTTACAGGACCAGAGCATAAGCTGAAACTTGACAAGATTTACCAACATGCTATCCGAGATTGGAAGGAATCTTCAAAGGATGAGTCCATCATTGTGGACTTGAAAGACATGAAGAATCCATCAGCTTTGGGACGATCAAACGAGGACATTTCCATGGAAATCGAGCCCACACAAGCCCGCTTACTTTCTCAAGTTGATCACATTTCCGAGTCTTCATATGACATGACGTATGTTGAGAATCAGTCGCCTGATCTATCGCTCACGCTGAGCTGTACGTCTCCTTGTGAGAAAAAGGTAATCAAGGGAAGCCAGTTCACTGAATTCCGGGATCAACGATTGATGATACTGGATCCGGACGACGTTGTCCAGAAATCGAAGGAAATGGCCGACGAGTCACCCAACAAGCGACTGAAGAGATGTGCCAATTCCGAGCCCAAATTCGCAGGACAAGACCAGCTTCTCGAAGCACAATTCTTGGAGGCCGCATTGAAGATGGCAGAGATCCAAGTCCGCGAAGATATCAACTTGCTCTCCACAGAGAAAGATGACGAGGTCTATGAAGAGTTCCATAATCCTTTCACTGGCAAGAAAAGACGGTACATCTACGGGAGAGATGTGGACAGCATCTCAGGGACGCTTTAAGCATCGATGAAGAGAGATAAATTGCCACGATATGCGATTTACAAGAATCGAATGTACTTTTATGACTATGTTTCCATCAGACAACAGCGGAGCTATAGCAGGAGGTTGCTGCTTACATGTATTGCACTGAAGCCAGTGGAATTAATCATAGCATAATTTTTGATGTATCCAAGTAGCCGTCTAACTATCAATACTCCATCTGCGTCACTGAACTATTTCCTTTATAACAACTTTAACCTTCCTGGTGGTTAACTTGAAAGTATTGTTTTGTACTATGTATGTGTGGTCTGCCCAATGGCGGGGCACGCGATAAGATAGAGTGTGCACAGGCCAACATCCGAGAAATTTCCTTTCTGCACCACCTTGGGAGAAAACCACAAAACCCCTCCATTCAGCTTACTAGTATCTTTGTGCCTAGTTGTGACTGATAATCAAGCTGCGCACAATATGGCGACTTCTACGTCAGCGTCGTCCAAGCCCGTCCACACAATCGTGCTGGATGCTGGTCCTATCATCAAAAATTCCCCGCCGTTGTCGACTTTACTCGCTCAATGCGACGAGCTTGTTACTACACACGCTGTAGTGAGCGAGATTCGTGATCCCGATGCCCGTGCCCGTGTCGAAACTCTTTACCTTCCTTTTCTTAAACAGCGAAGCCCCAATCCGAACAGTTTCAACATTGTCAGCGAATTTGCTCGGAAGACTGGCGACCGCTCTGTGCTGAGTCGGAACGATATCGAAGTGCTAGCGCTTGCCTATGAGATTGAATGTGAACGCAACGGAGGTGACTGGCGTTTGCGCAGTGTTCCTGGTCAGAAGCGTGTGAATGGAAAGCCGCCCGTAAAGGAGGAGGAACAGAAGCCGGAAGAACCTAAGGACGATACCGGATCTAAGGATGTTGAGGCGATCGCCGAGGGCGTCCAGGAGGCTTCCATCTCAGAGAATGCAGAGGGCGCCAAACATGAAGAAAATGATACAATCGCCGATGCCGGTGCGAAGTCTGAAGAGGGCCAAGAGGAGGAGGATGTGGACGCAGATGAGGACGATGATGCCGACTCGGACGGCGGAGAATGGATTACGCCTTCCAATTACAAGAAGCGGCTGGCCCGCGATGAAGCCGGTGGTGCTGCGTCTGCTAGCACTGAGGTTAAGTCCATGCAGGTTGCGACCATGACTACTGATTTTGCGGTAAGCGTTGACACTCTGATTTGCAAAATAATTTCTAATGCAGATGACAGTGCCAAAATGTTCTTCTTCAAATGAATCTTAATCTTCTGTCGACTTCCACTCTTCAAAGAATCCAGCATTTGAGAACCTTCATTAAGCGTTGCCATGGCTGCTTTCTCACCACCAAAGACATGAACAAGCAATTCTGCCCTCGCTGTGGTAAAGATACCTTGACTCGCGTCTCCTGCACAACGACCGCAAATGGCCAGTTCACCATGCATTTGAAGAAGAACATGCAGTGGAACACCCGCGGTAATGTATATAGTATTCCCAAGCCAGTGGCTGGTACTGCCAACGGCAAATGGAAGGGCGGTGGTGGAAAAGGCGGATGGGGTCGTGACCTTGTCCTAGCTGAGGATCAGAAGGAGTTTGTTCGTGCCAACGCCGAGGAAGAGCGTCGACAGCGCCGCCAGCGTGATCTTATGGACGAGGACTATCTCCCTGGTATCCTGACCGGCGAACGAAACAAGACAGGCGGACGTACTAAGGTCGGTGCTGGACGAAACGTTAACTCGCGAAAGCGTTGAATGCCGTGAACGAGATTTGCATTACGTATTACATGAATTGGAGTTTGGGATATGCGCAACAAAAAGTCATTGGAATATCTTCTGTCACGATGCAATCTACGGTAGACATTGCACATAGACGGTTGTTATGTAGTAGATAGAGAACCAGGAATTAAAAAAAAGTTCTGAATATAACTTGATTGGTAGCCAAGATGAGACTCAATCCGTAGATCTTGATATCCCAGGACCCTGTAAATTATCCAAAGCAATGCGATCCAGTCATCCGCAGACTGGAGAATAATAACACCGTGCGCCGAATGAATAGATACCCCTCAATTCATTCCCTCAAGCAGAAACGACTTTTGACCTTAGTTCTCTGAAGCAGTAGTTAGCAGCTGGCGAAGCATATATAGGAAGAGGACTGTATCGTACCGGGCTGCTGAGTGAGAAGGAGACCGTAGCGCTTCTTCAGAGTAACACGGTGACTGGAGGGTATTCATGTCAGTTCCTTGGTCTGCTTTCGAGGCTGTATCGTGGCCTATCCAGAGTAGATGCGACATACCGCGAGTACTTGTCATCGGGGGAGAAACGGGCGGGGTGAGCGGACTTGGAGACCTTGCCGTCAACAACCTTCTTCAAGGTGTAGACGCGCTTGCCGTCGGGGCCGAGGGTGTACTTGAGGCATAGTTAGTGAAAAGCCCAGGATTTCGTGCAAATGTAACAATTGATCGATTTCGGAGGTTAGGTTTGGTCACGATGGGTGTAAACATACCATAAGATGCATTCTGAGATAGAATAAAAGGTTAGTAAGCTATATATAGCGACATCAAACGTAGTATATCGAGAAAAAAGGTACTCACTTGGCGGATTTGGGTGTTTTGCTGGTCGAGGAGTGCGGCGTGGACGGTGCGGAGGAACTTTGGAATTTTTTTGACGCCGAAAGCTCGGACCAATTGCTTAGTCACTCACCGCGCTTAAAACCGCCCAAGAATGATTTTTCTTCCTAAGCTCTTCTTTCCTTTTTGCATTCAAGCATGCAGTTGCAGTTGCATTGTGGCTAATATTGCCTTTGTCTGAAAATCAGATCACTTGATGATGGCGATCTCTTGAACGTACTGACCTGCATTGAAGATATCGATCCTTAGCGCACAGTGATATTCACCAGGTGAGTCTCAATTACAGCTCGTCGAGCTCTCTCATTCTCTACCCATGCCCACCCCCAACCCCCCTATCTTCAGTGATGACCCAATATACCCAAGCCAAGGCGGACGGCACCTTGATTTCTAGCTATCCGTCAATGAGTATGCTTAATTTGACTACTACGGTATCTGAGAAGATAATCTTAAAACACAATTTGTCACACGCTTTGTGGGAGGTGGTCGCTAACTCCATTCTTCTATTCAAGGCCTTCTTCAATCCATACAGTAACAGCTATTTGAAATATGGCCGAAGCCATCAGCAAGGCCCAATCGAGTCCCGAGGCCGACCCTGCACGAGCAAATGTTCGTCTGGCCCGGGCAACTCGTCCTCCTAGACCCAATTACAGACATATTCATCGCTTTCCACTTCCTGTCAATGCCCATCCCGTTCCACCTGTAATTCCTCATAACCCTCTCTCTATCATAAGTGCTGCCCTCTCGTACCTTTCCTTTCTTATCTCCCGTCCTAGTCAAGAAGTCCACTCTGCATACTTCGACCCGGCTACATCCTCCATCCATGTGACGGACGAAAAGGCGATCCGGGCACTGTGGGAGATGGGATTTTTCGGCAAAGGTAGCTTGAGCCGAAGTGAGCCTAGCTGGCTCGAGCGTGAGAAAAAGCGGAGAGGCTTGCTCGGTGGAAACACTAGCGAAGAGGTCACCAGGAAGCGCAGGTCGGAACGGCGTGAATTGAAGCTCGAACGAGCTAGATCAGAGAGGCTGCTTATCGAAGAAAGACTCAAGCGTGAGGCGGCTGCCAGGGAGTTGGGGTCGTCATATCAACCGGATGACTCTGCAGATTCCACCGCAACTACGATTGAGAAGTTTTCAGTCAAAAAGGCAATGGAAGCAAAGCACCGTGCGCGCGCCTCTCAAAATGGAGGACCAGTGCCGCCTGCAGATCACTCAACATCGACACAGAACAAGTCTGTACGCTTTTCTTCGGTCGTGGAACAGAAGGAGATGACTTCTACATCTACCGCTCCGCTCCAAGACTCGAGCTTTACAGATGGAAACGAAGTTGACGTCGAAGACATCCTGGAAAACCAAGAACATCTTCAACTTTCCAATGAGGAAGCCTTTTTCCTAGTCTACGGGCTGGGTGTCCTTCGTGTTTTCGATCGTGAACAGAACGCCGTCATCCCAACCTCGACTCTACTCCCTCTCCTCCGCCGTCATTCCTACTTTCCTTCCCACTCCGACACTTTCAAGCTCAGTCCTGATGACCCATTCATGCTATCTTATGTTGTTTACCACCATTTTCGATCTCTCGGGTGGGTAGTTCGGTCCGGTGTGAAATTCGGAACTGATTATCTCCTTTACAACCGCGGACCTGTTTTCTCGCACGCTGAATTTGCTGTCATCATTGTCCCCTCCTACAACGATCCATACTGGTCGGACACGGAAGAACGGAGAGCGTATGCGACAAGCAAGCAATCCCGTAGTTGGTGGTGGCTACATTGTGTGAACCGAGTCCAGGCTCAGGTTAAGAAGAGCTTGGTGATTTGCTACGTCGAAGTGCCCCCGCCCACAGGTCCTTCAGACGACATAGGGGCACTATTAACACAATACCAGATCCGGGAGTTCCTGCTGCGAAGATGGATCCCGAATCGCACGCGTGACTAAAGAAAAGAAAGATTGTTCACCTGCGTAGGCGGAAAATCTCGGTGGACTAATCACCATATTACGGTCTTGTACGAATCGGATACTTAGGGCTTCAGATACCCATACATGTATTTATTATCTTGCATTATTAGCAAACGATATACCCATGACTTAGTCATTTTTGATTGTGTAAATACTCATTTGACACCATCCTCGAATTCTACCTGTCAATTGGGTCAACTATTCCCCAATATTAGTGTACTTTATCTTTTCATTCGACTTCATGAAAGAATCAGTCATGAACCACGCTAGTCCGTAAGAGGCAAGATTACAACTGTCACGTGACTAACGCGAGCGCGTCTCGCGTTGAATGACTTCAGGTTTTCCAACGACCACACTTTGTGCGCTGCTGGTCGAAGCTGCGCGTAGTGCGAGACGATAAATTGTTCTCCAATATATTTAATGAAACCGGCATTGTCCTTGATAGTATTCGGTCTGTAGAAAATGGAAACGCAGGACAGTATCGATATAGCCAAGCTACAACGCGTCGCGTTAGGACTCGTATGTAATGTCCTGCAGCGTTCCAGATCCCCATTGGACTAACCTCGGCCTTCTAGGAGCACGAACCATCTCAATCATTTTCGAATGGTCTGACGACAACGGATAGCACTTCACGCAACGAATCTTCTCCTACTTTCGTTCACCCTTCGAATGGTGATCCACGGTCTACTGGCCCAGCATTATCTGCACCACTTTCATCGAGCACATCGGATTCTTCGAAACGTCATCTCCTTCCCTCAGCCACCAAACATTATGCGAAAGCCTCAATGAACATCCACAACAGCGCACCCAAAGCAAACGGCACCCAGCCCGAACAGATGGAGACTGCTGAGGGGGGGGCCCGGCGATACACAGGTTGTCTCGCAATCCGTGTATGATAGCATTATTCGACAAAATGGGGAATCAATGTATCAGAATGATTCCCACAATGGTGCGGACGGTGCGACACTTATGACGCTGCATGAGGGAGACAGTGGCCATCTTGACATTCTCGCCGAATTCAACAGCAACCGCCACGAAAGAAATCAATCCCCAGCAAATGACGAGGAAAGCCTTTACGGACAAAGTCCGTCCTCCCCAATTGCTGACAACGGTATTCAGCCTGAATTTTTCCCCGAATCGCAACGCTTCCTGACAACCACACCGGCAACTGCAATTAAGAAGACCCAGACGCCTGGCACAGCACAAACGCCCAGCGCCTCACGGAATCCACTGGCGGCTGACATTGGATCGAGTGGCGGTCTCTTGATGGGACTCAGTCAAGCTTTCAAGAATACACAGGCCCCTTCGTCTCCCCTGGTCCATGGCCTACAATCGGAGCTGGCATCGGACCGTCCATCGCCCAATGTTCCCATACAGCAGCGTATCCACAACCCAATTTCTTCGCCGCTCATTAATTTCGCCGGTCAATATGCACGAGAGTCATCCGAGCCTAACCTAAACTATATCTCAATGAAGGAATCGCAGAGTAATCGTGATAAGACGCTCGGGGAACGATTAACTCGATCGGAGGAAAATCTTCATTCAGGGGACCAAATCGATCAGGAATTCAATAAAGAGCCACCGTTTCTCGAGGCTGCAAGGCACCAGAGAAAGATTGACCAAGAAGCCGCAGCACAATTTGCAGCTCTCAATGGACCCGACCAACCGAGAAGTGATGCGAGTGCGTCCCCCCCGAAAACTCCATTCATATTCATGAAGATGAGGCAATTGGTATAGAAGGGGCAGGAAGCGAAGAGGAAACCGAACAGGAAGAAGATATGCCCCCTCAGGTCCCGCAGTCGCAAGAGGACCCTGACTTATCGATGGAGGAAGATAAGGAAAATTATATTGGTTCCCATGAGCCCATAGCTGCGACAAGCAGTGCTCATGACCGGTTATCTCAGGCACTTGGCTTTGAGGGATCTCAGTCCGGTCCTGATCATTTTGGTGATGCTACAAACCCAGACGCGGATGGCTCTCATGATTCTGAAAATCAGCTCACGACAAGGTCATCGCAAGTTATGGTCAAAGACTCTCAACAGGAACCTCAAGGCTCGCTTCCGCAAGAAAATTTGTCGGCTGATCTGCAAGCACTGCCAGAAGATATGGAAATCGATACCCATATTGACGTTGCCCGAACATCACCCGTACGGCAACGTATAGAGTCGCCGCTTCCTGCCTCTAGATCAGCAACTGGACATTCCCAGACTTCCCACGGCAATTCTCAAGAGGAAAATCTTCGATCTTCACACCAGAATGGAACAAATAATATGGAAACTCACCCAACCAACGCAAGCGAGCCTGAATCATCCCGGCTCCATTCTGGTATTCCTCCGGTCCTACAGAAGACTGGATCCTGTCTAGCAGAGAAATCCTCTTCTCTACCATCTCATATAAAAGAAACACCAATCCACTTGCGGCCATCAGTAGGCGATCCTGCTCAAATGTCTAAAATCCCCAATACAAGCCCGGACCACCAAGACTCCCATAGGTGGGAGGGTGAATCTAACGGAAATAATGAAGATGACGATCTTCCTCCGATGTTTGCAGTTGGAAATTCTTTTCGACTCAGCCAACGGCAATCTCAAACCCGTGCCCAATCTTCGCCAATTAAAGGCAAACCATCGATCTTGTCTAGCCCAAGCGGGCGGCAGCGCAGGAGATTAATGGATATCGCTTCAGATACATCGCCTCAGGTTCATGGTAAAGTGATCGATTTCGATATGACTTTTTTTGAAAATGATCCAGACTTCAATGCATTGATTCAAGGATCCCCGACACGCCCGAGGAAGAAGCGCCGTGGAAACCTTGGCCAATCGTATAATACCTCTGAAGCTTCTCTCCCCAGCCCACCACACGCAGAGGCTCGGAAAATAATATCGCCTATTCGAGAGATACCAAGTCCTACTAAGACCCAATCATCGGCAGACTTGCAATTGCCTACCAGTACAGTCCGCAATCAGCCTGGACCATCTCGGCGTGCCGAGCAAAGTGTGTGGGAGATCGAGAGCTCGCCTCAGCAAATAATGCCTCGAAGATCAAGATCTCGACGCATGAAAACATTCTCGCACCGGCGTTCTCAACCTTCGGCAGAGCCACCAGCCCAGGTCCCGACGGCAGACCATGAGAAGCAGTTCGAGAATCGATCCAGGAATAAGCCCGAAGATCCGCCACGAAGCCAATCTGAAAACCAGACTGGAAAAGAAGCCAAGATCACAACTGACAGCCAACCTGCGGCTCGTAGACGATCTAGGTCCTTTGTTGCTTCTCCTCATCACTCCTCTGTTCCACCATCATCCGAATTAACAGAGCTTGGTATCGGCTCAGAGGATCTCCTTCCATCAGAGAACCCCCCCAGCAGCCACGCCAACCTCTTCACGGCCAGCGTCAACCAGTGTTGATGAATGCCAAATCGCGCCTAATCAGATTATCTCTTTATGGCCGGACCGAAAGCGAGCCTACTACCCAGGGACTTGTCTTGGTACACCTCTTGGTTCCTCGGAGGCTAAGTATTCTGTCAAACTTGAGGATTCAGCACCAATAGAAGTGAACAAAATAGCCGTGAAAAGGCTGGAACTTCGAGTTGGAGATGGAGTTAAGGTCGATATGCCGGGGGTTCCAAAGGTCACTCACATAGTCCGTGGGTTTGAAGACAAACTCACCTCCGAAGAGCTGTCTCAAGCCTCGGGTCAGGGCGAGTATCCCCTGACTGATATTTTCGGATATTCCACCCTTGTGCTGGGTCTAAAACAGCGCAAGAGTCTTCCCGGTGGCGGCTTGAACAACAACAGCGAGAAAATTATCAGAGTCCCACTCAGACGTATCTATCTGGACACGATTCTATGGAATCAATTAAAAGATCGACCGTTTACGTACCACCCGACAAAGACTCCACCCCAAAAGGCTCCATCCCAAGAGGCTCGCCCGCAAACTCCTGCCAAGTCTTCCATTCCTCCGTCACCAAGCTCCAGATTCTCTCGCAACACCCATGGTGTTGGCATATTCTCAAACATGGCATTTGCAGTTTCTTACAAAGAAGACGATGTCTCGAAAAAGAGGGTTACCAGCCTCATTCAAGACAATGGCGGGACTATTCTTCGAACTGGGTTTAGTGAGCTGTTTGATTCTTCATCCGTTCTTCCAATATCCTCTCCTGCCAAGGGACAACAAACGGAAAAAAGAATCATTCCTGGGCTCCAACTTACCCAATCGGCGCAAAATATCGGCTTTACTTGTCTGATTGCTGATATGCACTCACGCCGTGAAAAGTATATGCAGGCATTGGCACTAGGCTTCCCGTGTCTTTCTGGGCGTTGGGTCGAGGACTGTATTACTCAAGGCCGTCTGCTCGACTGGGATATTTATCTGCTTCCTGCCGGAGACTCAATGTATCTCAATGGTGCTACCAAATCCAGAATGATGGTCCCAACTCCACCTTCGAAAGCACGACTCGCTCAAACAATATCCGGAAGGCCTAAGTTACTTGCCGGAAACTCCGTGTTGATAGTTACAGGCCGCGGCAAAGTTGAGGAGAAACGCAAGGCTTATATTTTCCTCACCTATGCCCTTGGTGCTTCGCGAGTTGAGCGTGTTCCGGACCTTGAGACCGCGAAAACGTTACTGGGGTCCCAAGCCGACGCAGATCTTCCTTTCACATGGGACTTTGTGTATGTTGAGGATTCAGACCGTGATGCTGCTAAGGCGATGCTGGCCCATCGATTACAAGGGTTTTCTTCGATGCATGGCCGGAAACGCAAGAAGTCTACTGCATTCAATGCGGAAGACTCTGACGCCAATTCCACGACACGAGTCATCGGCAATGAATTTGTCTGTCAAAGCTTGATTCTTGGACGATTATTCGAGGAGTGAATTTGATTTATTATTGTAACTTGATACCAATTGCAACGAGTGTACTGAATTATAGCATTTTTATCCATGTCTATTGACTGTACTATCCAAATTCTAAAATAGACCTAGCCTCCGTAAACCTTGTTCCCACCCCTAGTCATCTCGGTCCATATTGATCATAGATCTTCCCCAGCTGCTCAAAGTCCAAGTTTGAAGCCGCCCCAATTAAGCCTAGTGAATATACCCTGCTGGTCATACGATGATCTGATTTCTCTCATGCGAGCGACATTCTCTTTTGGGAATCCGGCATACGGATTCTGCCACTCTCCAGCATCACCCATATAAACAAACTCTGATGCAATCCCCTTTTCAACGTTGATAGCATGAAGCTTCTCAGCAAGCTGCTGAGACCATGCCTTGATGCGAAGATCATCTTGAGCCAAAGCCCAGCCAGTACTAAATTGCCACACTAGTACGTAGACTTCAATTAGCTTGTGGTGTCCACGAAATGAGAGATGATGCAACACGAAACATACGGATATGAGGGGAGGCTTCTAGGCCCCAGACATTGCCAATTCCATTTTTCAGGGCAACACGAGCAGCACCAGCAGATGCGACATTGGTTACGAAAGTTGGGTAAAGGCCTTTTACATCGGAAATCTCATTGACAGCATCTTTCCATGCTTGGTAGATTGATATAAGGATATCAGGATCTGGCTTCATGGTTTTGTGAGAGAACATAACTCTAGATATCGGGTCAGCAATTTTTTCTAGTCAACGCCATCTCGCTCTACCAACCGGAACATTTGCTTGGGTGAATCAAGATTAGTTGCCCATTGCTTCATCGTCGTCACGTTATTCATTCGCGTCATTGCAGGAATCGCAGAGAAGTTGGCAAATTGAGATGGAGGCTTGCTGATGCCTTCCTGGACACCGAGTAACGAAGCCGATGTCGTCCTGGTAGAAACGTTATATTGAACAGTTGCTACCATTCCTGCGGCAATTGGATCTATCTCGTCTAAAAGAGTCATATCGCATACCGCAGTAAGGAAATCAGGTATTCCGCTCTCGTTATAGACCTGGATCGTGGTGCTGATCCTAGGAATATCAAAAGTTCGAAGAGTGAATTTCGTCACGACGCCATAATTATTGGCGCCGCCTTTTAATGCCCAGAATAAATCCGCGTGGTGCGTCTTCGTGGCTTTGACCTGAGTACCGTTCCCGAGTACTATGTCATAACTCACAACATTATCCATGGCATATCCGTATTTGTTGTTGAAATAGTGGAATCCACCGATCAAGGTGAGGCCGGGAATACCGATGGTCTTCAGTCGACCGCCGATTGCAACGCGGCCATGAGGTTCAAGTGCCGAGTAGAGGTCGTACCATGTGAGTCCAGGGCCAACATCGACTGTGTTCTTGTGAACCTGGATCTCGTTCAACTTCTCGAGAGCCAAGAGAACACCGCCGTCGATATTATTGGATCCCGGGTACTAGCAGATGTTAGTACATAATGAATGGGGCTATTCATGAAACTTTCGAAAAATACATTAAAACCTTATTGTAAAGAGATAACCTTACATTCATATGACCGCCTCCTCTGACAGCAAATTGGGCATTGCATGATCCGAAAATCGAGATGGCCTTTGATACTTCATCTGCAGATGAGGGCAAAAAGATACACGCAGGTGATAAATTTGCACGCACATCCCAATATTTGTCTGCCACTTGTGTGGTATAACTAGAATTATTAGGGAATATCACATCCTTGAATGTATGTGAGAGCGTGTTACAGGCACAGCTTGCCCCTTTAGTAGGTGCGATGTCCGCTGGTAGCCCAACGCAGGAACCACTACGAACAGCAGTAGCAGCCCCCAGCAGCGATGATATGAAGGAGTATCTCATATTGATGCTCCAGTTCTCTGGAATATAGGTGGAAGGGAATTTTTCAGGAGTCGAAGATCTAGCAATGCTCTATATTTTCAACAAGCACTTCCTATGCTTCTTATACTGGGTAAAAGGTGCCTGGCCTTCTTGAGAATTATCACTTTCTACGCTGATCATTCCTCAATAAATCCTTCTATTCGGGTTCTCGGGTCTAAGTTCGTATAACTCGGATATCGTCCCCTTGAAACTTCTATCCACGGAATCACTTTTAGTATAGCATTGCAATGAGTATTGACATCGGCCAGAAACTTGATGGTGATACTTGGTACTCCCGTTGAAATTTGGTTGCCTTGTCAGAATCCAAATTCCCCTTGACAGTTCAAATGTAGAGTTTAATGAAAGTTCTTTGGGCAATGCCTGCCAATTCGATATTGTTGTCCTAGAGCCAGTAAATAACGCCTACAATGGCGATCAGTGGATCCATTCCGAACCCGATTACGAACCCGAATCGTCTTGGAACGTTCGTAATTTTGATGCGGCTCAAATCTGTTTTTCTCTTGTTCCAAGAATTGATCGTACAAATTGAGATTTACGGTGTGCAATATGCATATCTCAATTCTACAACCCTTCTGGAATGAAATGTATGATGCTGACCATTGGTCGAGAATTGGGACGTGCGTCGTTAGCCCGCCACGAGTTAGTCTTGGGCAATCCCAACTTCAGATGATTGGTTTGACACTGCAAAATCATTGTATATCCCAAGGCTCCAATATATTCTCAATCCTCTATCCTTTGGTTGATATGTTACTACTACTCAAAGTTGGTATGGCATCGATTATAATAGAACTCCCTTAAATTCATAATATCAGAACGCAATCAAGGCAATTCATAAACCTTTAGTATGCTTGGAAGCATACTTGAATTTGTGATAACCACCGTGAGTTAAAGTAGTGATTATATGCTCGCTTTCTCATTATTTTTTACTCTATGACATGCTTGTTAATGTGTTCTTCTATCCTTCTCCAAATCAATGTATGCAGAGCAGTTGGAGTAACTAAGTGGAGTAGACCCTGCCCCGCTCTTATCATTTCAACTCGTCGCTGTTCGTACTTCTCCAATTCCTTTATCATTCTCAAATACTGAAACTTGGGGCATACAAGTGATTTTTTATATCTATACATCTGTACATACCCGCAGATCATGTCTTTCAAGGCAGATTTCTCTGGGAAAATCGCCCTTATCACTGGTGCGAGCAGCGGCATCGGCAAAGAAACAGCCATCAAAGCAGCACAAGCTGGAGCTACTTTGGCCCTTGGGGATATAAATGTTTCCGCGCTAGATGAGGTCCTGGAAACTTGTCAGGATTTTCAAGCCAATGCCCGTCATCTGAAGTTGGCTTTGGATGTCAGTCGCTCCAATGACTGCAACAATTTCGTCGACAAGATCCTCCATACCTTCGGTCAAGTGGACTGTGTTTTCAACTGCGCAGGAATCAATCCTTCCTCTGTTCCAGTTGAATCGGTATCTGATGAGTATTGGGATAAATTGATAAATACAAACCTCCGGGGAACTTTCAATATTACCAGAGCTTGCTTGCCGCATATGCGAAGTGGTTCCTCTTTGGTGAATGTATCTTCTGTTTGTGGAAATAACCCTGTCGCCAACTTTTCTGTATATTGCGCTGCAAAATATGGGGTTATTGGTTTCTCAAAGAGCGTTGCTATGGAGGTTGGCCACCGGGGTATTCGTGTGAATGTAATCGCACCGGGATACACCGATACTCCTACGAATGTCTCTGTGCGGGCTGGAGCAGCGGCCATTCAGCGTACAGCGGAAAGTGTGGGAATGAAGAGGATGGGAAATGTTGACGAGATTGCCAATGTGGCTCTATTTCTTTTCTCTGATCTCAGCAGTTATATGAATGGAGCCGTGGTTGATGTGGATGGGGGAATTGGCATGTTTGGATAATTATAGGCTGTGGAGTATTTTAAGGGATCAAAGTAAAGCTTGAAACGTGCCTATACTACTAGGATATAGAGATGATAGAAGAATAGTAAGACTAATGGCTCAGGGGGTAGTGGACTTTCGGCGTCATACTTGACTTTTGATTGTACACAATGTACTACATTATGTACACATTATAATTGAATATATAGTATTGTACCGTATACTCATTTCAATACAGTTCAGCTACTGATAGACGATGCTATAGTTAGAAGCTTCGACACACTAGTGTACTCATCCACTCTCTATATCTGATATGGACCAATTTACTTTTACTGAACGTTGAACAATCGGTGTATGAGTTTCTGCCTAAAGCTATATTTGGCCCCTCACCTTCTTCATTTTCGTTGTAATGTCGAGATTTACTTGCAGCCTGCGCTGCCCACGTAAGCCCATGCCAAGACTTCAACAACCCTTCCAAACCTTATTTTAGTTTCGATCTGAGAACTTCAAGCCATCTCGAGTCTCCTTCTTTGGCTTCAAACCTTAGGTACTGGTGTTCTGACCTGATATGACGCCCTAGGATGGACGATGGGGCCACGGCGTACGCACAAGAAGTCGAGAAATGGGTGCCAGTCATGCAAAGCACGTAAAGTGAAGGTAGGTAGCTTCTCCAGCTCCAAGAGGTTCATTCTTTTTTATCGTCAAATAGAGCTCAATTTGAAAAATGGAATAGTGCGATGAAGGGAAACCACAGTGTAACAACTGCATTAAGCATGGAGTAAATTGTGACTTTGCGTCACGAGAAACCTCAAGTACTACCGCGACTCCCTCAATGCCGCTGATCAATGAGAATTTCTCTGAATTGAGCATCGAGAGTCTGGCGCCAGGTACAGCCATATCCGACATGGCTCTCTTGCATCACTACTCTACTTCAACATGCTACACCATATCCAGACACCCTGTTCTGCAATCGGTCTGGCAAGTCACTATTCCGCAATACGGGTTTACAGCTCAGTCTCAGTTTGTATTTCGCGGAATACTGGCTCTTGCTGCTCTTCACATGAGCCATATCCGACCGGATATGCATGAGAAGTACCTCGCCATAGCAGAGTACCACCACCATGTGGCTTTACAAATGGTCTCTGCGGCTATTCCTCAGATAAATGAAGAGAGTGGCCCAGCTCTCTACGTCTTTTCAACAATCACTTGCATTATAACATGTGCAATGCGCCGGAGCTCAGACGAATTCTGGGTGAGCAATGATGCTTTCTTCGAGTGGCTAGGTATCGTCCGTGGTACCAAAGCTATCATCTCATCTGTCCATGAGACTCTGCGAACCGGACCACTGTCACCAATGTTCACCCTTGGTCGTCGAAAGAGAATTGCTCGTGACGCTCGATCCACAGAAAATCAGCCATTCATGACAAATTTAAGACGGCTTATTGAAGAGTCGGCAAATGACCAAAATGAGCTAGAATGCTACCTGGAGACACTAGATGACATGGCGAAATCATTCGCCGCTGTTTACGATACACAGGGCGTAGAGACCGCTGATGTCTTCATCTGGCTTTATCAGATCTCAGAAAGATACCTCGATCTGCTGCGCCAACGCACACCCGAAGCTCTTGTCATTTTTGGTTATTTCTGCGTCATTACAAAAGAACTAGAATGGGCATGGTGGATGCAAGGATTTAGTGTCCGTTTAATGCGTGCCATATACTATCATCTTGATCAAGAGCACCGTTATTGGCTTCGATGGCCAATGCAGCAGCTAGGATGGGTTCCTTGGCAATCCGTTCCTGCAAGGTCCTAGTCTAGAAGAATCTGGAGAGCACATGAGCAGAACGTCGTTTTTGAATAAGATAGACGAAAAGTAGTACATTTGAAGAGATGACTTGTCAAATAATCTTTCTATAATACAGAGAAACACCAGAGGAAATCCTCATATCGCTACATAAACCCAGATTTTATGGTTTTTCAAACAATCATGCACCCTTATTTGCCCTTCTTGCCGGCCTTCTTCTTGCCTTTGAGACTCTTCATTTGGGCAGCGCGCTCAGCACGAGCCTGTCTCTTCCTCCAAGCCAGCCAACGGTTTCTCCGGTCATAAGGCATGGCAGAGATACCGGCCTTCTCCGCGGCGCGACCAATTTGCCAATTGGCTTCACGGTACATGTAACCGGGACGGAGCTGAGGGCCAGATGCGGCGTTAACGGCTTCCACGCTGCCAACTTGAGTGCCATTTTCATCGATAGAGGCAACCATATCAGATTGGTATGCGACCGGGTCCATTCGGGGAATGGTGATCATGTTCAGCTTGCGCCGGCTGGGAGCGTTGCGAGGGTGGGGAAGTTGGCCATCTTTCTCGAAAACAACGCCAATGTATCGTCGTTCAGGGTGTTTCTCAGGATCGGCGTAATAGCGAACATAGCCAGCCTGGGTGGCATAAATAGTGTGGTCTCGGCCCATCGCGCAGTTGTCACCGGGGAACCACTTAGAGCCGCGTTGTTTGAAGATGATACATCCCGGAACGACATACTCGCCTCCTGTGCGCTTCGCACCGAGACGCTTACCCGCGGGGTCACGAGAATGCCGATTGGCGGTTCCTTGGGAAGCGTGCGAGGCGTATCGGACCTGTGAGAATGGGAGGAGAGAGCGAGAGATTGAGGGCGTGGTTTTCGGGAGAGCGATGGATGCGGAGAGGGGGCGCTGGATCAGCGACTGAGGTTGGAATGATTGCTGAGCAGAGCGGAACGAAGGCACAAATGCTCGCTCAAGGGCCCTCAGGGGACCCAGCAATCTTGATTGCAGCATGGCGATATTGACGGCGTGTGTTGCGGAGATGTCAGCTCCAAAGGGGAAACTTTTCTCGGAGGTGAGGCTTGGCGTCACGTGCACGGGTAAGCTGGCCTGAACGACGAGGGCATCCACTCGAATAGGCCACTTGCTCAGAACAGTTGATAATCCTCAATTACGCCTCACAGACATTTCTCACATAAAATCCTAGGTGGAAATGTTACAAAATTGGTTTAAGGCCGTCTTGGCCTTCTTTCTTCTGGTTTCTGTCGCCCATGCCCAATTCAACTTCTTCGAGCACATGTTTGGCGGCAATCAACAGCAAGCGCAACAGCAACAGGGCGCCCAGAATGTTCCCAGTGACAGTGGACGGTACCAAAAAATGTGGCAACAATGTAAGACATCCATATCCCATTTGATTGGAATACTTCACTTTTTGAAACCACAACAACTAACAAGTCGTGTACACAGCTCAGTGCAGCAACTACCTTTGCCCGGATACTCTAGCTTGTGTACATTTTCCACACCACTGCCCGTGCCCCCACCCCGATGTCGAAGAGAAGGTCGAGCTTGGAGAGGGCAGTGCAGTGTGCATATCTAAGGGAGGCTTCAAGGCTGGCGAGGCATCACGCAAGATTGAACTCGCCCGCAAGGGTCTTCTGTGACGAGATTCACCGATTTATACTCAGCGTTGACTTTTTGCATGCCCCATGGATACTTTTTGCGCGCGATACTGGTAAACAGACACGAAGAACTCGGATAGCCAGTCGGCAATGGACTGGCCATTGCCATATAGCGGGCCTGGTGTTCCAGTACAAAATACTATCGCACGATCAATGAAGCATCTGTGACTGTCATTCTGGTAGTATCTGAAAAGGATTTAGAGCATAAATGTAGCGTTCATGTAATGCAATACACGTAGTAAGCTACTACATTCAATCACTCTATCTTGCTCTTCCAGACGTATCCTATACGCAGTGCAGTCTTACAGCTGCGGCGACACGCAATACTAGAGCTGGAAACTACTATTATGGGAGGCAGAGTATGAAGAAACAGTTAGATCGTTGTTCAAGATGTACTTCACCAAACATGAATTTCAAGGAAGTACTCGACAATTGGAGTTCTATGACTGCTGAAATAGCTACGCTCTTGTGGTGATCTGCGCTATCTCCGACACCTTAACCCCGCGACCCAAACCTTTCGTCATCAAAAACGGAGCGGCCAACATTTGCGGCTTCGGTCGAGTTCTCCCATTCTTATCTACCACAACTCTCACATCTTCTTCCACAGCACAAAGTACTTCCTCCCATCGCATAGCGGATCGGCGCTAATATGTGGAGTGCTCGTCTCCAACTGCGGTCGCTACGCGGCATTCCCGCCACGCGCCAGCTTTCAACCATACGAAGCAGAAATCCTCATCGTGGTCCTCGTGGCAGTATTGTTCGGCCTACACCTATTCAACCCACGAGGAGAGAGGCCGAGCCTCCTTCACAATCACCTGAAGCGTCAAATGCAGAATCTCAGCCTGAGCATCAGCCTCAGGATGTCTATAATACGAACTACGACCCGGCGCAGAATACCCTCCTTTCCCCGTTCATATCCCAGAGGATCCAAATGGCGTTCTCAAGGAAAATCATCCGTCTACGAATATCCTAGCAAATTCTGGTGTTGTCGTTCAGCGACAGCTGGAAATGATGAACATTATGATGTGAGGGAAATCAATCAAGCTGCATAGTAGCAATGACTGACGATTATCTTAGTGGCTTTGAACAAGCGAATAAGTACGTTATTATGGATGCACAAGGGAATCATATTGGATACATGGCAGAGCAAGAGAAGAGCTTTGGGAATGCTATGGCACGTCAGTGGTTCAAGACACATCGGAGTTTCGTGACGCATGTCTTTGACCGCCATGAGAATGAGGTCCTTCGGGTATGGCATCCCCATTTGAAGCCCTTTTTACTATTCAGTAGCTAACTTCCTCAAGTTCCATCGACCTTTTGCCTGGATTAATTCCCGAATTAAAATTTATGATCCTCTTGATGTCACGACTGCGACAAGCTATTCCTCCTCGACACCTCTCCAAAGTACAACCCCGGGTTCTCTTGTACAAGCCAGTGTCTCGTCCAATGCGCGAGTATCACCACTCGGACTCGATGAGATGCGCGTCGTCGGAGAAGCCCAACAACAATGGGCGCCACTGCGACGCAAGTACAACCTTTTCACATACCACCAGTCCCCTAACCCCGTAACGGACATGAGTACTCAAAAATTCCCTCTTTCGGAATCTGAACTATCACAAGCACAAAAGCTTCAGCTTGCGCAAACCTCAGGCCAAGGTCAGGGCGATTTTAACCAGTTTGCCTACGTTGACGAGCCATTCTTATCGTGGGACTTTTCCCTGCGCTCCGCGGACAATCGATTGATTGGATCTGTCAACCGTGATTTTGCTGGATTCGCTCGTGAATTCTTCACTGATACCGGTGTCTATGCCTTGAGGATGGACTCAGCAGGTGTTGTTACTGAAAGATCTCCCACTGGTAGCAGCACACCAACAGGGATGACTCTCGATCAACGAGCTGTGATGCTTGCTACAGCAGTGAGTGTTGATTTCGACTACTTCAGTCGACACAGTGGCTCAGGGGGGATTCGGTTTCATGCCACTCTGGATCCCAGGCATGGGTGGTGAGGCTGCTGGCGGAGCTGCGGCTGGTGAAGCAGCTGGCGCAGCCGGTGGTGCAGCAGCTGGAGGTGCAGCAGCTGGTGAAGCCGGAGCCATTGGCGAAGCTGCTGCGGGCACTTTAGGAAGAGCAGGCGCTGCGGGTGGCATGGCAGATGGAATGGCCGCTGGCGCCACAGGTGCCGGAGCCATGGCTGGATACGAGGCGATGCAGCGAGGATTCTCTGGCGACCAGACCTCCCAGTCCGTGCCTCCTGAGGGTTCAGCTACACCTTATGACCAGCAATCAGCCGACCAACCTGACTTCTACCATGACTATAACCCTCCTAGCGAACAGCAAGAGGATGTATGGGGCCAAGGCGAAGACCCTTGGAGTGACGACGGAGGTGATGTTGGAGGTGGAGATGACTTTGACTGGTTTTGATCCCACAATCTGCCAATTTCCATCCCATTGTGTACAATAAACTATACCAATATGCCTCAATAGAGCTGTAATTTAGTCAAGGATCGGCGGGGGCGATCCTCATGCCCCCCGCGATGTCCCCCTCATTAACCACATTCCTTTATGTTTATACTTTCTTTATCACTTATTACTTTATCTTTTACTCTTCTTCACTCGTCTAAATCTCACTCATTGCTCGCCATTCAATCGCAACCTTCACCCTCTCACCTATTCGCCGTTTTGCTTACACCTAAACCGGAATTCCTCGCCACCCGCGGAACTCCAAACTTCCAAAAACCACCGACAACTCACCTTGCACAACTCACCCTCTTCACATACCCCACACAAAGCGTCACTTTTCGACGAGACAAATATACCCTTCCCAACCTTCACAATGGGCACCTCGATCGCTCAGAAACGTCTCTTCCATGAATACAAAAATCTCTCCACAAACCCACCTGAGGGCATCACCGCAGGCCCAGTCTCGGAAGATGACATGTTCTACTGGGAAGCCTTGATCCAAGGCCCCGAAGGCACGCCATTTGAAGGTGGCGTATTCGCAGCCGAGCTCAGATTCTCCAAAGATTACCCTCTCAGTCCACCAACGATGAAATTCGTCGGAGGAGGAGTCTGGCATCCAAACGGTACGTCATTACTGCGGGAGCTTGTTTGACGATGTTGCAACAAAACCAGATCTGGCCTCTTTTACCCCCGCAAATCCGCGATAAACATCCTCTCCTCATTCTGCTCTTCACTGCATCAGTAGTACCCAATGCTAACTTGATCCTATCTTCGCGCTTTAGTTTACCCCAATGGAACCGTTTGCATTTCAATCCTCCACCCACCCGGTGATGACCCCAATCACTACGAACATGCCTCGGAGCGCTGGTCGCCCATTCAGAGCGTGGAGAAGATTCTGATCTCGGTCATGAGCATGCTTGCTGAACCGAATGATGAGAGTCCTGCAAATGTCGAGGCGGCGAAGATGTGGCGGGAGCGACGGGCCGAGTACGAACAAAAGGTTCGGGATGAAGTGCGCAAGGGACTCGGATTGTAATTATCCTTTTGTTGATCAAATTGTCGTTCTCTTGTTGTCGTTTCCTATCCCCTATGAAATTTACGCTTTGATGATTGGAGTCGGGGACTGATGGTTCTGAATTCTTTTGTCCTTTGTTAGCATGCATTCATTGCTTGGCAAGCGAGGGATTGGCTCTGCAGCTTGTCTGTTCATATAGCATTCGGAATAAAGAACTCTTGGTGCATTATCTATAACTTCAAGGTTCTCTTCTCACTCAAGCCCTCCTAGTACTACTCCCTTCGAGGTTCTCGAGGAAATTTGTTCTGTGAATCCAGGTAGGGGCATTTCTACAAATTCACTTACTCTACACTGCATGGTACGATCAATTATGAACCAGCTGGTTAGTTAGTAATAATCAGTGTAGTAGATATTCATTACTCCAGTATTTTATGATTGAACTTGAAGTCTCGATATGCATTGTCACCCGATTTGGATATGTCCTTTATAGTCACCGCTGGCGAAACATCTTTTGATCAATCCACGATTCAAGGCAACAATCACCATCGTAGAGACTCTCGATCTCTACCTTGACATTTAGCATGAGCATTCGCTGAAGCTCAGCACACCATTCTGGCTCAGCACCATCGCTTGCCCAGATTGGACTATGGTGAAGCATGGAAATGATCTTTTTGCGATCCCGTACTGTCAATGTGAGAGAGTGGCTTCCGCTAGAATCTTGCGTTCCATGGGCAGCATCGGCCAACTTGAGACCCAACCATTGTAAACTCGGAAGACTCAGTAGTGCATTCTCATTTAAATGAGCCAATGAACCGTATTTGTACGTTGAGAGTATTGCAAGACCATGTGGATCTCCGTCAGTGAGTGCGTAGAATCGAAGTCGTCTCTGGTCGCCGCTGCCTGTAGCTTTAGACAGCTTATGGAGAAATTGACGAGCGCAAATATCGGGGTATCCTTTTCCCTATGTTTCTTCAGTAAGATCTTCTCCTATTGTCAGCTTTGTTTGCACATTCTCACGGTTATGAGGATCCCTTTCCCAGCAAGAGCTTTGTTGTGATAGTTATTGCGGACCAGTCGATGGAATACCGCCTGTGTTAGCATTATAATGTCAGGGCTTGGTCGAAAACTGGCGAGATGGCTGCGGCTAGAAATACCTCTTTTTCAATAACAAGTACCCAACGGGCATTTGAAATATCGATCTTATCATTGTCTTGTATTCGGGGAATGAGAGTATCCTAATATAGTGAGGTCAAGTCATACTTCAATGGAACGTTTCAGAATACCTGCTCACCTCAAAAACTGATTGGGCATTCAATACTACCACGGAGTCACGTAGCAAAAGGAACGAGCCTGCTATAAGGCCTTTTCCAGCTGCCTCCTAGACGTTTGACCATCATTAGGAGTTCCCACACATTGTGTATTCACTCTGATTGAAACCCACAACATTCAAAGCCAATCGGTTGACTCCAATAGTATAAGCAATATCGTCAATGACATTATTCACTGTAGTCTGGGACTGGAAGTATGCCGGGTCGATGTAATATATATCCCTGGACACGAATCATCAGCAGAAACTCTCGAGGTTTCCCATAGTAGTCAAGCGGCCCCTTCGACATACCGCTTCGATATCAATCTTCCTTCCCTCAGACATTGATCAATCACTGATAAGACACGAATCACTACCGCTGGAGAAAACAAAGTCGTCATGTATTCAGCATCCCGCCACTTCATCAATCATCACAAGATATTCACAGGACATGCGTACTAAATTTCCATGATTCATGCGCAGTGTTACCTGGCCATGTATAAGTACGATAGGATGTACTTCCACACACAGCTTCCAATGCTCCATTGACCGGATTCACCGCGCAATTCGATCTATCAGGTCTGGAGCGTAGAGTGATAGATGGTTGACCTTCCGATGGCGCCAAAGTCAATTCTCGGAGAAGGGCAGTGAGCGTATCATCGATATAGGTGCGGACCGAGGAGTCAGGGGTCTGACCGACCACTACCGCCTGCGGGAAATTGTGTCTGAGGGCCATTGAATGTTCAATTGCGCATTCAGTGAGGATGTGATCGTCGGAGTGGATGGACGAAGGAGATATTCCCCAGGTCAAGCCGCACCTGCCAACTTGGGAATTGGTGGTCGATGGCGCTTTCCTTGTTTACATTGCACGTTCGTGGCTTCCGTTTACGTGTGTCTTCTAGTCATCCCCTTTTATTCTTTCCATTAAAAACAATGTTTATGTTTGGTCACTTTGGGGAGATCGCAAAGTATATAGTGAGGAACTATAAAGTGGCTACTGTCGATATTTCTTTGGTCATGTATTTGACCTCAACAACCACACTACGATTCACAAGATAGCAGTGCTATACAAAATACCTTTCTTACATTAATCAGTAGTTTGTGCAATATTTGCATATTTACTTCTTCGACGATCTCACATGCACATACGAACTGGTCTTGGTTGTACACCGCAGCCGTGAGTATGATGACTAAGAAAATCTGGGGTGGAGCGAGGCTGTTTATATCCACTTCACCTCCCCAGCTTCAGGTTCAAGATTCCTCAATTGAACAGGTCTGTTACACAATGACCTCACATATTGCCCCTTGGAGGACATCGGCTCAGGGTCACTTGACTCCTGATGAGAATGGCGACCTGAAGACGGATTATTCCCGCTGGCGTCTGGTCAATGAAGAAGGCCGTCAAACTTGGCGCTATCTTGAATCCGATGAAGAGAATAGTGCTTGGCTACAAACTGTTGCCGAAAAGTATCATTTGGGTCTCCCCACTGTATGTTTTAAAGTTGTTTCCCTCCTCAATGCTCAATTCCTAACATGTTTGCCTCCAGGGTTTGCCTATTCTGCCAGAGGCCAAGACACCGCTCCAGGCAGCGGAGAATGGTTTATCTTTCTTCTCGCATCTGCAGCTCGATGCTGGTAATTGGGCATGCGAGTATGGTGGCCCCATGTTTATGATTCCTTCCATCATTATTGCCTACTATGTGACCAATACCCCTATCCCAGCGGCGTATGCGACAGAGATCAAGCGTTATCTCTTTGCCCGTCAACATCCCGAGGATGGTGGCTGGGGTCTACATATTGAAGGCCATAGCTCAGTCTTTGGCACTGCTATGAACTACGTCGTTCTTCGAATTATTGGTGTTAACGAGGACGATTCTCGTATGATCAAGGCCCGTGGTCTTCTGCATAAATTCGGTGGTGCCATTTATGGACCTCATTGGGCAAAGGCCTTCCTCAGCATTCTTGGGGTGATGGAGTGGGATGCTGTCAACCCAGTTCCCCCTGAGATCTGGATGCTTCCTGACTGGGTTCCTTTTGCCCCTTGGCGCTGGTGGATTCACATTCGCCAGGTGTTCTTGCCTCTCTCCTATATTTGGTCGAAAAAATGGTCAATGCCTCTCAACGACTTGACTAAGCAGCTCCGGGAAGAGCTCTACACGCAACCCTATGATTCTATTGACTTTGCATCTCATCGCAATTCTATTCACGATGCCGATAACTATTACCCCAAAACATGGGTGTTGAATGGCATCAACGAAATCTTAGTCCGTTTCTACAATCCTTTCTTCCGAGTCGGTCCTATTGTCAGACGCTCGGAGGAGTGGGTCTGGGACTTGATTTGTATGGAGGATCAGAACACCGACTACGCCGGCGTTGGGCCCGTTAGCAACCCTCTGAATATGATTTCCTGTTACATTCATGACGGCCCTGATAGCGAAACCGTTCGCCGCCATGCGTACCGTCTTCATGATTATATGTGGGTGAAACATGAGGGTATGCTAGCCAATGGCACCAATGGTGTTCAGGTCTGGGACACGACCTTCGCGACCCAGGCAGTCGTGATTGCTGGCCTCGCGGATGATCCGAAATGGCGACCCATGTTGACCAAAGCGCTCGAGTTTATTGAAGACCACCAGCTGCGGGAGAACGTTCCTCGTCAGGACGAATGCTATCGCCAGCACCGCAAGGGCGCTTGGCCATTCAGCACAAAGGTTCAAGGCTATACCGTCAGCGACTGTACTGCAGAGGGTTTGCGGTCCACCCTCCAACTGCAAGAGATGCACGGATTTCCTCAGCTGATCTCACTGGATCGCTTGAAGGATAGCGTTGATTGTCTATTGTTGTTACAGAACCCAAGCGGTGGTTTTTCTGAATATGAGAGCACCCGCGCCTCTCCCAAGATCGAGTGTCTCAACGCTGCCGAAGTCTTTGGCGGTATCATGATCAGCTATGATCACCCTGAATGCACCACTGCCTCCGTGACCGCTTTGTCGCTTTTTAGCAAGTTTTACCCTGACTATCGCGCAGATGAGATCCGGGCCGCTAAGGAGAAGGCTGTCAAGTGTATCAAGCGCATGCAGCGAGACGACGGTAGCTGGTACGGTTCCTGGGGAATTTGCTTTACATATGCTGCGATGTTCGCGCTGGAGAGTCTTGCCAGTATTGGTGAGACATACGACAAGAGTGAGAACTCTCACCGTGGCTGCGAGTTCCTGATCTCGAAGCAGCAAGAGGATGGCGGCTGGGGAGAATCATATCTCAGCAGTGAGAAACATGTATACGTTCAGCATGAGAAGTCTCAAGTTACGCAGACAGCCTGGGCCTGTTTGGCACTGATGGAGGCCGATTATCCTCATAAGGAACCTCTAGAGAAGGCAATGAAGCTGCTCATGTCCCGCCAGCAGGCTAATGGCGAGTGGCTCCAGGAATCAATCGAGGGAGTTTTCAATCAATCATGGTATGTAATTTCTACGCTCCAGTTGTCTCTTACATCAACGAACTACCTACTGACCTTTCCTAGCATGATCTCCTATCCCAACTACAAGTTCTACTGGCCAATTCGCGCCCTTGGCCTGTATAGCCGCAAGTTCGGCAACGCCGAGCTGAAGTGAAAAAAATGCCTTGATCTATCTAGCCTTCCAACACACCATCAACACTTATATATATCTATCTCTTAATTTATACCATTCTTTAATAGACATTTATCTAATTTCCTTGTAATACAGTAAATGTGTCAATTCCTATTTCGTGCAAGACCCACCCAAGAAGCTTGGACCAACCCTGCGGAGCCTCACCAGCTGCTTCTGGCGGCTTCTTTCTTGCTTTCACTTCCCTCTTCTGCATTTTTTCACCTTTTCCACCGGTCTCCATTTTTGCTGGGAACTGAATAATTACCGCTATAATGAACGCTGCAGCGCAGGGCGAACAGGCCCTCAAGAACTCCAACGCTATCCTTGCCATCCAACACTATACCCGCGCCCTCGCCGAACTACCCCGCGCAGTCAATTATTACATCCAACGTTCGACCGCCCACTCCCGCGTAAAACCCGCAGACGGTGGTCCTAACTCCCTTGCTTCCCTTCGAGATGCCGAGGTTGCTCTGGCACTAGCTCGGGAGCGCGGCAAACGTGAGCTGATTCTCGCAGCTCAGATGCGTCGCGGGGTTTCGCTGTTCCAACTTGGCCGATTCCACGATGCGAAATTTCTATTCGACCTTATCGACTCGAAGACTCGGAGCGAAAGTGGCCCGGAGGATAAATCAGCGAGCTTACAGGCTGCGATGTCAGGAGGTGGAAAGAGCAAGAAAGACGGGGCTGAGCTGCAGATTTGGAAGATGAAGACTGACCGCAAGGTCAAAGATCTTGGTGGCCCTGATGAGACAGCTGTCACTGTCGTTGAATTCCCCAGTGACACTCAAATCCCAACTGAAAAGGAAATCAAAGCTGAGCTGGAGAGCTTCAAGTCCGGAAAGACGGCACCGGTTGCCAACGAATCTAAGAAACGAGATTCTCCGCTAGCTTCAGGTTCAACTGCTACACCGGCCCAGCAGAGCAGCCAAGGAGTCGATGAGAACAAGCCCTCTGCTCCCGTGCCCGAGAAGGTGCGCCACGAATGGTACCAATCAAGTGACTCTGTTGTCGTGACGCTCTATGTCAAGGGCATTCAAAAGGACAGTGTCCAAACAGATATAAAGGAGGAATCGGTAAGTCATCAAGTAGGCTACACCTTGATTTCATCGGATGTTAATATTGGCATTCAGGTATCTTTGCAATTCCCTCTTCCATCCGGCTCTGATTACGATTTCACTCTCGACCCGCTCTTTGCCCCGATCGACGCTACCAATTCCAAGGTCTCCATCATGGGAACTAAAATTGAATTGGTTCTTCAAAAGCAATCAAAAGGTCAAAAGTGGCGAACGTTAGAGTCCAGCTCTACCGATACAACCAAAATTGCAGATCGCCCTGCTGCTCCGTCAGCGCAAAGCCCATCGGGTCCTGCCTACCCGACTTCATCTCGCTACGGGGCCAAGGACTGGGACAAGGTTGCATCTTCACTCACTTCGAGCAGGTCCAAGGGCAAAAAGAAGAAGGACGAAGTGTCTGGAGATGACTCAGACGCCGAATCTGTGGATTCGGACTTCGGTGGTGACGCGGTAGATGGATTCTTCAAGAAGCTTTATGCCGGCGCGGATCCTGACACCCGTCGTGCCATGATGAAGAGTTATATTGAGAGCGAGGGAACTTCACTCAGCACCAATTGGTCTGAAGTTGGCAACAAGAAGATGGATGTGCACAAGAGCTGAGATTGTCTCTAAAATGATTGCCTTTATCAATTGCTCCTAATGACCTTTTCACGTCCAAATCGCATTTAGCTAGTGGAGTTTGCAGTTTCGTTTGCTTTGGTTCGGAATTTGAGTGACAAGTTAGCTGAGAATGCCAATGTGTAGTAGCCTTTTTTTATAAGTATATGGGGCCTTGCTTTATCTCGCGTGGTATGAAACAATGATGAGTGTTTCTGAAATAAATTCTTTTGATGAACTTCTTTCTTTCAATACTGTGATTCTTCTGAGTACTACCACCAATGTTATTCAGCCCTAAACAGCTTTAGTCTCAAATTGTTCAATCACTTAGGCTAGTGCAGTACTTCTGCTCTGCTCAACTACTTATCGAGCTTACTATTAATACCATCAGTGTGGCTACCAAAAAAAAACCCAGGTTTTCATTCTGTTGTGATTAACTCTTATAGAGAGAACTAGGAGTCAAGAGTCAACGCCTACCAGCTATCTACAGTACTTTCGCCCGAATAACAGTGTTGATCTCGGAGACGGCTCCCAAAGTGGCCTGGGCTAGACTTTTTTGGTCTTCGGTGGAAATTTTTGGGAAAATCACACACTTTATCCACCCTCAGGATTGTGTCCACGGGGTATATCGGGGACAGACCAGTATCCGTCATTGTACATTCAAAGGCAATTTGTAGCATTGACTCTCGCCCGCATGGGCACCCCAGATCCCATTGACCATGATTTTCAATATTAACTGCAAGAACCGGCAATTGGAGTTGATCTGCAGTGAGATTTTCACCATCGACGTGGCTGAGCGAACCAAAAGCCCACGTAACGGCGGGGCTCAAAATAAGCTCGCTGGTCGGAAACCCTAACTTTTACCTAATCATTCCGATCCGTTGGGGTTACTTGGAGTATTCGTGCCAAGATTGTTTATAAACCTTGGATTTTCATTATTCACGGATTTCAAATAACCTCTACACAATTGAATTCTTTTTACCTAAATCAATCCGAGGACTCCTTCTCATCCGCCGTGGTATAATTTCCCCCGGTTCTTTCGCATCTTGTCAGCTTTCACAATCCCTACACATTTGCCATCTTCCCAGCCGCAAATTCTCACACCGAAGCAAATAGCATTTTATTGCCTTCTTTCAATATGCGCAACATTCACATCGCAGTGCTGGATGTCGATATCCCAGCCCGTGGTCTCTATGAGGCACGAGGTCTTTGCAGCGCACACTTTCGCAGCATTCTCCGCGAGACAGCAGCACACCTGAATGAAACCAACCCAGACATTACCAACCCTATTAATATAACCGTCACACCATACGATATTCGCGGAGGCCACTATCCCGAGTTCCATCTGATGCGTGGTGCCAACCTTCAAGATGGATATCCCGTCTTGAACCCTATCGACGCTGTCTTGATCACCGGCGGTTCGCCAGGTGTCTACGAAATGCCACACTCGCCATGGATGCAAGTGCTGGAGAAATTTATCAAGACCGTCTACAACGAATATACCGAAGTCCGTATCATGGGCACATGTTTCGGTCATCAGCTCATTTCCCACGCGCTGGTCCGCGATCCTGAAGACGACCTTCGCGACGTTTATGTCGAGAAGTGCCCTCTCGGAAGAGAAGTTGGTATTTACACCGTTGATCTTAACGAGAAATTTATTCAATCGTTCCCTTCGGCTCTTGGTCACCTTCCAAAGGGTCAAATGCGTATCCAGATGTTTCACGGCGACCGTGTCATGGCGGTTGAGAAGGGAGCTGCTGTCTCTTTGAGCGATACTCCACCTGTTTCTTTACCTGCTCCATGGATTAATGTTGGAAGTACCCCCATCTGCCCTATTCAAGGTCTTTATAACCCTGGCCGTGTCTTATCTGTCCAAGGGCACTATGAGATGGACGCTTTCGGCTTGTCGAAGATGTGTATCGATGCTGCGCCCACTATGGGATGGAAGGAATCTAAGCTGGCCTTGTTCTTGGAGCAGGTTGGTCCTGATCTCGTCGATCGACAGGATGATGCTAAGTGCTTTGCTACCGCGGTTGTCTCCTTCTTGGCTGACCTTGGGAGATGACTATACCAAAATGTATCCATTTTAGATAAAAAAGTCGTTAGATTACATGTCATGAATATACTACAAGATTCAAGGGTCGCTCCTACGCAACCTCCACGCTTCGTACACCTAAATAGGTAGGCATGCGATGCAAGATATTCCGGCCCGAGTGAACAAAGGCTGTTGCCTTTATTGTTCTCCTCATTTCCGTCAACATGAAGATGGTTTTGGTAGCATTGTCAGCACGTTGACTGGCAAGAGGTTGGAAAACACAACTCCGAGGAAATCAGTGACTTTTTGGGTTGCCTTATTGAAGATTGTATGGGCAAGAAGTGGTCCATGGAGCGAAGGGAGATCGAGGCGGAGGCTAGTATTCTCTGCAAGCTATGTACACCCCCATAGGGCTACAATATTTTCCCTTGACCCCACGAGGTTTGCAGCGCCCATTCTGGAGGTCATCTTCTCAACGACAAATTTAGCCTAGATTTTCTGAATTACCGGGTGGCTGGTATCACCGCAATAAGGATAGACGCTATGACAATATCAACACTACTATGTAGATAATAACATTGAAGCTACCTAGTGGGTTAGTCAACCCCTCCGGTAACTTTGATATTTGAAGTACAGTGAATTGTGCTCAAGAACATATCAATACTGGTGATGTTAGATGTGAGAAGCATGGTAGACAGAATATTTACGTTACGTTATGGACAGGCTCTGGATGCGTTCGTAATAAGAAATGTGTGAAAGCAGCGATTTTCTTCGATTGACATGAATCTTATGTAAATCATTAAACATGTGCGCCATTTTATAAATTTATTCGTCATCGGCGTAATCTTCGCTGGCCTCCTTGCCATCTCGGTATAAGAAAAATTGCACAAAGATGGCCATATCCAGGAAAAGCGTACCGGCACTCCCGACGAGCCAGGATAGATTCACGAGCACATAGCGTCCGTAAAGTGCGGAGGTCTCACCAGGACGACAATGTGCTCGGTGGCGGTGACCAGACATATCCAAGTTATCAGAAGCAGAAGACACCCCCTGACAGACAGGTGAGTATGCCAAGATAGAGAGAACGTAGGTCAAGTTGCCGATACAAGCAAACAAAAAGAATAGAAGGGATACCCCATCTGTAGACTTGCGACGGAAGTTGAGTAAGAGTTGGGGCAAGCGCGAACCCAGATAAAGAACTGCACAGAGGTATCCAAAGACCTGGCCAAGCGGATCCATAGTGAGGGGTTCGGGTTCGGAACTTGAGGATTTCGAAGCCGGGCTTACATACCACCCCACAATACCAGCGGCACACACGAGGATGATGGCGACGAAGTTAAAAAGGCATGTTTGGAGGGTGGAGATTCGACGGCGTCGACGTCTTTGCAGAGCAGCATCTGATGCCGGACCATTCGAGTCGATAAATGGAGTCGCAGGTGAGAGGTGTGTGCCATCAACATGAGTATGCAGAATATCACGAAATGAAGTTGCGGAATGGCGTCTTCCCCCAGCAGACGTCGATGATGTAGGCCGTTGTTCATGTTGAGTGTTATATCCAATGTGGCTACTGGCAGGCTCCTGAATTTGCACATGGCCGTTAGACTTTGGTAGGAGTGAAGATCTTTCAGTCGGTGTTGGTGTGGCTTCATTTCCATTCTCCCGGTCATTCAATGGATCAGTAGCAACTTGGTCTGATTCAGGAGGCGGTGATGGGGAAAGCTCATCCCTGATATTAAATCCTCTGTAATAAAAGCATTGACCGAGGAGAACGATGTCGGCTAGGGTATAGTAGACCGCCAATATGATCATGGTTGGCAGCACACCTTGCAATACGGCGCCAAGGATGTTGAAGACATCACCCGCCAACCACACAATGAGAAACAAGAGAGACAGGCCATCAGCAGATCCGCGTCGGAAATTCTCAATGATCTGTGGCGAGAATACAACTACCCAGCAGGCGATAGATATGGACCTGGAGAAGATGTTAGCTGGTTGCCGTTGGACAAGATCATAGTGATTCCTGATTCGTCGAATCGGAGAATTAAAAGACAGTTGCATAACGGTCGTGCAGCATCATCGAAAATTTTCAATTGTCACACAGCACGATTGACTCAAAACGAATAGAAGATGAAAAGGAAAGCAGCGAGGATAGAAGTAAGCGTAGCATACCCGCAAATGCCACTGAGGGCCTCAATATTGAAGTTAACTGCCTGTGGGGGGGGAGCATGTTGCTGATGGAGACTGGGATGATCGACCAAGATCCCAATCAAGAATCTTGCTGAGAATAGCGTAGGACGGTTATAAAAAATATAGAATGAATTCAAATTTAGAGGGCTTCTTCATCAATAAATGACAAAAATATGTCAACTCGGCGTGGAAGGAAAAGCTGGAGAAATCCGCGGGACAAATGTGGATGACGTCGGGTGATCACGTGGACACGATCTATAGAGTGCAGAATCTTCTATTTACAAGGCAGTATTTATTACAATCGACAAAAAATCAGGAGAATCAAATTTCATCTTCAAATGGGAGAATAACCTTTATCAAAGTCCATATGTGCTACTTGGCCGACCAAGCTCACGCGGCAGACTTCATGAACTGCTCTAGCTTGTCCTGGAAGTCGCAGAAGATATTAACAGCCTAATACTAAGTTAGCGAATTCAATCCAGCAGATTTGAAAATAAAAGTTGTTTGACAATACCTCTGTCAGTTTAATGTGACTAGATCCATTACCGTCCCGGGAAAAAGTGATCTGGAAATTTCCAGGATCATTCAAGTACGAAGTTCCAGGCGCTGGTAGCTCTTCAGTCGGAGCAGAGTCGAACAGCGATGGCGTATTTTCGGGCTTGGGCTGAGTGAGCTGTTCCAGCAAATTCGGTGGAATCGTGATATGAGCAGCTCCAGCAAGAGCAAAAATCTCGTCGGTCGAAGTGAGACTAGCTGCTAAAAGCTGAGTCGAAGCGTTGATCGACTTGTAGTATTCCTGGATTGCTCGACAGAGAGGAAGCAGCTTTGCTTCATCCACGAGCCTGTCAAGTATTAAAGTTTAGTATAAATCACTAGTATGTTCTGAGATGAATGTAGCCGCCAGAGGTCAGACTTGCTATTTGGTATAAGACTTACCCAGGTATCATATGGACCTTAAGTTCATTTACATAGGGCGAAATATAAGTGCAGCCCACTTCAGCTGCGAGCACAGCTTGGGGCATACTGAAAAGTGTAGTTGCAAGGGTTCTCACACCAGCTAATTCAAGAGTATGACAGGCCATCATACCCTCCCAGGTGCTGGGGATCTTGATAGCGATGCGTGTGACGTCGAATCCTGGCTCAACATGTTGAAAGAGTTGCACATACCCTGGAAACATCCATGTCAGTAGATTTGATAAAGAATAAATGGCTGGGGGTGTTAAAGTCAAGCGTACGGAGGGCATTCACAACTGTCTTCTCTTGGGAGTACGAGTAATACGGGTTTGTCTGCACAAAGACGGAACCCTTAATGTGCTTGGATATTCTGACAGCCAAGCGTACCATCTATACTAGAAATTCAGCACTATCCCCCAATCCTCTAGAATCTCTTCCTGATCAACATACTGCAAATTCAACGGCCAGCTCTTCCACGCTGATGGAAGAGTACTTGGAGTGGAGCGCCTTCGCATCCGCGTTGGAGGAAGCCACAATTTCCGCAGAGGTTGGCTTGGATAACTCTCCTAATGTAATCGCCTGATGATTTGGTCAGGTAATCGTATGAAATCAGTGGCCATGGCTTGTGAGGATGTCTTCCTATAATCACTTATTGTCCAAGAAAAGTGTACTTACCTGATTGCAGGTACAATTATGGAATGGACCAAGGGCCTTAGCCACTGGTTACTCCCATTAGCAACTGGATTTGATATAATCATATCGTCTTATTGAGAGGAATTGTCTACCTTCCGCGTCCATAGTATCGCAGTCCACTATAGTACGCGAACGCAGATAGTCCAAGCCAGTTACAGCAGTCATCTTGATAGCAAGCTAGTTTGGCGTTCTCAAGATCTGAATGTGAATGAAAGTTGGTTTTCAAGTCAATTATTTTCACAACGATTAGAGAACAATCAAAGAACAGGTGTAAGAAATGGAATCGGCCTTCTCTACACCGAACATCCCACCTTTAGACGCCCCAGTGGAGACAAGCTGGGATTACTCAACCTGGAGATGCTAACCGCTGCTCCACCGAATGGGCATACAAAATAATCCACAGCGGGGGTGGGGGTGATTACCAAACAGCGTGGGACAAAATGGCCAGATGGAATGAGATCCAAGTGGCCGAGACGTTTGTCGATAGCGTTTTGCATCAAAATACTGGAGAGATTTAGTATATTGTAAAAGATTCATGGTAATTGAGTATTACTAGTAGCTGAATACTTGAAATTAAACAAGGATGTATTGGCGAGGATATTTACTATAATAGGTATGCCGAAACGCCAAATAATGCAAGAACACAATGCGGTTATCGCCCAAAGTCCCCTTTGATGAACAAATAGCGAAAGTCAATCCAAAAGATTGAAAAAAATGAAAATAATGCTTTTTATCTATTTAGCCTGGGCAGCTTGCCACGCCTCGTGGGCCTTCTTCTGACGCTCCCAGTCCTTGCGGAGCTTCTTCGCACGGCTCTTGGTGATTTCCTCGCCGGCAGCATCGCGCGTGGGAAGACCCTCGTCATCCCAAGCGCTATACTCGTTGGTACGGAACATCTCAAGGTGGCTCAGCTTGCCCTTCTCGAGCTGCTTGAGCGCCTCCTGTTCACGCTTCTGCTTCTCGAGCTGCTTCTGGCGAGCGCGGGTCTCTTTCTCTTCCTTGGCCTGGATCATCTCGCGAGTCACAGGACGGACGAGAGCCGGGAGATTATCGCGGTCCTCAAGGTAGACGCCCAGGTCGAAAAGATCAATATCACGGACACGATCGCAAAGAGCGAGTACCTCTTTTCCAGCAGACTCGGATGATTGCAGAGATGAAACCTTGTTTCGGAAGTTGGTGAGGACTTCTGCGTAAGGCTTGGCTGCCTCAGAGACCTCAGCGGGTGCCTCAACCTTGATAGCATCGGCGATTTGACTGGCCGAAATTCCCTCTTTGGAACGAGCCGCTTGGCGGACGGTATCACGAATGGTGGATAACGGGAAGAGGAAGGGCTTGGCTTCCTCAGGAACGTCGATACCTGACCAGCCGATCTCAGTGCTATCAGCAGTGGCTGTTCCGTTAAGACCAAAGATGTTGACGATGGAAGTAACCCAGCGAGCGGAAGCCTCAACATCCTTCGGGTTCAAAGCAGCCTTGTCTGCACTGTTGTATTTTGTGATAAATTCGGAAATGGATTGCATAGCACCCACAGTGTTGAATGAATCGCAAAGGTGCTTGTGCACCGCCTCCTTGGCAGCTTCGAGGTCAGCCGCAAGGGTAGTATCAGTACCGGCACCCTGGAAAGCCGCAGGATCCTTCATCTTGAGGAAGAAGTTATTGACCTTGTCCTCCCAGGAGGTACTGGAGCTCACAAGCTCATCGGTAATCTCAACGCCATCCTTCCAACCACCAAGCAAGAAAACAATACGCAGACTGCGTGGGTCCCAATCTTTTCGGTCCAAAGCCTCGCGGATAGTGGTGAAGTTCTTGAGGGATTTGGACATCTTAGAGCCTGCAATTGAAAGGTGACCCATGTGTAGGAAGTAGTTGACCCATTGCTCGTGTTTGCAAGTGTCATGCCAGTAAGCTTCACTTTGAGCCAGCTCGTTATCGTGATGAGGGAAAGCAAGATCGATACCACCAGAGTGGATATCCATCTGCTGACCTAGCTCCGCCGATGCCATAGCCGAGCACTCGATGTGCCAACCAGGGCGGCCCTTGCCCCATGAACTTTTCCAGCTTGGCTCGCCCGGTTTGGAGGACTTCCAGAGCGCAAAGTCCGAAGCTCCACGCTTCTCAGTTGTCTTGCTCGCCAAAGAACCTTCACCCTCTGCAGCCAGCTTGTTGTCCGATCGACTCCATGGTTCCAGACGAGCATATGGGTGTCCAGCGCGTTCGAAAGCATCAATATCGAAGTAAACAGAGCCATCCTCGGTCACGTACCCGAAGTTGTTCTTGACAATACGTTCCACAAACTCAGCAATGTTGTCGCCGTACTCGGTAACGCGGGTCAATTTGCTGGGGTCGAGAACATTCAAGTCGCGCATATCGGTCAAGAAACGCTCCTCGTACTTCTTGGTGAGCTTAGTGAAGATTCCATGATCATCTGCATTAATTGATGCGCCCTTGAGTGCATCCAGGTATGGGAGCAAGACATCCTGCGCCTCAGTGTAGAAAGCCTCGGCGAACAAGGCGGCATCACCGGCCTTGCTAGCACCGGCTTCAGCATCCTTCAGCACCTTTGCAGCTGAGCTCGCTGTCTTGATGTGCATCTTCACCTTCGCCTCATCATCACCAGCTTTCTCGTTGCCCGGCAGAGCTCCTCCACTCAGCACTGTCGCGTAGGCCTTCTCCACCTCAGTTTGGTACTGCGCGGGAGAAAGAGCTGGATCCAACAGAGACAAGTTCTTCTTCAGGTACGCGGCATATGCGGTTTTCACGGTCTCGATCACTTCTGGTGTAATGACAGGGTTGGTACCGACAAACTCGTTGAAGAGGTGTTGTTGTCTGGCGCGGAGGATGATCTGAACGGGGGTTCAAATAGCAACTCAATTAGTTTTTTTACGGTTCAAGATCGGTGTAGGATGATCATTGACACCTCCATCTGCTACCACATACCTTGTCATCCACGTCCGTAATGTTCATCACAAAGTTGACATCGAACTTGAAGTAGTCGCGCATAATGCGCCGAATGATATCAGTGCTGACATAGTTGCGGGCGTGGCCCAAATGCGCATCATCATAGACAGTAGGACCACAGGCATACCAATTCACCTTCTTCCCCTGGGGATCGATTGGAACGAAGGGGGGTCTTAGACTTGGTTAAAGAGTTCCACACCTTCAACGGCGGCAGTTGAACCTCCGCGTTGGTTGGCGGTTGCCGCCAGGGCGGCTGCTGACGAGACGACATGGACCTGGAGACAGCAGCAACGGATCTAAAAGCAAACCGCCGTGGAGAAAAAGAGAGAGAAGAGAGAAACAAGGTGAGGGGCATAAAGAAGGAAGAGAAAGGGCAAAAGACCCAGTGGACGCGCGGGGCAGTCTTGGGGAACCACGATGACTCGCCGCAGCAACTCGTTCTGATTGGCCACGCAAGCCCTGAGCCCTACTTTCCCAATCGGTACTTTTTCTTGTCTCGAGACTTCTCCAACTTCGAACTTGTTTTCCCTTACAGTTTGTGACTCAACAGGTGATTCTACATTCTTCCTTGTACGATTCATTGACTCATTTGAAGCGTCACTGGGAGCTGCGCCACCATGCCTTCTCCCTTTCTGACCCCCGACGAATTCGCCCATGCCGACAATGTCGCCCTTCTGCATCTCCGTCGCGATCAGACAATTCCGACTGTCCTCCGCACCTACGACGACAAGAATGAGGGATACAAGGAAGGAAAAGTTTCCAATACTCGATTTGGTTCATTCCCACACAGTACTCTGATTGGTCAAAAATGGGGTTCTCAAATCGCAGCCTCTAAGGTCGACACCGGCTCACGCGGCCGCAAACCTACCAAGCGCAAAGCTGACGACCTCGATGCGTCCACCACTGGCGCCGATGATGACAGTGCCAGTACCGCTGCAAAATTACCGCAGGCAGCAAGCAGTGGATTCTTGCACATGATGTACCCGACTCCCGAATCCTGGACTCTATCGCTCCCCCATCGAACCCAGGTGGTCTACACCCCAGACTATAGCTACATTCTCCACCGACTTCGCGCCCGCCCAGGAAGTACGATCATTGAAGCGGGTGCTGGAAGTGGCTCTTTCACCCATGCATCTGTTCGGGCGGTTTTCAATGGATACCCTGGCGAGGAACCCGCGGCCAAAAAGCAACGACTGGGCAAAGTGTGTAGTTTTGAGTTTCATGAGCAACGGGCTGGACGAGTACGAGAGGAGATCAGCGAACACGGATTAGATGGATTAGTCGAAGTGACTCATCGCGACGTCTACGAGGATGGCTTTCTTCTTGGTGACCCGAAGACCGGCCGCTCACCCAAAGCCAGTGCTATCTTTCTTGATTTACCTGCGCCTTGGTTGGCTCTGAAGCACTTGGTGCGCAAACCTGCTTCCGGTGCAGAGTCACCGCTCGATCCTAATTCCACGGTGTATATTTGCACTTTCTCGCCTTGTCTGGAGCAAGTTGAGCGTACAATTCGCATGATGCGCAAGCTATCGTGGTTGGACATATCTATGGTGGAGGTGAATCACAACCGTATCGAGGTGAAGCGGGATCGAGTTGGATTAGATGCCGAGGGCGTACGTGGTGCAACTGTCTTCCCCAAGAACGTTGACGAGGCTATTAAAAAGCTCCGTGCAGATGATGCTCGCGCCAAACGTTTCCGCAATGCTCATCTACAAGGTGACGGTGACGGAGATGAAGACTCCGCAGCTGAAAAGATTCAGGAAGAGGAAGAAGAGCCATCTCCTGTAGAGGAATCAACAGCTCCGGCGTACAGTTTGGGCCGCCTATCTCATCGTTCCGAAACCGAGCTCAAGCAACATACTTCGTATCTCGTCTTTGCCCTTTTACCTCGTGAGTGGACTGAAGAAGATGAGCAAAGATGTCGCCGGAAGTGGCCTTCGGACAAGGCCGACAATAATGACCGTGGAACAGCCGGGAAGAGCAGGAAACAAATGAAAAAGGAGTTCAAGGAGGCTCGCTGGCGAGAAGCTCAGGAAGAAAAAGCCAAGGCTGGACAGGCGACAGAAGGGCAGACCGAGACTTGAAGAAACTCCCAAAGGCTTTTTTGTGGAGCAGTCTAAGGAATAATAATTCGGTGTACTATAAACAAAGGAGCATTTTCAAAAGCGTTCTATACATATGATGTTTAATTCAAATTTGGATTCAAACGCAAGCTTGATATATGATCGTAGTCTCATGTGCATCCAAGCCATGAAGGGCTCTTAGCAAAGTATGTTCTAAAGGATGCTCCCAGATGAGGAGCGGACAAATGAAGCCAAAATGGTATGGCAATGAAGTATGAAACAATGATAATGAAAAGACCACAGCAGTAATACAGATGTTATAACCCTCAAAGGTTATTCTCAACTCGGAACTTGTCCCATGCCTCGTTCAATGTTCCAAAAACTGCGCTAGAGATCATACGCTGCTCGGTTGTCGCCGTGACGGGGATCTGATGAGTGTAATTAGCAAAAACAAACATTCATTAAAATGTCAGTTGAGGTGATAGAAATACTAACCTTGTCAGGATGAACCTTGGCAATACCCTTCATGTATTGAATCTTCACCTTATTTGGTAATACCAACTCTGAGAGATTGATCTTCTTCCACCCAGAGTCAGACCACAGAACTGTCTCTAGACTGCCAAGAAGTGCACGCAAATTGTCTTGCTTGCCATTCCTCCAATTGGCGATCTTCAAGTCGACACTTTCGGACAATGCAAATTTCTCGTCGTCCTCGCGTTCGGCCGCCTTATTGGCCTCTCGGAGACGACTAACCGCTGCAGAATCCTGGCCAGCGCTTGAAGAGCCGGAAAGGTCTGACAGTGCGGATGGTTTCTTGGATGCAGGAGTTGGTCTCTTGCTCGCAGGTGCTGCCGGCTTAGATGGAGGCTTGCTGATTCCCGCGGCTTTCTCGCAACGGTTGCGACCTTGAATGCTAGTGCTTCCACCATGGCCAGATTCCACTGCCAGTTTCCATGTCTGTGCCGCCTCTGTCCAACGCTCAAGGTGCTCCAAAGCCTCCGCTTTGCGCATCAAAGCTTTGCCGAAGAAATCTTTCATCGGCTTTGGAGAATCACCATTACCGAGGTCAATCGTTTCAGATTCGCCCCTGGAAGGACCGATGACGGCGAGCATTGTATCGGCATCATCAATGACAGTCTTGGGCTCACCTATTCGTAGCCCGGTCATAGCGCGATTGCCACGGATGATGATTGTAATTGGATGCTTATCGGGTAGCATGCCCAGGGCCGTAGAGTAGCTTTCATGTGCAGCAGCGAAATCTCCTCGCTTCCATGCTTCAGCTGCCTTTTCACGGTGGCGATGGGTGGCCTGCAGGGCCTCTGGCGACAACGGTGGTATAGATCTAGGAGGTGCCTTTGGGCGTACTGGAGCCGATGCTGCTCTTGGTGGCCCAGGACTCGGAGTCGGGACTGGTGAGGTTGGTCCTGGCTTTTGCGAGGGGGGCTGATGAATCGAACAAATCAATGTTTGATTCTTGTGCTGGCGGCTGAGGCCGTCGTCGCCTAGCTGGACTGACATATGCCTGCGCCGACTGCTCCTCTGCTGCAAATCGCGATGGGCGAGACCTTGGCTCCGTGGAAGTTGGGCGAGATGGTCGTTGGAGGAAATTAGGTTGCTGGAGATTTTGGGATGGAGATGCCTGTCGTCGGTCATTCCCACCAGGCGCAACCGGGCGTGCAGGTTTTTGAGGGGGGGCCTGGACTTCCGCTTTCGAGAAGCATAGCTTCGTCGGTCATGTTGGAAGCACTGGCTTGTGACCGTTCAGTCTCTCCCCGTCGAGGACGTTGGGGAAGGGACTCTTCACGTGTAGATGATGCATCTCTCATCCATTTGGGCTGACTAGGGTCGTGGTCTGCATTAAACTCATTCACAGCCTGCTGGAATTTCTTACTCCCCGCTTTCCAGAATGAGCCAGCAGTCTTCAGCAGGTTATTACCAAATTGAGAGGCCATCTGAGCAGGATCACTTTCTGCAGCACCCGGACTACGGCTGTCCGTGCGCGACTGGGGAGTCTGTGATCTACCTTCCCGCACCCATGATGGACCATCGCCATTGCGACTTTGGCTTCTATTTGGTCGATCACCGGCTGGCCCAGTCGATGCTGCTCGACCTTGCGTCTTCTGTCGGGCTTCTTCATGTGCCGTCGTCAAAAGATAGCTAACTGCAGCTTGTACATCGGTTCCTGATTGTGTAGTTCTCAACGCCCGACGCGACTTATCCGCCGGAAATCCCATATCAACCAGTTCAGCAATTGCCCTATCCTCGTCACTGGATGGCATAGGAGATGCACTTTGTTCTTCATCCCGAGAGGCTGGAATTGTTCGTTCTTGCGGGCTTGGCTGGCGAGGAATTTCGGACACTGGCTTTCCTAGGAGCCCAAGAAAATCATCATCATCATCGGCTTGGGTGGCGGCGGGAGGGGGTGCTGGCTTTGACTTCAACTGATTCAGGCCAAAAGGGTCATCGTCGTCACCTAAAGCATCAAATCCGCCTGTGTTGTCCTGCATTGTGATCCCTGCGCTTGGTGTGGGTTGCCGGGAGGTGACGTTGACCCGCGGTGACGAAGTAGAGCGGGGGATGGGGAAATTGGTGGATGCATCAACCGGGGCTGCAGAATTGAAAGCAGCCAGTATATCATCCTCTTCTTCTTCTGCTGCTGCTGGTGAGATGGTTTGCGAAGCCGGTGTGGGGGCTGGGCTGCGACCTTGTTCAAAGGTATCCCAGAACTGGGTATTTTGGCCACCGTATTGGGCTTCGTATTGAGTGCGCTTTTCTGCTTCCTTCTTCGCCTTTTCTTCCTGCAACCGCTTCTGTTGCTCCAAGAGTGATAGGTTTTTGTTGTTTGCTGAGGAGTTGAAAGACACTAGATTCGCGAAGCTGTCTCCAGTAGATGATGTGGCGGGTTTGGCCGGCGACTGGGAGCGGTTGGAGGCAGCAGAAATTGGGGTAGAGCGACCAGACGGGCCATTTGATCGTACACTTGGGAAATTGAAGCCAGAGCCCATCGGTGGGGGTTTATTGGTGGGCGCATTCGAGCTGGGGGTCCAACTCAACCCATTCAAGTCGTCCATGGCGGGCTAGATGCTGCTCCGTGGGAGGTCGGAGCTTAGAAGAGAGAGCCTGATAAAGGTCTGGCGTGTTAGGAGTCAGGGAATGGATTCAATTTAAATGCCATGATCTCACCACGCGCACGAAAAATGAATTGAGGATGTTTGTAAAGGACAAGCTTCATCAGCGCATTGAGGGTCACTTACGCCCCTGTGGGGGGGCACAAGCACGTGATGTTTCATCACCGTTGCCTGCCTCAGCTTTAACCATTCGGCAGGAAATTAATTGTACAAGAGAATAGAGAAATTACAAAAATGGTCAAATTGCTGTCTTCTCTTGGATAGCGCTATATGACAGTTATCATTGTCAAGAACTTGAGGGTTCAAATGTCAGTCGTGGACATATGCACTATATATGTGCATTAGTGTGGAGTAGCTATATATATGTAAACTTGGCAGCCAGATCTCCTGTATAAATCTAGTAGATTCTAAACTTAGAACGATACCACGTGCAATAACAGTATTCTATCACTGACTATGGATAGTCAGTGATAGAATACTGTTACTAGTAGTTTTCTGTACAGAATAAGCACCCCGAGTATTTATTAACAAGGTCGTTAACGTAATGTAATATCATGATGTTATCGTGCTGGGCTTCAGATAGTACTGATTGAACAAAAATCATCCATGGATCCGTCCATGGATGGTTTATGTTCAATCAGCCGCTACCATATAGGTGGTACATTGCATAAAATAATATAGACCAGGATGCCGAGTGAATCACGGACCCAGCAAAGGACATACTATGTCACTGCCATATAGCTTGAAAGACCATGGAGTAAGTGCAGGTAATACCACCAGTATATGCCGAAACAAGAAAGTTAAGGGCAGATAACGTATTCTATAGAAACTACCGTCACTGAGCTTCATCCTCTGAATAGGCATTTTAGGATCGAAGCTAGAGCTTGACTAGGGCGGCTCAATGGCTTTGGAGCGTGAGCCATGCGGAGATGCCACAGACAACAGCGCTGATCTTTGTCGGTCTACAGAGCATTGAGAGATCAAGATATTCGAGTAGCTGATGGACCGAATGCTACTATGTAGTATACTCGGAATGCGCATTGCAGGAGCCACCGTTGCGTAAACTCTGATATATGGTGCCGTGCCCCTTGTTTGGTGCATCATTTTGGATTGATCATAAAAAAAGGCGTTGACCGAGCTGGCCAGCCTCAAGACCGCAACAAACCGGTGAGCTTTACAGATACTAGCTATGCCTTTGTATGAACTGAATTGTTTTACCAAGCGATCCTCTTCGTACCAGGGCAGTAGGGCAAAATGGGAGAGGAAACCCCAGACCACGTCATTTGTATTAGCAGCTTTGATGGATAAGTGACATGTCACTTGAATCAGTGCGTGATATAAATATGTACATCCTATGGAATATTCTGCCGATAGACAAAGTGTCAAGGCTAATCTTAGTACAATTGCAACCCCCCCCCCCCCAAGTTATTCATATGAGTGAACACAATTATAGCCCACGATTAAGATCCTCGCCTTTCCTGGAAGGCCGGAGGCTCAGAATTCAGCAACCGCAAGATTGTATGAACATAGACATGGATTTATCCTTTGTCTCCTAGCAATGAATTTCCAAAAAGACACAAAGCTCCAATCTCTCTTCAACATCGGGTCCGAAAGCACCGTAGATCCTCTGTTCGAAGCCTGGAGAATTCTGAGACTGAGCACACATTTCCATGAACTGATATACTCAGCACACTGGACTGGAATTTCGCTAGTAATTTCTTTGTAGAGTTTTTCTCTTTTTTCTCTCTTTTCTTTCAGATATTGACCCCTCATCAGTCGACCTCGCTTTTGGTCACCAAAAACTTCTCACGCCTAGTCACCTCTAGGGCTTACTCTTCTTGGTTAGACTGGATATAGACCCATTTCGTTCAGTTCAGTTCTCAATGAGTCCCACACGGCCCGGTGTTAAGGCGGGATTCCGCGCATTTGCGAATGCAAAAATCACCCATCCAGATAGACAATGAAACTTTACAATGTCCTCCTCATTTTATTTAAATTCTCCGAATTGGAATTGGGGCTGGTTATATAGCATAGCTTCTAATTATTGCGGGTTTGGGTTGAAAAAGAATGGGTGTTGTACTGTACTATGTACGTACCTTGGTGGGCCGATTTACCCCTGAGCCACTAAACTATACGTCGATATGGAGTGGGCAGGATAACTATCGACAAGGAAAAAAAAAGGAAATAAAAGAAAAAAAAAATCAATGACACCACAGAACAGAAAAAAATTGCTGACTTGAGCTGAATTGTGCGGAATAGCCAACACACCTTGACAACTTGAACAACAGAATAACTCGACCGAGTCGATGTACACGTGTATATGCAGCTGGGAGACTCGACCGTCTCTCGGACACAAAACGGACAACCCAAAGCGAGAACCGATGAGCGTGGCCCAATGCGCTGGACAGATAGGCCGAAATTCTCCACCTGCACAATTAGATCGGTTCACAGCTTACCTACAGACAAGAATAACAAGTGCCGTTAGTCTTGGATGGAGAAGATGTCCAACTCCTTGCCTGGAAACTCCTCCGATGCAGGCAAGAGTCGGCAGCGAGAAAAGTCAATTTCGTGACCAACCACCCAGGAACAATGCATGCACGGCACAAAGGCCGTTGTGATTAGCCAACTAGCGTGCAGATACAGCAAAATGAAGCACGGATGGCGAAGACTCAACTTGTCGACAGATCTACTGACCCTGACCCACTCGCCGCGAACCCCTAGTTGCGGATGGCGCCGATACTTCCGACGGCCTCGTCTCTTCTGTAAATCTATCGTGCTACTTACAGCTGTCCCGTGGAGACAATTGACGGTGAACCCGACTCGATAGATATGTAAGAGGTACTGCCTACATAGACATCCTTTGCCGTCTCTATACGAGTTGCCCAGCCTCCGAAGGCTGGAAACTATTGAAGCCGTATTATGACAGATCATTAGATTCTGTACGGAGTACCAGGTACCTTGGATACATTCCACGCGTTGACCAAGAGATCTACTAGTACGCGGTGTTGGAGGAGATCAACAGGATTGTGTGCCGAAGTCTCAGTCTGGCATGATAAGCAAAGAATTTTCTTGGAGCTAATCAGCTCACATCTAATACAATCCGGTATTTCACAATGTTTGACTCGCAAAACCCCCTCTCTAGTCTTGAACAGGTCGGCAGAGAATACCGAAGAAAACGACTAGTACGATCTAATAAATTTAGCAGGTTAGACGGAAGAAGACTATAGGGCCAGGGGGAAGGGCCAATTTCCGAACAAACGGCGAAGCTCCTACTGAAATCATTTTTGTTATGAAGGACCCGCCACTAAAGCACAGTGAAGGAGACGATCCCTGCTAGATCGACAATTCTCGATCGGTGGGTCTTTTTGGTTGGATAGCTCGATAGCTCACTGGGTAGTTCACATTCGCGTGGATGCTCTGTTGTCATTATCCAGTTCCTTGTCTGTACTGTACCTTATCCTCTTGGAAACTCAAATACATTAATTGATTTGAAAAATCGATGCTCATTTCGGAAGCCCCGCGTTCTTGAATTATCTACTTGTTTATATGTAGGGGGAGTCCGGGGCTGGGCCCTCCAGATCGATTCTTTTTTCCTTATTTTGCTATTTTCATCACGTACCCTGTACAGGACGTCAACACGACTATCATATTTTTCTTTTAATTCTAATATTAATTTACAATATCTTGCATTAACCCTTTCTAATACCCAGCCTTCCCAAAGTTCCCAAAATAATAAACGTCAACTCGCCACTGGGATATGCGATCGGCACTTGGAAAACTCTCTATCTTGATATAGAGCTCCCATTGACTTGAGTCACGTTGTCAACTAGAGGACGCGGGGTGGAACAGGGACGTTCAACATGAAGTGTTCATTATTCTTCAGCATCTTTCTTCTATTTCTCTACTGCGGCGAGTCAATAGCTGCTCCAGTAGTAGAATTCAATCGCCGAGGTACGGACGCGGTTGCGACTGTCAACGAAAGGGAAGAACCAAGCGCGACAAAGACAGACAATGGACCGACTATGACAGCTACTGGGGCCACAACTACAACAGATGCAAAGGAGACAAAAGATGTTAAGACAACTACTGCCGCGATTGCTCACACCGGTTCTTCGACCACTAGCGATGCTACACCCATAGCGACCACCGTTCCTTCGCTGGATACATCTGCCGCAAATAGTGGATCATCTTCACAAAATTCAACAAAGTCCATGTACTCTGGTGGTCTGCCTATTCAGCCTGAACTTAGCCCAGCATTAGGCGTTGGAGGTTTTTTGTTATTGGTATCTGGTGCAGCTTTGGCCCTTATCGGAATCCGTAAACGATGGTATGTGTTAAAGACCAGGGACCTGAAAGGATAGTATGGCTAAGAATGAGCAGGCTTTACATCTCTTTATCAACGGCGTTCCTCGCAGCTTTGGGCGTCACAGTGGGTTCATCCCCAATTTCCAATTCTCCAAGCGGCTTTGTCTCTAACGCAGAATGTCAACTAATTAGGTTCTAATTGAATACGTTATGAACCCCCCGGTAACAAATGCTGTGCAGGGTGGATATCTTGTCGCCATTGTTGTTACTGGTGCGGTATTCGGTGGACTGGCTCTGGTGTTTAAGGAAATTACTGAAGGACTTTGCTGTCTTTTGGGTGGCTTCTGCATTGGAATGTGGTTGATGACTGTCAAAGCAGGAGGTCTCGTTACTGAGAACGGTGCTATAGTTGGATTCATCATCGCATTTGCCGCTGGGTTCTACTGTCTCTCTTTCAGTCACTACACACGCTCATACGGGTCAATGGTTTGCACTGCCTTTGCAGGCGCCACGGCGCTGGTTCTGGGTATTGATTGTTTCAGTCGGGCCGGATTGAAAGAGTTCTGGCTTTATGTTTGGGGTAAGTCTCGAGAGCTGGCAGTCGCATGTGAATGTCACTGGTACGGCATCTAACACGCGTTATAGGGCTAAATGATAATATGTTTCCGCTAAATACCAACACCTACCCTGTGACCCGAAACATTCGTGTTGAACTTGCAATCATCATCATTGTTACTGTCTTCGGTGTCATTGCACAGATGCGGCTGTGGAAGGTGATCAAAGAACGCAGGGCCACGGAGGAAAACTCTCGCAAGGAAGAAGAGCGAAAGAAAGAAGAAGCTGACGCAGAAGCCGGACGGCAATTGGAGGAAAAGAATCACCAAGAGCGTGCGGAATGGGAGCAAATGTATGGAAATGGCAGTACCAAAGAACCCTCCATGACCGAGACAGCGGTGGCCGAAGACTCAAGAAGAGGCTCTGATGGCTTCAACTCATCGAATAATGGCACCGTACACTCCATTGAGATGAAGGAAATGGCCAGCCCTGACCCCCACAGGGGAAATACCGAAGGAGAAAATACGCTCGATGTGGTGGACGAAGCGACTTCGGAGACTCCAGAAGGAGGAGAAGGAGATCAAGCCCTCAAAGCCGAGGAGGACTGCAAAAATCAACAGGATAATGAAACCACAAATACGCATGGTGATGCTGAACGGGATTCACATTCAATCAAAGTGTCGAGACCTGCAACTCCACCCCCAGAAAAGGCATTCCATGTGAACGCGAATGCACGAGACGACGAATCTGAGAATGGCGCCATTATGGGCTCTGAGGCTGGCACGCCTCGCTCAAAACGGTTCTCCGGATCATCATTCAAGAACCGACTTTCATGGCGATCTGGTAACGGAGTGAAAGTAAACCACCAGTCCCAATCCGAGGAAGCTTTGATCGCTCACGATGATGCCACTTCATCCGTGGCCGGAGTTGTCGATGACATTCAGACACTCAGCTCTCGCCGCTCAAGTCTCGCCTCTCAAACGCGCATAGATGAAGACGATTCGAAACAAGAGAGTGAATTGACTATGAAGCAGCTACCCCAGAAGAATATCCTTGAGGAACCGAGCGGTAATAACGTCGACTTTCGATCGGATCATGAGGTGCAGCAAGCAGATAACTCCCCAGGAATAGCCTCAGCAAAAGACGAGAAGGATGAAAAGCACACAGTTATATCTAAGGCTAATGTCACCCCTAAACTTGACCAGTCATCTGTCTCCAACGAAATTCCGGTACCCCAGACCGAAGAAAATGAGACTTTGAAGGAGAAGCCCGAGACTTCGAAGGAAGTCAAGGGCGTTCAAAGGGACCAGACCATGAGCGAAGAACTGAAGAAGCCTTTCAATGAAGTACAACAGCACGATATTAGTTCCAAGGAGACTTGTCCAGAAAAACAGCCGGAAGCCTCAACAGAAACTACGGGAAAGCGTCAAGATACACAGGAACCAAACGAATCAGAAGAGGAAAAGAAATCTCAAGTTGTCGCCGCCGAGAAGTCCGAGGATGTTTCTGCAACGAAGGAAAACGAGGAAGAGCCGAAATCCGACATCAAGTCAAGACAGAAGACCGCGAATACACCGCAGCCTGCTCCTGTCAAGAAGCTTGACAAACCGAAGTTGGACATGTCAACGGTGAATCGTATCCCGGCCCAAACATCGAAGGTCATCCACACATTCCGCACAAACGAATGGGCGAAGCATTTGGCAGACGCCGAAACCCCCGAGCTTGAACCTCTTGAATTTGAAAACGAGGGACCGATGGAGCAACCAAATGAGTCAGCTCGTGTTGAAGAAGCTGCTGCTCCGGTGAATGTTGAGGAGTTACTTCAGACTCCACTCAATGCAAACCCTCGTCCAGCTGTCACCAGCCCTGCGGAAAACCTCGCATTTTCGGCAGAGGAGGAGGCTCGTCGACGATCTCGCCTCTCGATGGCCCCTATTGCCGATATTCCCAATTCCAAAGCCAGGAATAGCAGCCACAGAATGTCTGGAGCTAGATCACCCCCGATATCACGAAATGTTTCCTCGTCATCCTTGCTCCCACCGCAGAATGAAGTACATGATGGATTTGGTCCGCTTAGAAGTCCTTCGGCGCCATTATTGACTCTGACTACACCCAGCAATACTCAGGATCTTGAAAAAGAACGATCGGAATCATCCAAGTGGAGTGGTCCACCCCCGCTTCTTGCCGTGCGTGAGAACATGATGCGCAATCGAATGTCATCAACCTCCCTGCGATATGACCCATGGGCCTCACGCAGTGCGTCTCGACTTTCGCTAGGTGAACAAGGCCGAGTTGTATCACCACCGTTGTCAATCCCCGACGAAGGAGATGAGCAAAGTCCAGTCCACGACGAAGATAACGTTCCACTCTCCAAACGCCGCGCTATGCTTCAGCGTCAGACCATGGAGTCGCCATCGGCAACGAGCCTCCAGGGCTTTGAACGAACTTGGTCGCCTCCAACTAGCCCGGCAAATCCTGGGAAGCCAGCTGCCGCAATGGCAGCATGGCGTCAATCTATGCGAGAAGACATCTCGCAAAGACGTGATCCACTCTCATTAAATCCCGCTTCGCCCACAAGCCCTGATAGACCCCAAAGTCTTTGGGGATCCGTGCAGCAAATGAAAGATGCCTCGTCTGCTCGAGTAGGTGATGCAATTGCGGAAGGAATGCAACGAGGCAGCATGACAGACCTACATCGCCAGGCAATGAGGCGCATGCAGGCTTCCGCAAACAGAAAATTGTAGATGATGATTTCTTGATACCCGTCTGTTTATATTGGCTTTGGTTTTCTTCTCTTTATCTTATTTGACGAGGTCATTTTCGGGGATTGATCAGGAGTTTAAACGAAACGAATGGGACGTCATGATATAGACATAGTTCGATTATGATGCACATAATCTCTAATGAAATAATCGAGGTGATAATCTATTCAATCTTCAAAAGTTTACGATACGGATGCAAGTTCATGTTAATCGCTCAGAGACTCATTAGTGTAAGAAATGCTTTGGTGCCTTTTCAAACACTTGAATTGCCTGCTCCAGCCTCTTCTCATAATCTTCTTCTTCCTGGCTCTCCTGTCCATCTACTATTGATCCATCAGTCTCCTTCTCAAGTCCAAGCTCCACTTCAGTTTCACCTCCGCCTCGTGCTGTATTGACAGATAAGACATCGCGATACAGACTCATTGAAGCTGGAAGCTTCACTCCATCGAGGCCATCTTTCCCCATCTTGATGAATTGCGCGTCAAGTAGGCGAAACTGAGCTGCCCACACATGTGGATCGGCGATATCCATGGCCATCTCCCAAGTGGAACCAACACCCAGACTCACTGACCCACCAACAGGTACGCCTGATAATGCACCGACGATGGAAGATGAAATGCCTGCTGATATATCCGCACTCTGGCCATTGGAGACTATTGCGCGCGTCCCTTCAAGGAGATATAGTCCAGTCAAAAGCCAAATTTTAGGTCGACGAGCAAACTTGAAATGCAAGAGGTAGGCACTATTCGCAGCAGAGAGCCATAACTTCAACTTTTGCTGCGCCGCGGGAGAGGTGAGGACATTGTTCTTGAGAAATGATTCGGGGCTGTATGTCTCAAGTTAGCACCGAAAAAGGGGAAGTCTAACACAGAGCGAAGAATGATATACTCCTTCAAAGTGATCCTCGATCCTTTTTCCGCAATCACGATTCGTTCACGATCTTTATGATAAGCAAGACCTATATTCACGATATCACCGGCATCTACACCAACAGCGGGAGATACGCGTGAGTATCCACGAATTACTACGTTAGATACATTCGTGGTATAAGCATGTTCCGACAAGCCTTTCTCGCTGCAGAAAGGTTAGTATGGCCCAAGTCTAAGCAACGGAATAATCGGAGATAATGGCTTACTCCAGCAACTCGTGAATATAATGACGAGCAATCATCGGCTGCCAATATTTCTCCAGAATCACCGAACCAAGTGTCAATGCCTCGGGACGCTCCCCGACTCCATACAAAAAGAACGAAGAATCATCACCGGCTCCCATGTTGTTTGAGCCAAGGATCTAGAATGCTTGAAATCGCCAAGATTCATCAAGCATGCGCCTTGCGAATTAGTGCAAATGAGAAAGTCTTAGGGGTAAGATGCCATCCTGTATACTTTTTGTCCTTCTGCCATCGCGGGGCTGTAGTGGTCCACTAAAGTCGAATCGGGCAAATTTTGGCGAGAGATTCTGATGATAATGCGACAGCAAGGATAATCGGGAGAAAATCAGCCCAATCTACGGCAGTCATTAGCCGCCACTTTCCAAAAATTAGTAATTCCTATACCATCGCCTATACAGTGGTGCCCACCACTGTATACAGGTATAATATAAATTTGAGACGGTTTGCTGACCGCTCCGGCCTACCATCTCTCTCGTCGTTTTTACTACCATTCCGAAGACTCGGGGTTGGTAGAAAGAGATGTGGAAAGAATAGCAGAAAGCAGGGCACCTCTCTTCTTTCTGCTATTCTTTCTAGTAGTTTCAAACTAATGTTAGAATACTCAATTTTGTGTCTGTATCAAATATATATATATATTCTGCTTCTGTCCAAATCCATCGTTACATCAGTCCTAATACCAACTTGGTATTGAGAGAACTTCTCTCGCTGCTTGAAGCAGCCCAATCACCACAAAGTCCCACATTCTAATTGAATTAGATACACTATCTTCTCTAAGATATTCTTCTTTCTGCTGGCCAAAGAACCATGATGACTAATTTTTGCAAAGTGGTGGCTAATGACGGCCGTACACATCCCCGCGCATTGCTAGTGCTTATATTCAAGTTGTATGGAATACGAAGTGAACAATGTCCCCTCCCCTTACCTCGATCGCTGAAACCTTTCAGCAATAAACTACAATGGAATTCGATCATTTCTTCACTCTATGCGGAAGGTCCCTTTTTGCAGAAGAGTATCGAGGAGACTTCGATGAAGCGTGGGATCTACTTCAAAAAGAGAATCCGAAGGAAGATGCCGACCCTATTATTCGTGCAGAATATCTGCGGTGTTCATCGATCTATTCAATCTTGATCGGCAGATTTTCGGATGCCTATAGCAATCTTGCGGAATTGCACGATCTTTTGGATGTTCTTCCACCTGAATGGGGTCAGCGATATACAAATTACTCTCTACTGGCCGATTTTACTCGCCGGTTTCCGCCGTCCCTACATTTCTATCATGAACGAGGCCGGCCTTTGAGTGTCGCTATGCTAGGCGATATTGTCGGTCTCCCTGAAATATCGCAACGTATCATGGCAAATGTACACAAATACATGGCCCAGGGTACATTTCGAGATCAGGCACTCTGTCAAATTCTAGGTATTGTGTCTGGATTTCCGTTGTTGGTCCGCAACGTTGTAGCTCGGTTCCATCCGCTTTCGCCTGGAGACATGATGAATGAAAAGATTGATGACGAAGATACTATAGTGAAAACATTGTCATCATTGTCAGCTTCCTTGACAAGATTTCGTGATCTATCAGAAAGCAATGGAGCGAGTGGAATGGCAAGTTATTTAGGCCAGCTGATTGTTGAGCTTCATTTATCATGTCAAAGCCCTGCTTCCGCTGATATTATGAAAGAGATGTACCAGAAGTGTGAGGGTACTAATAACTATGCTGGAATGGCTAAACTGAAGATGATGGAAGGGGATAGTCTCGTCAGTCCGGGATTTGCAAACGCCTTGTCTTTGAACATCATCATTACGGATTCTTTTTCAAGTACTGCAGATGATATGATATGGGATCCCATTGAGTTTGAATTGGAATTCTCTTACTCATCTGAAGCTCGAAATTGCTACGATTTTGCGTTTGAATTGTTTCGTGCTGGAAGATCGAAACGTGGACAGGCAGCAGTTCTACTTCAACAGGCCTGCTGTCTGCATAACCTCGTTCGCCATAATCGACACACAAATGCACGAGATCTGGAGAGAATAGCAGAATCGGAGCTGAAGCTCAAGCACTCTGCAGGATTATTTGGTCGAGATGAAGCAAGCCTACAGATCGTGAAAGTTCATCAAATCATGCTAGGTATAACGAAGGGAAATTTCCGAGAAGCCAAGTCAGATGCAAAGTCCATAGGAATATGGGGTCACAAGGCCAGGAACGAGCAACTGGTACATTTCACCACTACTCTACTTCTACGTTTCGCGCATCAAGAATGGTTCAAATTCTCCAACATGGACACAGCGCTTCTGGGCTGGGAATGCGCATATGAAGTGGCGAAGCCAATCGAGGACATTATTCCACTCTTCCAATCGGTGGTTTCTCGTGCATGGATCCACCATGAGATGTTTAACCTGGATGCCTGTCGTCTTCTCCTAGAGGAGGCGCTGGGGATGATAGACGAAGTAATTGGTTATCTTGACTCGAAAATTAGAGGCACGACAGCAGATCAATTAGGTCAAGCAGACAGAACAACATTGTTGAACAACAAGTCAACGCTGCTTTGGAGCTTTAGTCGGAGGGTGAGTAGCATTTATCTCAGACTGGAAGATTTACAGGGATTTCACGAGTTTGAAAAGAGATCCTCCTCCTGGATTGAGAACGATGACAGTTTCCACCACTTTCGAGAGAATCTGCAACGAAATGACCGGACATGGCACTTTGACCGTGCAATATCTTATCCCCAAAACAGGCTGAAGGGCTTGTGGAAAAAAGCCTTGGCCGATGAAGCCGCGAAGATAGCACATGGGTCGACATCAATCTCATACCGTCGTCTCCTTGAAGCAGGCGATGTGATAAGGGCCGAAAATAGCTTCCGTCAATTCGTACACCAAGCAGAAAACCTTGAGCGTGTCTACACTAGAGATCTCTATCGAATTCTAGCCTGTGAGAGGATCGGAGATACCCAAAAGGCGCGTGAAATTCTAGATTCGATGACAGATAACGAGCTGTTCGATGGGAATATTGCGGAGTTCCAACAGGGTTACAGTGTGAGATCAAGCTTTCCCACTGTTGCAGAGAATGCATTAACCTTCTGCGTATTTGGCTACGACTTCGACCGAGCTCATAGAGTGATTGACCTAATCCGCGAAATACAACCAAAGTTCTTCGAACACCAGAGTGAGAGTGCATTGGACTTTGCCTTTCGACTTAGTTTCTACGGCGCCGTGATCAAGATCAAACAGCCAGAGCTTGCGTTCGCTAAGCTACTCGAAGCCCGAAAAATCATTGACTTACAAAGACTTCAGACATCTGATTTGGATGCGAGAATTGGAAGTTCCATGGCTGGCTGGACGACTGAAGTATATCTTAATCTTGCTCGGATATGCTTCTTTTGGGGTGAGTCAAGCACCACGGTTGAGCTTGCATGTAAGTTTGATCATGGCCATTTCGAAAACATCTCTTGGATGGAGCATGCATTGTTGTTTGTGGAAATGAGCAGAGCCCGGGCAGTACTTGAATCTCTACAGTCTCAAGCAAAAGAAGCACAAAAAGGTTCTGAGGCACCTGAAATGGCACCTCTGTCTGCTGCAGTCCATAAAAGGCGACTTTTGCGCTCATTAATATCGCTGAAGGGTTTGACACACGAACAAGAGAAAGAAGTTTCTGAGCTGCGCGAAGAAATCAGAATACTAGAACAGGATGACAAGCTTTCATCAGCTACCACTTTCATCGAAACCGTCAACGCGGTGATTCAACCGGAGTTACTATACAAAAGCATTGATGAAGATGCAGTCGTGATCGAAGCCACATTTGGACCTCGTGGCTTTGTCGCATTTGCAATAACCAGGGAAGGCATTCAGCAATCATCTCAAGGGCCCACGCGAAACGTTGATATACGTCGACCTGTCATGATATCCATGCAGATTCTCCGGGAAATGAATGGATACAACGGAGAAAAAGAGGACGGCCGAAAGACAGAACTGAACGATTTATCCAAAAGCATCTCAGATATTCTACTAACACCCTTTGCGAACACAATCAGAGCCAAATCCCATATAATATTTTCGGTCTCGGATCCACTGACTGCATTTCCATTCTCAATTCTCCCATTCAATGACAAGCCTTTGATAATGCATGCCGCGGTCTCTCAAGTACCCAGTCTCACTGTCTTGTACTATTTATCTCAGCGAAAATCCGAGTCGGTGGTTCCAAGGGTCTCTGTTCTGGCCAAATCACCGTCTGGAACGGACGAGCGTCTGGCTACTACTCGTGGTGGCCGGGAGGCTAATTTACACATGGCAGGCATTGAAGCTGTCAACATTGCCCGTATATTCGCTACTTGGCCAATCGAAGCATCTAACCTGTCACGAAAGGATTTTCAGAACTACGTCGAGGGGGGGATCTCGAATTATGCATGTTGGGACGCACGGAGATATCAATAATCGCAGTCCACTTCTTTCTTCGATATCCATAGGAGATGGTCAGGAATTCCGGGTAGTCGATATGTCTGCGACTAGAAGTACTGTCAATCTTCTTGTTTTTGCTGCTTGCTTGAGTGGATTCGGCAAGGCGACTATCGGCAGCGAGGTTTTGGGATTCTCGCACGTCGTTCTGAGTACTGGTTGCCAGGCGTACATAGGGTCACTATGGGAAGTCAGTGATTTTGGGTCTATGTTTTTGATGATTCTTTTCTATCGAAATCTGAAGAAAAATTTGGAGACATCTGTGGTTGAATTGATGAGACGAGCACAGCTTGATATCCTGGCAATGGATGAGCATAAGGCCAATGCGATGCTTGATGAATTGGTCGAGCCTTGGGAGAATCGGGAGCTCGTGGAACAGGGAGAATCAAAGAAGGCTGTTGATTTTGTGCCGGACGTAGAGTTCGTTGTATTCACACTGAGAATGATTCTTAGTGAGTTGGATTGGACCAGCCCTTTCTACTGGGCGCCCTTCACACTGGTGGGATATGGAGGATTTCGATTTATGGATGGAGTACCAGTTGGTAATTAGTAGTCTAATTGAATGATTAGAATGCCAGCGATCGATTGTGGCTTTGCATATACTCGTATATGCTTTACTCTAGAGCTACTAGCTCTACTTACTATTAGTAGATCTTTATTGATGCCCTTGCCTACGTCCATCGTGTTTTTGATCGAGGAAACTACTCATATATCAAGTGCAGATTGAGACCTTGTGATATCTTAACAATATAATCTTCAATTTCAACCATCCAAAGCCAAGGATGGCCAATGTCACTACATTGGACCAGATTGCGATTTGACTGTCTTTCTCGTCTCACCAGGAACTATTTCTAGACGCCGAGAAAGGGGGCGATGATCGCATAGAAAGTGGATAGCGGCATCGTCTCCAGCTCCACCGAACCAGCTTGGCCTGTGCTGGATTCAAGGCGTCGACTAGTCCATCTGACAGATGCAGACGAAAGTTATAGTCAAATTGCAGCTGCACGTCGACAAATTGGAATTGATGACTGGGACTTGGGGAACAGGATTGGCCCATTGGGGTCAGGCAAGGTGAAACAAGGGAGGGCGATTAATCACAGTGAAACCGGGGCAAACGCAGGGCTTTCTGATTTCTTATATACATAAACACGTACGGAGTAACTACTGTCATGATGATTTCACGTTCACGATATTAATGATTCCAGTTGTGTATCCTCTAGACAATTTGATATCCAAGTCTTGAAGTTAGGGTTTCACGAATATTCAAAAACAACAGGAACTTCTTTTCTTCAACCCGAAGGATTGCCTCACTTTTTTTTTTTTTAATTCTAATTTAAGCCCCATTTCTCGGGCTAAATGGTCTCGATCGTCCAGACTTTACTTTTTGATCGACTTTCAATTCACAATCTTTCATTCATTCATATTTTATTCTCATACCTTCTTTTCCTTCTGTCGATCACACTCATTTCTATTCAGCTCGACCCAGCTGGAACCAGCTGTGGCCAGCCCCCATCAGCTCTGACCAAATCTAAAATCATCGTCCCTCTCTTTTCTTGTCTTTCCTTCCATTTCTTTCCCTCAAAACGGCGTCCTTCCAGATCTCCTCTCGAAGTCGGGAGGTGGAACAGAATTCCCGCTGGCCGTCGTCTTCGCGAGTCCCCGTGGAGTTACGCCGCTGCGTCCCCGTTGCTCCGTCCTCCTCCTCGTCTTTTCCGGCAATTCTTCGTCCACCCGCTGTTCGACTCGCCAACCCCGTCAATCACGTCCCTCGTATTACGCCCATTAGTGTTCCACCTCATCAATCGAACGAAAGTCTTCCTCTCGGCCCTCAATCCCCTCTTCTTAGCGTCCCCGAGCGTCGACGGAGTCGCTTGACCCCATCCCCATCTAGTCTTCTCGTCGAGCGCAGTCAGGGCGAGACCGAGAGTGGACGGACAAGTATCGCACTTCCTCCTCGTCATCGAAAAAGTGGTCAGTTTTCTCCAACCGGAGAAATGGCAGCAGCTTTTGCCGGCAGTGCAGCGCAGGAATTGGAGAATTTGCGACCTCCAGAGGAAGTCCATTTATCATCCGATGGAACACGTCGTGATGCTTTACCTCGACATGTCCAGTCACAAACCTCTCTTCGATCACAATCCCAGATTGCCTCCATACCTTCAAATACAGGCCAACAGCCCCCGGCTGATGTCGCCGAAGAGTTGGCCTGGAGCCCCGCTCATCCCTGCTATCCTCATCTTAACCCCCACGTCCCGATCGGCTCCCAAGAATATCTCACGACGCGAGTGATTCGCATTCGACGCGATTGGATGATTAAAGGGGATTTGGCACCGACTTTTTCAAATCTATATCCAGAGATCTTAGACCCGTTGCTGTCAGAGCAGGAGTTCCGCAAAGTCATTTCGACTGTCAACAACGGCATGATCAAGGCATTTGACCCCTTCAGCTTGCGTAATTGGGTTGATGGGGCGATTGGTCTCTTGACTGGCTGGGTTTGGGACGATATGAACGCCCCCGGGATTAAGGGCCAACTGCAGCAGGTGGAGAGTTGGCTTCAGAACTGGAATCGTGAAGTCGGGGCTAAGGATGGTGTACACATTTGGAGTCTTCGGCGAACGGCATACATGTCGATCGATATTCAGATTCCGGATCCTAAAGTTGGCATCGTGCCGAGTGAGGCCCCTTCTCTTCCCAATACCAGACCTAGTACTGGTGTTGGGAATTGATACAGACCTGCCCTTCCCCTTGATCCTGCCTGACTCTCAGCAGCACTGAATCTTCGATACCCGCTGCGCTGATTGCTTTCATTCCATCCTTTGTACCTTTTTTCCGCCTACCCTTCTCTTGCTGTTCAATATTTTTTTTTTTTGGGTAATTTCTGTTATCCTCTCCCGGGTCTTTGATTTTTGCATGATATCCCAGCTCCTAGCAGCCGTTGTTCCATTCTAATCTACCGCTTACCACCTATACCTTTGCACTCTTACTCCTCTAAGTTGCTGTTGGGTGGCTCTACTTCCTGTCATCACTTTTCTTTCTACCCCTGGATCTGGATCTACTATAATATCCTGTCTTGTCCATGTTCATACCACGCTTCTGTACCGGGTTCACCTGTGAATAAAAGCCAATAGCAAATACACGTGCCACCAATGTGGTCTTCTACTATTGATCTAATCCATAGAATCCATATAATACTCAATATCAAACCTACGGTACAGCATTAGTCTACTCAATCTCTGAAATCAGAAAATCCCCTGGTGACTGGGTCGACAACCCTTTTTTTATACCCACCGGGCGGTGTCGATCGACCACCCCACATCTCCCCCCCCCCGTTGAGCTCCTTTCGAACTTCCATTTGCAGAGACATGAGATCTTTACCAACATCATGCTGTCGGGTATCCTGATATTCAACCAGAAGGGGGAGAATCTCATCTTCCGTGCCTTCCGAAGTGATTGTCGTCCACGTCTCGCCGATATCTTTCGCATACAAGTTATCTCCAATCCGCAGGTCCGCTCCCCAATTTTGACTCTGGGCTCTACGACCTTCAGTCATGTCAAACACGAGAATATCTACCTGGTCGCCGTGACCAAGAGCAATGCCAATGCCGCACTCGTTTTCGAATTTCTCTATCGACTCATTGTCCTGGGCAAGAGTTACTTTGGCAAACTTGATGAAGAGGCTGTTAAAAATAACTTTGTCTTGATCTACGAATTACTCGATGGTGAGCACTGGACGAATCGCAAGTCGCATCTTCTATGAGATTGACTTCTAATCACGATATTGCATTTACAGAGATCCTCGACTTCGGATACCCTCAAAACACCGAGACAGATACCTTGAAGATGTACATTACAACAGAAGGGGTCAAATCCGCCATCGCAAATTCACCCACAGACTCCAGCCGAATCACCATGCAAGCGACAGGAGCGCTATCATGGCGTCGATCCGACATAAAATACCGCAAAAACGAAGCCTTCGTCGACGTGATCGAAGACGTGAACCTCCTAATGTCCGCGACCGGCACCGTCCTCCGCGCCGACGTAAATGGTCAAATCGTAATGCGCGCCTACCTCAGCGGAACCCCCGAATGTAAATTCGGACTAAACGACCGACTTCTCCTCGATAATCCCGAATCTTCCAGTTCCAATGGTGGTAAGAAAGGTGGTATCAGTGGACCCGGAGGAAAAGCCACACGCGCCGCTGCAGGCTCCGTTACACTTGAGGATTGCCAATTCCATCAATGCGTGAAATTGGGTCGATTTGACTCTGATCGTATCATCTCGTTCGTGCCGCCGGACGGTGAGTTCGAGTTGATGCGATACCGTGCAACAGAAAACGTGAATCTCCCTTTCAAAGTACAACCGATTGTACGTGAAATCGGTACTACAAAGGTAGAGTATAGCGTTGCGATTAAAGCCAATTACAGTGCGAAACTATTCGCCTCGAATGTTGTTGTTCGTATTCCTACTCCGTTGAACACAGCTTCCACTACCGAGCGAACGAGTCAGGGTCGAGCAAAGTATGAACCTGAACATAACAATATTGTTTGGAAAATTCCTCGATTCTCCGGTCAAAGTGAATTTGTGCTCAATGCCGAGGCGACTCTTACTTCGATGACTCACCAGAAAGCATGGAGTCGGCCTCCTATTAGCCTTTCATTCAGCATTCTCATGTTTACTTCCTCTGGTCTTTTGGTGCGCTATCTTAAGGTCTTTGAGAAGAGTGACTATAGCTCCGTGAAGTGGGTGCGTTACATGACTCGTGCGGGAAGTTACGAGATCCGATTTTAGACAAGAGGTTTAGTTATATCCTGCTTGTTTGTCTTAATCGTGGTCGAGGCTGGTGTTTGGCGTTGGATATGGTGTTCTCTGCATGCTTGAGCTTATCCTTCAATAATGCATGGCCAGAAATGGCGTACTGGACGATTTCTAAAGCTTCATACGTAAACATAGCCGCCACTGGCACTGCAATGACTCTCCCTAGAGTAACTAGTTTTATTGGTAGCGTGTGTTAGTAGGGATGGGAGACTTCTAGTAGTAGATACTCATCTTCAGCATGCTCGGGTACTCGGCCCATGTGGCCCAACAATGTCTTCTATTTATATTCTCCAATCACATACAATATGTCCAGGAGGACTACTTATCTCACGAGGTGCCTTCCCCCGTTACTATGCACTGATACGAGACACCATCTTTATTCCGTGCAAGCATGCAATCTCAACGTGAATTGCCTGTAGTTCCG